>NC_133829.1:4352042-5622875 GCF_047830755.1 Zonotrichia albicollis
TAAAGGTCTTTTGTTTCTCACATGGATGACAAACGGGAGTTTTGGGGACCTTTTAAAATGTCATTTAGGCGTTCTCGACCTGTGTGGTGTCAGAGTCTGACATAATTCTCTGTGCCATCTGTGCTACAGATGCACAGATACTGGTAAAAATTCATAATGGGTAGCAGGGGGTTGGTAGCACAGCACAACATTGGTATTTCCAGCTATTATCTAACCCAGTTTCTCTTGGACTGAACCACTGCTTGCACAATATTATTCCACTGTGTTCAGTGGGTGACTTGGGTAACATGCTTATCAGCGTTGCTGAGTTTCACACTCAGGTTCTCAGCTAACTGTGCATGTTACCATTCCTCCCTGTCTAAATGGGATGTAATATAAACCAGGGGAATGCCAATAATATAGGAGTGATAACTTGGAAACTATCACAACCTCGTGTCTTTTGGGGGCAGGCCTGAGCATCACACAAGGTTTGTGGTCTGTGTTGACACTGCGAATGGTTACTATGGAGTGTAAATTGATGTTCCAAGCATTAAGAGCCTCCTAACAGTACATGTTGACACCATTAAGTTGTAATGACTCCTCTGGAATTATCAGTCATTCCATCAGCTGTCCTTGCCCTACTGTTTGACCAGCACACACCATAAATGCATGCGAGGTCAATGATCTGGATATTAAAAAGAATTAGATACAACAGAATTTGCCACTTGGATGGAGTTTTTCAAGCACCTTCTTTGAATTCACATTTCCACAACACTTGAGACTATGCACCACATGTATGCAAAGCCCAACTCCCCTAAAACTTTTGGTTTTAACTCCTCCTCAAACTCCAGTGAGTAGAGCATAGCTGAGTACATGAAGTCAACAAATTCACTGAAGGAATTTCTAGTAAACTCTGGATTACGACCTCCGCAACAAGTTTAATCAACAAAAAGGTGTGTGGTAGTGCCATCCTTTCTTGCTCAGTTAAAACAAATACCATGAAAGAAAAATCGTAGGAAAGTTCAGACAAATTTTTAAACACAAGCATCCAAAATAGTATGAGTCTCTTAGAGAAATCTGAATCCTCAGAGAAAGCCCTGCTTTACCTTCTAGCCAAGTGCTCTTCTCTAAGGTTAAAGATTATTTTGCTGTGTATCTCTGTGAATACTTTACCATGTATACGAATATTTGGGTTCTTGTTTTACTGAAAAAGCAACCTTTTGAACTGTAACATGTGGATTCATTGATCAGTGTTCATATAGAAAAAATAATCCCCAAAACATCAATACAACTTTTTAAGCTGCCACTGCTTCTCTCTATACATCCAGAGGTAGGTCAAATTTCCAGGATATGCACATAACCCATCTGCCTCTTGTTTCTTAGAATCATCGCTTCAGAGTACTGCAGCTTCGAGCCATCAAAAATAGGATTCCCATTTCTTTCTGCGCTGACTCAACAACTCATTTGTGGATGAAGAATTCCTCCGTGCATATTCTGTCTCCTGTTTTAGCCACAGTATTAACAACGTCATTCTTATTCTTTCTAAAAATAAGGCATTTAAGTTCATCAGTTGAAGAAATGCTGCTATTTAAATCAAGAAAGTTTTGCTTTAAAGCTTCAGAAATCTGAAGTAGAGCGTTCACATAGGTAAGTACTGAAATCCAAGCACCAAAATACTAAATTAGATGTTTTACAGGAGTAAATTACAGATCAACCAAACAAAACAAAAAGGACCAAAAAAACCCTCAACCAAAACACACAAAGTATAAAGAATTGTAAGCAATAAACCTCATGTGTGTGCTAACAGGAAGATCAATATGAACTTGCAGCTCTTAAGAGTGAAAGTAACCTACAGGAACCTACAAGATGATTTTTCAGATTTTCTTCGTTAAAAAAATCATTACATGTTATTTACTTCAAATCCTCCCCTACATTAAAACCATCTTAATATCCTTTCAATATCCTGCCTACGCAGAGTCCCTTTGATGGAAAGCTGCTGTGTGCCTCCATCTTCTCTGTAGCTGGTTCAAGGGAGGCAATCAAAGATGCAATCAAGGGATGAGGTCAGAACTGGCCTGTGTTCTGCAAAACTGGAAATTATCAGCTGATATAATAACATCCAGTCTAAATACAGCCCTCGGGCTCCTCAGCAGCTCCTTGGTAGATTACACTTGGAGTGGGAAACACAGGAATGGTCTTGAGGGGTCCTTTTCAGCTCTCAGGGTATCACAGCCTCTGGTTTGATTCATATTCCAACCATCTAATGGTATTTGATACTCTGGATTTCACATCTGCCTTCTCAGGTGACTCCTCTTCATGTGAGAGGAGTGTGTAATTGCCATAGGTTCTACATGGCATTTCCCAGCCCCATTCAGGTCTTGAGCACTCCACAGCACCTCTACAAGTCCCCTTTCTTAGACAACTGGAATTTGAGTTCTGGCTCATCAGAATCACAGGATCATTAACAGTTAATGATAAATGGGGTGGGACAGGCGAACATGTCTTTAATCATCATCCTGATTTTGCAAAGCATCGGCATTTGGACGTGAGGTGTGTTACACCAGGATAAAATCCTAGATAAAAATATGGCAAAATATGTCCTCCATATATAGACACACATATATATATGTATATACACACATAATGGAAACTGGCAGCCACTAACAAAATACGAGGGAATGACTCACTGAATCAGACATGACATCAGAGATGGAGAGGCCTATTATCTCATATATCTCCCCTCTTCTGAATAGCCTTTGCATTGCTTTATTTAATTCTTTGTTCTCTTTGCCATTAAATATCCCTGCTGATTAGGTTTGCTCAATCTATCTCAATTCAGATTTACCTCACTTTCCTAGTCAATTCAGTGCTTAGTCTAGGTTTATATAAATGAATTCTGGCCACGCAGCAATTGCTTTTGGAATATAACTAAATATATATTATACTGTAATTTTGAGACTGCAATACAGTGTAGTTACATGTAATCATTGTATAAAGTTATGAGTAACTGCATAAAATTTTATGTTCTTTTTGATTAACATATTAACACTTTTTTTCTTAAATCTCACAAAATTGCATGAATTATATTTGGAAATTACTGTGAATCTCCCATGCCTCAAAGTAACATTTAAGACTCAATCCTCATATTACCAGCAATGAAGGACACCCTATAGGCAAAGACTAAATTTCAAATTCCCAGTAGCTTCCATGTGTCCAACCACAGATTCCACTCAGCACGTGGGTTTTTTCCAACACTTTGGCAGCAGAGCTTACTGGAAGAGCAAATAAACTATAGAAAATATGGTTCACATAAAAATCACAGAGATATAGATTTAGAGTAAATAGCATGATTCAGGCTTGATGCTCTGTTTGGCCAAAATAAGCTTTCTCTTTCGGAAACGGATTTTCATTCTGAGTTCATGCTGTGCTAAAGACAACAGGACTCATCCCTCAGCGTGAAGAATTTCAGTAATGTAGAAATACAAATAATTATTATTCATTATTAAAAACTCCCTAACTTTAGATTGCAGATGTGTGAGCCCTAACATCTTTTAGCTTACAATCATTGAGCTACAACATCATTAGACGAGAGAGAAAGAGAAAGAGAGAAGAAGAGAAAGAGAAGAGAAAGAGAAGAGAAAGAGAAGAGAGAAGAGAAAGAAGAGAAAGAGACAGAGAAAGAGAAGAGAAGAGAGAAAGAGAAAGAGAAGAGAAGAGAAAGAGAAAGAGAATAAGAGAAGAGAAGAGAAGAGAAGAGAAAGAGATAAGAGAGAAAGAGAAGAGAAAGAGAAGAGAAGACTAGAGAGAAGAGAAAGACAAGAGAAGAAGAGAGAAGAGAAGAGAAAGAGAAGACGAAAAGAGAAGAGAAGAGAAGAGAAAGAGAAGAGAAAGAGAAGAGAAAGAGAAGAGAAAGAGAAGAGAAAGAGAAAGAGAAAGAGAAGAGGAAAGAGAAAGAGAAGAGAAGAGAAAGAGAAAGAGAAGAGAAGAGAAAGAGAAGAGAAATTAATTTGACAGGAAATGTGAAGTTAATTAACTGTATGTCCTCAATCTGATGCTTTTTAAAAGTTTCCAGAAAGAATTCCATTTTTTTCCTAGAAAAGATGTGCAAAAATGACTTGTCTGCAAATCCAATTAAAGTTGATAAATAATTCAGTTCAGGTAGCTCAATATTCAAATTGAAAGCCAGCATCCGAATTTGAGGGGGGAAATTAAGCATTAAAGAAAACATCTTGAACACATTGTGTTACATTGATACTTTGCAGCACAAGCTGGACTTTAAATGAAAAGCACTCTTTTTATTCAGATGACAAATTGCTCTAAACTCTAGTATTTAATAAATAATATTATAAAACATTAATAGGAATATAAATACTTAAATATTTATAACCATGAAGACCACAGATTCAGGAGAGAGATGTAAGAACTAAAGGCAGACAAGTTCAGGGTATTTCTATCTCAAATCCAGGCCCCCATCCTGCAGTGAGCTCCAGGTTGACTGTCACCTCTATTTGCCTTGCATGAGGGACCTTCTTCAGGAAGTTGGGGGCCCTTGCTTTAAGTTTTCAGCATCTTTTCTCTTTTCAAGATGCCCTAAACCCAAGCACAAGACAAGACTGAAAGAAATTACTTCTGAGATTAGAAACTATTAAATACTGTTGTAAGAATAAACCAAATTCCAGAAGGGTCATTCTGTGTTATAAAATATCCAAATATCCCAAATGCAGAGATTACAAAGGCAGTAGGGCATCAATTTATCTCAGAGGTATTTTATAATTGGGTTTATGATAGAAGATGTGAAAGAATTATCTTGATGACAACTGTACTTTTGGAATGGCATCTACAGATTGAAGGTAAACTGGTGCACCCAATTACCTGTATGAGCAACTGTGGTTGTTTTAATGTACACACAAATACAGCATTCATATCTATCCATCTTATTCCAAAATTTAGACCCAAATGCATTATGAGCCTTCAATTACTGTAAGATTTTTCTTTACTGCTTGCTTTCAATCCAAGTGAGCTTGCCCAATGAGCAATTAAGTTCTAGCTCTGGAAGAAGAGAGAGGTACAAGCAACACCATACAGCGAACTCCTTGAGTTTTGGGACAAGTTTGGGAGAATTTTGGGGTGTGTTCTTCAAGAGAGGAAGGCCTCAGCTTCAAAACAATGGAGGATCCTGCTAATATTTGATGACCTCAGGGAGGCGAATTAAAATTATAATTTAAAAATTCTAATTTCAAGGCTTTGTGGGAACTAACAAGAATATCTGCTGGAAAATTCATTCTCAGCAGCTGGGAATGAGTAAGGAGAAAGAAGTCAGTGCTCTTGCTGGGAATCACCAACATAACAAACCCAGCTGCAAAGGAATTATTTTCTATTCAGCGGGTTAGATTTCCCTAGTGAAGGTGAGGTTGTGCTAATTCTAAGGTAAGGATTCAGGACAACATGAGTGTGGTGGAAACTGCAGAAGTTTCAGAACCTAGACCCAAATGCCTTATGATTGCTCAGAGAGAGCACACACTCTGTGAGCTGGTGCTGCACAAGGTTCACTCCCTGCCCTTGTGAAAGCCAAGCTGGCATGTGCCTCCTGATGGAGTATTTAATACACAGGAGCCAAGCCAAGGGATACAGGTAAAATAAACAAGAAGCAATGCATGCAAATAAGGTTTATTTGTTCATCCTAAAATTTTAGTAGTACTTTAATTTTGTTGTAGGATTTGCTTTAAGAATGTGTGTAAAAGTTAGAGCAGAACAAAGAAGGAACAATGCAATTATAATAATGCATTATATATTTCTATTCGTTTCTTTAAATTTCCCTACAGAAGCAAAATATGAAAATGTCTCTAAGAAAATCCTTAAAATTATGTGGGACCACAAGGAACTAGAATGAATTATGTTTAGTGTGTAGAAATAACACACCACACCAGTACCCCTTAGCTGCTGAGATCCATATAGGATTTTTTTCTGGGTGGTGATTCATATTATCCTATCAATGCATTAGGGGGGATTTAAATTCTTAACACCCACCATCACACCAAAGGCAGAATAGACTACTTAATATGAATAACAAGCACCAGAAGAAAAACACTCCACCCCATGTTTCTTCTGCAACTTTAAATTGGACACAAAGAGGAGGAGAGGAGGGAAAAAAAAGAGAGCAGAATAACAGGGAATTAATAATGGAGAAACCTGATTAGAATATAATTTGTCCTCATTAGCACAGCATTCCTGACATAAGGCCGCTCCTTGAATCCTGTTTACTTTGAAACTCCAAAGAAAGAAACCTATATAGTTGTTAACACTCGGCTTTTCAAGGATTGCTCCGTAATGAGGGTGGAGTGTATATGAGCTGCTTGGTTCTTTACCATCAGAGAACACTGAAAACACATCTGTGCACTGAAGCATTATTGGGCCTTTCAAACAACCTCTGCGGCCGCTGCCTATAAATCTCTTCCCCTGTCATGTTTAACTAAAACCCAATACCCATTCAACATGAAATCCATCAATGTTATACAGAAAACAATGACAAAGCACTCTCCTTTGTGTCAGGAAAAACAAATAATTCTGCAGGAAAAAGAGGGAAACCTTTTTTGGCAAGCTTTTGCAAGGGTACAGGGATAGAAAGTGGCAGCTTTCTTTTAAAGCAACAGATACCCAGCTACAAAAATAATTTTCAAGGCCAAATCTACACTGGGCATTATGGTGCCTGTTCAAGATAGTACACAATGGCTCAGAAGGATCTGTGTTGAGGCTTTTTATCTGAAGTATGTTTGTCACGAGGACAAAGTCAGCTTTTGCCACCCAGCTGCATGATCCTGTCAGTGCCAAACTGGGGGGTTTGCATTTTTGAAGCAAAATATGTCTCAATTACAAATCTTCTCTTCTGCTGCCTCTAACTCCACAGGAGTGCGCATATGTGCACATAAACATACACACAGAATGTGTTCACAGGGTGGATTTATTCTCTTTTTCATTCCTCTAAATTCAACAGGGGGACACAGGAACAATACAGGGAATCAGGAGTGAAGGCAATTGCCAGAGGGCAAAGACACCTTCCATGAGGATTCACTAATAAATATTTAATGAAAGCAAATTCCAGGAAACCAGTGTTGAATGGGAAGGACTGGGTCTCTAGGCAGGTGATTGAACACAACTGGACATGAGTGAAAGAAAACCTAGACCAGAATCATTCCCAAGCCCTTAGACCCAGTATGAAAACAGAACTGGCAGAAACATCATTTTAATGTAATATATTCAGTGCCACACAAACAAGGAGGGTTTTGAGTGATAATTATTTACCACAAATTTCATCTAAAGCACATCATGAGCCTAGAGTAAAGAAGTGACTCCCTGACAGCCTGTCCTGTCCATGGAGATGGATATCCACCCTGCAATGAACCTCTTCAACTCAGCTATAGGTACAACACTTAACACTGACTCTGTCTTTTAAGCATCCCATTACTGTAAAGACATTAGCCACTGAACTTAATTAACAAAATCAATCATAATTAATTCTTTCAGTGTTCACAGAGTCATCACAGACATTTCCTTTAGAGTTTTACTGTAATTTGCTATTAATGGAGAGCCAAAATAGTCAAATGATTTAGAATATATATAGAATAATGTACACCCACTGTACATAATAAGATGGCATTTTCATTGAGGAGGTGACAGAAGCATCATAAAGCAAAAAGTGCAGAGCTTGGATAGTTTGTCACTGTCAGAAAAGCTGCGTGAGCGCTTCATCTGCTCCCTTTCAGGGTATTTTGCTCTTCACTCTCATTAAATTTAGACTCAAAACCACCTGGTACTTATGAACCAGGAACTTTCTGTACATGACTTGGGCCTTCATTTTAAATGTCACGTGTAATGCATGTGGCAGAGAAATTTCCCTGGATTGTAATAAAGGATGCTCCAAAGTCATTCCTTCTGTGATAAGACACAGAGCCTGCTGTGCTCCTCTAAAAATACGTGTCCCTGAGATCATCTTTTGTCAGCCACTCACCACTTCTGCATGTTTAATTTCAGATTTTCCCGCTTTCCCAACAATTACACTTACTTATTGCACACTTTACAGTGAAAGTTTAGTCCCAAACTCAACCAAAAAAATGCAACACTGAAACTGGGGATCACAGTTCTCCATAGCATTTCCTTACACCCAGACTATATTCTACACCCATATTCCTTACACCCATCTTCAAATGGCAAAAGGTTGACTTTTGCCTGGAAATGCCACTTTTGCCTCCAGGAGAACTTGCAAGACTAAATCACCAAGTAGCTGAGCTTCTGTCCTTTCATTTAATCTGCTTCTGTTATGATGGTAGAATTAATTTCATTTTTCTAAAGCCATCCCTGATCAATTGGGCTTGAATTGTGCCCTGACAACTCTTCTGAGGAAAATTCCATGAGCTCTTTCTGTTGCTTGTCACATTTCATCATTCTTCCTCAATACAAATATCTCAGTTATATTTTTGTCAAACCCAAATATCTGTTCTGACTGGGACACACTTTACCTGGTGTTCTCTGGGAGAGCTACCAGGTGCTACTTAAGAAGTGCATGAAAGTGTTAATTGAGTGATTAACTTGATGAGACACAGAGGATACATTTTTAAGCATATTGTATGTGGATATATATACTATTATTTTTAAAGGTTTACTTAGGATAATGTAATTAAGCTGGACCTATCTTCTTTTATTTTTCTTTCTTTCTTTTTTTTTACAGCAACCATTTTATTAGATATTTTTTCTACACTAGTGAAAACACACATTAGTGAGTTCTACAAGCTGAACTATGTTACAGCACTAGAAGGTATCACAGTTAAAATAAAAAATGTGTCAATAACCATCAGGACAATTATTACCTCTGTCTGACAATGTTAGCTATCTGTCTGATGCTAGTACAACCATGATAGCTATCAATATAATCCTATAAGAGTCCACAAACTTAACACTAGGTAAGTAAGAGAGCTAGTGAATTAGATAAACTCAATCATCACTGGTGATGAAATGATTATTTAATTACTGTCAGCAGTGCTTCCAATAGCATGGAGAGGAAATCCAAGAACATTGACAGTCAATGGTAATTTATTAATCAATTAAACAGTACTGCTTGGGTAAGCGTAATTTGCACAATAAAAATTGAATTAAGTGCTTAAGTAAAAGGAGTGGCTTTTCTAACATTAGAGGTTGTGACATACAGCAAAGGACTGCATAGTCAAAGTTTAATGCTCTACTTTCTAATCTCAGTAAAAAGAAAAACAAAAGGCTGGTGAGGCTGAGGAGGAAGGGCTGGCACTGCTCACACAGCAGTAACCACAGTGCACTGGTACCTCCAGTGCCTTCTCTGGGGTGTTTTTTAAGTTTACAAGTCTAGAAAAGGTCAGACTTGGGATGTTTGTTCTGAGCTGGTTGTCAAGACCACCCCCAGTACTCAGTTTGGAATGATTTTAACAGAAATCCTCTGTTTCTCAAGAGACAAGATTCTCCAGAGCTGAACCATTCTCCAGTTCTGCTGCCAACAGGATCCCCATCACAAACTGATCATTCTCAGAGCATGGCAGTCCTTGCTGTCAGTCCTACAGTGCAGACCTGCATTCACTTCCTCCTCCTTGCAATTATCCTTGCAAGGTCTTCTACACCCATCTCTGCATCTCACTGGGCTCAGGGAGACTGTCAATTTATTACTTTCATGTCCTAAAGGCATGAAGTGGATGGATGACATCCGCACTCCTGCTAATTTGATTTCTTAATTACAGAACAAATGTATATTGCTCCACTTGAAGTCGAGAGTCCCTTCAGCTAGGCACTATTAGAAACTGCTAATAAAGAACAGGACAGGAAAAAAAAATTAAAAACAGAGCTTGAGAAGTCTGGTTTAACTGGCACAAATTTTCATGGTGCGTCTGTGATCAAGCAAGGCCGAGATCTGCATTCCCTATTTTAGGGTTCTCATCCAAAGCTTTCCCTCACTGCCACTGCCTTCAAGTGAGAATTGCCCATCTCCCATTAATTTTCCAGATCATTATTAGTACCAGAAAATTAGGGTGTGCAATCAAAATGTACCCACTGACATAATATCCTTGATAGGTCAAACTGTTGAATTTTGGCCTTTACCACCCTAAATTGAGTTTCTCTCTTCATCTTCTTGAAGTTAGTGCATTAGGTCTGCAGGTTCTACCAAGTGACTTTAGATTTAAGGCAGCACAAAAGAGAGCAAAACTGTGTCTATCCTCACAAGATACCATCTTTACAGTCCTTTTCAGTGTTCATCCTCACTGGCTGCTGTTGATCTTTCACTTTGTCTTGCTTATCTAAAACCAATACCTATTCAAACTCCAATCAATCAATACTACATAGAGAACGATGAAAAAAGACATCCAATTCTCTTGTTTAACAACTTGTTCAACATCTATTGCTCAGAGACCTTTCAGCATCCACGCCTCCTTACTTCATGGCTATCAGCCTTTTGAATTTAAAAGAAATTAATGAGAATTTACTAGAAATAAGCAGTAGGAGCCATGCAGTTCTGCATTCCTGGGAGCAGAGGTCATGACAGAAACATCTTTAACCCTATGAAAACTTTGGCTACTTGACTATCCCTGCAAGCAAAGCTTGCTTTGGCTGTAGTGGGTTAGTTTGAGGTCTCTCAATCCATACATTATAAGGAACTGCTGAGCTGCTTTTATTTTGCACAGTAGCTAAATTAATAAGAAATTTAAGAGAGCCCAGAACTTCTCACAAGTATGCTGAAAATCAAAGCACTGATACTGCTCTGCTGCAGCCTTGGTAGGAAATTAATTGCAATACAAAGAGGGAAGAGTTCCAACAGAGCAATACCAGGTGGGACAGGCTAATTTTGTCATCTAATAAATGTCACTGTTGAGAACTGTCTCAATCTAGTGAAAGTAAACTCTATCTAACAGGCCTGATTTTATTTATACATGCCACAGTACTATTTAAAATAGTGCTTTACAGCCAGGCTATCATGGATTTACACAACAGGCCAGATCCTATGTTCTTTTTGAGAGCTAAAACTCCTATGAAGTTCCACTGGAGTTTAGTTACATAAAAGACTTTTCAGACACAGGCCTAAGTGAAAAGCAGAAGACAATTTAGTAATGAGATTCGGGACTTGCTTCATATGCCTGAGGCTTAGGATAATTTTGCAAGTGAGTTTTGGATTTTTGTTCTTTTAAAGCAAATTAGACAACGTTGGCAAAATTCGTACTCAGGCTTTTCCCTAAATATGCAGGTTTCAACCTAGTATCTCTGTCCATAAGATCTGATCTTTTTTTCATGATCAGAGCCAGGTCTCAAGGTCTTACAAATGGCATCCCAATTAACAGAACAGCCATCATAGCTTGAAAACCTCGTTATTAAAAAACAAAAACAACCCAGTTCCCAAGTGCTGATGGCTTTAAAGTGGCTGTCACCAGCAAAGGAGCTTAGATATGGATATAAAATAAAAGCACCTACAATTTCTTTCCTCCTTTTCATGGATACATTAATACTGTGCTGGAGGCTGATCTGGCTAACAAGTTCTGAGCTTGGAACTGAGGTTATTAATGTCACTGTTAAGATTTTTTTTTTATATTGAATCCGATCTGTCTTATATCCAAGAGTGTTTTTTATTGAATAATCTACTCACTGAATTAAATGGGCTGTGACTGAAAATGGGGGGATGGAGTGTGTTTTAAAATAAAAAGTGAACACATTTTGTGACCAGATACCACTTAATTTGCAAATGTGTACTCTAGAACCATATGTTGTCTGATACTGTCAACATTCCTTGCCAAGCAGCATTTGTATCGCTGATCAAACACTCCTGTTCAATAGCAAAAAGATAGAAAACTCTAAACTGTTACCCTCCTGCATATGCATAAGATGCTTTTCTGTCCCTTCCAAGGTGCCTTAATCAATATAGTATTTTCATGTTGTGAAAAAAATATTGCATAATGACTCGGTGTAAGTTGGGACCTGGTCCTCCAAACACGTATGAAATGCTGTGGCAATGTGTCCTACATCTTCCCTGGGCTGGCCAAATGCCCCACGTGAAGAATTTGCCCAGTTTGATCCCTATGGCCACGATAACCAAATGGATATACAAGTGATGCTCACATCCAAGCCAAAATTTACTGAATTTAAATAGAGACAGGAGGTTTTGGGAGTTTTGCAGTTTGGATCATGACAACTCACAAACAGGTAGGGAAGAAAGGAGAAAGCAGATGTGAATAATCTCACAGATTTCAAAATCCTTTACAGGCTAAGGAGAAATGAGGTTGTGCTGTAAAAGAGGCCTGCTTTGAGTTTATGCAGTTACACCTACACGGAAAAGCAATTTTTCACATGGCTTTTTAGGTCTGACATTATGAAAATTTAAGTAACTCAGGCTTAAATTTGAGCTCTCCAGAAACTACCAGAAAATTGAGGAGAGCGGAGTGCCCTCTGTGCTTCACCCAATGATGCCCACAAATGCCATTTATTTACCTCTGCTTCCTAAAAAGATATTTTCACTGATGGAAATTTTCATAATTAAGCTTGTGACAGCTCCTGCTATGCGGTTCATCAGCAAGGAGGACATAAAGAACACGGAGCACTCATTACACACCGAGCAAACTTAACTCATTAACAGTACTTGGAGTGAGCAATCTCAGACCATTACTTTTAATGGGATTAGCCTTTCTTGTGTACAAAAGGCAGCACAGCTCTGTCTACTTAAAATCATTTCCGTACTCTAACGACATGGGCTACATTCATGCTAACAGGAAAGTGCTCATTCTGGCTTTGCTCCTCATTGTCACCGTGGCACTGAGCACTTCACCAGCAACAGGAACAATAACTGAGTTATTCTCAGTTTATTTTTGTCACTCTGATCGGTGCATTTCTCTTTTCTCATTTTACAAGGCCCTACCTTTGATCATCAGTGAGGAACAGGATTAGCTTACTAATTCTGTATTACTGTCAGCAAGATGGCATAGACTCGGTCCTCCACATTAAAGGGAAAAGAGAATCTTTAGAGGATATGAGGATGATGACTTTCCATGAGCTCTGAAAATCCAGCTAGCTCTGTACGTCAACATCAGCATGATATCACTGAATTAGTGCCTCTGCATCCATGCAGCACATTCCCTACCTGAAATCAGCCCCCACTGACACTTGTTAGACCTGCTTACGCAGAGGCAGAGAAAGTTTTGGTGCTAATGAACCAATCCCTTATTGCAAACAGGGCTGGCGGTACTCCCAAGGCCAGGCAAACCCAAAAGCCAGGAACAAAAACGACTGCCATCCACACAGCAACACTAGGACATGTTCCACTTGCAGCAGACTGGTAAGAATCCCTATTTTTCATGTAGCATTAACTTTGATAACCCCATTGCCAAGCTCTTTTACGAGGCAATCTTCATAAGGGCAGTAATGAAGCACTGCTACTCCATGGTGCATATGAATAACTCTGCCCAGCACATGCACATCTGGCTACACGCAGAGAAACCTTTAAAACCTCTCAAAATCAGGAACATTCAGACTCCAGAGCTATGTTTTTCTTCTGCGCAATGCTTGATCTTGAATGAGTGATCAGTATGTAAAAAAATAAGGAGCATTTAAAACTCAAAATCATACCAATATAGGAGTGTCTAAGGAGCATCTGAGGGGGCAGGAATGCCTTGGAGACAAGGCATTCAAACCTAGTGAGGCAAAGCATATTTGGGAGGGAAATGCAACATAAATGAGGGCATTGACAGGCTCCCTACACCATCCAGGTGCTTTCCAACTCCCCCATGCCGCTTCTGAAGCTGGTCACTAACAGAAAGAGACTTTCAACCAACATTTGACATAAATAAATATCATTAGTATTACACACATGCTCTACTGCTGGAAAGATCTACTCTCTACTCTATTTTACCTACTTGTATCTTCTCCTATGCGTGGTGTATACAGGTTTCTAAAAATATCCCCAAGTATTCTGAATAGAAAATGCAGGGATGAAAGAATGAGTTGCAAGCTAAAAGAGGAATCAGTCAGCTGCAGCAGGAGCTAAAGTGCATGCTCTGCTCACACAGGTGTTGTGGCTGGTTCAATGCACCGTGTAAATGCTTCCCCCAGGCACAGCCAGAAGCTCCCATTTAGGACACACTTCCCCTCACCAGTGTGAAAAGGAAGAATTAGTGGTACTCTGGAATTCTGTAGCATCTCCTCAACATATTCAGAATGGCACTCATAGCACTATCAACCTGCAAGGTGAATAACATCATTAACTCCCACAAAAAAAGGAGTTTGAACCTCAGGACAGGGACCTTTTAGTGTGAGATCTGAAACCCAGACACTTAATGACTAAAATAAAAGAGTGAATCATAGATTAATTTTGGGGGTAAAGTTGGATGAAATAAAGTTTCCTGTTGTCTTTCCATTGCTGGCCTAAGAGCTTTCTCTGCCTCTAATGAGACTAGATTGCAGCACCCCACACAGAGCCAGAGATGGAATCGTTTTTAGAAAGGATTTCCACTCACAAAATGAAAGCCTTAGGAGTTCACTTCAGAGACAAGATACCAATAGAGACATTATTAACATCACTGACATGCACACAAAGGAAGCCTGAGGCTCAGAGCTCTGCCTCTGTGTGGTTAAAAATGTAGGCACTTAGCAGGGAATGAAAATTACACTGGTCCAAGGTCCAGGACTTGCCATGTTTAGTCCTGGAGTGGTGCCAAAATAAGCATTGCTAGGCTGGATGATCAGTGAGAAGGAGATTTCAAGTCTGATAGCATCAAGATTGAAAACTAACTCTTGTAAGGTACTGAGGATGCAAACAGGACAGGGAGTTTCCAAAGAACTGAGAATTTCCTCCTAGAGCTGACACATTAGATCTACAGATCATACACTTCTTCATCTGCTTTGCTGCTTCTTTTTGGTCAGCAATGCAATCATTCATTCACTGTGGCTGAATTTTGGGGGGTTATTTTTGGGTTTTTAATATCTGTTGTAAAACTGGTTGATGCTTTTTTTCTACCTGTCTGATTTAACAATCTGCTCTCCTTTTCTTGGACATCGAATTTGGATATTTGCAATAGTTCTGAAATCAGTTGTATTCATGTTTGATTTGTGAGTGCCTTTGCTTTGATTGGGACACAGATGCTTGTGGATTATCTTGTAATCATTTATGGTAAAATACACAAAATACCTTTTGACAATACTGGTCTCTGTTACACCCGAAGGTTTGAAATACTAGATTGGCCAAAAATCAGCCTTTCCCCTGCTTAATCCATGTTCTTTTTCACAAGGTGAAACAGATTCTTTTAGGGAAGAAAAAAAAAGAAAAACAAAGGGTTGGGAGTACTTCAGTCCTTGGATAAGGACAGTCCATGGATCCATGAGCTGTCAGGAAGAAAATGAAGCTAAACCTGAGGTTTCTGCAGCAGCAAATGTTTAAGGACTATTCATACCTGGTCTATCAGGCCAGACACTATACCTGGTCTATACACTCTTTCTAGTATTTCCTTCTCCTTCCTGAAAGTAATGCAAATCACCACATTTGAAAAGTGTGACCTTGGGCTGCCCAATGCATGTCTCCCAGCCAGAAACCCACTGGGGGTGCAGATGGAGGAATGTAGATCCTAAAGGGATTTTGGTGCGATGCTGAGTCCCTGCTCACAAAAACATCTCTGGTATCACTCGTTTGTCACTGAGGATATTGACTTCTGAAAACCCAGATCATTTATTACTAGAAAGTAGGGTACTCTCCACATTTTTATGGCTTTGGTTTAATGGCCCACAGAGTATTAAAAACAAACAAACAAGGCTATTTTTCACAGATGTTAAAAGATGTGGGGATCTTGCAAAGGGTTAAAGCAGTTAAATAGAAAGATATATGTTTTAACGGAGTTGTGCTTTAAAATTACTTCTAATTTATCCACTTACGAGACATGTATGGAGGTAAAATGATCAGTGGTAATGTGCAACAGAAAGATATATACTTTTTTAATTGTAGCCAAGAGGAATAAAACAGCATGGAATAACTTAATCGTTGCTAATTATAATATCACTGAGGTAATTACAATAGATTTTGATTGTCTCATTTTCACACCAGAGGAGGGCACAATACTGGCTTTTCTCTTAATACATATTTGTTTTTAGAGAAGAGCTGACAATTACACTAATTGTACTCACAGCGTGAAACTTTGTTTTTAAAGAAAAATTTGTCTACGTGTCATATGGAATAAATGCATGCTTTTTGTTTTGTTAGGTGTAAATTAAAGACATATTAATTGCTTTGTTCACTGTAACAATACAGAGATCTCCTCATGCAAGCACGACTAATTCTGACAGAGTCCCATCACTTGGAAAGTGTGTGACACTCCAAGTGAAAATGGCAAGAATGAGCCACCATTTCTCAGCGGTTCATATGTGTTTGAATAGAATATTGTCACCTGGAAGGCAACATCCAGCCGCTGCTCCTCCTCTGTGGGATCCACTTGGATAAAGTAGCAACAATCAGGACAACTGGGTCAGACCCACAAGTCTGAGTTGTGTAATCTTCTCTGACTCTCTCCAACAGCTTCCAAACTCAATCAGACCTAAGGCTCAGCATTCTTTGTCTGGCCTTGTCCAAACTCTAAATGCTCCAGAGGCAGATACAGGAGATGTGAGGGTTTGCAACACCAGGCACAGCCCTGCCCTAAGCATAGGGGGGGATATAACCATCCCTGAAAGTCTGTCACATCATGTGCACCATGAGGAACCACCAAAGAAAACCACCCTCCTAATTCATCCTATTAAAACTATGTACTTGACAAGTACCATGATTTCTCTCTTGTGATACTCTCACCCCCCAAACAATGATTAAAGTAAAACCAGTGGTTTAACCTCACAAAGTTATCCTTTTCCCTTACAAAGCGGAGTTTATCAGGCTCTCCTGTCTAGATCAGCAAGGCACCAAGCTTTCCATGCCAAGTCTTTGGAGCTGAGGAGTAGTGCTCTGAAAACAGGATTTGCATCCACTCTGTCCCTCACCTGCCCTACCCAAGGTGTGACACCTGCCCTGCCACCTGAGGAGTCTGCAATGCAAGGCAGATGAGCCAGGCAAGAAATGCAGTGTATGCCAGGGGTAAATAACCACAGCAGAATGCTTCAATTCATCTGCCAGTCCCACAGAGGTGGGAAAGCAGGCTGGATAGGTACATTCTCCTAGCTCCGATGTCAAGAGAACTCAGAGATGCTCTAACATACTCACAGCAGATCCTGAGAATCTGAACTACACAATGATTTTGCTTCTGTAGTATTTAACATTTTCAGTAAGAGGAACATGACTTGCTGCTGTAACCCATCAATGTTGCTATTGGAACCTCACCAGCTTTACCCCCTCACACAGTGTCACCACACACCTCTCAAAGGGGTGTTTGCCTGTTTTCTGATGCAAAACTCACTATCACTTAACATGCAAGCTACTTCAGATGAAGTATCCCATAAGACTAGGCCATTACCACAGAAATTTGCATCTTTCTGGTCATAAGCTTTGGTTTTTCTTCCACTTGTTTCCAACAGTTCTTGCTGTTGGAGTTTGTCCTTTCTTTTCTCCAACAGCTCCAATGAATAGACTCCACATGGGTGGAATGGCTTAAAAGTGAAAAAAGAGTAGATATAAAGAAGAAATTCAGATATAAAGATGAGATATAAAGAAAAAATCCTTCCCTGTGAGGATGGTGAGACCCTGGCACAGGGTGCCCAGAGAAGCTGTGGTTGCCCCATCCCTGGAATTGTTCAAGACCAGGTTGGATGGGGTTTGGAGCAGCAACAAAGCAAAAACCCAGGCCCTAAATTTTAATTTAATAGCTCCTATGGATTAGCACAAGCAAGGCAATGCTAACTCGTTTCTCTTGTCAAAAACAAAGCAAAACAAAAGCCTTTTATCTTTTAATCGATGTATGTAAAATATATATGACCAGAGCCCATGACAAAGATATCCTGTTACACCACCTCAAATGTGCTCTGCAGCAGTCATTCTCCTTACTGCACAAGATCCTCATACTGAAAAGATAAGAAATAAGTAGATTTGAACTCCTTGCCACTTGAGCAAACCCCTGCCTATATATTTAGAATTAATTTTTGACTTTTATACCTGTGTTACAGATTCATATTTGCCACCAAAGACCAGGTAAAAGCAGAGAGTAGCTACAGATTTTACATACCAAGTTAATTAGCAATTCTTACCAAACAGAGTGTATTTTTTTGTCCCAGGGTTCAGCTTGGTCTCTATTAGACATATTTACGGGAAAAGTCAATGGATAAGACATTAGAGGCCAACCTCAAAGTCAGAATAAAGCAACCATAGACCTTAGAGAAGTGCTTTATTAGCCAAGAATTGGTTGGTTATTGATCTCGGTCTCTGTCTCTGGTCACAATAGCACTTACCCTAATTTTTCTAGTGTAAATATAAGTAAATTTGAATGGGTGTTGTTGAAACAATCTGTAAATCTACATTTTGTGGTTTATGTTGTAATTGTAGTTACGGGAAGGTTCAATATCTGGAGCATGGTAAGGAGACAAGGCTGTGGCATGGCAACCTCAGCTCTGCAAATATGTCCTGAAGCACTTTCTCAGAGGTTATTAAAATGACTGGAGCTATCACTCTGCTTAGAAGCAGAGAAACCACATGGGTACTCATAAGAAAGGAACTGAGAAAAAACACTGTAAAGAGAAATGTTATGCATTTAACTTCAGCTTTTCTTTTCACTGAGGTCAACCAGATAATTAAGCAAAACAGATATGCAGAGTTTCTTTACTTTTCTGCAGACAAACATTAATAAATTACTGCTTGTCTCAGCACTACCATGCTTTCCTTACTTTATTGTGCTTTTTCATTTAGTTTCATCTTTAAGATTTATTTGGAGATAATTTTCAACTTACTTCATGGCCTACTGCCTAAGACCTCGCTTCTATTTGTCCTATTGGGAACACCTGTCTTGATCATACTTCTATAGGGTTAATGAGGGTTAATGACTGCTGTATTGCAGATTGATATTACCAAGCAAATTTCAAGTGGAAATACCAAAATAAGTGATAGCTGTATCTGCTGCAGCACTTTTTCTCCATTTAGGTTAACACTGAATGGACTATAACATATTGGTTTAAAAAACTGCACACACACTGCAACATAAAACTGGAATTTTCACTATTGCTAAGTGATTTTTCCTTCCAAAGTTCCCATTGTTGCTCAGAATCCATAAGGCTTTTATTCACACCACAACATACTGAGAGAGAGGCAAATCTCTGTCTACAGTTCAGCCATATCATAGAAAACAGGGTTCAAAAATGGGGTGCAACATTAACTTTGTTATTGCACTCCCTGCCAGGAGCAAAGGGAATGTCCTTTCCAGTTCCAGACCTGCCCTGCAATGTCTGCTCTCCCTGCCAGAACAAAACCAGAGACTACCCCTGGTCAAAAACATAAACTGAAACCATCATCTGCCTACAACTGAACACCACCACTGCTTATCTAGTCTGGACAAAATTAAATCCTGTCTGAAACAGAGTGAGTTAGAAAGCAGAGCTATCTGTTTAACTGACACACAATATGTCTAAGTCAGCTCAGAGGTCTGTTTTCTGTTCCTGCACCACACTTTCCCCATTGACTTGATAATTTCCATCCTACTCACAACTTCTGTGTTCTACTGAAGCTTTTGTTTAACTGGAGGCTGAACGTGCAGGAGACAGGGTTTTCCCAGCAGCTCCAAGGGGGACCTGAAAACCAGGTTTCACTTCAGGGAAAACATAACACAGATTCTCAGAGTCAAATTCAAAACTCAGCACCACTGCCTATGTTTTCTCCTGCCAGGCTCATCTGTCTCAAATACAACTGCAAACTAATTAAGGGATTTCTCTTACAGGTGATCTGATATGACAGGGATGAACAATGGGAAGACCACCCAGATGATGTCACACCAGTGCCAGAGAAGAACCAGAAGAAAGTCTGCTTTACATTCTGAGCAAAAAACTTTCCTTCATTGCTCCCCACCTGCTTCCACATAAACCACAACTAGAAACCACCAGCAGCAGCTGAAGTGGCTCAGACTTGCACATGCATCATCTATCTCATCATTAAAAATATTGCCCTAACTTTATGAAAAATTGCAGTGATATTTTAATTTGCTTTAAGCTGTGGGGTCTTATCATTGGCATAAGGAGCTCTTCATTCCTTATCAATAAGCTATGATATGCCTACATTATCAATAAGCTGCAGTCCATAATGTAGGCAAGCAACAACTTCTGCATAACTTCAGCAGACTGTAAATCAGGTTGTAATGAGAAGACATCACAGTCCATGATTTGTATGCAATTCCAACTTTATACTATTAAAAAACCCCAAAGAAACAAAACAAGACAAACAAACCCCTGACCATAAAAAATTGCAACTTTAAGTGCATTCAAGGCCTCCCTGATTAGGCACTGAATTTCTTCTCCATTTCCTTGCTATGAATGATTCAATGGAAGAGCTGGTTTAAGAGAATTCTACCCCATTCTCCTGCTCTCCCTGCTGCTCTTCCTGCTATGCACTGGCTCATAAAGACCTAAACTCGTCCAGAAAAGACCAACAGTGACTTGAACCATCAAAAGATTTGTAAGGTGGAACCTCACCTTGAGCAACTTTAGAGCTGAAGTAATTAGTGGCTGTGGTGAAGCTGAGCTAAAATACTTTGCAACTTCAGTGATTATCATTATTATTGTTCCTCTGCATCTTCCAGTGTAGTGAAAAACCATCTGGTGTTGGGAACTGTTAATGCCAGTGAATCCAAGAGGAATGAAGGGGGCTTAATATCTCACAAATGGGGCTGTTAGTACCCAGAATATTCCATGGCATTGCATCACTAGCAGATATTGTTGACAAGTCACAAAATAGTATTTCTATTTATTCATGCAATGCAAAGGCAGAACTCTTTCTCTGTCTGCATCTCTAATGGCTGTTAGGAGGCTATGGATGAGAATAATCACAAAACCTGAATGGAGATAATAAAACCAATAGTGTTCAAGTGCTGAAACAAAGAGAATCCCCAGTGGGGCAGTGATCTTCTGAATGACTCAAGTAGTTCTGCACAAGCCTTTGAATTTCACTTTGACATTTAAATGAAGAAAGGGAGAGAAAAGCACAGGCCAATTTCATTGATTGGTGTAACTCAGGAATCTAACATAAAAGCATTGGGATGACTCACAATACATACAACATCTGAAACCAAACTCCATTCTCTTCTATTCCCATTTCATTAAAATAACCTCCTGTTTTCTTCTGTCAGAATATCTGGCTTGAAAACCCCCGTGCAGGGGGTTAAAGCAGAGCTTTTTTCACTAGGGCTCATTGGGAGGGGAGCTGGCTGCAGTGTCCTGATGCATTTCAATTTATTTTTTTTAAGACCATTTTCAGCTGAGAATTTACCATGCATCAGTTTTTAAAGTTCAAAAACTCACAGCTTTCTCCCTGAAAATCAAAAAAATAGCCATGCAAACAACAGCAGTTTCAATGGAAGGAACTGCCCATTCCTGCAGACCAGAGTCACCACAGTGCCTTGGTAACTTCTGTTGTTTAAAAAGTGAAGACAAAAACTTCAGGATTGTTTTTCAGCAGACAATTCATCCAAAAGAGTGCATTGCATTAACTTATGGAAGGTCCAGACTATGAAAACATTACAGCAAACATCTTTGCTTTACTTTTTGACTGATAACCTTCATCATTAAAATTAATGCCAACGTAAAGTCAGAATTATACCTATTAATACAACTCTAATTGATACTATAAGCAGCCAAAATCTCACTATGAATACAATCAATTCTGCAAGATCCTGTTCTTTATTGACTATTTGGTTCACTGGGGATAGTATGTTTTAGCATCATTTTTATTATTTTTCAGCAGTGATGCCACCATATAGGTCTGAGGCCCAGGGGTATTTGGCGATTTCATTTTGACTTCCTGTGACTTTCCCAACATACAGAACCAATATAGGAGGATGCTGTTAGTACACAGTCCCCTTGGGTAGCTGGTTATGAAACCTGAATTGCTGCACTTAAGCAAGCCTGTCAAAATGCTTGGCCTCCTAGACACCATGGCTCCGGCTCCATCTACAAAACTTTAAGTGGCACTAGCTAAAAGTATGGAAAAAACCCATATCCTGTCTTTGCATATATAGAACAACACTACTAATGGTGTTCTGTAAGAGTGTGTGCAGGCTGGGCTAGGAAAAATTGGAGTATTTTTCAGAGGAGAGCTCATTTCTTAGATTCATACAAAAATGTAGCTGACATTATGGGTGGGCCAACTGAATTATAAAATGCTCATCATAAATTAACCCATCTTTGCAGATGAAATTACTCCAGATTTTTTTTTATTTTTCATCTCTTTTGGAAAAATTCCTTATAACCTGCACAATTTCTACAGAGGGTGTATTAGTATTTCTCCAAATCCTTACAGAAAGTTACAGTGGTATCATAAACTAGAACAAAGGATTTCTGCTGGTCCTTTGAATTTCACCCCTCAACAACACTGAAAGGCTGTAGCAAATTTTTCCAGTAGCAAATAACATTCTTTTCTTCCCAGTTCTTACCTCCTTAAACAAAGCACCAAAACACCAGCCAACTGATTTGAACCCTGTTAATTAACGAGGCAAATTTTCAGAGGCAGCAGGACCTCAGCTGGGCCTGTCCCAAAGACATGTGGTCAGGAAACCACGAGAACGGGGTCAGCCTTGAGATGTTCCAGTCCTTGTTATTACTGAAAATTCAGAAGACATAATGAAAACAATTGCTGTTATTACAACAATGGCTAAATGCAGGGCACTCATCACTGTGGCACCGAGCTGCCTCGACTGGAACCTGAATTGTCACTGTCCTCAGGAGATGGAAAGCACACCAACCCTCCTGATCCGGGCTGCAGGGAGAGGCAGCTCCCAGAGCTGAGCTGATGATGAGATTCACACCTAGGTGTACCTACACAGGGAGCCAATTTCAAAGGCTGGGCCTGCTAATGAGATTGCCCTGATGGCAGCATCTGCAAAGCTGTGCCCTCAGGAAGGGAGAGGGAGCTTTCCAGAGGAGCACAGGTTACCTGGTGGGACAGAGATGGTGCTGAGGCTCTCAGGAAGAGTGTTGGGGATTCATTAATAACCACCAGCACAAAGGCATTTCATCTTAGAATAGAAGTGCCTCCAGCTGCAAAAATCACCCTGTGTTTTGGCCCAGTCCTGAGGCAGAGGAAAGCACTACCAAGTGACTCAACCAAGCTTCTGTTCTCTCCTCTGCATTTTTGGAGATTTCACACTGAAGAACTGAGCTTATCAGTGCTGCTCAGACCACAATATCTGACACATCCGATTGCAGCACGCTGTGATAAGGCTGCAGAGGAAGGAGATATTTAGAGTTTGATAGCTATGTATTTTTAACAGCTTTTTAAAATTATTATGAATGCACACATCACTTAGCAGACTCAACTGCTTGCCTTAAATCTGTATTAACTAAAAGAATGCTTAACCATGGTTTTTTTCCTTGCTACCCAAGAGTCAGTGACAACCAAAGTACTAGAGCAAGCAGAATGGACCTGTTTGGGTCTTTCTTCTGATGCCATATCCCCCTTCTCAAAGACCCCTCCTCACTACTTTTCCATGATCCAGTAACCAAGTTGCCAAATTTTTTTTAAATTTACACTTGCTTAATCAATAGCTCTATTAACATCTGTGGACCCATGAGTTTTAACATCATTTTCAACACTACTCACATCAATAAATTTGACAAAACGCATCCATGAGATATTTTGGAAGTGTATTTTACAATTTACTGCCTCCGAACAATAAGTTGATAATCAGAAACAAACAAGTCTTTCTGAGAGATGCATGTGCACACCCACACACTTCAGGAGCTTGATAAATCTGAAAATTTAAGGACATGTAAAGTCAGATTTTCAGCTGGTACAAATCAGCACACTCTCCTAATTTATACTGGCTAAGGATTTGACCCTTAAAATATTTTCCTGACACTTTTGATAAAGAAAGAACATTACATTTCACTTTATAATTGGACCCTATAGTTAAAAATAGCCAGATTCTTTTCTGATTAAAGAGACAGGAAGATATAAACCAGATTTATTGTCTATTAGATTTTATGTTCCATTTTCTCTTGTCACAAGAGAAGTAATTTTGTGTATATAGCCTGTCCAGCACAAAGTCATTTGTTCTCTCAGATACACTAATTCAAGCATAAATACATAGATCCATATTAATAAGCCACACCTCCCCCATTCATACAGTTAGGGATCCTGCCTAAATGTTTTCACATTCCCTGGATTTGCGCTGTTCTGTGCTGAACAGTGATCAAGTGATCTTTACTTTTTCCCAATGAAGTCAATACCCAACAGTAAAATATTTGTGAAAATGATGATTTTATACAGTTAGGTTTGGTTCAAATATTTAATATCTCCTTAATATGTATATATTTTTAAAACAACTGCTTTCACTAAAGTCAAAAGATACATTTTCTTTTTCTTTTGGGGATGAAAACTCCTTTTCATTTCCTTTGGTGCACATGTGGGGAAGAATCCCATCCGGCTTTACGAATAACGACAGCCAAAATGAATTACAAGTTGGTCTTAACAAACATGTTCTCAAATACATTACCCCACTCCTCACTCAGCCCTCTGTGTAAGTGCTAAGTGGTGGCAGGCAGCAGCAGCCCTGCCTGAAATCTCTGTAATTAAACATTCAAACACAGGCCTGCATCTCTGCAAATGGGCCCCCCAACTTCCCTTTGCTGAGCACTTTCTTCAGAAGGAAATCTCACACAGCTGTTGGAAGAACACTGCATGACATCTGCAAAATGTCTATTGTACAGACCAGGGTAAAACACCAACAAGCTGGATCTGACCACTAATTGAAGCCATTGTTTAGGAAAATTACTCGCGTGTGGTCTAACAACTCATCTGAAATTAGTGATTGCTGCAAATGAAAAAGCAGAATCACACACCATCCCCATCCCCCACCTCTTCCCAAAGGGAATTGTGCTAGAAACAAACATTTACCATCACATACAAATATAATGCTGGTTTATGTTGTGTATATTTTTTGGTGTGCTTTTTAACTGCATCAGATGCCAGTGAGCTGAATTCCAATGCATATTACTGATACTGTCAACAAATATTAAATAGATTTTTTTTTCAGTTTGTGAGATAATCAGAAATGTGCCCCTCTTTCTGTTTTCCACCCAGTATGTTTAAATAGAACAAGCCATTTGTAGCTTACTGTCTATCTTACACCTTATTTACACTGAATTTTTATCTTCCACTGCATCTTATTTTTTGTTGGCATTCCCCACCATGCAGTTTACATGGTGATGAAGAAATAGCCTTGCAGGCATTGAAAAAGAGATACAACATGTTAAGACATAATTCCCTGCAGGGCATTCGAGGCTGAATTTGCTGTCACAATGAGTCCAAGCTTCCATAACTATCCGTGTTTTATGTGGATTTGAAACATAAAATTAGATTCATCTTAATCTTCTGAAACAGCAATCTTCCCATGAAAGCTGATAGACAACAGCATATGAAAATGATAAGAGAGAGAGAGAGGACAGAGGGAAGACAAGAACTGAATAAAATGAGATGCTGCACGGTTCTAGCAAAGGAAGTGAAGTTCCCTTATGGGTAATAATATATCATGAAAACTTTGCTGAAAGGGATTGAGCTCCTGCCAAATTCCTGGTTTGCACAGGAGCCATCCCTGGCGCGGCTCCGCGGCAGCGCCAGGACACAAATCCCGGCAGGGCTGGGGACACGCTGGGGACACAAATCCTGAGCAGGGCCAGATTTATGGTCATGGCCTCCTTCACCCAGGCAGGGACACAGAACCAAGCCACGAGAGCTAAAGTTCAAAGCAATAAATCTCAAGTTTCTCTGGTCAGCCCAAGAGTGGAGCTCAAGGAATACACTGCCCTAGTTTTCTGGAATCAGGCTTTGCAGCTACAGCAACTTCATTTTTTTTCCCCTTGATGGCCTTCAGATTTGCCAGGTTTGTCATATTCTTCTTCTGCCATTGCAGCACTTGACTGGTTTTATAAAACTTCTCCAGAGTCAAAACTATGTTCTTATTTGTATTCCTGTTATTTGTATCCTTGGTTTGTGTTCTAGCTACATCTTGGTCAGTCTTTGTATCCTCCACTGTACATTGCTCAGGAGTACAGTTCTCCATGTAGTGCAAAGATTTTACTTTCACATCAGTGCATTCACTGCCTCAATTCAACTCTATTTGCAAATATGCAAAGAAGGAATATTTTACTGCATGTAACTAATAATCCCTTCTCCCCCCATTTCACACTCACACAAGTCCCAGAGAACAAGGAACAGGGAGATAATGTTCATCTCCATAGCAAACATTTCGACCTGGAAGTGGAACATACATAAACAGAAGTACAGAACAAAACTTAATGCTCTGTTTTCAGAAGGAAAAAAAAAAAACAAAGTCAACTCATCAACTAAATTAGAAATAATTGGTGAAATGATTATGCATAAAACACACGGAGGCACTCCTCTAGGTAATCAGTTCTGCTGACTATTTCTCCTGGCTATTCCATTTGATATTCTCCATATCTAAGTTCTGCAGCCTCAGACCCAAAACTGTAATGAAATGCAGCGCTTGATTATTAACTGCTGCTATCCTAAGATCCCAAAGGAAGGAAATACTTCATTTAATTGTGTTTACGTTAGCCCACAATACATGCAGGGAAAGAGAGGCTGCCATAGGTATGCTGCAGGAGTCTTTACAAACCACTTGCAGTGCTTTGGGTTTTTTTAGATCGTATTTCAGAGAATAAAATCAGCGAACAATATTTTCCTAGGAGATTTCAGCTTAGCTGTAGGGATAATACAGTACTACATTTCATTAAAGTTACAGGTTCATCAAATGCTGACTGCACCACTCTATGATCTTTATTGGGGCCATATCATCAAAATAATTAGAACTGATCAAAATGGGTGAGGCAGAATGAAGACAGGTATGAAATTTTACATTTTCATAAATGCTTTTCTTTTTCATCAAGATAAGTCAGCCACACCATGTAAGTATTAATACAATAAAGTGGAATATGTGAATAAGAAATATTTAATTCAGTAAAAATAATGCATATGAAAATAGTTTCCAGTTACTATGTTAAGCTGCCTTTAACTGAATTCAGAATTTTTGGTCTTACAATTTGGTTTTGTGTTCTGGGAAAAAATAAGGAGTACTGAACACTACAGTGAGATCTAGAACTTATCTGGAGGAAATCCAGATTAATTGGTGTGAACTGGATTTTTGATTTCTAGTTGTGTCTGTTTGGTTTTCTGTTCCTACAAACTTTACCACAAATTGTTAAGGTGCATCTTAAGTCTTCTGTAATGAGAAGAACTGGAAAAAAAACTGGAATTTTCTCTATTTGTGCACACTTTTCATATGAAAACTGAAATCTGAACATTCAGCACTGTTTTAGAAAATTGGATTTCAATACAAACTCATCTAGTCTGATTTCCTGGTAAATGCTTTAGCATATTCTGCATATAAAATTTCATTTCAAGGGCAACAAATTGATAAGATTAAGAGATCCCTATGAATTTATTTTCTGTTTCGTTTTTAAGTCTGCACTGAATCTGACATAGAAAATATGAAATTCTGGGTTCTTCTGGAGGAACCAAAGCAATGTGAAAACCTCACTGGATTTAACCACGACTTGCTTTGCATTTCAGTGTTGCCCAGACAAGAATGTCAAAGTGAAGGTAAGTTTCACACAAAAGAATTGATGGATTTGGTAGAGCTCATGCAAGTTGCTTTGTTAGTCAGGCTGATTGCTCTCTTTTTCTCAGAGATATACATAGAAAGAACTGGAGTAAGTGACCTCAAAAAAGAAACATTTAACCTTACCCTTGATGTAAAACATCTCTCACTGATAGCCCAGTGTAGGTAAAGGAAAACATGGCAATTTACCAGAACAAGGTCAATACCCCAATAAGGTAGATGTTTCCTTTTCAAGGCTAACTTCTAAGGGGATTAAAGCATTCCTTTCTAACACAAGTAACAAAATGGCACATACTGAAAAAGATTTGCCTCTTTAAAATCAAACAGAGCAGTTGCTGTAATTGATCAGTTTTGAAAGAGAAAGGTGTGCCCAGTTGTAAAGTGTTCTAAAAAGTATGCCACTTATATTTGGAATTAATTAAGTAATGAACCACAGCACCATAGCTGTGTAAATATTGTTTCTTTCTCAATCACATGAGAACATGATACAGTACACATAGGTACACATTTCTACATGTGCTTGCACACAGAACTGAAGGGAAAAGGTTAAGCATATACACATCAGGCCCAACAAAACTGTGTTCTAGATATTCCTTTATTCATGCACTAGAAAACTTCAGAATCACTAAAGAAAAATAGAACCATGACCACCCTTGGAAAATGAGTGTCATATGAATTGTTAATAGGCAGCACCCCAAGCACATGTGAGGTATTAGAATATGGCACATATTGAAGAAGCCCACTGCACACAGAAATTACCAGAGAACACTTAATTTTTGCATTCCACATTTCTGCAATTAATTAGAGAACACTTAACATTCTCTCTGACTTCAAGCTCTGCATGATCATGTTTGATCATGAGGGAATTTAAAAATCATTTATGTAGCCTAGATTTAAGTATGACAAGAAATGGTGATGGTTCTAAAGGGAAGAATGAATACATTAAGTGCAGGCCAAGCTACAAAGAAATAAGAATTCCAATAAAGACACAATTTACTCATGAAAAGGGATGTTGATATATATATTTTTAAAGCCAAAAAAGCATTTTATTTATATAGGAAGAATGTAGAGTTATATATTAGGAGACTTTGCTGCATCAGAGAAGACACAAGTGGTAAACAGATTTAAGAGATGTGCTGAGTATTTAAAATAGTTGGTGATACACCACAACAGCACTGAATTCAGCACAGGTTTTGTGGGTTTAGACAATGTTTTTAAGTACATTTCCCTGCTCTAGGATTTGGGGAGAAATGCCCATATTTCTGCCTGTCAAGCACATTCAAAGCCATGGTTAGAGGGGCCACAGCATCTGCAATTTTTCAGAATTTGTTCACCAGCCATCAGGAGCTCCTGGTATCACTCTGAATTTCCCTCCAACGTTTGTGGCACCATCCATTACCCACCTTCCCTGAGGATTCTCTCTCTAGACCTTACAGAGGTGTGCAATGGGTGCCTCCGGCAGCCAGGGCTGTCTCTGCTGCCCCAGAGCTCAGCACCCCCGAGCCTGGCACTCAAAAAAGATCTTTAATATTCAAGTTCACTGTCCAGAGGGAGCTGAGGCCATGGTTTAAAGGCTGATTTTTAAGAGACTAATGAGGATTCATTTTAAAAGGTGCTCAGAGCCCCCACAACAGTTCCAACCCACGTCAAAAGAACCAGTTTCTAATTGAGCTACAATGGACTTTACAGGACAGGTATTTCTAACCCTGCTGCTGTACTGAACTCCTCACCCCTTGCAGGTACTTGGTGCCACCTTTCCCTGTATCCTTTTGGACACTCAATGCAATCGAAACTGAATTCCTGGTAGAGTCATTTCTACCAGGATCCCTCACTTGAGAGCTAAATAGTCCCAGTGCTCAGAAAGGAAACTGGACAGGGATGACTCAAATGATGGTAATGGCCACATTTAGAAACATCATTGTAATGAATCTTTCTTTCAATCCTCAAATAAATAGTCTGGATCAAATCCTCAACTAAGCTAGACTGAGGAAGTGATATCAATTTCCACTGGCCCAGAATGCTTGTAATCAAATATATCCATTTATTATCTGTGACAAGGTTGGAAATGCTAGGCAAATTACTTTATTATTCTGCAAAAATACCAGTTTGTCATTAGTATTAGCCTGTGTCTTTAAAATTGGAATTATAAGCAGCTTCTTCATCTTACTACATCATGCTATAATCTGAAGTGCCCTATTAGGAGATGTAATATTTAAGGTCTTTTAGCTGGTACCTCTACATCCTGATTATCCTTTAGAAATTAAATGACTTCAATATACATTTGTAAGAGAGACTAACAATTTCCTGCCACTCCAGGGACGAAGATGGTAAATGATGGCTGGGGTGGGGGGCGGGTTGGCTGTTTTGATGCTGCCAGGCAGGCTGATAACTTTATATTCTGCGTCCATGGCTCAATGACCCACAAATCTCCTTTGATATGCCAGGCAGCAGAGAGAACCAAGCTGAACGGATCAGGAGGAGAGCGAGAAACGCTCCAGCAAGGGGCCCCCGATGAAGCCATCATGTGACAGGAATCCTAAGGCTCTGCTATGGAGGGGAGAGGGAGAGAAAGGGAAAAGAAGGGAATGAGGGCATTGTGGTGGCACAGGCTGATAGAGACGTCAGAGACGCTTCAGTAATCTCACGACGCTTTGGCCCAGTGTGGGGGCAAACGAGGCCCATATTCAGCATGGCGTGACGGGTGGGACCACCCCGAAAAAGCTGCGAGGGGGCAGGCACTTGGACAAATCAAAGCAGAAGAAAGTAATTTTCGATAAATTAAAGAAATCTCCATGGAAATTAGCATGAAACATTTTCTAATCTCCCGCTTTTCACTGCCGACAAGGGTCACTGGTTTAACTTCTCTCTCTTATTTTATTATTCCCCAGCCACATTCCTCTGCTTTTTTATATCCTTCAATTTTTACTACCTCTTTTTCTTCCAGTCTATCATTTTTAGCCTTTCTTATAGCAGCTTCTTAACCCTTTTAGGACTTCTCCCAGTAAATATTCTGGATAATTAACTGATCCATTAGAGTTTAAAGGACATACTCCAAAGCAGTTGCCTTTTCTAACTATCTGCAGTATTTCGTCCACCAGCTACGCCGTCATTTTAACTGTGATCAAAGTCAAGCATTTCCTTCCCAGTAAAACCTGAAAAAGACTGCTTTGCACAATCTCCTTTAGAAACAGAGTGCTGACGCTGCTAAATACCAGCTGCAAATGCACTGCCAGAGGTAAACACTGCTAAGTCACAGCATTATGACTTTATGATTTTTAATTTTAATATAAGAAATGGATTCTTTCTGCTGCGGTTCTGGTTTTGCTGGCACAAAAGTGTCAGATTAGCACCTCTTTTTTCTCACCTTTGTTCCAAGAGGTCAAACTTGGAAATCTGTTTTAAATTAAGATGGATTAGGAATATTAAATACTGAGGGGTTTTTTTTTAATAAATATGAAATAGCAATGAGGTTGCTTGATAAAAAGATAATGCTAGTGTGCACAGGAAGGATATTGAGAGAAGGAGATACCTGACTTCTGACTATTGTAACTTTGTGCTTGCAGACACAAAAAACAATAAAACTTGAGTGATTTGTGATCCATGACTTCGGATATGGAGACAGAAAACACTAACAAAATCAGCATGATTAGAAGGATGATTTTCACAAAGAATGGCAGTTCAGATTCATTTCTGAAATAAATAATTGCAGTTCATCCTGCATCACTTATCAAGAGGCAGGGCCAAATTTACTATTTTCCATATTTATTTAAGGTGTAGACAATTTATGCCATACAATAAATCCATGTTTGTAGTTGCCAAGGAAAATGGACTTTTGATACTTCCTTCAGGAGATTAAATTTCTAAAGATATCTAAATATATTACTGTATGAAGAGGAAAATCTTTATCTAACAATAATAGTAGTGACAAGCTTAATTAATTATTTGGCTCTTTGTTTTGGTTTGATTTTTTCTTTTTTTTTTTTGTTTATTGCCACTTGTAGATGCTGTTGGATCTGAGGAGGGATCTCCACAAGTTTCACAGTAGGTCACAAAAGTATCTTCCCTGAAATGGTTTCTATAAAAAGTGGTCCAAATATGTCATTTGCTATCACTTAGGAAAGGAGCTCTATGGAGAATGATAACTGGTACAGTTTCTATCAGTTTTACTACTTGCACGAGCAGTGTGCTACATGTCTCTCATTTTCTTGAACAAGACAGATGCCTCTGGTGTGAAAAATACAGATGTTGGAGTATGCAGCAGACAACTATGGTTTATCAAAAATACACTACTGGCACTGACTGATGTCAGACTTAATCATTCAGCATCCTAGCAAGAGCGAGTGAATTATTGGGTCTTAGTCATGTGTGGTTTATGTTTAAAAAGTAATACGTCATCTTGTTTCTTCTTTACAGGGGTTGGAAACTATTGAGCAGACAGCAATGCCTGGGGCTATAGGTAAAAAGCTGAACAGAACCCAGAAATGAAGGTGCATGACAAGGAGCAGAGGCATGGACAAGTATCCATGTTTTTTCTGAAAGAAATGTCAATGAAGGGCAAAAAGAAAAAAAAAAAATCAGCATTAGAAAGATTGCACTGAGCAGGGGTGGAGGAATGGAGGAGCCTATGTGCACTTGATAAAAACATTTCCATATTTAATCTCAACCAAATATACACAACTTAATTTTGTGCTTAAATATATGCATAGTTTAACAAACAGATTCTTAATTTATTCACTGCTTATCATATTTTAGATGATGTTTAAACAACACTGCACTCATACATACACACAGGCATAGGGAAGCCTGGTTTATTAGGCAAGAAAAATTCACCTGTGCACTGAAATCATTTCTCATCAACCATTTGTTTTGAGAACCAATGCAACCAAAGCCTTGGGTGCAACCCACTCTCACCTGAGTTTGTGAAAAGGGTCCTAACAAATCTTTTCAGTCCTCTGTACACCTCCCTTTAGCCACAGCATTAAAAGTTTCTGAGTAGATATCAATGAAAATCAAATTAATCAAAACATACTGAGACAGTTCCCTGATATTTAACATGAGACAACAGCCAGTGATTTAATGGCATGATTTTAAGTTGCTTTAGGAAACAATTAAGGTGATATTTCAAGGAGAAAAAGAAGGAAAGATCTTTTCCTTTAAACAGGAAAACTGCCATACCACAAACTTGGACAAGTAGGAGGTGCTGTCTCTTACAAACATCACCCCAGTCCCGAAGCTGCTGTTTATACGAGCACAAGTCAAGTCTGACAAGTCAGAAAAAGGTTTGTCCCATGCAATATTCCATGGGGTGGCTGTGCTCTGCTCACACCTCTAGCAGGAAGCAGAAATGAGGAGGAGATGTGTGACTCATTAGCAGCCACAGAGCTGGGGCACGCTGCCCCTTCCAGCCCTGCTCCATTACTGCCAACTGCCTGTGATCACCCTGCCAGCATCTGCAGAAAGGTGTTTGTTAGACCATAACAAGCAATGCCTTTATCATATGAAATCCTTTTTTTCCCCCTCAGACTTTTCCCATCAAGAAATACAATTTCAGAGTTAATGTTAGTTAGCCAGTTATGGGAAGTCAGGCTGTCATCCAAAATTCATGTGATACATTTTCTCCTGAATTATCTTCCTCCATGAACTTATGATTAGGTAAACAGCATAATGCACAGAGGAAAAAGTGTATTAATCTGACTATTGCTTCTTCTCTCCCATTAATGGTGGATTTAAGTTGCCAGAATCCATAAATGCAACAGCTTCCTTTAAAAGCAGTAAAATAATTTTCCTGTATAAATGGAGACTTTCAGACCATTATTGGGAAACTGACATATTCTGCACAGAAATAGGTCTCCTCTGGACATCAACACATACCAACTACAAAATGTGAAGTCAAGCCATTTAGCATTTATTTCAGCAGAAATGACTTACCTCCTAATTGAAGAGCTTTAGTCAGGGGAAAAAAAAAAATATAATCATCTTCAAGCATTTTCACTGAACTGGTATTAGGATGTGCAATGCAGTGGTGCCTGAGACCACAGGTCACAGACCAGAGGTTCTGTAGGCAGGTTCTGGCTAATCCTACAAAGTCTTGAGCTCACAAGGATGGCAATGTCCTGGTACTTAAGGGGTGAGACTCTTTGCCTCTCAGTGGATCAAACCCAAATATGGGACAAATGTAGCCCAGAACTCACTGCACTGAAGATGTGCAAATCTGGGAGCTGTTCTGGCAAAATTTGCCCCAAGAAAAAGCATCAATATAAGTGTAAGCACATGCCACAGATCCTTCTTGTCCCCTGCTTGAGCACTGAGCCCAAGCCCGTGAGGGAAGATTAAGAGGAAGTAAAATGCAGATTTTGGCGAGGCAATCCACGGGAGAAGTCTGCAAGCACAAGTCTGATGTCCACATCCAGCAAAAACATAGGGGGTTTTGTTTGGTTTGGATTTTTCAGTTTGTCATTTTTAGAAGCTTCAGGAGTAACACGTAAAAGTCAGGGAAGTTTGTGGGATACATGATGTTTCCTACAGGTCAGTATCAGTGACAGTTTAGCTAAATTTAACAAAATTATCTTTAAACTTAACTAAGGTTTAAAAAAAATTTATAGAGACTTGCAAGGAAGAACTACATTGTGAAGAAAGTGAAGAATAAAGCCCTCTTAGTTTACTTCTTCCATAGTGGTATTTAGATTAACCAGGACCTAGGCAATAATTTACAGCACAAAATAAATTCTGCAGCATTCTGTGACATACCCAATCTCAAGATGATACATCCTTGTCAGAGGCAAAACTTGTCCACAAATGACCAAAAATACCAAACCCATTCAAAATTCTTTATCATCAAACTTATTTTTCTCTCTAATTCAACAGGGTGGTGTCAAAAATTTCTCTTGCACTTATAGTCCCATCACTTATGATTTAATAACGAAAGAGAGAAATTAAAATTATTGTATTAAAAGATCTATTTACATGAATTTTTCTCCTAATAAGTGCAGATTTTGAGAAGTCACTTCAAGTGTCACTGTCCTCAGCAGACAGATGGACAGGTTTACACCAGAAAATGTCTAGAATTAGGGATTACCTTTACTATGTGAAGCTTTCACCCCTTGAGGCTCATTATTCAAAGACTAGAAAGAAGGTCTTGCCATCAAATGATTTAGACATGGTTTCATCTATTATTTTTATCTTCTGGGGCATGAATTTGTATTTTTGACCAAACAAATACCTAAAGTGTGCAATTAATATCTGAAGATGCATCTATCCATGCACACATATATATTTACCATTTTTCTGTGATATTGGTAATAGGATATGGGCAGAACCTTTTCCACTTTGACAAGTAGCAGGTGGAATATGTAAGCACATTTCAACTCCCCAGTCCAGTTCACACTGGCCAAGCTGGCATTGCTTCCAGCCTGCCTGGGCACTGCTCATCCAGCACTCTGGAATTATCAGAGCATTATCATACATGGAATTATTACAGCATTATCCAAGTCCTCCACCACATCCCTTTGACAGGGATTTACCTGGACTCAGCTGGGGAGGTTTCCCAGTTCGTAGGGATTACCACAGGAACACAAGGGACAGAGTGGTGTGCAAAAAGAAGAGCACAAAATACCAAGGGCTGAATCAGTCCCTTTTCCTTGGCACACAAACCACTTGCATCTGGAACTCAGACTAACGATTAGGGAGAAGTGTAAAAATGCAGAGCTGTCCTTCTGTTTGAACAGAAGGTTCCTACACAACAATGAAATCAACTTTCTGCAGGGGGAAAAGTTACTCAAGAAGAGAGAAGAGCAAGAACTCGGAACTTCTGACTTATTTTTGACTCCTACAGAGTCAGAGCTGGTCATAGGGACAGTTTACAACTACCAGAAGTGAGAGAGAGAGATGAGGAAGGGATACACAAATTTCAAATTGGATGGATGGGAATCACTCCACATGAGCAGATCTTTGAAAGGATTTTCAAAACCAAATGAAATTGCTGAACTAAATGTATTAAAAAACTGTGATTCTATTCAGTTACGTCAGTGTTAATCAGCACTAACTCCACTGAGTGGTAGTTTTAAACTAGTCCATAACTATTATGAGCAAAGTGAACTCTTATATATATATATAATATAATTATATTATCTACACCAGCAAAAAAAAACTATTGCTATAGTGAAAGGTTATTTAGAGTTTTCTTTCCTATTTTGACAAATTAAGAAGAAATGTAACATTCACATTCAAAATACAACTATCACTACCCAAACCCTGTCATTTTTTCTTATCCAGAGGACACAGAGGTACAGTCAATTGGCAAACAGGTCTCAGAGAACACCTTCATGATAGAAGAATATTCATATTCAATCAGTGTATGAACTGTAAATATTCATCTATCTGCTTGTTTATCATTTTAGTACAAGTTATCATTTTACAGTACCCATTTTGAACAGATGATGGGATCAGTTTTACAAACACCTAAGGAGAAAAAGCAAAATAGAGAGTTACTCTCAGTATTCTAACTAGCTTGTTCTGGCACTGAGGATGTTTAGATAGATGGTTATCACAGGCTCAAACTGAGCAAGGGCTGCTCTGCCCAACTGCGCACAAATACTCTTGTTGAAATCTATCCAGGGTCATGCTTCCAAAGCTGAGCCTCTTCAGGGGAGCTAAACAGGTAAGGAGGAACCCCCTTGCATCACAGGATGGTCTGGGAACACTTGAGCTCTGCTGTCCTTTTCTGTCTCACACACAGGAGATTTCACTGCACATTTCTGGGCAGTCCTGTGCAGCAAAACCTGCCTGCTGTCCCTTCCCTTGGTCCCTTCCCATCCCCTGCACACGAGCTCAGTTCTCAAGGTCACTCTCCACATGTGCTTTCCCTTTTCCTTGTCCTCAACACACATTCTACCACCAGCAGCCTTTATGCCAGTGCCTGCACTGCAGCCACAGCTCCAGCACAGGGTGTCTGCTCACTGGGGATGCAGGATCCACTCCATTTCTCCAGGAGCAGCGTGAGGAGGAGCAGTAGTGACAGACCACTGGCTCAGGCCCTGGGCTGTGTCTCTCCATTCCAATCTCCCATGGCTCCCAGCCCTCCCTATTAGTTACACCAGAGCCTGCAGCCCTCTGAGCTCTGGCAGAGCTGTCCCTGGGCTCCCCTGGCAGCAGCACAGCCCCTGCTCTGCAGGGCACGGCTCATGGGGAGCTGGGAGCAGGGAGGGGGCTCAGCACTGGGCTGTGCTGACAGCTCACCACCTGAGCTCCCTGCACGGAGGAGCTGCAGGGCACCTTGGCAGGGGAGATGGATGGGATCTGATCTGAACCTGAAAAACGGCCACTTTGGTTCAGGCAGGGCTGGTTTTCATGTATGCCAGCCCAAAAGTGGCCTATTTAGATAGCATACATTACAAGTTAAGAAGGAATTCAGCCTGGCTAATAGCTTCAGGGATGGGTTTGAAGATCGAGGATGCATCACACCAGACAGCTTTTTGTTCACAAGGAGATACAGAAATTTTACACAGAGAGTCACAGCCCGCTGCTTCCTTTTGCCACATTTGATCTGATTCACAACCTTATGAGAAATAAAAACCTCAACAAATGCTGAGGAGGAGTGTGAAAAATTACTCCTAGATTTGTTTAAAAAATGAACCAGACAACAACCCACAAGCCTGTGCTTCCCCAGCTAGAAAACAGGTACAATTTAGGAGTACACCCATGGAGTATATGGCTGCAGACTATGATCAGCACATTGTGACAGTACCATGATTTTTTATATATATATATAATATATAATATATAATATATAATATATAATATATAATATATAATATATAATATATAATATATAATATATAATATTATATACATTTAACTGGAACAACAAAGCCTGACCCTAACCCAGGGATTTCACACAGCACAACCCAGCACAGAGAGATTCTAAAGGCCCCAGTGCACACCAGGGCTCTGAGAGGTAAGGGTTAGGTAGTGCCTAAACAGAAAGTGCATAAGTCACCCCTTAAGACCTTAAGAAAATTAGATTAGAGCAATCCAGGTCTGCAAGGGTCACTTGATTACTTCAAAACTTACCCGTGACTTTTCCCTCTTTCATTTTCACTAGGTTTTCATGACTTCTGACATTTTTACCATGACAAAATTACAGTCATGACATGCACATCCAGCAGGCAGGCGGGTCAGGAGACACCTTTGTGGATCCTCAGTATCTGTTTGACACTCATATGCCTCTGTTCTACAAACAATCAGGGATGATTTTGTGCCACAAGGAACAGCCACTAAATCTCCCCTTTGCTCTCCTCAAAGGAAACATCAGAACCTATCCCTGCTTTTGCTTCTTGCCCTTCCCTGAGTAGTTCACTGCTTTTTCTAGCTCAACACATGGCTTTTCTCTCTAGCTGTAATAACATGGTGCTTTGTGTTTTAATTTATTTCATGCACAACAAGCATAGTAAATTGCAGGAATAACAAATATCCACTAGAATTCCAAGGCAACAGCCTAGCTGAAACGCCAATCTCCCAACTTCAGCAGCCTCTGCAGATGCCTGATGCACTTTCCCCCTGCTTGTTCAGCATCTCAAAGTGGGGCTATCTGAAGGCAACAGAAGGAGCCTACTCACCTCCCAGTTCTGGATTTATTTTTATCTCTGATTATGGACATGTGGTGCTACAATCTGCAGCGACTGGGGTGCAGGGGCAGCGAGGAGCAGCAGTGTGGTGTGTGTCATCCAGCATTGCTCACTGATCTCACTCTCCTCTAGGCAACAGCAGCAAAAGTGCAAGGTCACTCACGAGGAATATTTCCCTTTTAGGTTTGAGTGCCTCAGAATGGAGCTTGTGCAGGGGCAGGGAATGAATTCCCCACTGGAGCTGGGCAGAAGAATGCAAATCTCACTTTCCATTGAAACATGAGCTGGAGGAGTGGGAAAGTAGGACACCACACCACAGCCTGTGGCTCTCTCACCTCTGCCCCACATGAGCTCTGACAGACATATATTTTTTTTAATCTACAAGCAATTCTGCTACTACAGTAAGAAAGCTCAGGTTTCTTCAGGTTTCAACGTTTCTGGGGAATATTTTTTCATTATCACATATTGATGATATGTTGCCTTAAATATTGTGCCTAGCCATGGTGCCAACAACTTGGGGAAAGTAACCAAAAACTACTAATTTTGTTCCACAAAACAATATTAAGTAAGATTTTACAGACAGCTGCAAGAACAAGTGAGGTTCATTGTTCCTACTAACTCACAGTGCACTTAACTCCTTAAAAAGAACTGACAGAGCACTGCAAGCACGAGAGAGTGGCTTTCATCTTGGCAAGAAATATCTCCATACACAGACTGTCAAAAAATAATAGGCAGAATAAAATAAAAGAACTGGAATAGGGCCGATCTTTGAGAGGAGGAGGGGGGTCATCTTCACTTGAGAGAAATATTTTCTGCCTTGACTTATCTTCTGCCCAGTTTCTCACCAGGGCAAAAATCACAGAAAAAGTGATATATATTTATTAAATATCTATCTCCCCCATCCCATGGGCACAGAGAGCCTCAGAGCAGCAGGCTGTGAGCTGTTGGGCACAACGGTTCAGGGGGTGACAAGGGTGTCACTCTTTGCCTTCCCAGCCACAAACCCAAACCAGCCTCAGCCTGGCCACAGAAACGTGCCAGGAGATGGGTGACATAATTGTTGTGTTCAAAATTGCTTGAAAAACAAAAACACATTAGGATGTTTCTGTCCCCAGCTCAGAACATCCAGATAACATGGTTCAATCACATCCTCATTTTTATCAGTTGGGAACTCCAGGGACAGGAAGGTCTTGGCACATAGGAAATGGTGACAGACCTGAATTTTTTGACTCGGAGATTTAGACTCCATTCTTTTCCTCCTATAACTACAATCTCCCTTCTTGACCTGCAATTCAGCAATAATTTTTTTTTTTCAAATTAAAAAAAATATTAATTAATCTTGAAGATACTAATGAAACAAGATAATACACCAGGGCTACAGCAAAGCTAACTAATATAATTAAATCAACTACAGCACTGATCTTTTGGCTACTTAAACTGGGGGCAAAAACTGGAATTCTTTTACACAGAGTTAGGAAGTTTAGGCTCTGATGCCAGAATTTCACTTGAATAATTTGAAGTGTGATTTGCACCTGGACTTCCTTGATCTCCTAGTTTCAATTTTACTCTGTCCACGTGAGGCAACACGGAATGCTGCATCCTGGGAGGATGCTCAGCACTGACAGCCAGCGTGCTATTTTTATTTTCAGAGTGGCTTTGTTACATTCACACATGATACCTTTGCATGAGTCCAATCTAATTTTAAATCTGTTGGACTGCTGTAGGATCTGAAAGAGCTGATCCTGTAGGATTTGAAAGTGAGTCTTTGAACTGAGATCTCACGAGATAAATGGCAAATACATTAACTTTGCCACCTCATTTTCTTTAGCTTACAACTTAATTGTATTTTTCGTAGACCTCAGCAATCATGTTTTAATTAGGTCCTTTCGTCTGATTTGATAACTTGTTTTGCATCCTCCTTACCTTAGCCTACTGCTCCACAGAGCTAAGCAGATAATGTTATGATCTGCTACTTATCTCTAACACTTTGCTTTAGTTGAATAAAGTACTCCAGGAACTTTGACTTCCCCAAAGTAAAGAACAGATTTACCAAAATTGCATCTACATATCGGTAGCCAATACTGAAATAACCCCCTATCTATGCAGTGCTATGTAAGACAAATGTGAAAAGGGATTTTTAGCTCAAGATAACTGGCTAGACAACCCAGCCTCACAGATATTGCTGTTTCTCCTAAGTGATCCCACATAGGAGGCCAGCAGGTGCCACATTTCAAATCATGTGAAATTACAAGTTAGCAAGCAGCCTCTCCCCATGGGCTCAAATACTACTTCTTAAAGGCTCAAAATAGGACAGAGACTGGAGGGGAATTTTATACTCTCTGAAAGGGAATTTCTTTTTTTCAGTTCTGGTGACATCTGTGATCTTTTTTCCCCTCAAAACGTCCCCAGAAATCTTCATAATTGAGGACACAACCATTAAAGCTGCAGCCTTTTTTACTGTAAAATCATATTCAATATATACTTCAGCTCTGACAAGAACCAACAACTCCATGAAACACTAGTTCTGTTTGTTGTTTATTATTATATAAAAGTATAAATATTACATCCTAAATAGCCTAAAATTTTCACTCATTCTCACATACTCATAGTAAAGATTAAAAAAATGCTGTGGTCACTAAAGTGTGGATTGCTTAAAGAAAGTATTTAATTTAAGTTTCTTTCAAAATCTCACAACTAGGCTTCTTTTTTGATACAAGTTGATAATCTCCCAAATTTACTTCCCCTGTGATCTCAATTCGATCTCAAGCAACATTTTCTTTTTTTTTTTTCACATCAAGTTCTATTTTTTCATACTACCTGTTCTTCAATTCTCTTTTGTCCCTGCTAAACCACATTCCAGAATGATTCTGCAAGACTACAGCAGTATTTTAGATTTCACATAATAGAACTCAATTTTTTGTTTCAGGCAAAGTGTAATTTTGTCTCAATCAGCAGTCAGTAGCCACATTGCCAATTAGACTGAAGTACACTTTACAATAAAATGTGCAAAATTATTGGAGAAAAATGTACAACCGAGAGAGTGTCTGCTGTGGGTAAAATAAATATAATTGATGCATCCTTCAGTCTGCAGCATTGATTATTATTTATTACTACAAACTCTTCAAAACAGGATGATTTGATGTCAACATGTTATTTTAGGAAGTGCACAATTGAAGAAAGCATTATTTGCATGGATTGATTCATAAAATATGTTTACTGAGGAGAGATGTGCACTTTTACTTGAAATGATTCAGAATAATAAAGAGAAGTCAAGACAATCTTCCAGCATTGTAGTTGAAAAGAATATCTAAGTTTTTAAATAAGCTTCAATTAAGAGAATAGTTTTTGTACAAAGCCAGAATCTATGCTCTTTTTTTCTTTTCTTCCCCTCTCTTTGTGCAGTCTGTCTGGCTAAACTTAAGAAAACAGTCACAGCAAATCCAGGGTCACTTTTATCCTGTGTCACCCTCTGAATTTGGAAACTCCTTGTGAATAGCAAGGATCAGTCCGATCTCCTGGCATTGATCTCCTTTCCAAACAGAATACCACCATGCTTTGATGTGACATATGGAATGAGAAAGAAGTAATAATGAAAATCAATGAGTCTAAATATTCTCTGCTTGTAACTCACCTGTCGTTTGCTATGGTCATGTGTGTCCAGGAAAGAGAGGGATTTAAATGCATCTGCACTTTCTTTTTTTTTGTGTGTGTTATTTGCAGCCCTATGCTGCAGCATTAAAACAAAAGAAAATTTAAAAAAAAAGCCAGCTGAACTTATGTGAAAATTGTTAACATTTCTACATCTGTATATATATATATGTATACACACATACACACACATTTTTTAAACATCCATAGCTCTCACACTATATTATAAAAATTAGGGCCAAACACCATCCTACTGCATTCCTATAATAATAATTCTATCCTCAATGTTTGTAAAAAAAAACAACTTTTATCAGAATGTTTTAAAATTAATTTCTAAGAGTAATTACTATTGTACTCTAGGAGTCTGCAAACCTGTCACTGTCCAGATGGCTCAGAAGAAAGCAGAGACATGGGGAAAAAACCCAGTTAAATCAGTTCAATACCACAACAGACTGCTACCACAAAATAAATGCTTCCAAATCAGTAAAAAACAGGTGAAGAGGGCACTGAATTCATGTTGCAAGATCAGCAAAGCCCATAGGTAGAGGAGTGGATCAGATAATTTCCACCAACTCGCACAAAGTCCTGTTACGTTGCACCCTCGTCTCACCTGCTGCTTTAAAACTTTGCTTCTCTTTTATTAAACAATACAAAAAAAAAAATCTGAATAAAGTAAATGAGGATTTGTCTTCCCAGGCAGGTACTGGTTTTTGTTCCCATAACTAAATTACTCTGTGCAACAAAGCAAATTTCTTCTACCAAACAACGACTGCACAGAAAAATGACCCCAAATTAGTTAAGAAAATCGGCGATGGCGGCCAGGATGAGATAGGCAGACTGCTAAATTCAGCTGTATGCTTCATTATAAATACCAGTAATATCTTCCTAACTCCTCAGTCAAGGCTAGAAAATTGTTCCATTTTAAAGTTTCTTCCCATAAGAGCCCAACTTCCCCGTGTTTCTGTTATCATTTTACAACTTTAGTTGGCTGGTTTTTGTGCATGGGAAACACTGAGTTTCATCCCTGCAGTCTGGATGGGGTTTTTTCCTGTTTTTGTTAAAAGTGTTTTGGTTTTCCCACAGATGCAGCCCCTGAAAGACTCAGCTGCCTTCACCCAACTGGGATAGAGAGCACTTTGCTGATCAGCAGAGCACCAGGAAACGGCACCATCTCACTGCAGTTTTTATCAGGACAGGTTTGCTCTGATGGCTGCAGCTGGCTGTGGGATGGGGCGAGCGGTGGGCTCTGTCACTGTGCAGACCCACCCGTGACAGACAGACACACAGACAGACCCACAGAGGTGGGTGCCTGGAGCTTGGAGAGCACAGCCAAGCCCTGCAAGGGAGATTTATTCCTTCCCCTGCTCCCCACAGAGCTCCCCCACACCAAGCACCCTTTCGGGCAAGGCGTGGAGGAAAGGATTTGCCCCTGAATGCCTTCACAACTTCATTTAGAGCATTACGAATCATGCCTGAGCACCAGACACAATTAACATTCTGGGCAAGCCCAACAGAGCATCCACTCCTCTCCACTGGGGCTCCAGGAACAACTGGGAATAACATCCCACATCCCAGAGGTGTGCTAGGTAGCCCTGAATTTAACAACAGTTTAAGAGAAAACAAAATCAGCAGCCACTCAGTGCTGTGCTCTGTACCCACTCGAATCTGGAGCTGCAAATTGAAATCCCAGGATTTCACTGGGAATTGCAGAACCCAAATTCACAGAATTTGGCATGCAATGAGTGTAACACAAGTTGGCTTATATGGTAGTGACAGGATCACTGTCGTTGCCCAGGTTTTGAGATCCAGCTCTGAGCTGGAGGCACAGGGCAGCTGATGAACAACAGCAACCACAGCAGGAGCATCCCAGCTATTTAAAACAAAATGCTTTCCTCACCCTTTCACACTTACTGCAAAAAGAAAACTGCATTTCTGACCACCCCTTTTATTTTCCCAATCAAACTTTCATATTGCTAAAACGCAAGACTGGAACGTGTTAACTTCAAAGACATATGGTGGCAACTGCTCCTTGATCTTGAATTCCATGAAATTCCAGGTCATTGTGTGGAAGCCAACAACCAGTTTAGTTAAATGCTTAATGACATAAAAACAGTGATTGATTGCCATAAAAATGGCTCCCAGGGATTACAAAAATTAGGTGACTCACAGAACTTATTAAACGCTCCCAACTAAATAGAAGAAATATCTGGCTACGAAGTTAAATTCCTGCCAGCCAGATGGAACACTTAAATGCATGTATTTTGAGAAAGAAAAGTAAATTAATAATAAGATAGGTTTAAAATAATTTTATCTCATTTGCTGGTTTAAAAGAAAAGAAGTATTTAATGTGACTGTGAAATGGAAAACAACACCATCACTTTTTACGCAATGCGAGCGGCACAGAACCGTATCTTCTATTACAACCTACAAAAATATTTATATCTCTTCTCGATTAAAAGCCAAGCTAAAGTACTCCAGGACCTCAGAAAAATCAAGTATGTGAAGTAAGGAGGGGTGGTGGCATTTCTGTCGGTGCAGGGAGGTGGCCGCAGGGAGGGGGCTCAGTGCTCAGAAAACTCAAACTGCCGCAAAAAGGGGATTTTGTCCTGAATTCCCGAAACTCTGGAACCGCTCCTGCAGATTCCCGGGCACAAGACAGATGGCACTGCAACCAAGCTAGAGCCGGGGCTGCTGGCGCTCCCTCTGGGTCTAACTCCTATTATCCACTTGTAAATTAACCTGTCAATTTATCAATCAACACCATCTTGATTCTCCCCTGTTCCACTGCCCGGCATCGCTGTGAATTTGCCTCGTAAATAACTGGGAGCCCCATGTTTGTTAGTATTGTGAATGAGTTTATTATCACTTTGATGACTGCTATGAATCACAAATGCTGCCGAGAGCCTGATAAGGAGTGGGGGGAGGAGGGGAAAATAAAAAAAAGTACACGCACACATTAACACGGCTGAAACTATTTGGGAGATAACAGATCGAGTTGCGGTGATAGCAAATCATTTCAACTAGGGGGGAAAAAAGGCTAAAAAATTGCGGGTTTTGTCGTGGAGGAAAACTCGTAAAGTACAAAAAATATTAAAGGGAGCAGCATTGTGTGTGCAGCTCAGCGGCTGCCACATTGCTGGGATACTTCAACTTTTTCCTAGAATTCCTCAGGCACGGATAGATTTTATGCCCCATTTGCAAACTTTGCATATTCTTTGAGATGCAACAAGTATTTTGTTTATTTATTCTTGCCAGTTTAAGCACCGCATGGAAATGTAATTCATGACATGAAAAAGCTGAAGGAATTCAAATTAAAAAAAAGAAAACTTTTAAAAGAAAGTTTCTTCAAATTCCCATTATCTTTAAATCTTCTTTATAACATCAGAAAAATGCTGAATTTATAACTTCCAAATTAGTTATATTTATTGTCCAATTTTGTTTCTTCTGATGGAAGAAACTTTATTTAGACTCAAGAAAATTGTAACAAATAAGTTTTGCGAAAAACTTTGAATTTAGCGTTTAAATAATAATTATTATTCTATAGAAATATTAATATGGAAAATACAACAACTTTTCAGAAATCCCTTGAGAAATCAGGGTTCAGTGGCCGATTTGCTTTTTGAAGCCAAAACATAACTAAAATCTAAATATGAACAGCATGTTAAAAAAAGCAGATGTTTGCCTATTTTTAAATACTATCAATCTTTTGCCAGGTATAAAAAAGTCTACATTTGGCTCAAATACATTTGAAATCTTAAATTATACAGAAGTTTATTTAGGAAGTATAAAAAAACATGATGAAAAATAGATAAAATTTTTATACATTTTATTTCTGCAATTTTTGAGATATTATAATGGAAGTTCTTGGCAAACTTGAGTTAAAATCTGAACAGAGGTTTAATGCAGAGAATTAAAAAGTTATGGGTCTTATAAAGCTGCTAACACACATTCCTGTCCTTTTCCCTGATAGTATCATTTGGGAGGTTTTATACCTTGCTATAATTTTTCCACATCCTAATTCTTAAATACTTCCCTTTTCTACTAAAAGTTAGTAGAAAACATAAGTAAACCTTTTAATGCCTTTTTATTATATAGTATTTTTAATACCACCGGGCTGATTTACTATGGAAAATATCTTAATTCCAAATAATGTTAGAAAATGCAGAGGGATGAACAGACATCAGTTATTTTGTTAGATCTGTTTTGCTACTATCTTTCAAAATTCCAGATGAGATATGGACCACATTGTGACCTCATACCTTAAAAATCCTTATGGAATCTGGGCCATAAATATATTTTCAAACTGAATAACCCCGTTCAAACCAAGCTGTGCATGTCAAACTACAAGCTATGAATTGTGCCTGGGGTAGAACAGGAACTTAAAAGATGAAGCAAAATAAAATTTGTACAAGTATTTTCTAAGGTTCTCTATAACCTCACTGAAATATCTAAAAAACCCAGTTTATGGAACAAATGGCAAGCAACAGACATGCCCACAGAGAAACAGTTGTCACACAGCAAAATCTCTGGCGCAATTAAAGTAGAAGAACAGGGTGTATACTCAACATTGTTATGCCCAGTATATCATTGGTGGAAAAGTAATGGAAAATGAAATTATTTGTTAGAATGCAATTTAGGGAATCTGATAGGTTGTCCATTTTATTCAATTTATAATTAAGATAGTGTTTAAATTTGAAATGAATTCTATATATGCATGTTCAATAGGCTATAGCACAACAATAAGAATGGAATCACATCTCATTTTATCATAAATTGTGTAATAAGCGATAAGGTAAAAACTAGGGCTAAAATCCTTCCAGCAAAAATGAAAGAGAGCGACCTCAATTGCCCTAATTCATTCTGTCTTTTTTTTTTTTTAAACTCTTCATTTTCCCTCTGTTCACATTATTAGCTTACACATGAGTGCATTATTAGAAAATAACAAAGCAAAACAGGGAAACTTGGAAGAAGCAGGAGATAGGATCCCCTCTACAGCTGAAAGGTATTCTCATTTCATTTCTTAGGAGTTGCAAAAATAGTTTTATTGCCAGGGAAGGACAATGACCTCTCTCTTTCAACAAGCTTGGTGGTTGGTCTTTTGATGGAAAAAACTAGGGGATACAACATCTGGTAATTTGTGTTACTGAGCTTAGCTGAGGTCTTAACGATGTAAGCAGATTATTCCCGAAGAAGAACAAAAAAAATTCCGGAAGACTCAATGAACTATTTAAAGTTATTAGCTGGTGCATTCTGGCACTTCAACACTCTTTTCGGATTCCTTTTCCCTTTAGACATTTGCCTTCTGATCAGATTGTTCTAAAAAAGAGCCCTAACACCTTCCAACCTCACCACGCTTTTCTGGTGGTCCACGCATGTTCTGTCATGCATGCACAGTCCCCCTTTTTTCCTCTCCACTGAAGGAGAGGAAGCAAGACAATTATTTTTGCTGATTAAATTTTCCCCTGCAGAACATTAAGAACTTATGCCACCACTCCTGAGCTGCTGCGTAGGTCAGGAATGCTGAGCAACACAGATTGCAGCAGTCGAGTTCAGATCAAAAAAAAAAAAAAAAAAAGAACAAAAAAAAAAGAACAAAAAAAGTGGGTGGAGAATGAAGAAAAAGATAATTTATGTGTGCACTTGACCAGGAATTTCATGCTCAAAACAGATATTCCCAGGAAAACATCCCCTACTCCTTTCCTGACATCCTTTTCCTGCTTTAAATAGTTTTGCACAATTTTAGCTCTGATTCCTCTGCTCCTCGTAGCTCTTCCAAACATTTTAATTGCTAATTGTGCAGTGATTTAAAACATCTGATGAGTTTCACTGTTCCTTCCATAGGCAATAGACCCATATTTCCTAACGTACACATGTGAGACAACAATCTGAGTTTAAATTACAGACCTGTAGTTTGCTGCCTAGGAAACCAAAGTCATATTGTTGAGTGGCGCAAATGACCAAGCTTCTGTGAGAATCAATAGCTTCAGAGCAAAAATCTCAGATCCAGTTTAAGCTGAAGTCTGTTATCCAGGATACTTCCTCAGGAAGAGAGGGTTTGTTTTTTTTTATGTTCATTGTTAGAAATTTTGCTATGTTAAACTCTGAGCTTTCAAAGTGAAACTGGGGGGTTACAGCAAATGAACGAATATTTCAACCCAAATTTCAGGATTTCTGTATCAACGAAATCTCTCTGCTGTAGATCACAAGTGTGAGAAGCAACACAGCCCTATAAAAACCCCTTCCCCACAAGCATCCCTTGGTTTTTTTCTTAATATTTAGTCCCTGCATCTTGCAAACTTATACTGCAAAAGCCTCCCAGGAAGTTTTCAGCAAACTCTCATGGGAATATTCAGTGTTAGGTGACGAAGACTTGGAGCACAGGCTGATCACCTACCCTGAGGTAAAGAATAACCAAATATCGCATTTACATTCATCTGGATTTTACCAGACTCTGAAAGAGCACAAAATCCCAGACACTGAGTTTTAAAGGCAGCTAAAACCACTTCCCAAGGCTTTCTTTCAAACTATAAGTTTTCATTGGCACTCCTCCTTTCCACAGAACTTGAATATACATTCTGTATTTGTTCACTTTTACCTTAAACTCAGTGCTTGTCTCCTAATGGAACAAATACAGAACTTGCTGCATTTATTTTGGAGCATTATTGAATCTCTGGAGGAGGTGTTTTGTTAAATCAGAGATTTTAAATCCTGTGCTCATAATTAAGAGCCACCTGATGCTAACACTATTCTAGAGCAAAAATTTCCATCGGAGACTTTCAAGACCTCTGCCCACACAAAAACTGGAGGATTATTTTTTTATAATATACTATATTGAGAGAAATTAACACAGAGAAGTTTCAAAATTGTACTTGCAACACAAGTTATGGCCACAGAATCACCTGGTACCAACTGCAGTAAATCTACCAGTACAGCTTCAATATGCTAAATCTTTCTTTTTCCTTTATCGTTAAAAGTTAAAATTTTTAACTATTACAAACCAAACTCTTTAAGCAAGAATTTACCATTTTCACTGGAGAATGCTTAAAAATCAATTTAATCCATGGATGCAGAAGTAGGCTATAATTATTTTCTTTTTGTTTCTTGTTTCTATAAATGAATTGATTTCATATGACTCAGGTATATTTATCTGCAATGCTTGGTAGCTCTGCTGACAACACCATCACCCCAAACCACACACTTTTAATCTGAAAACTGATTTTTTGCTGGCACCTTAACTTCATTCTATGCCGTTAGTCTAGATCCCAACAACATCACAGCATGAGCTGCTGTCCCCTAATATCACAATACACTGATTTAAAATGTCGATTTTTTAACCCTGGCCCAGATCTGAAGGTTTATCAAAGAAAGAAAACTTTGTGCCCTTGTCAGAGTATCAGAAGTATTATTCAATATTTTAGTGAATTAGTATTTTCTGTTATTGGTACTGACACCTTTGAACATGAGACAATTTCTGGCATGTTTTGGGTGTCCCATGTTCAGAATTTTTCTTCTTGAGCTCGTTGTCTTTCACCTTTAGGGAACTTCCATATCTGCCACCTGGACAGCACCAGCAAGCACCACCCTCCACTGCACAGAGAAGTAACAAGAGGGAGCTGCTGGAATTCCAAAATTCTGTGTTTATTGGCAAGATTCAGTGCCTGTTTTCTTTCTTAATAGAGAAATAAGAGAAAATCAAAGTACACAGTGCACTGTGCACATTGTAAGCAGCATGTGCTTTGCTTCAAGAGCCAGCTAAAGAAGAATTTAAGAGTTGCAAAGACAGATATAGCACACTGTCATCACCAGTTGCTTCTTAGTGAAGTGAATCCTGTTTTCCTGACACCTACTTCTTTGCAAGAGTGCTTCATTCCCCATTGTTTACTTTTTAAAAGCAGAGGATCCAAAGGGGTTGAATATTTTAATAAATGACAAAGTCTTACACTGAAGTTTTTCTCTCCCCACGCAGAGCAAAAGTCTCAAACCTTTATCATCACACAGCATCATACTGAAAAAAAAAAATTTAAAAAATCAGTGTACTGCTATGCCATGACTGGCAGCCTGAAGGAAAACATATCTTTGGACAGAAAACTCCAGGACTAAGAACACCTCTGGAAGATCTCAGAGGGAACAAGAGATGCGTGTTTGGAACCAGGGAGAGAGACAGAAATCTCTCAGCCTTAGAGCAATGATGCACAACAGTCCTAGAGGAGAGGAAACCTTCAGGTAGCTGCTTATTCCCTTCATCTCAGGAGTGCTTGCTATGATAAATCAAAAATTCTTGGAGACCCTGGTTTGGCATCACACACTACAACCAATCCATCTGCCTCTGTGCAGATACTGAACTACCCTGGGGATTCTCTTTGGTGAGGCTGTGTAAGGCTCTTGTAGGGCAGCTTTCTTGTACAGCGTGGCACAAAGATGACAAGCCTCGTGGATGTGAACAGATTTGAAGTATTAAAGCCAAATTTTGCATTCATTTACACTCTGGGCAATACTCAAAAGAGCAAAGAGGATTTCAAAATGTTGTAGAGCACATATAGAGACCATTTTCTTGTTAGGAAGCCAAACTAGTGAAAGTGCAGAATACGATATTACACTTTGTGGCTGCAAACTCTCACAGAGGAGATTTTTAGGGCTAGGTTCTCACTGGGGTGGAAAACCAGCCACGTCTTCAAGATGCACTTTTGGTCATTACAGCTTCAAAAGTGGGTGCTTGCACTCTCTCTACCCTTTCCGAGGCATTATGTTCACATGCAACCACGTTCACCTTTCCAGGCAAAGCCAAGCTCTGCAATAATTCACATTTAGATGTGAAGCTGCCTCCTTTAGCAGCTGTCACAGATGCCCCAAGAGAACGCAAAGTACCAGCTCCAGAATGAACCATTTGACCTAGATCTGATACAGGTACATGCTGCAAACTTGCACAAAAAGTAGAAATAAAGTAATTTGCTCCTGGCAACATGGAGCTATTTCTTTTTCTGTGCCTCCACTAGAGCGGGATAGAAAATAACAGCCCATTGCTCAGCACTAAAGTACCAATACAGACTTCTAGGAGAGGCTGGGTGTGGATCTGGGCACTAAAAGGTGTTAGGGTATGTTACAATGAATACATAGAGGCATCTTCCTACCCTGCACTTCCACTTAATTCTGAAGGACTACAGTCTGAGCAGAGCAATACTCAACACAAACTCATAAAATTTAACAGCAACAACAAAACAGATGACTTGCATGGCAAGGTTTACTATGAGAGAGAAAACAGACAGAGGTATATGAGAAGGGGGAAAGGGCTTTTTAAAAGGGCTACTTGAAAATATGTTTCAAGCAAACAAATCCTGTGACCCCTCCAAACACTGCTGCCAAGATTGATCCTGCCTGGGAATGCAGGGTAAGGGAGGGATCAATGTGTATTTATGTGTATTTAGCTTTATGAAGCTAAAGCAGTATTATCACAACTACACTTAAGGCATCCAATTGGTACAGTAGTGATGGCTTTGGAGATGGATGGGTAGAGAGCAACTTACTTATGGTGACATTCAAAACACAAGCCTGTGAAATACTTTGGAAACAGACCAAGACTCTGAAAGATCCCAAATTTACTGCTGCAATATCATCATCAGGTCTTCATCATGAAACATCTATCTAAAATTGGATAGAATTTCCACCTACCCCTCCGCCCTGATCTGTTAAAAACCATGAGATGAAGTGAGTTATGTCCCATTAATCTCTCTCATAGAAGAATCAGACAGATGGGCTGGATGAAGCGGAGGTGAATGAAGAGAAGCACCTGCTATTTTCAGGGAGTTGAGGGAAATTGGTAAGAAAAAAAAATCACAAGTGGGTGGAGAGGGAACAGTATCGCTCTATTACTGGATATCTCCTGAAAAAAAAAAATGACTGATAGGCCTTATGCATCTATGATAATATGTGCTCACATCTTCTGGTGAGGGGAAAAAAAATAAACAAACATCTCAAAAAACAAGGATGCCATTACAGGTCATGAGTCAAAGAGGCTGATGAGCTGTCAGAAGAAATTGCATAGCAGTGTGAAATATATAGGAAAATGTCTAATTGCTGTAAAGAGTATGATGAAAAGGAGGGATGAATGTGTGGTCTTGCAGCAAAGGCATAACACTGTCTGAGAAGTCATCTCTGCTCAGAGAAATCACATTTTGTGTCCTCCTGTGATTACACCTTGAAAATAGAAGGGAGTTTTCCAAGAGAGGCCCTGGAGAAGTTTATCAATTATTTCTTTGTGAAACTCAGTATTTTTTTGCAAATACCAAATGTTTAAGACCAACATTTTACACATTTGCTTCTGTCATGCCACTGCACAGGAGACTTTAAACGTTTGTGCCAAATTGTGAGCAGCAGAAATTCCTGGAGTCCTACACTACAGATGAAAGAAGGTTCTAAGATTTGTATAGAAATCAACCTAAAAGATATACAGCTTGTTAAAAAAGTAAAACAAATTCCTAAATGGCCAGTTAGCTTCAACAGACATTTTTGGGTTTTCTTTAACACCAGTGTAGCTCTAACTGACAAAGCAGGACACACACAGCCATAAAAGTGTAGCCTGAATTTCAGCAGGTGTAGTTCAGCAGACTCTGTGGATATATCAATAGCTCTAGCTCCATTTGGGATACCTGATGGCCTTAGTTTAGTGAAACATTATTATTAATGAAGTTCACTAAATTATTTAGTTTATTTATTGCCTTTCTAGTGCAATACACAGATGGGGAGGGGAGTCTGTTAATAATGAATAAAAATCAGCCTATTTTTAAACATCTGGTGATACATTTATTAAACTATCTGAAGCACCTGACAGATCACCATACTTGGAAAATAATCTCTGTAAAGCCAATCAAAAGGCAAGAGTGACCAGACTTTTTAAAAGCCTGTTTGGGGCATCAGGGAGTACAAGTTTGAATTCTAAAAGGCCCTCAGGTACAGTTTATGGCTTTACAATCTCAAGATCATTCTGCTTTAGTGCTTTTACTTAATGTAATCGTAAACAGAGTAGATATTTATATACATGTTTAAATACTACTCTAAAATTCATTTCTAAGAATTTACTTGTCTTTAAGAGTGCTGTATTTAGTCAAGTTTACATTGCATCTGTTTATGTAATGTTGTTTTTCTTTAAAATCCACTAAAAGGTGTTAATTAGAGCTGGGTGATTAGATCATAATGAACAGTTTAAGCAATTAATGCTACCCCTTTTTTGACCCATGGATTGTCTATATGCAAAGAGCACTTTTCTTGAACTTGTTATTCAAAAAATATTAAAATGATTTCTTCAGGTCTGCATCTCCTCAGCAATCAGCTGGCTGTATTTAACAGTCTGAGAGTGAGGTGTGTTGGTAATTCATGACTTGACACCATGTCATGTGATGTTATTCCTATTCCATCACAGGTCAGAAAGATGATTTTAGAGTCAGGTTCATACTACGCACACAATCTTTTGAATAAACCAGCTCTGATACTTTTGCAAATACTCACAAGCCTGAATTTCATTCACAATTCAGTAAATTATTAAACTGGAATATCTCTGGTAGGAATACAAAAGTGAGCAGCAAGAGTCCAAAATCAAGAACTTTTGAGAATCAGCAGGAGGTTTTCTGTTGAGTCCACAAGACCAAACTGGATCATAAACCCAATGAATTATAAACACTCAAGTAAAAATGGGGAATATTTGCAACACCTGCCTTTCTCTATAAAGTTATATCCATACACTTTTCCCTCAGTTCAAACACTAACGAACCCTCACCAAAATCATAGTCACAAGGAAATCAGTTTTAAAGCTAAGACTTTCCTTTTCTACTTTTTTTTTTAAATTATCCTATTTTTCGTCTCCTCAAGTTGATCTCCCTTCTTCCTTTAAGCGAGTACCTGCATCCTTTTTTCTTAATACCCAAGAAACCAGCTCCAACCTTGAATATCATCACATCCCTTTTTCCTTTTCTTTTTTTATTAGTTCAGCTAATGGGGAAAAAAAAAAAAAAGCAGAACAATAGTGGCAATGATACAATCTGAAATCTACAAGCACAGGTGAAGTTTGTGTGAGGATACCTTCCCCAGGCACATCTGAAATTTGCTCATATGTTTTTATATAGACACATGTGAGAGAGAACATAAGGCAAACAGCATGTTCTATGTAACAAATTAATAATAATAGAAGATAGAGGTTTTGGCATACCTTTGACCATGGCCAGTAACTGTTAACAGCAAGCAAACCAATGAACTGGGGGTTTTAGGACTGCGCTGGCCCCGCAAGGAGGACTCTTTCATTCCCCATACTTTGTCACTCACCATAGAGCTGTCTGACATAATGGACTTTCACAACGAGCTCAGAAGCAATTGGCAATTAAGTGGTTTGAAGGGGTGCTTCTGGGCTGCCGTGAAAGGCTTCAGGTGTGAAACGCTTGTTTTCAAGTGCACTAAGCAAAATGTATAGTTGCTTTCAGGGGCCCCCTTGTCCTTCTGAAGGAAGGGGGAGCGCTGGGGAAAGCAAGGACACTCAAGAGCAATTTGCTATTCAGTGCCTGAATGCTGTGTGCTTTTTCTCTCCCCCTCCCCATCCTTGTGTGGCTGGTAAGGAGGGCAGATTGCGATGGCACAAACAGCTTTCGGCACAATGGCAGATCAAGAGAGAGGCAGGGAAAATGAGGCAGGGAGAGAATGGGAGCCTGAATGAAGGAAGGATGGTTTGATTGTTAATTGTGGGTAAATGTGTTGCAAGAATGAAAAGGGTTCATGGACTACTTTAAAACTATACCCAAGCAATAAGTACAGAGTGTGGGGAAATAAGGAGATGTTCCTGACCCTTGTAAGAGCTATAGTATTGCATCTGGCCCACTTGAAAAGTAAATTGAGAACTGTTAAAAAGATAGGCAAATACATTTGTGTGCATTATATACTTCCATTTCTAAAGGAACCCTGACCAACAAATGCACTGGGATGGCAGACACACAATATTTTTTTTCTCCAAGGATTACTTCACCCACAGGACAAAAACAAAACAAGCTAAAATGCGAACATGCCCTGATAGACAAATATTTAAAATACAGATTTTTTTTTTAAGGTAAAAATATGTTTCTATTCTAGGACAAAACACATTTGTTCTAAGGCTAGCACAAGGGTAAAGAAAACTTCAAACAGAACTAAGGGAACAATATCCTTCATGAAGACTGTTTCATGTCACTTTTCCTTGTATGACCTTTACTTCTAACATATTGATTTTTTCCTAACCCAGCCTTGCTTTGCAGAAAAAAGGGGTATTGAGTCTTTGAGCTGCTTACATATCACTATTGTACATGCATTCTTAAAGGTGAAGGATCCCCTTTCAGAAGATGACTATCTGACTGACAATATGATTAGAATTGTCTGAGGACTTTTCACTTTAAATGTAGTGAGCCACATATATCAGTTTGGAGCAAGGGGAGGAGATGTGAAATAGCTCAGATGGCGCCGAGTTGATGAAGTATTTGCACGTGAAATGTGCTCAGTTATGGTCTTTTTGTGTTTTGGGAGGAGGGTGAGATTGCAGGGGAAACTAGAAATGCCTCTCAGACTCCAGTAAGAAGCTGGGTTTTGCCTGTCCCTCTGCAGACCTCCCTAAATTCTGCTAAAAGGTTCTTCCTCTGCTGCTCCTGCATCATTCCAGCCCCGAGGGTTCATTTCCATCCTCCCAAAACTTTGGTTGTTTAAGGAATTGCAAAAGTTGAGCTGACATTTATTGAAAGTGGAGAAAAGCAGTTCTGGATCAGAAAAATTTTACCAAAACAGCACTTATTCTACCAAATTAGGGTACAGCTATATTCTCCCTTAAGCCATGATTCTCCTCTCACTGGTATTTCTGGGAATCAGAAGGAACAGTAACCCATTCATTGGGCCAGTCCTCATGAAGCTGCGCAAAGAGAGGGGAGATCGCGCCTCTTGTCAACCCTGTCTTTACTTATCATGAGAAAAATGTCATTTTTGCTTGCAAGAAGACCCAGGAAATTCTACCAACACAGAAAACAACCAACACACTACCAACTCTAAACTCCAGAGGGTTCGTCCACGTGCATTTTCAACACGGGCGTGCGTGAATACACATTGAAAACGCACATGGACAAACCCTCTGGACTTTAGGAACAGAGCCACCACTCAGAGACATCAGCAGGAACTTTCCCTTTAGTTTCAGGACATCCCAAGCTCCTCTGTACATTTTTTCACTCACAACATCCAAGCCACCAAAATAAACCACCCCACTGTGCACACCAGGGCCTGCGCTTAGCAACCTCCACATGCAAGTGCAAGGCAAGTCACAGCACCTTTGGAGCCAGGGCTTTTCAGATGCAAATGGGCTCGCACTGGACTGGTTTTACCAGCTGTGGGGTTCAATGCACTCAACCCCCCACCCAGAAGTGAGAATGGCACAGAAAGCTGTAAACCAACTGGTGCTCAGCTGCAAGTGTGTTGTGCTTGCGCAGACTGTTGCATAAACAAAAGAATTTATTCAGAGCATGATGGACATGAATTTATGCATGTAACCTCTGGCTCGGGGAGATGGATCTCCAGCCTTTGGCTGGTGTTTTTTTGCATCACTATTCAAACTTTGAAAATCCAAAATGTGTACAGGTAACCCGGAGAGATAGACGGAAAAATTAAAAATCAGTACATAACGAGGGGAAAAAAAAGTAATCAAAGCATCATTTCAGTTACTCTTCAGCGTTTCAGTTAATGTTTCATTTTAGAAAAATAATAAAAAAAGGGACTCAAAGTAAACTTTTAAAACTCAGATAAAGTGTGATGAAAAGCAAGAAAATGAGGGAGAAAATGTTTCAGAACTGCCCTGACATTTCTGAATGAAAATTTTTAATTACCTGTAAAAATACGACACATTATTTTGGCACAGCAGAGAGCTTTCTCCAGGGAAGACAGAATTTCATTTATAGAAAGAAAAAAACACCTCAAAATGCAAATTTTCTAAAAGTAATTTTAGACAGAAATGCAAAACTGTTACCTGTACAGCACCTACCAACTGCATTGGAATATCCAACTGATTCCCTTTTAATTAGGGTGATGGGGAGAGGATTTAGTCCTCTGCTACTGTGATGGCACAAGTAGACCCTGCTTGTTTAGAACAGCCAGGGGAGCACAACAAGGCACACGATGAATCTTATCCTTATTTCTTTGTACTACACAAAGCACATTCTAAGCCACACAGACAAGCATGTGCTGCCTGCAGCTATTTTAATGCAGGGGCCAGATATATTGAAGCTGCACTGAGTTTCCCCTATCAGATTGCACTCCAACTCCAGCACAGTTGTCAGACTTTCTACTGCTCTTCTTCTCCTGATTCTTTCCCACCACAATATGGGCATGCTGTAGCGTCTCTCGTCTGAAAAGGAAAACATACACACTCTAGCCCACTCCTGTCTCTCCAATCACTGCTTCCTCTCATTTTCATTGTACAAGCTGTTTATAGCTGCTGTCAGTTCTCCTTCCATTTTGTCCTAAACTGTTCCTAATCTAATTTCTGCCCCTTACACTCAATTGACACAGTTTCCACCAGTCTCCAGTCAGCTCTTCTGAGTCAAAGCCCCAACCATACCCTTTCTCCTTTTGGCACAGAGCTTTCCATTATGTTCTTCATTAGTTTCCTATTCTTTGACTGTCCTGACACCCACCTTCTGTGTTCTCCTCTAGCCTTATCCTTACACTGCTCAACTTCCTGTGAAGGTTTTGCCTTCTCCCTTGGACCCATTTTTCTCTTCCTACCCTCATCTCTGGGCCAGCTCGGCTAGGAGATGCAATGATTTCATACTGATGCCTCACAGATCTCTGTTTATCCCAGACGTGCCTCCTGTCCATCCCTTCCCAGCACCTCCACACAGAAATTGAGAAACCAGCTCAAGCTTCAGTGTAACAAACAGGGCAGGGAGTGTCCTCCTTGGCTCCCCCAACACCATCCCTTGTTTACTCACCATGGACATCACCCCTACCTGCCTACCCTCAGCCCCAGCCTTCACTTTCGAAGACGACCTTGCTCAAGGTACTTCTCAAAAACACAGCCTTGCCTAGGCTGGCCAAAGCCTTGTCATCGTGGAATCGTGATTAACAAAACGTCTTTCTCCACAGCTTTGACAAGCACAACCTTGCCCTGCTCATATCCTTTCAGAATATTCCCATAAATGGGCTTTTCCTTAGCCCACTGCTTTGACTATGTCACCCCTCTCTCCCCATCCCTCTGCTGCCCTCCCCCTCCAACCTGCATCAAACATAAGCTACTTGTCCTCACATTCAAGGCCCTTCAGAGATAATGCCCATGTACCAATCATCTCTTTTTCTTTGTCAGGAAGCTGAACCTCATCTCCAAGGAGCCAATAATGCCAGCTTCCAGCACACACTTGTTATATTTTTTCAAACAAGCACCTTTCCACTGTCACACATCCTGCCCTTCACTCCTGGGAGAAAACATCTATAGAGACACCTCATTATATGTCTTCAAATCCTTCTTAAATTTTTTTTCCCTTTTTGAGGGCTGTAAAAGCCCTGAGAACTGTCCTAGCTGCTGCTAGGATAAGACCACAGCCAAACACGCTAACTGGTATTAAGCTATTCATTCTAAATCCTTTTTGTGTGCAGGTATCACCTCCCCTCCAACACGTAAGTTGTAAGCTCTTCAGGGTGTGGATTGTCTTTTTGATTTGTGTTTGCACAGTGTGTAGCACAACAGAGCCCTGACCCTTACCAGATTCTATGGAAGGGAAAAAAAAGTGGCGAATGGGATGTTAGAGAAAGGGTTAATCAGTTTACATCAATTAGTTGGTAACCAGATACCTTTCTGGGACAAATTACAGGCTAATTAGACTGTCCTAATGATGTCATGTTTCCATCTTGCACTTTACTTGTTAAGACTTTGTAGTGCCCTGCTGAGAAAAGCATGTGGGTGGAACTTCTGTAAAAGTGATCTCTTTCCCCCTGCAATTTTTGAAATTTTAATTATATTTTAACTTTTTAATTATACATGCCCCCCCAAAAAATTACATGTCAAAGATTTTGCAAATTTGGGTGATTAAAAAACAAAACTATCCTTCCAAATTATCTTTTGACTAGTTCTATTCTGAATTTGTCATTTATAATTATGAATTTTTTCACATTGTGGCTACACAACTGTTTTCTGCTCCTTCCTGAGGGTCTGGAGTTGTTTGGTATTTTGTTTTCTTTTCTTTTTTCTCCCAAGCCAAAAATAATTCTTCATTTTTGCTCCAATAATCTTCTACAGTTACTAATTCAAAAACCTCAACAGAAGTAAAAACAAGTAACCACTTGAAGCCAAACAAGTCACTTGTTCAGGATGGTAAACTTTTTGATGTACATTGCTTTCTCACTGATTCTATCTAATATAATAATTACAAGCAATCTCTAATAATAATACAGCCAATAATTAGCGATGAATGGAATAATTATCAACAATAGTTAGCACTGAAAAATACTCTCCATGCTGAAACTTCTTTGTGAGCCAAGTGTTATTTCAGAACAAGCTGGTATTTAAGAAGAAAATTACCTGTATTGTTATATCCACAAGCTTTCATTTCTCTTTGGAAGGTACGTGGGTGTGATTTGTGCAATTCTAACTATATGTGGAGCAAAATATGACACGCAGAATCTGAATGTGCAAAAGCACATACACATAAGAGAAGCTGCATTTAAGGCTGTATATCACCACTTGCAACGTAAACTGTCTTTTGAAACATCTTTTTCAGGGCAAGTGGCTGTCTCTGTAGACCACCAGTGAGCCATCACCACCACTTGCTTTTGTGACTATGGTGTTTGCTGAAACTTTATCTGAAATTTTATTATCTGCCTTGTCCTCCTTGCAGCCTGAATTTCATCTGCATCAGCTACTGGGAAGGGAATTAATTTGTGTACCAAAGCTCAGGCTTTGCCATCACCTCATGGGTGCTCCTCAGGATGTGCCAGCATGCACTGGTGTGAAAAACAATTGAAAATATGATACTATGAGGTTTTAAAGGTCCAGGACATGCACACCAATTCCTCTTCTGCCACCTTCAAATGAGTCACGAATGCCACCTTTTTTCTTCATCATTGAACAAAATGAAGGGAAGACAAAGATTTCTTGTCTCCTTTCATTCTCAGAGGTTTGAGTTTATTTCTTCAGGTATTTTATATATTGTGGCTTTGTTGCAGCTTTGGTTTCTTTCAGAGCACATCTCCAAATATCTACCAAGACAGCAGGGGCAGCACCAGTGAGAGGGGCAGACCCACCAGGACGTGTCCTTATGGGGGCTCTTATGTGGATACCACTGTCCCCACATCCCCACAAATACAGAGCAGCTAAAAATGCCTTGATTTCAAGAAACATGGCCTAAACTACTTTAAAAATTTAGCATCTACCCCAGCCTGTAAGTATGGCCATGCCTTGTCCCACAGACCCGCTGATGGTGCAGATTTTCCTGCAGCTCAGCTCTAAATGACTGACTTCTTCCTTATAAAAACGATCTCATTAAGTAAAATTATCCCATTGTTTCAACACTTTCTTCCACAAACCCATTTAAGCACCAGTTTAAAACCTAACACCAAGCAGTTATTTCTGCTGTTGCCATCTGTTGCATATAGACTTGAGCAAAGAATTTACGTACAGTCTGTCCAAAAGTGAAAAGGGCAAGACAAAAAAAAAAAAAATCCGTAATCCTATACCACCCCAGAGATCTTAAAATTGGCTTATTCTGGCTGCATTCAACTGGAACTATCAGCAATTTTTCAGGAAAATCTCGTCTAATGACATTCCCCAAAGGTTCATTGACATGCTCTTTTCTGATCAGAATAAATGCTGGAAAAAGTCCTTTATTTTTTCCCTTTCATGCCAGGATTTTGGTGGTTATTTAGCCTTCTTGTTTTTATTTTGATTCTTAGTGAAAGTCAAATATTTGTGCTAATTCTTTGGAGCCAAAATGATAAAATTAGGAAGATGACAGGTAGAACAGGCAATGTTCTCACTACACTGAACTTAAAGATTTGGATACTTAAGTGATGATATCCAGAAAATGTAACCATAAAACTTTTAAAATACAGTCCTGTCTTAGCTACCATTTCCACCTATCATCTTTAGAACATTCTTAATTAACACATAGTGAGAAATAGTATACATACTGTCTGTCCATAAATAGGAATTAACACATCCTCAAGTGCATTAGGTGAAATTCACAAATTGCTGAAGAGTTTTCAGACTAGTTACTGTACTTGGCAGGTCATATTTGAAACACAAAAGTCTCATCTGCACTCCACCAAATTAATTAATAAATCATCCCAACATCTGTATTTGTTTAGAAATACATTTGAATATACATGTACATGTTTTCTGTGGTAAGCACGTTCAACAAAAAATGTCTTAGTTTATTAACTGGCCTCTATTTGAAAAAATGCAATGAGATAAATCACTCTCTTGCCCAAAAACTGAAGATCAGCATGAACAGACTGTTCTGCTGCACTTTTTCCAGGTAAAGAAAAGATTCAGACTATTGTGCTACTCTTCTGCACCCCAATATCAGCAATGAGGTGTTCTAATTGAATATAGTCACCTATAGAAGACATACTTATCAGTGGGCTGTACTGAAGAACTGGGATGCAAAATCAAGAGCAAACCTCAGATAAAGTCTCAGTGATCCAACTCAGGCCTTAAACAACCCCCAATTTCTGAATGTGGGAGCTGCGTGCAGTTAAGAAGGAATAGAGGGAAGAAAAGGAAAGGGATTTATGGCATCAAGATTAATGCCTGAACTGCTGATTCAGGCCCTGAAGAAGGCCTTCTGATTTAACTAGGAGCTCTGTTTAGGTGGGTGATGCAGCAAGGAGGAGGGCTCCAGGCTTTAGTGGTGCAATGCCACAGCACTTCCAGCAACTGCAGTACAGCTCCAAAAGGGCCACAAAGCTGCTGCTTCACAGCAGCATCCCGTTCTTAATTAACATTTTTGGAAAGACTGCAATTCAGCTGTATGGCCATTCCATCTCAATTGATAGCTGACTGGAAGTGATTTTCACAGCTGGGCTGCCCATCCAATGCCCAGGGAGGATGCAATATCCCTAATTTTGCAGCCCTGTATACAACAGTAATTAATATTTCTGTAAGTGCTGCGCAGCAGCTCGGTGACCACGCTGCCTCACTCAGGATCCAGTTGGATCCTGGGTTAGGACTGATCTCTCTACCCAGTGGGGCAAGAGCACAGGACCTGATGCTGCCACGAGTCAGTTTTGACATCTCTGCTGCTAACTTCCAGAATACCACTGGTAATTTAGAGTTAATGACAAATCTTCAAAATTAGACATTCTTAGCAACACCTTAACCATGAAACAAATATATATTGAAAAAAATCATCAGTGCCTATTACACAGCATCACAGTAGCAAATTCCCGATCACCCATGTCTCATAATTGCAGTGCTCCCACTGAGTCCCATGGGGCTGGGGCTGGTTTCCTGGTCCCACTGAACTGCTGCTTTTCTAAAATAGTTAATAGTTGCTACAACTCCTAGGTAGGGCAGTAACAGCTCACTGTGTAGCATGTCTGTACACATATGAAGTGTGTATTGCCAGCTCCTCTAGAAGAGGAAGACTTGTTCTCACACTGAAAGAATATTCTTCAATTAACATAATTAGGCCATATTAATAATGGATGTCTGACAGAATTTGCACGGGAGTTTAACATGTTAAAAATATATTATTAGAGCTTTGACTGTGGGATCTTTCTGCTGCATCATATCCAGTATGGGACATGAGGCCACAGAACTTTAAATGAGATGTGTATTTTTACACTCCTTCCAAAATAGTCACACTCCTAAGGAACCCCACCAGCTTTAGTGGACAAAATTAAGAAAAACTCTTTTGGGTTTGGTGATCTAGCAGGAAGCATATTGCTGATAAAACTGGAATATGCTCAAAATAGAAGCCTTGTGTAGGTGCTAATGTGTGTCATATTTCAAAGCCATGCATCAATGTTTGTTACTGAAGGCAAATCAGGCCAAACTTACATTACTTTCCCCAAGATTTCCAAAGTTCAGAGATCAGACATGGCCAGAGAGTTAAGTGAAACCTTATAAAAGGCAATAAAACCAAAGTCAGCTGAGGCCCAAGTTGTGTATTTCTCATTTGATGCTTTTGTTTGTACAAGGCTTGTTTTCCCTCCTCACCATTTACAAAGTGTGGATTCGATGGCACAGATTCCCCATGTGTTTAATGCTTTTCAAGGCAAATTGCATAAAAAAGGAATTTGTTCTATGCCCATTCTGCTTTGTAACATTTGTAAGTGTTCCCTTGCTTACTTTATATCTCTTGTTATATTAATCTTGCTCCCCTGGAATGAGAAAGGGCTCGGGAGTGGGGTGGGGGATTGATTGCTTGTTTGTTTTATTCTAACCACCAACCGAAACCAAAGGCATTAGAAGTGCCCAATGAGGGGAATGAGAGAAGATCACCAAGTCAGGCCACTAAACAAAACAAAAGTGTGTGTGTGTGTATGGGGGGAGGGAGGAGATTAATCTTATTAGGATCGTATATCATGAGGTTGTCAGGTGTGAAAGCAAACGAATGGCCTCTGTTTATCTGAGCTAAACCGTGTGGTTCACCAAAAGACTCACTCCAAGCAGGGTTGGTTTTTTTTTTACCCTTAATAAATTGGCCAAGTCGGTGCAGAATGTTGATAATGAAGTATGTGCAAGGGAGGTCTGAGCTCTTACCTTCCAGTGTTTAGATGCAACCAAGCCTTTTTTTTTCCCCCCCTCCTTTTTTTATCACAGCTGATTCAGAAAGCCCTTTGGAAAGATGAAGTAGGTAGAAATCAAAATAAATGGATTCTATTAAAACCAGCAATGCATCAACTGCTTGATAAAGTGATTAATAAACAGCTTAGGATGGTGATTGATTAAACTCTTTAATCAAAGTGCTAAACTGACTTAATATGGATAGTTTCAACATGTTCAAAGTATACATTTTCTCAGGCGAGGGTTCAGAGTTGTTTATGTAACTTTTCTGAAGTGTATCCCACAGGTCTCACCTGCAGATAGTGAGGACTGTGGAATGTGGAAGTATTATAAAGTGCCACATACATCGCATTAGCTGCTGAAAGTTTGTAAGGAAATTATTCTGTTTTCACCAGACAAACATTGGGTTTTACTGCAGTGAAAGAGTAAAAAAACAAAAATCATCTTTTGAACTATTCTGTGGAGCATGATCAGGCCAAGGGGGAGTGTGGAATCTAAACCCAATAGTGACAGAAAGGGATTACTTTGTGTAAAGGAGAGTTTACTTACTTACTGCAAAAGAACTTATTTCATTTGCTCTGATATCTGATGTCATTTTCACACAATCAATCAGTCATCAGCTGGGCTCATTAGCTTAATTCATTATTCCAGGAGCCATAGAAGGCTCTGCAATTCCGTAGGCACACATGTGCCCAGCACCACCTACTCTCAAAACTTTTTGTCATCTGAATAGAGTAGCACGTCAGCTGTCATTCAGAATTACAGAAGAAAAAAGTTTTGAAGGATGACCTGAATATATCAAAAATCTAAAAACAACCCTAAAACAAAATGCCAAAAGCAACTGTGGAAAACTAAAGTCTGTCCTGCTTTTGATGCCAGCATCGGGGGAGGGAGGAATCCTGACTCACAAGCTTCCAAAGCTGCCTAATCGCTTTGAACACTGAGATTTAGAAAGTTTTAAAAATCCCTATACAATTATTTTTAGAACTTGATCTGTGGAGACTTCCTTCCTTTTTTTTTTTTTTTTTTTCTGCTTCTAACTTAGTGTTGGCTATCAAAAATAAAGAAATAAGCTGCCTCTTAAATTGGCCATTCCACACAGTAAAAAAAAACATGTGGTAAAAGGAAGAGCACCCATTCAATTTGCTTCAATCTGAAGACCTGTGATAGCTCTGGAAGCCTGGCCTGTAATCTAAATGTCTGTAGCCTTGTAAAAAGTAATAAACATTAGTATACTTTTAATGCACCATAACAATTTTTAAGCTCAAACTATCAATCACTATTACACAGAGCCTCTTCCTGCACACAAGCCAAAGTGTTTCAGGTAGCAATATAATTATCCTGTTATGAGCATATATAAAACAAACACCCCGTATAAGACCTTGCAAGAGCAAGGTACTTCACATTCAGAATCCCTGGAGGAGGGGCAATTCTGCAAGAGAAAACTAATAATGTGTAATGGTCTGAGCGAATCTGCACAGGGATTTCCAATAGTCTCATCATTGTAAAATATATGGGACAAACAAATCACTTAAATAGCTTGGAAAGTGGCTGTGCAGTGTTTTATAAACAATCAATAGAGCTTTAAAATCAATATCTTGATGAACCACCAGCCATTGGAGGTTATTAAGCAGAGTGACTTTTCTATAGGAATATACAACTGGAACAGCTATTTGAGAACAGATTTAAGCCCACCTTGCTCCACCCCTTGCTTCTCCCACTGAAATAAGGCAGATATCTAAAGGAAAGCCATGCACACAGTACCATGAAATGGAGTAATTTCTCCCATACTGCATTGTCCCCTCAGACCTGAACTGTGAAGACTTTAAGGCTTTCTATAGAGTTAAAAATTTTACAGGTGTTAGGTACTTGCAGTCTCCCATATTTTCTTACAGTGCTTTTATTCATAGTGTCAAAAGACAGAATAGAAATTAAACAGAGTTACTTCTGAAGCAGCAATCCACAAATGCTTGCTTAATATGCTAAAACTCCAGCAAATAACACAAACTTACCACACCCAAAACCAGCCATCCAGAAGAGATTTACTCACTGATAAAACCAAATAAAAGCATGAGTGAAACAGGGAAAGGGGATGGATAGAGACACTACAAAAAGCAATTCCAAAATGTAGAAAGCTGAGCTTTAAACAAGATGTGGAATTCACTGAATCACTTTGAATGCTTTGGGTTGACAGGGACCTTTAGAATCATCTGATTCCAACTCCCTCACCATGGGCAGGGCACCTTGCACAAGACCCTGTGCCTTGTATAAAGCTATTGGCATCATGTAAAGCACTGGAAATAAGAGAAGAGATGATTTGATAGTTATAAACAAAGGCCAGAAGCCTGTCACAAGAGCAGCATTTTTTATTTCCACAGTGTAAGTACTTGATGCCCTCTAGACTCAAGTCTTCTGGCAAGCTGCACTTAATTGACATAAACAATTCACAGCACCACCCATCAAATGAAGTTTTACAAAAGAAACCAATTAGATAACTATATGCACAATTCTGGGATGTATCTGAGAGTCACATATGGTACTTCATGCCACTGTTTTCAAAATAAGTCTGTATTTCAGACAACGTTATAATGCAATTAATACTGAGTGGCTGTATTTTTATAATATTGTTTCTTCAATGTCTAAATTTAATAAGGGCACCACCATTTGGAGTTTCCCCTCTACTTACCTCCTCTAGAAATCTGTATCTCATTTCAACTTGCACATACTGCAAGACAGATTCCTTTTAATTCCTTGTGTTATGGCAGGTTTTGACAAGTAGGTGATATTCAACAGAGCACACTTTAGACCTGGAGGGCCATGAAGAAAGGAAGATTCTTTCTCTCAGTTCTTTTATTATGCTTATTCCTACCGTATCTGTCCCCCTCCAATTACTCAGGGTGGAATTTACAGATACGTGCGGCCATATCTGCAAAAACTCCTTTTCATTGAATAAGGAGAAAGGGTCAGAGATACAGCAGCATAAAGAGATTATGGCCATTCTCAGTCCTGGAGAGATTCCCCAGGACACTTTTTATGAGCACAGACTTGGGACCAGATTTGCAAATGACAGTACTGTGAACCTGGGTTAAGTTCTGAATACCATCAATTATCATAACAATATGAAAACAACTGCGTAACTGGGAGTAATTTAATCAAACATCCTCAGTTTTTCTCATTTTATGTGACTGTTTTGCCACGTGCAATGTCCAGGAATAATTAATACCTTGGGCAAAAATCTTAACCATTGGTACAGTACAAGAAAGCAACTGATCTTGCAGTATTTCAAGTGCCATTCAAAACGGAAAGCACCAGAAAATGAAAGTCCTCTTTGGCTGCAGCTTCCTGCAATACCAGAGTATTTGGATTTATGTAAAACTTTCAAGTGAAATTCCTCCAAAACAGCTGAAACACCTTGCAGCTGGCCCTAAAATTTAGGAGGTTGGTAACTTTTTTCTTCTGTAGTTGAGACATGAGAGCTCAGAGTTTTAATCTTGGCTTCATACGACTTTGAATACAAGAGTCTTTCCTCACTATGGCATCCTAGAGTGATAAAGCAGACACTTTCCACATTTTTCCTGGATGCCGCTGCAAGAGCAGTGAAAATCATATTTCAGGTTCCATCTTCAGCAAAATACAATTTTTAGGATCTAAACCAAAGGGCATGAAAGCCAAAAGGAACCCTTCCACCTCACAAACCCTGAGAACACCAGAGAGAGTTCATGCAGTCTTTGACTCTCGTGTAACACATTCCCCATTTTCAACTTTCTGGCACCCTTAAAAGTTTTATGTTTGCCAGATTTTAAACTGTTTCATCAATCCACCTCTGTCTATATGTTCAAAGTTTTCTCAAATCAGGTTTCCTTTGCTGTTATGGGAAAAAGTTGAGATTTACCCTTTCACTTTTTAGACAAGCAGATGTCTATAGCAAGATCTAGGACTCTCTATTCAGACAGCAGAGAAGAAAAGAAGCATTTGCTTTCTGTCATCTCTAAACCACCCAGCACATCAAAGTTCAAAGAAAGACTTTATCCCATCACTTTTCCTTTCAAGATCAACTAATGATCCCAATACAACCAAACTATGAATTCTCCTTTATAAATACATTGTGAGAAAGAAAGATGAGGAGACCCCATTTTTTAAGGGGAAACAATATTTCTGCATGTATATGTTCAGGGCTAACGAGCAACACCATCTGCAAGGCTGGAATATTTTCACACTCCTTTCTATTATACAAAACAATAAACCCTCTCCAGCTGATTTCTCTCATTGTGGAATGCAAATTGCCTATAAAAGACCTCAGGGTGTGAGAAGACACTTATCAAACAGATATTACACATGCTCTCATAGCAACTATGCTATCAACTATGCAATTTTAAATATATTAAGGATAAAAAGGTATCAACAAACCTGCTTTTTTTGGTTATAATAATCACCATCTGAAGCACTTCTGTGTGTCAAGCCACTGCTTTGGACAGTGATCTTTGTCACTTTAAGTCTGAGACAGCATCTGCTTCATGTCAGATGAAGAAGTAAATTTTCATTAAAAGAGCGGAAAACAAAATTAAGTAATTTTTAATGTGTAAAAAGGGAGTACTTCCACCTTGATGTAACAGATGCTGTAACAGAACACGGAAAAGCTGCATCTTACACAAAAGTTTATTATGTAAAGGTAAACATACTATTACAGAAACTGAGTTCATTAACATTTTGATACAAATTCCCACAAATTACATTCACTGCTCACGGTGCACTCATGGAGTAAATGATCCCCTGAAAGAACCAGTTTCTTGACTTTGATTGCAAGATCTCCCCTACCCAAATAATTCTGGAAATCAGGTATGGATCTTTAAAAAATGAGGTCTTAATGAAGTAAGACACTTAGCAGAACAAACCAGATTACTGTCATCAGCCTAAACTGCTCAAGCACAAACAGTTACCATTTTCAATAGTCTGGGTTAGTTTTATTCCAACTACTTTGCTTTTAAAGCACACCAGTTAAAAGTCACTGAGAAGACTAACCATGGAGCTCTCCACAACCTGAAATTCAACTTCCTTGTTCTTACAGGGAAGCAATTAAGATCCAGTCATTTTTAATGCTTCATAAATAATCTTCACACTTGCTGTTAAGTTAATTAATATAATCAGTAATGCCAAACGCATCAAAATGAAACTTATTTTGCAAACATGCAAAATGTTCTGCCTCATTGCCTCTCTATCAAAATTAAATGTCATTTTGCTAACAACTTTTCCAAAGTTTTAATTTCAATCCCTTTTGATCACGCATCTTACCAAAAAAATGATACAACTAATCCAAAGTATAGTTGTGTTTTTCTGACAAGAGTCCAAGTGTCATGGGAACACTACTTGAGCACTTACAGCCTGAATCTGCAAAAAGTTCTGGGGTCAAGTTACTGATGTCCTTAAGTGTTTCATATCAAAGCATTGGGTATTATTCATTGACCTTCACTGAATTGCCAGAAATTGCTTTTATGTGAAATGAGAGCAGAGGAGATGGCTAAATTGTTCATTACTAGCAATGCAAATAAAAAAACCAAAATTATCTGTAGGAATTACAATGAGCATAATCCCTATAACAGGCAAGAAGCAAAATCATGCTTTTGGAACAGAAAGTTCATAACTATTTTGATGACCACAGACCAGCACTCAGCTTTCTCATTCTGCGCACAGAGCTCACACATTCATATGATAATCGCTCAAAACCAAAAGATACAGAGAATAATTGTGGGGTTTATTTTGTGCTCCTGTGCACCCTGGGAAATCCAAGTGTGGGGTGGTTCACAGGCCGAGAGGCGCCACTGGGATGCTGTCAGCTGCACCAGGGGCTCGACACATCTCCGTGTGCCTGATGGGCTGCCCACATTTTGGGGTCTGCTCCGAGCTTTTTGAGACTCTCCACTATGGGGTTGCATTCTCTCCTCCTGAAAGCTGCCTGGAAGTCTGTCTGCAGCCCACCAGCAGAGAGCTGAGCTCCCACAAATGCTGCGTTATTCACTGGCTGTTTTCCTGCATTGCATCAATATCTCACAGGCATAGGAAATTTCATTAAATGATATTCAGGAGCCTGCCAAAATGATAAAACAAGAAGAATCACCTAACCTTTCACTGTTGTTTCCCACTCATTAGAAGATGGGGAGATTATTTAGTGGATATTCCATGTGCTGTTATTACAATTAGGCTTGTAGGAAACTTCCACAGCTGGGCCCTTATTTTATTCAAAGATGATCACCAGGAAATCAAGAATGATTGTCAAGAAAGTATGAAAGCTGCAAGACAGTGGCAACTCATGTTCCCTGGCAGCTGACAGATTTTGGATATTTCCTAGAATATGCAGTTCTTGGTTCTTCAAGACATTAAAATAATTAGTAAAATATATAAAGAAACTGATATAAAGAATATATTTAGCATTAAACTCCCCTTTTTGTGGGATATCTATACACACATTGTAGGTTTTAACAATTTACTTTAATTACAGATCTTCAAATAAACTTGCTGGCTGATACACTACATGAACTGTTCCTCATAGAGTCCATGGCAGGTACCAAGCAATTAAGTAGTTCATAGCTGAATTGTGATATTTACTGGTAAATAACAGGTATCTGTTTCTCTGAACAAGAAACTAAATCTCTCTTCACTTGAAAAAAAGTCTCCTTTCACAGTTTTCAGTGGTGCAATCCACCAATGCATCCAATATAAAACCAACAACATTTCCAGTGGCCTTCATGAATTCACGCTTTTTCTGTGTTGCAAAAAGCAAAAAATGCTGCTCCTTTCACAATATTTTTGAATATATTAATTTAATCTTGCCCACAAATAAAAATCCAGGGTGAAACAAAAAGGCAGGGCCTCAAGTGATTTTTATAGTTCTAAAGGTCTACATCATAAATTTATTAATCATCAATGAAGTCTGCATCTTTCTAAAAGGCTTTAAAAATTAAAATTAAAAAAAAATTGCTGCTCATAGCCATTTCTCTGAACTCCACTTACACAAATGTTCAGGAACCAGGACCACAGGGAAATGAACAGATCTAATCAAAACCTCAATTGCTTCTAATTTACAAGCAAGTTTTTCTGTACTTAGGCAAGACCCACGTCTCAATTCTTCAACAACCTTCCCAAAACAACAAGGAACAAATTCATCCAGGTTTGATGTACGGACATCAAGACCAAGTCATCACTGAAGCAAACACAATTGTTGGGCTGGAATTAACTTTTACCATGTTTATTAAACACCTCAAAATCCAGTGCAAAACCCATTCCACTGAAAAAAATCCAAATCATAACACTTCTATAAAATAATACATGTTTTAAAATTGAAGTTGCTTGCCCATTAGCCACAAATCCTACAGCAGATGATGCTGACAAGAAGTTAACTCAAACAGCAGGCAGCAGAGCACATCACCCTGCTGGCACATCAGAGCTGCTTCCAACAGCCTTTTTTATTATTGGTGGCATTTTACCTTGGCTTGTTTTAATTTAATGTTTTTTCCTAAAGTGACATTTTTCACATCAGAAACAATTTACCTCTAACCAGGTTTTAAATCAATGATTGCTTGTCAGTGCATATTTGCTTTCAGGTAATCTATTTTAAACACTTGCATTTCAATGTAGGAAGGGAAGCTGAAGCCTTTACAAGCAAACACAAACCACAGAACACATCTCCAGAGCATGAAGGAATTCTACACACATTTGACAAAACCTTTCACTTTTAAATAATGGACTGAACTATGACTGAAATAATGAAAAAAATAATGGACTGAACTCACCCATTTCTCTAGAATCCAATTCCAAGTGCTCCAATAACAGCTTCCACCCAGGAAGGCCTGAATCCCTCACCTGGAACTGGGGAAGCACAGGCTCACCCAAACCTCACAGCCCCACCTCTCCTTGCAGGGAGGAAATGTAAATGCACCTTCCTCCTCCTCCTGCAGGTGATTCTGGGGTGAGCACAGGTTCAGCTGATGGATCTGGGCATTGCAAGCACCTGCTCCAGCCTGAGGGGAAGGGAGAGAAGGGGCAGAGCAAGAGCTTCATCTCTGCCACTTCGTTCTGAGGTGCACCTGTGCTACCCCTAACACAGGGAATGGACAGAATTCCAGGATAAGCAGGGCTGGAATGTAAGAAAGGGCAAGAAAAGGATGAGTTGAGGGAAGCTACATCAGATGCTGCATGCTCTTTTAGCTCTCCTCAGAAAGCCAGACTACTGACATGGGCACAGTCCAGCAGGAGAGGTGACCCTGGCATTGCCCTCCCCTTAGACAGTGTGAATCCACACTCCAAGGTGGATAAAGCCCATCAAATTTTGCTTTTCCACAGAGGTACAGGGGAAACTGCAGGTTGGCATAAGAACTCCTCTGGAACTTACTCTTCCACCAGGAAATAATTCATAGCAAATAGGACAAGCTCAACCACTCAGACTTGAAAAGAAGCTCATGAATTTTAGCCCTGGCAAATACAGAATCTCTCATGATTCTTCAGCAACTGCAAAAAATTTTTAAAAAATAGTAAACACTGCTTTAAATTCCACATACACAGAGGCCAAGACACTCATTGACTTCTCGCAGGAGCAGGATCTGGCCCAGACACACGAAACGTTTCAAAGGCAGCCTTGGCTCACAACAAGGATCAGTCCAGACAAAAGTATTTGAGTCAGGGCATTGCCAGACAATCTTGCTGGTTGTCAGATCTGCAGTGTAATGACATGTCAATTTGATTCCTTTTGTGCATGAGCCTGGAGCCTATCTTTGGGCCTGAATTCTTCTGTACTTTAGTTTTTCTTTTGTTCCAGTGGCACTTCTCCCAACATTACTTGACAATGAGTGATGCTCCACAACCCTGATCTTTCACACCCTGTTGGTGACCTATAACTTTTCATGCATAACCTTTGACCTGGGCCCTGACAGTTTGATTTATTGTCCAGTGTTATGATTTATGAGTATCTTCTCAGAATAATTAACGGACAACAGGTGGCAGCATAATAATTTTGATTACCCAGCGGTTCATGAAACCACTACAAAGGTGACTTCATTTACTGAATAAGAAAAGGACAACAATTAAAAATTACACAAAGCAACCCTTTTATGCCTTTTTGTTTTTCACCCTTTGTCTGTCCAACAGAAGACTTTATTTAGGCTCATTGCCTCCCTTCTCAAATATCCGGAACTCAGATTCTGTGCAGAAGACAATGGTCCCCAAATCATGGGACTGGAAGAATTATTTTGCTGTCAGGAAACACTTCAATCTCATCTTGTCAGTTTTTATAAGACCAGTGAGTTATTTTTAAAATCTGTTTGCAAAGCTGTACCATGTGGGCCAAAGTTCATCCCAAAGAGTATGTTTTTGGTTTATAATTTTGAGTAATTGCTGAAATGTTGTCTTGGCTTCTACTTACATGAAGTTAGAGCCTCAAAAAGTCAAAAACATATTTGCATGGTTCTTTTATATATGCAGTGCTTCTCTCTAAAGGTCTTTAACCCATCTCTAGTGATCTTAGAATGAGAGGAAATTTTCATAGAATGGTTTTGGTGGGAAGGTCTTCCAGCCTTTATCTTACCTTTGTGGTAAGATACATTTTGCTGCTAAGTTTCTCAGATAATTGCTTAAATTTTGGCTAAAGGGCAAGGGCTTATTACCATGACCTCAGGCCCCATGCTCAGACAAATCCCATTTTGTCAAATCTGCCACATCTACAGAATATCTAACTTCACCTTCCATCACAAGCAGCTTTCCTGCTGTCATTTGGGTACACAGAGCACAGCAGTGGGAACAGAGAATGCATTCTCCAGAATTCTAGCAATGGCAATATGTATATTAAATACCACCAAAATAAATTGCACAATGGCACAGATTTGTCCAATTCTGTTTCATAAAAATAGGCCTAAGACAATCTGTATTTACAACATGTTCACATTTCCATATATTTGATCCAACCCATAAGGCCCCAAATAGCTTTTTCTCTCAGGAACTTCATCCCAATATTGATGGATTCTTTCTCATCACTATTCTACACACTGCCCTCCTCCTTATTTCAGTTGATCACAATTTTTTAGCACTTTTGATAGGCATATGTTGACATGGAAGAGGACATAACAACATCATCCAGATGGACACATTTTCAAAGTTAATCCATAAAACTTTGGGTGAAGTCAGTTTGAGTTGCAAGTGTTTAAAACTTCCAGAAATTGAACTGATGGTGAGCAAAGCATGGAGCTGTGGTGTGTTTGCTCACAGGATATAAGTTACACTGCAGAACAAAGCTTTACTTTAACTGACATTACCGGTTCACTTACTCTTAAATACGGTTTTAAATATTGATTTAAGTAAGTGGGATAGTCTGTGCTTTCCTAATCTTTATTAAAAGATAAAGAGTCTGACATCTACCAGAACTCAGTGCACTAATGCCAACAGACCACTGCCAGCATGCACCAGCCTGGCCAGTAGAGCCAAGAGCTTCCTTCTCATCCTCCCTAAAAATAAACTAAACAGGCTAAAATTCTAATTCTGCTCTGAAATCTGACAGCAAAAATTGTTAGTATTTGTCTGCATGCCCAAGACAGCATATGCAAAAGGAATTTTGGTACTATCACAATGACTATATTATAGGCTTATCATTTTTAATTGACTTTATTACTTACAAAAATATTCCTACAGTCCTGCTTTGCATCAGTTCTGTAACAGTCTAACATAGAACTATGAAATATTCATTCCTGTTACATTCAGATTTTAAACTATCTGATGGAGAGCCTGGCTAATAAATAAAGGCAATTTCCCAGAATATTAAAAGCGCTAAAGTTTTTGCAAGGGTCCTTAGTGAAAAAATAAATAAATTACTGCTTTGGAGATCAGACTTGGTTTATTCCCCTCCCTTCCCCTGAGAACTCAAAGACACCCCTACAACCAAATACTCTTATAATTAAGCCAATTTTGTCCTTAGTAGTTTTATCAAACCTTTAATACCACATTAGCTGCTTAATATCCAGTGAAAGTAGGAACAGAAAAGCACCAGCATCCAACTGCAGTCTCAGAAGAGATGAAGGAAAAATTTGCAACAAATCATTTATCAGATTAATGCAGCTGCTTTCGCTGCTCATGAAATAGCCACAAGCTTTCTGCAAATGGAATAATAATAATAATGATAGTCACCAAAAGGAAAAAAACCCAAACTAAAAAAAAAAAAAAAAACAGAGCGTGTATGCCACAGTTTGTTCTAATTAACGTTTTAATTTGGGACAGTGTCTCAGTGGTGATGTGTCTGGGCTCTCACATGACACCATTTTTCTCTTTGATTGGGTGTTGCAGGGGGATTCACGGTGCAGGGTTTTACACACAGATCTTAAAGAGATGACTGCAAATATAAATGAACACAACTGGGTTCCCCCATTTACACTCAGTTATGGAAATGCTGACATGGATTTAACTGGAATGACTTATTTCGACACCAGGGAGTTTGACAATCTTCTGATTGTTTCCAAGTTTTATGCCACACCATCTAGAAAGTAAAATTAATTTTAAAAATAAATAGAATAAAAGCCCCTACTAGGAAATTTTACCAGATTTACATAGATAAATTAAAGCACAAATATTCTACATGCTCTATGTCACTGAGTTGAGCTTTTCTGGTGGGATTCTCGCATGGGAAGTGGCAAGCTTTAAAACGGTATATGTGCTCAAATCATGATGTGATTTTAGTACTTTGTTTCCCATCAATTTTTAAATTAATTATCTGGAAGCAAGCAGCGGTTCATTTTTGGTCATAGACTTTTTGATTAGAAGCTGTGACCCTTTATGCCTTTTTGGCATGCTCTATACAACACCAATGACATGCAGCATGACCTCTGACACCTGATTCAACAAAAAGTAACTCCCGGACAGATCTTTCATATTCAGCAATCTCTTTGTTACTCTGGGACACTTACCCAATTCCATCCCTTAAAATCCACTATGTCTCCCCTTTTTCTCCCCTACCCCCTCCTACTCAGCAACTTATTTGGTAGCAACATTTCTGTCCTTCCATTTGTGTCTCTCCTTCTGTTTTTACAAACTTTACACTATACCATCGTCCCATATGTTTGTGCTGCACACAAGGAGGTTTCTTTAGAAAGCGCTGATGCTAATTATAAATTTAATTTGCATTTTAATTAGAATGGTAGCAAATTAAAAGCGTGGCAGCTGGAGAATTTTGAACGCTTTGCAGAGATTTGGTGTCAGTATCTCCCTGCTTCTGACTTCACTCTCTTTTCATTTTTCCCCTCACTATCTTTCATTCACACAAACATATTGGCAATTTTTCTCTTCTCTTGTTCCTTTTTTTTTGTCTATTTTTTATTTCTCCATTTTCCCCCCAAGGATCAAGTTATAAATTATTTCTTTTTTGTACTGATAAACAGTATACTCTTGTCTTGTGCCAGTACACCGTGTACTGTAGTGATAGTGCAGCTTTTAAGTGAGCTTTTGTGAGGCTCTGTCAGTGCTGCCCTATTTTGCTATTTATATCCGTCGTTTATTTACAGGTAGGAATCTTTTCTATACCCCCCTGACTAATTTCAAATTCCAGACCACAGCAGCAAACTCTAGCCTAGCCCTAGACATTTCATTTTTTTTTTTTTTTTAACATGCTACAAATTTGCAGTAAGTCTGGAGAACCTTAACAAAAGCCATTCAGAGCGCACGGGGGACCGCTCAACTTTATTCTCTACTTAGCAAACGCTGCTTTCAATGTTCTTTTGGACAAAAGGCTGAAGTAATCTGTCAGTCTTTTGGTCCATATAATGGCAAATATTCTGGCCCAAGCGTCTCCCAGTGCTGTCTTTTATTTGCCATGCGAGCATGTCTGGGTTTAGTCCTCACGTGAGCACATTTAGTCAGTTCTGTCATTTTCCCTATGTTGCATCTCCATGGTCATTTTCATTCCTTCTGTTCGCTTCCCCCACGGTGTCCTTGCTCAATAATTTTCATTAATTGATTGACAGCTCTGATAGACCCAACTAACCTCTATCTCACTCTCATGTCGGTTTTTAAATAAGTACTTGTACGTCCAATGACCTTGTCGCCTCATCAGATATCAGAAAATGAGCATGCAGATATGGAGGAAGCTGATTAGCAAAATAAGGAAGATCTCACTCCTGGCATAAGTCCATAATAAGCTCTGACAACTAACTTTAGAGTTAGGCATTTAAAACAAAAGGGACCTGCAAATGGGGAATAAATACACCTTAACCAGCTTCCCAAGTGCTGGCTGCAGTTAAAGGAAGATTTGGAACATCAGGAACATAACAACCTTTCTAAAAAGCTGGAAAACAAGCTTTATTTCCAACATAAGAATTGTATGTTGGAAATACTCAACCTTATTTTACAGTATATAATTCTGTTTTCATATGCCTGGACAGCATTGTTTAGGTCCCCAAAATCCATCCATGGAAGAGGAAGTGAATGTGTAAATAAAATTACGTTCTATTTAATTTTATTTAGCATACAGGTATTATTTACAGCACACCAGTGATCTTTCCCTTAGTAAAATTCATTAAACCTCAAAATATTGTGGGGTTTTTTTGTCACACACTCCTAAATCACCAGATGAACTTACATGGGAACTTACATATTCTAGGTATTTTAATTAGAATCTTTCCTTGTAGAAAATACAAGTATTTAAACAGAAAAAATCATTAGAAGCATTTATTTTTATTTTGTTTTAAAGGTGGGAAACTGAGGCTCAAGGACACTTGCAGGTCAGAAATTATTCCAGCTCAACTGAATCCCAGTCTTCCACAATGCCACACTCTTTACTTCAGATGACTGCAGCACATTGTAGGTTTCGATTTTTTTTTTTTTTAATATAGATAGAGATTTGTCAAGTGGCATTTCAGTTCTTTGGTACAGAGGATGCCAAATGCCAGTCTCACTCCATGTGCTTTAATGAGCCAGATTAAGACTGTTTACCAAACTGCAAAACCCACCCAGCTTGGAGCTGCTATTTGAGCTTCCTTAAGACCAGGAGATACAACAGAATATATTTCACTGGCAGAAAGGAACAATTATGTTGGAATTTCACCTCTACTTTTTCACCTGTGCAGACAAATTCTGATCCCACACCCCTTTTTCACATCTGCAATTTCCATAGTTTCATCCCTTATTATTCCTACCAGTTTCACTCCTTATTCAGCTGGTAGGAGAGCCAATGCACGAGGCCTTGAAATAGAAATTACTGAAATTGAGTCTAATATCATCTTCAAATACAGAAAACATCTTGTTTTTCTCTCTCCTTTGGCTTTTGCATAGGCGAAAGATACCTGCTTTTCTTTGTGAGGTGGAGTTATTATTGGCTCTCACCAGACTGAAGGGCAAAGCAGGAAGATAGAAAGGTAAACAAGTTAAAAAGTTGTCTAAAAAGGCCCAGCTGGAACCCAAGAATATGGACAATGAGAAAAATCAGATTACTACTGGTGTAGATTAAAAATATTGTAGGTTCCTTGTAGTATTTATATCCAAGTATTTCATAGAAGATTTAATTCCTAAATCACTATACTTTTTGGTGTAGCAGGATTCCTTGATTTTCAGAAAGCTGATGCCTGGGATAGGTTGAGTCTGGACTTGCAAATAAACCATGCTCAGACTCCACCTTGGCACATCAGTCATCAAGAGCAAAAAGTGGTAAATTACCTTCAAAGAAACCCAGAGAAAGTATGTGACAGAAAATACTGAAAATTGTCTGTAATTGTAAACTCTTAGGTCTGCTAGAGTTTAAAACATAACAAAATCTTGCTATGAAGGGCACTTGTCTTTCAAGAAATGCTATGTTTTTACAGACGCAATTTAAAAAAAATAATAAAATCTTCACTCCCATGGGCAATTTCCAGCTGTACAAGATTCAAATCTCACTGCCAGGGGACTTGAAAGTAGAAGTCTATTTCTTAAAGTTCCCTTAAAAGAATTTTGCTTGAGTAAGTGATTCCATTAATTTTAAAGCCTTCTGGGCTACCAACAAAAAATTCAGTGACCTCAGTCAAAGTAACCACATGGGTCTAGACTGACTATTTACAGGAGTAAAGCTTTGCAGAAGTTAAATCAACTAAATTATCTTCAAGATCTAACTTCCACAAGAGTTAAGAAATGTTAGTCAAAATGCTGATACTTGGTTACCATAATTAACCTTGCATTTTAACTGTATTATTGCCCAGTAAAATTCTAATTTCTGTTGCACTGTTATACACCCTGGAATACTCTTCTCCTCTGGAACATAAACAAATCAAAACAAGCTCAACTGCTGGATGAGCTCTGGTCAACTGAATTTCTTTTAATAACTTTTTAATAAGAAGCTGTCCATGGAGGACACTGCATTCTCCAAATTACAAGCCTTCCACCTTAGCATTTTGGAAAGGCTTGGATTTTATTTCATGTAAGTTTTTGCAGCTGTACAAAATACTTTCATTAACCCAAGAATGGATTATTTGGAGTGCTAATTAATTGATTCTTCAAAATGCCAATTGACATACTCCTAGGGAAAACCTGATCTAAGCAACTATGTTAATCAAGCTATTGTACTTATGGTTCTGTCTGAATATCAGACCATCTGAAATGAGGAGAACTTTGCCATTACTATCCTGGACCTCTTGTGGGCAGCTAATTAATATGAGTAGACTATGACAGTTGCACTTGTACATTCACTGTACTGCCTGACAATAACTCTATAAAATTAGATTTCAGCTAAAGAATGGAAACAGTGTTAAATACCATTATTTGCCTTCCTTTGATGTCTGAGAGTCATTATGAAAGCAATTACAGCAGTTTCTCTGTCTGTATGTCTACAGGGTATTTATCTGTATCTGTCTGAGTCCTTTGCCAGGTGGAGAATATATGGCATATTAAAGACAAGGGAATTCAGCCTCAATTATCAGACTGTGAACAGAAGAAGAAACAAAATCAGAGTTTTGCAGATGATCCTGCCAGAAAACAGCAATTTAATATTAAAGGCAGATAATCTGGGGAAAACTTGCCCAGTGCAGAGTCTTTTTATTTTAATATCATTGATTTCCCCCCTCCTTCCATTGTCCTATTTTGTTTCCTGTTCTTTCAGCTTCCATGTTTTTCTAATAATTCTGCTCACTTTAAATAAGCTTATGCTAGGTTTGAGAGTCTCATCAACATGAGACTTTTTTATAAGCCCTACTTTTTGTTTCTTAATTACACAGAAATATTCTGCCATTGAAAAATCCCTCAGAGGAAAGAAAATTCTGGGTGGGGTAAGGCCAGATTGAGGCAATATGCTGAAAATACAGTGAGGAGCTTTTTGCTACCTACAGGAGTCTGATGTTCCATTCTGCCTGAGCCCAGTGGTTTTTTCTGCCCTCCATAGCAGTATGACAAAATCCATAGGCTGGCAGACTGTACCAACTTTACACACAAAAGGGCCAACAGCAGATTCATCCTTTGGATTCCTTCAGGTCTCTTCACACAACAGGCTACTGGACAAATAAAGACTATCCTCCCATTAATTTTCTATGTCACTGAGTTTAGAACTGAGAAAATTATGTTCTGAAAAAAAAAAAACTTTGAAAAATACTAATTTTTCAAGCAAACGTATACAGAAAGCACGGACATTTTGCCTTTTCACCTGAAATATATATTAGTCCTTATCCTCCGTTGTCAGTATATTGAAGTAACATCCATTCACAAACACATTCATTATTCTTTCATCATTTCCAAATTGTGGCTATTTTACCATCTTGTCCTCCCAGTGTTCTCCAATAACAAACCTCACCACGACAAATCTCAAAATGTCAGCTCCAACAAGAATCAGGATTTCTGGTACTGTCACTAAACTCTGGTGATGAGATTTCACAACTGCACCTGAACCATCATGGAGAGCTAGGATTTGGGCAGATGAAACAAATGCCATGGTATTTCCAAATTGATGGCCCAGTTGTACCACAGACAGAGGGAAGCAGTGCAGAGCTGGATGAAAGCTGCTCTGCCTCACCATTCAGGGCTGACAGGATGCTAATTTATCTTAGTTGCCTGCTATCCATCATCATTTGACAGTCTAGTGAATGTATCGATGAAAGCCAAAGATTCTCCTCTTGGTAACCCCAGATTTCTGATGCTTTATGCTGTCTTTTGTTTTAAACAGAAAGGCAGAACATTAGCAAAAGTCATGCTGACCATCAGACACGATGACTGCTCTGAAACTTGGGTTTATTTTTAGGAATAGCCTTTAATATGATATTAAAAAATAATACATCTGGATTGTGTGTGTGTGTGCGCGTGTGTGTGGAGGGGGGGAGATTTAATACTTTAAGATATTCTAGGGGCAATTTAGATAAAAGGCACTGTAGTGTCTGACCATGTACTACCTATGCCTAGAAGGGTTTGGCTGTGTCTGCCATCAAATGAAGGCTGACCCAGTCTTCAAGAAATCTGGACTCTTTTCCAGCTGCATATTCTTATTTTTACTTTTAAAGAAAGCACTTATTAGGCTACAGACATTTCCTTCTACCCTTCTCAGATATTTTACTGGCAGTCTCGTGTTACAGTCTCTTTTTTCCATCCTGTAAGGGTATATTCTGATCTTGGTCATTGGAAATCTTAATTCTTGCTAAATTAGAATGCTTATAAAAATGTGTTTGTCTGTGCAAATGCACATAAATATATATGCTACAAGAATTTTTATTTAAAAAGATTAATGAATGACGTACGTCTCATTAAAACCTTAATACATTCTGAGCAGAGATACTGTGTTCCTTCAAAGAAGGAGGAAAGGATTTAATGATATATTAGACATTTTACAGTATAAATATATTCTTGATTAATTAAATCTGTGTAGTCTATTGCCTTACCCTGAGGAAACTATGATATTCAACAATGCTTTTCTTAATAAGAATAAAAACCCAAACAACTTGCTTTTGATATTTAACCTAGGAGAAGAGATGTAGAGAAAAATATTTTATGAACTTGTATAAACAAAGAAATTTAATTCTTTCCTTTAATTAAAAAGAAACAATGCAACTTGTAAGAAACGTAAGAAACACACTTACTTTCTTCAAAAAGGAAGATTAATACAGGTTAAAAAGCCTTTCCAGTTTTACAAAATTAATACTGTGCTTAATTACATGAGATTAAAATTTCATTATACATTATACTTTAATTGGCATAGGAAGGGCCAGAGGTTAAAACCTTTGCACGAGTTACCTTTTGTACTGTTCCAATATCTAATAACATAGCAGTTTTAAATTATAAACCCTGACAACATTTAACAAGTTTCTTACATGTTTTAATTTTACCCTAGTAATCTTTTATGTGGAGCAGTAGTGCTCCTGAGGTCATAATCCTGGACAAGGAAACAAGCAAAGACAGAAATCACCACAAAGCCAAAGGGGCCGGATGGTTTTGGATTATGGGAAATTCCTACCTGGACTCCAGTATCAGCTACAGGTTCAGACTCTGCTATACACAGCAGCTGTGATGGGTAAAACACACTGTGTGGGGCAGCTTTTTGCCTCCTAAACAGGCAGCTGGACCTTCAAAAACACTGGGAACTTCTTGGGAAAAGACCAAAGAAATCTGGAGGGTCCCTCAAGTGGCCTTGACCTGTTTAAACCAATGATGCCATGCTCTACAAGTGGGATTTCCAGGGGACTCCAAGGGGTTTAGGCATACAAAGCCTATTGACCTCTAATGGAATTAGGACACCTATTCCAGAGGTGTTTGGAAAACCCAACACTACTCAGGACAATGTTCCTTGAACATTGATAAAAGATAAGAGATAGATAAGAGGAGGCAACTGTTTCAATGACAAACATGACTCATTTTTGGAAATGAATAAAGCAATTTATTTATATGTATGAGGAACATTTTGCTGGTAAGCCGCTGCATTCCCACTCTGCCTCCTCTCTGTAATGAATCCCTAATGAATCCACCTGGTTGGTGGATCCAGGTGAGTCTGCAGAATTGATATTGCTCTACAAATACTGATTTGCACACCACAAATAGATATTTTAGTGCTGCTGCAAGTGATCTCTTGAACAGCTTTTACTCCTGAACAAATCCAGGGGAAAAAAACCTTTTTTTTAAGGGAGTCAGGAGAACTTCTGCCACTATGGGGACCCAAGATGCAGTCAATTCCTACTGAATTCAGTGATTATTGATTATTCCTTAGTGTTGGCAAAGTCCACATGTACATGGACTCCTTGCTGTTTAAATGCCAACCACAAGAATTTAAGACTGGACCAACTAAAACAACTTTCTAAGCCATATTTTGACCTTTTCCCCCATCCTACACTTCTGGGCATGTGAAAAATGAAACAAGCCCTGCTTTTTATGGCAAATCCAGGCAGTTCAGCATCTAAATCATGCAAAAAACTGCATCCACAAACAGCCATGTGTTGTTTAGCAGCATCCCACAGTGACCTGGAGAAAAGAGGTGCTTGTCCATGCTGTCACACCGAGGTGAGAACAGTTCTAATTACCTATTTTTTTTTCCTGAGGTAGTTTACAGTTGAATCTCATTATTGGATAACTGTTTAATCAACTCTAAAAAATACAGTATAATTAGATACAGCATGAGGAAAGGAGGGAAGCAGCTCCAAGAATGGCAGAAGCCAACTCAGTATTTTGTGAATATCTCATTTGAACCCAAATTCAGGTGCTGAAAAATACACGGGTTTGTCCTTTTAAAACATTTAACAATCTTATACTACATCTTTAGACACTAAAACAGTTGTTCAGAGTCCCATTTGAATTAAATTAGTGTAATTTCATCTAAATCACAGATGTGCTGGTTTGCCAAGTATGAGTCTCTGACCCACACTCTTTTTTAGTATCATACCAACTCTGAGCCTGATAATGTTTTCACTGAAAAAGAAAACTTCAAAGGGATTTTTGAGTGGTTAATGAAATTCAGGATGAGGCCTTCTGCAAGTAACTATACAGAGTAATTTTAAAATATCTTCTTCATTAAAAGGACAAACTTTCAGAGCCAGCAAATGGAATTCTGTAATTAAAACATGTTTGTTTTAAAAAAAATAAATCTGGAGAGGTCTTGGACAGTGAAATAATATCCTTTAGATTAGTGTTTAATTGAAAACAGTATTTACTGCTCTACTGCATTTGATAGAGCTCTTTACTGTGCTTCTTTATGTATAATTGTATTTTGCAACCAATTTAAAATAACTAGATGAGTGCAGTCCTTATATAAGGTGAAGATGAGTCCTTGCAAGGATAGCAATGTCTACAGGGGTTTCTTTCTGACAGATATGAAAAAGTAATTTTCATTCTGCTACTTTCCTATGATCCTTTCTGCATATAAAATGCCTTTCACAGACATATACACACACAGGACTCCTCACCTGAGAGCAACAGTTCCTGAAACACAACACAGCCCACTCTGACACTCACCCCATCTTTGATTTAGGGATGAGTCAGATCCTAACAACAACTTCTTTCCTCTAAAAGCATAATCTGTCGCTTTTTATACCTATAGTCTTTTTAAAATGTGACTGCTACAATTGTAACAAAGAAATAAATAGGAACAATTCTGCCTCGGCAATGTTATGGGTAAATAGCTCAAAAGATAATTCTTAACTTCCAAAATGCAAGGGGGAAGTTTAGGGCAAGTGGCGCTTTTCCCTGCCTTAGAAGTATCACTGGTTTTACCAGATTTTTAAATTCCTAAGCTCTTTGAGCTGCTCTCACAAGAAGCCAAAATTTGGCCATACCAGTAGAAATATTAATGAGCTTGGCTTTGGATGATTATGCAGCCCATTTCCTCACCCCACTGACAATTGCCTTGTTGCATCTTTGATCAAGTTTAGTTTAGATATACTCAGATCAATGACCCTGTCTGTCCTCATACTCATAAAAGATGAGTTTAACATGATGCTATTGAAACAGCAATAATAATGCCCTGCCCCACCAGGAAAAAAATGTTCTGCAAGTCAGAATATTTCCTGGTAAAGATATTACATTTTTTAAATGTGATTTTAAAAGCAGGAAGAGGATCTCAGTATGACTTATTTGCATGTGAGAGACTCAAGCTCTTCCCTTCTGTGCCCATACTCTGATTGCATTTAGCATCTCAGCCTATTGTTATAGACAAGAGAACGTCCAACTCTCCCAAGGTTAATTGACTGCTGTTCTTTGAAATATACATGAGAAACTGTATTGACTGTCTCACATCCAACCTCACCTGTCATGCAGAGGGAGAACAGGACTCCACAAATGGATGAGAAGGACAAAGGTGAAATGCAAAGGGCAGCACTAAATTTCACCAAAATCCCTTCTCTGTTGTTGTCTTGTGTGCTTTCCAAACCAGCTCTTTGTGATTAGAAAGAGTCTGTAATTTTAGGAAGAGATTTCTCCTATAAATTTACCAAGTCACCCAGTTCTCCTAATGCTACAGGGTCTCAAGGCAACTGAACCCAACAAACAGGAATATGCAGATGGCCCAGATTCATTTGCAAAATTAACATTTGTGGCTTTTCAGCCTTTCCTAAGGATGGCGATTTCTTCACATATGGAAATACTTCCATAACATTTTAAAGTCTACACTGATCAAACTTTCCCAAATAACTATTTTATCTCAGATATTACAATATAGGACCCCAACTACCTAAATCAAGAATAAAATCACAAACATTGTCTGACAGACTCCCATGGGGAGAGTGAACTAGATTCTCATCCCTGAAGTGTTACATGTAACTTCCTTAGCTTTTTACATCAAATTTCAGCCTTGCAATATCAAACCAGGTTATGCCTCTATATCTGCTAAAAAAGTGTATAAATTATTTTCAAGAATTTTCTGAGGGGAAAATGTTCTTCCCTGTGACTTCCACATGTGGTCTGTATACAGGGATATCAGAAGTGCAGCATCTTCTGGAGATACCTTACAGAATAAATAATATCACATAGGAACTGACAGTCTAAATTGCAGTCTTTCCAGGCTCATTTCTTCAAGAGATAGAATTAAATTTGCCTTAAATATCACACAACTTCCCATGTCTTGAATGCTCTGACACCAGGAGAACAGCTGGAATTGTTAAACCTCAGCATACCTTGAAAACCGCTCCATGTAAAACAGAACGAAAGGGGTTCTTTTTTCCAGATAAAAAAGCATTGTTTTGTACAACACACCTGTATTCACACAACAGCAATTATTGCTATGCTCAGATTGGAAAGGGGGTTTACCTCAGGCTGCTGACACAGCCCATCCCACAGAGCCATGCCCTGAAGAGCCGAGAGAAGCCGAGCACACATCTGATTTTCATGACTCGTGTCTCCACGATGACAAGCCCGCACAAGACACATTTCTGATGATGAGATAACCCCTTGTAATGCCTCCACCATGATAACTGGATTTCTGCTAAGCTTTCCATGACCAAATTACAGCCATAATCGTGACACACTGCACACCACTGCCAACAGCATAAAGTGACACCTGCTAACAACAGCTTGAAAGGGAACTTGTGGGTATGACCAGAAACATAAACAATAAATAAGGGGCTGTTTTTCCTAAAACTTGTTCATGTTGGATCAGGCTCAGCTTGGCAGCCTCACAGAACCAGAGCCTACCTTCACACCAGGCACAAACTCTGAGGGCAGTGAAGCACTTTGCTGATGGAAAAAAGAAAATACTCTCCATATCACAGGAAGGAGTACCAGTCACACAGATCCAATTAAATCTCTTTGGATTACACTCAACCTCTATCTAGACTTTAGCACAGAAAATCCACATGTGCAATCAGTGCAAAAGCCAGAGGTAGCATATTTTCATTGCTCAGTTCAGCACTAGGAGGTTACAAATGCCAGTGTCCTACTCCCTTTCAAATCTCTCATCTCCTACCCCCTACCTGCCAGCTTTATAGAGCATTTCCCTTGCCACTAATTCTGATAGCATGCCCTAATTAACTCATTTTATCTTTTGGTATAAATCAATTACAATTAAAATATAGTTTGTCAAACCTCAGTGGACTGTTGTTTCATGTTAAAAACATTTTTTACTCATGAGAGAAAGTGTGATTAACTTCAATAGAAAGCTTAAAGTTCAACTTACTATGTGCAGAGGGAATCGAGCAGAATCCTTTGCAAAACACTCCAAGCGTCATCTCTGTGTGAGGAAACTTAAACAAGTGGAGGATTTTACACTGGTCACTGAGAACATGGGTCAAGATCTAGAAAAAAAATATTTATAAGTTGTTGGCTTGGTTTTGTTTCATTTTAAAAACATGTGCTGAATAAGATGATGAAAGAACGTCCAGCACTTGAAAGGATCAAAACGAGTTTTTTAGGCATCATGCTTTTTTTAAAATATATCTGAAATATGAAGTACTGTATTAATTTCAGATTGGAGGTTGAAACACAACAATTCCAGTGTTCCACCACAGATAAGGGATTCAGTTTCCTTGGCCAGGAGTTAGCAGTAGCAGAAGTCTGGCAGAGCCCCTTGTTTCAATAGGGCCAGAGGGGCACTGGAAGTGTCCTGTCCCTGCTCTTATCACCACATAAACCATTTTAAACACTAAATAAGCAGCAGAAGACCCTTCCACACAATATAAATGTGTTATATATGAATTATCTGAGATCCTGTAGTCCCAATAAATGTGATAGAGTTGAAACAGAAAAAAATAGTCTGTACCTAGATAAATGGGACTTTTATTTCTTTTTACGCTAGGGCAGTTTTGGTTCCACAGCATGACAAATACAACATGGAAAATCCTCATCTGACAGATTTCAGTGGTTGCACTGGTAAGGGATAAGGGAAGGGGACACATGCCTGAGGGGGGACCCTTGAGAAGATCCCACAGTATCACACACATCCCTGAGGGATGGCAGCCCCTGAGCAACCCACAGGACACCCCTGAGGAGCCACCCCATGGAGCTTCAGCAGCCCACCCTAAATTACTGATTTTCAAGAAGAACTGTGAAGAAAATTAATGTTTGATAAGATTCTTCCACTTGGTTCAGAACTATGCATGGATGCCACAATTATTTTTCCCTACCTTACACCAATGTAGCTACATTTTCACACAATAACACTGGCCCTGCCCCAGCAGTCCACTTCAACATGAAGATCAGCTGATTTTAAAACCCCTAACCATCATAAAACTGGTGTGTCTAAAATTTAAAGTGACTTGGGGCATCTTCAGGTGTGAGCTCACAGCCTGCCCACCCACCCTGCCCAGAGTTTTCTGCTCAGTGTAATGATGTTCAGCATCCTCAGACACAGCACCTGAAATCCAGGTGGCTGCACTAAAAGTCAAAGTTTTCATTCCCACGGGCACAAGGCAAAGCAGTAAAAAAGGGGGCATCATTTAACAACTGGATTTCTGCTGCCCACTTGCACTGCAATGAATAAGATCCCTGTATTTACCATCAGCTGGGAGGCTGTGATGATTGCTGCTCTCAGAAGCTTGAAATATTTCCTTTATGTTTTTATCCCATAAGATTCCATGGGTATTTTACTGCACATTTGTAACGAGTACAGCTCTAGATTAGCAAACCACGGTTTTGTTTGACCCCAGCTACCATGTAAGCTTCTAGTTTTCTCTAGTCTAAAGTACACTGAAGTATTTTTCTGCTTTCCTGCAGTTTTTAAGTAGATAATAAGTCCCAAACTTCACCAGCCTTTAGCTGAAAGAAGCTTGTCACGGTGGTTGGTAGCTAATGAAGATCCTTTTAGTTTATCTTCATCAATTGTCAAATATTTGAGTCCATGAAGTGGTGTGATGAGGTACAAAGACAGATATTTGAAGGGATTTTAACTCATTTGAGCAATTACATGCTTAACTGCCCTGCGATAATCTGTCAGTCTGAGTCTTTTCTACACAGCAGAAGTGGGGAGTATTAGAATAGCTGGATTTAGAACATAAAGGCCTGGCCTGAATGGAAGAAAGGCACCAGAGAAATTAATTGCCAGTAACAAACAGCAGGACTGCTTGCAAGTTATATATCACATAGTTACCTACCAGCAGTGGTAGGAGCCAGCTGTAAAATAACAGGCTGAATTGTGACAAAATAGTCACTGCGATGAAATCAGTGAATACCATGAAGAATTTAAACTAACACTGGCTAATCGAGTACATTGGATTACATAAATTATATAGATACAGAGATAAAAATCTTGTATTATGTAAAGATTTGCTATACCTACATTTCAGTAAAAAGATTTGCTACACCTCCATTTCAGTAAAACAAACATGGTTTTAATTATAGCTCTAGGAATCTTAAGAGGTGAGCCTGTAGTTTATCTGCTGATATTTATTTGTGCATGTGTTTCTGCCATACTTGGAATATAAAACTTGTGTAAATCAACTAATGGAGAGCAATGAGTAAAATAAAAAAGGAAAAAATATTCTTTTATGTGTTACTCTTTAATTTGAGATTTTTATATTAGAGTCAGATTATTAGGAAGATCTCACTGATAGTGTATATCACTTATAATGGTTTAGTTACAGTTCTTAAGTTCTAATAGCAGCCAATTACAGAGGAGCCATCTCACTTCAGTCCAGGCTCAGTGCTGCTGAGGGCCACTGTTTGCAGAAACATGACTTACAGTCCTTTGTCTTTCCTTCCCCTGTCAGGTCCCTGATGTCATCAGCTTGCTCCTTCTCCAGCCTCCCTCTCAATATCTGCATGGAATAGGAAAATCCCTCCAGCAGAGTCAGTGCTGCTGACTGCCAGGAGGCACAGCCATGGCTCAGTGGGAGCATCCCACAGAGCTCTGCCCCACAGCACCTTCATCCCACACCCTCAGCACCCTGCCCAACTCAGCCACACCCTGGGATCTCCTGCTCTGGGAGAACACCCATCCCACTCACAGCCCTTTTACACCAGAAATTCAGCATTTTTCAATTTTTCCTCAGGTTTAGGGTTGGGTTTTCCCCCCCCACTTTGGCATTACACCAGAGGAATGCAGACTTGAGGCTACAATTAATGCAAGAAATGTCAAACACACACAGTGGAGTCTCTCACTGCCCTCCTGGTAAAACAGCCCCAAAGTGCCAAAGTGTGTTTCTATTGGGAGAGGGCCATTTCCTTCCCATTACCCATGTTAGTTATGATGTTTATTTAAGATTTGCCATCTCCCTGAGGTGCCAGCTCTGAGGGAGCTGCTTAGCATGGCAGTGCTGGGTATGAAACACAAACCCTTCACCTCAGGGACTGTGCTTCAGCTCTGACCCAAGGTCAGGAAGGAAATAAGATAGGTAATCTCAGCTCTGTCCCTAATGACCAGTATTCCACATCACAATGCTACACATGGCTGTCAGCTTCTGCTCAGGAGAGGCCCAGGACACAGGCAGCATGGGGAACTAATTACCCTCCCATCCCAGGGAACACATGGGCAGGCTGGGAGCACCGTGAGGTGTGGAGCAGGCTAATAAAGTGGAGGAGTGTCACACACATGGCTGTGGCACACAGTTCAGGAGCCACCCTCGTTTTCCTTCATTAATGAGGATTTTTATTTAAGGCTCATAGTATCACATTAACATATTAAAAAAAAGGAGAAAAAAAGAAAAAAAAGAATAGAAGTGATTTATTCACTCAGCCCAGCGTTGCAAACCTCACCTGCCTTTTGTTTTTACAGCCCTAATTCACAGGGGCCAAATTAAGCCCAGACTTTTACGAGTGGAGCATAAAGGGCACTCAGAGCTGCTCCCCCCTTCAGTGGAAGAAGGAACCATAAATTGGCTGCTTACACTGGAGAATCCAGAGGAAGAAATCATGCAGTGCCAGCAGCAATAGTTGGGTCACAGGCCACGTCTGAGCTGGGTGGACTGCAACGTGTTCTCATTCCCTCCCAACTGTATGGCAGGGAAACCAGTAAGGAAGCAAAGTGTTGAAAGAGCTGATGTTTACCACACTCCTCCTGCACCCCTGGAGCAAGCAGCACCCCTGGGTATGGCTGCTCACAGAGCACAGAAGGGTCTCTCCCTCCAAGAGAGGGCTGAGCCTCATTAGCTCACAACCAACATTTACTGGGATGCAACAGCTTTCTGTAATTACAGCATCCACTAACTGCCTAGACCAAGGGGTGGGAATATCTGGCAGCAGAAACACAGGTGACTGCCAGCAGAGGTGCTCACAACTCTGCTACAACCAGGCAGCACCAGCAGAGCCAGCAGGACACTCCTTTTGTCCTACAAAAGCCCAGAAGATACAGGAAGCTTAGAGCAAAGCACAAAGCAGTCAGCACCAAGGAAAGGGGTATCTTTAAAAGGTTATATTTTTATGGCTGTTAAAACAGAAAAAATGTTAACTAAAAGAAAAGCAGATAGTGGAGAAAGCAGAGACTGGGAAAGATGTGTTACAATTGACAGAAAGTTACCTGCACACAGAGCCACATCAGCAAAAGGCAGAGCCTGCCTCCTGTGAGTATTTCTACTCAGGAAGGAGTGGCACCCTCTGCCTCCACCTGTGTGGGAACCTGGGAAATGTAGTCTGCCAGGTGGCCCCTCTCTCTCATGGGTTCCATTCACTGCATTAAATAACATTATTTTAAAGGAATTTAAGTATTTATATAAGTACACGTGTTGATGGGCTTTTCCTCAATTGAAAAACTGATCCAAACTCTTTTGAGTGATGGGAATTATATGCACATCTTTAAAAATCAGACTGATCCAAACAGAGAGGGAGAAAATTAAGTCACATTTATCTTGTTCTGACTCAGACTGAACTGTATAAACTTGAGATGTTTATCTTTTTATTTAGACCACTGAATTTTGGAGCAGCGCTCTGCAGATTTCATGTCTACCCTATCCAAGCAGCAACAGCACAAGAAAAACACCTGTAAGCTTCAGTGGTAATCAAGGACAAAGAATCACAGTGTTCCCACCCTTTCTGAGGAAGACAAACCATTGGCAACTTGTGCAGATTTTTCTTCAAACTATATGTCAAATAAAAATGTCAGACCAACTGGGGATTAGATCTAAAATCAGGCTGGAGTCTGTTTCACTGGAAAACAGTCAGAAGCAGTCTCCTTGTATCTGCGAGGAAATCTGTACAGACAGACTGCTAGACCACAGAAGACAGGCAATGCACCCTCGTGGGTTTTTGTGTTTTGGTTACAGCATGTGCCTCCACCAGAAATACTCATCTAGTTCTCAGGTCTTGAATTAAGCTTAAACATTAATTGTACTTGCTGCAATGTCACAAATAAATGCAGCAAGTTCCAAAACTGAATCACTCCATGTTGAACCCAGTCCTGGCAGATGCTCGTGTTTTCCTGGAACAGAAGCAAAACTGGCAGAATGAGGCACAGGCTGGACTTTGTGTCTCTACACCCAGTAGTAGAACTGAACTGGTATATTTAGAAATGAACAGTGATGAGACACAGATCCAATTCCAGGATGCCCAGCATCCCTCTCGGAGCAGTGATCCTCATACAGGACAAATCTGAATTACCAGAGTTACCACGTTATGGTCATAATTTGATAGGAAAATGAGATGCTGAAGGTGTGGCAGTGAAAACCAGTTGGTTTCCACACTGTTCATTTAAAAAACTGCAAATAAGCTTTGCAAACATGGCCAGTGAATTAATTTTTTTCCACTGAATTCAGCAAGGATTTTACCTCATACCCTTTTACTTCACCAGGCCCATAAGCTAAATTTACTGACATGCTGCAGAGAGTAGGACTAAAGCAGCAGGTACATGCTCCTTGCTTTAATTCATTTAGAGAGTCCAGGTATAATAGAGATTTTCTATTACAGCCAAGCCTTTGTGACAGAGGCAAAACAATCTTATGGTAACACTAAAAATTATTATCACTTTCATTATCATAGCACATGGGAGCCTTCACTGACAATTGGAACCTATCGCAGACAAATACAAAAGACAGAGCAAGAAAGGAGTTTTCAGAATGCAGCATCTTCTATTTCAAGTGTCAGAGATAGCCCTCAAAAAATTAAATCTGCAAGGAACATGAGAGACAAGTTTTGCCTGAGATCTGTTTCATATTCTTACTGGCATCATTCCCCAGGGGCAAGTAATTTTGAGTGCAATACAAAGTTGATAATATGCTGAGTATAATTATAATGAGGACTGATTAAGTTGGTAGCCAAAGTAGAGTAGCTTTATATCTGAGAGAGCATCATAAAAGAAAACCACATTAAAAGTTCTCGGAAGAAAAAAAGCAAAACTGCACACAGGGATTGACAACTAGTTCCCCAGTGAAATAACATCAAAGCTGATATACATTGTATGGAAAACAACCCACAAACAGAGGAAATATTCTAATTCTTTTAAGTTTTACATGTCAAAAACTTAAAATCTGAATACATTAGATGCTGCAAAAGAGAAGAAAGTATTGACAGCTGTAGCTATTCCGTGCAATTAAGTTCAACGTGCCCCATTTTTCAGTGGCTGTTGAACAACTATATTTGCCTTTGGAATTTTCTTCTCAGTTTCTCAGGAACATTTGGCAACAGAAACAATTTTTGAAGAAATCTTTTCAGGAACTGATTCATCTCTGATTCTAGGGGAATTACAAGAGCTAACTGGTATAAGGGCTGATTAAGCCAGTCCACTGTTTGAAAGTATTTCCTTCTTTTGTTTTCTGCTTTTATTTCACATTTTCCTGTAGTCCTTCTCTGGGTCTGACATCTTATTGTGTTTTGAATTTGGAAGAGTAAATCCACCTGGATGAAATCACACAAAATCTGAATGTTTCTCATGTCTGAGTCCTTCTTCTCTGACAGGCGGAACACATGGATACAAAATTTTAATAATTATTTTTTCATCATGCTCACTTAAAACTACAAAAGAAAGAAAAGATTACCTGTACCCAATGTTGCAAAGTGGAATAATCACACTGGCTCTTGAGCCTAATTCTGTGATGGGTTGAAATAGTGGCCCCAAAGCAGCAGTGAACTTTTTAAGTGCCTCCCTTTGTATGGAGTCATTACAGTAAGTGCAATTACGGATGCTAAACTTAATAGAATGATTTAAATGCTGAATTTAAAGCATTTGCTTTGAAAAACCATCATTATCACACCAGCATGCTCCAAGTCCAAAATCATTCCAGTCAAAAGTATTAAATACATGGGATTTTTCATTCCATTTTAACTGCATGGCAGATGTGGTACCTGGCTGGGAAAATCCAGCACTTTATAGGAACCCAGGACCTTCTGGTTCAGCAAAGTCATGTCCCAGTTACTGCAGGCAACTCTGTCATTAAAAACAATTTTAAAGTAGTCCACATTCCCTTTTAACACTACCAAAGCATTTCAGCCCTATTACTTCATCACAGAACAGTTTCTCTTCTGATTTCCAGCCTCACTGTATTGTAATTTATCCTGTCCCACTCTGTCCAGCTGTTCTTTTCCTGCTCTAATATTATCCTGGGTTACAAAGACCTTGGACAATGGCTAAATTTTTTAAGAAATATGCAAGAATGTATCTTCATGGTTTACCCAAAATGCAGAGGCTTTAGTGAACAGGAAACAGCCCCATGAAAAAAAAAATCCCTGGGGCAGAAGAGATGCTAAATATCATTGAACTGGGTATTAGAGAGCTGATGTATAAATACAGCATAAAAAAGGGTAATGCTGTCTTGTGCAGCAAAATGATACCAACACAATTAGTTCAATGCTGTTTTTAGAGTTTACTGAATATGACCTCTGCATTTTTCATCTTCAAAGGTTACTCCTAATTAGCATCCAGTGATAACATGTTAGAGATGCTTCTTTAAAAGATATCACAGCTCTAGCAATGAGTACTGACATGGTATCTATCAAAGTCTCATGGTGCCTGCAATTCTGACAAAAGGCACTCAAAAGGACTGGCACGTATCACCTTATTTGCATTTTTGCATTTCATTATGCTCATAATTGCATACCACCACAGCAATTCTTCCCCACTATCTCAGAAAACATTATCAGCAACGTCTGAAATAAATGCTTAAATGTCAACAATTGACGAGCAAGAAAAGCTGACCTTTGCAGGATCTCATTCTTCTGAGAATTGCCCTGGTATGACTCACTCCTTAACTTTCTGTTTGCGTTTGATAACACCAAAAGAACAGAGTTTCTGTAAGGAATGGTTCTGTGTGTTGGAAATAGAGGGGAAGTCAAAGAGCTGTAAAAATACCATCCATTTACACCAGCAGTCAGCTGGGATAGACTGAATGGTTGCAAAACCAACTCTCAAAGTCACCAGAACATTAAAGTGGACATTAACATCAAGCTGCAATGGGATTTCTGCAGTATTGCTATACCCACATCAGAATTAAAGAGAATTTATCCATCATCAATACTATGCCAATGGACAAAACAGCCTTTCTTCCACAAGAAATGTTTGATACTTATAAATCACTCATCTAAACCCAAGGAAAACCATTCCCAGTCATCCACACATATTGACTGGTCTTCACTAGCCTGAGTTAAAATTTTACTATCATTTTTGTTTCCACTATCATGTCATGGCTCCATTTACCTTGATTTGCATAGCAATTTTGGTGCACATTAAAAAAAAAAAAAAAAAGAAAAAAGAAAAACCCCACTAATCAATTTTAGCTTAAAATAAATTACACCACCATGGAAATTGCTGCCACTGTCCAAAAATGCTAATCAATTTTGAAAAATCTACATCATGGCTTGCATCCCAGATTTCTGCCATCCAATCCACATCAAAAAGAAATGATAGAAAATGATGTTCACATGTTCGACTGCTTGTTTGCTTGTTTTAGTTGAGGCATTGGTTATGCTTCAATGGCAAACTAATCGCCTGTTTGGAATCTCATCCAGTTTGTGTTACTCTTTTTTAATGGCAGTATGGAGATGCTGCAGAAGATTTCATCATGGTCCATAGTGAAATACTGAGGTCCTCTAACAGAGGAAATTTTAAACTTCACTTTTAGAAGTATTAGCAAAAAGAATATTTAATTGTTTTGACCAGTATTGCATGCTTCTGTTGAAGCATTCTCTCTTCTTCATTTCCCTGTATTAAGTTTGTTCTAATGAGGCAAATACAACTAACAGTCTGAAAAAAAACAAAAGCCACTGAGGCGTATCAATTTTTCCAAGGTCCATAAAAAATCAGCATCCACAAATCGAGAAGGAAATAAATGTACCTCTTGTTCCTGCAATTAAAAACACCTAAAAAAAATTCCTTTTCATAATCCATGAATTGATCAATCTCAGTGTTCACAAAAAGTGTACACACAGGAATATGATGGCCCAGGATATCATCAAAGGTGACTGAAAGGATTAGACCTGCAGGTAAATTCCCATCTGGAATTTTACAGTGTGTTATCAGGCAAAGTCTCTCTACCTTTAGAAATAACTGACAAAAACCACACTGGAGAAAAACACATGATAGTTAACAAAAACATATTTTAGGATTTCATTTATAAGTTCTATTTTGCACATTCTACAACACATGAAAGAGAATTATTCTTCCACAGCAAATCACTGTGCTGCATCAAGTCCTGAGGAGCTTCCGAACCCACTGGTTCACCTTGCTTGAACCACACATCTTTGCAATTGTTGTAATAAATTACACAGTGTCCAGATCTCTTTAAAGGCAGCTCATGTGAAATACAGATGCACTGTATGTTGCATCACTCTTTCCTTGTTTAAATAGGAAAAAAATAAATGGGAAAATAATAGCAGTGGACTTGGATCTACCAACTATATCCATCATCCTTATGCACCTTGACAAATTTTAGCAGCACTGACCAGCATGATCTCAAAAAAACTCCCAATGTATTAGTCTCCCCAGTTTAGACATTTAAAACACCACTTCTAAAAAGCTCTTCAATACAATTTCCATTTTAAAATCTCCTAGACCTCATTAAGATCACAGTCTTTGTTTCTGGCTATTGAGACAACTCAAATAAAGCTGAGACTCCTCATTATAAAATATTCTGCCAAATGATTTAAAACCAGGCATGAAAAACTATCTATAAAAACAACTTCCCACATGGATATGATTAACAACCAAGATGGAAGTGTTTCTTGTTGTCAATAACAACTTCTAGTAATGATAAAGATGGGCCAATATGAGTGGAACAAAAAAACCCTTGGAGTGTTCCCTACATAAATATATATATATACCAATCTTTTATATGAAAAATAGTACTGGAATGATTTTAAGTAATTCTTAGGTTTATGTCCTTTTTGTCCAAAGTTGGAAAATGAATCTTTTTCTTATTATGGTGTGTTTACTATAAAAACATTTGTCACTGTTCTTCATTGAGAGATAAAATGCTGGAAATACACAGTGCACTTATTGGACAATTTAACATGCTCGGGTCAGGCACTCTGAGACTTCACAGTAGCACAACAAGAGCAGATATTTGAGATGCTGGAAATCCAGATTATGGCTTTTAGAAGACATGGTGTATTGTTCACCCAGGTTGAAAGCAGATGTATGTTTATATACTTTAATCTTGGCTCAGATGTGAGCTACCATGTTAACAATTTTGTTGCCCAGGCTGCCCTGGCTTGGGATTTAAATAAAAACAAATTACAGGTCTTAACAGTGATAGATGGACTTCTCTTACATTTGTGTAGAGTATTTTTGCCTTAAGATTAAAGGCTTACGCATTTATCTGCATAAACTAACCCCTGGAGTAGGGTACTGCTGACATTTTCCAAGAAAAATGAATATCCTAACTTATTCCAAAGAGAAGACTTGGTATTTGTATGGCCAGAGTGACCTTTGCAAGTGCCCTTTCAGATTAGGTGCACTACATGGAAAATTGTGCTCTTACAGTACTCCATAAATCATACCTACCAATTTTCTTTAAAGGGGTATGTAAATATCAGTGTACCAGGTGGGTAAACAACACTAACCTCGTACAAATGGCTTGAAAATTGAAGAAAAGCACCTTATTTTGCTGCTGAAATTGCTTTTGAAGCCCAGCATCGTGGCTTGGGTTGTAGAATGCATGAAATGATTTGTGCACTGGGAATAGAAAATGGGTTGATGATAACCACACTCGACACAGTTCCTATGTTTCTGAGTTCTTTCGATGATCAAAGATATCATTGCTGTATATTACTTTTCTTTGCTGATCCCAAATGCATGTGAATTTCAAGTGACACACACATTATCTGCATGTTTCCAAAATGGACAGACAGCTTTTTAGTTTGTATTTCTCATTTGAGCTAGTTAATGCTTCTGGTCCAGATTCAGCCCGAGTCTCCTGGCAGTAGTTATGTAGCATTTCCATTTAATAAAACCAAGGCAGAGAAGTTCATGTGCAAAAGATGAAAAAATAATGTGAAGTTACAGCCTTTGAAACTGTCAGAAGAGTGATTTGAATAAGTACTGAGTATGGAAGTGGAAAGATGTGTTAATTGTTGCTAAGCTGTAACAGATAATAGATAAGATTCTGAATCAAGAAAAGATCCTGGTTTTGGGCACACCAGTAGAGTGACAAATACACCACAGATAATAAAGCACCTGGGTGAAGAACCAACTTCAGATGTGATCCCAATCGAAGCCACATTTGTGACCTTTATTAATCTGAAAGTGTCATTTCCACAAATGTGGAGTTGTTGTGCTGCTTCTCCCATAATATTCCAGTGATGTAGCATAAATACCTACAGGAAAATTTCATAACTCCTTTTGGAATGTGCATTGTCAAAGCAGAATTTACAGTGTTCTCTGAAAGACCTTTAGTCCCAGCCTTACCTTTAAATGCCTGAAGAAACCAACTATTTGATTTATTGAAGAATTGCTTTGTTGACTATGAACCAGAGTTTATATAAAATTAAAAATGTGATTTGTATTCAAAAATTTTCCATGTCCTATGATCTAAGAATCATAGAATTGTTTGGGTTAAAAGGGGCCTTAAAGATCATATGATTCCACTCTGTGCCATGGGCAGCATCATCTTCCTCTAGACCAGGTTATTTCCATGTTTTCCTCTTTCGAAGTGGTAAAGAATGGAGGGCAAACCTGCGGGCAGTTCACCTTAAATACTTTTCTAATAATTTTTTAGCCGTAATTCACCTGTGTCAATAAAATTATTTGGGATCCTCCTTTATCATGGTGAATGGGAACAGCAGGATTGCACAGATTTCCATTTCCAGAGATTTCCATTCATTTTTGCTTTAGTTTTACAATAGAGATGGAGATACTTGATATTTTGCACTACACAGGGTTTAAAATGCTCTGAGAAAAAGCTGTAATGCTCTGAGAAAAAGCATAGGAAAACTCTGGAAAGAACTCCATTGTGTCAGGGTTAACAGAGCTAGCACAAGTTAAGTCATCCACTCCATCAAGAATATAATGTTGAATATTTTTGATTCCTGGGTTCATTCAGCTTCAGTTCATTTGTTGATGCTCAAACCTACATGTGACACCCTAGGTTCCAAAACCCAGCCCAGCTCCTGGGTAATTCTCAAGTAGGGACCTTACCAGTGGGATCACAGCTGTATTGTAAGGATTAGAAGATAGGAGAAGGAACACGATGTCTGTTTCCTCCTCTTACCCACTAAATGATGTTGAAATAAGCAGCTAAAAATCGTAATCAGCCATTTGGAAAGATGAAGTGTGAGTAAGGAATAAAAACCATAATCCATTTTTAGCATCTGCTTAAGAAGATGCCTCACAGTTATATGGTATATCAACATTGCCAGTGTCTTCCTCTAAAATCCTTCAATCAGCTCAGCTCAGAGTGCCTTTGGGGCAGAAGACAGAATTGTCACAGGGAAGTATCTGAAGCATTTCTGAAAACAGATTTATTTTTCACAAGGGGAAATAAACCAAACAGAGGAGGGATATCATCTACCTCCCAAAGAAAAACAACACTGGAGGGAGAAGAGAGCTGCAAATGCCGTAAAGCCAAGCTTGAAGCATTTCTGGTGAATCTGTTCACACTGAGGAGGAAAAGAGATCATGGAGGGGATGAGGGCAGTGTGTGAGGACGTTCCCAGACCTCTCAAAATATCAGTGTCTACATCCCAGAGCTGCCTCCCTGCCATCACTCACTCATTTTACTACTGGTCCACCCAATAACTTTTTCAGCAGGGAGAGTTTACAGAGGAGCTCCAACAGTAAATCCAATGTGCTTGAGGCAAGATTTAAAAGCAGCTTGAAACACTAATATCGTTTCAAGTCACAAAAGGCCACACAAACACCCCAGGGACACAAACTGCCTTGTTGGGATATGCCATAGGTTTATCAGCTGTTCTCATCTCCTTGCAGCCCCTGACTTGGTGTGCTCAGCACCACTCTCAGCTTCCCAGAGCTTGCAATTAGTTTGGAAAAACAGTGAGACTCAATTTCTCCTCTCTACAGCCAATACCTGCAAGGCATTTGCTTCCTGCTGCAATTCTTTTGGTTCTTTTCCTCTATTGCCCTTGATACTTTGCATTAGACAGGGTTTAAAATGCTCTGAGAAGCTGCAATGTCACTAAAACACAGCATGGGAAAACTCTGGAAAGAATTCCACAGTGTCAGGGTTAACGGAGGTGCCACAAGTTAGGTCATCCACTCCATCTAGAATATAAGGATGTTGAATTTCTTTCCTTTACAATTAAATCAGGAACAAACAAATATTTCAATGAGAGACAGCACAGTCATAACATTTTGTTATGATAAAACAAAACATAACACATACATACACATAACATTTTGTTATTATAAAATTATGTGGTACACTTTAAAAAAATTATTTAATACTCAGAACTTTTATCAATGGTTATTATTTATCAGTTCTTGTCTATGTCTTGTAATGATACTGACTTAAGACCAGGAAAAATTAAATTCTGTACAAAGACTCATGTTAGTATGTGAAAAGTTGTACCATTTCATCTCACTCCAAAAAGACTCCTTGTAACAGCGAAGTGAATTATCTTTAACTTTAAAAGTCATGAGGAAACACCCATGAGAAACTCGACTTGCAGGAAAAAGAGGTTTTCCTGCAACTGAGATGTTTTTTTCAAGTTCCCATCTTTTACAAACACATTACAGGAGTAAATTTCAAAGGAACTTTTAGATTTTACTGAGACATGTCCAGCTACTGGCAGATTTAGATTTACTCACAAGTTGTTGGGAGTTCAGTGTGATTACTCTGAGGCATAAAAAGTAAGCAGTAAACACACATGAATAGGCTCAAGACTGAAAACAATTCAGCACTCAGAGACAAGCAGAATATGAATATTTTCAAGGTGACTTCTCCACTTTAGAAGTATTTTTTGAAGGCAGCACTACGCTGCACACAGTACAATGCTGCTGAGAGTATGGAAAATGGGCTATTTTCTCCAGAGGGGACTGGATATAAATATAATGTTATTGTTAGTTATCCATTTAAAACATCTTTGAGCTTAAGAGGAGCTGCATCATGCCAAGCTTTACAATTATACTCTATCTCAAATCTCCCCAGATCCCAACATCTAAGGTCTCATTCATTATCCTATTAGGTTGCCACTGTTGGGAGGGACAAAAGACCTGCAAATGCTGTAAAACCAAGCTTGGAGCATTCAAGGCCTAATCCAGAGAAGTCACTGATTCCACCATACCCTAACAACATAACTGAAGCCCCAGTCTTGCTTTCTCAAAATCACCAATTATAAAAGAATTTCCTCTGGCAAAAATATCATCTTAAGATGTCTATTCTGCAAAAACCTTGGTAAGATATAAATATTTTTCGGTTTGCTGAAGCCTTAAAACATCATATGACCTTGCATTTACTTGCACAACAGACAGAAAAAAAAAAAAAAACATTATATTTGACAGGCACTGATAATAATCAAAATGTTTTAAAATGTAAGCTCTAGCTGTGTACCAATCACTGCCTAATCAGGGTTATGCTTTTCAAATTATATTGTGTCTTCTTTCACCTCCTGCCTATTATGTGAAATAAAAAGAGAAGTGCTTAGGCAAATCCTTGATCTGTCCACATATATTTTTAATATTAGTATGTCAGAGCAGTGGCAATAATGATATTAGGCAAATGACGGAATTCTCCCCCCAGCTGGACATGTTAATTGAGAAGCCAAATTTTGGAGGCAAAGTTCATGTCTGTGCAGATGGCAGGACAATGTGGGATGGCAGCCCTAGGTCAGTGTCAATCCCAAAGCCCACTCTAATGGCTCCTTCTCTGCTTTCCCAACCTCAGCTGCTCCCTGGGCGGGGGGAGAGCTGGGGCAAGGCTGCCCCTGTGGGTTTTTCCTGCCCTTGACTCTGGCGCACGAATTTCACACAGGGGAAAATGCCCCTATGTGTGAGAATAATAATGCAAAAAAAAAATTATGTTTTTTTTTAAAAAAGAGGAATTTATGCTTCAAGGCACAAATAAGAGGGACAATTCCAGTATTTCCTTTAGAGCTGCATTAAACCCAACAGCAGACCCTAGCTCTGGAAGGGCTTCCTCCCAAGTTTGCTGACATCAAGGGCAACACACTTCCCAGAAGAATCCAGTCGCCTCATATTTCCTTAGTTTAATAATATTTTTTGGGCTAGTTTATTGCATTTATTTGCATTTATATTCAGGTCGCTTAATATTTTGGGTAGACTGGACAGACTTTAAGACCCTTTATTCCACCTAAAGTATATTAAGATATTTTGGCCTTGTCAAAACACCCCAAATATTGATCATATTTACAGAAGTATTATTTCCTTTACTTTGATCTGTGAATCAAATGTTGAATGTATATACTCACATGTTTAGAGAAGGATAAAGCTATACAGCATCACAAAAAGACTTTAACAGTTTCAGTTCCCTAATATAATTATTTATTATCTCTAATTAAAATGCAGAGCTTGGCTTTCTGTGTGAGAGTAGATGAAAAGCCTTTTTATTGAAAAGAGCAACTATGAGCTCTAAATTTCTTTATGGTAGAGATAACTTATGTAATCACTGGTAACCTTTTTCAAGAATATTATCTCACTGTTTATAAAACAATACCTTTTTAGTTTAGAAATTCCCATTTACATATGAAAAAGAGCTTTATTTATTGATGCCTTTGACTGATGTGCATTCCTCTTTCAGGAATACCCTCATTTTTCCATCTTACATATGCCAGAGAAGCTATTTTCCTTTTGGCATTACCTGCAGTGATATCTTAAAACAATTCTCTGCTTGAATTATCAGTAAGTACAAAATCAGTTCATTCTTCAAATAAAATCATGTCATATATCCTTGGTTTATAATGTTGTATTTCAAATGTTTTCTATTCTTATGGGCAACTTTTAACCACAAGCAGCAGCTACGAGCAAAGGCAAAACCATTTTTATTTTCATTTCTGTTTGTAAGAAAAATCTTTAACACATCCCACAACATACACACACATACATTCTCTGCTTTTATAAATAAATTAGCTACTTTATGCTTTATATCAGAATGAAATAAGGAAAAAAGAACTGAAAGTGCATCTCCGGTAAACCTGCCCCCATCTACATCAAAAATTAGTAATAAGCACATATATTAACATCGCTTCTTTAATTTTCATATTTAAAAATACCCCCTTTAATTTCTAAATAAAGAAGGTTTTATATCATTGAAGGGTGATATATTTAAATGATCCTATGATAAAATATCTGAAAAAATTATGGATTACTATTTTGCTTCTATTTCTGTAACTTCCAACATACCTACAACCCAAATCTCACCCATATAAAGCACTAACAACATCTTCTGATAAATGTACAGCAAATATGTGAAGTGAACTAGTTTTACAGTCAAAAATTACAAATATAGAGTATATCAGAGTGCAGATTCATGTGTGGCCAAGTATCTTATGGATATTTCACAATTATGTAAGGCTTGGTTCCAGGCTCACTGCAGCCAAAGGGAGACTTCCCCTGGCTCCACTGGGCTTTCAGTCATGCCCTTGACTCTGTATTTTTTCATGAAATGGAAAATAAAATCATCTGTGGCATTGCCTGGTATGAGTGAGGGAAGAAAGTGAGTTTGGTGATGCTGGATTTGTGTAAATCTGGGCAAAATCTGACCTTGTACATTGGCACATCATAAAGGAAGTAGGTAATGCATTTAACTGAGCACCTCTGATGTGTTGTAATCATCTGGTCTTGTGTTTCACTAATTAAAGACTGTGTAAAGCAAAAGAATTCAAATAAACATCATTTTAAAATCCATTTACTCTTTACAGTGCTTGCCTTGTAACTTTTACTGAATATTGATTATCTTTTAACTTACCTCCTCTCTCAAACCAATACCTCATCATACGTAATTCCATTTCTTTTCTCCAGAAAAGAAACCACCAGTTTTGCTTAAGGACATGCTCCAGGGCAGATTTTATGCAACAGACTCTCAGATATCTGACTGTTATTTTTCTAGGCTTACTGTAAAGTCTCTGGGAATGTGAATACTTATATATAAACAAATTACACAGGTTATGTACATGTACTCCATGCCATCTATCCAATTGTCCAAGGTTCAATCTTACAACTACTCCAGTAAAGGAATGAAAAGTAATAATCCATGTAAATCAGTTTAAACTTGGACAGTCAATCTGAATAACCCTGTACACAGAAAAAGATGTACATTGATCAAAAAAACTCAATTAATATTCATCATAGGCAGGAGATGGGTGTATGCTAACCTTTAATTTAATTTGAAATATTGTTAGCTAGATTTTATCCTATTTATTACTGAATAATAATTCCAAATCCAACACTTTAAACAATATTAAAGTCTTTAAACAATATTCACAGTCTGTTTAGGGAGAATCCATGGGCTGGAGCTACTCAGGTTTGAGTTAATCTCAGATGAGGCAGGTTTATAAAATCACACCACAAGAGCCAAAAGGCAATTCAAGGAAATGTGGGGAAATTCAGACCATTCCTTCAATTTGTAAATCAGATAACATTACACAGGCTTAACATTTGACATCAGATATTTTTCAGCCTTTATTTTTCCTGTTCCAGTTACTCTTAGCAACAGTGCTGAACACTAATGCAGTTTCTGCATTATTACCAATGGGAAATCCCTGGCATCAAAGGATTAATCTTAGTCTTTGTCTTGTTTTAGTAATAGGAAATAAATTTTACCTAGTCATTGTCCTAGTCAAGTCAAATAAAGAAACTGTATCTGCTGACAAGCCGTTATTATCACAGTCAAATAGATTAGCATTGATTTACTGTAGGTGAGAGCTGCTGAAGGGCCCGTTCTGGATGTGCTCTGTAGCAGCATGATTATTTACTGTAAACCTACCCCCTGATTTTCTCCTTAGGCCAGTACTGTTATTATTAAAGCTAATTCTCAGGGAATTATGGCAGCTCTCCTGGTCTACAGTCTTTGGTCAGGGACCTAAGCAGGTGTTTGCTTAATAATTTGGTCAAAGATCAGTGAGTGAAAGGTTAGGCCATGGAGGGGAAGAATGGAGAGGTCAGAGCACTTGCAGGAGGGGTCTGAGACTTGATCTTGCCGAGTCTGGGACGGTCGAACCTCAAGGTCACCCATTAGTGATCCTGCTTTAACGGACTGCGGCGCGTCGCCCATAAATCCACCACGCCACCACCTTTAACCCTATTAATACTTTGGCTACTGCAAATAAAAGCAAGGACCCAGAAGGAACTAGTCCGTGGAGAATTATGCACAAAATGTCCATGAGATTAAATTTATCTAATAAAGCTACGACTCTTAATGCAGCTCTCCAAGGGAAAAACTTTCCCTCACTTTTTACCCTTTTATAGAGATCATTAACTGCTCTGTCAAGGTGGTGGATAAATAAAGACCCTGCACAAGGAACATGCACGTACCCATTCTAAGCAAACATATATTTTATGAGATTTTCTCCAAAAACAGAAGTTAAATTAATGAAAGTAGCAACAAAGCTGAACCATCTCCTGTTGCCAAAAACCTGTCCATGGATGTGCAGTCAAAATTTTATAATGAACACCCAGAACTAGAGGCTGACAAACACTGAGTAGTCACCCCCCTCTCAGAAGCAGAAATTTTCTCCTTTTTTTAGTCAATAAGTATGTTTTGACAGTCAAGTACTTTTGCGTGTAGAAGTCTGGGATCACCAAACTGTAACTGCCAACTGGGAAAATGATACTGTCTATTTAGGAGTTTCACCTCAGAAAGTACATCTTTCCTTCCACTTTCCAACTTCACTCAAAGCTGGAGGAGTTTGTACTTGCTGCATTAATCCTGAGTTCAAGGGTTTCAAATATTTTTAACATCTTAGAAAAAAATAATTCAGCCTAACTCAGAGTTTCAAACAATTTTGTATCAAATATATGTGAAGCTGCTTAGTGTGACCATACACCACAATTCATCTGGGGGCATCTCAAGACCCTGGGAGAGTCATTTTTTGCTGTGTCTGAGATCTCCTGGGCTGCAAGTGACAGAATGAATTCACATTATTAACCAAAATTGTCCTACATTTGTGCACAGTGTTCATCAGAACAAATAAAGGTCCTGGTTTATCCAGAAGAGATTACAGATCAGAGCCAGAAGATTGTGCAGTGACTGTTCACAGAGAGGGGATTTGAGGGATGGCTCATGGAGGGACCTCTCAGCCATTTGAGAAATCACAGGCCAGGTTAGGAAAATGTTATTAGGATTAGGATGTGTGTGGGACAGCAAGACACTGAACTCCATTCCAGAGGGTTCCCAGGAACTCCTGGCAAGCAGCTCCTTCCAGGGCAGGAGGAGGATACAGGATCCAGGGGCACTGAAGCACCACGGAAGGGAGCAGAAGGGTAGGAAGGGTGAGACATAAAGGAACCATCCACTTGAGATAAATGAAGACATCACAGCAGAGTAAAAAGAGATAACAACAGACAGTTAGGTGCAGAGTGCTAATTGGGAGTCTGAACTGAATCAGTGGCCCCAGCCCAGCAGTAATGAAATATTCATAGACGGCCACACAACACTCTGGCAGTAAAGGACAGGTTGCTTTGCCTTTCAGCAAAGAGAATTTTAGTTTATCACTGTCCCCTTGTGTTCCCTACCACTCAGCTCTGAGGCTGTAGGAAGGAAAGGCATCCCACTGCTGTAAAGTGTGTTTTCTCCATGAAAATGCCATGCTGGGCAACTTGCCTGTCCAGGAATTAAATTATATAACCCACAGAAGCCAATCACATAGGAAATAGAGACATTCTGAAACTTCACAGATAACCTTGTTTAACTACCAGTCACCTTTTCTTTGACTTTTAGCAAATTTTAGTTTCCATGTCTTCCCATCTCATGAAATCTCTGCAAACATCTGAGGTTTTTCATATGCAGACAGGAGGGAGCACAGTTTCAATAAAAAAGTAACTCTGCTATTGATAAAAAATTCATGGGTATTTCAAACAGAGAAACTAACCCTGACAGAGACTGTCATCTCTTACAGAGCATTAAGTGCCCACAACTCCCACAAAGATCAACAGGTTCTGGGCTCCATCCAGATTCCCTCAGATCTCAGCCCTTCATCCAGAATATTTGGCTTCAGTTCATATCACTTGAACTCACATTGTTCAGATGAGCTTAAATCTTTGCACAAACTGTTTGCTCAATTGCACTGCATACCGTGCATGCTGCTGGGTGCACCTGTTTGTTTTGATAGCAAGCACAATAGGATATTTTGTGGGTTGAAATCATCCATTGTAACAAAACAGTCTTTTTTTAATTAAAAACAATTCTGGAAATGAAGACACAATAAGAATATGTAGGGGGAAAATCCTTTTATAACGATTGAAAAGTAAAATGTGTCAAAATATTTTTTGAACCTCGCAAGTATTTTGGTGACACAAAGTCAGTTTTCAGAGAGGAGTTGTGTTTTAATGGGCAGAAGCTTCTGTCTTTTAAATGATCTCTGAAAGATATTCTAAGTAAATCACTATTCTGCTTGAAAAATAAAGATAAAATAATTATTAAAGGGAACTGTATACTTGCTGTGTTCTGTGTTCTGCTTGCTAATTAAGAAGGAAATGCACTTTAAAAAAATCTGATCAGGAAATAATATTTCCAATCTACTTAATCACTATGGATTGGAATCCATTCACAGAAAGCCGTATCTCAAAATAATTCTGCTTGCTGAGTTTTCATTAATTAATGTAAGAAAAACATACATAAAGTCTAAGCTGTAAAACAGACTGATGATGTTCATCTTTAATACGAAATCTTGCACATTGAGTGTTGTTTTTATATCTGCCTGAAAGTAAATAGTACTTTTATCCCCCAACCTTGCAGAGAACTCTACAGTAGATCAGGTCAAAATACTAAGTACTGTAAGCTAATTATAACCCTGAGTAGTTATTTCCTAGGAATAATTTAATATAGTTTGTATTACTGTAACACTGCACATTCAAATGGGAAATAACAGTGACAACAGAGAAAGCTATTCATGCAGAATGTTGTTGCAATAGCTCATCTCCCCATGTTCAGGGAGAGTAGCACAGTCATTTGGACACTGGTGCATGTCACAAGCTATTAAAATGGAAAACAACTTTGCAGGCATTGTCCAAGAAAGCATTACCAGCTCCTCTCTACATTCCAGCCTTCAGAAACACAGAAATCTTTGAAATGACAGAGAAAAAAATCTTCTCAATGGTCAGCAGAGAGGTAAAATTAATGCAAGCTCAGCAAAGGACAGCTGAAGATGCTGAGCAGCTCAGGAGGGACATCCCCGCCCCAGGCACGTGCCAGTCCTTAGGTGGATTTCTGGCTCCCCAGGACAGAACTCTTGGCTTCATGTGACCTCTCACTGCACCAGGGAAGGTGGATTAGCCAAAAACCAAGAGAGATGTTGTTCTATGGATTTGTGGCTTTCTCTGGAGGAGAGCAGACTGGTGTTTTCGTGCAGAAATCAGTGTCCTGCCCAGCACAAAGGCAGTGCCCTTTTGCCCCCGTTGCATGCAGAGAGAGGGGATCGAACATGGTAAAATTCACTCCTGGGCAAGAGGCCAGAACATGGCCTGTGTACTATTAAGCCTTCAAAACAGGGTTTAAGTGGGACTTAAGTGGTGCATGAGCCTTTTGTTGGCTTTCTGCCCAGAAGTGAACTTTACCCACAGAGAATATTACGTGTTGTCCAAGCATTGTGTGCCATATATGGGTGCAGTGTAATTCCCCTTTGTCACCCTGACAAAACACCCTGCACTGCTTAAACCCAGTTGTTCTAAATGGTCCTGCTGCACATAACACAACCAAAGAGCTGCTAGCACAGGAAGAAAGTCTGTCTTTCTAGTGAAGGAAATTCAATTTTCTCTGGACTGCCATGCCAACATGGTAAACAGGATGGGCCCTTGTTACAGAATGATGTGGTTTCTGGCATTTACTTGTACAAAACAGCACATTCTGCAGGTCTTTATTTTGAGCTTTCAAGAAGAATCTCATCTTTTGTGCTTATGTATAATCTTTCATATTAAAATATAGCTTGAAGTATTCCCACATTCTTCAGTGTGCTAAATTTTACACACATGAGTAACCTTTCAGACTCAATAGAACTTCACAGGCAGTAGAAATAAATTAAAACATTGTATATGTCTTTAAAGGAGCCTAAGTTGGTTGGTATTTGCATTCCTTAAGTGAAAGCTTCTCCCTTTTTATTTCTATTTCTGTTTGGGGTTTCTTTTCTGTTTGGCATTAGAGCTGTTTCTTTCCTGATTGACTCATTTTCCTTTGAGAGTTGTTTAGATAGGTTACTGAGAAGGTTAGAAAAGACAAGAAACAAAGGTTTAATGACTTGCAAAATTATGCACAATACAAGAGGAAAACACACATCCTGAACATTTCCCAGCCTGATACAGTTTTAGCTGAAAAAAGGATGATGAGGAGGGAAGCAGAATTGGGAACAGAAACATGAGATGTCCTGGAAGGAATAATAAATCATGATTTGCTATTATAAATTCTACTAGCAGCTCTTAAAAGTGACCACAAGTATTCTCTCTGATATCTAGAGAAGGCATCCAGACCTGCTGACAGGTTTGTGTATACCAAACTGATTAACACTTTATATTATAAAGATGATTATTAGGGGCTTTGAATTTGAGTTCCTGCATTGCTTTTATTTCAAAGTAAGCAGCTGTATTTTTTTTTTCTGATGATACTTGCTCGAAGTGGCACGTGGAACCTGATGATTATCATTCATTTTTATTTAGTTAGCAGATGGCTTCCAGCAGCAATTCCTTAAAAGTTTCCTCATTTATAAAATATGAAGTGGCTGGCCTAAGTTAAACCAATTAGTAACTTTCCTTTATCACTTTTGCAGGTGCTTTTTTCATTAGGAGATATCAATCAACAGCAGGGCAGTAAACATGCTAGTTCTGGTATTTGTGGAATGCTCAGATCATCAATTGAAGTACAAGCAGTTCAAATCTGAAATATTAGCAGTTCAAAAATCCATTAAGATCAGTATCAGACAAGTTGTTATAATACCCATCTTGAAATGTATTGCACAGAATCAGCATGTGACGCCTTGGAGCTGAAAGAAATATTTCCTGTTACAACAATGTTCCTACAAAAACTCTGGATTGCATTCTGAGGCCAAGATAAAATGTTTTTCACCTGGAAAATGTTCCCTTTTAGTAATATCATTGTCATTAAAAGGGTTCAGCTTAGTTTCTTCAGCTTCAGATAGAGAAGGTAAAGAAAATGTTTGGGATGAAAGTATTCTTACGCAACACAGCTAAAAAGCCATTCACCTATTTCTTAAAAGAAAATATTTGACTATATTTCTACAACCAGGATCTTTCAAGAAGATACCAATTTTGGTTTAAAAAAACCAAAGCCACATTATTTGAAATAATGGACATGATTCAGACTTTTACCCACTTGAAATTAGTAACATAATTGTTTCTGCAGAACTGCATCAGGTATCTTCACAGCCTGAAAATCAACTGTCTTTTCAGTTACACTCAGTGTAATGCAGTTGCTAGATTTTACATCAAGTAGAAAACAGAATAACATTTATCTTTTCTGATTTGGTGATTATCAGAGAAGAATAAAATCCTGATCCTTTGAAGCTACAATATCAGGTAATGCTTCAACTCATAAGAACAGGATCCTGGCAGGATCAGGCCAACCATTCACCAGAAATATTGGTGTAATAAATTTGTGTTTTGGAAAAAGGCAGGTTAAAATAATAAATGTCAAATACTGGTAGTTGTTTTAAAAAGGCATCTCCCCTGACACTTCACCCTCATCCCTTGCTCTCCCCTCACAGATGGCAACGAGGTGCACAGTGGAAGAAATTAAGATGAGAGTGTGTTGACAGGAGCAAGGACACTCCAGTTTTCATCCCTGCAGACAACAGAAATGACATCACATCTCTCCAAACTGACACATTAATAAATTTAGTATCACCTGAACTTTTCTGGAAAAGAGAAACCTTTTACACTAGCAAGTTATCTGGTGTCAGCAATAATAGGATTCTGTATCCTACCCTGCTCCATATATGATGGCAGAATTACCTTTTGGGCCCTAACAAGTTGACAGGGGTTCATTTTGCTTCCTCTTTTAATGACATCTTCTTTGCAGGTGAACTGCAGATGTAATGACTTCCTCTTTTGCTTCTGAATACTCCTGAAATGTCATCATGACCCAAGACATCTCAATCTGGCTTAATGCAAACGGGAAGCAAAGGGTTTTTAAAGGTGAAACTGATCTTGCTAATGAAGAAGTATCACTCTTCATCTGGACAGGGAGCACAAAGCTTGTTAGATCGAGCTAGGTGAATGTCACAGGTTAGAGTTCAAGCATAACACAGAATTGTGACTAAAGATGTTATCTGCCATTTGTATAGACACACAAAATCAAAACAAAGTAATGTAAGTCTAAATCTAAGTATTTTGAAATGACACAGAGGTATGAAATAATCTTTTGCTGGAGAGACCAGCATTTGGAGGACCTTAATCGTGAAAAGTTAATTTATTTTTTGCAATAAAGATCTAAGAATATATGTCTGGGGTTTTTTGTAAAGAGCAGGGATAAACAGCAAAGGGAGATATTGGATGCTGGTGTAGCCCATTCATTTCTCCGAGTCAGAGAATTAATGCAAAACTTAATTTGTATATTTATATATTTGTATATTTAGCTTCAGCATTTCAGATGGTAAAAATACATTAATTTCTAGCTAGGTTGCATGTACATATGTATTTTTTTAATGCACAAGAAAGCAAATTAGGAGGTTCAGGTAATGCCTGGGCTATTTTTCCATACATGAGGAAAGCAGCTTGTACTTTGGACATACAGAAAGTTCCCTACAGGCATTGGAAACTTCTGGGGAAAAACCCCAAAATCAAACCACAGGGGAGAACCAAACACACAGAGATCACCTCTGCTGACTTTGCCTCCCCACACTGCCTGCTCATCCCAACTTTTGTGGGAGATCACAGCCCTCCCACTGGGAACTCTGACTGGCTGTAGAAAGCATTAACTTTCAAAGCCTTTGCTGACTGTAGAGAAATGGTAGCAGGAGCAAAATTTAGCTCCCTTCTTTGCAGATATTTCCTACATGTTTAATTCATTTAATGCTTTGTTTACAGTCCAGATCCTGGTGATACTTTTCTATTTAAAGGATCCTACTGTTTGCAGGATTGCAGGATATTTCAGATGGACACATTGTGTGAATGGGCCCAGATTGAAGCTAAAGCAGAAATTGTTCAATGATTCACCAAGAGAAAATAAAAAACAAAAGCCTACTGGATTCAAACACTTGTCTGATTCAGGGAACATTTTAAAAACACCACATGAATATTTTAAGTGCCAAAGCTAAAATGGAGATTTGAAAATAAAGGCTCAGAGTTTTGAAGGAATATTTGCACCATTCATTCTCTGCTTAGAATAAAAAATATTGGTTTTAATATGAAGGCATTTTTGAAATTATCTAAGTTTTTTGAGCATTTTTTTGGAAAGTGTTTGCAATATATTTTGTTTAAGACACATGGACTTAGAAGAGACTTTTCTTATTTATTCCTGCTTTCCCAAAGATGTTTAATGGAATTTCCTACTATGAAATATGAAATCAAACAAGAGAGGATGTAAAAAGAAGACTTCTTGTTTGTAGAAACAATATCCAATGACTAAATATGGTGAGCTCAGCCCCTGACTGATATCCATGAAGATCCTTAGCCAGAAGAATGTACATAAATTAAACTATATCATAGTAAATTTTACCCTAAACAATGAAGTCAGTGTTTACATTAAAAATAAAAAATTCATTGTGTATCAAAGCTTAATACTAAATGACTCAGATGAACAAAATGGAACAACTGGAGGTTATACTCCATAGCAGTGGGTCAACTTTGCAAAAACTATTCAGCAGAGTTCTCTAAAGGTCACCACAAAAGAGTATGAAGGAGGAGAGAGAACAGTTCAACAATCAAAACTGAATTATGGAGCCCAGAAATCTGCTGGCATGGCCATGCCATCGAGATAAGAAACGGCTTAAAATATATCAGAACCTCATACAAGTCCTTATTACGCAACTGGGAACAAAGAACAGCTTTTATGCAGCAGCAAAAACTTCCAGGCCATACATCATGCAGTGGGTTGATGCTGGAGAACAGCCTTTATTCATTCCAGATCAATGAGTGCTATAGAATGGATGATAAACTTGCATGTCCAACCCCAAAGTTGCTATTCAAGTTGCTTCACGACAAAAAGCAACTGGCTGAATGCAAGATTTGATTATCTAATTCCTGGTACAACACAGAAAATGTGGAACTTTCCTTCTTACATGTCCGAGGTAGAAAAATTGGCTAATGAGTTTAATCCACTTACCTCAAAAGAAAAAGTGAAGTATTTGCAAATAAGTTTAAACAAATTTTCAATTAAAAAAATTATGAGTCACGGCCTCTGTGTTATTTTAGGAAAAACAAGCAATTACACTTAGTTCTAACAGGTGGAATAATGACTTTTTCACCTGTCAACTGACAGCTTAAAATTCCCACACATGTAGCCCATTTCTGTTTCATCTTTTCTTTGAATTTCAGCTGCTTTGCTTTTCAATGCCTGTGCTTTGCTGGTGTCTCCTTTGTGTCTGAAACTCTCACACTGAGTTCCGCCTCTTTGGTGCTGGGCTTTCTTTTCACAGTGACATTTCAACATAAACAGTCAATATTCATTACCTCAAAGGAGACTTCCCTCCTATTGCTGACCAATTAAATACCAGCTGAGTTAGGCAGACAAAGGTAAAGAAGTTGGAACACAAGGCTGGCTGGGGTATATTTCTTCTTCCCTTAACAGTAAAAAAATGTATTCAAAACGAAGAATTGAAATATTGGAAAAATATGAAGCAGAGCAAAACAGTTTCTTCAGAAGTTAAGCTCCTCCTTTTTATCTTGCATGGTTCTTTCCTAGTTTTATTTAGTCTGTAGGAAGGAATAAAAAAATGCATATGTATCACAGGGACAAAGAGAAGTCACAGGTATTCCTTAGCAATCCTACCTTTGGTGAATTAGGAAGGATGTAAGAAAAAATAACATCTAATATTTGATGCCAAGAAAAAGGGCTTTTCCCCTCTCATTCCTGAGATGTGAATGAGATTCAGATGTGTTCTCAGTGTTGTTGCATTATGTTCAGCTCAGTTCAGCTTCACTCTGCATTATGTAAGGCTCAGCTCTGAGGAGGAAAATGCCCACCTAAACAGATCATGAGCAGGGGTGAAAAGGGACACTAAGCTCGTGGCTTAAGAGGACAGCCTGCTGTCAGGCTGCCTGGAGGCTGATCAGCCTCCTCCTCCTCCTCCCTGGAGTGGGAGGGGATGGGCACCAGTGCCATTCACATCCTCCAGGGCAGGAGCAGTTCCACCCAGGGCACCACAGCCCCGGCGCTCACACACAAAGTGCAGCAGCTCTGAATCACAAAAACACCCAGCTGAGAGGGATTCAGAGCTCTCCCAAACTGCACACCTGCCTCAAGGCAGGAGCAGACACCTGAGCTCCTCCTGACACATCTGTCTGACCTCTCACTGAAAACCTGCAGAGCAGAGACTTGACTCCTCCCTTGGTGAGATCCCTGCCAGTGCTGAACAAGTTATCAAGTTCTTACTGCTGCTGAAAGTAGATCCTTTTTGCTATGAAGTAAGCCTGCATAAACCCAAATTTGCACACACCCAAATGGAATTCAGAGAAAAGATCAGAGGTGTTTTGGACTGTAATATATTTCAAACACCTGGGGCATACACAATACATCTTGGGTGATGAGGCTGTTTAGAGAACAATTTCCAAAATAATACAGCAATTTTTTATAAGCTGTAACAATGCAGAAACTTTAGCTGTTTGTCTTAAATAATGCACTATTAGAGCAACCTGCCAAACAGAACACAACAGTTTGGGATATAAGGGTGCAAAGATCAGCAGCAAATATGGTACTAACAAAATCAAAGGTCATAATGGGATTGCCCTGTACAAGATCAGGCTGAATTGTCACTGTCTAAAATAGTGTTTTTAATGATATTAAATTTTTCCAAGAACATATAAACAATTCTTTTCCTTCTTGTGAAACAGGTTTCTATAGCACAAAAGGGCCCAATCCCACAGCCTGCCCTCAGTGGGAGGTTTGCTTAACCAAGAAATGCAATGTCAGGCTTTCTCAGAGGATAAAAACAATACAAAGAATTGGTGTAGATGCTTTATGTAAAGGTAACAGCTTGAATCCCTGAAAGCATCCAGATGATTTTTACTTAAATGGATGTGACATTGCCAAGAAAGAAACTTTATCCTCATGAGAGATCTTTATTAGCCAGGGTACTTAACCCTAAAGATGAGGAGAATTTAATAATCACAGGGTTGTTTTCTCCCTCTTTCTTTCATTTGTGCAACCAGCAGCTAGAGGGCACAAAAGAATGCTTTTACCTTATGATCTATCATATAAAAGAGCTCTACAGACTGAATAAACAAAAAAAAAATCAGTGCTAATATCATAGCATATTACATGTTTTGCTTAGGATCTTCATCCCTATTCTCTTTCACAAGACACAGTAGCAATTCAGAGAGACAATGGCATGACAAGGCAGGAGACTCATCAAAGACCTTTGTCCCACTAAGAATATGCATTTAAACCCCAGAACGTGGCAGGTATTTCACACTGCACACACTCACTGTGAATTTGGTCATCATTACTTGCCTTAACTGTTTTGCAAAGCTCTTTGTTTAAAACTAATATAAACACGTATTTAACCTCCTTCATTCTTACATCTTAAATATTAATGCTGGCTGTGATCCTGCATTAATAACAGCTATTATTTTTGCATTAATAAGGAGCTTACAAGAATAAACATGGAAGTCATAGTGCAGCCTTCCTGTCAATTAAAAGGAGAGTCAGTTGTAGTTGCAGAGTGCTTTATCTTATCATTTCACTCAGGACATTCCCAGGTTCACAGATCTGATCTGAGCAGCTCCAGTGATAATAAACATGTAAGTACACAAAAAAACCATCATGGCAAGAAAGCCACAAAGGAGGTTATCAGTGAGTTGCCAATTTTGGACTCCCTCACTTTGGAAAGAGCACTATCACCATAAATGAGGTCATTTATGTGGACAGCGTGAGCACAGAGCTTGACATTTTTCCACCAGAAATCCTCATAACCCCAGGAGGGGTCACATCTGTTGCTGCATGGTGAGAGGGGGGGACCTCAACAGCAACGTGTGTATTTGTATGTGTGTACATATATCCATACAGTTAAAAAGCAAAGCAAAACAAAGACCCTTCCCTTCACCCCTAATGAACTTCCCCAGCCCCTTAGGCTGAAATGACTTGGATCTGGATAGAGTACCATTTGCCAAATTGTAAATTGCCTACATTTATTTTGGGAGTGCACTAAACAGAGTGCTAATTGCCTTGTTTAGCACTTTCCCTTCTTTCATTTGCACTGGTGTAAAATCTTAGTAAATTAACTCAGGATTTTATTATGTAGGTAGCATTTGAACAACTGAATCAGTGAGAAAGCAGCATCAAAGGACTGATAAAAGAGGAGTTGACTCTACCCAGAATGCCATTTATATGTCCCTTGAATTAAAAAGGATGAAATTAACTTTTAATCCTTTTGCTTTTCATATAGCTGATCTTAACATAACATGTATTACTCAGTCATTTTATTTGCATTTACTCATTTAAAAATGTTAATAACTGTGGTTGCAAAGCTTACTGTATGGGAATGTGCAATTGCTTGTATTCATATACATAAGTGTGCCCGATTCCTTAGTAATTTTTTTGAACTGCAGCCAAACACAGACTTGAGGCTTCTGTTTATTGTCAAAGAGAACACCCTGAAGAGCAATTCCCATCTAACTGTTCAGTGGGCTATGCAAAATTAGCTGGTGGTCTCACACTTGTACACAGCACCAATGGTATCTTATTTTTACATAAAGTCCAAAGAGAAAACGTGGGGAGGGGGAGCAGGGAACAATCACCCTGTTTTCACCACTACAATAATCATCTCTCCCACAAGGAAATGGGAAATATGTCATTTATTCTGGGAGCATAATCAAAGATATGACTTATATAAACATGGTGTTTTAGACTAAAATCTCTCATCAGCAAAAATGCCCCCTAAAAGCCATAGGGTGAGGATTTGAACATGGTACAAAACACTTGCTCATGAACAAAACTTCATGACAGGAAACTTCAGACTGGAGACCTCCAAGCCCACACTCAGTAACTCTGGGTCTGTACTGCACTCACCTGCTGGAAAATTCAGATGGATTTCAAAAGCAATTTGAAATTTCATTTCGGGTGTTCTACCAACTGAACCTTAATTTTCCCAAGCTCAGAAAAGCCAGAACTTTTGTATTTGAAAGCAGACAAAAGTCTCATAAGTACAGAAATAATGGATAAAAGCCTGTTTGTTGCTGTCAGTAAAACACTGTGCTTACCAAAATTTGATGTATTCTCTTCTTTCAGTTTGCTTCTCCTTTCGAATCATGTATGTGCATATAAGAGGAGCTCTGAATTAAAAAAAAAAAAATGAAATTATTTATTAATGTTAGAAAAAATGTAATAAACTGTTTAAAAGAAATAAGATTCCTTTTCCTAGTTTCTGATAAATATTTTTTAAAGTACTTTATTAATTATTTTCCCCTCAATACTTTTGGTTATAATAAGAACAGGAAACACAAAACAACTTTAATATTAAAAGTCAGCAATTCCTGAATCTTTGCTTTATGTAAATCTTTAATTAAAGATTATGTAACTATTTTTAGGTACTCAAACCTTTATACATTAAGGTACCTTACAAGTCACAAAAAAGTGATTGCTTTAGAAAGCAGCTTTTTAAATTATCTTTATTAAGCTCAATTTCCAGACGAACATTCTTTGGGAGGGTTCCAGGTAAGTATCTGGAAGTTTTGGATGCTCCTCCCAGTTGAACCACCAAGCCATTTGATGTAACTTTATTATTATTTAACACCTGGCTGCACTGCTGTGAAGTGCAGTGTGAATAAAATATGATTTAGAGTTTGCTGGCAACTATTTGCCAAAGAAACAAAAGAAATGTTTTCTAATGACTCTCTGTACCTTAATTTATAATAGAGATCCAGAAGCAACTCCTCAGATTACAACAGTGAAGGAAGTCATGCCAGATATTTCCACATGCAGGACTGGGACCACATTTTGCTGCAAGAGTTTGCAAGCAGAAAAATAAGTGGGTTATAGATTTTTTTTAATCTGTGCAAGAATATCATGGTTAATTAGGATGTGATATCCCTGCTGCTGCTGAGGTTTTTTACATTACAGGTAACTCACAGAACTCATTCAGGCACTAGAACTCCCTGATGTTCCCTGCTGATAACATAGGCAATGAAAATTCAAACTCTGCATCGGGAAGTTTTTCATTATAATCTGAGTGTGTTGAATTTAAAGCACTGAGGAAAAGACACAATGGGTACAGGAGGGGATGTAGCCACAGACCATGCAGAGCTCAGTCGATATGAGCAGTCTCTCCTCAAGAAAGCTGCATAAATCTGGCAAAGATGAAGTTAGCTCTGTCAATTCAGTAAAGAACTGAGCTACTGAGCCCATTGAGAAGGGAAGAATATTTACTGCAGAAGGAATATCTTAGACACAGGCTGAATAGTTCTGAAAAATGACTACACAGGAGCCTAAGGAGAGGGTTTTGGTTTTAACCACTGTTTGACCCCTTTGGACTTACAGTTTGAGAAATACATTTTTAATGAGTTCATCTAACACTGCAAAATAAATGGAAACAAACAGGTGCTTTCAAGCCCTTTGAACTTCATTATTTACTGATATGAAAAAAATAATATGGCAGAAAAAAGGAGAACTTCTCTGTGGATATATAGATTTTTAGATTCTAACAAAGTCACTGATCTCAGCCAAAATGAAAATTATAAAGAATCTTTACCAAAAACAGTCATGCAGAGGTGTTGGTCACCATTACTATTTCAAGCAAATCCTGCCCATCTCCACTTTGCAAAAGAAGACCATTTATTAAAATAAATATATTATTGCAGTTAGAAAATGCAAATAACTTTACAAGGCCATCAATATAGCTCCTTATCTGCAACAACTTATAGTTTACAATACCAACAGGATTTTCTTAAAAGAAAATTTTCTATTTTCAAAATAGAAATACCATGATTACACTAATAAAAGAAAACTAACTGCATCCAGGTATCTTCCAGGAACAAATTCTGATAGTCCTTCCTTTTTTAAGACTTTTAAACAAAATTAGTGTAATCTGGACGTACATGGAAATTGTTTTTTGTTTAAATAGTAAAGCGTGCTTAAGTCATGAACTAGCAATGAAATGTCACAATGTGAAGTCATGAGAACCTGAGCTGTACTCATCTGAGAGAAAATAATAAATACAGCTACTACAGTTCCATCAACCTTTTCAGGAGGGTAGAGGATCGTAACCCAGTACAAAGTGACCAAATAGCCACGATCAGTGGCTATTCTGCTCACCTGGGTTTTTAGGGACATATTTTCTGTCTTGCCAATTCCTTCCTATTTTCCTTCTGCCCTTGTTCAGCTTCATTCAGCTATTTTAACTCATTCAAATCACTGGGGTACCTGGAAAATAAAGCACCAGCTTTTAATCAGTCTTAGTACTTGTGATGCTGAGTGAGCAGGGCTTTGAGATGACTCTGCTGCATCTTTTTCTTCACAAAAACCCAAGAACTCAGTGCTATCTTTTTAAATGCCAGGGAGAGTTTTGCATAAACAAGGCATGAGACCAACGACCAACAAACTCAGAAAAATTAAAGAACACAGAAAATGGAGTGAAAAACTGAACAAAATTCTCTTGTGTCCTAACCAAGTGGGTCCTTTCCCTCAGGCTTGCTCTGGGATCAGCAGCTCAGTGACTTTCTAAATGTTGGCAGGCTGTGCACAGTCCCCTGGCTCCCTCGGATGCTCGGGGCATTCCCTGCAGAGCCCTGCCCACTCCCCAGCCTCAGCAGCACCGTGGCCTCAGCCCTTGCTGCAGGGCCCCTTTTCCCCTTCCTCATCTCCTGTGATGATGCTCAGATGCTCTGGAGGAAGGAGCAATCTCCCCTGACTGCAGAGGGCTGATGCAGAGGACAGCAGTCAGGAGAAGTCAAACATCTACAGCAGCCTCATGGGCTGTGCACACACTCTGGCTTACACACATCATAAATTCCAAGCAGTAAAATGCACTGTCTCTAGAATATTATTTCATAAATTATAATCTTAAAGCTTCAGTTTTTCAAGTCTGCAGGGACCTGCTGGAAATCCTGTCTCAAGCTGGGTCTGAGGGAGGGAGGCTGGAGGGTGACCTTGGAGGAGTCTGGACTCCCCTCACTGCTTCCATCTCTTACACAAGAAAACCATCCTGAGAGCAAGCCCCACATTGCCTCCACACACTACTGCCACACAAACAGGACTATTTTGCACTTGAAAACTGCACTATGTTAATTGAGAGCATTGGTGAAAGAGCTTGGTATGATTTGCCATAAGTTATGCCTGTAAATAGGACAAATTTTAAATTACTTAACCAGTGCTAGAGACAGATTAGTGACAGAAAACCAGAGGCATCCATATGTCTTTACACCCAGTTCTGATCCTCCAGCAGCAACCAGAGGTTCCCCCTGGGTAAGCCTCAGCAGCATTGGATGTCAGCCACAAACGATGGCAGCACCAATGGGAAATGGTCAACAAAGGTTTGATATTTCATTTTGGGGGGCAGGAAAATTAAATCTGCAGTTTGTGACTCTTAGGAAATTAAGTCTCTATTAGAAAAGGGTTAAAGACAGATTATGTAAATAGGGATATTGTTATTTCTCCCATATGTAGCACTGTGGAGTAAAGACTGCTTTCTCTCCCTGCCTATTTTTTCTTTTTTTTTTCCCTTTTTTTTTTTAGTTTTTCTTTTCCACAAATTGAGAGATTAACCTGGTCTCAATTGAAATGGCAGCCCATATCATACCTTCCCTTGATCTCACAGCATGGCTAATAACAGCTGGGGCCTACCAAGCAGGCTTCTTTATTTTTCCTTTATTGTTCCAGGCCACACAACCGTGAACCTTCAGCATGTTATGTACTTAAGCATGGTCAGGTTGATGTCATTATTTTCTTATTGTTGTGGAGCTCCCTGGGTGTTTGCCCATATTCATAGAGAGGGGCTTGTGTGCTCTTTGTAGGTTAACCTTTTAAAAAGGAGATGCTCGACCACTTGCAAATGTAGCCCAGGGCTGTGACATTGCACTGGCCGATTGGTACGCTTCAAAACACATATTAGCACCGCTTGTGCTATTTCATCTTTCCTTTTAATTTTAGCCCAGTCTTGTTAGATAAATCTTATCTGCACCACAAGTAAATGCTTGATAGAGCACATTTTTAAAGCCTTTAGAAGGAGGGGGAGAGAGAAAAAAAAAAAAGTGTGGTTTGTCTGGGTCACTGTGTGCTTTGTCTAAGTCTAGGCAGAACTATTTGCCAGTTTATCTGTCCCTGTCCCTCCATCCATCTCACCAGCCACCTCGCAGCAAACAAGCCACGAGCATTAAAGCTGAATTGTGAGAGCTACAGGGAAAAGTGCTTCTCTGCATGAACCCCAGCCACAGTCAGCTTTTACAATCCTATAAAAATTGGTCTGCTTGCTATCAGTTCAGCCTGGGAAGCAAGCACAGCTCTCAATTGCCTCCAGCTTTGATGTAAGCACCCCACAATATTTCCGTTTAAACCATAGTGGAGAGAAGACACCTATAAAAATATTAATTAGCTCCAGTTGACACCAGATGCAGTTAACATACTGTGCACCAGCTCCAAAACACTAGAGTTTTTATTAGGTAAGCTAATGTTTATTAGGATCATTAAAATCTGAGTCATAAAAGGCTGAGCATAAGAAATATGTTCCAGGTATTATTTCTATCGCGTATCAAATGTAAGTTTGTTAAATCGTACTTCCAACGTTAATTATTTTGGAATTCATTTTGCAACTACAAGCTTTCAAAGAATTTGGCAAGGTTTTTTCAGGCATTCAGCAGGCCAAAATTGAAATAAGTGAACGGGTGGTTTTTCCCCTACCTCCCTCTTACCTCCACTGGTTTCAATGACTTTTGGGCTTGTAACTTTTAAATGAAGCAGATACAAACAGCAGCAGAGATTACAGGCTTAATGTCTGAATTATTTCGGTAGTGTCAATTATGATAATGATTGTCCTGACACCAGTGTATCCTTTGCTGTATTTTCTTTTGTAGCCTGGTTGATCCTTTGCTTTTTCAGCCTGGGAGGTCAGGAAGGTGAGTGGTACAGCTGGGCAGCCAGCAGCCTTACGAATCTGGGTCACTTCAGTGCCCCAAAGGTGTGCCTGAAGTTACTGGTGTGAAGGGAAGCACAAGGCCACCTGTGCTCCAGTGCATGAGGATTGGGTTTATGGTCATCACCACTCCTGGATGCACAACTTACCTTTTCTGTAAAATCTGTGCCACTCAGGCAGGAGGTGAAACGAAAATGATGCTGAGATCTTGCAGGACGGAGCACGCTGGGTTCCACATCCATAATGACACCTTTGGAACTTCCTTGTGTCTTTACCAGCTACAACCAGGACTGTCCCCTTAATGCTTCTTCCAATTACTGCAGAAAGGACAACAAATATAATTTTTCTTATTATTGGGGTTCTTATTTGTAACAGAGCTCTGATTGTATAAGCCACCATGTTTAAGTATAAGGATACATGCTCTCAATCCCTTGCACATGACCATGCAAGGTTTTTTTTTACATAGATCATGATTTTACTCCTCAGATTGGAATTTCTTGAGCCACATAGAGTCAATCAGTTCTCTCTCTTATGTCTGTAAGAAAAGAATTGAATATTTTGATGTATACAAACTTCCCTGGACAGTCTGGATTAGTCTGGAGCAGATCTAGGAAAGCCAAAATTAAAAAGTTGGAATGGTCAGGGAGTTTGTGGTGGAAGTCTCAAGTCCCACTGAAGATGGAAACAGCACTGAAATGTCACTCTGGGTCCCCCTATTTAATTTTCAGGCTTTATTTTTATTATCAAAAGTCCCTGGTTAGTCTACAAGATGATACTCAGAAATACACTGAATTCATTTTTCTCTAACATTTTGTACTTTAATAATTTCTCCTCTGCAGTTCAAGTAAATTTAATGGTCAGGTAAAATGGTTATTTTTTTCTTGGCACTAACACTGAATATTTCCTTCTATAATGAGACATTCCAAGCAACTGTTTTAATTCCCCAAAATGTGTGGAAACTTTTAGGCACAAATATAAATTTATAGGTATATATCCATATGTATGCGTCACTGAAATGTGTCAGGTATATCCTTAATTCAATTTTGTTTAAGCAAATTTATAATCAGAATCACATCACAAATGAATAAAATTAAAATAAAAATAACATTTCTCCCATACTTATCTTAGTGGTGTGGTTATAGAGAATGAAATACTGGTTTCAGAGTACAGCAATGAGTTGTGAATTCATTAAAACCTCAACAGTCTAATCTTTTATTATCTTACATAAAATATCCCCTGAACTGATCTTCTGTACACTTAAAATACCCTATTTAACTGAAGGCCAGTTTTTTAACTACTTTATTATTTTACAGTTCAGCTATGTAAAACAGCAAGTTACACCACCATATTTATTTTGACTCAGACCCTTCAGGATGTTTTTATGTCAAAATCTAGCACCATGTTGCCTGGTGCAGGAAACCCATAAAAATTAAATAAACCTGTAGAAAAATGAAGGGTTTAGTCCAAAACCTTTCCTCTATATCAGTATTTTTATTTTTTTTTTAAATTTTGTAGACCAAAAGAGATTTCAAATTTTACTAACAAATTTCCAGCGTCTCTTTTCAAACCTTTCAGTTCCATCAAAACCAAAGGAACAACAATATTGCCAGAAGACACTATTTACTAGGAATCATGGGCTACCATTAGGAAAATATGACTTGAGCAAGATGTCCTTCCAGATATCCCCATGCTCTGTCTCTGGTTCCATCAGGTCTTTGCATATTTTAAATTATATTCAGAAATATGCTTATGCTGCCTTTTTTTTTTTTTTTTGAGATCTGATTTTCTTATCTGAACTCTTTTAACAAAGGTATTATGCTAAGTATAAAAGCTGTCCAATTTTTTCCAACCTTTTGCTTCTCTCTAAACCACAGTCATTTTGTTAGACATTGAAAATGTCTTGATTTAGTTGTCTTGCTATTTTGGGCCTGTCCTGCCCCCTGCAGTGGTAATAAGGATGGGGCTTCCTGCTGGGTCCTGAAGAATACCATTTCACGGCCGCCACATAGCTGGCGGCTTTTATTTATGGAGCCAAGAAAATGAATGGGTATTAGTGTCCAAACATTTCAACATGCTCCTGTGGCCATGCACAAAAGGGACTGATTTGCAGCAAATTTCCACTTATTTTCCAAAAGTATTTACCTTGCAGAAGCTTGGCTGATCGCTATAATGGCATAGCAGAGGGGAAAAATGACCATTTCAGAACCCAATTTTTATATATGTTTCTGAACCTTAAAAGTGCTATACTTCTTCTGAATAAAGATAATACTCTTGGCTACTAGGCTTTTATGGATATGTGGCTAATGCCAGCCCTTTTTTCATGTGTTTCTTTACAGCAGATGAAATAGGCATTACCTGAAAGCAAGAAGCTTACCCTGCAATGGGGACTGTGTTGTCTTGTGAAAGACAAAATTTCTTTTGAACCCTTCAGTTGGCAGTGTGGAATCTCCAGGAGGGTTTTCCAACACCTGCACTTGTACCTGCCTGCCAGGGACAGCACAGGGTGCATTTGATACTTTTCCTAAACTACTCTGGGGAATTTTGGCAAAGGACTTTCAACTGGCGCTTCACTGCGCAATCCCTGCACCATGATGCTATCCCGAAAAAATGCAGACCTTGACCAGGATAATACACCAGCAAAAACTGGTGAGAGCCATGCATACCCTTTAAATCACTGAAACGTGATAACCACATGAGGCTGTTAAGATACACTCGCTGAAAGTTCTGTCCAGACTCTGCAAAGTTCAGGAATGCAAATCAAAATCTTGTGCTCGTGTCTTCTTAAGCAGTTCCAGACCAGCTTTGTGGCAGCAAACTTTTAGGGCAGTCAGCATGTGGGTGTTAGATGACAGAAAGGCTTAGTTAGATAAAATGAAAAACTATTCTTAGTTCTGCAGGTGTTTGCAGGTACCCAATTTCAGGTGCAATTCCATGTATACACACTCACAGGTGGAGACTGTATGCTTGAAGGCCCCCACAATAATATTTGTAGGAAAACCACAACAAAAAGAAAAGCTGGATTGCTTGTACCATAACATAATTTCTTGGAAGTTCCCAGCAGGTAAGTTGTGAAGTCTGGATAATAGAATCACACCACTACAGCAGCTGCTATACAAGTTTATGCAGGTCACCAGACATTGCAGCCTGCAACCCTTCAGTGTAAGTTTCAAAAGAAACAATACAGGGAAGAAAAACTTGGCAATGACAGTATCTTTGCTATATTTTTTTCCATTGTATATTTTTTACTGAGCTATTATTTGAAATATAAACTGTTTTACTGCTGTGTGTGGTTGCCTCACCTGCATTAAAATGCAAAACTATCAACTTATTTTTCAACTGATTAGTTGTATGTTATCTGTATTTTCTGCCTTTTATCCTGGAAAATCATCTGGCATTTCATAAATTAAATATATTCATATTTATACTATTTAATGCATTAATTAAATTATATTAACACTCCTAATTTAGCTCCTGGTCTTAGGTGCACCTCTTTTTCTCCTAAAATCAGGTTACATAAATGACAAAACTAAAACAAGACTTCAATTTCAGCACAATGTTCAAATACGTAGCAGAGGAAATAGACCCATAATGAAAAAAATCTGAAATCCTGTATTGCAGCAACCCATATAGAGCTGCTTCATAGTTGCAGCACTTGCTCCCTACTCCTTTGTTTCCTATTCAGATTCATTCCAGTCAGAGTCTCCATCTCCTAAATCTATTCTCATTCAGGGAATCTCAAAGAAACAGCACACAACATGGGTAAATCCTCTGCAAGGAACAACTCTACCTCCTCCTGTTATCCCACTTTCAACTGCTGCTATCAGTTTCACTATATATATGAAAAAGAAATGGAATGAAGTGGTGGAATAGAGAGCAGGTAAAAAATCTCATCTGTTTCAACATCTTTCGAACTATTCATGAGGCACACCAAGAGAAAGAGCAATGGATAGGTGAGAGATGCTCTTTCCTTTTTCTGCTCCCTAGAGTTTTATGAGATTTTGCTCCTCTTCACATTGCACAGCAGAATGCACCGTGCACCAGAAAAGCATAGGAAGGAATAAATAAAAGGTGCAGCTGGAAGAAAATCTACAAGTGTCTAGGAAAGGAAAAATCCTTTCTGTGCACCTCAGCTTCTCCCTCTGGATAACGCCCATCATAAGGTTCACAACAGGGTGCTGTGAGGGTTTGCTGTGAATTCTGAAGGCAGTGGGTAATTTTTAAATTTCCACTCAGTTTCTGATGAAGTCTGAAGTCTGTATGATACTTACTGAAAACCTTAGAACACCCTCACAGCTAATGTAACAATTTAATTTTCCGAAGCAATCAAGGCCAATCAAATACCAGACAAAAGTGACCTGTTTTATAACAAACTATAATTTTAAACATTTTAAAATAAGAATATGCCATTAGTCTCCCTACCTTGCAACAGTGCAATTAAGAGCATGAATTGGTGAATTATTGTATTTTATCCTGGTTAAGAATAAGCTGTCCTGAAAATTCTCATAGCCAGTAGTGGGTATCAAAACTTATTTTTCCCACTAAGCCTCAATTTCATTCTGCTGTAAAGAAGCAGGAAAAAATTAACAAAAATTAATACCTTGTTGTCTCTTTTTTTCTTAGTATATCTTGGTTTATCAATGATTGAGAAAGTCTATCAAATCCTGCTCAAGGTCCTTTCTTCAATCATTTGAAGTGACTCATCCTCAATCCCCCCAATTATTGTAAAGGTTCCATCTTTCCAGGATAGAAAAAAAAAATAGGGAGAGAGAGAAAGAAACAAATTTTGCCTCTTTTCTTCTCTAAGAATTACCTTCATCAAACGATGGCTTTGCATGTTACAGCATTAATTTTGCAATAAATTATAGTGCAGGTAGGTGGAATCGCTCACATTGCTTGACCAAAGTGTCTGACCCAGCCAGACCTCTGATTGATGGATAGTTTTTCATTTTCTTCTACCAGTTCTATCAGACAGAATCAAAAAACTGGGTGAAAAAGATCCTGTTTCATGTAATAGTATTTTGTTATATATCATTAGCACTTAATTCTGTCACCAGTGCCATGTCTGTGTTAACCAGGCCTTTCAACTTAATCCCTTCACACCTCAGTGTGACATATAAGGATGTTGGGAGGTTATGCAGGGAGTAAATTAGAAGGGCCAAAGCCCAATGTGAACTTAATCTGCCTACTGCTATAAAAGACAATAACAAATGTTTCTGTAAATACACTGGCAACAAAAGGAGGGTTAAAGAGAATCCCCATCCTTCAGTGGATGCAGGGGAAAAACAAACAACAAAAGATGAAGAAAAGACTGAGGTATTTCTTTGCCTTATTCTTTAATAGTAAGACCAGTTGTTCTCTAGGTAAACAAGCTGGAGGACAGGGAGCAAAATGAAGCCACCATAATCCAAGAAGAAATAATCAGTGACCTCTTAGCTACACATCTTAGACACACAGGTCTGGATGGACACTGGCTCACTGGGGAGGTCCCAGCTGACATGAAGATGTAGTGGACTTGGCAAATGTTGCATCAACAGTTGGACTAGATGTTCTTAAAGGACTTTCCCAATCTAAGCAGTTCTGTGATTCATCTTGGACAATCAATTCACTGAAGCTCTTGGTGCCAATCAGTGCAACATCTGAGACCTCTTCTAAATTGTGACTTGGACCAGCTCGTACAAGGGCACGTCTCTCACAAAATTAAAAATGTGATTAGAGCATGATGAGAGCTACCTGGGGTCTAAGTTCCTTAAGTATCAGTCCCAGGGTATTCTCAACTGACGGAGCAAATGAAACTTTGGCTGCTCACCTGAGTAACAACTGCAAATTGAAGTTCACATGGCTGTTACTCCAGTACAGTATCCAAGGTAGTTTCTTTAGTTCAGACACATCTACCTGTTGTATTACACCTCTTTATGGCTGCAGAGAAGTTCAGGCTTGTTCAGGACCTCTTTTCACTGTGGCTTCCACATCTTGGTGAACTTTATGTTGTTTCTTCTGTTCAGGCAGTCTGACTGGCACAACCCAGTCTTAAGTCCGAGCTTGCCTTATAAGCACAACTATTGAGGAAAAAGGTGCACACAGATTGTTTTACAAACTGGGCAATCACAAGAATGAAACTCACTTTAATGCAAGTAGGTCTCATGGTAAGGGTTTAACAGTGACTTAGATGAAATCTTGGTCCCTTTGTAGGTGTTTTTAACAGAGTTGAATTTAAGTCAAGATAGATGAAGGGTAAACTATTCAATGAGTTTACTTTGTTTTGCAACTGCAGTTTTATTATTGCCAATCTTAGTACTTGAAAGGGGAGAATGAGGCAGTAACTAATAAAATAAAAGAGCACACAGCTCTGGCAGCAGGAATTTCAGTGGGTGGCAAAGCTGATCAAAAGATAGTGAATAGATTTGTGAAAATTTAAATGTTCTACGTCAAAAGACTCAAAAGTTACCAATTTTTCATCTTTGTCAACATTTCCACAACTTAATCGTAAGGAACACTTACGTTCTGCAGAAAATTTATATTTCTTGTATTGTAGTTTTACACATGCATAGCACGTAACAATTTTTTCACACATTTAAACTACCAGATCATGGTTGCAGGGTGGTAATACTTGTTCAGATTATCTTCAGTGCATGGCATACCCTCTCACATTAATCTGTCAAATCATCCTGGAGACACTTTTGATTGTAATCTCTCTAATCTCAAACTAACAACATAGTTTTCCTTATTAGAAGTTTAGTTATTCTCAAAACCAGTCAGAGTTCATGGAAGAGGCAAAGATCAATTCAAATGACCTAATTACAGGACATAATTGGGGACCTAATATGTGAGCTTTTATTTTTATATTTCATGCTACAACAGCATTTAACCACATTAGGCACATTTTTGCTTTCCATCTGAGGACCATTGTTATGGTGACTCTGTCCCTTTCTGACACACTGCAATATATATTATTTGGATGATAAGTTGTTTGAGACATAAACTGGAGAGTCCTTAACTAAGCAATGACATTTAGTAAAAACATAAGATAGGTAGCAGGCAAAATGTGGTATCATATTTTTTCACCCTTCTCTCTCTGAAAGTATCTACTTGATTTTTGAGATTATTCTTTCTGACTTTTATTGTAAGTGTAACTTCTTGCTGGGTTGGGTTTTCCTTTGTTCTTGGGCTGGTTTTGTAGTTAATGGTTCCTTTAACACCTGGCATCTGCCACAAATTTTTAGTCTGAAGCGAAGATACATTGCAAGCGCCTTACCTCAGCCACCCTGAATGTACATCCAGAGACGTTCCATTGGCATCCATCCATATGTGCACGACTGTAAATGACGTGAAAAAAAATCTGGCCTCTGATATGAAAAAGGCTATTTATGCACTTTCACAAAGGACAAAAGTCTTATAACTTTGGGTCTACACAGAAATGAGACACAAATATGTTAGTGAAAAGCCCCAAGTTTTCTAAATGTAGATGAGCACAGATTAAGAAAGCAGTAATTAATTTCCTTTGACCTCAAGCTGAAATTCCTTTCTAAAGCTGTCATAAAGAGAAAGAGGCCAGAGAGAAGAAGTGAAACTGTGTAACAATGCAATTAAACCCTTGTAATGAGGTCAGCCATTGGACTTGTTGCAACTGATATCATTATAGCAATGAGGAGGCATTATACGATGGCCTGATTTTTTACAGGATTCATTTTTTTCTTTAACTCTTTAACAGTCAGATATGTATTCTATAGCATTATAAAATAATTGTTGTTAATGACCAGAAGAACGGGCACAAGCTCTACTGAATTACTGTTTCTTAAGTTCTTGTTATGGATGCATGGAAAAACTCCATGGCAGTGGAACATGGGACAATTTGATGGAGACAACCTTCCACTCAAACTGTGTTGTATTTGCTGTTGGACCTTCTTCCCAGAAAGGAGCTCCACTCCCTTCCACAATGAGAGAAACTTCCAGCAATCTGCTGACAGTTGGTGAAGGGGAATATTTGACTCATGTGGGAGTTGTGGTGCTCAAGGAAACATGAGCAGACCTGCAAGACTGACCTGAATCTGAAAGAATCTCAAGTAGTCTCGATCTCACTTGAAACTTGTTGATTCATTGTGGGTTCTGGGAAAAGAATCTGCTCCACTGGAAGAGTATTCATTGGTTTCATGAGCTCTGCAAACAAATGTTTTGATTGGTTAAGCATTAAAAAGAAATAAAAATTCAGGAACCTCAGATATGGGCACAGATTAAAGCAGATTTACATAGAGTACATTTTACATAAGGCTTCATTAAATAAACAATCATTTTTCAAGTGGAAATCTAAGTTTAAGGTATTTTTCCTAATACTATCCATAGATCAACTATTCATAGATCAGTAATTAAGAATAATATCAGTGATAATATTAATAATAACAAATAAGAAGTTCTGGTTGTTCCTCCAGCCTGTGCCTATGAGTGAACACTTACTAGGGTTTGTAAGATAGAGGTATTTTGGTTTAAAAAAATCATTTGGGATTATGAATCCAAAGTGGCCACAGGTTTGAGAAGATGGAAATACCTACAGGATAAAGAGAGAAAAAATTAATGAGGAAAAAGGGCAGCTGACTGGGACCTTAAATATTCATACCACAGTTAAAAACCACTGGAGTAAATCTGAAAAGAAAAACAAACTGGAGGACTTCAAATACCACAGAGACAAGATGATTTCTTGATGAAGAGTCAATTCATTGACTTCAATCGGCGAACAAGATTTCAGACTTGAGCTGGCTTTCTTGAGGCTTCAGTTCCTCTGTCAACACTCATATGAAGGCATAGAAAGGAAATTCAAACTGATATGTGATATTTCTTCCTCTTACCCCCTCCATTCCTCAAATTGTGCAGCTTAAATCAACTTGAGAAAAGACATTTCAAGCACCTTTACCTTTCCTGAATAAGTTCACTATCCCCCGTGTGCATATTATACTTTTAAAAGAACTATTAGAAGATGTCTCACTAGTTGGAAATACAGAAAAGGCACCATTTCCTTGCACTTAGAGGACTGAGTCACCAGTTCAGAGCCCTTTCCTTTCACTGGTGCACTGAATGATTATGTGCCTCAGTTTCCCCTCAATGAGTATGATACTACTGACCTCTGCAGAGAGCTGTAAGCTTTCTGTGAACCTCTGTATCAAGTGTGAAGCCACAGCATTATTAAAGATATTTTATACAGGGGCAGCTGAGTGACGTCCTATAAATTGTCATTTCTCTCCAAACGGATCACAATATAATATTTCCCCCAGAAATACATTTATTATTTAACACTTTTCTGTGAAAGGTTTCTTTTACATTGCAAATGCTCAGAGTTCTTTCATAGGTCTTAGACTATTGACCCTTTACCTTAAAACATGCTATTAATGCTTAACGCTGTTATTAGTATTCAGGGAAGTAATGATTGGTACTAAAATGGAAATGTGCAGTAAAAACACCTTCTATTTTGTAAAATAATTATGTAGCCTAATAATTATTTCATACGATTCTTTTTGATTGATAGGGAAAGGGCACCAAGAAGTTTGGAATCATGATTCCTTAAGGTCTACATTCAAATTGCAGCCACCAACACCATTGTCTCCGACAGCTACAATCTCCAAGAACGGCATCAGGATGATCCCCGGTTCTGTTTGGATGAGGGTTACATCAGATAAGGGATACTTAATTAGCTTTTTTTTGTTTGAATGGCAAGGAATTATAATTCTATAAAGGGCAGCTCCGCGTTCTTGCAATTTCCAAGTAAGTCACTGGTACCCTGGAGGTCAAATATAGTTCAAGTCTGCAGTGAAGTGAGAGTACCTCCTTCCACTCTGCTGTCATCCCACCTGACCCTAACCTGGTAAAAGCATCCCTAGTGATGCCAAAGAGGCCTTTCCTTTCTCTGTCTACCAGCTACACTGGTCTTTCACATTTAAGGCTGCCAGATAAATGTCAAACCGCAATGTTCTTGTGATGTTTAATGGGAACCAGGCTGAGAGTTCTTGAACTTGTTTCACTTTAGAGAAGTTTTTGTCACTTTGACTTAGATGGAAAAACAAGTTTTAGATCAATAATGTCCATAAATGAAGTGCTGGGTTTTCTTAGCTGATTTGCTGCTTGCTAAAAAAAAATAATTGAAAATCTACCTGGGTGTTTGTGGCAGTGTGTAGTACAGAAATAGCTGCAAGATTACAGTTCCATGTTTTACAGAGTTGGGTAGTTCTAGCTCTATTCTTTTTTTGAGTGCATAACATTAGCAATTTTTATAGTTGCTTTTCTCACAGATTTTCAGATTCAGACAGCTATAGCTGGGTGTATGTTTGGATGTATAACCATTTTAAACTATTTTGCTGGGCCTGTTTTGTTGTCAATTTTTCCTTCAAATGCTGTATCAAAATTTCAAATAAAAAATTTAAGCCAAGCTTGCTACTCTTGATACTACAGCAATGGATTGGAAACAAAATGAAAATTACAGCTGTAAATAAGGATTATACATGTACACAGATGGTTTGTAAATAATCTTAAACAAATGTTAAAATGAATTTGGAAGTACTGAGAATTCTTTCCCATTATAATGCCGATGCAGACAAGGACTTCTAAGCTTTTTCTCCTCTACATTCACCAGCAGAGATTCCTAAAGAGGAGCCAACATCCAGCAACCATAAGATTCCTGCCTATCACTCAGCTAACCTGGGAGCCATTCAGATATTAAAGTGATAACTGCCACAATAAAACTTCAAGGCCTTTTTAAGAGTTGTTAGAGGAAGAAAGGAGGCTCTCCTGCCAATTCCACTGCAGCTTCTCGGCCATGAATGCTCTGAGTGGAGCACAACTGCTCTCCTGGATCCCCATTTCAGCTCTTACACGACTACCGAAAGACATCAGCAGTGCCAATAAAAGCAGTAAAACACCAGCAGGATCAGCAGTAGGAGCAACAGCTGGCCAGATACAAGAAAGGAAATAAAATGTACCATCTGAGTGTAATCAAGGGATTAGTTATGATTCATGAGTCACAACTTCTTTCTGGACAGACTCCTGCTTTGATCTAGCTACATATGGCCCTTTGCTCTGGCTCTGTGTCGAAACAGCAAAAGGAGAAACACAGGAAGTGTTAAATGGAAGCAGTAAGTGTGAGATATTCAGAGATATTTATATATTCACTACTTCGGGACAATTAGCTGGATTCAAAGTTATGTGGTTTACTACAAAATTAAAATTTTTACTTCTGTGGAGGAGATTACAATATTAATAAAGAATGTCAGTCACCTACTGAGGACATTACCAATGATGTTAGGAAGTGTGAGGATCAAATCCCTGATTCCCATCTAGGGATAAAGGAAATTTCAAATGTTCTACAAATATTTTGACAAATTTCTCATAACAATATTGCAGAAAGTAATGAAGTCTTGAAAGTATCACTATGTTTCAAATTTGAATTTTTCTGTTTTAACTTGGATTAGCTCTAATCATTTTGAGGTTTAAGCTACAGGAAAACATTTCTGTCACTTAGAAATGTCTTGCAGACAAGGAGTGAATAAGCTTCTAGGCGTCTATCAGAAAAGGTAAGTAAACTCTCCAAGTTCCTCAACAGGGAAAGTATTTTCAAGATCTCAAATAATTTATGTCTCTCTTCTCAGAATCCTCTTAAATGTTTTTGTTGTGTTACGGTATTTAAGTGACCTTACTCTTTTTCAAGGTTCCCCTTCCTGTACATCAAGAATATCATTTAGACACAGATTTTTAAAACTGATTTTAAATCTGATTTGTAGGGACTACACTGATTCTTAGATTACACTGTTTTTTGGACTACACCAATTTTTGTAAGGAAGTAATTCAGCATCAAATCACTCACACAATTTTAATTCTTTCAGAGCAATTGCTTTTATCTGTTAAGAGCCGATATAAATTCTGAAATCCTTAATAACATAATAAGTCAGTTCTGATAGTGTTATGTTTTTGGTTGAATCTGAAACTAGTTCACAAATTACAGTCTTTTTTCACACATTAGAACTCCTCCTCCAGGTTACACAATGATGCAAACGTATATTCCAATAATAACAGTATAGACATGGTTTCACATATGCCAAAAATATAGAGATCCTATATATAGAGGACCTATATTTAGCTTCTACTTCCATCACCCTGTGAATGTAGTGCCAGAGGGAATAATTAAGGGGCAAGACTGGCTGACCTAGACAGTGGCTGACCCGCCCGACAGGCTTTCAGGCTGAATTCTCTGGTCTGCTAAAGAAGAAAGCCTCACAAAGTGTCTTTAAAGCAGCCATGGAAGACAAGAAGAGGGCTCCCTAGCGACTCTGTGATGATGTAAGTCTGTCAGAGATGGCTCAGCTATTTGCCATCACAAGGCACTTCCTGCCCCCAGCATAAGAGGACAGTCATAAAGTCATATATGGAAGGCAGAGTGGGAACTGGATGTGGTGAACTTCGCTACCTTAGATCCTTTGTCAGCACAAGTAGGCTCCCCCTTTGTAACCAGAACCATGTGAACCTGAATCTCCAGACCCCTGTGGTTTCCCACTTTGTTCTGTGGCTTTGACATACCAGGAAAATGTGGCTTGAAGGTGGTCTTATCCAAAGAAGAAATCCATCTCCAGCAACAACCTGTCAGACTGCTATGAAATCTGAGTTAAGCATTACCAACCTGTTTTCAAAATGGTCACCTGCTACAACCCACTCCGAACGAGAGGACTTCCACCAGCAAAACCTGTTTGGTGTCTCCAACTCATCTGTTCCTGAGTCTCTGTGCTGAAGCTGTGACAAAAGTGCTGCACAGGGGTGGCACTGGGGTTTGACCATAAGGATTGTGTGGAGACTCATTATTTCACACTACCACTACTACAGACAAGTCATCAAACTTCAGTTTACTGATATAAACGGTCTGAAGGGAATCTCCAAATCTACTCAGAGATGAAAGTCCCTGTGTCAATTCATTGGTCAACTTTGGTTTATCATTAGTAATACAGTAAGTTTGCAGGAAAGATATTCCTTACTAGATCTGGAGCTTTTCAAGATGAGAAATTAAAAAGCACATAAACTCACTCCTTCCAATTAGGTACAAATGTCTTTTTCTCCTCTCTTCCTCAGAAACCATAGAACTTGCACTGGATGTGGCTAAAATGGCATATTTTAACCAACTATCTGACATTTCTGATCACAAAACTAACAGATTCAGTTTAGCAATTTCTGTCATGAGTTAAGGCCAGTTGCCCCCCCAAAAGGATTCTACAACACCCCTTTCCCAGAATATGCCATACTCTTTACAGGGTAACTTTTTCCTGAACTCCTTAGCAATTCCCAGTTCAGGGAAGAATGTAGGCCATGAGGCAGAAGTCAGTCTGATCTGAAAAATATCCCAAAAGCCAGAATTTCCACATGCCCAGTTGTCTTGCAATGAAAATTGAGTCTTCAAAGCTTTCCAAGCCGGCAACCTCCAAATGACATTCAAGAAAATGCATTAGATTTCAGGCATTAATGGTACAAAAACATTTTCCCATTCTCACCATATTTTTTATGATTTCTCTTACTGTATCCTAAGTGTTTGGAGGTTTTCTCCCAGTTCAAAGGTACATGGCTTATACAGTCCAACTTTCTCTAGAGAAGGCTATCATATTTCAAAGGCACAGTTTTTAAGGCTGCTTAAAAGCCTGTTAAGAAAACTACCTGCCAAATTCTGCCTCATGACTAAAGCTGAATTCCAACGTATATTCACTCACGATTCCCATAGAGCCAATGACACTTCTGGTTCCTGATCACCAAGTTCCAGTCCTTTGACATTGCAATTATTTTTTCCAGTAGGTTTTTTTAAAGGCCATTTTGAAATAAAGGATGAGGTTCAAAAGGAAATATTAATGCTTTTCTTTCTTCACTGTCTGATCAGACTGGCTGGGAAGAAGGAACTGGTGTACAGTTTTGTTCCTGTTAATTTTGTTAATAGTCTTGTTCTGCAACTTGTCTGGATGCTTTGAGACTAGTGCTGGTCCTTTCTCCTTTTTTCCCACTGACATGCTCTTGCCAGGGATATCATTATGACATTCTGTAGTAACAAGCATTCTTCTGTTCAAATTTATATCAATTAGTTTGGGACAGTAATTCAATCGGACGGCCCACTGGATTTTGAAAGACTTGCAACCATGTCAAAGTGGCGACCTTTTTCCTCCACTCTCAGCCAAAAGCCATTTTTTAACAAGGAGCTCTTGAAAAGAAATGCCACTTTGATAATTAGTTATTGATCACGGACAATGCGGTGACGAATACCATCGGATTAGCCAGACGCCAGTGGGTCGCGACACGAGGGTTTCCTTATCGCAATAATCTATGGAAAGAAATATAGAATAAAGGTCATTAAGGCTTCTGTTTTGGGAACATAACCCAGATAGCTTAACTTCCATGTTAAAAATAAAAATGCCAGTTCTGGATGCACTTAGTTTTGTCGTGAACATGTTAAAGAAGCTTCTGGCTAGTCAAGATTTGTGAAGTTACGCGCTTTAAGCAACTACATTTTAAATTATTTTGATAAATTAACCCTGCTGTGGCCAGCAGTGTTACCTCACTAAAACACCATTATCTTCCCTACCCTAAAATGTCCATTAGAAACTATTTTGGATCTGTGCATAAAAACACCGTAACAATTATAGACTTAAAATATAATGGACTTTTCTTTCATCTAATTTAGAAAGCATTTCAGGACCTGCCTGAAATTGCTTCATGTAAGTTATTTAATAGAGAAAAAATGGCAAGGAACAATTTTATTGCACTTAAAGAGCAGAAAGGAGGAAGGAATCCATTAGTTTTAGGGTTTCTTTCCAGAATATTAATGAAACATAGCTTTAGAGAAATGTGCAAGAATATACAACTACCTGTGCTATAATTTTGTCTGACTTGAGAGACTATTAGATTAGTACTGAAGTAATACAATTGTTTTTGAGGTATGTAGGATAATGTCAGAGTCCCGTTGTAACTGAACTCTTATAATACCATAGGTAATACCCACGTGACTGGACTATCTAATACTTCACATTAATAAATATATTAATTATAGGTCATAATTTCAAATTCAATACAGGTCTTTGCTCCTTCATAGACTTATCTAGAATAGATATAATTTCAGTATGACAATGAGATAAGGAAAAAAATTATAGAACAAAAAAAGGTCCAGAACTATAGACTTAAATAATGTCACACAGGATATCAGAAATCTGCAAGTTTAAAAGTCAAACTCATATTACTTTGTTTCTCATCATATAAAATTATTTTCTTGTAAACTGATAATTAATGGCATTTTAAACAGTGTGACTAATCCAATGCTAGTCAACACTGCCCAAATTGAAGAGATATTAAATCTGCTTACCATTGCATAATTCCTGTCTGTTTCAGCACACAGCACTATAAAATGGACACCAAGACAAGAAAAATCTCTCAACCTTAAAAGTTTTTCATATAGATTTGGATTCATATTGATGGGGAAGCACAACTTACCCATTTCCTAGGTAAAAGGCATCCATTCTTTCCAGAGAAAAATAACTTCATTTAGAGTTTTATTTTTTAGCCTGATGAACCTATCATGAATACATTATTAATTTCTTCTTATATCCAATATTATTTTGTAAAGTTCATTATTAATTCAATGTCATTTTATTGTTGTAATTAAATTACTATTATTTTAATTTATGACAAATTAGCTTTTCAAAGAGCTTCCAGACATTAATTTTTATACCACAGTGTGTATGAAAACATTCTATAACTGTGTGCAAGGTAACAATTAGAGCAGTTACTCATTAGCTTCATAAAGGTAATCTGTTCTAACTTCCGTGATCTAAAGGTTATTTCAGTTTACTGCATGAAATAGTCAGGAGGAAACTACAATTTCTGTACAGTGTGCCCACAACACAAGTAACATTATACAGAAGTTAGAATTCTCTTATGGATAATTCTGCAAGTGGAATGTTTGTCACCCTTTTCTGATATTATCTGGTCATGGAGACTTTGACATAACTCACCTTAAAAAGGCTTTGGGTTTCTGCCTTCTGTGAACTGCTATTTTATGGGTCAGATTAAGAGCATTAAAGGAATAATTCTAACACTGTTCCAAGCTGCTAAGAAGGAAACCTGAAGCACTCCAGCTGACAGCATGCAGGTGGTTTCTGGTGTTTCCAGTCTTCTTTCTGTAACCAAGAAAGACCTCTTTACCTCTTTCAGTAACAGTATGATTCAGATGAACACATTAACCACTACAGCTAAATGAGTTCACTGCGTAATATTAAAAAGATCCAAAGATCCAAGATGCACATTCAGAATCACTTGTGAACACAGAATGAGGATAAACTATTCCAGTGCAATGTACCTATCTAGGTACACTGTAATTTTCCTCTGATTTTTAGCAGTATCTGGACCCTGGATAGTTCAGAAACATTTCCTTCCCTTATATGCAGACAGGGACATTTCTATGAGGAAGGATCACAGACACATGGGACATCTCTCCTTTCTGAGCGACTAGCCACAAGGTCTGAAAATCTTCTGAAAAGGATAATGTTATTAATATAGTTATGATCATCATTCAGGAAAGCAGATGATAAATCTCTCTAGCTGTGTCTACACCTTGCAATCTCACCTCTGTGCATCATAAGGCAATGGAAATACTGTCTGCCAGACACTTGTTTGTGTAGATACCATGGTGATGGGTGTGTGATAAGATACAGATTATTTTTACAACAAGGCAATAATTCTTACTTCTTTTTATCAGGGTGTTTGGAGGACTAATCAGTTAATGTTTGCTCAAATCTGTGAAAGGCCATATAAGCAGCAGGCATTATTAGTAGCACCTTATTATGATATTGACTTTGCCACATCAAACTGCAGTACTTTCCCCTACTTAGGTGTAAGATTACCACACAGTGTTTATATTCCCATAATGTGTTTCCTTTTGAAGGTGAGCTGAACAGCTTATTGTTACATGTGACCCACAATATAATTTATTTACATGAGCCAGGAGACTCTAGAAATATATTCCAGGGACCTTTCCAGTCAGACTTAATGCTTTTACATTTTCAGTTTGTCCTGAGCAGCGTTTGTTGACGTGCATTTCCGAAAACCTGCTTGGCCAATCCACACAGCCCTCCAGGGCCCTGTGTTTTGCTGCACCAGTAGGCATGCTGTCATTACTCTGGCACTGAAACACAGCTGACTGAAAAGCTGCTACTCCTCTGCTGAATTCACCACGTTTGGAAGTGCCTTGTCCTGAGAGCAAAGGCTGGACAACTGTACAAAGTCTGCAGTCCAGATCAACACTCAAACCTAGAGCCAGCCCGCCCTCCCTCTCCTCAAAAAAACCCACAAAGCCACCTGATCTGTCAAGTTTGCTCTTAGTATCCATATTCCAGGCTGACAGATATTTACTCTCCTCCCCCCAGCCCTTACATCTGGATCAATGGGGACAGGCTTTCCACCCCTCAGAAGATTCACTTACATTAAGTGGCGAGGTGGAAGCAGTGAATGAACAATAGATGGCTGTCAGGCTCGACAGCAGGGCATGGATGTATGAGCTTGGAGCTGACAGCAAGGGCCTCAGAGGGTAAACTGCTTTGCTGGAACTAATTAAACAGATGAAATTATTACATGAATATGCAGATGTTGTTTACATTTTACCATATGGTATTATTTCAGGTAATAACTCGCAGGAGGATCCCTTCCTCTCATCAAGAGGAAATGAGTTGAAAAGGAGGCTCCACGTGTCACCTTTCAGTTGCTAGGCAGACATTGATATGGCAGGCTTCTCTCTGAGTCCTGGGGAAACTCTGCTCCTTGTAGCTATGTGACACCAGAGAGGATTTGCATTCCTCCTACTATGTCATGTTGGAAGAGATTCTCTTTTATTAAGCTTAAGTGCAAAATTTTTACCATTACCCAAAGAAGGCAAGCACTTTTCCAAATGTTGATTCTCAATGTGTGCTTTAGAGCTGAGATGCTGCCAATCCATAGTCCAGAGGTAAGAAATGACAGGTCTGTCCCAATCTGGTGAAGGTGGAAGGACATTTCTACACTGGCTGACACGGCTGTGCTGGTCAGTATTTTCTGCCCTGCCAGCCTGAAGAGTGGATACAGAGGTGCTCCTGTTCAGAAAGTTTACATTCATCGCACTGAAAAGGCTGTTCTTTAGAACTACAGAGACACAGGACTACCAATGGTACAAAAATTTACTAATTTTATGATTTAGGGTGGGTGGTCAGCTAGAATCTGACATAACAAATCTGCTGTACAACCTAGGCAACACTGAAACCTTTTGAGAAAGTGTTAACCATGGAAGCAGGACAGTGAGGGACCATAGGCAACCACGGGCTGCTTCGGGAGCTCCTTGCCACTAGATACATTCAGGAAGGACAACTGCAGAAATGCAGCCATGCTCACACTGTCTGCACCCAGTCTCTAAAGAAAAACACCCATAAATCTTGAACAAATAAATACAATTGTCAAACAATTCCAACAACCCTACTCATTAACTGATCGAAGGCTTCTACTTAAAGACAAACATGCAACTGTCCTGTCCTTTTACTACTATTCAAAATTCCCATCCTAAACCAATTCAATATTAATGGAAGTGATAGCTCTTTTGGGCTGATTCAGCATCTCATTTCTACAATGACCATTTTTATACTCTCCAAGGGATAAATGGCACCACCTTTTTCATCATATGCACAAAATATCTTTATATTACTCTCTTTATTGCTTCTTCTAAATGTTCCTGGCTGATATGTGGGCTGACCATATTGATCTTTCCCCAAAGACTCAAGTACCAGATATGTTTCTGCAGCTCATTGATAGGGGATAATGCCAAGTTACATCACCACTGCACTGACAGATTGGTTGCACATTGCCACTGATACATTTGGCTTTCAAATATCTTTCTTAGGTACATCATTTTAATAGATCACTAGGGTCACCAGTGACCCATATCATTTAAGATGCAAAGACATGATGTCAGTGGTGCAAAATGTGGTTTTGGTCAAACTATCATACTGTGTATTTGAAAGAGAAAAATGTTTTCTCTTTACCACTCTTTCCCCCATTGAAAAAAAGAAAAATCCAACTGAATAGCCTGTATAAGTTCCTCTGGCCACTCTAAGTGCATGGAGAAGAGAAGAAAAGCCACCAGATCTCCACGACTTAGAGGTAACTTTATAGAGAGCCAGTGCTCTAAGTTCAGAAAGGATTTCTCTGACTTACTCTTCTGACATAAACATTTAGCAGTGTAACATATATATCAAAACAAACCAGAACAGTTCATTTTATGTACACTCCCTTTGGAGAGGAGGTGAGAAAACAAACACAGAACAGATGTTAGTCATGCTTAATGTACTACTGGAGGGTACTTGGATAGTAAGGTGATGAATATGGTAAAAGAAATGAGTATTCTCTTCTGCAGCTGCTCTTCCTAACTGACAAAACAGCAATGAGAAGTGCTTCATTCCTCTGCTCATCAATGCACCACCTAACAACAAAACACTGAAGAAAAACACTCTGGATTTTCCTCAGCAAACCAGCACACGCAGCAAATATTGCTAATAATTACTGACTGATAACCACCTTTCCATCCTCATGTGGTATTGTTGAAAGTTAGCTTTGATCACACAAAAATCCACATTCCTCTTCAATAAAATAAATCACTTCAGCACTTAGGAGAAGTTTCTGTAAATTCCTACAGATTATTTTGTCAAAGTCTTTGCCTTTCTTGTTTTATTCATAACATCACATATTAAACTACACAAAGAAATTTTGTTTCAGAAAACTATTAATTTTTCACTAGAAATGAGTCCTCTGGGTCACAGGGCAAGCCACAGGTTCTGCTGGGCACACAGGGGGTTCATTTATCTCATCCCTGCCCAAGACCTGCCACTGCACATTTTTGTCTAACCACAACCACATCTTTCCTGCTGCAAAGACTCTGGACTGTGGAGCAGTTTTGATCTCTCCTTATGAAACTTTCTGTCTGCCCACAACATGCACCGGTCCTACTGAAAAAAAAAAAGCCTGGGGAGAAAAGCAACATTACTTGAAATAAATTCAAGAACTTCAGTAGCAGGATAAGAGAAGACCTTGCTGCGAGTGATCAGAGGTGTGGACAAGGGAACAAATGAAACAAGAGAGGAGCTGAGAACATCCTGGTGTTGGCATCCAGGGAGGTGGAGAGTGGCTGCTCACAGATCACTGAGCAGGCACTGCCTAAGGCTGTTACTGCTGAGCAGAAATCATGATGCAGCTATTATTAATAACAGTATCATAGTGCTCAGAGGTCTTTCGATGGTGTTAGAGGCAGCAAACGAGACATAGGTGAGGCCTGGAGAATAAGGTCCTGCTCTATGGCTCCCAGCTTTTCCCATTTACCTCTGTCAGTGTCTTTGTCCAAGTCTGCATTATTTCAGAACCCGATCTGTTCTATCATCTGAACACAGACTATGTAATTAATGTGTAAATGCAAAAATAAACATATCTGTCTGATGTCACTAGAATTCACCTCTCCTCTCTTCCCCCCTCCCCTTTTCACTTTTCCCTTTCTTTCTATTTCCTTCCATTTAGTACAACAATGGATCACTGCTGCTCACTCACTGGACATCTTTTTTCCCTGCTCACAAATATATCTAAAATTCTCCATCTCTGTCTTCTGGCTGTCACATCGCTCCTTTAATGTTATTGTACTGCTCTCCCCAGCTCACTGTCTGGGTGTTGTGAACTCATGTGGACACAACTGTGCTTTCTTCATGTTTGGAAAATATCCAGCACATTAATGTTACTGAAAAAATAAAAAGTAGGTAAACTTTGTTTTCATTTCTCTTTACTTGTCTTTTGTTCTTCCTCCAAGAAACCAACTCCACTTGGCAGGCACTCCCTGTGTAAGATAAGTTACTAACACTGTAAGACATACAATTAAAAGTTGCATGTTCATCAAACACACATAATTCATCATGCAGATTGAGCTAAACTGTGGCTCCTTACCTCCACTAGAAAGTCCCAGTGAGCAAAGGGCAGCAGAACATTCATTCATTTTCCTCATAGCAGATTCTGTTTCAGAGTTTCATACTTTACTACTTTGCCACCTGAGGTTTAAACTTTCTCTAGTGCATACAAAATGAAATAAATCAAGCCATAGCAAAGATCTGACCCAAAGTCTCCTGGATGAAGGCCCAAACTTAAGAGATTAAATAATTCTGAATACTTTTCATTCAAAATAAAGGAATATAAAGGAATTTATGCGTGTTCCTGACATGGCAAAGCCACAACTGTGTAACATTTCTCTTGTCCTGATTTGTGCTGAAGAGGAAAACCTAATTCCAGATCCAGAGCTGTGTTGATTTTAATACAGTATTTCATTTTAATAGAAGCAAGATATCAACCTGTAACCTGTGGGACTGCAGGTCCCAGCATTTAATAGCACTTTTCAAAAACCTTCAAAGAGAAACCCTAACTCTTTAATGGAGTTAAAGAGAAAGAAGTGATGGAGGTATTATCATCTTTGTTAAGTTTCTATTCCAGTACAGTCACACATACAAAAACCCCCATACTTCTGGAAGCATTTTACATAGTGACTAATGCAAAATATTTCAGCTGTGTCAGCATCCATCCAGTTCCAGATTACATTTTGGCATTTCAGACAAAAGACATCCTGGCAAAAAAATTAAACTGAGGAACGGGTGATATGATTATGACAATTTATATTTGTAACAGTTGTGAATGGCAGCATCAGTGCTTGCTAATCCTTTGATAAATTCTTGTTACCTTTCAGTTCCCAAATGCATCTATGCAAGTATAAAGCATATTGGAGGCAGATGCTGCAGCAGATGAATGTGCTTGCCAAGCAATGCTTTGTTTGTTGCTTTTTTTTTTTTCATCTAGGTATTCTTAACTGTCATGTTACATGCACCAAATAGTTTTTATTTCTGGCACACTTCATGCACTGCTCTGGGACATAAATAATACAGTTGGTGTTTTTTCCTCCTCACTCTTCCCCCAATTCTCTTTTACACATCTTCATATAAAGCTTCATCTTGCAGACTTTACTTAAATGAGCAAAACTATTTACTCCAGTGGCACTACCTGAGTAAAACAAATAGCAAAAAGCTTGAATGAACTGCACAGTAATTCACATTTTTATCAATCCAATAAAGCTTTTTTTCCCTCCTCCTTTCTTAACCTTGAAACATCACAATGGAATATAATAAAACAGAAAAAAACCTGATTTTAGGACAACCAAGTTTAAAATTGTGTTTCTCTTGCAACAGCTCACACAAACAGGAGCACCCCATCTGCTCTATACTTTTAGATGTTATAGGAAAGAGTGGGAAAAAAACCCCAAAACCCGGAAATCTTTCCTTAATTTTGAAAAAATTTGTCCACAAAGATACAACTTATTAACAAAATTGCATGTTTTACAACTTTTTAACAAAGTCGTATCTTTTTACAATTTTACACTGTCTCCCATTATTGAAAAATCAGAACTTTTTTTACCTAAATTTCACAGGATGGGGCTTGCTGGTGTCTTTGGTATTCACCTGTTCTGCACCATAAATGCCTGCAGGGATTTTTTAAGTGTTTTGGAATTCACTCACTTTTATTGTTATCTTCTGAAATTAAATATGAGTTGATTGACTGCATAGCGAGCATAGAAAGGGCACCAACCTCACGGATTACTTTGCAGGCTGTGTTTAGTTTTGAAGGTGAGTGCACACACGTGCATGCAGGTATGTCTGAGAGAGCATCACGGATACAAACCATATTGTCACAGAAAAAGGCTGGGAAGGTTTGGGAGCTCAAAAGAAATATCCTTCCCCTCTAAACTGCTTTATTACTGGCATTCCCTCCCTCTTGGGCATGTGTTCAGCTGAGACTAGGCCAAATTGGCAGTCATTTCCAAAGCGCTTGGCAGCCCCGTGATCCCTGGGAGTTTTCAGCTGACATCTCTCTCCCCACCAGTCTATGCAAGGGTCAGTGGGAGCCCTGACTCCCAGGCCTGAGCTTGCTCTGCCTGTGTCATGAGTCAGGACCAATATAAATTAAAACCTTAAAGCCATACTGTGAAGGCATTCTTTACCCCCTGAGGTATTTTTTTTTTCCTGTGTGACAGATTGCCTTTCTACTAGTTTCCTATTTTTTCATTCTTGGATAATACAGTAGCAAGTATGCTCCTTTGAGCTGAAGAAAAGGGGAACATCTGGCAAAGACAGGGTTAAACTTCCACCAAATTTTTAATATTTTTGGTAGATTTGTTGATGCTCAACAAGCAGGAGTGAAATAATAATAATACTAGGGACTGCTTATCACTTACAAACAATAGTCCAATGACAATGTTCACACTGACGGAAAAAATGGGAGTAGAAATTAATAGTGACAGTCCTGCAGGAAACAAGGGAGAAATTGGATACCAAGTTATAAAATACAGACTAATCCAATAGGCACATGCTGCTGTTATTATATTAATATTGTTAAAAATATCAAAGCACTTTAAAAATGGAATTGAACTGTAGGTAGATAGACAGTATTATTTCCACATTTTTTTAAATAGAAATTTTCACTCCTTGTTTGGCTTGGAGGCATGGATGTAATTTGTTGCTCAAAAACCAGTAGCTGAATGCTGTGAAAAATAAGACTCAGGATTAAAGTCTCCCATCCGAAGGACAGAATCAGGCTACACTGGGAGCTCTGTTATTAACAAAACCATCTGAGTCACTGCAGATATGAATTTCACTGATGTTGTTCAAAAGTGGGGTGGGCTGTGTTTATTTAGTTAGTTAGATGAACAGGGAAAGATTGTTTTTCCTCCTTGCAAAAACAAACAGCAAGAAACCCAACCAAACTCATGTAAATAAAGAAGTAAACATGCACCTTGACACATCTCACCCGCTGATGAACCTAATCCCACAGCCCAGGCTCAGATAGGTAAACTCCCTCTAAAAACAAACAAACAAAAAAAAACCACTGGGCTTCATTACACAGATAAAGTGCATAACATGAGCTGTACATCCTGGAGGAAATGACCACAGCTCTGGCATCAGGAACTCAGGGTGCTGCTGCAGCAGTTGCACTTTCCTGCTGCACCTTGCACGGCAGGGCTGACTCCTGATGCACACCCCAGAGCCCGGGTAACAATGATGCCTCACAGGAGCGTAATTTCAGCTGAAATGGGGGGATTAGGGAACCTATGGGGCTTCAGATAATGCCTTGAGAGGAATAAGGCTGCCTGTGATGATGCAAGGGAACCCTACAAGAGGCTCCTCCAGGTGGAGGTGGAGGATCAGTGTTGCCTTGGCAGCTCCCCCATCAGAGGTGCAGAAAAGAGCCATGAGGAGCAGCACCGGTACCCAAGGCTGGGTGACAAAGGCAGTACAAACAGCAGGTGGGAGCAGCCAGGGTGGGCAGGTGGCTCCATGCTGCTCAAAGAGCTGACCAAAACCCACAAAGCAAACGCTCTACGTTGCCTCAAAGCTCGTTCTCTTTTTCAGCTGATCGTGAATAAAAATATCTGTTCCCTTACAGTGACTTCAAGCCAAGCCCATGACCTGCTTGCTTTCAAAAAGGTTTCTCCATGCAAATCATCTCCCTGCCTGCTTTCAGCGAGGATGTGCTTCCTTCCCCTCCTGGTGCTCTGTCAGATAGACCTTCCCTTCCCACCAGACACTGAGACTTGACTTAATAAGCAAGGGGGGTAAAATATCCACTCTTTACACATAGGGTGTCCTGAGGTACATACAAGCGTCACTCTAAGATGTGATAAAGTAATCCAATGCTGGGCTCAGCCTGCCAGTTCAGGCCTAAAGGGATTTGATTCAGTGTCAAAACCTTTGGCTCGGGAGGTCACTCTCTCCTCTTGCTTTTCTTATAACAAAGGCAGAGGGGTTGGGGCGGGGGGGGGAGGAGGGTTTCCTCCTCTTCTTCTTTTTTTTTTTTTTCTTTTTTTTTTTTTTGGTCTTGTGAATTCATCAGCTGCTGTTTGTTGAGCAGCGGGCCTTTATTCCGCCTGCTGAAACATTTTCATTAGATGGAGGCCTCTGAAGTGCGCTGGCGGCTGGGACCGCGCGAGGACAAAATCTTAGGCCTCTCCAGAAGCCGGCTGATTGAAATCAGCACTGTGTCAGGGGCTGTCATATCTCAGAAAAGACATAAAACACACGGAAACATCAATAAGCAACAAGCCTCTGACAGCTCTGAGACATTCCAGATGACAAGAAGAGAAAAGGGGTAAGGTTAGGGCTCATGGGGGATATTTAAAATGCCTAACAGCCAGCCGAAGTGTTGGCAGGCTTCAGGGAGGCCCAGAAAAGACAAGATAAAGTCTATCAGGTTATCACCTGGTTCGAGACAGATCCCTCACAGCAAGGCCACAGGGATGAGACAATGACACGACAGCTTTTTTTCTTTTTTTTTCCTTACTATTATTATTATTCTTTTATTATTTATTTTTTAAATGTATCAGAGAAACAGACTGCATTTACACCGAGGTTACCCAGACAACGTTTGTGCTGGAGAAGATTAAAAAAAAAAGGAAAAAAAAAAAGAAAAAAAAAAGGAGAAGAAATGTAAAAGAGGGAGGACAAAAAGAGAATCCTGTGAGTTAAAGAATTCTGCTTCCAGCTACCATGTACAGAAATCAAAAAGGATTAACAAGTTTTTTTTTCATTTAATTTCCTGTACACCAGACGCTTTTGTTAAGAGATCAGAGATATTGCTATTTATTGAATTTTTAATATGATCTTTATTAAAAGGCAGCACACATGTTTAGTTTTCCTTTTTTTCTTTTTTTTAAGCATGCATGGGTATAAAAATCAAAGCACAGGAATGAACCATGGTTGTTTGATTTTGGTCTCTTTATATTATGGTGATTCAGACTCTTATTTAAATTTTAAAATAATAAAAACCCAGCCCACATAGAAATAGCCCCTCATCCTCCTTTTAACTCACATCTATTCTGCTAAGTAAGCAATGGGCCCAGAGCAGCACGTTGACCAATCAGATAATGAATTCTGCCTTTGGAGTCAGTGTAAGACCAAGGAATGAGGTGTGTAGCTGAGTGGAAAGGGCTATGTGTAATTAAATCACCATTGTATGTGCTCATTTATTACATGCCATACCCCCAGGTTAGTCTGCAGCATGAACTGTATCACTAATGAAAGGAGTGAAAATCAAACATATGATCCCCTCCCACCCCACAGTTCTGGGTGCTAAGGAACTGGGCCAGTTTGGACCTGGAAGAACCAAGATTGCTGGAGCAGAACCTGTTTTACCCAGTCATTTACAAAACACATCAAACCATCCTCTCCCAGAGACAGTCAACAGCAATTGCAGTCTCTCCTTCCTTAAATATTTAGCATGACATAAATATGGAGATTTCTCAAGGTTAATTTTGTGCTAAAATCAAAGCAAATATTCTGACCAAAAGAGAAATACCTTCTTTTCTATCTTTTTCAAATCTCTATTGATTTTCTTTAGAACCTTTACAACCTGCAACCATTTAAAAACCAGACTAGGCAAAGATTTCATGAAATGCCCTACCGGTTCTTTTGTTATGCTGCTCATATTGAATCCATGGGATTCAACATTGTTTTCCTGAATATAAATATTATTGTGCTGGTCTGAAGCTTGGGAACTTTCCTCTGCCAAACTTCAAGTTCTGTATGGCCTGTGAATTTGCTTGGTCTTTCTAACAAAACACTCTGCAACCTGAGCCAGTAAACCTCAAGAGTGAAGGTGGACATGATCTACCACCTCATGCTTAGTTTCTTTTTCAGGCAAGTAATGAATGCCAGAGAATGCCAGCTGGATTTCATAGTGCCTGTAATTCCATATATATTTGTGGACAACTGTGTTGGGAAAATTTATAACAGCAGCCCTGGGGGTTTTGTGGATCATAACACCGTAGCAGGGCACACAAATTATAGGGAAACTGTCGGTGCAGCCCTACAGAGCCAGCAGTGCAAAGAAAGCTCTGAGGAAGCTCCAAAACCTAACCAAAACAGACAGGCCTTTCTTCCTCTTATCTACAGGTTGGTGCTGCACACAGTGTAAATGCAGCCTCTGGGCTTCACCTTCCACAATGTGATTTGGTAGGGATTCTCCCTATGGCACTCACTTGTTCTTAAAACAAATTACTCATGAAGTTTGAAATCTCTGGACAGTGTGGGTCACATATTTTAGGAGGATATACTGCCTGGAATTCTCTAACTGCCTCACACAATAAAGGAAAAGCTCAGGATTGGCTTAAAGACCTACTCCAGTATATAGCAAGTAGTCAGCCTTATACAGAATCAAGGGAAGACTGAGTATTATAAATATATATAAAAATATGTTTACCTGAAACATTTCCACACAAGCACTAGGTTTATGAAAGAAAATTTATAAGAAGTCATGAATTCCTACTTACAGAGGATAAATTGTGATTTTGCCTTGTTTTTTTGGAAGGGCATATTCTGCTGACCAGCGCAGCACGAAGTTACAAGCACCAGAGGATGCAGATCACTCAGGTTTTTTTCCATCAGCCTTTTAGATCAAAAGCACTCTCACAAAAGGTGTCCTGAGCCTGAAGTGAGGACAAGTCAAGTCTCTTGACTGAATGCAGAATGTGTCAACCTGGACACCTTCTGACCTGCCACATTACTTCTACTTCTGGCACCAAGAATTCCAGAGAGGATACCTCATCTGTGTCTTTTCCTTTTAATGGAAAGTTGGAGCTATATCTAACATCAGAAGTAATTACTCACTGTATCAATAATTGCAAAGGGTGGTATGCAGATCACAGATGGCCTGTGGGGAGCAGCAGGCATAGACAGAATGGGCCAGGTGCTATTTGATGTTGGTAGAAGTTAGAGCCATCTTCCAGCTTGGAACAAGAGACTATTACAGGAGAGCAAAGGTGAGCTTTCAAATACTCCCACACCTCACCTGTGCTTTCTAAACACCACCTGTATCTCAGGATCTAGTCAAAAATCTGAAGTGATATGGGCTTTTGTCTTTTTTTTTCCCTTCTCCTACAGACTTTGACAAGTATTTTTCCAAAGGTAAATGCTTTTAACTTTCCAAAAGAAAACTATTTTTTCTACAGTTCAAAATAAACGTCCACTTTTTTTCCCCATGTTTTGAGGAGGAACTTTTTTTTCAAGTACAGTGGTCAAAGCGGGATTCTCTTCTATCACCAGAGAAAAGAACACCAGGTTTATTTTTTTCTGCTTTTGTCCTTTCTTATCCTTCTTTTGAAATAATTTTTTGAAGGAATAAAAATATCAAAAGACTTTTTTCCCCCTTGAGATAATTTTAAAAAATGGCACTAGAACCCCTTACTTCTTGAAAGTCCACAAGATGAACTCAAACATAAGGTTTTTGTTCCTCTGTGTGAAGACTCAGTCTGTGGAAGCTGCACTGAAAACCTGCCAAAAAACCTTCTTAAGACTGAAAAATCGGGTTCAGTGGTCACTTCCTTTTAAGTGTGTCTGGCAACCAGCACTATTTCTATGACTCAGGCAGAAAACTGATTTCTATGATTATCAGACATTTAAAAACTCCTGAAATGAGATAGGAGATACAGAAGGACTTCTCACTGCAGTAATGAAAATCTGTTCTGAGCCACTGGATTCTTAGAACCTCGAGTAGATCAACTTGAGACTGCAGCACCAGTGAACTCCGGTTTGTTTCACAGCAGGAATTGTACAAAGAAGTTTTCAAATGGATGCTCTGAAAACGTCAGTGGGTAACTAACAGACAAATAACAACAGTAATACATTAATAGCTCACTTGTGCCTCTGCATTTCAAGATAATCAAGAACTGTGCTGAAATTTTAGATTCTCATGGGAAGCCAGACTGAACCATCACTACAGGTGCCACAAACAGGATCCATGCCAGAGTGGAATTGGCCCCATTCCTCTTGCAGTGATAAAGAAGTGATCTCATTAGAGGCCAACATGATTCATTAACATCAGTCACCATGTATTAATACAGGATAATACAGTCAGAAGTGGGTTTTCTCTCTCTTTTCTTCAATGCATGTGAAAGTCTGGTCTGAACTGAGATGGTCATCTTGGTGATCAGAGCTTGGCCTGAATGCCAATGTACTGTCAATCTCAGAACAGAAAATTCAGCTTGTCAAGCCCCCTACCTTAGACAAAAAAAAAAATCCCATAAAGTGAGGTGAGAATAAGACATGAGGATTTTACACATAAAAATATTGGTAATTCCAATAAAGAATTCTATGCAGCTGCTGTAACAACACCACATAGGCATGTATGTGTGTGCCTCCCCCTGCAAAATGCTTTGACCAGCACCTTGCAGATTGTTGCAATGTTGGCTTTGACTGCAAACACAGTAGCTCTTGGAGTGCCATCACTAGTAAGGTGAGCAGAATTTACTATGCCTTAAAGTAATTACATGCAGCTTCAAATTCAATGAGTTCAGTGGCAATGAAAGTCCAACAAAGCATCCTGTTCACAGAACATGTGTGCCTGCAGTGCAACGCTGCAGTCAGAACTGTGAAAATACCTTTTTAATGTCTGCTGAGAATTAATTCTCATGAAATAGGAGTGCCATCCTGCTGAATTTCCCCACACAATCTGAGTGCATGCCACCAAGTACCACTTCTTGAAGAAACCTGTTAGGTTAGCTAGTGCCAAAAAAAAGCCACTCATCAAGCTGTGTGACTGTTGTAATTTGGAAGCTGTGCTCACTGTCCTCTATTTCTTGATTTAAGAGCATTATGAAACTCTGTCATTTTGGTGTAGTCTTTTTACTCCCATAGTAATTTATGTCTGTGGGTAAGGATTTTATTTCATCTAAGCCATGGTGCCAGAGTTATTTTCCGAAGCTCTTGAGTTTCCCTTTGATGCCATTGAAATTAAAACCAGAGCTGCAGATAGTACCCATGCTGTTTGTCACAGAGTCAGAGGTTAGAATGCATTTGCTGCTATTTATTGTGGCTCATCGACTGCAATCATTGCTGCTGCTCTTCTCATCATTGATACAAAAATATTAATAACAGACAACAAGAGTGGCACATAACTGACTTTGTCTGGCACCATCAGCATTATAAAAAACACATTACACAAGGATCTGCAAATCTCTCCACGCTGCAGTAATCTTACTTGCCTTGGGAAAATTTTAATTTAAAAGATGAATTCCAACCTTAAATATTTTATTATTTAGACAAACAATTTGCATCTTTAGTAAGTAAACACTAAAAGATACGTCTGCATTTCCTATGTATAGATGGTGTGAAATGTTATAAACTCTAATTTCTTTCTAAATTACATCAAAATTTTCTATCTGTGCTTAAACAACCAATCATGAAAAGAGCCAGGCTACATATTCTTAACTATGACATTGAAATTGTGTCTAACTTATCTTCCTGTCTACTTGGCCCATGCTAGGTCTGAAATGGCACTTCCTGAGAATTTCCTCAGGAAAAACACTGATAATTTTTACATTAAGAGATCAATAATGGACTCCACTAAGGACAGGTCTGTAACACAGCCCAAGGTGACACAGCTGTGAGTGGGGACAGTCACCAACAAGTAACAGTGCCATGGCTTCATCACTGGAAACCTCTGGGAAACATCTCAGCCTATCCTTGAATGTAGAGCTGAACACAGCTGTCTCCTATGGCACAGAAGACTTTGCAGATATCTATAGGTGCAGGAGACCCTGCAGAATGTTAGTTTGGGATTTTAGTTTATTTTCACTCTGTAATTTTAAAGCAAAAAGAAGCCCATCACGTTTCTGAGTCTGTAATGTGTAGAGTTGGTTTTGCCCAGTTGGGAACTTCCAGATCACATCTACACATTGTGCAACACCTGCAGAGCATGGCCCTACGGACCAATAAAGGACCACAAACCAGGAAGGACCAACAAATTACCAATAAAGGACCAACAAAGTACCTCAAACCACAGCCAGGAAGCTTCACTCTGGGACATAACTGTGAACACCTTCCAGGAAAGGAAATGTAATGCAGGGAGAGCGGACATTCTACAATTTATGGAAGCAGTTTTTATAATCCCCATTTGCAGATGCCTCCAGCATCAAGCCCCAGCATTTTATCCCCAAAGGTAAACCAGAGCAGAGAGTTTATGCAAAAAACTGCAGACAGAAAAAATAAAGCATGCACATCACAAAATTAATAACAAATGTACACTTTACAATAATATATAATTAGCCCGTCTTAATTACCACTTCACTACCATTTAGAAAAAGGTGATGGAAGTTCAATAAAATGAGGTGCTTTTATTCAACAGTAGTCAAATTAATTTATACACTCACACTCTCTTTAATAATTCCATGATACATTAGATTTCTTTTATCCAAATTTTGGAATGTATCTATGCAAGTTATCTCAGACTGCAAGTACTGTTGCAAAATTCTGATAAATTCTGGAAGGAATATTATTAGAGGAGGAAAAATCATTTCATTACTTGCCATGAGTCTGATTACGCATCCTACAATTCAGTTAGAAGATAGAAGTGCTCTTTCCTTTTGAAAGAGAGAAGAAAAAAGGCGCATCAGACCACTATACGAGATATCCCATTTTTCTAGTAAGAATGTACTATCTATCTGCAGCAAATCTGCTTCCAACATAATCTTTTGTTGCTCTTAATTATCTAAAACATCCAAGCCAAAAGCTTCTGCCTCCTCTCCATCACTGCAGAGGCATGAATATTTTCAATACCTCATATATCTTTAACTCCACTAATATGCAATATCAGAGCTGTCTGTTCCATCTGAGAATACTCTATCACATCCTTTGATGGCGAGGACCAGAGATGCTATTTACCTATTCTGTGTTGTCTTTACACCTAATCTTGACTGAGGTTTCAATAGCAGGATCTTGTAATAAATCTCTCTTCCTGAAGGAAAAAAACCTGCACCTACAAGCATTCAAGTGAATGACTCTTGATACCAGTCATGAACTTAGAGATGTTGCTCTGAGACATAAAAAGCTGCTTCTAAGCCTAATAATTTGCCTGTGATCAGCTTAATGAAAACTTCACTTCAGCTCAATGTACAAATATATATTTACCATGCAGCTATCTGTGCATGATCATAGAATATTAATGCACCCAGTCAGAGGGCAGAATAAATGTTATATCTAAAAGAATTTAAATAGGATTTTTTTTTTCTCACAGATTTATTGGGATGCTCAGTGTTTAGTGCTTCTAAGTGAAGATTCTGGAGAGGGAAAAGCCAATTCTCTGCACTGACTGCTACCTTTTGGCTTCTCATTAAGGCTCTCTACAACATAAAAACCAGGAACAGGTGCCAGCAGATCAGCTTGATTACAATAAAATTTGAATAATTTTTTTCCAGGAACTCCAAAGTTTCAAATCTTTCTGATCCATCTTAATAGTTGCTATTTTGCTGATGACTCACATATAACTCTGATTTAAATAGAGCTAAAATGAAAAATATCATTAAAAGCTTTGTATTTTTTTTAATTTGCATTTAGTTTCTGAACTGTTTCTGACCTATGATATTTTCATAAAAATAGACTGAGACTGATAACTATAACACTCTGCACATTCCCAAGGATAAGTGACAAAGAATTTCTTCATTTGGAAAATGCCTAAAACCAATCAGGCTAATTTTGCCTGTATTCTATCCAACATCATATGCCCAACCTGACAATACCACACCATTATACAACCACAGTTCCATTATGCTGCCAAATCTGCCACAAACACTAATATCCAACTTTTTCCGAGGTTTCTGTAAAGACTTAATGCAATATTTCCACATGCACATGTGTATGGCTACCAACTGATAAGAAAACTAGTAGCATTCATTAAGTATTGCTATAAATCTCTCCACTGAAACAGCAATAATATTCCCTTCCAGCAACCACAATAAATGTAATGCTTAATCTCTCTCTGTGATATTGTATAACTCTAGCCTGCAGCTAGACTCCCACTGTAGGTGGTACTGGAGAGGATAACTCTGCAGTGACAGCACACGATGTGTTCCTCTTGTCCACTATGTGGAAGTTATGGAGTTTTTTTTTTCCCTTCCAGAGAAAAGTGAGGTTTTAGACAGGGATAAGAAAAAAGAGAGAATCAAAATGTTTAAAGTGGCATAGTAATACTCTTAGTAGGAGCTATGACTTTGTTTAGATCCCTTTTTTCCTCTAAGGATGCACACTTGATCTGTGTCCCTTAAATTTCACCTTGTCCTCATCTTTGAGGCCCTCTATAGATCTGTCTTTGCTTTACCTTTCTCGAGCACACTGAATGCTGTAACTACCAAAACAGGCCTTGTGGAAATTCACAATTTTTGTTAAGCACATTCTGCAGCGTCTTGTTTTGACTAAGAAAATAACAAAGTCAAAAATATCTTTTCCATTACGGTTTTGAATGCCAGATCACAGAAATCCAGGCAGCTTCAAAACAATGTCCAGCACTGCTGGGAATGCTCATCTACAAAGAACTCCTTCCTTTTTCTTCTCCCTGTCCATTTTCCATCAACACAGTCCCTGTTTCCCAAATGTCTCCATTGGTCACCATCAGCCACGCAAGCAGGTGTTTGGGGCATCCTTGGGATGTGGGCAGAGATCCCCAGAGCAGAGCTTCCAGCACCAACATCCAAACTGGACATCCAAATCCCACCCAGGCTAACCAGATGTCCCTGCTGGTTATCCCCAAAGGAAATTCTGATTCCTGCAAAGGGTGGAAGGTGAGGAGGATGACAGGGGGAGAGGAGCGCATGGAGCATCCTTGCAGGATCAGGGCCACTGGGTCAGGGCAGGACATGCCCTGCAGCACGGGATAAACTGCAAAGGGCACAGAGCCAGGGCTGCTGTGGCTGCAGTGAGTGTGTGCCAGCCTGCACAGAGCTGGCAGAGCCCCAGGGGCAGGGAGAGGCTGCCACAGCCGCCGGCTCCCCCCAAAGCCAGCCTGTAATCCTGCCCTGCTGTCTGCAGCCTCCAGAGGCAAAGCTGCCTCTCTCCTGCTCTGCTCTTACCATAGGTGTGTGGCACACGGCTGGATTTGACCTAAATTTGATTTATTCATTTTTCCAATGCTTTACAGGGTACTTAAGCCCTAGGTCAGCAAAGCACTTAATCACATGCTTAACCTTAAGCACATGCTTAAGTGCTTAATCAGGGCCTTGTTGCTATATAAAGCACAAAGCTATGACTCAATTTGAAGCAATGGAGTTGAAAAATTGAGATTCCCCCCGTTCTCATTTGCTTACCTTGACGTACACATATGAGCCAAATTATTCATATTAAATCTGTTTCAATATATTCTAGTCCGAAGTCTAATTTAGGAGTTTACAACCTGAATATTGGGGTCCCTATAGGATTTGTGCCTATTAAGAGAATTACACTTCTGGATGCAGAAAGTGATGCCCTTCCACAATATAAATGTTGCCATATATTAACATTCTCCTAATTCTGATGATTGACCTAATAAAATAAAATAAAAAATTTTAAAAAGGATTATCTTTAAAGGTAAGCTCAAAGTGAGGCATTCACATGTAATACAAAGATAGTACTTATAGCAAGATGCACCATATGCACTCTACAGCTACATATGCAGTCTCAAGATTACTATTTTAAAATGTGTACTGCATCCTTATCTAACTTGTCCAGTAGGTGCAATTATTTGTAGAATTTGTTCTACGGTTCGGCAGAAAATTTTCCTTTTGCTCAAACAGTTCAGATTTGCCTCTGCTGTGATTTTCTTCTGACTAAACATCCTCTAAAACATTTTTTTTATGCTTCCTAGAATTACTGGCACTCTGACCACAATATCCTGTTGGATGGATACCATGAAAGCTGCTAGCTTTGGTAACTACATCTGAAATGTACAGAATGTCATATAAGGGGGGAGGGAGCCTGGACTTTAAACAATAATTTTCTGTGAATTGGGAATGCTTTTCACCATATTTGGTGTTGCATAGTACCTTCTTCTGTTTAACAGAAACATTATACCACACATATTTGATACCATTATTAATTAGGAATGTATGTGGTACAAAAGCTTCAGATAGGACTGGTTAAAAACTTATTTATTTTTATTTAAAAAAACAAAATGCATTTTAAAGCTGCAGCCACACTATGACACAATGGAATTCTCAACTTCCCTGATGAAATAATCAATTCAGCATGAACATGATAAACCACTTATAAAATATTTTCCACTACTCCATCAAAGGAGCATATTCCCATCATCCTTTAGAAAACATGCTGTATCCTTTCTCTATGCTATTTCTACATGACATATCTTGCTCTTCTTCCCCTGACTTGTAAGAAAATAAGATAGTAGAATCCTAAGTAGTCATTCACACGAGAAAAGTTGTCCCCCTCCTGACCTCCTTGCACCAGTTTAACAGTTTAACCACTTGCTCCAGGCTGAAATTAGCCCATCCTAAATTTTGGTAAATTCCATTCCACTGCAAAAGGGTGATTACTTTATCTCCCTAATCAAACAACAAAACTATATAAGAGATAGGGACAAAATGGCCACATCCTGCCTGTTATAGAGATAAAAATCACATGGTCACCACCCAGCCCAGCACTGCATTTCTTTGTTTCAGCTTCATGCTACACCCATGAGTTGGGGCTTCCCAAAAAGGACCATCACTCTTGACTGTCCTTAAGTCACTACATCTCAGCAGCTCTGGGACTTTTTAAGACAAACAGTTTGCTATCTGGACACAGTCAGAACTGTATCCAGATGGAGCAGAAGTTCATGTAAGACTGACATGGGAACATTATCTTCTGACACGGACAGCTGCTGGGAAGTGGCTGAGGGAGCTTCTGAGGAACAGCCATGAGGCCTCTCCTTGGGTTCCAGCCCAGAGTTAAACCCTCAAGTTTCTAGTAGGGGATGAAGCTGGAGGGCTTTTACTGTCTGCCCTGACATTTTGATACTCATATTTCATTTTAAAAACAGCTCTGACAATTATTCTGAACAAACTTGCAGCACTTTGACTCTTACCTTGCCACAGTCAGTGATGAGGAGATACATGTGATAGTGTTAAATAAAATCATGCTCTAGTCAGGGGCTGGTGAAATCAATGTTTTCTGTTACAGGATTGGTGCATGGTTTATTTCCACCCATTGTGTCCTCAGCACAGCAATAGCAGGCTCTCAGTAAGGAGATGAACCCCAACCACTTATTAGTTCATGGCTGGAAGCCATCAGCTCCACATTATACAAAATCCCCGATTCATCACTGACTCTCTCCATCCTCACACCTTTCAACTCATGCATCTGAGGTAAATACAAAGGGAAGCAGTGGGAAATCATCACCAAAGTTTCTACACTGAGTTTTCTGCATTTCTCTGCTGCCTTTTTTTTCCCCCAAACCTTAAAAATAAAAAAGAGCTATTTTCTTGTGGAGTTTTTTCCTTCAAAGATAATAGTGGAGGCTTCAACAATATCTCTGCCAAAAAGGAAAATTCCTTGAACCTTGACTTTCTGTCCTACTACACATAATGAGACAACTACTTAAACTGCATTTAAAAAGTGCTGAGTAGATGAACTCAATGCCTAATGATGTTACTCAGCTTGTCGGCAGCTGATTGACACTAAAAGTAATAAATTAGAACAGAAAATGATTTTACAAGATCTCTGGGATGACAGACAGGCTAAGTGTAATATCCTCCATTACAGTTGTCACTAGATTTTATACAGTTCAGATCTGAACAGCCTCGGCAGGAAAGTGGAACAATTTCATGAGATAGATCTTCAGATGATATAGAGTAGCATAAATCCTCTGAAGTTAAAGAAGCTATCCTGATTTATGCAGACAGGGATCTGGCTCTATATCTTTATACACGCTTCTGCTCAAGTATTGGAATGAAATCATTTGTTTTCCCATGCAAATCTGGGCAGAGAAAAGCAGAAACCCTGTAAGAGAGGAATGCTGAGGGCTGATGTCTTGGCTGTGTTTGTTTCTATCCCCCCCCCCCTTTTCCTTTTAAAAGGACAGAAAACAGTATTTAGAGCAAGGCATCACTGATTTTGTTGGCTGCCTTCATTTCAGGGAATCCCACTATAAATCCACAGCTCTGCAGAAGCACCTTTTGAATCATTAGCATTCACTGTCAGAATCCTTTGTAACGTCTTAGGATGTGTAAAAGCAAGACAAAAGGCAAGCATGTGGATACTCCACCAAGCTCAAATAGCCATTATGCCATTATTGTTTGGGGTTAATGAAAAGAAAGAATAAAAATGTGTATCTGAGCCCCAGCTATCTGTAAAGTCTAAATGACTGGTCTGGTTTGGGGTGGATTTTTTTTTTTTTTTGCTTTTTTTGTGATCAACTTCCATTCATAAAACTTTTCTTGAGAAGAAAACACAGTCTCTTCATGTACAGTTTATTTCAAGCTCGGGGATGACTGTGGATAATTTTAATTCTGCTTCATTCAATGAGCTCTTCTAATGCAATGATTTTCTCCATGGAAGACCTTAACCACAGTGGCCATTTGCAGCTGATGAATTTTTTTTTATAAATAATTTATTAAGCTATTGCAGACTTATACTTTTTTGCACTGAGAGAAAGGAAAAAGAGGAGGGGGGAGGATTGCATCTTAAACTCTATTTACAAATTTACCTTGGCAGGTCCTCTTGCTGCCAATAGGAAGCCATGTTGCATATTTAATTTGCTCTTTTGTTACAATGGGGCTTAGGTTAGTTAATTTCAATTTTCGATTTCAAAAGCTATCAAATATGGCTCAGATGAGAAATCAATTTTTCTCAGCTGCCTCTGTTTTTGTCATGGGGAGGTTTCCCATTGGCGAGGGGACAGCCACGTGGCACAGCAAGAGATTAGTTCACTAGACCCCGTGTTTCAGCCACCTCAATTACTGGCTGCCTCTTGTAATTTAGCCTTATAACACCTAATTTCAAGATAGAACTCATATTTAATTCATGAAAGCTTCCACAAGAGTAATTGTGAAATAAATTGCCATAGAAAATATCCATTTGTGACTCGTTTTAATTTTGTATGCTACTAGCACGCTATTTGTTCTACTTGTTTAACACTTTAGCACAAACATATTTTATATTGAACTTTATGGACTGCTAATAGGTTATTATTTTTCACTGTTTCCCCTTCACGGACACACCACTGAATGTCCCTCTCCTTCATGCAGCTCCGGGTCTGGCAACATTGAAATAGATGCACTAAAACACAGAAACTTGTAATCTCCTAATTATTGACTGGATTGTTATGATCTGTTCATAACTTTAAAAGTAGCAGATAAAATCACAAGTGATGGTTTGTAAATGGTAGTTAGATGACAAGGATCATTTAAAGGGCCAAGGAATAAATACAGTTTAATTTCTCTAATGTTTTAAACAAACCCATTCATTACACATATTGATGTTGCATGCTAACAGCAGTATATGTATTTTTAATTCTTTAACCAAAATAAATGTTTCCACTGTATACACACCATTTTGTCCTTTTCCTCCCTGTTGCTATGACAACAAGGTGGGTGAGGCCTCCTCAACTGCCAAACTCAGCTGTCATCCCTTCACCCTAAAAGCCTTATAATTGCTTTTATTTGCATACGACAATTAGGCAGGATGGCTCACAGCAAGAAAACCAACCTTTCTCTCCCCCAGTGCACACAACGCCAGCCTGTAATTTATAAAAGATACACGCCATGTGGTGGAGCACTAAAATAGAGTGATGAGTCCTTTCATCTGATTGTAAGCTATTAACAAAAGAAAACATCCCCTTTCAGGCTGTAAAAAATGCCTATCTGGTGTGAACCTGGAGGAAAAAAAAAAAAAAAAGATGGGAAAACGGGGGGGGGAAATAAAAAAAGTTTTGCCACCTCCATGCAAACCCTTCACATTCATTATCGTGTTGAACTCAGGGAGAGTCTGAAAGCAAGAGTTGCATTTTGGTGTTTTATGAACAATGGAGTGTCAGCAAAATTGATGATGTGGTAAAACTGGATGGGGATTTTTGTTCTTGGCTTACGTCACACCCAAAGATGCCAACGTGAGATGATAGTTCCTTGCTGAGAAGTGCTGCAAGGAAAGCATGAGATGGGTCAGGATGTCAGATGAAGACAGTGTAATGAGAAACTAGGAGTTCAATACTTTTAATAGCTCTGTTTGTGGGAAATAGATTGTATTGCAAAAAGTACTTAAGGAAATAAACTTCCCATGCTTGAGGAAAAGCCCCTCTGCTTTTACATCAGGCTGATGTTGGGGCCTAAATATCTGCACAGCTTATTCAAATGAAGAGTCAGTGTCCAGGTAAATGTTTTTATTTAAGATTTTTAATAGCATGCTGCTGGTATTAACTTTCATAATTATAAAAGTACCTTTCTTCAAGCAATTCCTCTACAACAATCTCTCGTCTATCTACTCTCTTCTGGAAGCCCTTTATGCAATATTTGTCACAACTAAGCTGATTGAGTATCTCCAATCCTCAAAAATCCCCAAAAATACCCCCCCTTTTCCTTGACAGACACCACATCTACAGTTTCAATGATAAAAGCACAGTGCAGCTAGATTGATCTAAAAATAAACCAGCTAATACATTACAATGGCATTACAGCACACACATTTTTAAGCCTCTCTGACTTACTTACCTTCCTCAGAAGGGCATCCCTGTTGCAGCTGGGTGGGGTGGGGAGCTACACAAAGGAGTAAAGCAGAGCAGATCCAGCAGGACAGACCTGTTGTGTCCCTGCAGCCACCCCTGTGACCTGGTCTTAATGATGAGGATGAGTCAGGAGCACAGCTTGCAGGTGTCCCCTTCAACTTTGCCCACCTCACTGGTTCAAACTCCCCTTTAGCACACAAGATTTACCCAAACTGGTTTCAGTGAGCATGTGAAAGAGGAGGGCAAGTTTGGAGGGAGAGTGCAAAAGAAAGCAAGGGGATGGATGTTCAGACATGGGACACGCAGTGCCAAGTCCTCTCCTGCCCTCCCTCCCTCGTTAGCTCAGGCAGGTGCTCACAAACCACAGCACACAACTTCCAGCAGCACTTCCCAGCTTCTACCAAACACAGGGAGCAAGGAAAAGCCAACAGAGCACAGATTTCTCAGCACAAAGCTTGAGCAAACCAGCAGTTTTGGCAGCATCCTGAACTGGCAGCAGGTTCAACTCACCCAGCCTTGCCACCAACCCACAGCTGAATCGTGACAAATCCCAGCACAGGCTTCAACTTCTGTGGCTGCTCATATGAGATATTGGTACTTTTTTTGAAGTTGTGCAAAGGACATGAAGGTCAATTCAATCAGCAGAGGATTTCTTGCCCAGTGCAATTTACTGATATTTTGTCCATTCTGGCTTTACAAGATCCAAGTAACACATTTCTCCACTAAGCAGTACATGCCTTACCCCAACTGGATTTGACCTGTTTGTCTTAATTTTCAGATTGTATATTCTTCTTCTAACTCTGTTTCTCTAAGTATTTGCTTCACTGTTCTTAGTACCCTGTTTCTACTCCCAGTGCTTGAAAAATATCTTGGAGTATCAAGGTAGATTCTCATAAAGTGCAATATAAAATTTTATATTTTAAGTAATTTTTCTAAATGCGCCCTTTCTCACTCTCATCTCCTACTGCTATTACAAAGTCAGTTGAACTCATACACTGATTTCAAAAAGAGAATTTTTACCACTATGTTGAATATTTATTTTCCTCATTGCATACTTAATCTCAAAACAAGGATATTGCTGAGTTGATCCTTTTAAATGTCTGAAAGCAAATTGTCCCCTGGGATATGTGAGTGTTGATGCTACTAGAACTTTTGGTTTCAGAACTGAAACTGGCCCCAAGTTTCACAAGAGATAAAAATTTGATTATAAAAATAAGTATCAAAGTATATAAAGAATATAATGCAAGGTTTCTCTGGGATTAGAGGGAAGAATTATCTCCTTCTCTATAACAGACACTTGCCTTTTACACAAGGAGGCTTGTTTTGAGCTAGCAAGTTTTTTGCTCCATGTGCAGTAAAACATAAGAACATAAAGACAGTAAGATTTCTTAAAATGCAGAAGCAGGACAAGATGTAAGTTTTGTTTTAGGAGGCTTTGCAGCTCTAATGTCTTTGCTCTCTGTTTTGGAATGCAGACACTTCTTCAAAGAAAAGCAAACCATGAACAATTAGCAAAAGTTCACAAGATGAAGCTTTCTTGGGATGGTGCAAGATACACTCTGATCATTTACATGGATTTTATGCCATTATTGGCTATTGCATTCAACAGAAACACAATCCAACTTATGCAGCCCTGTTCATCACATTCAAAGAACAATTAGAGCTTAATATGCTTCTTTCTTAGACCAAAACTTTTCCCACCTAGATAATAAAGCCTGTACTTTTGCTGAAGTTATTACAGCTTTCCATCAATATAAATTAGAGAGGAATCTGTTCCAAAGTGAATGTAATACAAGAAATTCTGTTTGATTCTGAAGAACTGCCTTGTGCTACGGAACAATATCTCATTTTTACACAGTTTTTGAGGAGATGACTTCTAAGGTACAGGAATAAAGTATAAGGATCAATGTTACTTTGAAGATCTACATTTTGAAACTTAATTTTTCCAATATTATCTGAAAAATTAGCTTAGCTTTTTTTGATGGCTCCTAAAAGCAAACTCCACCAGCTGGATTTTGTACTCACACCAAGGTACGTATTAATATGCACAAGACAGGAGGAAAAGGAAGATAAAAGCTGTGAATATTAGTAACTGATACCTGAAATTTAAATAAACTTTTAGAAAAAAAAATGCTAATGTCCCTGCAGACACCAAATCAACCTTTAGTAAGGGAACAAGTAGGAAGTGAATGAGATTAACTTCCCTTACACGAGGAAGCTGAGCTGTTCCTCTGGTTCCCCTTGCCTGGATGGCAAGGACAGGTTTGCCAAGTTTTTACCTTTTTTTTTTCTACTGAGATAAACAATAAAAAGTTGCTCATTTAGGATATTGTGAAGTAGACACAAAGCTGCTACTGAACTTTAAATTGACAGTGCCTTCCAATTTATAGCCAAATTTATTTATCAGATATCCAAACTTATTTTGCAGGAAAAAAGACCCAGGTAAATTTATAAGAAAAAAATTGGCATTCCCACAGACAAGAGGTGGGATCAAGCTCTCACTGACGTTTTGATTATCACAACAGAAAAATGCCATTAAGTAATCTTTGATGCAGACATGATACAACAGTTCACTGTACTTTAATCCATCTCCTTCTACCTTTTTTTATTTCCAATAAAAGGAACAACGCACACTCGACATGAACTCTAGGATTTAAATGAAGCTCCATGCGTGCTAATATTAGAGAGACATTAATAATAAATTGGGAAGCAGGCAAGTCAGAGATGATTTCTGACTCGGTTTTGTACCTCAGACACTAGAACTTGAACTGCAGAGTTTGACACTGACACTTTTTAGGGAACAAAGTCTCTCTCCTACCACCTCCTCCACCCCCCAATTCAAATCTCATCTGAGAAGTGCTGAAATGAAGCTGTCACTCAGGCCTGCTCAGGGACCTGTCAGCAAAACATTGAGCCTTTTCATTTTGATGGGTCAGCCTGCAATCCCCTTGAAAGAGAAGTCCGTGCCACTGTGGTTTTTCTTTCTGCAGGAATTCTGAATTCTAATGAAACTCCAAATCGCCCAATAAAGGCAGGGGCATGGGGAAGTAATCCAACCCAGATCGGAGTGAAATTTGTATTTTATCTTTTTTTTTTTTTTTCCCTCAGACCATTATTCTAATAGCATTCAGAGAGCGTTGTAGGTTTTTTTCTCCCCCCACAAGTCCTCCCTCCCTTTTTTTTTTGCAGGGCAGGCGCAAACGGAATGATGTGTCCTTTGTCTTGATGCTACACTGAGATTAGGTAGCAGCTCTCTGAAAATGAAAGGGCATGGCTCAAATTTTCTTGGGTAAATATCCATCCACCTATTGCAGTCTGAAGCTCCACTGCTACAAATATCTCTAATGTATGACTGTGTTGAGAGAAAGAGAAAATTTCACATTAGCATTTCTTCCCCAGAAGAAACTGTCTTTCATTAAGACTGTACAAAGCTTTTTCTAGACAAGAAGGAAAACTGTACCTTTCCTTTCTCCTCAACTTTGCTTTCCAGATTAGTTGTTACCTATGACTTGTATCAGGATGGAGGGTAGATGATGTAGAGAAGTGAGAAAATAATTTATATATTATGTTGATGTATTCTCTTTAAAGTGCCTTTATTAATGCACGTTTTATGTTTCTAAAGTATGTATTAATTCAGTAGCCCAATGAAGTCTGTTTATTTTAACAAGGAGATAACTGTATTTTGCTAACTGGTTAAAAATCAGAATCATTAGGGGAGGAATAGCGTGAAGAGACACAGAATTTATGACACAGTTAGTGCTAGAGCCTGGTGATCTTTATATATTTTTGGAGTTAAGGATAATCCCACTGGGGTTTTTTTAAACAGAGTTCTCTATAGGGTGCACAGTGCTCTCAAGAACAATTAAGACAAACAGATTAAAAAGTCACATAACTTGGAAGTCAAAAAATAATCTGAATATCACACTCAAAGGCACTGTGTGAAAAATACAAGCATAGTATTATCAAATAATATTTTATGGAACTAGAAAATAAAACCACAGATGGAAACCTGGACAAAAACTTTGAAGCACAAACTAAGCAATGATGTAAAGGTACCAATTACACAATGTAACACTGCTAATGGCACAATGGTAATGTTCCCCAAGTCTGGTTAACCTGCAGGGATGTTTCCACTGCCACAGCAGCCCTCCCACCCTATAGTTATGTTTGTGTTATTCAATCTTGCAGAATCACCATCTTCAGGCTCTCACCCTCTCTCTGCAAGACATGACCCAAACATCTCATCTTCCTCTGCCCTGCCTGTCCAAAGAGAACCCATTAAAACCCCAGGTGCTGAAAACCCCAGGTATTATTATGTAGCACACAGCAAACCACTGCACACAGGTGTGTGTGCCCAGCACACATCTCTTCCTGCTATTTTCTTGAGCATTGTGATCGAACCTGGACGCCAGAAAAAGCATAGCATGTAATTTTCCTTGGTGGTGACCTTCAGAGGTTCTTTTTCCCCTCTTGATCAGCACTCACCTCCATGGGAAATCATTATAACAGACCCCTATTTCTCCACCTGCACTGTCAGGGGCTGCTAAAACTATCCTTCCTTTCCCCTGCTCTGCCTCACTGCTGCACCATAGGCAGTGTGTGCAATCACCCAGAGTTCTGCTGCTGTGTTACATCTGGACATCCAGAAAGCAATTTAAACAGAGATAGACACTGCTTCCTTCCTTCCTTCAGGACATTAATAGCACTTTCTCTGCTTTGTATTAAATCCTTTTCCCTCATCCCCCTGCTTAGCAGGTAAAAGGCAGAGACTTGGATAGAGCAAAGGTACGTAACTTTTGTCTTGGTTACACATATTTTATTTTAAAGTTGTATGTCTAATGTGTGCAGTAAACAATCTCACATGCAGTTCAAAACTGGCATATGTATGTTTCTATAAACCTTATCACTCAACTAGATATAAATATATATACATATGTGTGTATAAAGGCCATATATATTATCTTTTTTAAATGGCTAAATGCATGCAAATCTCCCATTCAGTAGGTGCTGCACTTCTCAAAATGCAGGTGGTCCCAAAGACACCCTTTGGTGTCATCATTTGATGAATTTTGTGTATTTTACTTCTTCAGTATGTTCAATGTCTCACAAAGCCAATGGTAGCTCTCATTTGTTGTCTAGTACCTGATGATTGCTGACTGCAGAAACTTAATAATGAAAATTCTCCTTTCAGAGCATCAGCAACAGTTTGTGTTTGCATAACAAATAATTGAAGAATCTACCTTTGAAGACTTAACACTGGCTATAACATTCAGTGAAGAGGGCATTGCTTTCATGCTGTTTGGTAGTGCTCAGCCTTGAGTCCTCTAAGACAAGAAGAAAAACATCCTTAACTCATTTGAGATCCTGATCCAACAGCAAAGACAAGCTGAAAACTGCACTTCTACAAAGAGAAGCAAATATTCTGGATGAAACTGAGCTAAATTAGGTTATTTTACTCAAAAATCCACCTAATTGCCACCTTCCTTTCACTGGTCCAGGTCCAATTCATACCTTGTGTAGTTTCATCTACTCCAGCCAAATTCCCTCTGCTCCAAGCTGAACGTGTGGAGAAATCTGAACAGAGCACAGCTGCATCCTCTGGTAAGGGTGATACTCATCCTGTCTTAATGGGAGCCTGGGAATCATTTCCAGGAGGTGAGGCTGCCAATGCAGACACCCACAGTCTACATCTTCCCATATTCTTTCTGTTCCAGCTCAACAGAAGTTGTCACAGTCCAGCTTTTCCTTCAAAGCTTGCAACCAGCCAGTTCCATATGCATCATCTCTTCCTGACTCAAACAGGCAGCCTAACCTCAGTTATTAGCAATCACAGAGCTTCTGTGGAGTGTTTTACCCTGAATCAGAAGATAGCAGGTTTTGTGATCAGAAACATCACGGTCTTGCTCTTTCCTCTGACCCCAGAAAGTATGGGATGTGGAAAGGTTATGGACACAGTTTAAGGGAAGCTACCAGAAATTTTTTAATATTACCTACTTATGTATTAAAAAAACACTTCCTAAATTTAGCACCCTTTCCTTCTCACCTTTCTCATGTTAGTAACAAAATAACTTAAACTCACAAAGTTGTCCAACAACTTACAAACCAAATGCATCCAAAAAAACCCCACAAGCCACTGTGTACACTGCCTAAATGTGACAAGTAACTCACAACACAACTGCTTCCTCCACCTTTACTCACATTCAGTAACACTCACCCTAATGAGACCCCATGGAAAAGTCAATCTCCATGTGAGACTTGAAGGATCAGAGTCCAAGTAGCAAAACATATTTAAATGGGCTAAGTTAATCTTCAGGTTAATTAATGCCATTCTAGGTTTATTCTAGCAATATTTCATTCTAGTTCATCCTAGTACTATTCTATTTCCCCTAAGAACCTTAATATTTTTGGGTTATTTTTATTACAAAATTTCAGTCTGCCTGTGGCCTGGTATTAATTACTTTGATAGCGCTAAGGCTTAATTTACACCGGTGGCTACTTTTTGTGAGCATAAACACTGGAACATTTGATAAAATTAAAACTGTCACTGCCTTGTGAGCTGGTAAGATTTAACAAGTACCAACAATATTGCCAAGGAGAATTAAAGCCCTTTTTTTTTCCTATTTCATTTAATGAAGTGATACCTTTATCTCTAGTTTTTTTACTTATTTTTCTTTTAACTTTTAGTGTATTTTTAACTGCAACTGCAGACACTCCTAAGTGTTAAAAACCAGAAGGATAAACCCAGGAAGCACTCCAGATACATCTCCAATAGCACAAGACCTGTTCCTCCCACCCCAATCCCCTTATAATTGGTTTTGATGTTCAATATAAGGGATAAATGAGTGCCCCTCTCCTGCTTGCTCACAGTATGCCACAAAACCCTGAAAGGGTTAATTGGCATTTTAAGAAAAGGTAATTGTAAAGCATATCTGCTGGGGTTATCCCCAGAATTGGGGGGGTGGTGCATAGGTCTCCCACCCACTGGAGCATCTCACATCTTGAAGAGCATGCTGAAGACAAAAGCAGTCCTACTGCTGTTTCTTGATTTTCACTTTCAGCTCTAACTGCTAACCCCCAACGTGCTCTTTTGAGTTTACTATATCAAGCTAGTACTTACAGCAGAGTATATGTACTGTGTCTTGACTGTAAAATTATACTGACATTGTAAGCATAAATATAAATCTCTGTGTGTGTGTTTGAATCATACATAATTTACTGCTGGATTTATTCACTGCAGAGGAGCACACTGACTGGAGTGGGTGCTCTAAGAAAAATTGGATGGTGAGACTGGCTATACTTCTATATTTTTTAAATAAACCAAACATTTCACTGAGTAAAATATATAACCTGACATATAAAAAGAAATGTGGTTTTAAGTAAGTGAGAAGTCGAACTGAATCGGAGCAAGGTCACGGGTGGTCATTTTCTTACTATATCAAACTCTCTGCCACTTGTTTGTAGATGCTTATAACATTTTTATCCTCTGAAAATATATATTTCATTTCCACTTTTGCCAATTGGAACTTTTTCCAGGATGTTCTTGTAATGCATTCCAGTGAGTAAAGAGAAGTCATATACACTGGAGCACAAAGGAAACACTTCCAGCTTTGGGCTGACAAATACCCAAGAGTTAACACCAATTTGGGGCTTTTATTCAAGCAATGTTTTTCTGGGTGCAGGAGTTGATTTCCACATTACTTTTCTTTGGAGGTTGGCTTTGGATATTCAGTTTACAAGAGGCAGAGTTCCTGTGTGTGAGTTTTTTTGAATGTCACCCATCATAGTGTAAAATAAGGGGTAGCTTCACTCCTTTAGCCTTAGATTCATCAAACTCTGCCATCAGCAATTCTGCCCCTCCTGCCCTGCTCCTGCTCAGATTATGCCCAAAGGGTGCAAACTATAACAATGCTGATGGCAGAATGTGATCCCATGTATTTTCTACTGATGTTTTGGATTAAATTCACCACCCTGAAGAAAACTTTCTACGAAATTCATGGAACTAATCTGTATAGGCATACGGAAGTGAAGGAAGGTTGCATACTGATTCATTAGTATCTTAAATTTTTTTTCATGAGTTTCTTTTAAAATATCCCCAAAAACGATTCCAGCCCTCTCTTCTAATTCTTCTAATCTCTATCCTGCATCTTCCCTCTTGCTGAAACCACCCCACCTTTCAGCAATAGTTCTAATTTAAAGAAAGCACCACAGCAGCTTTTTTTTTTTTTTTTTAACAGCTGTGCTGTTGATTGCATTGTATCACATCCTGCAACTTTACAGTTGGATGATTTTTAGTCCTGGTATTTTTCAGTGTGAATATAATGAAGCTCTACTCAGCCAACCAAGAGCTGAGTTCCACATCATCATGCGAACATGGAGGAAAGCATAGCTATGGCTCTAACAACTTCTACATTACATAACCAAATCAAAACTCCTCATTTGCTAAAGCACTTAGAGAGCATAAGGGTTTTCCTATGTGCAGATGAGAGTTGCTCAAATTTCCTGGCCAGTGAAGTTTTTGTTTGTATATATTGAGAGCAAAACACCTGTCCCAACAGGAAACTCAAGGAAATGCTGAGTCCAGCAACTCTTGGACAGCATAAGCATTTGTTTTGTCACATATTAAAGGCCAACAGCATTTTTCAGAATATTGACCTTTTGTTTCCTAGACCAATATAATATTTCTTAGACCAATAGTTAATATTTAAGAGAAGGCTTGTGCCTCTGTATTTTTGACAAGCAGCTGAGGAAGCTGGGGAGACTTAACCTGGAGAAAAGGAGGGTCAGGGGGAACCTTCTCACTTTTTACAACTCCCTGGAGGGAGGGTGAGGGCCAGGCTCTACTACCACAAAAAGTGACAGGATGAGAGGAAATGACCTCAAGTTGTACTGGGAGAGGTTTAGATTAGATATTAGGAAAAATATCTTCACCAAAAGGGTTGTCAAGCACCAGCACAGGCTGCCCTGGGCAGTGGTGGAGTCAGAATCCCAGAGGTGTTTAACAGAAGTGTAGACATGGCACTTCAGGCCATGGTTCGGTGGTGGGCTTGGCAGTGCTGGTTAACAATTGGACTCAATGATCTTAGAGGTCTTTTCCAGGCTAAACAAATCTATGATTCTACAACTCTAAGTACAAATTAGCTGTGTGCACCTTCAGTAGATATTTCCTCCAATATATCTCTTTAATGGGGTATTCACTCAAGAGTCCCAGTGAAATTCTTGTCATTGTTGAGCTCGTCTCTTAGATCCTTTCCTATTTGCTTTCTGCATTTTCACTTCTTCGTGAAGATGCTTAATGCAGTATAATTGAAACAATTTTATTGTCTCCAGCCATCCATTCTACTGTTTCAGTGGCAGAAAATACTGGTCAATTTGACAAGTTAATATGACTTTAGTGGTCATTTGAACTCCTTTAAGCCACTGGGTGCTAAAATTACTTGTCAGATTCCTACACCTGCAGACTGAATGTAACTTGTCCATAAGAAAAGGAGGGGGAAATTATTTTCCTCCAAAAACCTTTCCTGAAAGTAGTAATTGTAACTTTTACTAATTGATAGGGCATTGATTCTTCCTACAGCAGTTCTGAACCACCTGAGAGCAATATTTGATACTGCCACCTAGAACTCCCAATGATATCTTCAAACTACCTCCTATTTTTCTCACTGGGCTGGATCATTAAAGACAGAGTCATTTCAACTCCTCCTTTGGTATAGATAATTTTTGGGGAACTATTTTAGCTAATTGGATGCTTATTAGTTCAAGTTTACTCTTAAGCTTTCTGTTCTGACCATAAAACTCCACACAGATATGTGCAGTTAATATTGGAGTAACTGCCAAAATAAAGAAAATGTTTCTTCCTCCCACCCTGCCTCTATTAGCACACCTAATTTGCTTCACACGCAGCAGCAGTAGGTACAATCAAACCAGAAGCTCACGTTTGGAGTTTGGTTTGGGTTTTTTTAGTTTTGTTTCTGTGTATATCAACAACACCAGTGATATCTTTTCAAACTACCATGCAAATGAATTATTAGGTAACTACAAGAATTATATGAAGGACTTGATCCCATATCCTTAGAATTCAGTGGCATTCCCAATTAAATCAGCTAGACCACACCATATTTTTACCTTAGCCCTATTTTATTTTCAGGTTGTATGTCACTCTATAAAGATCAGACCATACATTCTCCTAACATCAATAATGGTTCCCATTGACTCACAGCCATGGCTACCAGAGAGCTACCACCGTGAGCTCCTGCCAAGAGGTCACCCTGGAAAGCCTCTGACAAATCAATGGGAGCTTCATGGACTGGTTTTCTCCCTTTCAGGAATAAATGCAAACAGTGTCACTGCCTGGACACTTCTGCATCAAGATTAATTCACCAATGTGCTGAGAAATTCCATTCTGGTCCATCCTTCTACAGTCTTTCCCTTCAACTTGCATTTCGGTTCCTTTTCTTTAAAAAACTGTTCAGTGGGAGAGCACAGGTACCAATAACCTAACACAGGTTTCTTTGTGTCATTCACACTACGGTGCAAGTCACTTTTCAAACCACATGAACTTGCTAATTTTAACAGGATGCACATAATAAAGCATCTCACTTTGGAAACTTCCCACCTTAGTGTCTTTAAATATAAACTTCAAGAACCCATTTAGTAACACTATAATCTTGTTATAGGGATAATACTCTTTTTTTTTTTTTTTTTTTAAACAGTGATCAGCAGACTCTCCTAAATAACAGCAGCAATTTTTCCTTACAATGCCAACAAAATTACTGCTCTGGGAAAAGGCTTGATGTCAGAAAAGGTAAGCTAGCTGCTCTTCCTAAAAACCACACACATCTGAATTCTTCTTTTAGCGTGGTTTCCTACAGATTTCTGTCCTTTAGCCCTTGCTCCTCTATCTCCTCACCATACGCTCTGTTCAGGAAGCACGAGGAGATGCTGCAGCCCACCAGCTGTTCCCAAAGCCAGCATGGAAGAGTTGAGTCCTGCCCACCTTTCCCACAGTGGGGGCACTCCTTTGGCTTTCTCTCCTCCACCAATTTTAACCAAACTTACAAGAACTTAATTATCGCCAACATTCCTGCCCTGCTGTCAAATTCAGTTGAGAAAAGCAGCCGCACTAGGAGGGGACTGACAGGTAAATCAAATGATTATGTAAAACCTCCTTTTTGTACATCCACAGCCTAAAGGATGCCCTAAAAATCTACAGAATGTCTGAAGCCCTGTGCTGGAAATACTGTGAGCTACATGATCTGAGTAAAAGCTTCATTTGTATACGGGTGTGTATTTAAAGATAATTAATATTAGCTGTGACTTTTGAGACTGGTATTAACACAGCCTCACTTTGTAGTGCCTACAGTTTTGTAAATGCAAATAATTTTTAGTTCAGTTTTGCATTTTTAATTATAAGCAGTCAGAGTTTCTTTGGTATTTAACTGCCTAACCATGACTCAGGATAGGCACACACATCCATGGCAATTAATTGTGACTAGGATTTGCAGGTGTAATGAAATCAAAGTGCCTTTTTTTCTTCTTTAAATTAACCCTCAAGCGAGTCTTGAACAGAAGTACTTGAGATGCATGGGCCCAGATTTATTTTTTAAAGCTTTGACCAAGAGATTTCTCTTGGTTGAACTAAGGCAGTGTATGTAATATTAATACAAGCTCACACTGCTGTGAACGCTTACTGTATAGTATTGGATGGGAGGAGATATACTGTGATATTAAAAAAAACATTATTTCGAGGTAGGCATGCCAAAAGCAGTTCTGTGGAACAGAAGGTGGCCTAATTATTAAAAGAAATGGCTTCCATCTCTGTGATGGTCTGACTGTTTGTGGATAAAATCCTACAACTGTGAAAGGCCTCATGCACTGCAAAAAAAAAAAAAAAGAGAGAGAGGGGGGAAAAAAAATCAAAGTGTTCAGCAGCCATACATCAGAGAGACTGTACAAGAAGGGTATCGTATTTTTAGAGACCCCAGAATTCCTGAGCAAAGTAGTAGTTAGTACCAGGTCTACATCAAAAGAAAACAACATTCTGTGTCATCACTGGCCTCCTCTGTGATGTTTTGCCCTCAGCTTCATAATACTCAAAAAGTCATGGTTGAAAAAGACAGACTGTCCCTTTAAAATTAGATCATCCCTTTTATTAATATGCAGAATGAGTTGTCAATTGACCAAGCAACAAATGTACATCCTCATATCCTCATTTTCACTTCTATCTATGAATATTTTAAAACCCTAATGTGTGCTTGGCCATTTGGGTTTTAAGCAAAGACTTATCACAGTGTAAAACCCCTCATTTTTATCCCTTAGCTGAGGGCTTCTTTTTCCCTTTTCCAGGGTGTCATTAAAAATCTGATGCCAAGAGCTGGGACTTGGCAGGGTTTGCGATATAATTTGCAATCTGCAGTGTTTGCTGGCTAGCCCCCACCTGCCCCCCTCTTTTTTTTTTCCCTTTTTTTTTCCCTTTTTTTTTTTTTAACCAGCCTGCCTGCTAGAGTCAATAGGGGGCATCCCTCATCTGTCTAAAAGAAAAATAGCAGCATACTAATTAGAATTCTATTTGCCAGAAGCCTCGGAGTTGCTGTGCTTATAGATTTCAAGCTTCTTTTGTTTGAATTAAATTGCCAACTTTTCCCCCCCCTCCCTCCCTTCCCTTCTTTGCACTAGGCATGAGAGAGCGGGTGCCTTATTTGATTGAAAGAGGGGTAGGGGGATGGGGAAAAGGAAAGCCTTAGCTATGGAAATGCTGAGGAAATGTCAGGGTTGTGTTTAAAAATGCCTGGTATGCTTTTCAATGCCTGACTCCTGTCTTTCTCGCAGGGTTGTGGAGGGAAGGAAAGGGGGCCTGGCATTAAGCACAGGCACTCTGCCCCTTCTCCCTGACACTGAAATTCTGGGGGAGAGCCTGACATGCTTTTCCCCAGCTCAAAGCCAGATGGTTCAAGCTTGGATAAAACCTTGGGATGAGATCACAAAGCTTGTTCATAACAGAACACACAACATCTCTGTTTTTCTGTTAATACCTCCTTTTGTACACGTTGTGTGGGGTGAGGGAGGGGCCAGGGCATATGTCATAAATCCAAAGGAAAATGTCATATTTAACATTAATTTGTTTTCATAACCCCGTGAAAGAATTCAAGCTCGCCCCATTAAAATGTCATAATTAACCGCCGAGAAGTTTTATTACAAATAATTTTTTAATTTCGTGAACAACGAACCGAAAGGCACAGCCCAAAGTTTTTCACTGCCCTCAAGCATCTGAACATATGGATAAATTTTTTTTTTATTTTTTACACACAAAGAAGAGTTTCATGGCGCTTCACATTTATGCAACTTCCCAAGTTTAGGTGATTAAAGAATATGAAGGCTGAGCTGGGTTTGCATGGCCGGGAATTCTGCCCATGCACAATACAGCCATTGACTCCAGCCATTGACAGTCAAGTCTCATGCACTGATTCACAAGCGGGGACAAGCGAATCGTGGGGACAGAATAATGCACTCGATGATCTTCATACTCCTCATAACAACGGAATGCTCGCCAAGGAATAAGAATTCCTTTCAAACGCATTAATCAGTCAAATTTACTTGGCATTTTCATGGATTTGCTTTCTTCTTACGAATTCTTAACAGAGCTCACCTAGAGCTGTGATGGGCACTCTCGGATGGCACTGCTGCTGATCCCTACCCAGACAATGTTATATTCCTTACTTCTGACACAAATACTGCATTAATGCTTGTGATAAGGCATATTTAGAATTTTTGTAAATATCAGCTTAAAGCTTCCTTTCACTGCTATTCATTCATCCCAATGTGATTTTGTTTCATAAACGTCCACAAAACAGCAACGTTATTTTAGGAGTATAAACATGGAAAAAGGAAATTAAGGCTAATTCCAAGTTGAGGTTGTTTGTCTGACAGTACTTAAAATTAGTAATTTATAATGCAAACTTCTTCTCTTCCTTAAAAATTTGACCCTCCAATTTGGTTTAAAAATAATACTGAGATATGCCATCGTGTCTGACATGAATACTGTTCTATTCCTTTTCCTTTTAAACTGGGAAATCTTTAAGAATGAATCATGTTGTAGTTTTTGACTGAATTCAGGATCATGCCTGAAATACTACTTTTTCCTTTAAAAATAAGAATCATATATACTTTATCATAGTATATTTGATTTTGGCTTAGTATATGCTGAGATTATTTTTGCACATCTTTTCAAAATAAATTTCCTGAAAAAACCCACAGAACTAAAGTACCAGCTAACCATTGCATTTTTATGTATTCATTAAAGATAAGATCTTAAAGGAAAGAGGGAAAATACAGACATTAGTAACTCTTACATATACTCCTCGGTGCTATTATATTTTAATTAGCACAGTTTGCAGGCTGTAACCTTTCCTAGGCCTACATGATGCATGAATATTTTATTTGCATTACTATAAAGTAAAAATAATTTGATTATCATTCATACTATTTATGATTACATGTTTCTAGACACGCACATAGTCTCTGTTCATAGAGGACTTTAACATTCTTAAATAGCATAGAGTGCTGACAAGCAAAGTATTGATGTTTACAGTATCATGCAAACCCCGAAGCCAACCATGCTCACATCCCTTTGAATTACTTTTCAATCCGAAGCCTCTAAGAACCCAGTCCTCCTTTATCTCTTCTCGTTATAAAAAGTGGCAGGAGGCAGAGTGGCAGAATGACCCACAAGATGGCACCTGTCACCAGTGGGATTTCTTCTGCCTTCTGCAGGCCAAATTTTGTTTGAACTCACTATGGCCTCTGTCATATCCTCATTTTCCCTTCCACTCTTGCCTCTCCTCCTTAATCCCCTTCGTGCAGGCTCAGGCTCTGTTTACCCAGCTTCCGAAACCTTTTTTTCTGCAAGAAGCCAAAGTAAAACTTCATTGAAAGAGGGGGCTCAGGATTAAGAGGCAAAGCCCGGCGAGGAGGAAGCCGACCGCAGCACCTGCCGCCTTCGCCTAAAGACAGTTCCTGCTATCCACCATTACCAGGCTCATTCTTATAGATGTGCATCTGAAATACATGATTACTTTAGGTCTCAAAGGTGAGGGAGCTGATTAGCTCTCTAATGAAGCCTTTTGTTATTACTTACAGACAAAGTACATCACACAGATGGAACGTACCAGAAGACCGCTTCCTTATGTCGGGCTGGACATATTTTAACTGGTAAGATCATCCAGAGCAATGAGGTGAAGCGGTTGCTATAAATACAGAATCAGTGGAATTTTTTAAAAAACAGATTAAAGGCAGTGACAGAAAACAACAAACAACCACCATAAGACCGCTATGCCTAAAGCCCCAAAGATGAAACTGGTAATTCATCTGCTGTGTGAGTCATTCTGTACTTTGTCCAAAATTACATGGGGCAACGTTAACTATCTGCCTAATAATAGAGGTATATTTGCCTATTAATAGAGCTATGGCCAGTCCATAAAGATGATGTTGATGGACATCCCTCTTCTCTTTGACTACAGAAAGGGCCAAACCAAAATGCTCTTACAGAAACACAACACACAGAGAAAACCCTTCAAGCTGCAGGTCATTGCATCACTTCATCTCACCAACTGCAACACGGAATTGTTTTTCCACACAAAATTACACAGCAGATCACAGGGACCTACAAAGAGCCTGGAGCAGCAAGCAGCTCCTCCTTTGGGGAATGCCACACTGGCAATTGGTTTCTTCCTTTAATGACTTCATCACTTGTAAAGGGAAAATATCTTACAACCCCTCCTCATCATCCTCATTCCTCCTTTTATCAACTTCAAAAATTCACCTAATTACCCCAAAGCATAAACAGGGTCCGTGAGTAGCCACCAGCAAGGGCAGGAAGGGTTCACCGTTTTCCTAACGAAAGATGGCACAAGCCTTGAGTCTCACCCAGGGAAACATCTGAAGTGATTAAGAATTTGATAGCTTCATCAAACCTAGTGAAGAAAGTCTTGTCTACATTTAGACAAGACAAATATACCTTTATACCAAATATATCTTTATACCAAGACAAAATTATTTAAAACAGTGCAGCTACATGTAGACAGTAGTTAAACACAGTGTTTAAAATAACTATCACTATTATGAAACCCTTAAAATATTAACATCACCCCAATGATTAAGGGTACCCTTTTGATAACTATCTGCAATTAACACAAAGAGAAAATTGCATTTTTGTAGCCCATAAGTTGCTTTTACTACAAACACCAGAACTAATTCTCACCTCTCAATACAAACAACCAGGCCATAAATATATGTTTTACTGAAATTCATCAAAACCTGGGTATCAATACAGCTCCCAAGATGCCACCTTCATTTCAGTGCCTCCTCGATAAGCAACTGAGGGATAATCTCAGGGTGTTTGCAGAAAAACAAGGAAAAAAAAACAAAACAAAACCCGGAAAACCCCAAAACACTGATAGTCTCCATTTGAATTGGAGAATGTGGACTAATAAAACAGAAGTGGATTTAGGAACCCTGCCAATTTACCTTGAGTTTTTGGGGAGGGGGGATTTGTTTTGACCTTTTTGATTTTTCATTTTGAAGTGACTTTTATTTCAGGCTTTTTCTGGTAAATTATGAAATCAAGCAAGTCCAACCCAGAATGAACCATTTTGATCAATCTGAAAGGCAGCTTTTTTTGAGACTTTTCTTCTGCCAAGAATTTGAAAATGTCACATTTCATTCCAGGATGAACAGAAGCCAGATTTCAAACTCTCCAAATCCTTTGCGAAACAAAATTTCTGTCTCTTTCACAGCTCCAAAATTAATTTTTTTCCCTCAAAGGCTGCAGGGTGGCTTAAGATAGTGGTCAGCAATTACAGATAACACATGGGTGGATTTTAATAGCATTAGCATAGCGGGGGCAAGGGTGGGATCATGGAGTCAGAGCATTTTGAGGGAAGAATGGAGCACCAGCACTCCCAGCTCCAGTGAATCCCAAGCTCAGGCGAGCTCCAGTGCCTCTCCTCAAAGCAAGATATAGACTCTGGAGAGAACGCCAGCATTTCCTAGCTCCCACTGCGTTTCTATCAATATTCTTAAACTTTAAAAAAGAAAAATACAATCTGGTGTAACAGCCCTAGAAGACTGCTGACTACTGCTACAAGAAAGTCTCTACAACTGGAACCTATGGAGGGATATAAATCCAAGGGCTGACCTGTAGCTTTTCACCCAGCCAAGGAAGCTATTAAATTCTTGCTGATTTAAGTTACTCTCCAGTAATGTGCCACTTCTTGAGAAGGAAAAAAAAATCTCCCAATGTCTCTTCAACGGGAAATTACCTAAGGATTGTGATTTTTGCCTCAGAACTATTTAGAAAAACTTAAAAGTCGTGAGGCCAGATCTGCAGTGGCATCAAGGCATCCCATTTATTCTTGTGGCTCTGCACAGGAACATCGCACCGTGCCAGAGACCTCTGGAATTACTCTGGCATAGGCAACAGCATTATTCAGATGAAAATATTCTCATGAAGGTTACAACCAGCAAGTCAGGCATGTGAAAGCCATGGCTACCATTTTTGTACTGGATGCATCCCACAGACATCCAAATACCATTATTTTTCCCCAGTGGACCAACACCACTCCACCATGGGCCTTGTCTCCTTCCCATCCACACCACGAGTTCTGGGAGCTGCAGAGGGCACAGAGCTCCCTGCTGGGCTTTGCACAAATTGCCTGTACTTTACAGTAAAACAAGATAAATTCTTTGCATGTCAAGGACAGATATCATTCATGCTTTTTTTATCACTGTTGTTTCACAGCTCTATTGCTTCTGCCACTTTTAACTTCCATCCTGCTCCCTGGGAGTCATATTTAAGGTCAACCAGTACACATTAGTCCTGCCCAGAGTAAAAATTTCCCCCTTACATTGAAAATGACAGGCCTGTAAAACAAAACATGAATAAAAAAAAGCCATTCATTATTTATAAAAAAGCAGAATGGCAGGGTTGTCTTTTCTTGCATTACACAAATCCAGTATGAAAACTCTAACCTGTATATTATTATAAAAGCTCTGTCGCCTGTAATATCTCTTTGTTTTTGTAATTATTTTAGGCTTTCTACTCAGGAGGAATAAAAAGAGCTTATATTTTCCCAGCACTCTGATGAAATAACTTTGAAATCATGCCTTGTAGTTTTCTTCAGTATAATTAATCTCAAGATGTCACTCCCCCCACCCGCTATGATAGTCTCACTGGAGTGGGTTGTGGGGGACAACAGTCAGGAGAAGGATATTTTGGTTTTTTGGTTTTCAGCCCAGTTAACCACTCTTTCTCCACAACTAGATCATAAAAAAAGAAATCAAACAAAACCTGCAAGAGATAATCCCCCACCAATAAATTTATCAAGAGTGAATTTTCTGCAGGCTTGCTAAACTGTCATGAAGGGGAGGAGGTAGAGATCAAATATACTGTTGAGTAAGGAAACAGAGAGCACAAACTTTGTCCTCAGCTCGGGGACAATGATGCTCCAAGATTAACCCACCCTCTCAATTAACACCTCACATGAAAATCCCAGCAAGGTCATGGGATCTGTGCTGCAACTCGGTCAATCAGCATTGCCTGCCTCCATACAAACCAAGATCGAATGCAGAATTAACACTGGTCCCCCAAGCCCTCGCTCACAGACTCACGTCAGATTAAGCCCTTGCATGGAGGAGATATGAAAAGCATTTCTAATTAGGGTCTGAGGTTACTGGTTAAAATGCAGTCGAGCAGTCTACCAACCATTCTTCTCCCTCTTTTTTTTTTATAATTTTAATTAAACTCAGATACTATTTAATTCCTACCTGCATATATTTAGTACTACTTGAATGCAAACCTGATAAAGAATACTCCTGATCCCCACTTAGCTGCCACAAGCACTTATTAAAAGGAGGGTGACTGTCTTCAAGATCTTCCATGGGTCCCTTTGCAATAATTACTTTTTATATCAAATGAAAAGCATAATATTTTCCTGTAAATAGATTTTTTTTCCTTGTGAAACCTTGACTTCCCTACTCTTGTGACAAAATTATAATTATAACCTCAGTGTAGTGGTTAGTTACTGTCATTCCAGTCCATGAGGAGAGATTTTTTCTCTATATATGCTGGGTTCTTCTTATTCCATTACTCACAGGATTCTTCAGAGGTACACTTGAGGACATTTTGCAGCCCTTTACTGTCACAGCAGCACTGCTGTACAACCTGTGTTTTGAGGAATGGGAGAGAGGGGATTTAGCACCAGTTGGATCCTGTTAAATTATTTGTAATTCTAGGCCACTCCACAACATTTCTGCCATTGTGTGATTAGCAATCTAGATCTCTCCATAACAATTTTTAATATCTACCATGACCCTGGAAGCCTGAGTGCTACATCTACAGCATACTAAAGCCTTGTGACTCCAAATTATAGCCCTGAATAATTCAGGAATTGTAACGGTAGCTCAGTACTTATTAAAGCACTGGGAAAACTTTGGGATTCTCATATCTACAGGCTCTTCATTATTATTCTGATTATAAAGATGTTTTAATATATGCTGTTGCTATTCTTACACATTACCACAATACCATTTGTGAGGAATCCATAAGTGATTCAACTCCTGTATTAAGCAGCTACACCTCAGACTATCAAGGGATGCAGTAAAATGAAGTTTTGTTTCTTTTCTGGGAAGATGGGAATTATCTAATAATCTGCACATTAAATTTTAAAATCCCAAATTATGCCTTAGACATCTTAACAAAAATCTGACACCAAATTTATTTAAGCAAAACAAAATCAGGTACGTACAGAGCAACTCTGGTTTTTCCCTGATAGATTCAGTACAACAAACAGGGACAAAATTAAGTCTAAATAGTTTAATAACATATTAAAGACATTCTGTCTTCTGTGCTAATCCCAAATAAGCGGCTCTAATAAGCCTTAGTGACAAGGAGGATCTAATGAAGAGTTGAATTTTTCATAGAGGTTTTATTAGGTTCATCAGCCTCCTCCAAAGTCCAGGCCTTCAGTCGTGACAGCTCTGAAATCTGGAAGAGATTATCTTCAATTTACTGAGAATAAACATCTCATTTCCACAAGGAAAATTCCATTTGATGACAAAATTTGTCCGTGTCCTAAATTTTGAAACCCTGCCACTGGATGTCATACTTGAGTAGCTCTGGGTAAACGCAAAAATTATTGAGTTTTAATAATATGAAAAAATCCATGAGGCATTTTCAGTGTGAGAGTAATATACAGTGCAGAAAGCATCCAAAATAGCATTTTGGCAAGCTTTATTAATTTTCCCAAGCTGTTGAAACAACTTCATTACTTTCTGGACAGTCAGGCACCCAGACTTTTGTATTGACTGTCCTCATCTGACTGCCTCACACAGACTATGACTTGGCTAATGGTTTACCAGATGAGATATCCCACACTATTAAAAAGGAGCCCTCTAAATTAATTTATAACTCAAAGCATTCTCTTCCCAAAACCTTGTGAAATATCAGATGTGTTGAGGGGGAAAGTAGCTTTAGCCTGTCTCACTAAATAAAGCCAGTAAAATGGGTCAAACCAAAAAATGAAATCCTAGTGTGATCACTGCTTATGTTGTCAGGTTTAAAACAGGTGATAAGGCTTTATTTACAACCATACTCATAATATCTGGCATGGAGCAGATGATAAGGTTTTATTATTGCTGCTTACTTCTGAAAGAAATTACTTTCCACGTGTGTAAAGCTATACATTAGAGGAGCCTTAGGCTGGGTAGGAAATCTGACTTTTCAGGAGAAGGGGGGCAAAAAGTTGCACCATGTTAAAGCTGTAATGGGAGGGAGGTGCAAACTGGCTGCCTGAGCCCCCCTTCATAGAAAAACAGACACTGGACTTTGCTGTGTGGGTGCCTCAGTGCCTCAGCACAGCAAGACAGGGTCACATCCCATAAATTGTGCTCAGTCACCAGAATAGCAGAATTCTGGTGAAATAGCAGAATTTCTGACCTGAAATCCGTGTAAGGATGGCAGCCATGCACACACACAGGCTGGAAAACAACTCTAGCACCTTTGGGGACTCCTTCATTCCAGTTTATGAATAAGCAAATCAAAATTCCTGGTCTGTACAGCCATCAGCTGCCCCCAGGAAAGTGACACTGTCACTCTTCCCCATCACACCTTTGAACAAACTTTTCAATTGATATGAATTATAAAGAACTCCCTTTTGTCCATCCAAAACAATTTCATATTTAGGAAACATCTTCCACTATCCTCCACAGATATAACCTGGTTTGATATTTGGGGGCTAGTGTTTTTTACCTTTTTAAACTAAACTTTAGTAACTTCATTACTTAATTATCTTTTAAGCTTCAGAAGGTGTGGAGGTGTTTTAGAATAAAAGTACATTAAAGGTTCTTTGAGAAATTACTAAAAAACACCTGACTGGAAACTGTTTCCTTTGGTAGCATTTAAATGCTACAGTTAAAAGAAATACTGAAAATTTTGCAAAAGCACCTTTAAAAAGAGGAAAAACAAATCCTGGTCCATTCTCAGAGTGAAATCATCTCCAATGACTTTCTGTTCATGAAAGACACCACAAAATCCACTGAATGTTGCAAAGCAAGGCAATAGGAGCAGATAGCCCAACCAGCATCCTAGACAACTCCTCAAAATCCTTCAGGATTACAGATACAGGCATCATAGTGGGATCTGGTTTAGCTCTAGAGCATTTACTTTTATAGTAAGTATGTCCTGATCTGAAACAGATGGAAACAGTAGCTTGCTACAGGAAAATGATGACACTATTTTCAAATAATGGCTACAAACTTAAACCTACAAAACTCTTATTAAAGACAGGCAAGGAGTAAATGGGCAATTAATCATGACAGAAACAAACCAAAAAAAAAAAAACCCTTCTTACAAAAGATTTTGCAAACTTAAATGCACCATCCCTTTTAATAAGATCTGCTTTGTCACTATTATCTATCCTCAAATTACACCTGCCCCTTGCTCATAATAATTCAGTTTAGCATGCAAAAGCCCTGCTTGCCCCTGTGGACTTTAGAAGAGCTCCTGTTTAGGTTACCAGAAAAAACCTTGTAGCTAAAAGAGCAAAAAAAATTAGAACACTTTGTTCTTTTCTAAAACTCATCTCTCCCATTCAGCTAACTAGTACTCTTTTCATTTAATCTACTCAGGTAAAAATAACCATTAAATATCACCTAAGTATCACTTAAATTCTATTTTGGGGATTTATGACTAGGATTAGCTTGGTGTCAGCTTTGTGTCACCTCTTAGTACAGGGTTGAATGACAGAAATTCATTTAACCACAGTTTGAATCCCATTTCTTCCCTACCTCTCGATTCATGCACATTTTTCTATCTAACATATATTGATCTCAGAAACCCAAAGCCACTTTTTAACACTTTATTAAACACAATATATACAAAGTAACATATTGAAAGTATAATAATGAGGCCATTGGTAATACAATAATGATAGTCGAAGCTCTATCAAATATGTAATAAATATTTTAATTACATACCTCATGTATCTGCTCCCCACTGTGAAAAATAACCAGGCCTAGCAATTTTCATGGACGATGACAAGATTACTATTACTAATGGTCTGAGGTACAAGTGTTTATTTTTAACATTATTAACGGTACTAATTATGATGAATACGATTATTTAGAGTCATTATGTGGTAGAAGAGTTTGATGATTCACTCAGGTGCCTAGAATTTAACATTCTCCATCTACCATCTATGGAAATTAATGACATAGCTTAACTCTGTTGTTATCGTACTCACTGCCAAGAAAATTGCTTTTAAAGAAGAAAAAAGCAGAAGATCACCCAAGTGTGCTGCCCATTTCTTTATTACCCTGCAAATGTTCCTGTTTGCAAATCAGTAAGAAAGCCTGATAATAAGATGCTTCACACTGGAAAAAATGAGACAGTGACTTTTACAGATGAAGGGACAGGTTCCACAAGCCTTCTATACAGAAGTATTATTTTCATTATTTGTAGGGCTTGGAATCAGAGCCCTTGGGCTAGGCACCAGATATCCAAAAAAGCTTATATAGGCATGACAGACAAAGGAATATATTGTAAAGCCCATTTCACAGATGGAAGCTTACACCACAAAAATCTGAGGCCTAAGACCATCTAGATTATATCACTCAGAGCATCTTCATGGCCTCTCACCTGTCAACAGGGCAGGCTTTCCCTCCTGCACAGTCTGTCCTCTCCAGCATCCTCACAGCTATTTCATACATGGTGACATGGCTGATGGATTTGGGCAGACAAGGTGCCACACGAGCTCAATGACACGCTGCAGCTGTGCTTGCAGCCTCACAGGTAGGGGAAAACTCATTTGGTGAGCAACCTTGGGCTTGCTGTTGGCAGAGAGTGCTGACAGAGGCACAAAGGCTGTGGCAGAGACACAACACACGTTTCCTACACCAGAGATGCAGGCTTGGCCCAAAGCCACCACCATTCCCCCTGTCACAGGAATCCGTGTCACCCACCCCACACAGCACGGCCTCATGGGGCTCCACCAAACCCTGTCTCCATGAGGAAAACACAGAAACCATTTTGCCATTGATTTTGATGCTTAACCCTTTGCAGGTCCCAGCCAAACCTCTCCCTCAGATTCCAGGGACTGCTGAGGCTTCATCTGCCCAGTGACAATAAACAACTGGCACCTCTGCGGCGCGATTCCTCGCGGCACGCAGGAGAGAGAGGGCAGAACCATTAACTAGTTAAATCTGATAAATACAGACTCTCAGCAAAAGGAGGAAGAAAATGGACCATTCTCACTTTGTAATGCATTTCCATCGGTGACTGGCACGCTATTAGGATCGGGATCAAAGGGGGTGGGATGCTGGTGTCTGTGGATTTGGGCCTTTCACACTGTCTGATTGATGGAACTGAAAGGCTTCTGCTTGTAAAGCAGTCACCCCAAACAGCTGTCTCCTGCTCCTGTCCTCCTCTCCATTGCAGCATATGCAGTTCAGATTTCATTTACCAGCCCCTTTGAATAGCAGAGCTCTCAAGGAAGTAAAGCCTTGCCTCAGAGAGGATGACTGGCAATTTGCATGCACAGTACTGCTGAAAGCATTGTGTGCCGCCAGTTGCCAAAGGACATGCAGCAATGTGTATCTCCTATCTTCCCTACTTTTCTGCTTTCTTAAATTATCAGTGTTTTACTTCCCTTTCATGTTCAAAGCATAGCAAATTTATTTGATATATTCTGAATGCTGGAGCATGCCAATGACATCAATCAAACTACAGAACACTGGGAAAGCTGCTATAGAGTAATCAGAATTGGCCATAAGCTATAAATATCTACTGTCTCATGATTCTCTTGGCTGCTATGCAAACTTTGATCATTAGCACTGATCAAAGATCATGAGGGATAAAATGGTATTATGATATAATGCCATGTATGCTACAGCTGATACTAAGGGCTATAGATGACCTATGCTTGACTATACTGTCTTTCTCTACACACCAGAAAGATTCATTAAAATGGCAGATCTCTTTTTGCAGTACCTTAGAGGATATGTAACAGAAAATCACAGTGCAATCACAATTGGCATAACTATTCATCACCAGCCCGAGTGGTCTGTGTTTGTATTCCCTGCAACACAGCTCCTTATAATACTGCACAGGTGACTCTCAGACAACATCTAATTGTGCCTGAGAGGTCACCAAACACAGCTAATGACTTTTTATTGTATTATTGCATTTAGATGGATTGGATGTTTCCTCTCTAATAGCAGGACATACCCAGCATTTCAGAGGTAGATCTTGTGTGGTAAAGTGACACAAGTTTGGCTTCACATTTTTAATCTAATCATTACTTGCATGAGAATGGTGTCTTGATAAACATGGATTTTATTCACTTGTAGTGCACCACCCAATGCCCAAATTAAGAAATATAATATGGGGTCTCCTCCCCTGCTTGCCAGTACTTTATTCTGTATTCTGAGTTAGGTATTTAAATACCTTAACCAGAACTCCAAGCTTTCAGATAAACCAAAACAGTATCTAAACCCACAGCTGTCAAATAAAATTATATAGAATTGCTTCACACAAAAGAAATGAAATTAATATATCATTAGTCATTAACTTCTGAGTATTCTCACAAAAAAAAAAAAAACACTCAGAAAGAACTCTATCTGCTTAAGGTTTTCTTAATCATCTACTTTTTCTATGAAAATTAGAACATCTTTCCTTGAAATTTAAGACTTAGCTTAGACAGTCTGGGACAAGAATGTCATATGACTCACATGGCCACATTTCAGAGCTCTTATCAATAAACCTACATAGTTAATTTGCACAGTTTAAATTAAAAGTGCTTGATACACATGCATAGGCCAAATTACACTTCAACAACAAAGTGCATCATTCAAATGGAAGGCTACAGTTTTCTCAGATGTGTCATTATCCAGCATGTAGATCTCATTCTGCTTTGCTAATACCACAAGCTTTCTTGAGCCTGTAGCTCAAATATTTCCAAAAAAATAACAAGGATTATACAATTTTCCCCACTTTACATAGCAGAAAAAAAAAAAAAAACCAGGCACAAGAGAGAGAGGTGATCTGCCCAAAGTCTTACACTGAGGCTGAAAAACCACCACTAGCATGGATCCCACCTCTCCCAAGTCCAACTGAAGTAATTTAAACATAAGATCCTTCTTCAGCTGAATTGGAGAAGGGAAATCAACCAGTGGGTGAACACATTCTCATTAACTGATTCTGTGCAAACCATGCTCTCCCAGCCCCCTCAGACTTGCTTGAATTAACAGAAAAAAAAATCATTCATACAAGTTCTTTTGGTGACATATGTAAAACAGCTGATTCATATACAGGCTTCATGTGCCAGGTCAGAACAAATTGTCCTCAAAAGCAACACGGTTAAATTGAGTGGAACTGGCCTGCACCAACTTCCAAGGTACATAATAGATATTATAAACTTGTCTTACTTGGCACCAATTTGACAACCTCCGTTTGAGAGAACAGAGAGTGAAAATGAGTTTTAAGCATTCAGCTACAAAGAAGTACAACATTCATTATGTACAGTCCTTTAACAGATTGCCCAGATTGTGGACGCCTTCAGCAGACTTGAAATTTAATCTCTCTGGTGCAGTTTTAGTCACTACATGTACCACTAATATATAGCTGCTACTACAACACAGATTACTGTTTAATCCTGAGCTTTTCTTACATTGTCCATGTTGCTTAGCACATAAAGGCCACTCTAGTCCTCAATGGATCTACAAGGTAAGAAGCCAAATTCCACTCTATGCAACTGAACCTAAGAAAAAGAGCTGAGGATCAGTACTTATCCCAAAACTGCCCAGCAGTGGGGTATCAGCCACTTTGAACATATCCTGGACATTCCTATGAGGTCTCACTAGCATCCATCAGGTCTGTCTTGGTGAAAAATTCTGTGTTCCAAAAAAGTGATTGAGAACCTCGTGGCCCTCAAGCCATGCAAAAGTGAATTCAGCACTACAGCTGAATCCCCACAGATATAACCCAAAATGGTTCAGTGTGCCACTTCTGATTTACATCTGTTTAAATGAAGGAAAAAAAACCCTGTCTCCATGGGAAGCATCTTATTGTGCTTTTGGATTCTTAAAAAAGTTCTTTCTTTCTTTCCCCATTTTGGGAGGAGGAGACTATTTCATGTTGTTTCTTCTCCCTCTGCTTATTACTGATTCTCTTATCTTGCCGAAAAACAAAATAAGAGAAAAGTCAGAAGTGTAATTTGACTTTTTCTTTAGGTCACTTTCAAGGTCACTCTGGCAGCAGTCAGATAAAATAAACAGCCTAAACCAAGAAGAAACCTGAATTACAGAGTCTGTTCCAGTGCCTAAGTCAATGCATGTCTGCACTGGTTCAACTGGTCATTTCATCAGGCTCAGGAGGGAATAGTTTGGCACTCAAAAAAACCACTTTACCTTATTTTTTTTCTAATTACCAGTATCTCAATCTCTCTGGCACAGTCCAGTTTTGGGCTTACACTACATGCAAAGTCCCACTGTGTTGTCAGAGACAATAATCATGGTGTTGCTGCAGTGCCTTAATTACACCCCTGTGCTTTTATCTACTGCACTGGCTCCTGTGCTGGAAGACACCAGCATTTCCCACTGAGTTGTTGGTGTGACTTTCTTTTAAAGCCTTTCCCACTACCATCACTGTAAGCCTAATGCTGCATTCATAAAAACAAAAAAGGTAGTCCTTGTGTTTGAATGGCAGATAATTCAAGTAATTTCTTTTATGTATTTCAAGTATACTTCACTTTGTAAAGTAAGTTTCAGTTTCACAACTCAGATGGTCCACAGGATGAATACGTTCTTTTGAAATATACTTTTTATCCAGTCATGCACTGAGACCTTGTGTGCATTGTTACACACATACACCTGCATCTACCAAAACACAGAGAGCATTTCAAAGGCACTTGTGGGAGTTTGGAGCTGAATTCTGCCACCTTGCCCTCAGTCAGAGGAAGAGATTATCCACAAGGATTCTAAAATTCCAACTTCCTTAATAAAGCTGCCACCTAAATCTTTACTGGATGCACTAATGGAGAAGAGAACCAAGTGATAACAGCTGTGATAAAAAGCTTCTTACATTTGAAGCCTGCAAAGAGAAAACCTGTGTCAACTTATTTTTCTAAGCAAAAGATCTATGGTAAACCTGGAAGTATGCTGTAAACCTAATTACATCAGGTTTTCTCAAGCAATCATTTTAAATTGCTTTGAAGAGAAACTCCCATCAATGCAAACATCCAGGAGTCATCTTTTAAGTTTGAAAATTGTCTTTTCATCTGCCAAACAGGAAAAATGATTGATTGCATTTTCACAAATTTGAGCCCTCATTTTTAAGCCAGACACAGGACTTGTGAAAATGTTTCTGAGGTAAGGCACAGTTTCACTATTCTGTTTCTTTTCCAAATATATATCTGCAATGAATATGCTGACTGCTCCACTTGCCTCTTTTGTGGGACCCACTATGGCAGTCTTTTCCAAATGCTTCTCTTCTTCTCTTCCCCAAATTAGTTCTGTATAAGCTTAGACTTTTACCTTGTGTAGAGCAAATATACTCATGTTTTACTAATATCTTTGCATTTCTCCATAGATTTTCATGGGTTAACAGGTTCTGCCTCTCCCTTTGCTAACTAGGGATTGCAAACAGTATTCCAGTTATCCTCATCACTCTAAGTCCCCAAACATCCCAGAAATTATTAACACTCACCTTTTTATCATATTACACTCTCCACATCTGCCTAAGTATTAAAACCACACTTATCACCATAAAATCATGGAATGGTTTGGGTTGGAAGGGAACTTAAAAGTTCCTCTGATTTCACCCCTGCCATGGGCAGGGACACCTTCCACCATCCCACCTGCCACCATCCAAGCCCCATCCAACCTGGCCTTGGGACAATTCCAGGGATCCAAGGGCAGCCACAGCTCCTCTGGGCACCCTCTGCCAGGGCCTCACCACCCTAACAGGGAAGAATTTCTTGATAATATCCAATCTAATCCAACCCTTTTTCATTTTAAAGCCATTCCCCATTGTCCTGCCAGTCCATGCCCCTGTCAAAAGTCCCTCCTCAGCTCTCCTGTAGCCCCCATTAGGCACTGAAAGCTGCTCTAATGATATGATAATCATGATATGTGGTTTTTCCAAACCAAAAGCAGATTTTGTAATAACTCAAGCCCTTGATATGTGAAAGTACATTAAAACTGCCTTTCTTCTCTCCTGTCCTAATAATTAGCCTTCACATGGACTACTTGGAATGATCTCTTGCAATCACACTCACACTGCCCACCTGTACCAAAGTTTCAAGTACTGAGACAGCATAATTTTCTGAAAATAAAATATGACGACCACGGCAGCAAAGAGGACATTTCATTCTTCTTCCTTGAAGAAGAAAAACCTTTGGCAGTAGAATTTTGAAAATCAACACTACAGACAGCTTTTCCCCCCATTTTTTTGACAGTTCATGGCAAAGTTAAACAGCACTAATGCATTCCACTTATTTCAGATATATCAGAGAAAGAAAATGTATCATCAAGCAAAGTTTTCACACACTCTTCTGCTTTTCCAGAGGGCTTTCTAATAGAAATTATTGTCATTTAGCTCATAGATTACCTAGACTGAACAGGAGAGCAGCATTAGGTCATACAAGAGTGGTCATGCATGACTTGGGGTTTCTGAGCGTGTTCCTCACCTTTGCAGCAAGCTTCACCTGAAGTTCCTTATCAGCACTCAAGTCACTGCTCTTCACTAAAATCTAAGTGTAATAACTCATGAGGGATAATGAAGACAACTAAGCATCTGTTTGAATCCTTATTGAAACCTTATTATTTACCTAGACTACGAAACACAGCAAAACATGTTCCTACTTATCTTCTACCAGCCAATATTAGCAGTTATTGTCACTTTGAAATATTTTACAAGCCCTTGAAACATTCACTTCAGGGCAAGGGTGCTGGCCTTACGCTGGCCAGCAAACATACTGAAAATAAGCCCTGGCAAACAGTTTTGACAGAGATATTTTGGGCTTCAAGTTTTGTTGATAATGCACAGACACAATCAGCACTACATGATATTTTTATTAAAACTAATTGTGCATATGTTAAAGGGATTAAAAACTGGGTGATGGCTCTCAACATGTTGCTAATAGGGAATCAGTCAAAAAACAGCCATTTCTGTGAAGATGTGCCTTACACAGCTTGTCTTGATGTAGTGCTGCAGAGTGTGCACATCAACAAACCAGAAGCAAATAGAACAGGGATATACTCACAAATTTTCAAAGTAGATAAGAATATGCTGGATCACCAGCTGTGACTAAAATTTGCTTGTAATGTCTGGATGTATAAACAGGGATGAAAAACAAAGGAGAGAGAACAAGCAATATATGCAGCAGTGATATTTAATCATTAACAAATTTCTTGATGTAGAAAACTAAGATTGTTTCCCCCAAATTTTTTGAAGACACAGTCAAAGTTTGGAAAATCTGCTGTGTTGGAAGAGATCTAACATATCAATCTAAATAGGTTGTATACAAAACTTAAAGAGTTTTCCTGACTTTGAGGTAGAAACATCATATATCTGGTGAGCAAGATGGTTTCTGTTCTCTGAAGAAAGTCATGATCCTTTCAGGTACATCACATTGTGCTGAATGAACATGCCTACAGCCTCCAGAGGACAGAGTGGGAGACAGGAGCTGTGACAGGAGAGAGGAGGAACCTTTTTCTCAATCTTCTCCCACAGCTCCACCACAGCAGGGGACAAACCTCATGTTCAGATTTAGCTGCAGGCCTTGACCAAATTTAATATATATGTTGGAGTAAAGAGTTCTGTCTGAAGAAGTAATGCTCTGGGTAAAATTCACTTCACTGAATTTAGCTTCCCAAAAGAGCCACTCATGTTTGCCTTGAGGATTGTTTTAGGGGAAGCTGTTGGTCATGCCAATATAATTCCCTTCACACAAAAGTACAGTTCTGTACTGGATACTAACAATCCATACAAAGTGATGTTATTACCAGAGTTACTATGTATATGTTGGCAATTACATATATTTTTCTTCTTACCACTGTAAAAATTTCCTTTCCCTAATAAAGTGTGCAAGGTTTCCCAAAGAGTTTAATAACCCAGACTCACTGAAGTGTAGCTGTTAAAATAAGCTAAACTGCTTTAACTTCTGAGCTGTCAGACCCAATTTCAAATGACGAGATGTGACCACTGTTTTCATGTGAATTGCTAAAATTAGGTAATTTCCAAACATATGCAATAAATACAAGGAAGAATGTCAAAGTTCAGGGTGTTTTTTGTTGCGAATTTGCTTTCTTAAATAAGTGGCCAAGAAAAAGCCATTAATTTATTAAAAATAATCTAAAATAGTTAAAAATGTTAACATACTAATAAGCCATGAAGAGTAGTGTTGCTGCAATTTAAAAAAGTTAATTTTCAAAAGGTATTTTAACTTTTTTTTTAAGCTATCTGGTTCAATCTTTTTTTCTCCTTCAGGCAGTAAAAGCAAATGCATATGGCATGAAAATCTGTTAAAACATAGTACTTTACACCTTTGTTTGTACCTGCTCCAAATATATTTGTCTATAAATTAACTGCACATGGTGGTTTTCACATTGGCTTATTTTATCCATGTGTTCAAGAAATTTAATACATCACTTGTGTTCCCTCAATTACAGCTCAAGTCATCAGACAAAAGAGGAGGAGTATAAACATAGCTACGTATTTTTGCATTTTTATATGCAATTTATGCCCAAGGCATCAACCATATGTAAAAAATATGAGAAAATAACCCTGTATTTCTTTCCACTGCATCTCAAGAGCTGAACTCTCTCCAAATACCAATGTCTGAAGCAAGTGGTGGATGCCTCATCCCTGGAAGTGTCCAAGGACAGGCTGGACAGGGCTTGGAGCAACCTGGTCTGGTCGAAGGTGTCTGTGCCCATGGCAGGGCATGGGAAGAGATGACCTTTAAGGTCCTTTCCAACCCAAACCATTCTGATTCCATGATTTTACAGGCAGAACAACATTTAGTGGCAGTGGCCTGCAGGGCAGACCATCCAGTAGGACCCACACAGCAATCCCATCCCAACACCAGCCATTCCTTCATGCTCTCCAGCAGCAATCAGCACTCATGTCAGCAGATGAACTCTTACCAGGAGTCTTTCTGAAAGAAATCCACGTATCCCAGGTATTTCCTACATGCTCTAAAGACACCCCAAGGTGCCTGCCTCCTGCTCCTGTGAGCCAGGGTCCCTGTTTCAGCAGGGCTGTATCACAGAACGCCCCAGGCTCTCCGCCAACTCCCTCGGCACACGCTTCCATGCGAAGCGGGACGGATGTTGGGTACATGTGGGCTGGGTCACCTCACCCCTCTCTTAATTTTAGCACATGTGAAATTTGCCATATGGGCAGCTCTGAAGAGTGAAGTCCTTCACTTTCTTGCAAGAGTAGTAGAGCACAATCTTTTCCATGACTGTTACCTTAGTGCATCTCATCCCTTGAGATAACTTTTTTGGGAAGCTGAGCTGGATCACCAAGTCTAGTTCTCAGCCCCTGCAGACCACACGTTCCCTTCCACAGGCTTATCAAGAACTGTCTGCCTTGAGGGTTCACCTTCTCTGTTCCCATTCTCAGGTTGCTTTCAGATTCACTCTTGGAACAGTTCAAAGATTTGTTCTCACTTCCACCCTTTATTTAGCACCATGTTATTACACCAATAGTATTCTTGGTGTAATGGGCAGGCAAGGGAATTAAGATTCTTCTTTTCATTCCCTCCTTGCAGTGGAAGCCTCAACTTCCAGGTACAGCAAGTCCATCTTTCTTAGTGACCAGAAATCTCATTTCATATCACCTTTGCTTTTAAATGAGCCTGCCCTGGATTCAGACAAAGTTGAGACTTGAACTCTGCACTGCTTCTCCTGATGCAATGGTACACTTATTTAAACAGGTTACATATGGAAAAGGTTAATGTCACAATCCTGCAAAAACTTGCCTAAATGTGTAATTTCAGGCATATAAATAATTCCATTAAATTCAAATTACTCAAGCCCACTGAATTCAATGTTGCTATGCCCATGACTAAATTATAAGGCACAGGATTGTGGATGTAGAGATTGTTATCCATGACCCAATTTGGTGGGTCCTCACATAAATCAGATAAGCAAATCCCTTTTGCTCATGTTTGCACACTACAGATTCCTTGCAATCCTGGATGTCTTAAAGAGATGAAAGCAAGGAAAAGCAGCCAAGTATCACAAGCTCTATGGTGAATTTTCAATCATGGCCTCAACTATTTTGTTTGGTCACTTTTTAAGAAAAAAAAAATACAGTATAAGCAAAATAAGGCACAGTATCTTAGTGCTACTTATATGAAGAGATCCATGTTCCAAATTCTAACTAAGCACTGCCTAGAGGGTGGAAACACTGTCTTTAGGAGCTTTCTTTAATTTTCTTTTCAAAGCTTAATTACATTACAGGAAATATTTGGCTAAGGTGTGGCTATTCATCATAGTATCTCTATTACCAGCATCATCAGAGAGGTTTCTGTCAATTTTTCATTTTAACCTGGCTTTTACTTTCATAATATAATTATAACCCCTCATTTCATTTATGTTATAAAGAGAAATTACATCTCTTAATTTTCTTTTACTAAAAGAAAAGCTTTTTCTCGAAAAAACCCTATGTGGTAGTGTGCAACATATTTAGAGCTTACGATCAGCAATTTCTCTAAAGAGGAAGATTTCAGGAAAAAAGTGACTCTAAAAGTAATTTCAGCAGCAAAGTAGATTAAATATCCACCATATTAGTCACAGAGTATTAGATGGAATTGGATTGACTGGGAAGAGGTCAAAGAGTTGCTGAAGGTTTTAGCCCACCAGAGGAGCAATAAAATTCAACCATACTTAAAATCATTAGCTTTAAACCCTTTGATATTAGATCCAAACCTCCAGCACTCACAGAAGGAACCTCCAAGCACCACGGCAGGCCAAAAGGAAACCCTCTAAGACATCCACATTTCACAGAAACCTTGCAGTGAAGCACAGCAGTGACAACAGAGAGAACCTGCACACGCAGGAAAGACTGAGCCACAAATAGAGGGGAAAAGAAATGCAGCCTTTAAGGGAAGTTAATTTATAAAACAGCAAGATATTCACTTTAATAAGTACCAGTGGGGCCCAGGGGACTTTTTTAGGTGGCAAAAAACCCCACCCACAAGTTCCTGCATGGTTCCTCCACTTCAGTTCCTTGCTCCCAGTACCAGGGCTCGTTTCTTCCTTCCTTTTCTCGTGATGACAAGGCACATTCCCCCTCACAAAGGACATGTTTGCAGAGCAAGTGTGGCACCAAAATGAGACAACCAGGGATCTGGATTGCATGACATGATAATGTGCTGACAGCAAGGCAAGGATGAAATCTGAAAATGCAGAAGTCATCTAACACAGCAACAATCCCAAAGAAAGAGGAAAAAGGCAGAGGAGTAATTAAAAACCCTGAAGACAGTGATGGGTCTCAAGTTTTTGAACTGACTTCCTATTTAATAGAAAGGATGGTTTCCACCCGAGAGAAGAGAGATAAAAGAGAGACTTTGCTGTAACTAATAACCAACTGACATATTTCTGTTGGTTTTGTACATTTCTTCACTCATTTTGAAAATGACAAGTATAATTAAAGTTGTTAAATACATCGAGAGACTTGTCAGTCAACTAAAATATCAACTCTTATAAATTCTCCACAATAAGCACTGCACACAGCACAATGCAGAAGAAATTAATCTCTCACCAGAAAGATTTAGTCATTTGATGATCCTAAAAAAAACAAAAAACCTTACAGATTTTCTATTTCCTGGGGCAAAATGAACTTTTCTTCATGTGTTTGCTGATATAAAATGCATGTGTTTAATTTAACTTCTGCAGTGTAGCAAAATGAAAATCTCATTAAGAATTTTGGTGCCTATTCAGAAATATTTGGGGGTTTAACTTTAATGCACATCCTACAGAGGAGCACATTAGGGGTTGTTATTTTGCACAAGTATATTTTTTTCCAAGAAGGATAAAACAAAAAAGAAGATGTTCCAGAAACATGCCTTTTAGGGACAAGTTTCAGTGGAAAAAACCCATGGCTGTGCCCTGCCACAAGGCTCAAACTAAATTAAACACAACACAGGCAATAATGAAGTTTTGTGTTAGCTGTGTATATGCAGGATAATTTTAACCCCTATAAAACCCTCTTAGAGATATAACTTTGCAAGCCACTCAGAAAGAAGCCCAACCCTCAAAGTGTGAGTTCAGCACTCAGCTAATCCATGTGTGCTACCAGGTATGACAGGATCCAAAAGGCTAAAAAGCCAGTCAGGAAAGAAGAGCCCATGGAAACACATTAACTACTCCAGAAAAATTGCTGAAGGAAATAAACCACCCTGGAAAACGTGCTTTTTCAGTGTTTGATAAGAGATAGTGCCTCAAAGCAGCCAGCATCAGTCTCCAGTACCTGATCACATTCTGATGGAACAGTGGATTGAATTCATGTAAATTCACGAGCAGCCTGTGCCTGCGCTGGGACCCTGCTGCAGCCTCACTGCTGAGCACAACAGGGACCCAGAGATGTCACCATGTCTGTGGCCATGTCCCCCTGCTCTGACCCCGGGGAAATGGGAGCTGGGCACAGCTCAGGGGGCTGCAGGGGGCACTGCAAGGCCAGCAGGGCCTTCCCTCCCTCCCCAGTGCCCCCGTGGGGACAAACCCTCAGCGAGGTGGGCAAAACAGGTCTAAAACTAAAATTCTCCAGGGAAGCAAAACCCACAGGGAACATTAAGTGTATTTAACAAAATTCATGGAAAGGCATTCAAAAACTCATTTGAGTTTACTGCACTAGCTGTATAAATATAATCAGAGAGGAGCAAAAAAAAGAAACCCAAAATGCAAAAAAACCTGAACAAACAAAAAAATAAAACAGACAAAAACCCCCAAAACACACACCACAGGAAGATTTCACTTGGCCACTAAGACACATGTTCAAAAGCAAAGTCTGTCTGACAGGAGAATAACTTCCATCTTGTCAAAACCTTCAGTAAGTGATTCCCCTTCCAGGCTGAATTCCTTCTGGTACAATAACTATGAGCTTACTCTAGAGACTGGAATTGATACTGTCTAAATTAGCACAACCAGTGCTATACCTGGGTTCTCATGCTATAAATGAAGCAGCCCTGATTACAAAATAAATTTTAATTCTTGTTTGAAACCAAACTCTATTTTTCCTCCCTCTCCTTTTTAAAGGCTGGTTTATGCTCTGGCATTTTAGCACCCTCACTAGTTATAGCAGAATTTTTGTTGTAGGGTTTCACAGATGATCAGATGGAAGCCAGACCAGCCTCACCCCTCCTGCCAGAGCAAGGTCAATCCTCAAAGCAGCCCAGGCTTTGTTGTTGTTTAAATCTTGACAACACTGCTGGCATTGTCAGAAATAAGTGAAGGTTTACACACAGGGAATACCTGACCACTTGGAGCTGGACTGGGATCTCCTCTACAGAACAGATTCTGGATGAATAATTTGATATATTATTAAAAATATGCTTTATAAAGCAGGACAGTTTCTTTTGCACTTCATAAAAGAAAATCTAGAGACATTATAAAATTTCTTTTCCTTGATGGAACTTACTGTTTTAAGCCATTCTGATGAGTAGGCATCAGTGTTGTAGTAGAGTAAAATGTGCCCTCACAAATATTATCTGAGAACACTCCTAAAATATCTCCAAGGATTTTTATATGCTAGGTAGAATACACTATCATATCAAAGCAATTCCTGCATTCCATAATTTAAATGAGAGCTGGAAGAACGCGGCTGGGGTGATCAATTTCTTTTCAGGGATAGTGACTGAAAGAATAGTTGACATTTCATAGGTTTTTTAGTGCCTAAAATAGTGTGTTTTCAATCTCTGAAGGCTTATTTTTCTTTCTAAAGATGGCGTGGGGCCTGGGGGACCCACTTAAAGTTTCTTGCCATACTTGGCCAAGAAACACAGTGTTGGTGAAGTATAAACACAGAGCCCTTTTTCTTTGACCCATTCTGCAGTGTGATGGGATAGTGTTGTTAGTTTATGTGAGAGAAAATAGCATAGGCTTTCTGAAAAAAAAAAAAAAAGTGGAATTGGATTAAGGCCTTTGTGCAAGCCTCAATGCTGAGGGGAATTAGCAATAGTTGTAGGCACTTAAAGGAGCTCTCATGCTGAAGCTTATCCCAGATTTTACACAATAAACATTTGAATATCAACAGTGTTTTGCAACTTGCAGCACTAATGTATAAACTTCTTCCTTTTGAAACTCCCAAATCCCTCCAAACGTTCGCAATACCCTCTACATAAACATGTAGGGCCTATAGTGGAAAACACCCAGTCAGGGATGTAAGTCTGATTTTTTTATTTCTTTCTTTTTCATCCCTGGAATCTAAAATGAGATCTAGTACCATTAGCTGGTTTAAGCACTTCAGAAGTTCTGTGTTTTAACCAACTTTTTCCCCTCCAGCCTCACTTTCCATTTAAAAGACAAAGATGTCAATGAGACATGAGCTTGACTTGGGTATCCTAATATTACATATTTCATGCTACAATAAAAAGGCACTACAAAACCTTTGAAGTGATTCATTAAAATACTGATCTATCCCTCTTATCAGTATGTTCATAGCTTTTTTTTTAGCTCAGCTAACGAGCTTACACCACACTACAACATGAACATGTGGGACAAGGATTCAATTCCCTTCCTTTAAACTCATCTGCAGGTGAGCAGGACTCAGGACAAGGAGGAAAAGCTGGACTTGCTGCTGGAGCCCTCCTAACATCCATGGAGCTGCTGTCATTGGCTTAAAGTCAAGCTTGGCAGTTAATGACAGGCTGAGAGCTTATAACATTAGGTGTATAAATCCACACTGACTAGAGCTGGGGAAAAGGTCTGTCTTTTCAGATTGTGATCAGCCAGATTTGCAGTTGACATGGAATTCCTACTGGCTTTTTTAGATGCCACTTAATTTTGGTATCCTGTTTAAAGGATGACAGCTGATTCAGGAACAAATTACTTCCACGCTCTTGGTGTGAGCCCAAAGTAAATCTTCTCAATACAGTATTTAATTATAAAAGATTCACCCTCGCCCCAATTCCCTTTTTAACTCCTGTTAGGTAGGTATGCATGTAATCAATTTTACATCTTTGTAGCTGTAGCTGTCCACTAAAAGATGGAACAAAGAAATAAGCCCATGGTGAAAAACAGGGTGGGAAAAACTTGGAGATCATTTTTTGTTACAGTGTTTGTTTTGTGCTTGAAAGGACTGCGATAAGAAACTCATTGCATTAAGAAAAAATGAAGACATTACTGCCCTGTCCAGCTCTGAAGCATGTTGAAGCAGTTTGCCTATTGAATTTGATACAATGATGTATAGATGAATAAAGTTATCTCTAGTATTGAATGGGACGGTGTCAGTGGGAGGGTAAAAAGGGAGGAACTTGGAATCTGAAAAGAATACTTTTCCCCCCCTCTTTTTAAGAACTTGAAGGTCAGGGTCCAGCTGCCGTAAAAGGCTAGAGGACAAACAAAATGCTGCACAGGCCCAAATAAAGACAACTATAGACACATAGCAGAGGTTTCCTGCTTCAAGTAGCTATTATATTAACCTACACTTTAGGCAAAGAGCATTTTAGGTTTCACACTGATGAAAACATAGGATGAGCAGAAGCATCAATAAAAGTTGCACCTTTAATGAAACAGATGAAACAGGCCAGCAAAGGTAGGAAACAATTTTTTAAAAGAGGAAATTATATTGGGTCTAGTTTTCTTGAAATTAGTTATTTTGATTGAGATGAGGCAGTAAACTTGCTTTTCTCTTCTTTGCATCCAGCCAGGAACAATTCTAAGAGATCTGTTGCCTAGCTCCTTGCAAGGCCTGTATCATAAACATCAAGAAATACAGAGTCTTGAAATTTGAGGTAGTATATGAAAAATATATACTTGAACTCATTGTTCATTCATCCACGCTTATAAACTGTTAATATTCTGATAAGCTGGCTTTCACATTATGGTCTGGGAAATAAGGGTAAGAATCTTCAGTGAGGCAGTCAGAAGGGTTAATATCCCTGATGAGAGGGGAAAACTGCATTAAAACATCAAGTTGAGCTGCATTTTGTCATTCATGCTCAGTGCTGCTTTTGTTGTCTTGTAATTACTCTAAATTTAAATGTCTCCCCATAAGATGAAAGAATGGCTAGTATTTTTTTTTTTAAGAATAAAAACTAGTAGCCTGTGCTGTTCAGCAGGGGGGAGGAGGGGGCTGGATAGCTTTGACCGAGTTTGCTTGGCTTTTTTTAAAACAAAAAAGAAACAGCAGAGGTAGAATTGCCTCATGATGTCAGGTTTTTAATGTACATAGGAATAAATTTAATAGCTTCAGATGACCATTATAAAAACCAATGCAATTCACTGAATTACTGTTTTTTCAACATTGGTTGGTTTTAATTGTTTGGGGATTTTTGCTGCTTGTGTTTTATATCAGTGACACAGAATTCTAAAAAAATATTCAAATTAATTTAAGTGATTGATTTACCATGTACATTTTGCAATAAAGAGATGTACTGAAATCATATAAGCTCTTTCCAACTTAACTTCCAGACCAGATATTTAATCATGCAAGTTGGCAGAAAGGCAAAAACAGAAACAAAAAAAAAAAAAAAAATCTTCCGTTAAAAAATTATATTTTCACCTTCTGACAAAAATGTTTTAAGAAATAAAAGCTGGAAATGAAGGTTGAAGTATAACATGAAAAGAAAAAAAGATGCAACAGTTAAGCCTTAAAACCACTGTTTCCAGGCTAATGTGTGTTGTAGATCATTAGCCGAATGCATTGTCTAATGGGCATAAATGAGAGCCTTCGTTTTGAAGTTCCTCTTTCATCTGCAGTCAAACTTTGAGTTTGATCCAATCTATAAAGATAAATCTAGGGATTAATCTGGAGGTTTAAATGGTTTAGCCAAAGGTTGGTCCAGCTTTATAATAATGACAGCTGATTTGTGTTACTTTCCACTGAGATTTCTTTTTTTTTGGATGACCCCCCTACATATTGCATCTCGCAATTAGGCTGTTGACAACTCTATTATGCTGACAGCAGAGGTAGAGCTACGTGGGGAATTCTACAGCATGTTGTGCTGTAAATGTTACTCACAGATGTCTTAAGAGACTGCAGCTTGTCCCATGTGTTCCTATCTCTGCTGCAGCACATCTCGAGTTGCAGTTGTTCCAGTCAGAATTGGTGGCATGCTGAGCCTAATGCAACTCTTACCAACAACTTTCTGAGATTAGGAGCCTGTCAGGATGATGTCAATGGAGGTTTAAGAAGTGCTTTCTGAAGTTGTTCTGAGTTAATAATTAATGGGTTGATTATTTTACTCCCTTTGATAGTTCTTTTATATTTGGATGCAGCTGGCTGGAAATAACCACAAAGGGAAACTGATTTTATTTGCCATTAATTTTGATTTTACTTAGCAAATTATCCCGTGTCCCACCATCACATCTTTGCTAATCTGGCTGTGCTGTAATGTGAAGATGAAATCTTTGATTAACAAAACAGATTAATCAGTTTCTAGAGTGTTTTGGGGTAAGATACATGCACATACATCTCCTCCCAAGTAGTTTTCCAGTACATGCTTAGAGATGTGTTAAGTGCTGAAAGCTGTCGAGCAATCAGAATGTTTTTGATGTAGGCTGCATCTTCCTCTTGCAGAAATAAGTGTTTTGCCAAGTAAAGCAGAAGCGTTTTGTCTGCACAAGGTTAAGATTTGGCAGTGCAAACTGGAAAATACAAGTTTAGGGCTCAAACCTTGTCTTTTACACTCAAAAAATCAGCTTTACAAGTGACATTAATCCAAGATAATTTCCAATATTACTTTCTTGCTATGATAATGCCCACAGATGCTAAATGTTTCCTAGATATATGTCAAGACTATGCCCTACCTTAAATTGCTATTTTACATTGATTTATTTTCCAGTACTTGAAATATGTGCATATGTATCCTACCTACGCATTCCAACTCTGGCACAAGAGCAAATTCACACATATATGACCTTACTTTCCTTACAAGGAAAAATGCTGGAAGATTCAGCCCTTTTTGAGATCTCTGTACTGCCACAAAAATATAGTTAATTTACTTTGCAAAATAGTTTTGTCAGACTGACCTAGTCTATTAAAATTACTCCATGAAAGAAATTAGGGAAACTGAACCAGAAGGAGAAAAAAATATGTCTCATTCTGGATATTCAGAGATTTTGTCACTGCTTGAATATTTCCATCGACAAATTATAAGTAACAGATTAAACTTATATCTTTAAATGAAAAACATCTTTACAACTTAGGTGAGAAAAAAAATCTATGCAAGAGATGCATTCAAATGCATTTGTGCTATTTTCATATGAGAAAACTAATAGTTAAGCATACTTTGTAATTTGTAATTACTCACAAATTAAGAATCAAAGCAAAATGTAGTAGTTAACTAAGAGATCTGTTTCTCTCCTGGGTGACCTAGCCAGTGTAAATGAAATCCTATTGAGACAGAACACTTTACTAGCCAGATAATGAACAAGCCAGTTTATTGTATTGATTTTTAGAGAACACACATCTCTAAGCGCCATGACTAGACCATACTACCAATTTTCTAGCTATTAGATATTTGCCATTCTGTGAAATAAGTTTGGAGTTCGTAACAAGCACACACTACAAACTTTTGCAGTAAGATCAAGAAATAAAAATAGAAACTGTTGCTATCTATGAGGATACTGCAGCAGGATCCTGTAGATGCAATAAATCTGCATTTTACTCCCCAGTTTGTAATGCAGTGTGAGGATTCAGCTGCAGAAATGAGTATCACCTGTTAGCAACTCTAGAAAACTTCAATACCAGCAGAGATATGACTCCCCCCTACCACCAGTGCACATCTCAAACACATTTGAGTGTTTGAAGATATTTGTGAGCTATGAAGGACACCCTTAAGAGTTAAGAGAAGCTTGACCATCATGTCACAGTTCTCACTGATCATCTGTAATTGAAAAGAGCTTTTACTCTCCCTGCCTTCCCAACCCCAGCTTAAAAATTGTTTTTAGAAGTTGACAGGCGTCAGCAGGGAAGCTGAAGAGACAGCGAGGTTTTAGATTTTTTTTTTAATACATCTGTACCTGTTTAGGCAGATTAAGTCAGGAAAAGATGCTGTTTCAGTCACCCTGAGAATTTGATTATTATTTGAGCTGGATTTGATATTTATCAGTAATGTGCAAGTAGGACAAACTTGCTAAATCTTGGTGAGGGAACTGTAAGAGCTTTTTTTAACTTAATAACAAATAAACACATACCTCTGCCTGGTTTTATACATATAGATGTGTATTTTTATCAATAAAACACAAATACATTGAACTGCATTCAAGCATAAGTCATTATCCTCTGCATTCTCGCTCCCATTTAAAAAAGGACAAAGATAACAGGGAATTGTAAGGATTTTTGTTAACGTGCACTCTATAAAACTATCTGATTGAAACAGTATATTCTCCTGAGAAACTTTAAATCTGGTCTTCTGGAAAGCACTCAAATTTTAAGATAACTACAGATAACTGATTTTGAAAGGCAGCATTATGAAAGCAGAGCTTATAATATTTCAGTGCCCGCCGCTGGACCTCACAGCAGCAATTTCTCCGTGACTTGTTACTACTTTAAAATTAAAGTTTGATATTAAGGGAACACTTTAGTGCTTAGTTTACCAGAATGTTACATTTTAGCTCAGTGATGTCTTTTTAAATGCAGAGAAAAATGACTGAAGAAATATTTCTGAACAAATAACTCCATCAGTTCCAAATGCCTGCAGAAAAAGCACAGAGTGAGGGTGTCTATACCTGCGCTTCAGACTTCTGCAATCTAAATAACAAATATTTTGTGCAAATTTTAAGTTTATCTATTTTTAAACTGCAAATAAACATTTCAGATCACAGAGCACATAACTAAATATAGGACTTTTCTAGTGTTTTTTCTAGGAACATAAAATATCCCCAAGAGCAAAATATTTTGAATTATTTAAATAAGTTAATACCTAAAAACAAATAGCCATGTCCCAGGTACAAAATTCTGATCCTCGGTTCCACATAGAAAATATTTGGTTTCTAATATGAGCAAATATCTTGACAAGTAATTTTGTATTAAAAAAAAAAAAAAGGCAAAGGAATATTTCCTGCTGTGTTAGCTCTGTTTCACTGATGTGGTTAAATAGATTTTTAGCATTCACCACTTCTTAAAGGTACATATAACCAGGGTGATGACAAGATATCTATGTCACGGCAAATTGGGAAATAATTATTCTGTTCTTTGATTTATTACATCAGTTGTAAAGTATCTAACTGGAACTGGGCACTGCAACCTCTGCACATGTGAATTCCTCTCCTGATGGTATTTGTCTCAGTCTATTCATTTTCAGTTTAATTACTCACGGGTGTAATGACGGACAAAATTCGGACCTCAACTCCCCACTTTACCCCTAAATCTTTATTAGCCTCTGTCTAAAAGGCTCTACCTGTGTAGCAAAGAAAGGAGCAAATTACACAGTTGCTCCAGTGTAATTGTTTTAGATGTTTGGAGCTGGAAATAAAAGCTGTGTTAATAAGTGCACAGCTGAAAGCTTCGCTTTCTATAGCGCCCAGACGCTTGTTTGCATTTGATGAAAATTATTAATACTAACACCAAAATGGTTTGGAAACCATTTATAGGGAATACATACCTACCTCTTTGCTTAAAATCAGTGATCCATTAAGGCTTTTCTTGCTTTTTTCCAAGCTGTGAGCATACTGCGTATTTAAGTGTGTGTAAGAGGGAAGGTGGGGGGTAGGTTTAGCTGAATAAAAGATTGCTTGATATCTTGAAGTCCTTTGAAGAGTTTTATAGGCTTATAAAGCCCAGTGTGAATGAATGACATTTTTCCCCCCTTTACTTTTTACATATGGAAGTTTGTTAACCTGCGTTTCAATTAGGGAATAATTATTAATTATACTAATTACAGGTTTAAGGAAAACCACATACTTTGCAGGAAAAAAAAAAAAGTTAAGCTTAGGGCTGAAATTGTAGCTGCAGACTGTGATGCTCCAATAAAGGCTGAAGCAACACTTTCATGTGGAGGGTTTTACATAAATGTATACATTTCTTTAACAAAACAATAAAGCAACCTTTTAAAGGAAAAATGCATTAGGAATATATATCAAATAAATTATTTCAGACAATCCTGGGTTTTTTTCACTAAGAGTAACAACCATTTACTTTGTTTTAAAACTAAAACGCCACTGAATTCTTTACAATCCGTATAGGAAAAAAAATCAAAGCTGTCGTATTTGCTTATTTAACTATCTACACAAAAAAAAAAAAAAAACAAGTGCAAATTGCAAGTTACCAAGTGCTAGAAATTATAATAATTTGTCCTGACAAAAGAAAGCACTGCCTACATTATTTAAGCTCACAATCATAGTTACCCTGAGAAGTCAGAAAACTTAGATCTAATGCAGTAATTTTGTCCTGAGCAACCCCCTAAATTATATTTCTCCTGACAATCTTTAAATTCCAAACAGAGGAATCCTTAAAATGAAGACTTTCTATTTTTTAATATCCTTTTTTTTTTAATATGTTCTGTCAATTATACTTCCAAATAAACTTCCAGAATCTTCTCACCCCAGATATCGCTTCACCCTGGGAAAGGACACCCTCGATGTTTTAAGAAATGTATGTGAATTAGAAGCTGGATATTTACAGTTTTTGTAAATATACAAAGTAACAAAACCTGTCACTTACTAGAAATCTGTCGGATTTTAATCGAGTGTCATTTTTAACTAAGGATAGAAAGTAGCATCACTAAAGATCGTGATTTTAAAAGCTTAAACTGCCATTACTGCTCATTCACGTTTACACAGGTTACTGAATTTTCAGGTGATTCCAAAATATAAAATATTAAAGATATAAAAACACTGTTGCTATTAAAAAAAATCTCTGCCCAATTTTTTCTGGTTTGTACACCAGCTTTCCATTGTCTCCTGCATTTAGTTAAGCAAGTGTTTTAAAGCATTGAAAACTGCTTCCATCACATTATTACACAGCAATTGAGACATATTTGCATAATGAAAAATAATTAGGTAGATAATATCAATAAGTATGATTAAAATCATCTATTTGGGGGAGCTTAGTGGGAAGATGTAACGAATATTTATAAATTACCATTGTAAAATTAATAATGTTAAACATTTTTTTAAAATAGCATGCAAAGCAGTCAGCAATTGTTTTATTTTAAACCTTCTTTTTTTATAATGTTGTTGCATTTTCCACAATTAACTGGAAACTTAATCCATCAAAAGTACACACAATTAAATCAACTATACAGAGATGAAATTACTTTTCATATTTCTCTTCCCATGCAGAGACAGAATTCCAAAATTAAAGTAAATTAACTAGATTATTGAAATCCAGTTGCAATCCTGATTTTAGACTTAAACAATATTTTAACAAATACTTAGACAATTACTGTTTATATGGGAAACAGAAAACTGCCTGTAGTTTTAGATGAACCCAATTCCAGTAAATAACTGGAGCTGGAATCATACTTAATTACTGTAGTCAACAACATTCATTACTGAAGGCAGCATACAGCTTATATTAAAGTATACCATTATATATTTACATATTTGTTATTTGCTCATTTTTCCTAATAAGATAAATTAGAAAAGATGAAAAATGTATAGGATGCTTAATATGCTGGTACTAGAAAATGCACGTATTAATCAATTTGGCAAACTAAGATGCAAAAATCCTTTCCAACAAAACAAAAATATTCATTAGGTCCCTGTCCTGCAAATCTTTCTAACAGTGTCCCTGAATTCAGCAGGGCTCAGACCAGGATCCCCAACAGGCTCACAGAATTTCTTTCCTATGATTTGACCTACTCTCAAACTGAAGAACTACAGCAGCTTGACTTTCTGCCACAATTACTTGAATTTTCAGACAGCAGCTTCATTTTTTTTTCCTTTTATAATCTATTTTAGGATTAATAATAATAATTGCTATCACTGCCTGAGCATCACTGACATTAAACAGCATGAGAAGATGTGCCTGCTCCCAGGGTTAGAGTCCTACTTTTCATTGTACATTAAGGCTCTGTAGGGAGCAATCTCTGGGAGGCTGCCCTTACAGAAACACCCTTTTGAGTAGTTTTGGGCACATTGTGGCTTCTTTCCTCCTTGTCCCTCTGCAGAAATATTGGTGCCCAGGGAGCTTTTCCCAAATACACAATATCAACCTGCACACAGAGGTCCCTGCTGGCTTTAGCCCAGGGTGCAACTCTCTCCTACTCGACAGCAGCACAGAAATAGTTGCAACCCCAAAAAAACCCCCACAAAATGTGACAGGTCTGGACAAGCAGCTGGTGCTCACATCACACCAGGGCTGTGACATGCAGTAGCTCTCAGGGCAGCAAGGCAGACTGCAATAAAAGCAGACAGCTGAAAAACAGCCAGCAGCAACTTTGGGCATGGACCTGTCAAAGATTCGCTCGCTGAGGCTCCTTGGTGAGTCCCAGAAATGTTGTGGCTTCTGTGTTGGGGGTCTGCAAAACCTCCTGTGGGCATTAGGCAGTGCAGAGGACCCACAAGGTGTCCAATGGTATAAAGCAGTCGTGTCTTCTTACAAAATGTAACTTAAATGCCAGAGAAAGGAAGAAATGGCCGAAGTCTCCAGAAAACACTTCACACCTCTAATTTCCACTTCAGGCCCTTTAACAACTTTCAAATCCTTTTTACATTAAGCCTGTTTTGTAGCAATTCCCAGAAAATTCAGGCTTTACTTCCAACATAGAAAACACTTTTACATCCTCTAGCTATAAAATTCCCCAATGCAGAGTGGCTCACTCAGCCCTGGGCAAAAAGCTTGAACAGCCCTAAATTCTACCTGCCTGAGCAAGGACCTGCTTCCCACCTTTGCAAAGAGCACTGCAAAGGACACAATAATTCAGAGACACTGCTCAGAGCACACCCAAAGCAAACAACTGTGGCCCCAAAAGCTGCTCTCAGATTTGGAAGGCAGATTTTCCTTTCCAGCTGCCTCATATGAATAATGTAGATTTCATCACTCAAGGGGAACTGACAGTGATCAATATATCCAAATTATTGTATTAATAACACAACAATTCACAGCCACTGAGGGCTGGAGGAGAAACACAACAGAAGCAGGTCACACCAAGGCTTACTCATGCCCTGCACTTCTCTGGGTTCAGGCATAACTCCTCTGAAATCAATGGGAATTTGCTTGAGTAAGGATGATAACCCTGGAGTTAAAATATCCATTGCTTCACTACAGACCATTTCAAGGACTAGGTCTGATTATTCTTCCTCAGCAATGGGGAAAGCTATGCTCTCACATTTCAAAATCAGGGGTGGGCTGAGAGGGCTGCCAAGTCTCCTCCAGCATCATGGCACCTCATTGTTAATAGTCTTCAGAAGCCCCTTATTTCCATTTACATGCGTTCATTAGGATTACACAGGTGACTGATGTTCTATGCTAAGTGTCTCCGTGATTGCACAAAGTGCCATATTAACAAAAATCAAAATAAAAATGGTTTGTCAAACACCACACAAAATGCTGCCGAGCGCTTCACAGGCAACTGTTTTAGCCTCCATATGCCTGCACACTATGAGTCAATCTTTAATTACATGATCATATAGAAAACTCCAGCCTCAGTGGCAGGGGCTCTGCAACATTACAAGCAACAAAACCCAAGGGAAGGAGCACACAGGGCTGCTGCTTCCCACTGCTTCCACACTGTTAACGCTGCACCAGCACCTCCCTGATCTCAATTCTTGTTATTCTCAGGTTTCCACTAGAAAAGAGGGTTTGTATCAAGACTTCAGAATGCAAAGCAGCTAAAAAATTATCTTTACACCAGCAAAGCCCAGCTACCTTTGAATTTTGAGTCAGGCCCATCCTGAACATTTTCTGGCTGGATTACTGCTGTCCTCCTTTCCCTTTTTCTCCCAGCCATGTGAGAAACATGAAGTCTGACTCTATAAACAGTGCCCACTTGCAGTTTGTCCTACAAACCCCCAATTTTCTAAAATCCAGAGGCTAAACACTCAAAGAAAACAGTAATAGCAGTAGGAACCAGAAATACAAAGAGTAGATGAAAACCATGGGGTTAGGTACATGTCAAGGACATTTTTCTCCTGCATTTCACAACCCTGACAAGCAGCATGTGCCAAGACAGTCCCAGGCTGGAGCCAGGACCTCCAATCCCAGGAACAGAGCAGCCCCAGGGGGACCAAGAGGGTTGCACCATGCAGAGGATGCTCATCCCACCAGCAACCTGTCACTACAACTTCCCAAAAAACTTCATGTTAGGGCTACAGGCCCTTTCCCTTCCCTCCTGTAACTTCTCAGGCATGAAGCCTGCTGCCCCTTTTCCCAAGGCAATGACCAAAGTGTTCCAGGTACCAAATTTTACCAGGAAAAGGGAGCAGAGAAGTTAAAGCAGTCTATACATTGCATTCCATATACTATATTATACATTGCATTCCATACGCTTTATTTATAACACTCTGCGTGTTCAATACACACAGAGCCAGGCAAAACACCAATACAACAGATTAATCTCTGATCCCAACACATAAGCCTTAATGCATTTTTAGTCCTAGAAGCAGTCCTACCTACTTCAAAAAAATTTTTAAATCAGACAAATTAGGTCATATTAAGCTTTAAACTTTGCCTTTTTTTTTTTTTTTCCTTCACATAATTTTCTGCTTGATTCCCGAGTTGGGGTCTTTGAGATTTTTGCACACTAGGCACTTGTATGGCAGGCAGAGTGTCAGGGAGCCTCAGGTGGATTTCTGGACAAGGGAATAATATAATATGCTGGAGCCTGCTCGGTGCCCTCTCCATGCACAATAGCCCTGAGTGGCAGCGCGTGGTAAGCGGATGAAGCGGGAAGACGTGCATGATCTGATGAGCTTGGCTAAGCTGGGGGAGTCTCCTCTACTCTGCTAAATTAAAAACCTCCCTGCAATTTCAGTCCTAATCACCCCCTCTGATGCTGTAATTGATGATGGTCAGTTAACTCCTTCACTCCCGAGGCCGTTTGTCAGAACCCAGAGAACCATGCATCAGCCAGTGCTTTGTGACTTAAATCAGTGCAGTTTAATGGGGGATTCTGGAAATGTTAGGGATTTGTAAGTGATATGAAGAATATGGGAAGTTGCAGCATAAGTATTTCGTGGCAGGCCTTTGGATACCTCAGATCCATAATGCCCCACTCCCAAGTGGTACAAGCTGTCTTTAAGCCTGGTTTGTGGCACTGAGACATACATTGGCTTCTCTGCCACTCTCCTCCCTGTGGCTGGCACAGGCAAGGAGCCAGCAGCATTATTACACCCTTGCACCTCCCAGCTGGCAAAATGGCCCTTTGCAGCCTTTACCAGTTGGTGCAAGCTGCTCTAACTTGTGTTGAGAAACCAAACCAGAAAAGAAAGTCCTATTTGCATTTTCAGCCTGATTCCAGACACAGCCCCTGTATGCTCCACACACAGGCTTTACTGTTGGCTCCTACACAACGTGCTCCAAACTTAATAACAAAGGTGTGACTGGAGCTGTTAAAAGGATCCTGGAGATAAATAATATCTTTCCATTCCACCTCTTATTTATGAAAGTTTTAGGGAATTGTCTGTACAGTGCATTGTTCTCTCGCAGAATTCTTTTAAGTCTGTTTCGTGCCAAGAAAGAGGGGAAAAAATCTATAAGGTGTGATATATGTTTATACACTGCTGAATAAGAGGCTTTGCAGCATTGGGAAATCTATAGCATGAATTATTCTAACTGATTTATAATAGACAGTGATGCCTTAAGGACTCTATTCTGACTATTGTGCATTCATGACAGGGTTGATGTACTACCTGCACCGTGTTCTGTAACTAGAGCATCCAAAGCAGATACCCATATACCAGCTTTAGAATTACTGCCTATTACTGCACTTTAGAAAAGGGCAAGAAGCTTGCCCTTGTTATATTTTTAAGGTTATAATTTTTAAGGTTGTGTCTCAAAAGACTCGGATCTCAATACAACTGATATTTCATATAATTCCAGGATCAACATCCAGTCATCGACCCTAGATTTTTAAACCTCTCCTTCCGTATTAAAAAGGCAGAAATTGCTGGAGTCTGTTATTTCTGTTGTGTTGCTTTGCTTTCTTTTCTGCATGGGGAATAGGCTACAGAGTCTGGATAGTGTGAACCTACCTAGTTTGCAAACCCCAGCACTGCAATTCTGTGATTAGGAAATCAACTGGCTCCTGGGTATCAAGAGTTGAGCCAGCTCCAAGAAGCCAGGGCAGAAACTCCTCTTTGTGGCCCAAGCAGCAGCAGTTCAAAGCTGCCCTCAGAAGATTTCAAGACTACTTTAGCCAGTGATTAACACCTGACAGGTGGTTGATGGGAAGAAAGTGGAGTGAACTGATAGACCTTTCCACCCAAGGCATTCCTGGTTACCTGCCTGCAGAGGACAGATCAAAGCATTGATTCTAGACACTCATTCCTACTCAGATCACTGATCCATCTTGTGAAGAGTGCAATATTCTCGTAACACTTCATCAATGACCAACATTTAAAAAAAAAATACAATTTCTCGCTTTCCTGGATGCATTGAGGAGAGTCCTGGCTAGTTTCCAGCAGCCTTTGGTCAAGTCCAACACAAAAGTAACTGATGACATAGCAAGAGGCAAGAAAATAGTTTTATTAGAGTCCATTTCAAATAAATAATGTCTCAGGCCCCCAAAGTAACCATATCATCCCTCCTCCAATACTGCCTGCACTGTTTGACTAATGCAGCACAATACCAAAGTTCATATTAAACAAGGGCACAATTCAGTCTCTAACACACAACAAAACAACTGGCCCTGAAGTTCTTCCAGCACAACCAGGATCCACATGGCACTAAAAGGTGGAGTGTCTGCCAGGCAGTAAATGAATTTAATCAGGCACTGGAGTGCTGGTCTCATATGGCTGGAACTGTTGAGTGTAGGTGTGTGTGCACGTGCACTCTTGACATATTAGCAGAACTCAGCCCAAATGCAAGAGAATCCACTGATTTCTCCTGCAGCAATTAAGCCAAGCTGACAGACCACCCTGACCATGCCAATAGGACATCCACTGGACTGGACTTGTGGGGAAACCACTGTGAGGTTGAATGGGAACACACAGAAAGACACTCCTGCAGAAAAACCCTGGAGTTCCAATTTCTATATGACTTGGATAAATAAGTATACAACTCCTACATAACTTAAATGTTTTCTTCACTTGGAAGCCATTAAAGACAGGAGAGAATTGAGCCTGGCAATGAAAAAAATTAATTAAAGAGCATCTAAAACATCTGAAGATTAGGCTTCCAATCTTTGACAGCTTTGCTCAGAGAAAAAGCATGAAAGGAAATGCACCATAGACATTCAGGAAAGTACTCCATTTAGTGGGTCAGATACCACGTGCAGCTGTGCTTCCATATCCAAATGACATGCAAACTACTACAATTGCATGAAGTGTGAAGGGTAATTTAGTCACTTCTTTTAATATGTGCATATACATATATATATATATATTTTACTGAGAAGCTTTCTGGACCTACTTAGGCACTAATACCAACACAGCCAACACCAGAACTGTTTTCTTCTGCAGCTTGGGATAAGGGAGGCAGGGGCCACAAACCAAATTAATTGGCCATTGGGGATTTCCCTTAGAGGAACAAGCAGACTTAGGGAACACAGGGCTGACCCCTTCCTCCATTCCCCTTTTGCAGCCTGTGACAGGAATGAGTCTTTAGGTGACAGGCAGGACTCACAGGCCATATGGATACAACACTCTGTGTTACAGCTTCCAAGGGCCAGCACACGTCCTAAAAGGACAACTGGAAGCCACCATAATGTGGTGCAGCCCATCATCACACACCTGAGGTTGTCCCCCAAGAGTTTTACAAGATGGAGAGACAGCCCCACGTTATCTTTGACCTCTTTCCCAGGCAGCACTTGGGGAGAACACCACATGAGGGGCTCCATCTATTCTGCTGGCCTTTGCTGGCCTTCTATTCCCACTTTCTTATTTTTAACAGTTTCATTGTAAATTAGTAAAGCATTAGAACATTAGCTTATATTGTACTGCAAAGCCTATTCCAGTAAACCTGTCAAAATTGGCATCATTAATAATAATACTTAGCACTTACATACTGCTTTACATTTTCAGAGCACCATAGACATTAACTTAATTAACAAGTGACAGTTTCACAAGTAGAAGCTCTCCTTGCAGCAGCAGCCTGTGCCTGAATTTCTCACAAAATCTCAAACTCTGCATTAATCCACTTGTCTTTCATCCTTCTGAAAAGATTATCTTCCTTTTTATTCGCCTACTTTAGATATACACACACATGCTTTTAAAAACCAAGCTATTAAAAATATTCAGGTGGAAGAACACTGACTTAACACAAGCTAATTAGAAAATCCACATTACCCTACTTTTCAGCCTAAATTACTCAAAAATCAGAGCTCTATAAAGCACATGTCTGAACAGAATAGGGCTCTAAATTGGTGTAAAGTGTACTTAATATTGATTGCTCTGCAATTTCCAAAACTGTTCAGAAATAGAGAGAGACATCATTAGGTTTTATTTGAATTTTTCCTTCAGGTTTAAAAAAGAAAGATGGCAAAAAAATCAATACAGCTACAGAAGTAAAGTAAGGGAAACCCTGTCTCTGGCAATTTGCAGGGCAAATTCACTGGGGAGCTCAGCCCTTCTTAGGCCCACATTTCAGAGGTCTGCAGAGCCATAACTAATTTCCAAAGCTGAAGTTCAGGCATGATTGTGTCACATCTGCCTTGTTTTCTACTTGTAGCCCACCAAGGAAACCCAGGACACCAAAAGGACACCGTTGTACCAGACTGAAATCCCTGCTTGGCCCACTGATGATGGGAGGGCCTTACTCACTTTGCCCTTCATCACAAAGCTTCAGCTTACAAAGGCAAAGGGAGAACTTGATCATCTTCCCCAAAAAAACCTTTTCCTGAATCACTTATGAACACAATAGCCCACAAGCTGTGTGGGTGGCAGATACCCTTCCTGTCAGGGTGAGCCACACAGCTCAGTGCCACAGGGCCACCACAGACACTATCACGGCCACAATACCAGGCCAAGCAGAAAACACAACCCAAAGACTTGTGCAAGAGGACAAATAAATGTTCACCTTGAAAACACAGAGGTTGTTGTCTCTGCCCTGCCAGGGCCACCAACAACCCCATCCCCAACAGCTGGGCACCAGCTTTAACCCCCCACCAGTGCTCACTAAAGCACTTTGCACAACCAAAAATTAATATCTCAAGGGTAGGAGCACCCAGAGCTGCTGTTGGCTTTGGGAAAGCACTCAGCACCCTCAGCCTGGCACATTCAGCCCCTCACACAACCAAGAGGTACAAAAAGTCTTTGCAGACTCTGGTTTACTCACGTTTGGTGCATCTCTCCATGGAGGGAACCAGGCCTTGCAGGAAGGGCTGCTCTGAACTGCTCATAGTTCCTCCTTAGCCCCAAGAAGCTCCTGCTGCAACCCCACAGATGCCCACACTCATGAGGGAACACCACAATCCCTCCTCCAGCAGCCAAACCCTCCTGGTGCTCATTTCACCTCCTTTATGGTCGGCCAGGGTGGGGTCACAGCTAAAAACTTGCAATCCCACCCACATGACAGCTGTGGGAGCAGGAAAGGATGTTCCCAATTGCTTTTGGTCCCACCATACTGCATTATCTTGGTGTGGACACTCCCAGCTCCTGGAGTCAAGAGGTCTGTGTGTTTATAGTCCAGTTCATGCCCTTGGTGGCTGCTTGAAAAAATCATTTCTCTCTAAAAACACACAGGTCCTACCAGAGGGGAAAAAAATAAAAAGAAAGCATTACATGCGCCTTTTCATTTTTTACACACCCAAACCCCAGTGTGGGGTCATTTCCCCTTCCCACAAAGTGCCCTCATGTGATTGAAAAGCAGTTTCTCCATGCAGCACAACTGCTCTGTGGAATTAAGGACGTTAATTTATAGCATGATATTCACATTGGGAAGGATGTTGCTTTTCAGCCTCCTCTTGGGTAAAAGGTGGCACTGTCCTGCATCTGCTCCAAGGGTGACAGGCAGGAGCTCCACAGCACCAGGGAAATTGCTGTGAGATTTTACCAGTGCTGCTTCCCACTGGACAAACTCTGAAAATCAGCACTGCTCCACAAAAGGTGATGGAAACAACAATACAGGCTGTTTCTTCAAACAAATCCATTGCTTAAAGAATGTGTTACAATATCTAAATGTCTGCTAAAGTGATTGTTCTATATCCAAAGGCAGGTTATGCTGTTGTTTGACTGCAGTATGTTTATGCACAAATTTGCACACAGAAAAGCAAACTTATTCAGCTGGGACAAGGGATTCCAAACCAACCTGAACTACCACACCAGTGCACAGTGGTGCAATAATTCAGAATTTCCCTTTCTCTCATAGCTTAAACACTGGCGACGCTCCTATCAGAGCATTAAATATCTGCTGTAAGCCTCTGTTTAGCAGGAAGATTACATCCCCCAGATTTCACAGTTCAAAAGTTTATACTGTCCTGAGCTATTTATAGACTGCTGACACTGCCTCTTCTTCAGTGCAAATATCCTGGGGAAAAAATAATAATAATGATAAGTTTGAGCTGGTTTGAAAAAGGTTTTCAAAGAGTTGTTTTCTGATTAACTCTCAGTTCTGCATCAGAAACTTGTCTTTGCTGGCTTGGGGTTTGTCATTAAGTATTCTTCTGACCTTCCATTACACTTGACACTTTGAAAAGAAAGTTAAAATTTAGAAGTGGATAATCAATAATAAAATCAACATGTCCTTTGCTTCTAGTTAATCATTTACTCAGAAGGAACAGAAATAGCATTTGGGAAAGAAAAAACAAATTAAGGAATCCACAGGTTAAAAATTATTTTTGCTATAACAGAGCCATCATTAATAGAATGACCACTTCATCCTGTACTCCTGTACATCCATATATTTAGTTTTCACTTCCCATTGTACAGCTTTTCTCTAGGTTTTTCAGCACATAAATCCCTCAAACTCTCTCTTGATGCAGGACTGCTTTCAAAACCAAAAATAGATATTTTTATGTCATCTCCATATATCCAGTTCCAGAGAGATAAGACTCAGACCTTGGTCTAATCCCATTTACACAGATCAAAATCAGAATTCATTCCACTGGAGTGAGCAGTGTGGCACTGCTGAAAACCTGCCCTGCTTCTTACTTTTGGCAGTTTTGTGTGCAATGCTTTTAGCACATCTGTGAGCCAACTGATTTGAATGTGTTCTTTAATTAGAGCTCTGTTTTAAAAATCAGGTGGCACTCATGCTTGTGATGCTCTCTGCCCTGCCAGTGCTCTCAGGTCAACGTCCTTCACACCCAGCCTGACCCTGCCCTGATCTGGGGCTGGCAGGATCACACTGATTTGCCTTTTCATTCCTCAGTGCAAATTATCAGGTTCCTATTTTATGGTTGTAGTGAAAACGGATGACGTAAAGGGAAAAGTTTTGGAACCAATCAGATGCTTCCAGGGATGGTGATCCCACCACTTCCCTGGGCAGCCTATTCCAGTGCTTAACAACTATTTCAGGGAAGAAATTTTTCCTACTATCCAACCTAAACCTCCCCTGGTACAACTTGAGATCATTTCCTCTTGTCCTGTCAGTTCTTACTTACTCTTCTTTCTTCCCACCTGGCTACACCTTCCTGTCAGGATTATTGTGTGATTTCTTCTGTGCAAACCTCAAAGCATTTCTCAATATCAATACTTGCTCTAGTTACCTGTAACCATCTTTCAACTTCCAGAAATATATTCAGGAGTGATATTAAGTATTTCATAAAACTGTAGCAAAGAGCTGCTTGTAGACTTTGGGTGACCTGCTGCTTATTCTGAGGTGAGAGGAAATTCTTCAAGGGTGTATTAATTTCAAAATAATTTTAAAGAAGTCTTGTGTTTGTTGGATATCTGCTTTGCCCAGCTGAAAATCAAGGCCAGGATGACAGTCATTATACTATAACTTGAATTCACCATCCTCCCTGCACACAACACACACAGCATGATTCAAGGTTAAGCATAGAATATCAAAAGACTCAGAACATGGACAATTTTAATGGTAAAGGAACCTTGACTTTTACTGATTATATTAGTTCAACTAAAATTGACCTTCAATATATGAAGATTTCATTTTCACAAATACATGGTATGACTGATGCCTTTTATTAGGCTTACAAAAAATTAATCAGAACTGAAGCTTTCAAGGCCACAATCTCTTTTTTCAGTTCAAGTTACAGATAACGGAAGGAGAGACATAGTTATGAGATCTTAAAAGCTAAACTGATCTTTTTTGTTTGTTTGTTTCATAATAAAAGGCAATAGCATTGCTATTTATCAGGTCCTGCAAGCTGGCATTGCTGCTAAATAACAACAGGCCACTTCCCAGCATTATCTCCAGAGTTGTTGCTTCTGCATATTTATCCAGTTAATGGGATGGATTTATTACAAGTGTTGGATAATTTGGACCCAGCCTACACTGATGTATTTTATGGCATGTGGTCAACCCAGCTATTATGGCCTGGGTCTGCAACTGCTCTGTAAACTGGAGCACGCAGTCATTAAAATGAATGAGCACAAGTGTTTGCTATGCTGGTTTTAATTATATGTTTATCTCTTTTCTCTTTTAAACTTCCATTTTATTTATACCACATGTGGTCACATATGGGCTGTAGATGTCATCTTAGGGGGTTTAGGAAAACCATAGGCAAGCAGTTTCCCTTATTTAGAAGGGTTTAACTCACCTCCTTAACAGCAATTATAGGGTTATGTATCTTAATTTAGATACATATTCCTGATTTTTAGTGATGCTCAGTATCCAGAGATAAGGGGAAAGGAGCAAATTTCATCCTGTGGAACATTGGTTTTGAGAGGGAATGTTTTAATGCTTATAGAATCATAGAATTCTTGGGGTTGGAAAAGACCTCTAAGATCATCAAGTTCAATCATTATCACAGGTTAAACACAGATTTATTATAGATGTTTACATTATGACTTGGACATTTGGTGAAGAAGTTTTCTTAGTAACCTCTATAGAACGAAAATCCTGGAGAATGAAATTAATCAAACTATTTGTATGACATATAATAGTTTTAAATTGTAGTTTAAAGCACAAATAAATGGTGCTTTCATGGCTCAGTGTTGTTTTCTGGAAGTTATCCCATGTGGATAAATATAATTTCTTTTCACATTCATGAAAATTAGTGTGAAAATGTAGTACAGGTGTTGGAGGGCATCTCTGATGGCACAATTCCACCAAAAGAATGCACTGAAAAGACACAGATTCCATGTTATGGTGCAAGAAATCCAGAGAAATGGACTTGCTCTGCAGGACATTGAGATCCTGTTAGGTCTGTGATTTATACCATGAAAATCCTTTGACTTACTTGTTGGCTTATGGGTTTACTTTTCATGTGATTTTATTGGTGGAAATGGGCCAGGAAAACCAAAAGCGGATGGAAAACTCACTTTCAGAGAGTTGTACAGCCTGGAAATTTACTTCCCAGGAATGTTAATATCAGAGCACACAGTCATCTAAGCTCTTATAAAGATCAGACCTTGTTTTAGACCTTATAACTCCTTTGGACAATGAGGAGTCAAAGAGAGTAATGTCCAGATGTGTGAAAATTAGCAAACACATTACTTTCTTCATTGGGTGAGCTATCTATTCCCCACATTGGCTCAAGGCCTGTATCTTTCACATGACAGAATGTGAACAATTTATGCATTTAGCTAAATCTGCTTAACCTGGGTCAAACTACACCCATGTTGGAGCTCTGCCATCATAAGTGAAAAAGAATTATAGATCTGATGGTACAAGTTCTGATGAAGGAGAAACAGTGACACTGGGCTGATCAACAGTTTAACTATGACACAAAAGGCTCCCTCTGAGGACAGGATCAGGTCTATTGAAATGATCAATTTAAGTTTTAAATTATACTTTTAATTATTTAAAATAGAACGTCAGCAGAGCTAGGGAAAAAAAATCCCTTTGTGTCAAGCAGTAATTACATCTGACTTTTCCACCAAAAACTCTAAGTGCTGTAGAACTGCATTAAAACTGCTTAAATGTAGAAGGTCCTTTCTTTTGCATAGTTGAGATTGTGCGCTGAACTAGATAGCTTTGTTAGCAGGGCACACGGCTCCTCGTTCCTGGAACCCTGCTTGAACTCTTTGCTTAAATGAATACACTGGTTTTGCTCAGTCATTAGTAGGCACTTACTCATATCAAAATGCACTGCATTTAATTCAGGACAGTTGGCAGCCTCTGCACGAGCGAGACTCCAAAATGAGCCAGCATATGAAGGAGGGGAATGTCTCCAGCTTAGAGCTGGGGTTACCTCTAGGGCAAGGAGGGGATTTTCTCACTCCAGCTGTCTGCTTTGGGACTGCTATTCAGTGCCTGGTACTCTGAGACCTGCAGTCTTGGTGAGGGAAGGGGGAGGAAATATAGAAAAAAGTAAATAGACACTCAAATGCCCACTAGGAGAAAAGAAAATTGTAAATAACACACACGTTAAAAAAAAAATCAGAAATATACCTGCTCATGCATCAATCACCTCCATTTCAGACGTGGTGCCAAACAGAGACGATGAATGAGGGTTCAGCTCAGTTAGGGAGAGTGCAAATATCAACAGCACTAAAGCTACTTTTCAGGTTAGCATAATCTTCTGTCTGCAAACACTGTGTGGTTTATCTGATTTTTTTTTTTTTTGTTGGACAGCTGTGATCTTCTCCTTTCAAAACCTTGTCACTGCCGTTCAGCAGAAATGTAAGTGATATGATTAAGGAACATGGCATCTTGTATAATCGGTCGTAATCATTATCTAGGGGTTTCAGTAACATGACACATGCACAGCAACAGCAGCATCTGCTATGGACTGACAGATATCTCAAGCTCAGGATGATGGAAGCGCACTGAGGGATTTGTAAACTTGTCTTGGCTAATGCCACTACCCTGATGTGAACCTGTTGTTGGCTATGCTGCTTAAAGGCCAAAGATTAAAAGTGTTTTATAAAGTTCATTCTGTGTCTCATGGATCTCCATCTCTGGCTGGTGTGGGATGTGTTACCTTGGCAGACCTTTCCCACTTTCACTGATAGGATGGCACTTTTGGAAGTAGCTGCAAAGAGCAGAACTCTATTTTTGTAGCGTTTCCTCACCATGCACAGGGTTGGTCTTTTACAAACACTCAGCACTGGATTAACTGTGTTTCTAGAGTAGTCAACAAAGTTGAATTTTGTAGGATATACTCTAGTATATGTAGTTTATAAACATGAGGGGACAGATTCCCAACACGTGACTGTGACTTGCGTGAGTGCCACGGTGACTTTGTGCTGGCCGAGCAGCTCCACACCCTCCATCTGAGCTGAAGACCACAGACCATGGTCCTGGGGACAGCAGCCACTTTCTGGAGGCTTCCAGAGGGAGATCTGAAGTCTGTTTCTTCCTGAGCCTGCAGAGACTAAAATCCAGTCTCTCCCTTTCTGCATGTGTCCCCCAACCACTGCGCTATGAAAGGTCTGGGAGAAATGGAGATGAGAGATGTTTTCCATGCCTCCTTGTTGTAAGAGTCTCTGGAAGGCAAATGGCAGTGAGCCAGAAGGAGAACAAGCAAATGAGAATCCTGACAGAAATGGGATATATGCTTGCTTTTTTTTTTTTTTCCCCCTCATGTTTTTGGATTTGGCAAAATTTAGAACAGCTGTAGACTGCATTAATTTGCTCTGAGGTCTGAGTGATTGCCAAGGCCGTGGTTGGGGACATCACTTTTGCACACCAACTGTGGAAATTCATCATTCCTCCATGTCAACATCAGAGGATTAAGACTTGGGCACTGTTCCTTTATTGTGACTCCAATATTTTGGTTGCTTCTAGACAGGATCTTGTATTCAGCCTGCTCCATTCAACTTTTTGTGAACATTACTACAGCTGTACTCCTGGTAGTTACAAGCTACCAGCCAGTGGGCATTCTGAAGTCAGGTTTGTGCTGCAGTGAATCAAACCCCATTTTTATGCAAACACAGCCTTTTATGAAGATAAAGTCCATCTAGACAGGCTGCTGTAATAGTATCATTTATTTTTGTGTGCCATACATCTCAGTTCCAGGGGTCTCAGTACGCAACATTTACAATTTACAGATCCTGAGTAACATTCAAGATTATTCACATTATAAATAATGGCTGTATTTTAAAATGGACAATGTTTAAACAGGTTAAATGCTTGCCAGCATATTATATATGTTATAAATATATAACATTTATTATGTTATATATTTATATATTCATTTTGCTCCTGAGCAGAACTGCAGATCATGTTGCATCAAGCCACGTTAACTAAGAATAACACAACTAATTTTTCCAAATGTATTTATTCCCACTTTGCTTACTTCAGGTTTTATGGACAAGGATTTTTCATAAAATTTTAGAACATTGTGATTCTGATGTTGTTACTCTCATCATGTAGGACTTTATTCCCCAGATTATCTCCTTATGTCAGCTTTTCTGATTATGGGATGGGCTATGCTGATTTATACCATTTGAGAATCTGGACCATTGAGTTCAAGAGGATAACTAATAGAGTCAGGAGCTCATCAAGTTCAGTGATGGCATCAGAATCTGATTCTTCTTGTGTTCAGGAACAAAGGATTGATAACTGATGAAAGGAGAGGCAATTAGTTAACCACATTTATGAAGAAGACAAATACAGAATGCAAATGCACTTGCCTCTTTGAGGCTCCCTCTGCTATTGCCTCATGGAACAAAAAAAAAAATCATTTTCCTTTATTCTCAAATACAAACATATTGAATGATTATTGCCTAATTGCCAGATGACTCTTCCTTCTTGCTTTCTTGCAGGTCAAGGTTTGAAAGAAAAATATGTGTATAGATAAAACAGGCACAGATCAGATGTAAAAATCCACCTGCTTCATTTATTAATGCAACTCTACATGTGAAAATACAGAGTCAGGAATTAGGTAGCATATGAAAGCTGAAAGTACAATTATATAAATTGAAAAAAAAATTTTGAACAGAGATGCGTTTGGGAATTCGAAACAGGGTGAGATTAAACATAATGTAATAAATGGTAGAGAAAACAATTTGACACAACATGGCAGTGATCAGAATTTCAGCTCTTAAAAACTGCATTTTTACTGAGGACTTTGCCACAGGTGAAGTCACGATGGCTGCTCCCACCTTGTGCACGGGCACGGGCAGGTGTTGCTGCCTCCTCTTTGCCTCTGAGACAAACACCTGCTAATATTAGCCACCTCCTCCCCGTCGCCACCAGAAGGAGCTTAGCAGATGATATTTTCATTGGATTGTACAATAATGTGAAGTCTTCCCTAATCTTATTTGGCACATTACCCATTGGATTTATGGAAATCCTCGGTGAGCTCTGACCCGGAGGTGTGGCGGCCGCATAAACTCTGCGCGTGAGCGGTGCCGCCGTGGTCACGAGGAGCGCCCCGGGCTTTACCTACTGCTGAAGTTTTTGGCCAGGCTGACAAGTAACCCTTAAATCCAAAGGGAATGGGGTATAAAAATCAGTCTTCCAAACACTCAGTGCTTCAGCTGATTAGCATGGAGAAAAAGGAATTAATAATGAGGAGAAAAAAAAGATAGCCAGAAACTACAAACACCAGGGAGCCCATTTCAGCGTTGCTTGAAAATAAAGCAACAATAGCAAGACTAGTCGTCTCATTAAATAATAATTTGTTATTTCCCTTAATGCTGCACATGTGCTTTAATGGCTGTGACTTCTTAAGACAGTTCGACTATAATTCCCACATATTTATCAATAGGAAACTTGTATAACTTTTAATGAGTCCTTGAACTGACCACCTGTGAACAAGAGGTACCATAAACCTTGTCTCTTCAAATATGAAAAATAATTTGAGCACAAGTTTTCCTTGATGTGGCTGATCTAAAGTGGGCTGTGAAATTACTGGGAGACAGCTCAAGCCAGTCTCCCTACAAAATTAAGGCATGGCTACTCCTCTCCAATGTCAAGGAGTGGAAGTTGTTCTCATTTCATGCATTTGGAAAATTGCAGGTAATTCGAGAAGAAAAAAAAAACCTGTTTATTAAAGAATGCCTTTTCCATTTGAAATGTGCATTGATACATTTCTTTGTGGTCAGAGTCCAGCCATCAGGAAAAATTTGCAGTTGTTGAAACTAGTCTGATGGTCTTTCATGTCTTCATGTTTTGTGACAAGAGATGAGTATGTGCTTTGAGCAGGATTCTGGACTCAGGGGAATTTCATTTTCGTATGAAATTAAATTCATATAACTTCCTGCACAATTTCAGAAAAAAAATTATGCAATGAATGTCATTTCATTTCAGCTGAACTAGCTTGTAGGTTTTACTAGCTCTATCTACTGTGCTCATGACTGGTTATAAAATGCAATCGTACTTCATTTTATTCTTATTTATGTATCATCTGTCAGATTTTCCTGTTTCACTTTGACTTCACCATTCTGATTAAATGTTAATATTTTGGTTTTAAATTACATATCCTCTGGCATATGATGCCACATGCAGAGGTTTTTTTTCCTGTAGCACTTTAATGAGATGATACCATATCAATATATCTGGAAAGGAAATGGAAGGAAAGGAAAATGTTACATTTTCAACCAGGAATTTTCAAATATATTCAATTTAAAGGATATAAGGTTCTAAACCACAAAATATTCAGATGATGCTTTCAATACAGAAAGTTTTTTTTTCAGCATTTATTGTAAGATAGTTATGTTGATGACTTCAAACGTAAATATTTGCAAGGCATCCATTTTTTTAAAGAGATTTGAAATTCTGCATTTTTGTCCCAAATCAGGAAGAAAAAAAAAAGAAAAAAAAAGGCATTTAATTTCCTGGTTTAAACATAGATTTTCAATTTTTAGCCCACAGGTATGGGACCATCCTGCTAGAACAAAATGCATGTACTGGAACTCCAGTGCCATTTTTGCAAAGACTCTGGATACACTGAAGGCATTTCTCAGCATGATCTGCAAGGGAAAATAGTGAAGAAGCCAGAAAAAAAGGGAAGCAAAACCACCTGCAATGCACCAAGTGTTTTTGCAGAAACAGCAGCATGGCCAAGGTACCTCCATCCCTTCACTCCGATGGCAGTCACATCACAGGTAACACGATGTTTTCCTGCTTTGGGCAGCACTGCAGAGATAACCTCTCCATGACAAACAGATTTTCAGCAATTTTTTCCTGTTTGCTGGCCTGAACCTGAATTTTCTTTGATGTTAAACATAAATATCTGAACATTGCTCCTATTTTCTCCTTGCATAAATAAAGTGTCTGAGGGCAGAGGGGAGAGGTACTCACTGCTGCCTTTCTGTTGTGACAACGTCAAACAAAAGCCATGCTCGGTGTTTTACAGAGGGCCATCTTTGCCTTACAGAAAACGTAATTGCACCCTTTTAAAATATCATCCTGGCACCACAGAGCGTTGGGTGGATGTGTTGAGTGATTTGCTGCACCAGTGGCAGAGTCCTTTGGTTTTCCTGCGGTTCCAATGGTGCTGTGGAAAACTTGGGGCTACACGGCTTTTCTCTTTGTGGAGCTGGTGGTCTCAAAAGGAGCTTGGTGCCTCATTTTTCCATTTGCCATATTAGAATGAATATACAGCAGTACGAACTGCCTCACATTTCCACTCTTCATGTTAAACATAATCTCCCAGCCTGAGTGCTGAATCACATCTCCCAACTATTTCCTGCTCCAACTGTGTCTTCACTTGTGTTGCTTTCATTTACCGTGTCAGCCCGCACCTTTCTTACCAGTGTTGCTTTTCTTCCCCTCCAAACAAATCTATCCCATTCTCTGTGGCAATTTTTGAGCTGTGTGCTCAAGTCAGGGGTTAGACAAACCTTATCAGTATGCATGTGTGTGTATGTGTGTGCACTTGTGTATGTAATTCAGGTATTTTCTCCTACTGAACAGGACAGTTGCATAGGGAAGCTGGTAAAAGCTAGAGTGGAACAACAGCACAATGCACCAAAGGGGGGAACTGAGATTCTTTTTTTTCCCCATAATTTTAGCTGAATGCATCACAAAGTGGCAATTATATGGCACATTTTTCTTCTAAAAAATTGGCCTCGTTGTGCCTCTAGACAACAAAACAGCATGAAGAAACCATACAGGCACAGCTTGGTTCCAAATAACCATGTTTACCTAATATACACAAATATGCCAGGCCTAACTGTATAAATATTGCTGTTCTGACTTATTTCTGGAAGTTTCTAAAACACATAACGTGGTGAGTAGAAAAGAACATTCGCTTTTTATTTTCATTGTAGAAAAAGGAACTAAGTTTCATGTATAAATATATTTGCAATGTGATAGGGAAAGATGACAGGAGTATCCATTGAGCATTTTATACCCACTCATATGGTGAAAAACACACAATGGAAAAATTGATTTGAGGCGTTTGAATTTATATAAGAGGCCTTCTGATTTTTCTAGAAAATGTTTCCTATGGTATTTAATTTGAATTGATTCATGCCATGGTTTTTCTTTCTTTTATAAAATATTCAAGAGATTCTCAGGGTGACATGAAGCACTTTTAAGAGAACCACCAGTTATCTCTTCTTTTCTTATCTCTTGGGCAGCTTTTTCCAGCATTCAGAACTAGTGCTTGAGTTTTAAAGCTCCCTTCCACGATTGCTGTCAGATGAGGTGCATTGACAGAGAGGTTTTGCTCTGGGGACCTAATGTAGTATTTGAATGCATCAGAAATTGCACATGATGCAAAATTACTCAAAAAAAAAATTCCTAACAGAACTCCAAAAATTCTCAGCCTGGAAGCATGACTGGTTTTAACAAATGACAGATTCCAATTGTAACAAAAGATAATTTCTGTCTGATTCCAGGGGAGTGGATGACAGCTGACTCTTAGCCCGTGGCATGTGCACCTGGCAGTGCTGTCATAGGGTGCCCGTGCCAAGGGCACAGGGCTGAGATGCCAAACCTGGCTGATAATGTGATTAGAGTCTGTAAGAGGCGCCCACTACCTGTTAGGTTCTGATTTGAGTTGTCCTGTTGGTATCTTCCAGGGGGATTTGTTCAGGACAGAGCCATGGCAGGCGTTTCTCACTTGCTGAGAATTTTCCTCCTTTTCAGTTCCTGGGAAAAGCAGGGATTTATGGAGTCTAACTCAGCTCTCAGCTGGTGCAGAGGTCAGGGCTGAGATCTAGCTGATATGACTTCCACGTGATGCTGAGGCTGCCAAAAACTATTATTGTCACTGATGTCCAGCTATGCCAACCTTTGCGGTGACAATGGGGTGAATTGCCAGGAGCTCCATCTCCACATCACCTTTCCCAAAGTTCTCACAGGATTTGGGCTGTGATGGTGGCTGCCCAGGGCATGAAATGGTGGAGTTGTGCTCCATGTCCCAGTATAAACTGGTTAAACTGGGGTACACCTGACCCTGTAAAACTGAACATCACTGTCATTAGAAGCAGTACAAAGCAAAAGAGGTGCAAGGAGAGAATGCTAGAGGGGAGGGGAAAAATATTTAGTAAAAACACAAAATGAGACCCCTGTTCATGACTTAATTTCACTTTTTTTTTCCAAAATATTTGTCGCCCTATTTCCAGTCCTGCAACTTATTGCTGTAAAAATACCAAACAAAAAGATCTCCTCCCCTTTTTGGCATTTGTTTGCTTTTTAGAGCATCAGAAACAATATGATTGGTGGTTTGGCTTTTTTGTTTTGTTTTTATTTGATGGGTTTGGTGTTATTTATTTGAAAGGACAGAGGTTCCACTTTATTACTTTCTTATTCACCTCTAATTGTCTACTCCACAAACTTCAACATATTCCCTCAGTTTGGAAGAAAATAGATTCTGACTAAAGCATATTTTCCTCTTTCCTCTAGCCACTTTCCAACCACCAGAAAATACTTCAAAATTCTGAAGGAGCAAAAAGAAATGTGGGGATAAAAAGAGTTTAAAATAAGTTGAAAAAAATCCCTAACATGCTTTTGCATTTTTTTTTCCTATGCAAATATAAAACTCCAGAATATTTTTAAAAATCACACTTTGAGAATAGGATTTAAAAATTTCAACTACAAGTGATGGTTTGTAGTTATATTCTACAGTTCTGTAGAAAATGAAGTGTTTTTTGACTACCAGCCTATTCACTCATAAGTACATAGCCTCTATTAAAAATACTTCTCAAAAGATAATTTAAGAAAAAAAAAAGTGTCTAAAAAATCCAAATTATTATCAGTCTTAAATTATGTGCCACAGATGAAGAGATGAATCTACTTTTTTTAATGTACAGAGACAAAAAACAATAGAAGATTTTCAAAAGAGAGCCCTTGCATGAAGGAGCATGGAAAGACCTCATTGGATAGCTATTCATTTAGGGGAAACAATGAATATACCAAAAGAGCTATTTCAGGCTACTAAATTAAAAAATCTGATTTCTTAAAAAAATAATATCTAATGCAGGTCCCTCTCTGCTCACACCTTTTTGGTGTCAGTCTTCTGCTGTTGAGTCTCAAATTTTATGCTCCATTGAAACCAGTTCCATCATGGATGTACTCCAGTGACAGCAAAATTTAAGAAGAATAATTAATGAATTCTTTTGGGTTAATTGTTGGATATCTTAGAGGTCTTTTCCAACCTTAATGATTCTATGATTTCCTTTTTGTTTGTTTATTTTTGAATAATAAGAATAAACTTCTCCAGCTGGGATAATGGATGGCTCTGGATTTGTCCCATTTCTTAGACCTATTATTTTATTTCTTTCCTATAAATCATAAATCTTTGATGGCATGGGTCCAACTGCCTCAAAGCCACTGCATAAACATTATATTTCCACAAATTTGATTTAACTTCTATTACTTTTTCCCAGAGTTCTGCTCCTTATTCAAACTAAAACCAGCCAAACAAACCAAAACCATCTTTTCATTCCTTTCCCTCGTCCGGATGCCTTGCAAAGCAAAGAGAAATGACAGCTTTGATCTGGGGAGAGCGTGGATTTTCTTTCTTCCTTTAAGCAGGCAGAGGATATTCGTGCAGGGGAAGGATCAGGGTCAGGCCAGGCACAGCTTGTCAGTGAAGTTGTCTATCTCCAGGCCACACAACTCTGCTGCAAGTTTCCCTCATGCCTTGGCAGCACTCCATGGCCCAACCTGGAGACACTGAGCTCAGCAGAGGAAGCCAATTAGGTTATAACCTGCAGTTGGTTCAAGCCCAGGTCCTGGCCGTGAGCTCTGGCTGCCTTATCCATTAAGCTGCCCTGAATCGGTGTGAGGTTTAAAATTGGAACAGTTTGTTTTGGTGAAAAAAAAAAAAAAATTCATAATTTCCATAGAAACCAGAAAAGGATAAAATACTGTGAGAAAAATGCCACTACAAAAGCTATTTTGATTTATCTTCTTTGCTGTTCTCCTTGCTGTAGATTCTCTGAGAATATGCTTCTAATTGCATCATTGCATTAGCAAAGCTCCTGTTTTATTTAAAAGTCCATATTTAAATGAGACCAGTATTCAGGGGAAAAGTAAAAACATTCTGGTGCATTTGCATTTGTGGAAAGGGCCAAACCATGAATGAAGGCTACCATATTCATAATTCCCTCTATATTCCCCTTTTTTCTTAATACATTTGGCAGGGGAGCGGGGGTGGGGGGGAAATACACAAAAAATTAAGACACAAGCACGGAACCTCAACATCCACAAACTGGCACGACTCCATCCGACTCGGTGGAGCTTCTCTGATTTATATCAGTCAAAGATCTGGGCTAAAGGTTTGTGGGAATAATGGGAATGGGAGGATTTCAGCAGCTTCACTGACAGAGGAGAGAAGATGCTGCGGGGAGCTGCACATGCAGCGCGTGGCCATGACTGCTTGCACACTAATTAAACCAGTTTTATATTTTGGTACTGGAAAGATGGTTAAAACCATCTGTTTCTTTTTAGAAATCAGTTTCTTTTCTACTAGCTAAGGAGAAAATGTGGACAAAATTAGATCTAGGTGATAAATAGTTGTTTGGGGTTTCTTTCTTCTGCATCTGAAGGTCAAGATGTAAATAGGATTTGCGTCAGTACTTAAGGACAGATGTAAAGGTTTATTGCAGTGCAGCAAGCAACATGATCTTAGGTAAATCTCCAATGTTTTGTTTCAACCAAAGCAGTGATTTAATTTATTTAATGTTCTATTTAAGCTTCCCCTTTTCTGCATGTTTTAACCCTTGCAATGTGGAAGCGTTTAATATAGTTTGAAACAAACGTTGAAAGAAACATTCCCAATTTTTTCACTGAAACTAATTGTGGAATATGACCCAGTCTGAGGCCTCTTACACATCAGGCAATCAACAGGCTGATGCCTCAGTGGAGTGTTCCAGCAAATTACCTGGCACAGCCATCGCAGGGTAGCTGTGCTGGAGCACATCCCTGGAGCTGAATTAGAGGTTGTAAATTGCCTCCACAAATCCTTTCCCTCATAGTCACTTATTGTCCCACATAAGTAGCTATCATTTTAATTGACAGAGTCTTGTGTGAGGGATGCAAAATCATGAAAAATATGAAGTGCATCATACAGAGACAAAACACAGCTCCATTGAAATTATACCTTGTCAAGAGAAAAAATATTCTGGTTGGCTGAACATGAATCAAAGAATTTGGAAGACCAGAATGCTGGGATTACCTGGTCTCAAACAGTAGAGATAGAAAAGGGCCTGGTTTGCTTATTTAGACTTATCTTCCTCTCAACTTATTTTTTTTTCTGTTGCTCTCAAATAGAGGGTGAAACTTTGAAAAGGAAAAGCACAGAAGAACTAAAATATAAATAATGACAACTTGTATTTGTGGAGTAGATAGTCCAGGAGACAGAAAATGGCACAAAAGCCGTTCCCCTGGGAAAACAGCTTGAACCCAGCCAGAGTTGGGAGCAATGGCCATCGCAGGCTGCCCAAGGGCCCAGGGGTGGTGGCTCTGTGGGCCGTGTCCCTCCCCATATCGGGGTTTCAGTGGTTCACAGGATCCCCACTGGCCCCACAAACAAAGATGAATTTCACTCTCTGAACACATCTGTCATGTTAGGGCTCTGACACTTTGCATGATGGTGCTTAGCAGTCGTGGTACTGTGCACACCAGGGATCTTGGTACTGCCTTTTCTCCTCTAAAACTGGTGCTTAATTAAAAAATAAGTACATGTGCATACCTGCAATCACAGTTCTGTCATCTTATGCTGCAAACCCACAAATGGAATATCTCATACCTTTCTTGCCTTTGTTTTCTGCTCCAGTCTTTATATTGCCCTTTGAAACATGTGCATTAATAAAACAAAGATCAGGGCTATTTTCTCCCTTATTAAAAAATATTAAAGTTAAACATACGTGACCAAAAGGCTGAAAATTGGACAATCAAAACACACTATCCCTCCTGAGTTCTGTTTGATTTTATGTCTTGATGCCCTTTGCTGACAAGGGAGAAATATCTTACACCACAGTGGAAGTCAACAAAGCTATTTCTCTCTTAAAAGACTATGGGTAGAGGACATTATGTCTTGGTTTTTTACTGAAAAGAGATATTTTTTCAAAGATTATGTCCTTTATTGATTGATTTATTTATTTAATCCATTCACCGATAGCACAGCAGCTTCTGCTTTAGCACTTTGCTGTTGCTGCTTGACTGAACTATAGAGCTTACTTTTTTTATGCAACCCTGAAATCAGCTCCAACATTGAAGCAAAGGCCATGACACTAGAGATTTTCAAGCTGATGGAGTAAAAGATATTGGGTTTGTGTGTATCAGTGCAATAGGTGTTGAAAATACAAAAAAAAAAAAAAAGAGGGCCATTGATCAAAATAATAGATAGAAGCATTTTTTAATCTGCACAAGTCCATACATGTTTGTATCTCCAATTCTACACACACACAGACATGCAGAAGTGTGTCTCTAACTCCCAAAGTATTTGGCTTTCTATATATATTTCAGCTTTTAGCTTGATTTCATTGACAGTTCAGTCAGAATATCATTCTCCCTTCCCTTGTGAAAAACTACATGTTAAGTCTTTTTATTGTTTTAACGGAGCTCTCATGTTGTTTTCTCTCTTTTCCTTGATATATGTTTTGTTTTGCTCTTGAGGCAGAGAAGCACAAGTTCTCAAATAGATTTTTGTTGCCAAAAATCAAGTGTTTTTACAGTCAACTTGAGAAGGGTTTGCTTGAAGGGGAGAGGAGCTTTCTCCTTCTACCCCAAAAGCCCTCGTGTTGTTGGCCAATGGAAAAGCCAATCTCAGGGTGAGGACCAAGGAGTGCAAACCTGAAGGACCTTGACATCCATGATTTAATCATTAGGACGAGGTGCTCTGCTGAGGAACAGCCTCAGGAGGAGGTCAGGTTTCAAGGATAACACTTGCACCAACAGGATGGTGTAAAAGAGATTTCTTTTCTCACTACAGATATTTATTCAATGTGTTGTGAGTGCCACCAGTATATTTTCTGCCCTTGCATTCAAAGCACCTTTAAGGAGAACATGTATCACTGTAAACAGTTCATGGATGAGTAGACTGAGGCACAGCAAAAGCTAATGATCTGACAGTTCAAAATTAATAACTAAATCAGCAAAACAAGTTGCAGAGAAACACAAGCAACTGGCTGCAGTGGCTTGTTTATAATTCTAAATACATTAACATACCTCAGGCCTGACTCCCATTCCTGACGGCAAGGCTTTTTTGATGCAAAGCCTCCTAATATACCAAATTTTGCTCTGAATGCTCTGGGAAATAAGAGTTAACTTTAATGAAAGCCTGTTTGTGCTTTAAAATGTCATATATATAGCCCGATTAATGGAAAGAGGTTAGAAAGAAATATATTTTAATATGGAGAACGCAGTTACCAGTGCACTATCAGAGCACAACTGACATGGGACGCAGTCTAAACAAAAGTCAGCAGCTACTAATGAGGCTTGTTAGTGATGCTAATCTATGTAAATGTTATTAATTGAGAACATCTATCTTTTATCTCCAACATTTGGTAATCAGGCAATTAAAAAACAATGACATTCCCGGCGGTTGTTCTCCCAGTTAAAAAAAAGTGATCAAAGAGTCCTGAATAAGGAAAGGGAAAGTCCCTTATCAAGAGCTGGGCCTTGCCTTGGGCTACCAGGGCTCATTAAAGGCAGAAAAGCTCTGTTGATCACCAATTAACCTGATTTGTAGGAACTCTGATAAAGACCTCAAACAACATGAGTTTTCTTAACTATAATAAATGACACAGTTTATTGACAAAAATAAAAACGTTTGGTTTGAAAAAGAACATAAAGGAGCTATTCAAATTGGATAGCCCTACCACACACCAGGCCTGGAAGACGTGGGATGGGTTTAACTTCACCACATTGGTGGTATATTATCAATGCTAGATACAGTCAAACCTATTAACAGCCATATACACAACAACCAAATATATACATATTTGGTAGCTGTCACATAAATTTCTGTCATCTCTAGTCATAACAGACAGCAGATTGCATTAATTATGTATGTACTATGCTCATGAATGGAAATTCAGCGCTCTAGGGTGAACCCTGCATCTCGAAACACGAAAGTAGAAAAAAAAAAAAAAAGACATTTTCTTGAGGCTTAATTGGTGGACATTTTGTGATTATACTTTTTTTTTTTTTTTTTAATCTTAACAGTTGCTTTAAATTATCCCTAGTGTAAATTTCCTTATGGCTTTTTAACCCATTCTTTCCTTTCTGGAGAATTTAATTCTTCCTCTCAGGTATTGTTCGTGGTGTCATGATAAGTAAGTATAACACCACAGTGTGACTGTCAACTATAACTGTAATTATTGCCAGGGATTCATTAATTCACACCGTGATGGCCTGTCCCTGTTTGTGTCTCTGGAGAAAGGGAATAATAACTAAATGTAAAACTTGGGCCTTGAGTTGAGTGGAAAAGTAGCACAAATGTGGTACCAAACTCAAGCATTCTCTGTATTTAAAGGTTAATCAGTTTTGATTTAGCACCATAGCTATTCCATCAAACCTCTGTGTTGTGAAATTATCTGTTAGAAACAAATTGTCTGCATAGTGGGGATCTTGCCAGCATTACCATGTCTTATCAAATTATACCCTGGGCTTGCATTGCTTTATATGCAACATTTTTTAAGTGTGCTTTAGGTCTTCAATGATTAAATGCATTTGAGACTGTGAGATTAAAGCTGCCTTATTAGGTCTATCGAGTAGCTGATGTCCATGATCTTTATGGGCTGGATGTGACTTTGATAAGAATCAGATTGGGTCATAAAGTGAAAAAATACCACTGTCACTTTTTCTGACATATCCATTTGACACATGCAGAACTGTATCTCAGGTTTATACATCAAAAATTCAGCTCGCTTTTCTTCCTGATGATGGACACCTTCATCATTTCCACAAAGATATTTTCCACTGTAAAATATCTTTTCCTCCTCACATCTGCCTTCTTCATTCTCTGTTTGTGTCTATTCAGAGCAGAACAGAAGCAGTAAAGAAAATCATATGGGGAGGTCCAACGCCTTTAAATGAGCAATTTTTAAGAAACCTCAGCTCTCATACACAAATTGATGATATGTCGCGTTCAGCAGAGAATGTTTTTGGTGTCAGAGGACATGTCTGAGAAGAAACAAAAAAGAGACATAGCAGTCAGGATAGCATGAAGTGTCAACAACCCCTTTGAAGCCCAGACCCCTTTTCATTAAGATGATAAAATGAAAAATCAGCTGCTTAACGGTGGAGCATGTGAATATTTTGATCTGAGATGACGTCTGTGGTTTTGCTTTTTTAACTAATGCATTAGTGCCTCTCTCCCTCAGAAAAGGTATCAGTTAGTGATATCATGGGTGAGCTTTTATCTTACCATATAGATCTGAGCGTGTTTTACAGCAAAGATAATTATCTCCAACCAGCGATTTTGGTTGGTCTTTGATTTAGCTGTTCAAGCAGATGCCACCATAGAGATTCTATTATGCACAAACAATTGTATTTCATTGGTAAGTGCCCTGCATGCCTACCTCATTATTAGAACCCAATTAATTTTTCTTTGTAATAAAATGGAAAGACTTAGAGCTAACAGGAAGGCTACTCTAAAGAAATTTGGACCAACCGCAAAGAGTACCTGGAAGGAGCAGAGAGAAAGAAGAGCGGTAATTACGTGACACATGCACACACACAAAAAAGAAAGAACATGAATTGAAGTTTCAGAAACAGGCCCAGGGAGCACAGATCGCAATCTGGCTAGATTGTGAAAGTACTACTAAGATGTTTTAATTATATGATTGATGTAAGCTTCAAAAGGAAACTCGGCGCTCACAATGGCTGCGAGGTTAGGAGTGTTATCTAATGTATAAAGAAAACCACCACTGAAGGCAAACAGTGCACGTGAAACTTGAGACCTTTCCCTTTCAGAACCAATCAATAACGTCTTATTTTTAATCTATATTATGTTTAAGAAAATGTGATGACATCCTTGATTGAAGATCACACAAATAATTATGCTAATAATGACTGACTTTGTAGGATCTGCAAGGAGTGGATCTACGAGAAGTGTCGTTTGAATTCCTGTGACACTGCATGCAAGGGGACCTGGTTCAATTACCTGATAGAAGTACACAGACTTCTTGTTTGAGACAAACTGGGGAAAGCACTGCTTGGGGACACTGATTAACACCTTCCAACACAGTTCTGATTACTTTAATCCAGTCACTTAGCTTACCAGCAAATTATCTCTTTTCAAGATAGTGGGGTTTGCTGACACAGGGAATCTCATCTTGCAGTGATTCCTGATATTTCAAACATTCTTTTCCTCCAAATCAGAACAAAATCCCTTCAAATTTTATTATTTTATGAACCTTTTTTTTTCCAATCTTCTGGTTAAAATTTATTTTTGAATCACTTTTATCATTACAATTCTTATTATTAATGAGTAATAAATAAACAACATTTAGAATCCACGAAAGGAAATGCTTTTTATAATTTGGAGTTAAAAATTCAATAAGGAAATCAAAACTAATATTTTCTTTTAATCAGTAAATCATTGTATTCAAGAAGGAGATTTCTTCATTTGAAAATTGTAACTGGAAGGTGGTTTCTGAGCTCTTTAAAACTTTGCAGAATGTGACCAAATGCTCCTCATGTCTCTGGCTATCTGTGCCAGGCAATAAACTGCTTTTCTGCTTTTCTTTTGGTGCTGAGCTTTTTGTTCCAGGGGTTCTGAGGAAATGTTACCTTTCCATACAAAATGCTCTTCCTACAAAGTTTATTCCAAGGAACAAATAAGTATTTCTTGGTGAGTAGCCAAAATGACATGTGAGGTGGATGGACATGAAATAAGTCTTTATCCACAATGGGCAGAAGAATGACATCAAAGCTATACATTCTCTGTGGCAGAGCATATGTTTTTAATGCAAGCTTCCACATAAACATCTTCCTCTAAGATGGGTTTGGATAGTCCAGACTACCCACTCTTGTCATGGCTTGTTATTGAAGGGTAACTCCTTTTCTTGGTGATAACCCAAATAAAATCATAACACAGTTGGCCCAATTCTATTTAAAAGTCCTTTTATGAGTCTTGATTGACCAGGCATGATGGTAACAGAGTGAGAGTTAATGCTACAAGCATCACACAGAAGAGGCAAAAATAAAAGCTCTGCTGTGCAGACAGGAGGGGTGAAGGGTCCATTGAAAAGCAGAGAGATTAGCAACTCATCACATTATATGTGGGTTATCAGGAGACAGAGGTAATGAAAGTGAGACCTATATCCTTGATCAATAAGAGTTTGACTGCATTTTGAGTTCATTTTCCCCTGCCGAGAGCGAGACAGCAAGCTTACTATTGATCACAGTGTTAATCCATAACTAGTCTGGGCCCTAGCCTAGTGGAACAAGGAGGAAAAATAAGATAATAAGCAGGAACTCTTGATCTTTTATTATGGTGTGCTAGATAAAGAGAGTGCAAGGTTCAAGGTGAAATACTTTATGGTTAACCCCTTCTTTGCTGCTTAACTCCAAGTGCATGAATGAAAGTAAATTAGCCAGGTCTCATGTTTTGATACTTATTGACCTTGAATCCTGTTGACAAACCCTTTGCTATGAAACCCACACGTGTGTGCAGGTTACCACTCCACACCTCTTCAAAGCCCAGGGGATGGAGCACTCACGTGGCATCTGAGTGATATTGGGGTCATATCCTCAGCTGGTGAAAGCCTTTGTCATATCCCTGAAATAAGCAGGAGTGAGCTGCTGTAGTTGAGACGAGGAGATGCATCCCTAAACCTCACCTTAGCAGGGCTGTTTGAAAATTGAACTTGCTGGTCTTAACACAGGCAATAGTTTCTATTACTTGTATATTTATTCCAGCCTTTGTTAGAAGCACATCTAGATATTCCCTGGTCATTGCTTTTGCCTGTGAGTTGTCTTTTTCTTTCCTCTGATGTTTTCAACTGACAACATGTCATTTCAACTTTCTTTTTCCCTTGGCAACACCTGTCTGGTGTCAGAGACTGCCACATTTTGAGGTGAGCAGCTGATGGGAAGTATGGCAATTACTTTTTAATAAATACTGTGAAAAGGAAGAAAATTAACATTGTTATGGCAAAAGGGTTTTTAAACTATTAATATTCCATACACTGCCGCTTCAGTAAAATTTTTAAATATCAGCATTCCCTTCAAGATTAAATGAATTCTGCTTCATGATTAAAATTTCTATAAGGCATTCAAAATACAAGTTTTGAGTTCCTTCCACTTGGAGGTGAGGAGCACACCGGGAGTTTATTCTGTGGGAAACATCTCATGTGGCTCTTGTATAGGTGCAATAGAAATATTTGTATTTCTATAAGCTTTCTGCCTCGTGTGTGATCCCATCAGAGCTCACCAGATAACAGCTTAGTGCTGGCATTTCCAGCCTGACTTAAGTGACTCATATTCCAGCAGAGCAGGGCCATTCCCTGTGCTGTTGGAAATGTCTTTGGGATATGACTGAGAAAAACCTTGCAAGTGCAGTTTATGAGGAATTTTTTTTCGTTCTCTTTAAAAATATAATAAAATTAGCAGAACTCCTCTCTATACCTTGATTTTTGGGGGCCAAAAGTCACAAGTTTGATCTGCCTGGGTAAAAATTGCTTGTCTTCTGCAGACTGCATCAATGCACATCTTCCCTGGTACATGGGGAATGCAAAGATGCCAGCACACACATGGCACTGAAGCAGGACTTACTCATCTCAGTGTGAGTCTCACTTTAGTGTTATAATTTGATCCTACAGCTCGGCCAAATCATAATTATGCTCTGCCTGCTAATGACACGTTGCTGCTTTGGCTGGGTAATGTACTTTCCAGCTCTCCCAGGCTACACCTAACTCATTCAGATAGCCCATACAACTAATTTACAACCTCTCTGGAGCTACCTCACAGTTAGCTCCTCTTAGTAGTTGTTAAATTATCCCTGTGTATCATTTACATGTTGCATGATTTGGTTGGGATAATTAATGCCTGCAAAGCACTCCGAGGTTTTGGGATGAAATGTACAGTAGAATTACAACAAATTGTTCTGGTGATGAGATGATAAATAAATACTGCAGCAAAAAAAAAAAACCCTGACAGCAGCTTTCATATGCTATTAAAAACACAAACCTGTAGCTAGAACGCTCTTTTCCAGCTGTGAGTGCCCTGTAGTCTCAGATACTCAAACAAAGAGAAGATTAATCTTCAAGTGGTAGATAGTCACTTATTCTTTAGTGTTCAGCATGTTTTACACAAGGGTGTGTAATTCAACTATTCACTGTAACATAAATCAATTTATGGACAAAACAAGAGGAGGAAAAAATCCCATTGTTCTTTAGCTTAATAACACACAAAAAAAAATAATAAAAGGGAAAATGATTTATAGGACTCCAAAGAAATTGCAAGGGTGTTTTAAAAAAATATCAAATGGTTAAAATACTGCTGTAGGCAGCACCCACAGGTTAAGCTGAGTGATCCTTCCTGCAAGGAATAAGAGAAGCAAAGGCTCCTGCAGATCAAAAGCAAGCATCTCTTTGCAGTTTTAGGGGCTGTGTTTACTGGACTTTTCTCCTTTATTTTATAGGATTTCAGTAGTTCAATGAATGTTATTAGTTTTACATTCTGAAAACACAGCTTTGACTGCAGAGGCTCAAGTGCTTGATGCCTTTAATTCAAGGTGTTGGTTTTCCCTGACAAGGAGGTTCCCCCAAACTCTCTCATCTCATTTTTGTCGTGCACTTGAAAGCACTCATTAAGTTTGCAATGAAAAGAGGTTGTTAGAGCAGAGGAAATTGTAAAGTGGACTCTTGCACAGGAGCTGCTTTTATAAGGCCATGATCTGGACTGGACACTGATGCCTCCAGTTTCTTACACAGCTATTTATTTATAGATGCACGTGAACAAGGCATAGATTTGTGTGCTTTGAACCACATCCCCTAAATCTTTATGGCTTCTATTTTCTGACTACAGCCTCCATTTATGCACATGCCAATATTTAGTGCAATCTCTGCACAAATAAATGTTATTGTCTTCATCTAACCAAGGCAGCAACCTTAAAAATATCACTGATGACAGATGTGTGTACAGAGATTCAAACACAGAGATAAAGATGTCTGTGTTCATCTTGTGTGCCAAGCCAATAATGAAATGCAATGTAGCATTTATAGTCAGATCAGAGCTTTGTGGTTTTACTCTCTTGAAAGTACCACAGTTCTCAGGCTGACATTTCTGCCCAAGCTGCCCCTGGGGAGGACTGCAGAGCCCTGCTAAATATTTGCAAATGAGTCTGCTCCTTGTGAAAGTCTAATATGGAAAGTTTTACGTTCAATAAATGTTCATGAAGGAAGGAAGACCATGATCTGGAGCTGGAAGTCTGTTTTACTCTTTGTTAGAGAGATTTCACCATTTTTCTAGAGGTGAGAATTTAGAGTCAGCCTCTGGACACAGGGCAAGGTCGTGATTCTGCAAATTGAGTTATGCATTTTGTTAAGGGGGAAGGATGTATAGCAAAGGAAGACATAGAAAATCATTATAAAAATAATTAAAGTGAGATGGATTTGAATCTATTTATGGTCTAATTTTCACATCTACAAAGTGTCCAGAGTGAAGACCTAAAGAGAGCCCCTCATGTCTGCATCTGGTGCATTCTTACATTCTGTGCCCAGTTGTCAGATTAGTTAGGGCAGGTCATTAACTGTCTCACAAAACACTTTTTAAAATCAGGATTTACCCCTGTGACACTTTTTTGACCAATTTGTCAAGTTACAGCTGAATTTCCTCAGGCAAAGTGAGACTCTCTGTTCCACTGTGTTTGAGATGCTCCAAAAGAACCAAGGTGGATGTGGCAGAGGATGCCAGGTAGGATGGAAAAATGGAAAAATGCAGCCTTAGAGGACAGCAGCCAGATGCCAGCACAAATCACAGAGTATTCAAAGAGCAGCAGACAGCAGCAATAAAAAGAAAGGTAGAAAATGCCAATTTTTTTTTTTTTTTATAGTTTGGAGCTCTTGGGTGACCTGTGCAAAATGTGCTGCTCATAATTATGTCCCCAGTCCATTTTGCAGAAGTCAATGCCTGGACATGCTGGGATATCTGGCATAAAAATTTATTCTTCTGTACACACAAATAAAGTGGCAGTGGGATATTTTACTGTAATCACTCTGAGGAATACTGGCATGAGACGTTTCAGAGCGGGTTTCAGCTCCAGATTGTCGAAACTAACAATAATTTCTGTAATTATTTTATATTAATTATAGGTCATCTACTAATATCTTTAATTAATTAATGTTCTAATGTGATTATGTAATTTATAGTTACTGTTGAAAAAGGTTAATTTGTCAAGAAAGACACAAGGTAAACAGAAATGTTATTAAAACCCTGTATAAACATTCAATATAAAACTTGAACTAAACTAAAAGCAGAAGTGCAAAGAAATAAATGCTTAAACCTCTTCATATATACAGCTATCTATCCAGTGGAATTTCACAGAATGGTTGGATTTCTTAGAGGGTTTTTTCTCTCCTTAGAAATGAAAGATCAATGCCTTTTTTTTTTTTTTCCAATGAGGATTTTATTCCAAAAAAATTAATTTTCTTATATTTTTGAAGAAATCATTCCTTTTTCCAACATTTTAGCCTAAGGAATTTTTAAAAAATATCTTTAAGTTATTCTTTCATTTACATGGGAAACTTAGGAAAAATGTAAATGAAAAGACAAGGATTTATCAATCACATTTTTGTAAACAAAGTTTAATTTTGAAGTCTTTGAAATTTAAGCATTTTTTTCTCTCCACCATATAGATATTTTCAATGAGTTTGCAATTTACCTTATGATCAACCTTAAAAATTATATTTACCATTTTCTCGGCTGAATTTCCCAATGCCACAGATCTTGGGAAACCAGAATTACCTTGGGTAGGATTCAGAGACCATTCACAGAGCTCCTTTCCTTGTTCCAGGTGGGCTTTTAGCCCTGAAACCCTTCAGATCCCCTTTTCCCAAGGTATCTTAGAGCCACTGCCAGGTTTCTTACATCTCTACTTGCTGCTGGGTCTCACAGACTATTTTATGCCTGAGTAACTTGGGTCAGCAGAGTATTTCTTTCTGAACTCACTGGAATTGCTCTTATTTGATTAAAACATGGCAGCTGCTGAAGTTCTTGGGAGTTCTTTGAGGGATGTTGCCTCTTCCGACAGGTTTGTGCAAAGCCAAGGGTGGTTTGGGCTGGGATGGAGAAGGGAAAGAGGCAAACAAGTGACAAGAAATCAGAGCCACGATGTTAAACAGGTGTAGTGGGATCAGAAGCCATCCCTAGTGTTCATTACTGGCATATGCTATAATACCATCAAATTATTTCAGCAACCTGATGTGAGAATGGGGTGTGGGGTGGAAATTTGCAGATGGTAACAAGGGCAAAAAATGCTGAATGAATTTTAAATCTGCACAGCGTAACATTTTAGCATCAAAGTGAGCATTTAGTACCAAATACCATTAATTAACATTTCCATGGGCTTTTTATTAAATGCTTGCTCAGCAAGTCAAGTGTCTTTCAAGCTCGGAACAGCTGTGAATGTATAAAAATATATTGACACAGATATATTCATGCATGCAAATAAATGTATTTCTTTTCGTTTGTTGTGAATGATTGTTATTATATTATAGGGTTTTAACAAGTTAAAAACGGATTTGCATTATCAATCTGAGCAGCTGAAAGGGGGTTGTACATGAATACCTGTCTACCTGTCTGTAATCACTCTGTAGCATCTGGTCCCAGCTCATTCCCTGTTTCCTACTTGTTAGTAACTCACTCAAGGCAGGGAGAATAAGCCTTTACCCAGATTTAACTTTCTTCATCTCTTTTAAGGCTATTCAGGTACTCATTTAACAGCAGCTTTCCATCCAGAAAAGTTGGTCAATGCCATAAAAAGGGCATAAATTAAGTTTAAAGTAGTGCATTGCAGTGAACAGTCCTACAGTACGCGCAGTACTTACAGCTTAATCATCAGACCCAGCCAGCAATCACCTGATAGCTTTTGTTTTTACCCTGTGATAGCAACTAAATTAATTTGTTTCCTAATAAAATATTTCAGGATGTTGAGAAAACACAGATAAGTAGACAGAATCCTTATTAGGATCATCAGTATTAACATAAAATCCTTTTGTGCTCATTAAGGAAAATACAGTCAATTTAATTAATGCACATTAATCCCCAGTTGACATTAAAATCAGCTAAAAAACAACACTGATATAGATTATTAAAATGAAAGTGTACAAGGTGGCCTCTATAGGAAGAAAATAATTCCTGAAGACCCAGGGCTCCCTTATTTTTTTTTTATTTTTTTTTCCATATGGAAAATGTAATCTGGTTGCCTGTCCGCTACTCTAAGGAAAGTTTGCAGCCGCCAGAGGTTTTCCTGTGGGTCTCAGGGGCAGAGAAAGAAAAGTGATGGAGACAAACATCTGTCCCACATCACTGGGGGGATGTGGAAGAACCCTCTGTCATCCTTGGTCCTTGCTGTGTGCAGTAATGGGTTTGGCAGACCCTGAGCTGGGTTATTTTCAGACTATCGCTAAGCCTGAGGAGATGCTGCTCACCTTCTTTATCCCATGTGAGATTTTTGCACTTTGCTGCCCTGGCCATGATCCAGCAGCGTGTTAAGACATGGCATGATCCCCCAGTGGGTGTGAGCTCATCCCTGCTCAGCAAAGCCCAAACATTTGCTTTGAGGCATGAGGTGCCTCAGCGAGGTCACTGAGATCCCTCGTGTGGCATCAGTTAAGCCGGTGCTTGAGAGCAGTATCGTAAAAAACACCTGAGTGACTCAGGTGTGTGTCACACTGCTCTGACAAAGCACTGGAGGTGTTGAGGCACCCAAATCTCCTGAGCCTCACATGTGTGTTCAGGCATATCCTGTGCCTGGCTGTGTGGGTGCCCATGCAGTGCCCTGGCTGGGAACAATGCAGGTATTTGAGCCCCACCTGATTAGGAGATGTTTGCTGGCACACTGGCAGTGCCCAGGGACCTCTCAACCCATGGGAAAGCTCTGCCAAGACCCGGCTGCTATGGGTGAATTTTCAGGCTGTCCTCAGGGATTTATCCCAATAAGGAGTGGGAATCCAGGGGGATGTTGACTGAATTCAACATCCAGTTCCATTCCTGTATGAGCTGGAGGGATAACTGGGGAGTTTGAGGGCTGGGATTTGCAGCAGTGATGCTTTAGGTACCTGAAAGCACAAGGGATTCCAGCTTCACCCAAGAAGCTGGAATTTCCTGCTCTCCTTCCTTGGTGCTGACTCTGACCACTGAGACAGGGAGCCACGCTCATGTTTGCATTACCCCTGGCCCCGTTTTTCTGCAGAATGCAGCCATTTCAGGAGGAACTGATGGAAACGTGACCCATTTCTCTTCATTTCCCAGCAGAGATGGAGAAGGAGCTTATGTCCTCTCAGACAGAGGAGAGGACCTTGAGCGTAGATCACCATCTCTCTGGGGCTGGTGTAGCCCTTGGAGGACTGATGGAAAGGCAGGGAAATCAAACCTTCCAGCAGGTCAGTCCTCTTTCTTCACTCAGCTCATTTTCTCTTTTAAAGACCTGCTGCAGCATCATTTGAGAAAGGCTCAGGGAAAAAAGCAGAAAACACCAAACTGTTCAGCCCTGCCAAGGGATTGAGAGCCCTAGACCTGCCCAAAGGCAAATTCCAGGCACTTGCCAGGCTTCAAGGGAAAAAGCTGCAGTGCCTACAAATTCTGGTTTTATTTTGACCAGCAGCTGCACAGGCATTTTGAGAAGCCACATTTTGGACATGGGTGTGTAAGTGCCTCTGTACACTAGTAGATGTTGCCTTTGAAAATTGGTTTTAGATGGCTCTGCAAATATTGTCTTCCTAGTTTTTTTGTTGAATGGGGATTGAAATAATTTTCTGATAGAAGGTGGGTGCTGAGGAGAGATTGACCTTCAATATGTAGCTTAGTTTTCAACTGAAGATGGCAGAAAAGTTTCCTGAAAGAAGAAATGTAGTAAGTTTTGGTTTAGAATTCTTGCGTGTGTAGCAAAAAACAATTCATTTTCATAGAATGTAGGGTCAATAATATGTAGCTCTCATCCTGGACACCAATATTGCTAAAATACCATTTAAGGCACAGCAGGTCTTATTTAAGGTAGTGAGTTTTGCCACTGATTGTTTGGTTACGCTGCACTTGGTATTTCTTCATCAGTACCCGGTGGTTTTATTTTGTACAGCTTTTAAATCCAGAGATACAATTTTTTTTCCTTTTCCTCCAGGATTTTTGTCTCTGTTAGAACCTCATGCCCTCCCTTCCCTATTGATTACACTCACAGACTCTTATCTTCAGCTTATAACTTATTTTATTAACTACTTTAGAAAGTGAAGATAAAACATGAAGGAGGAGAAAGGGAATTGTGTGGTTATCCCATGAACAGGGAGGTTTTATTTTTAGAGCATACCTAGGTGCTAACAAAATAGAAGAATTATTTTTCTTTTTAATGGCATGACATGTTCCAAACTATGATAAGGTTTTGGGCTAATTAAATAAGGAGTGAGGTCTGTTAATGTACAATTTTTATGATAGATGTTAGCATGTCGAGTCTTTCCTTCTTTTTGCTTCATATTTTAAAGTTTCCTTTCATGTGTGTGAAAAATGAGTAAAAGTGTCAAGTCTTATCACACCTGACCTTGCTTTTTGGCTAGCCTCTTTCCCTTATCTATCGAACACATTACTCTCCCCATCATAACGTGGTAGTGCAAACATCGCAGCTGCCCGGCAAACATGACCAAAGCTACCTTTAAACTACCTCTAGACTCTTTAAACTCAACTAAAAGGCTGATTAGGTTCCACCTCTTTGGTCATTATCTCATTCCGATAGCCACGCAATGAAAAAGCAATCTAGTAAAAAGCTCTCTCCTAGGAAAGCTAGTTAAAGTGTGTGCTTGCTCAGGACGGTGTACTTAAAGAAAACAATTTATTCGTTCGTCAAAACCAACTGTGTAAACTAGTTTAGCTGTTTGCCGAGGCTTGGAATGAACAAACGTTGTTGTTTTCCTCCCACAGCCCCTCGGGGAGGGGGGTTCGGAGCGGCTCCGGCCCCGGCGCGGTGCGGGGCGGGCAGGGCGCGGCTGCTGCGGGTCCTGCCCCGCACCCTGCCCGAGACAGCCGCTGTCCCTGCCACAGGGACAGCCCTGCCCTGCCCCGCAGCCCACGGAGGGTGCACCAGCCTTCTCCAGGGCACGGAGAGCCGGCACCCCCGCGAGAAAAGCGGACTGGGAACCCCCGGCCGCGCTGCATCTCCCTCCGGCTGATGCTCGCCCTGGGACTGCCTCGGAGGTGCATGACCCTCCCCGTGCTGTTTGATCCGTTCTCCCTCCCCACCTTCCCGGGAATTATCTTCCCTTTTTTTCCCCCTAAACAAATTTAGAAGGAAGAGATTAGCCCGGGGAGGGAGAGGCTGGCTGCGAGCCCGCAGCCGGCGCTGGAAGGGAACCTTTCTCGGGCGGTGTTTGCTCGGGTTCCTTTAGCAAGCGCGGCACAATGGCAACTATTCAGGAATCAGTCAATATGACCTGGCACTAACAAGCCCTAAAAACATATATGCTTCATTCTCACAGAGACTAGGAATCATGTTTTTAAGTGGGATTTAGTTTACTTTGTCAACAGAACAGGTAATGCGGAAAGTCTCCGCTGCGGAGTAAAAGCGCTCCCCGTGCCCTCCTCCAAAAGAGACATTTGGACCATAAAACCGCCTTTTATGAAGAGGACACAGCACAGGTGATCCTAAGTGACAGGGTTTTCCCAGAGTAAAATTAATCTGGGCAGGACAAGCGCCCTGGGAAATCTGTCCGCCTCCCCCGGGGGAGAATCCCGAGGGCTGAACGGGACGAGCTCACATCGGTACCGGAAACGTGGGCAGAGACAAGGGCCCTGGCCACAAAAGGGTTACGAACCCGGCGAGTGGAGCCATTTGTCACCAGCACCCACCAGAGGAAAAAAAAAAAACACCAAAAAAAATTACTGATTAACGTGATCTGTCAATACGCCTCTGCCCCGCGGCACTGCGGGACTGGAGCCGATCCATTAGCTGGCACCTCCTTTGCCATCTCCCTCACCTTGGCGAGCCCCTGCATCCCTGGCCTGGCCCTGAGTCATGGGCAAACATCACCGGGTGCCAGGCTGTGCCCGGGGTACCCGCCCGGGCCGGGCCCGCACCCAGCGCGGGGTCAGCCCGGGGCCGGGGCCTCCTGCGGGACCGGGGTGCAGCTCCAGAGAGTAAATGGGGAGATCCCCACATCTCCAAAAGGCACAGACAAACCAGAGGGGAAAAAAGGAGAGGCAGCTGGGGGGCGAAGATTTGCCCCGCAGCGCATCCCTAACCCGGCAGGAGGAAGGGGTTAAAAATAGAAATAATTATTCTTTCTTTAAAAAAATATATATAAACAAGCAAACAACATTGGAAAACGTTGTTTTCCGCAGCAAAATGTGGGTGCACGCAGGATAAACATGAAAAAAAAAAAAATAAAGCTTTAATGAAAGCTGCCCGGGATGCCCCGCAGCGGGGCTTGGCGGGGGGGGGGGGGCTGGCCGGACCCGGACCCGCAGCTCGGCCGGGGATGGCCGGGGATGGCCGGGGATGGCCGGGGATGCCCCGCTCCGGCCCCGCTCCGACCCCGCCGCTGGCCGGGCAGCACCAGCAGCACCGCTGCGGGCAGCAGCCGCCGGCATCCAGACCTCCCCGCGCAAATTAATTCATCACAGAGCTTGTTAAACAATTTGCAAGGCGTTCGTGATGTGGATTGTGGGGTGGTTGAGGGGTTTGGGTTTTTATTTTGGTGAGGGGGGATGATGGGTGTTTTGTTTTTATCTCCTCTCTGGGGCCAAACAGCAGCTGGCAGCCAAAAGACTTTGTGAACTGTTTCATTTGAGGAGAGTGAGGAGAAAACTGACGTCTGACTCTCTCCGCATTTTAAATATGCTTGAATATAATTGACCGACTGCCGCTATGGAGCGTTTGACGTGCGTGGTGGTGCTGCGCCCGGGTGCTCCGAAAGTCCCAGGAAATGCTCATTTGCAGGAAGAACTTGTTAAAAATGAAGGGCTCGGATTAAATGTAGAGGCTAAAGGCGTTTGCGTGTGCCACCGCTCGCATCACGATTCTGCAAGCGCTCCTCCACCTCTCCCCGTACATCAAATTTTTAGTTCAGAAAAGCCTGGTAGCTGTGCGGTACTGGCTCAGAGAAACCCCTCACTGCATTGCACGAAAACCTCCTCTGTGCTGTAGGACCTGCTGTGTTAAATTATGATCCAAAGGCTGTGGGGTGGGAACAATCAATCAGAATACCTGGGGTAGTGTGTAATGTGTGTGCTCTTGCCAGCGGGAGCAAGCGGCCCCTGAACACAGTCCCCCAGCAGGTTAAATAAATATGATACTATAGACAAACCGAGAGGATCACATGGCCGCATCAATCAGCTGTTGATAAAATACAATCTTCCTTTAATACACGCTGGGAAAGTTATTTAACACTTACAAAACCTGAATTCAGTGCTGTTTCTTTTAGTAAAAGGGGAGAAAAATATTCTTTGAAAGTGCAACTCTTCTTAAAAGGCACGGAGAGGTGACAGTTGCATTTTCCTGGGGGATATAATAGACAGCTTTTAATGAAGCCACAGACACTGTACAAAGTACGTGAGCCACGATGCTGGAAAAGTACAGAAGCTGTTAAAAGAATAAGTCAATGTAGAAGTGGCCAGAGTCGGTTCCTGGCTGCGCATTAGGGTTTATTTCCTTTTCATTCATGATTTCACAACCCGGGTGGCTAAAAGGCTCCCGAGAACTGTTTCTTCTTGGCATGCAATTAGGGACGAGCCGCTCCAAGGAGGAAGCGACCGGGGATTCTCCCCTCCCAGCTCGGCATCTCCCGCAGCTGCCGGACACTGGGAGCGGCTGGAGAAGCGGCGGACACGCGGCTGCTTGGATTTTTCTGAGAAATTGTCAGATAAATACTAAAATATTAGAATTTCCTTTTAAAAAAATCAGTAGTCCCGGGTATTTATTGAAATAAAAGTTTTTATAGGGGCTGATCACAGGGGTTTTGGTTTGGTTTTTTTTTTTTAATACAGGAAGGAATGGGGCTCTCGGGGTGCAATGTGTTTCCCCCCTCTCAGGTGGGAAGTTTTGCCTGCCGAGATAAAAAGAGTTGTACGCTTTGGGATTATCGCCCATTTGTTAACTACCTACTGAAGTGTCCCTTTGGAATTCCCTTCCCGGTGCCTTGTCCCACTTCCCCAGCTGTGTCCCCCTCCCCGACAGGCCCCGCAAATTTTGGGGGGTTTCCAGCCCCTCTCCTCCCACCTGCAGCTCCGCAAGGCACGGGAAAAGTGATCGCCGAGCCCCGGGGAGACACGGCATAAATCACCGGGCAGCCCAAACCTCCGTGGGGAAAAGCGGGAGGAAATTCTGACAAGGTTTCCCCTAACAAATGGAGATTAATGCCCGCTGTAAAAAGAAAGCGGCTGGAAATGATGTTTATACAAGAAAAATCCTGGAAACAGGGGAAAGACTGGAAAAACCCCAAAAGCCCGGCAGGCTGCCGGTCCGGGGCTGATGTCAGCCAAAAAAAATACGGGGCTGAGAAGCCAAGAAGGCGTTTGATTCCCGGTACTCTCCTCCAAAGAGAGAGCCTCAGGGCCAACGTGGGCATCGCGGGGATGCCCCGAACCTCGCGGGTTCCGCCGGGGCTCCTCGGAACGGGGGGAAATCAGCGGGAAATCCCAAATCGGGACGGGACAGGACATCCAGGGTGGGTACGACCACGGGAGAAGGCTGTGCCCGCAGCCGAGGTGGGTGGAAAGGTGCCCGCAGCCAGCCCAGAGGGGATGCGGGCGGCTCCGCGCCTCGGATGCGTTTGGGAAGTTGCGCTAAAGAGCTCGGATGCTTTTGGGAAGTTGCACTAAAAAGCTCTTTACCTGCGCCTGCCACCCTTAAGCGCTCTCCAGGGGCTTGTTGGGCAAATGTAATGGCAAGGCCAGGGGGTCTTGTTTGGCTAGACGTGGGGACATTTGTCATGGCTGACCTGTGAACTTCAGCTTCTGAGCCCAGGACTGTAAGGAGAGGCTCGGGCTAATGTAATAAAGCGAGAGAGACAAGAGGAAAGGCCTATCTTGCCCCAGGGCCACCACATGTTCACTCCGTTTTACTGTCAGTGCTACATGGAAGCTGTGGCTTCATTTCATATTCTATTAATATTTACAGCGGCGATTGAATTTCCCATTACAAAGTTCACCATGCACGCACTGCTAATATGAAATATTAATAGTATTGTGCGCATTATGAAAATTCTTATTATTAAAAAAATATTATATATATGTATATACCGGGCAATTTGCACTGTTAACTTCATTTACTGTGCCTACCTGGCACAGAGGGCACCCGCAGCCCCTATCCCCACTAGGAGTGGCCCGGGTGGCACCGCAGGAAGCAGCGTGACCCTCTCAGTGCCACCTCCACCCATGGGCTGAGTCATTCACTCGTGCAGGGTCACGTTTTCCATCTGTTTTGGGACATCCTGAGGACAGGAGATGCCCAAAGCAGCTTCCCCCAGTGAGGGATGGGGCCGAGGAGAATCAGGTGGCTCCGATGGTGACAGAGGGGTTTTAAGTATTTTTGACTGCTTCTCCCAGCTCGACTTTCCGAGGCGGTTTGAAGCCCAAGCAAAGCCTGAGTGTCTCAAAGATGAGCAATCAGGCATCACCTTACTTTGCAGACCGCAACTGAGTCACTTCTCAGTCTCTGCTCAGGGCGGACAGAGAAATCCTATCTCCTGTGAAAGGAAAATTGGCCGCCGGAGTCCCAAAAGTGCCCCGAGCATCAACTGAAATGAAAGTAAACCGATAATTTCCAGATCGCGTGGAAAACAGAGGGGTATCGAATTTAAGCACCGCAAGCTCAGCCCGGCGGGACGAGCCTGTCCTGGAGCACTTTATCTCGCTGCCCAGGTCATTCTGCTCCTTTTTATTACTTTTATTTATCATTCTGAGCACAAGCAGCATTTCCTTTCCCTGCATCACAAACCTGAACGTTCGTAGCAAAGCATAAATTTGCCATTTGTGTGTGAGGGAGGTGCCGGGAGAGGAAAGTCTGGGGGCTTTGGGGAGCCCCGTGTGCAGCATCCACAGGTGTTTAATATACTAGGGAGAAAGTTGCTATAACTGGGTATTGAGATTTTTTTTTCCCTGAGATAAATCTTCAATTACTCTGATGCCTGTCTGGAACTCATATTCGATTAAAAAAAAAAAAAAAAAAAAAAAAAAAAAAAAAAAACAACCAAAGAAAACTCCAAAAAAAAACAAAACCCAACCTTGTTTTCCTTCAGGTGGGGATCTGTATTGATTTACCCGGGTATTTACTCTCTGCTGATTGCAGTGAGAAAAAACCAGCTCTAGAGTCACTCACTTCACCTTGAATCCTCGGTGAAGGTTGTGTTTGAGCTGGGAGTGTTCCCACCTCCCTGCTCCCTCAGATTCAGTTTCCCCATAGCTCTGGGCCCTGGCTAAGGGGTTTTCTCTGGCTGATTTTGGCCGTGGGATGTAACCAGATGCAGAAGGAACTCCCTGGGCAGCTGTGGGTGCTGCGGATGTAGGGACAGAGAGCTGTTAGCCAGCAGATCGTGGTGGCTCCTCTGTTTTCCCGAAGCCTCTCCCACGCACCAGGAGTAGATGCTATTTATGACTCCTAATAGATGTGGATTAAGGTAATTTAGGAATCCTTGGGTTCGTCTCTCAGCTCGGGGGGATGACAGGCTCTGGGAGGTATGGATGGGTGACATTTCCACCATGAGATCCGTCCTTCCCCCTCCCTGCTGCCCCCCTCCGCGTCCCCCCCTTCCAGCCCTAAATGTGTCATGCTTTGTCACATCCTCTGCGTGTGTGTTTTTAGAGAACATTTGAATAAAAGGCTCGATGCCAGGTATTGGTGACACAGTGGGTGGAATTTGCAGCCTTTCCACAAAGAGTTGGAAGCCTCCATTTGCATAAGGTCAGGGTACAGCTTCTCACAGAACTTTAGCAGCATCTCTGTCTCTTAGCAACACTCTTGCACTCTTGGTCCCTGCATTAAATTGACTGGTCCTTTCCTTTTCTTCCTTTCATAGGGAGGCTTACAATAAAATGTCACCCTTCCAACCTGTGCCTGTCACCCAGTAGGTCATCTGTTTCTCTTACACCTCCTCCCCCCCACCACCACTTCATCTCCAATTAGGGGATGAGATTATTCATTTGGTGGATTCCCAAAACTGCTTCATTTTTTATTTTGTTAATTAATATTAATAACATTTCTCCCTTTGTATTAATAAAAAGGAGCCCTCATAAACAGTGAGGAGATAAGGAGCAAATTGCAGGCACCTGCAAAACAATGGGATTGGAGTGGGGTAATAAGGCGAGTGGAGATAGAGAGAGCAAGGTTTAGGTCATCCTCTCCACCCATTTAGTTGATGCAGGGTTGAACTCAGCATGGAAGCCTTCAATGTGCTCAGAATATTAGAGTCACCCCTCTTGGCTCCGGCATGGGAATTGGTGACAGAATACAGATGCTGATAGGTGGTGTTAATGGAGGGTCAGGCTTGGACAATAGTATCCATCACTTGCCTCATGGCTCTGCTGTCAGATGGAGTCATTTCTGACTGCTCTATCACCAAGATTTGGGAGAGATTCAATTATTACCTTAGGCTTGGCAGCGCTAGATACAAATCTATGCCCAGAGGACTGGAAAAATCACCCTCGTCTTCTTCTCTCCCAAAGTGCTTTTTGCCCCTTCCGAAATATTTTTTTTTAAGGGGGGGGGGGAAGAGAAAAAATTTTAAAAAGGAAAATCAATATCTATGCCATTCAATCTGTCCCTCTGATAGGAATTCCTAGGGGGAAAAAAAATCAGCCAACACTTTGCTCGGCCTGACAGTCACCCACCAGCTCCATCACACTGTCAAACTTTTATGGGGAGGGTTATGGCAGAACCTCTAAACTTTGGAGTCTGTACCCAGAATTTGTGCTTTTCTCCCGAGATTCCGAGATCTGCATCCCTGGCAGGGAGCTAAATCCCATTTCTGGGTGCCAGGGGTGAGCAGGGCACACTGCAGAGCCCCTCTTCACTCTGGGCGGCTGGGGAGATTACTTATCGAAAGCCCTCGTTAACTTTAAGAATGGGGCTAAAGGAGAAACTTTAAGCGCGAAAAAAGCTCTCCATTTTCCCCTTTCTACTTTTTAAAGGTATTTAAGTGGTGATAGCCGTTTTAAATTCAGTTCGGATTTTATTCCCTGGCTCCCCGTGGCGACCTGATCCACTTCTGAGGAGGAATGGCTTGTTTTCTCTTCCACGTTATCCACCTCTTGAGTGGCGCAAATGCTGAGGTGAAACCTGGCGCTTTTCAGCGGTATTTCTTCAAAACTCTTATTCAAATGCCCCTCTCCCTCCTGGCCGTTCCTCCCGAAGCTTTCAGACACTGTAATTCCTGCAAGATAAATTCTCAGGTAATGGGTTCTGAGAAAAAGCAACAGAGGTTAGGAGTCAACTGCCTCCTCTTTAATAATTCACATGTCATATTTCTTCCACTTTGTCAAGTTGGCTAAAGAAGATGGGCAGGGCTGAGACAGGCAGACACTTGAGTTTATTATCCGAGGGCTGGGGGGACCCAGGGAAGGGCGATGCCCCCTCAGCCTTTGGCAATTCCTGCTCGCCCATGGCTCAGGGACTGAACACAGCAACCCTTGGTTTCCAGACTCCTGCCTTCCTTCGCCCTTCCTTGGATCCCCCATCCTCCTCTCCTATTTGCCTTTAAAGCTGTTGCTCATCCCTTCGATTCTCTTACTACCATAATTATTTTTTTCAAGTGTTAAACAGGTAAATCAAAAATAAACCTCAGCAAGAGCCCGTACTTTATTTTATTTAATTTTTATTTTATCCACTGTGCTGTGATTTGTCTCCCCGAGTGCTAATACACTCTTGGGTGGGTTATTTCTCTACTCAGCTTTGTCAAACTTTTGGGACTCGCTGGCTCGGATTCGAACAGTTTTGGATAACCAAAGGAAGGCTGAGATTTAGCAGTGAGGTGAGGAAGTTTGGTTTGGGGTGTCTTCTCCCAGTGCTACAAAACACCAAATGTAGGCAAAAACCTGTCCCTGAAGGGAAAGAAACAAATTGTTCACCCTTAGGAAATTGGTCACCATTCCTTAAATGATAAAGGTCTCCAAAAAGAGTTCAAAATGTGTATGTTATAATCCGAGGAATCTCCGCTAATTTGTCTTTTCAGACGGCTTGGAGAAAAACTTCCAAGATTTTCTAAATTTGCACTTTCCTGCCTCATCCTTGACACATCCTTCCACCACATTCCCCAGCCCTTTCCCCGAGCGTGAGTGCCGATAATGTCATGTACCTGTGAAGGTGTCAGCTGCATTTTGAAATAAAGCAGAAGAAAAGGAGAAGAAAAGCAGTTCGCTGAGCCACACTGCCTGCCCTGGAAAGCGCACATATAGGTGAAAACACGAGTGATAGCAGAGCAGAAAATGTCTTTATTCTTCTGGGAGCTGCCTCCTTTCCCCTTTTACTATATTATTATTTTCCCCATGCTATCGTTTAAAGTAAAAATAGGGTTTTTTTCAACAGTCTTTCATTGAAGCAGCAACACATTTTAACTGATCTTTTGCAGTGTGGTCTCTTATGTGTGGCCATAAGTCTTATCCAGAAACAGTAAATCTGTCTTATCTGTCAGATTTTGGTAACTTTATACATGAAAGGGAAGAGCAAGCAACTTTGGAGGATTTAGAAAAAGGACTTATCAGTGTAAGCAAGGATAACAGCAAGCCCTGAGGCCCATGGGAAGTTTGCCCTTGTGATACTGGCCGGGGTTTGTTACATTTTTTGGTTAGAAGCTCATGACTTTCACCCTTTCTGCAAGCATCATTTCCAGAAACAGGCAGCTCTGCTTCGCGGTGAAGATTGCTCTGGGATTTCGTTGGGGTTTGTTTTTCCTTCCGAGAAAACCCTTCGTGTTACTGGGGCTTCAACACTTCGAAAATAAATATAAACCCGAAACGCGAGCCATGAGCCAAGGGGAAATAGCGAGCTGACATCACCCGGCCGGCGGGAGGGGAGCATCCTTCGGGAGGGATGCAGGAGCTCCGTGCTGTGATTCCTGCCTGCAGCCCTCCCTGCGTGCCTCGTGTCGTGCACAGGGGTGCCAGGCCGGCACACAGGTCACCCTTGGGCTCTTAAAGCGCACCAATGTCCCCAAACTGTCTGCGATTGTGGCGTTCCTCCCTCCCTGCCCCGAGGCGGGTGAGGAGCTCCCCGCGCAGCGCTCACCTGCCATAAGGCACCGCACTACCCCGGCTGAAACTCTTCAATTCACAGTCTGACACTTCAAAACTTTTTTTCAATTATTATTATTTCTTTTCCAGACAACAGCACTTTTTTTTCCTTTTTTTTTTTTTTATTTTTTTTCCCTCCATTTTCCGGGATGGGAGTTGATTTTGCCGGTGCCAAGCCGCTCCCAGAGACACCCGGCAGGGCTCGAAGGGAGAGACAGAGCCATCCTCCATTGGCAACCGGCGATGAAACGCACTTGAAAAGCTGCCAGGGAGAATTAGGATGGTAGCCCTATCCTGCAAAATCAGATGGTTTGCAGTGTCCCTGAGCAGCTGTTAAGCTCGTTGAGGTTTTTTTTTTTTGGTTTTTTTTATTAGTATTAGTAGTATTATTTCCCGGCATAATTTTTTAACACCTGCGAAGTTTGTCTATGAGGATGCCACTAAAGACAGAAGTACTGAGCGCTTGACAGACTCCATAAAGTCCTTGGCATCCTTCTGGGTACGTGACAGGTCCGAGGAGCGGCATGCGAGAGCCGGGGGGTGAGCGCGGCCCGGCGGAGCGCCGCTCCCTGCCCGCTCCGCCTGGCACCGCGGGGCGATGCCACCCCCCTGCAGCCCGGCAGCCGTGCCCTCCTGGCCCAGAGCAGGAGAGGGACGGAGGGATGGCGTGGGGAAGCCACCTGCAGCCCATCCCTCCCGGCTCCGTCGCACACAGCGCGTCCTGCGCGGCGCAAAGGGGACAGGAGCTCTCTAGATGCGCACAGATTTAATAAGGGGGGAAAAAGGAGGTTTGGTGATGTCTGCTCTTTGCTCCCCGATGAGGAGCTGCCGCTGGTAGCGGGGCTCTGTCGGGAGCCCCCGCCCCGCTCCTGGAGCTCTGCCCGGGGAGGATGCGCTGCGCTCCGGCCGGCAGCATCGGCGTCCCCGGGATCAGCGGTTCGGCTCACACCCCTGGCTTCAGCGGTTCTGTTCACATCCAGACATCAGCGGTTCTGCTCACACCCCCGACATCAGCAATCCTGCTACAGCCCTGGCTTCAGCAACCCTGCTCATAGACCATCCGTGTCCCTGCTCACACCCCTACATCAGCGGTTCTGTGCACACCCCGACACCAGCAACCCTGCTCACACCCTACATCAGTGTCCCTGCTCACACCCCTGGCTTCAGCAACCCTGCCCACATCCCCGACATCAGTGTTCTGCTCACACCCCGACATCAATGTCCCTGCTCACACCCCTGCATCAGTGTCCCTGCTCACACCTCCCGTCTGAACCCATCTTCCCCCTGCCTGCCAAACATCTGCAGCATCCCCCCCACCCTGCCCCTTGATTCGCTGTTTCTTCTTATTGAGTTCTCCGAGTCTCTCTGCAACTTGTCAGAACCTGTAATAAAATGCCCTTTTCTTCGGCAGTTAAAGTCCAGAGGGCATTAGATCCATTTCCAGCTGACAGCGGAGGAGCCGGGCAGGGCAGCGGCGGGAGGATCGCTTCTGTGTGCCCCAGGGGCTTTGACTATTTCACATCAAGGCACCCCGAGGGCAGGCTGTCCCCATCCTGCCCTCCTGGCTTGGTCACCCAGCACCACCCTGGGACCAAAGCTGGGGCTCCTGGGCATCCCCTGCCCTGGGGGAGCCTGCAGGTCCCTGCCAGGGAGGGCACTAAACACCAGAACATCCTCATGGCCCAGCCCAGATATGTGAATTGTTCTTATTGTTATTGTCATTTTTTTTAGTTATTTCTTATTATAATTCTTTATTTTTTCTACTAATATCTCCAGAGTACATGGAAGATGCACAACCACTATATGATACATATATATTCTATTATATATTACATACATATATATACACACATATATACATATATACATACATATATACTATTATATATTATATAGAAGGCAACATCAGACACACGCAATGAATATTTGTTCCTTTTATATCCACATGCCTGTGCATTGAGAATAATGCACGACCATAAATATGAATATCTATAAGTGGTGTGTATTTATGCTTGCATGCATATGTACATTAATAATCATGCACTGCACACATGTGTTTGCACAGAGAGGAGATATATCTACATAGAAACATAAAGACACGTTTTCCTTGTGTGGTACTGCACAAAAAAAATGTCCATCCTGCCCAGTCTGCCCCTCCTCTGCTCCCAGAGTTGTGTGTAGGACCAGAAAAGCATGTCAGAGTATAAGGTGTGAGAGGCCAATAAGCCCTTAAGTGGTTACACGTGATTTATTTTCCTTTCAAGCCCAGGCAAACAAATCACAAAGAGGAGGTTGGTTAAAAAACACTCTCAGCAAGGTGCTCTGTAACCCCAGCACAGCCCAGCGTGTCCTGGCACGGGGTCAGGCTGTGGGGCTGCTGCTGGGGCTGCGCCTCTGATCAACTATTTATGGCCACTGCATCTTTGCATAACATTTACTTTGCTTTCTTTAATGGCTTTCTGCACTCCTTTCCCTGCTCCTCGCTGCACACAGCCTCAGTCAGCCCCAGTGATGATATCAAGGCAGGTTTTTCTTTTTTTTTTTTTTCTATGGTCCAGCCAAAGCGAGGTCATTCTAATAATACCCAAGGTCACTGGTGGGAGCCACCGAGTCTCCCAGTCATTTTTCATTTGCTTGCAACAGTTAATGACAGTCACAGGGATGGAGCTGGGAGCTGATGGCCATGTGATGTCACCAGCACATGCTAGGGGATTATAAGGGCAGGTACAGGGCAGGGTTGTGGATTAAAAATGATGGGGAAAAAAAAATCACTATTAACTGCTTCACTCCAGCAGCTTGGTGGAGAAAAAAAAAATAAAAACGTTACAGACAAAGGAGGGGGATTTCTTCCTCCCACCCCCCTCCAAATCAGTCCTCTAAAATGCCAGCTCAACTGCTCCATTTTTTCCTGATTTAGTGACTCAGCTGGAAGAGATCTGTGCAGTGTGTGAGGGGAGGCGCTGCTCGCTGTACCAGCTGCTGGGCAAGAGGTTGCAGAAGCAACCTTGCAATTTCCTGGGGGCGTTCCTCTCCCTCCCACCCAAATCAGGGGCCTCATCCCTTTCCTCCTTCTGCCAAGGGCAAAGCCTGTGCTGGCACCAGCAGGAGTCACACCTAGACAAGTTTTTGGAGGTGTGTTGGGGGAGTTTTTTGGTTGTTTTAACTGATATTTTCTATTCTAGCTGTCCATATGGGGAAAAAAAGAATGAAAAGGAAGCAGATCTCCTGGTTAGATCCCCCTGGTGAGGCTGCTCTGTGGCTGGGAGAGCCCTGGGGAGGTGGGTATTGATTTAACCATGTGCACCAACTGTGAGGTTCATGCTGCAAAGTGCCCCTCACACGGCCGTGGTCATCCTCAGAGCTGCCCTCGCCCCCAGGGAGCCACCCCAGGGCTCCCAGTGCTCATGTGCGGCCCCAGGTTCAAACCCATGGGCTGAAACATCACACCCTGCAAAGCCAGAAGAGTGCAGGGACCAGGGGAAGAAGCTCCACAAATCAGCTAGATACCAAATTCCTGAATAATTTAATAAATACAAACATATTCTGCTCCAAAAGGTGCAGAAGTAAGAATTTTTTAGCCTGTAGGATAACTAATAGTTTGGATAAACTGCTCTTTCTCACTGAGAAACAAACCAAAAGGAAGATAAATTGCATATTAATCTTCACTCAGCCTCTCATCATTAAGCGATTTTGTCTTTGTTATCTCATCTTACTGTATTTATTTATGAAACATGACCTTCTCATAGCCTTTGTTTCTGCATCTTTATTCTTTTCTGACATATTAACTGTAGAGTGATCATCAGTTTAATGGTTTATTACTGTCAACACATATATTTAAAAAAAATTCCATGGAGAAAGTTGGATATCAATTAAAATCTTCATCAAGTGATTTTTATTAATTCAATGTACAAGAGAAAAACATGGCAAACAACAAGAAAACAATTACAACAGAAAACAAGTGATTGGTTTATATGACTATCTGATTTCTAAAATTGTTTTGTAGCCTCCAACCTTTTATGAAAGTCTCACTGCTGGGGTCAGTGGGCTTTGGATGGACTTCTGCTTAAAGCAGGATGGGTCAATGGAGTGAAGAGATGAGTTCAAACTGATGTCACTGTCCAAAACACCCTGAGATGCATAAACCCCACACTTCGTATTTTCTGTGTTTATCTCCTCTTAATGCTCATCCCTGCAAATAACTTTTCCTTCAGATCCTGTGTCTCCTTTGGATGAGAAGACAGGAACAGATGAGCTGGAGGCTGAATTTTGGAGCCAAACTGAGCAGTGGTGGCTGCAGTGACCCCTCTGAAGGATGCTGAACTGCAGCAGTACAATTCCAGCTCTGGGAAGTTTTGTTAAGGATCCTCAGGTGTCACCTGGTGCTTACTGTCAGAATCCAAGCCTGCTGCATTTATTTCTTTTCCCTGGGAGGACACAAACCCATGTGCTGCTCCTCAGATGAGAAGAACGTGGCAGATCCTTCCTCTCTGCCTGTTTTCCACAGAAAGGCTCGCGTCCCGTTTGTCGTGGTTAATAGGATTAGAGCATCAGCCTTTCTGGAGGAGATTGAAATGCAGGGGAACAGTGCTACTGAGGTGTCTTTCTTCTCCTCCTGTGATGGGCAGAAGGACACACCTCCAAGCAGAGGGGATTTGTCTGGTGGGAGCAGGCAGATTATCTGTATCTAGTGAAACAAGGTGTGCATGGCAACCTTTGCCAGGGCTCAGAGCCAGAACCTACACTATAAAATAATTGTGTCACTACCTAACCAAGGCACTCTTCATGTTTCATTTATCTTTTGACTGTAATTGAATGGTTGAACAGCAAAAAAAAAAAAAAATGTAGACAAATTCCAGCTGTATTGAGATCTGTTTCTTTCTCTGCTACCATGGCCCATCATTAGATAGTTTCACTCTCTGTACAGAAGGTCAGAGAGTATAAATATAAATTGCATTTTGCATTACTTCTAGATGAGTGAAGCTGTCAAAGCAATAATATAAGCTTTCAGTCCCACATTCTACCACTTCTTTCCCAGTTTTTGGCCAGGAGGTCATGTGCAAATTGAACGTGACAGCCCAGACGACATGTCCAACAGACTTATATTGTTAGACATTTCTGCCATGGCACTCACCACAAATTAAACCCACGTCGGACTTGGAGCTCTTCAAGAGCTGCTAACAGTAGCTCAGGCTTCTTGCAAAAAAGTTTATGTCCATGTCAAGCCTGTGCAAGAATAACAGCAACTCTTTTGGAGGATCTTGTCAAAAAAAATGGAAAACACGAGGGGAAAAAATTCTGACAGGTAAACCTGAAAGAGCTGAGCACAGTAATGCAGACTTTAAGTTGTTTGAAAGGTGGGTAAATCTATGCTGTATGTGTGTGCTCTTCACTTCTGTCAAAACTCTCTCCTCCAATCTATCATTAATATGTAATATTTGGTATTTAGTGGATATTTTTGCTGTCTGCATTCAAAAAAGGGGGACCAAACTACTAATTTTCCACCTCTTTTTATGCAAGCAAAGTTAACTTTGTGTCTGTTGATAAAACACTGTGTACAGCAGTTAAGATATTGTTGATAACTTAGAAATAACTGTATATTTATAGCATTGAAATCGGCATGGGCAGCTTCCACTAGCAGCTATTTGAATCTAAAGTCAAAATTAATTTGTGAAAGTAGATGTTACTGAATATTGTCTTTTATATTAACTCAGAGCAGAGTTTTCTACAGAACACCAGAAGGATTAAAATTGAGGTTGTTGTCTTTAGCTGGAGTCAAATCAGGTGTCAAAGTATCTTTAGAAAGTTCTTTGTGCTGTGTACAAAGATAATGCTGAATGACAGTGAAACAAGATCGCTCTGAGGACAGAAAACCAGATTTCCAGCCCTTCACCTTTAGGTGTCTCAAAATGCAGCACAGGCTCTGAACAACTGAAAATTCTTAGCATCTGGCAGTGTCATGCTAAAGAGCTGGTGGTCTTGGTCCAAATCTTGGCAGAAAGGAGTTCACATTATAAATTACATTATCTGGCAAATCTTTGCAGCATTCTGAGCAGAGGGGCCAAGAGCTCACTTGGCACAGAACCTCCTGCTTCCCCTCATGGCAGAAATGTTCTCCCTAGATAAGGGCTGAGCACGGATCAAGAAAAGTCCCTGCCATTCTTGCTTTACGAGCTTCCCATGAATGAACAAAGAACTTCATTTTCAAGGACTACCAGGGCTTTCTCTCTCCATTTTTTATTATTTTTTTCAGAAGGACTAAACTTAGAGGGAAGAGTTTGAGCCCCATCTGGTACAAATCGGTAGGGGCTTTGCAGGCTTCAGTAGAGCTACACTGATTTACACCAGATGATGCTATTAGAGGACTGAACTATCCAACAATAATTATAAAAAAAAATGCCTTTGATTATGCATGTGCAACAACTATTTATGTTTACATTGCAGAGATTTGCATGTAGCACAGTGGGGAGTATTTTATCTCTTGAAAACATTGCACCAGCAGAAATAATCCACTGACATTCAAATGAGCAAAGAAATACCCGTGTTTTACCACAAGATGGACCATAAAGGATGTTCTTCATGTGTCTTTTTCGAGCAGATTTGTCAATAATCCTCAACTGCGAAGTTTATTCTAAAGAAAGAAAGATGGGACAAAAAGAAAAAGGTAAAAGTCATGTTCTGTTCCAGATGGTTGCATTACAGATTGCTCTGAACTCTGGGTCTCGGTGCAGCCAGGTGATCCTGCACTTGGGAAAGAGGGTGGGGGAACCAGGTGAGAGAAGGACATCAAAAATGCCCCACAAAAGTCAGTACCATACCTCACTGGCAGCATTCAAAGCAGATTTTCAAAGAATATCAACCAGTTCAAATCCAGAGTGAATTGGACACAAACCTATCAAAGGCAGAGATGGAGATAATCATGTGAAAACTGGGAGATTCTGCTGAAGCACCAGCCTGGAACAGCACAACAGAAATTACAATTGGGGTAATTACACTGACATTTAAGCTTTCAAAACAGAAAATGCTTAAAATATGCAGTAATATGTTGTATCTTTGACTCACAAGAGGAAAGGGAGATGAAAGCACAGGTAATATTCCTTTGATGTTTGAACTACATACTCAGGTCTCCTGCCTTGACTTCTGGGGTTTTTTTATTTGCTAATTGTGCTTTGGTAGTGCTTCGAAGGCATTAAATTCCTCAAATTAAGGCACGTTGCCCTACTCCAGATATAGCTTTCCTCTTGAGAGCCAGGGAGAAGAGTGTTGCTGGCATTTTAAGTTCAAATGCCCAGCAGAGAATTGGAAGATCCACAGACATCATTTCGATGACCCTTTTTCACCTTTGCATCTTCCTGATGAGGAAAACCAGGAGATTCTCCCTTCATACCCAGAAGAAGTAAATTTTATCCCACATGTGAGATTGCAGAGCACTGAACTCACCTGGATGGTTTGGCAAAGACTCCATTCTCTTGTCCTAAAAACACATTGCCTCAGTTTCCCTGTCAAATGGATGTGATAATGATGATCTGCCTCTTGGGAGCACTGTGAACAGCAATTTCTGGTTTTATTAGCTCTTCCAAGATGAAATATGTCACATAAATGGTCAGAGTTATTAAACTGGGCTTAATTAGCAAGGGCTTGATAGGAATTTCTATCATAAAAAGGTGTCTTTGAACACATGAAGGAGTTGGTGGAGTTGATCCTGGCCCAAGGCTTCCCTTCTGTGTGGCAGAGCAGCACAAGGATGGCAAAAGGGAAACCATCCCACCCATCCCACTGCATCCCTAAATGAGAGCCTAAGAGGAGAATACAAGGTGTATGCCCAGGATCAGTGTGAGACAGAAATCCCAATTAATTTCTGAAGTAAACAGGGTGAAAATGAGCTTCCCAAGAATCCTGACTGCTCAAAACAAAGTGAGAATTAAAAAACCAGACCCAAGTTCTAGCAGAGGAAATGTGACAAGGGGAACACAGGCTTACTTGGGAGCTTTGGAGCACCAGTCAGATGGGATAAATCTACTTTTGTATCTCTGTGGGTTTGGTTTTCTCTAAAAGCAGAGCTCTATTTTGATGGCTGGTTTGAGGGAAAACTAAGCTACTGTCATTAAAACCCAAACTGTAATCCTAGCAAATTAGCCAAACCTCCAGGCACTCTGCTCACCAGAATTTCCTTACCAGAGGAATCTGTCACTTTGTCACTACAGAATGAGGCCAAATTTTCAAAGATGTCTCTGCAGTGAGACTCACAGGTCTGGTGCTGAGCCATCAGGAGATTTGCATGCACAGTTTGGGTTTCCAACATGACAATAAGAAGTTTAACTCCAAACACAACTGTGTTGCACGAGTTGCATTAAAAAAAAAAAAAAAAAAAAAAAAAAAAGTGAGAAAAAGCCTCTTTTCATTTTCTGGGACAAGCATGAGTAAACTAAAGTGACAACTGTGCTTTTGCTTTACATTCAGGCTCCCTTTGATTTTTCGTGAGAGCTTGGACACCCAGAAGCTGCCTTCATAGGAGCTAAGCAGGAAAATAAAAGAAGTTTTAAAAACTTCTCCTGTGTTGAAATCAATGGATGTTGAGCACTGAAGGTTATGAATACAATTCTCCTGAAATTTTTTTGTGTTGATTACAAAAACTGCCTCTAGATCTTTAGGGGGGATATAGATGTTCAAGATATTAGGGGGCACAGTGATGGATGGTGATGGTTTTAAACAAAAATAGGTTAGATTTAGATTAGATGCTAGGAAGAAATTCTCCCCTGTGAGGGTGTGAGGCCCTGGCACAGAGAAGCTGTGGCTGCCCCATCCCTGGGAGTCTCCAAGGCCAGGTTGGATGGGGCTTGGAGCACCCTGGGATAGTGAAAAATGTCCCTGCCCATGGCAGAAGGGGTGCAAAGAGATGATCTTTGAAACCCAAACCACTCTGGGATCCTGTGGCTCCGTGATTCCATGAGGATGGATCAGTTCTGAGGGTGTGGGTGCAGCTCTCTGTGCCAGCAGGGACAGCAGGGCTGAGCTGGGTCACTGCTCACTCCCCGCTCCAGTGCAGGGGGCTGCAGGGCAGGCAGGGCAGACCCTGCAGGGCACCGATGTCATGTGTGTCTGAGCAGAGCTGGGCACTTCTGGTGTGGTTACAGACATCTCTGCCTTAGTGGCACCAGCTCCTGCAGTCTGCCAGATACATCAAGTGTGCTTCTAAATCTGGTGTTTATTTTTCACTCCATTTTGCCCTCCATCAGGATTGAACCAGCTGGGCACGCAGCGCTTCTCTTTCCAATTTTATCACTAACAGGTTTTGCTATGGCTCAGTTTCTTCTGCATTTTATGTGTTTTTAAATTGGTAGATGCTTTAATGATATTTGCAGCTAATATGTCCCTCCCCTGAGCCACATCCACTGCACTTAGAGTGTTCTATCAAATATCTGTGCCAGGGCTAGAGTGTCACAGGGTTTCGTCTTTTCACCCTGTCCAAAAGGGGAGTTTGGAGTGGGCCATCACAGGGGCTGCTGTCATACACTTCAGGTCACTCATTTACTTCCCAAATTAGTGCAGCCCCAAAGCAGGGTGTGCAGTCATGCAGTGACTGCTGTCCCAGTGTAAAGCGGCACAGCTGGGCACTCCAGCCTGGTCTAAGATCAGTTTTTGAAGCTGGGCTCTGCTTCCTACAAGTGCATTTTGTATGCACACTCATCTGTGTGTTTAAAGATATTTCATTATTTGTTTATGTATGAATTCATTGCATAAATGTTCATGTTACGTGATAAAATAAATTTAAAACATTTACAAATTTATCAATCCAGAATCTTTTTTTATTCTTTTTTTTTTTCTCCTCTTCTTTACTGAATGACTAATGAATAAATGTTTAGGGAACCTGTTTATCATGCAGAGAAAACTTGTATTCAAACCTTCTATTTATTTTTCTGTTTCACTCTGTGGATATCTTCACTGTGGGGCAATTTGTTTTTCTTCTGGGAGGATTTCTGCCTCAAAGCTTTTGGCCAGAATGTCATACCTGGGTTGGAGAAATCTTTTACAATTTAACAGAAAGAGATGTCATTTTTTAAAGCATCTTTAATTTCCAGCAGAAGAAATACATGCACATATGGGATTCAAGCTGAAACTCTCAGAGTCTCCTCTGCCAGAAGAGTTTGTTGGGGCTGAGGGTTGGACAAGTCAACCACAACCTCTTCCCTCTTGCAGGAACAACATCTGTGAGGAGGCAATGCCTGGGGTGACAGGAGAGACAGACAGGGGGAGCTGACCCTTAAACCAATTCACAGCCACCCCTTGCTTCCCATGCCATCTCCTCTAATACAAAATTTTATACTGTCCTTATTACAAATCTTGATTTTTGGCATGATTTTCAAATTGTTTGTTTGTTGGGTTTGGTTTAGTCTGTTTTTTTCTACAAGAGCTGCAATCCTTGGCATTATTTTCTGCAGCTCTAAGTAAAAAAAAACACACATCACTTTCTTAGCCCAAAGCATTCACTTTGCAGATGCCCCTTACCAGATTTGCTGTAATAAACAAATTTAATAAAATAATTTGTGTTGTTCTTGGGAAGGCTGAGGGTTAAGGAGACATTTCATGAATAAAATAATCCCTGATGTACAGATGAGCACGATCAGGAACGTATACTTTCATATACTTTACATGTACATATACTTTACACAATACTTCCTCTTATCCATACCCATTGCAGAAGCAACTCAAAACACCAGCCCAAATTTCAATTTATGGGCAGAAGAATTGCTGAGGAGATGGGGTTGAAGACTGAGCACTGCAAGGATCTGTTCCTCGGCAGACATTGTGCCAGCCAAGCTCTCACTCCCCTGCTTTGTCACCCATCTCGAGCTGCTGCTCTGGTGACAGAGCCTGGCACAGCCAGCCAGAACCAAACGTGGCCATCCCACCATGGTTCACATGCTCCGAGGTGCTGAGATGTCCCCTGCCAGCCCTGCTGTGGCTCTGCAGCCCCTGGCTGAGTGACAGGGCTGTGCCCAGGGCTCACCTGGCTCTGCCGGGCTCCCCGAGCAGGGGACACCAGGTGGTGCAAAGGCACCGTGCTGGATCCGGTGCCATCTGCCCTCCTGGCCATGGGCACGGAGCCTCTCGGATGTGCCAGGGAGTCCTGGCTGCCAGAGCAATCCCTCGCTGCTGCTGACAGCTTGTAGGAGGGACAGGACTGTGTCCAGATGGCCCCAGATTTTGAGGAGCTGCACTGAGAGATGGAAGCTGAACTCACCCCTCCCTGAGAGTGCTTTCTTCTCCCATATTCCCCATTTCCTGCTCCTGTCATCTGCCATCCCTGACAGCACCAGCACTGGCAGTGCCGCCCCATCCCCAGGCAGGCTGGCAGCCATCCCCACCTTCCCCAACCTGCCCTGCCTGCCACGTTCCCCCACCTCCCTGCTGAGGGCCAGCCTGGGCTGCTGGGTGCCCCTTTCTGTGTGCCCCTTTTTGGGTACCCCTTTCTGTGTGCCCTTTCTGTGTGCCCCTTTTCGGGTGCCCCTTTCTGGGTGCCCCTTTCTGGGTGCCCCTTTCTGTGTGTCCCTTTCTGTGTGTCCCTTTCCGTGTGCTCCTTTCTGTGTGCTCCTTTCTGTGTGCTCCTTTCTGGATGCCCCTTTCTGTGTGTCCCTTTCTGTGTGTCCCTTTCTGTGTGCTCCTTTCTGTGCACCCCTCTCTGTGTGTCCCTTTTTGGGTCCCTCCTTCGGGGTGTCCCTTTTTGTGTGCTCCTTTCTGTGTCTCCCTCCTCACCACAGCCTCCTGTCTGTCTGCCCATCCCAAAAACCAAGTGACAAATCCCTTTTCCCACCATGCTGTGCCTATCCTCCAGAGAGACCCTTTAAGCTGCTTTTTTTCCATCCTTCAGCAATATCATACTTCTTACCCTCCCTTCCCAAATGCCCATCTTCCTTCTTTCACGTATTTCATTATTTCTTACAAAATCTCAGTTTCTTTTTCATCATCTTGGATCCTCTGTTCAGCCAAAATTTGTACAACTGCCTCTTTTCCTCCATTCCCTCAATCCTCCCTTCACGGCATTCCTGCATCAGAGTCCTTCTTTCCAATCACTTGAGAAATTATACCGAGGTGACAGCTTTTAAAAACATTGCCAAGACCATAATGGATATTATGGTCAAAAGTAGCAGAAAATCTGTCTCTTAAGTTGTCCCTTAATTTGAAATGGACACTGAGAGTTTTTCTTCATCTGAAATTTACCCTGTAAAACTTTTGGATCGAAGGAGCACTTGCAATGATGTACATGGATAACAAGGCACATATGTAACAAGGCACATGTTTCCACACAAAACAACCCCACAAAAGCCAGAAAAAACCTCACCCAATTTACTCAGATTTGCTTTTATTTGGAATAAATTTGCTGGTAGGACCAAGAAGATTGCATCCTTTTTCTCCCACTAGCAAACAAGCCACGGACTCCCAAGATGAGAAATGCACCCCATCTCTTAATGGTGCAATTCAGGCCCATTTGTGAAGAAAACCTGCTCTTTGCTGCAAAAAAAGCCCTTCTCTCTCAGAAATCTCTTTGCTCTGGAAAATATTCTTTATTTCTTCATGACTTTTCTTTCGTCTGCTTCTTACTTATGACCTCCTTCTTCTTCTCACCAGTCACTTTGTCACCAGTGACCACTGATAGCAGCATCTTGAAATGTATGGCAAAATTCCGAGTCAGCCTGGTGGGTTTTTTCCTAATTTATACTCCTGTTATTTTACCTGGTAGAACCATGCAGCAGCTGATCATCAGTGTACCTTGGTGCTCAAATTCCTTGAGCAGTGTTGGTTGGACCACAGAACTTTACCTGGTTTGTTATTGGGAAGTTCATGAGAGCCCCTGTGGTTGATACCCCGTGTCCATCACCATTCTTGACTGAAAACATTGCTGCTGAGCTGGGTGGAAAGGAGAAATGACACTGAGGCCACAGCCCTTCTCTGAGTGCTGGTTTTGCAGCAAAATCTACTCTGAAAAAGACAGAAAGGGATCACGGAAAATTTCTAAGTGCTATAGAGGAAAGAGCTACCTTCCTTTTGCCAGGTTTGATTTCCAGAGAGGCACATAACTCCATTTTTCTGTGTATACACATGTATGCATACACACACCTGTGCCCAGGAGAAGAAATGTTCAGATTTCAAAGATTTAAAAACCAGACACAGTGATTTCTTACCAGGCTTTAGAGGTCCAAAGCAGCACAAAAATCTCAGAATCAATCAAATGACTGCTGAAAAAAACTTAAATGCTGGAGATGAGGGACAGCAAAGGAAATGATAACACTTTAATATTTAAACCAACTCTTCTTATTGTATACAGCGCTTAAGGCAAAGGAAAAAAAATTACAAGTTGAAACTAAGACTGCCAGGCAGAACAAAAATAAAATGCAGCTTGTGGCACATTGCTTGGTGTGTGTGTGAGCATCACACCAGGCCAGTGACCCTGAGAGAGGCTGGTGCTGCTCATTCCCATTCCTCCAAGCAGCTGCTCTCAGCCTCTGGCTGGGGAAGACCCTGTGGTCCATGGGGCAGGCTCCAAGTGACCGGGGGAGGCAGCACCAACTGGCAGCTCTGCAGTCAGCAGCACAAGTGGCAGGGGCTGGAAATGTGAAATGGATTGAAAAATCCTGCTGTATGGGGAGAAATTCATTTAACTCTTCAGTTCTAGTTCCATTGCTAAGACAGGATAAAGCTATGGGTTAAAATTACACCCAGAGAGAGAATTCTTCCAAAGGCGTAAAAACACCCAGAGTGCAGTGTGAAAATGTTCACAGGGGTTTTCGGATTGGGGAAGAGACGAGGATCTGACCCCATGTTTCAGAAGGTTTGATTTAATATTTTATGATATATATTACATTAAAACTATAATAAAAGAATAGAAGAGAAGGTTTCATCAGAAGGCTAGCTAAGAATAGAATAGCAAAGAATGATAACAAAGGCAGCCGTCTCAGACTCTCTGTCCGAGCCAGCTCACTGTGATTGGCCATTGATTAGAAACAACCACATGAGACCAATCACAGATGCACCTGTTGCATTCCACAGCAGCAGATAACCATTGTTTACATTTTGTTCCTGAGGCCTCTCAGCTTCTCAGGAGGAAAAATCCTAAGGAAAGGGTTTTTCATGAAAGATGTCTTCGACAGTGCAGTTTTATAGATGAGATGTTCAGCTGGCAAATCTACCTTTTATCACGTTAAATTTAATGCAATCAATTTGCTACAGTTAATAATTTGTGTGCTAGGCTTTGTGGGGCCCTCAAATGAAGATCATTTTGTGGGTCAGGAGTGGCAGCTTCAACCCTCTCCTCACTGGGGGCCTTGGGAGGATGAAGCCATTTGTGTGTGCTTGGATGTCCATGCATGAGCAAAGAGAAACCAGCTCTGCAAAGGCACCTCCAAACGAGGATTCCTTCTGCCCCATCCTCTTGGTCAGAAATGGGCTTAGAAAATGAAAGCAGAACTGCTTTTATTGCTGCAGGCTGGTTGGCTTGACAGTCCCTGGTGAAACGATGCCCAGTATGGACCAGTGATACCCAGGTGGGGTCTGCAAGGGACATAATTTTAACAGAATAGATGAGAAAGGGATTCATGTCTCCCTTACCTTCAATTTCCACTTCTTTCTCTTTGGATGCATCTATTAAAATTGAGAGATGTCTGATGAGTGTAAGCAGGTACTTGGCATAAACCACCACAGGATTTTTGAGAAACTTGTGATAATCTGCAGGACCCGGCCATCAACCTCTTTGTGAAGCATTCAAGGCAATACCTCATACAAATCTCTCTAATTTAATCCAGACTAGCTGAGACTGGGCTACATTCAGAGCAATGAAAATCTGGTTGAAAAGCCACCACCAAAGCCGAGCAACAAGGGGAGCAAATTACCAAATCAGCAAACCTTGTGCAGGTGTCCCCTGGAGAAAGGCTGGTGAGCTCCCCTTTAAAGGCTTGTTTTGTGCAGGGGAAGGCTCTCACCTCGCAGAGTAGCAGTTCTGTCACAGATTAATAGTCTCTTTCCATAGCAACACCTGACCCTCTCCTCCCCTTGCCTTGATTATACATACATATATACATATATATACATACAGACATATTCCCTGTCTGGGGAAAGAATGGACAGCTGACAATTTTCTGTGCCATCAGCACAATGTAATGAAAGAGAGGCTTAAAAAAAAAAAAAAAAAAAAAAAAAAAAAGAGAGAGAGAGAGCTGGAATGCTACTTCCAAAAAAAGAAATATGGGGAGTCACAGGATCTGCAAGCGTGTCAACAGCACAGCGAGGTGTTACCAGGAGCTTCAGACAGGATCCTGCAGCTTCCTGAAGAGCCTCTGCTGCATCAAGGATTGAATAAATGTGGGCGACAGCACTTTGGAAAGTGGCCACTGCTGGGGCAGCTGCAAGGAGGGCCAGGAAAAGGCAGATGCCTGCTTGGCCCCTCTCAGGCAGTGCTGTAAAACTTGGTCTGCAAGTGCCTGGCTGAAATCCCAGCTGGGCTGGCATCATCCCTGGGCACAGCCCTGCAGATGAAAAGCACACACTTGGGGTTGGAGGCAGAGACATCTTTCATGACTTCCTTCAGCCCGTGGTGTGCAGGGTGGCTCGGGCAGGGCTTGGCCTCCTGCCACCTCCTGCAAGGAGGAAAATACAAATTGAAGCAAAAGCCCTGCGCCTAGAATAACAGGTCATGGGAATGAAGTGAGTAGGAGCTGGAGAGGAAATTCTTTCCAGAGAAGGCTCCATTAATAATATTGTATTTACAAGAAAATTAATTTTTCACAAAAAACTGAAGAGTTCTGTTTGCAAAACCTGAATTTGTGCATGAAGCCAACACATTTCCAATGAGGAAAATGTCCCCAGGTCCAGGGGTATGCTGTACCACCATTCAGAGGCCACACAAAGCTGCTAATAAAAATCAAAAGGGGGTTTTATCCATCCGTTGATAAAGCAGCTGGCACAGGCAGTGTCCACCAGCACTGAGTATGGACCAGTGCAGGGGATGGGTGACACTGAGGTGTTCTCAGGGCGACAAAGAACATGTCCCTCGTGCCTCTTGACCACATTTAGAGGGTATGGAAACATTTGGAGGAGGTGAATCCTATAGGAAAAGGTTGGAGTAAAAGCAGATCCCCTGATCACATTAACAGAGAAACAAAATGCTCTCGTAGAGCTCCTGAATAAAAAATAAAACTTGCACAGGAAGAGGAGATCGTGTTTAAGAAATCCAGTATGGAATGGATCCACATCCCAGGGAGAAGGGAACCTGCAGGTAAATTGGAGGCTGGCAGTGACCCAAAACTGCTAAAGAGCACAATGCAAAGCATCGAGTGCCTGCTACTGATACTCCAGTGATCTGATGTGAAGAAAAGATATTGCCCAGGGGAGAGAAAAAAAAAATCATTCCTAGAGGCCAATAGATTAGGCAGTGTTTGTTCCAGCTGTGAGGAGCAGGAGGCAGCCCATCAACAGACCAAAATATCTTTGCATCTCTCATTAGGGCTGATGAATTTTCCCTTTTTTCCCCCTCTGATGAAACAGATGTCCAATTCATCACATCTGAAACATTTTGTTTCATCCCCGAAGATCTGGACTCCTCACCCTGGGGCACTCCCCTGCTGGGGCTGTCCCTGTGAGCTCGGGGGCCTTGGGGCTGTGGGTCAGGAGGGATTCCTGGGTTCAAGGCCAACAGGAGTGTTCCAGGGGAGGCTGGAACAAAGGGGGGTTGAAATTCCCAATTTGTTAACCTTGTGGACCCTCTGAGGCTGCTCACAGCCACAGGAGTTAAAAAGGATGGGGAGAGGTGAGGGGAAAAAAAAAAAAAAGAAAAAGAAAAAGACATTGCATTCCTTGCTTGATGTTATTATCCCAGGGCCATGGTGGGCTGGGGACCACTGGGACACAACAAAGAGACACTGCAGACATCAGAGTGCTCTGATGGAGGGTCCCACCTGCTGAAGCAAGCACAGATCTTTGACTTTGTAATCCCAAGCTCAGTCAGGATGTTGTTAGACCCATGACCACTGGGCCTAAACCAACAGCAGGCCCCTGGCTGGTAATTTCTACAGATTATATTGATAAAATAGAAGATTTCTTTGAAGCCAATGAGTATTTCTGCTCAAACCATCCTGGAAAACCACATGTGATGCATTCCCTGGCATTCATGTGCATCTCTAATGAAATAAAGTCCATTAAAGCCAAAGCTATGTTCAGCTGTGTTGGAGAAATAAAAATACACTCATGTAATGTGTAAAAAATCCTTCCAAATTAACTAAAACTAAAGAAGCTCACAGATAAAGGTAGCTTCTATAAATATGATTGAAATAGTTAAAACCTAGAAAGAAAGAAAGGGTGACTTCTATAAATATGATTGAAACATAAAAACCTAGAAAGAAATTGTTAGCAGCAAAATTTGATGGATTAAAACTCTCACCAAAGCATCCTCACTCTGTGTAAGCTCTCAGCCTTGCAGCTGAATTAAGGGTTATCTTCTACAAAGATAACCAAACCTGATGTTCAAAACTGAAGTGAAAAAATAAACTCACAGGCTCCTTCAAAATAACAGTTTGAAATATATTGTTCACCTTTAAAATCCTGATAATTATGACACTTTTAAGCCTGGGAACCCAGGAGAACAAATTACAGTCCTGATGTTGAGCTGCAATTCCAATTCAGAGTTCAGATTTACAGTAGGGAATACAAAACTAAACTGGAGTTCTCACGAGTGTAAATAAGGATAAATCACAAGAATCATCCTCAGCTCAGCTAAGAGAACAAAGTTTCAATCAGAAGGCAAATTTAATTTGGTTTATCGTTCCCACCACACCCATTGGGCAGAGTTAACCCAGTGTCCGAGAGGGATGGATGGAGGGATGGAGGGATGGAGGGATGGAGGGATGGAGGGATGGATGGATGGATGGATGGATGGAGGGATGGATGGATGGATGGATGGATAGATGGATGGATGGATGGATGGATGGATGGAGGGATGGATGGATGGATGGATGGATGGATGGATGGATGGATGGATGGATGGAGGGATCGCTGCCCTCCACGCCCTTCCCTGCCAGCCCCGAGCGCTCGGAGGGGATCGGGGCGGACCCGGGGCTGGGAGGGCGCGGATGTTCCGCGGATGTGCCGCGGGTGTGACGCGGATGTGCCGCGGGTGCAGGACCCCCGCCACGGCCTGAGAGCGCAATTAGCATTATCTTGATGAATTTCTAGCCAGCGAGTCCTTGCTGTGCCTTTCAGAAGTCGCAGGGCACTCTGTCCCCATCTGTTACTTTATGATTATTACTTTACTATTTTTTTTTCTTTTTTTTTTTTTTTAATAGTAATCATCGACCTGATATAGATGGCTGGGGGAAAGGGGGGGTGATGTGGCTCCTACAGCGTCAATCAAAACTCTTTCTCCAACCCTCCCCACACGACCACTTTCTATCTCCCAGCTGTACTGGCAAGATGTTCTTAGCCAAATACATGATTCTATTAATGAGCACTTATATTTGCTAAGGAATGCAAATTCTTTCTCTCCGTGTATTATTAGCTGTATCAGAATGTTTGTCCTTTCAGTGCTCTTTGAAGTTGAAGGAGGAAAGGCTGCTGTGTGGCACTGAGAAGGGAAAAAATATGAGAGAGAGGAAAAAACACTTCTAACTCCTAGGGGTTTTTATTTGTTCTCTTGCCAAAACCGCCAAAGGTAGCAAAAGTTACAGAAATTATTTAAAATCTGCGGTCTTTTCCCTCCAAATTAGATAGATTTTTTTCCCTACTGATCATTCCCTTTTCATAATAATGCGATCTAATGAACAGCCTGGTTTGAATTTGCTTTATAAAATAATCTCTCAGATGCTCCAGAGAATCTATTACGCGTGGGATGGAAACAAATCCAATTGCTTCCCGAACATGAGAACAGCTCTTTTCGGCGCTTTGGGCTACAAACGAGAACCCTCTGCACCTTCTCCCCCTGCTCTGCCAATTTGGGGCTGATGGAGCGACCCGCGGGGCTGAGCGCGGTGTCCGCTCCAGCGGGAATTCCCGAGGGATGCGCAGGGCTGATTCCGGTGCCCGCTCCAGGTTCCAACCGGGAATTCCCGAGGGCACTGCAGGGCTCAGAGCGGTGCCCGCTCCACCGGGAATTCCTGCGGGATGCTCGGAGTTTATTCCGGTGCCCGTTCCAGCGGGAATTCCCGCAGAATGCGCAGGGCTGAGCCCGGTGCCCATTCCAGGCTCCAGCTGGGAATTCCCGCGGGTGCTCAGGGCTCAGAGCGGTGCCCGCTCCAGGCTCCAGTCGGGAATTCCCGCAGGATGCTCGGGGCTTATTCCGGTGCCCGCTCCAGAGGGAATTCCCGCAGGGTGCGCAGTTTGCGCGGCCGAAGCGCCTCTGGCTGCGGGCTGGCAGCGGAGCGCGGCCGCGGGGGATCCGCAGGGATCCTCACCCACCCCAGGTCCTCACCCACCCGAGATCCTCACCCACCCCAGGTCCTCACCCCGAGTGAAGTTTTTACTCCAGGGTGTAAAGCCGGAGGGAGTTGGGGGGAAGGGGATGGATGAAAGGGGGCCCCCGCGTCAGCTCAACTTTTGTCATGTATCACTTTTCCTCTTGAAAGGTGTTATAACAGCAATTCAATTACAATAAATAGTGTACATCATCCTCACAGCTGGAAAATTCTGTAACTAACTGTGACCAAACGTTGTAAAGGAATATAGCTTAACCAGTACTACTTTTTTTTTCCTTTTTTTTTTTTTTTTTTTTTTTTGGTGCTGACCACAGGTTAATTAATTTCAAGGAGCTTAGTATATCTAAACAGAAACACACTGTGATGCTGGCAAGAAATCATAAAATATAAAACGTGGAATTAGGGAGATCATGTGAAATCTCCACAGCAGCAGCGTTTGGTGCCTGGGAATAATTCTGGCGGTGCCTCCCCTCCTTTCCCGGTGCCCCAAACCCACGGGAGGCACCGAGCCCTCTGCAAACAGCTCGGGGCACGGCTGGCACCCTCAGTGGGACACAATGGGACACCCACCCGCGGCTGGGGCTGCGTGTGCCACCCGCTGGCACCTCCAGCGTGTCCGTGAAGGGGACACACTCGGGGCATTCTATACATTACAGGCCGTACCTATAGATTCTGGTTAAACACTCGCTGCCAGCGTGGGATTAACCCCGTGCAGGATGCAGTGAGAGTTTCATCTCAAGGCTGCGAGGTGCTCATGGGAACAGGGGTGCGAGAAAAGCCCCAAATCCCTCCCCGTGTGAAAAACCCCGGGGAAAATCCGAGCGCAGCATCTCTTTCCACTCTCGGCACCACCCGCTGCCACCTCCCGCCGCAAATGGGGAGATTTCAGGAGGGTTTCATTGATTTGGGGGTGTAGGGAAAGGTGCTGTGTGCCGTGGGAGGTGTTTGCAGCCCAATGCGTGGAGTTGGGGTGGTTTCACAAACAAACACGCGTGGGGTGAGGAACAAGGGGTACCCCCGGAGGGGAGCGGGATGGGGCCCTGGAAGTCACATCCAGCATCCAGATCCAGCTGGGACTGATCCCTCTGGGATGTCCTGCGTGGCCGTGGGGCAGCAGGAGGGGAGGATGGGTGATGGAGGCGGGGCGGGATGAATATGGGATGGGGCATCCCGGTTTGGGAATTCAAACTAACACACTTCCCTCTCCCTCCCGGAGTTACAGAGACAGGTGGATTTCCCTGAGGAAAGGAGACAGGATGGGGGCCCCTCCGCCAGCTCCTGCCCCGATTTAGGGTCTCTTTCACCAAATCATCATGAGAATTCCCTTTGTTTTCCATGTTTCTTAGCTAGCTGTTGGCCACGCTTCAAAAAAAAAAAAAAAAAAGAAAATCAGGAAAAAAAAAATTAAAAAAAAAAAATAATAACCCCCCTAAAATCCACTCTCAGTTTGTGAAAACTTTATTGGGGAAAAAAAAAAAAAGTCATTCCACGGATCGTCCTGTTTTTCTTTAGAAAGGGACAAAACACAAATCGCCGCTTCCAAATTGCAATCGGCAGCGCAGAACAAAGGTCCGAACCCCCGCGTTTTGCAGTTGTCAGGACAATCTTGTCCATCTCTGGGGTGAAAGGAATACAAATTCCCCCCTCCTCTCGCTCAGCCCGCAGGAGGGGGCATCACCGCTCCAACCCTGCGCCCACCGCCCTCCCCGCAAGCCGCCTCGTTAATATTTCAGTTTTCCTCCTCTTCCCAAGTAAAACTTTGAGAGTTAAACTCGTGCCCCACGTCCTTGCCCGGAACGGCAACGATTTCCTCCTGCCAAGTTCGTTTGCTGCTTTTCCTCCCCTCCCTCCCCTCTGACCAGGTACGAGCTCCCCGCAGCGGGACGGGACCTTGCCAGAGATTAAAAAATATCCACGAGATGCGAGCACAAACGTGCTGGTTTACAGGGCAGCTCCGTGGCAAAGTTAGGACTCCTATAATTTTTTTCGGCTTTTTTTTTCCTCTTAGAATATAATTCGGCAGAAGCTGGAATTTATGCTGTACATGTGGAAAAATTCTCGGATTTTTTTTTCCCCAAGCAGGGAATTGTTCTTAAAAATTGGCTTATTTCTGTTTCTCTACACTCCCTGTAGAACGTTTTTGATCTTGCGTCTTTCTAATTCTGTTTCTCCAATTTTCTGTCTTTACTTCCCCATTTCTAAAGTTGCACCCGAAAGTCCGGATTGCAAACACGTCACCATCCAGGTACAGGCACGGGGGCACAAAAACCCGAATTCTCCTCATTCTGGTTCATCTTTTCAGGGAGAAAAAACAAAAGCTCCCCCCAAAAGATATTTCTAATAATCCTTTGAAACAACCCATTTCTGTATGTTCCAATTAATTTATTTTAAATTCTTTAGCCTTGTTTATTATTTTCAAAAAATTGCTTCCACTACCGCTTAGGTTTATTTTTGTGAGATAACTCTGAAATATTCCCAGCAGAGCAAAATACACCCCAAACGCATCCCTCAAAAGTTTTTTTGTTTTATTTTTCTTCACACCCTCAAGTTCGTTGTTAATTTTTTCTCTTAAAGTTCTCGTCCTTCATTTAGAAAAAGTGGGGCCCACGAAAAATGAGGGGGTTATTTGTTAATTAACTGGCTGCTTCAGATGGCAAAGGAGAAAAAAAAAGAAAAAAAAAAAAGAATGTTTTGTTCATTATTGAGATGTCATTTGCCAGAGTTACCACTGTCACATTTGGGGAGGAGCGGGGGAACGGGAAACTTTGGCTGTTTCACACACAGACTTTGTTATCACAACTTTAACAATGTAAATATCCTCATTTTAGGCATTTTGCAGAGGTTATTTTCTGCTTCCCAGCATGGCAAGGGTGGTTATGTTTTATTTCTGAAAAGATTGTGAAACTTCGGTTACTCAGTGAAGTCCGAACCCTTTTTCATCCTTTCCAGGGACAAAAAAAATCCATCTTTCTTGTAAATATTTTTTTCTTAATAAAGAAAAAATTATATATATATATATATGTATATATATATATATATATATATATATATATATATATATATATATATATAGATAAATGGTCAATTACCAAAAGCACATTTTTGCTGCTTCCCTGTCCTCTCTTTACCTGATGCAGCACAAACAGCACACACGGCACCACAGAAATTGATTTTAAAATATCAATCCCGCAAAAATCCATGCAGGATGAGCAGTACGGGGCACTTTTCACTAATTCTTAGGACCTTCTTGCAGAGCTCCCAGGAATTAAATGCAAACTGGGAAACTTTGGGGCGGTTCGAGGTGCCAAGCACTCGCCTCGGCGCTAATTAGGACAGAGCATCCCGGCAAGGTCCGGTTTCCAAACCCAGCTCGTTTCCTTTGGAAAGTTACCCGCATCATTTCTTTTAGAAACCACAATAATTAGACCTGAGCTAACTACTCTTCCTCCTGGTCAACAAATCAATAGCAATTAATTTGAAATAGCTGAGATGATAAAACACTTCCTATTGCACCTGACCTTGCCAAAAGAGCTATAAATAGAATATACTGAATATATGTTTTAACTCAATTCCCGTTGCTTTAATCCTTCTTTTGCTGTTCTTCGGCTCACAAGACGCTTCTAAATTTTCTATTTCTTTCCGATTTTATAATTTATTTTTTTCAGACTTTAAACATACTTTATTAGAACCATTTAATGTTTTTAATAAAACAATAACCGTAGGAGATGTTTGTAGCAAAAATCATGTAGTTACATTAAGTTCGAGTAAAAAATATATCTCGTGGAAGAATATAGGATGAATGATACAGTATTAGACACGGATATCCATGTAGCCAGTATTTTATCACTTGTGCACACTGTTTCAGAGGACCTGGATTGATCTAAAATTGAAATTGTAGAGAAGAAGAAGGTGATGGGGTGGGAGGACTGCAAAGGGAAGAGATCAGAAACGTTTAGGTGTGGAATATTAATTATGAAACACACAACTCTCTTCACTTTTCTTTGCTCGGTAAGAAAGCCTCGTCTTCCCCCGCTCCCCCTCTTGCTCCTTCTCCCTCTCTTTTATTGGAAAGAGGATCCTAAATTCCTTTTGACTGATAGGAAGTTACAAGACAAGATGCTATTTTCCCTTTCTTTTCTGACAACTCTGTCATCCCTGGGATCATAGTCATGTCAGAGTGCCTGTCTGGGAGAAGAAGAAGAAGAAGGAAAAAAAAAAAAATCAGTGGAGCCTGTGGCCATCTTTGCATCAAAATTTTCCAGACCTCTATTTTTGATTGTGATCCCGCTGATCTGAGTTTGAAATGCGAACACAGCAAAGCCCCTAAGCCTTCAATCGTGTGAAATTTTCAAAAGATCTCTAGAAGCAATCTCAGGCTGTCTGACCCCTGACAGGCGGAGATCTCTTTATACCTCTCTCTGCCAGCACTTCATTTGTTGGAATATCTTTCAGATTTGCACCTCCAGATGACAACCTGAGTGTTTATTATGTGTATGAATCTGAAATCTTCACTGCAGTACAAAGGAGACGTCTTAAACATCATGTTTAATTTCAGATCATAATTACCTGCTCCTCTTTTGCTTCTAATTATCTATTCCTCCTTCCTCTCTGTGGCATGTTGATATTTTGTTGATTCTCCCTTTTAATCAGCCTTTCTTCCTTACTTTTTTTTTCTTTTTTCGTATTACTTTAGTCCACGGGGGAATTAAACATGTCACAGTGGACACACACATCATGCCTATGTGGAGAGATAAAATTCCAGCCATGACTGCCTGCTCCCTATGGCTCTCTGTATATACATGGATGTGCTCTGGAGAAATAATAACTATTCCTGCCATTATAATCCAGGTTGTTAGTATGCTTCATCTCCCATTAATCTTTATACATCAGTTTAAATTGGCAGCAGTGTTTATGTTTTGTCCCGTGACGTAGCAGCAATGTCATTTGATAGCAACCAAAGCAGCCGGAGCCCTTTAGCGTCCCTCCTTTCAGGAAAGCAGGAAGGGAGGGGGCGAGGAGGAATGGGAAAAACACAAATAATGTATTAAACAAAACACCCCCAAACACCTCTAAGTTTCCCCCTTTTCTTTAAGGGGACGTTTATGTCTCCTTCCTGCCCTCCTGTTCACCTGTTTTAAGAAACCCTGTGTTGTCCAGGCTCTTTGGAGAGGGAGATGGAGGTGGTGGTGCCGATCCTGGTTATTTTTACTACATTTTACACTGCTGGCATTAAAATCTCAGGTGGAACGGCCGTCCATTGAAAGCATGGTGGGTGCCATCCCGAGTGCCCAGCTCGCTGTCACAGGCTGGCTAAGGCAGAACCCCGCCTTGCTCTACAGCTAAAAAAGGGGAATAAATGATTCCTGTGGCATGAAAAAGCCCGCAGAGGTGGGAGGCTGTGCGGGATCCCCGGCGTCCCCGGCGACCTCCCATCTCTTCCAAGGTGCTTAGGAGTTGAAGATATTTTTTTTTTTCCTCCCTATGGGGATTTCACATCATTTGTCCCTACCCCGATGCTGTAGACCTGTGGTGCTGCTCTGCTGAACTTATGAAAATATCTCCTCCTTGGCTGAGTTTGCCCCGAAAACGCTTTGCCTATGTGTTCAGCTGTTTCTGTGTTTATCCATTTTTCCCATAAAACTTGTATTAAAACAAAATGTTACTTTTCTTTCTCTCAGGAGCTGTGTATAGAGACCCTCCCTTTTTGAAATAGACCGCAGGGACTGTCATTAGATCAGATGGCAAGCCTTTATAGAAAGTGTTTTGCATAATTACATACCAAAGCCAGAATAGTCACCCTCACATTTTATGGGTCACAAACCATCAACAATTGGCACATTATTGTCCAAGAAACCCAGTCCATTCACTGATAGAGAAAACTAGACTGCCTAATCTAGAACTGAAGAAGATTGAAATTTCTTCTAACAAGAACCCAGAGAAGATTATTTTCAAACTGACAACGTGTTTACATATAGTTATAAAGTTCAGAGGACCGGTGGGGAGAGAGAAAGGGTATAAACCACTAAACATGATTAAGAATCGCACAGTGGCCTAATATAGATGGTTCATCAAAAAGGAACAGACTGAAAGCTCCCCCCCAACCCCGCCCGCCCCCCCCGCCAGCCCCTCTCCTTTTCAGATCTGTTCCCTTTTCTACCGTTGTGATTCAGTAATTAAGATATTCTTATTTGGACAGACAGCTCCTCTGGTAACTGAATAATATTAGTTCCCTTTGATGTCAAACTTTTGACAGTTATCACACTAGCATTGGGCAATTTAGCACAAATGCCCTCTTTTTTTTTTTTTTTTTTTTTTTAAGGGGGGGAAAAAAAGTCTTTGAAGAAAAGTAATAAGTGTGATCGCTATCAGCAAATGATGTAAATCTCAGTGGACAGGCATCCCTGGGTATAAATTACATTTTGTTGTATATAATGAAGCGAGTTTTGTTTTTACCTCATTCCCTTATCAACGTCCAAAATTAAGGCAATAATCCCACTTCCTTCACACCGATTCACCACAGTCCCTCTTACCACCCCCCCCCCCTTGATTATTTTCTTTTTGCTTTCACAGGAAAATTGGACGGTTTTCCAAGCCCTCCCTCCCTGCCTGCCTGCCCCGTTTCCCACCCACCCAGCGCAGCGCGGAGCCACCGGCGCTGCGGAGCGGGGCAGCGGCCCCGGCCCGGCTCCGGCTTCACCTGAGCCCCTCCAGCCTCGCCCTGGAGCCCCTCCTTGTGCCACGGCCAAAAAAAAATACCCAGCCACCCAACAACCCAAACCCCGCAGCCCTTCGCTTGTGGTGGATGGCATTGGCAGGGTGGAATAATAATAATAATAATAATAATAATAATAATAATAATAATAATAATAATAATAATAATAATAATAACAACATTTAAAGTGAGTTCCCGAGCTGGATTTTGCGAGCCCAGCTGGCTGGGAATAGAACCAGTTCCTGCGAGGAGCGGTGAAGTGTGGGGGGGTGTGGGTTGCAAACATTGCAAGGTCCAGTTTGGGACTTTGGGAGAAGGGGATCTCCTGGGGGCTGATCGCCTCTCCCCAGCATCCCCTGTCCCCGAGCAGGAGCTTCTCAGTGCAGCTTTAGGGATGAGCCCCCCACTTGCCCCCCCGGTACCGGGTGGAGATGGGGTACAGAGATGGATTTATTCTGATTTATTCCGCTTTTTCCATCATAACTTTGGCGGAGGGGGGCGGGGATGGGGGGGAATGAATCCAGCTCTCGCCAGGTTTGCCTTATCGCGAGATCTGGGCAATTAAAATAATATTAAAATGGAATTTTAAAGAAATATTATAAACCCACTCTTTAGCTCTTAGTGGACGCGCACGGAGGGAAGTGTGGCGGGGAAGAGGGTGCAGCTCCCTGGCTGCAGTGTCCTCGCTAATCCCGCGGTCAGCCGGGACAGCTGGGTGGAAGTGGCGCGTCCCCGCGTGCCGCCAAGCCCCATCCATCTCCCCATCCATCCTCCCATCCGTCCACCCTCCCCCGGCTCCGCAGGCGCGGGCAGCGCCCCGAGCCGCCCCGCGGGGCCCGAGCAGCGCCCCCGGTCCCTCCCCAGCGCTCAGCCCGGCCCGGGGGTGCCGCCCGTGGGCTCCTCCCGGCGCGGCGCGGGCGGCCCCGGCCGGCCCTCCCTTCCCTCCCCGCCTAATTAGCAGCCGTGGGGAGCGCCCTGATTAATTTAAATGCTTTTTGTAACACTGTAAGGGTGAGAGCCGTGTCTGCGGCCACAGACGGGTTATATTATTTTCGGGCTCGGGTTTCGGTGGCCCGGGAAGGGGGGAAGCGCGGCGGGATCGCTGAGGATGCGTTTGTGCTTCCCGGGCGATAACGCCGCTCGCCCCCAGGGAAGCGGCCGGGCTTTTCTGGACGCTTCGCTCCAAAAGGCTATCCTCGTGTTGTGTAACATTTTCCGAGGATTTTCATTACACGTTCAAGCCAAAGGTAACACAATCAGAGAGGGGAAAGTTTCTTTCCGTGGCCTTTTTCCCGATGCCGGCACCCCGGCGCTGGTCGGGCCGGGCACTCGCCCGCCCGAGGCGAGGCCAGCTCGGGGCTGTGACACAAACTGGGCCCAGATCGCCCCACAAACTCCTACCGTAAACATAAATCTTCGCCTGCCGCTGCCTCCGCATCCTCCGTGCGAATAAACCTCGGGGAAAGCTCCCTGGAGCTCCTGGGAAGTCCACGCAGGGCGTGGGGCGAGGGAAGCGCGTTCCCCCAGCGCGGCGGGGCTGTGGGACAGGCAGGGGACACTGAGCCCCGCACGGGCCGGGGTCCGCACCCATGGACCCCCCCTGGCAAGCGCGGATCCGTTCCCGCCCCACCCCGCGCTCCCCGCAGCTGCTGCTTCAAACTGGGGGCACTGGGAGTCACTGGGGCAACCTGCGCTTGCAACAGGTACAGAAGGCATTTTCCTTCCTCCAGAGCTCTTCTCTAAACAGAGAGGCTATTTTTTTTCTCCGAGAGAAAGAGGTCCCTGTGGAGGATCTGTTGTTTTTCTTAGGGAAATTAAAAAAAATTTTAAAAAGAAGAAAAATGTATCTGCGTCTCCATATTTTTCAAGGATAAAGACTTGAGAAGTGCAATGTAAGAGACAGCTTCGGCTTCGGAGAGAGTGTAGTCAGACAAGGAACTTCAAATAAAGTCCTTGAGCGGTGAAAGAGAAAGTGCGGAAACTTTCCCAAAGGTCACCTTTAAAGCAGCAGAGAAACTTCTCTCTCAAGTTCTCTGCTCTGACATTTCTCGGGGGGGGGCGATGGCGCCAAGACTCGCCTAAAATCGATAACACTTTGTAGAAAGAAGCCCGGGTAACATCTCAGACACCCCCCCAGCCCCAATTCCCAGCCCGTGGCCCTCGTTTGTGGCCGCAGCTCCCGCGCTCCGCCCGCAGCCGCGCTCGGGTGTGCGCGGAGCTCCGCGCTCGGGCGCGCACCTCTGCCCCTCGCCACCCCGGGGGGAAAAAATAAACCCCAGGACTAGAAAAAAAATCCAGGACAGTTAGCAGTGCTGGGAAAGGAAGAGCAGCGCTTTGATTTATATTGTGCTCGGGAAAGAAAAAAAAGGGGGAAAAAAGGCGATTAAAAAATCCATCCCGGCCCTGAATCCCAAGCAGAGTTCTCGTGGTTTGTTTTTCTGTTTATAGCTTATTTAATAACCATTTTACTGACTAAAAAAAGAAGTTTATCAACCCCCGGGCGGTATTTGTATTTCCCAAGGGCAGAGGCGAAGCCTCCGCACCCCGTCCCGGGGCTGCGGCCCCGAGCGAGGTTTGGGAAGGGCGCAAGGAGAGCTGCGGGAGCGAACCCAGCACATAAACCAGTCATTGATTCATTCCTGATCATCCCTTAGAAAGGAATTCCTTCTTTTTCTATTCCTTCCTTTTTCAGTGCTTTTCAGGTTACACGCGAGGCCGGGAAGGGACTGGAGGAACGGGCGATATCCCCATCACGCTTGCACTTGTTTCGCCCACGAAAATTATCTTTTCTTCCCCGAAAAGAATCGACTTTTTCCTCTCCTGTTATTCCTCCCGATTTTCTTTTTTTCATTTATTTCCCTTTTTATTTTTTCTTCCACGCTGTGCCTACAAGCTTGCAGGTAGTAAAGGAATCAGGTAAAGGGGAGGAAAGGGCCCATATTTATTTTGAAAACCTTCCTGGTGGAGATACACGGATCAGTTTGGCCTTATATACCAGTAACGCGGAGAGACTTTTGCTCGAAAGGCCTCTAAAAACGATAAGGGAAAAAAAAAGAAAAAAAAAAGAAAATAGCTGATTCCTCCCTTTCCCAGCTGGATGTTGGGGATCGTTTAAATACCCCTTTTTCCCTTCGAGGGTCCGTAATAAAAGCGGTGACAATGACACTGGTTTCCGCACCAGGAGGAATGTTTCGCTGCTTTAACATTGTTATTTTTGGCGGCGGGTGAGGCTCGGGGGAAGGCGGCAGCACCCAACGCCACTGCGCTCCCGCAGCTCCTACTGCGACACTGTATTAACTCCTAGTTAAGCCAGCAAATAATATTGTTCATTCATCTTTTTCAAAGTTGATTTATAGCAATCGACAGGTTAAAGCGTCATCTGACTTCATTACTTTTAAAAGCTGTCTATTTCAGAACTGTCACTTTTCATCACTTAAACCGAATAAACGGTTGAAGAAATGAATTGAGAGCGACTTGGAGATCGTGTTTATAATTCTTTGTCTCGACGTTAACATTCCTAATGACCTGACCTGCATGGGGAAACCTGCGTGCCTAACGCCGAGATTAAAAACAATAATAAAAAGTAAATCAACATCAACCCACCAGCCTCCAAAAGTTACAGGGAAGGCGAAAAGTGGGGACAGAGGAAGAGCAGCACCGAGATGCTGCACTCACAGGGAGGAAGCGTCATGTATGATCACACATGTGCCCACGCACGGGGATGTGGAAGTTAGCACTGGGTTAGCCGCAAATAATTCTCTTGTGTCCGTTTCTTCCTCACACTCCTGTCGAGGCTGTTTAATATATGGGGGGAGCGTGAGGTGGGAATAATAATAGTAATCATCATCATATTCTAAAAACCATTAAAGGAAAGGTATCTCGGATCCTTTTAGCTCACGGAGTAATTTTCATACACTATTAAGACATTTCTTTAAAAGTGATCATCTCTCAGAAGGTTGCAGGTATTGTAGGAAAAGGATAGACCCATAAAGGAATTTTTTTTCCACGTTTTTTAGAGACCTTAAAAGAGTAAACAAAAAGATCTAAATCAGAGAAATGCACTCCTCAATGACAGCACGCGTCAAAGCTCTCAGGAGTTTCCCTGGCCGCAGAAGAACTGGCGGCTCTGTGTTTGCTCCCCATGCTGGGAATTCACCTTTGTGGGAGTTCTCCTCCCTGCGCGGCCAGGTTCCCGCAGCGTGTTTGGCTCTAAAAAACTATTGCCAATAACCTGCGTTTATTAATAAACCCGCGCCAGAGCCGCTTCCAGGGGGGCAGAGCTGGGCGAGAGGGGGAATTATTTTAAACAAAGCAGACAGGTTGCTCCCTACCTTTGCTCTCTCTTAACGCCTGAGCGCTGAAATAACACTGACCACCCTAAAAGTGCAGCAGAGGTGCCGGCAGAGCCTGACCCCGCTCCGCGGCCGCGCAGGAAGCGGGATGCCCGCAGGGAGAGCGCGGGTGCGGAAGGTGTGTGCTCCAGAGGGGAATCGGGGAAGGTCAGAGCTGCCACCGGGAGGGTTGGATTTTAATAAAAACCACGTAAAATGGGTTAGGAGGGTGTATTTTTTGGAGGGGTGACCCCGCTGCGCGCCCGCGTCCCCCCGCGCCGCCGCCCGCCGCGCTCCCCAGCGCCACCTCGCTGCGCTGGGCGCAACTGCAGCCGCGCAGGGACCGCGCACCTGCGGGGCCGCGCACGGGGGCGCGGAGCGAGGGGACAGCGCCAGGGGACAGCACCAGGGGACAGACCCAGGGACAGACACAGAGACAGACCCAGGGACAGCACCCGCGGAGCTCCTGCAGCCAAATCTCAAAAAGAACAGAAAGGGTTTTCTCGCTTTCTCTGCAATTTTAAATTTTTTTTTTGGCCTCCTGCACGGTGATGCCTGACCTCGCAGGGAGACTGAGCTCGGGAGTGTCCCGGAGCACAAGCTGCTGAGATAGGATTGGACATTCGGGTGAAAAGAGCAGAATTGAAGGAGTTCTCTCTGCCCGCTATGGCAGCAATTTCTGCACCAAAAAACCAAAAAAAAAAACCCAAAACCCCCACATTAACTACTATCAACTACTTTCTTTAAATCAAAATGATACTCAGAAGGCAGAGTCATTTCCTCATGGAGCACGTTCCACTGCTATTTCTCAAGATAATTTAACATTTTTTTTTAATCTGTTTGTTTTCCCCAGGAAAAAAAATAAATTAAACGGTAAAACCCCCCAAACACCAGCATTAGTGCTGATATAGTTCGAAATTCCCACGTCGCTTAAGGGAATAATCATGATAATAATGGAATAGGAAGCAGTGAATAATGCAGTGTAAAGAAGATGATGAAAAGGTAAAGTCTCGAAATAGTTTCAGCAGTTGGAGGACTCATTTGGGAAATTATTAAAAAGAAAAAGAAAAGAAAAAAAAAGAAAGAGGAAGGCCCCTGCAGGCTCACAATAGGGACAGTGTCACATGCGCGTTTCAAAGCATCCCGCGGATCTCTCCTCGCAGGCAGGTGCTGCTCGGGAAGGAGGATTTGGGGGGATCCTTTTCGGTCCTTCTGAGAAGGGAGCAGCGGCAGAGGCAGGGAGGAAAGGAAAGTCCCCAATTCCCAAGGTTTTGGTGGTTTGGGTGACAACGGAGGGCAGAGATCCCCCGGGTCCTCTTCGCCCTCCCGTTCGCACAGAACTCCTGCCCGCCAGCACACATGGCAGTTGTTTAGCATGAAACGTGCTATTAAGTATTGATCAAGAGCATCCACATGTTATTCCGAGAATGTAAAGAGCTATTAAGAGCCATTTGACTTTAGCAGAAAGTAGCGAATATTAGTTAATGAGTAATGGAGAAAATAGAGAGGTGCGGGGCGGCGGGCCCCCGGCCGGCCCCAGCACAATTGGATTCTTTCAAAGAAAGCAGAAAAGAAGAGGAAAAATCGCTCTATATTTTAATTCCAGCGAGAATTTCAACCGGGAACAATATAACCCAACAGCTGCGACAGGTGGAAGAGAGATAATTGAGCAAAGGCTGCTTTTGACAATTAATATTGCGGGGAGATAATGTCCCCGGTCGGGGTTTGTTAAGAGCCCGGGGATGCGAGCAGGCAGTGCGGGGGATGCAGCAACACCCAGAAATTATGAAAACCACTCAGAATTATGGAAAAAGGGGGAAAACCCCCAACTAAACTGGAGGATGAAAAGATTGGGAAGAAATTTCCCCTGTCCAGTGCGGACAGTGGATCCCTCAGGCTGAGAAGTTTCCCGTCCTAACACCACCTTGTTTGTTTGTTTGTTTGTTTGTTGGTTTGGTTTTTTGTTTTGTTTTGTTTTTTTTATTTTTTTATTTTTGTTTTGTTTTGTTTTTTGTTTTTTGTTTAGAGAAGAGTGTTTCAGGTAGACAACTTAATGCCCGGAGTCTTTTTTAAAAAATGCTTTTATTGCTATTGCACTTCCTACCACAAGATGCAGAGCAAGTCAGCGGAGTTTGTATTACAACTATGTCATAATGTTTCACTGATGCAAAACATGTAGCCAGAGGGGGTTGCTAATGATTCCTGGATTAGAGAGAGGGAGAGCGAGAAGTGAGAAAAAGAAAACCTGGTTTCTTTTTTTCTTTTTCTTTTTTTTTTTTTCCCTCTTCTTAAACTACGTAAAACCTGCCCATTAATAACCAGCCCTTGCGACATCTCAGTATCTCGCACAGACACGCGGACCTGCCATGAGCCTTTTAAACACCGCAAACGTTTTGCATATTCCACCTATTAATTATGTTCGCAGCCTATTAATTTCAGGGGGTTCTTTTCAAGAGGAGACAACTTCCAACTTTGCATCCGTGCGGGGGGCGGGATGCTCCAAGGGCTGGGGATTTCCGCTCGGGGTGAAGAGCGCTCCAAAGTTACCCTACCAGTGCCCCCCAAAAGCTCTCCCCTCTGCGCAGGGTGTGCAAAATCTCTGTCCCGCATGCTCGGGGAGCGGACCGGCTCCTCTCAGGGGGTCAGAGCCCCTGGGGGGATGAGGAGAGGGGTGGGAAGGGGAGATGTCGGGATTAAGGAGCGCCCTGCCGAGATGCCACCCGGCGCTGAGGGGCTTTGCTCGCCCTCCTCCCGTGCTGGGCTCCAGGCCCGGTGGCAAAGGCTGTCCCGGGCAGGGTGGGGGGTTTGGGGGAGGATGTGAGCAGAGCAGAGCTCACCTGCACGGTGGGCAGGGATATGTGGGGTTCGGCCGCCCGGAGCAGGGGCCGCGGCGCCGCCGGGCTCGGGGTGCGCGTTCCCGGCCTCATGATCCCTGCTCCCCGCAGCCTCTCCAGCAAGGCTGCAGCTGGAAAGGATTTTCCCTATTTGACAAGATAGTTTTCTTTAATTTCTCTCCTTTTTGTTTTTTTTTTTTTGTTTTTTTTTTTTTATTATTTATTTTTTATTTATTTTTCTCCCGAACCTCTGAAACCCGTGCAGAGAAAGACGGGGAGCAGGGAAGTGCCCAGACAGCCCAGGACCCTGGCTAGGGGACAGCTGCCACCTCCCCTGCCCCGGCCACCACAGGCTGGAGCCATGTCCATCCTTCCCGCAGGCTCGGGGGCGATGCTGGCCGCCGTCCTACCCCTCCTGCCCCAGGGGCAGCCCCTCTGGTGTGTCCCTCTCCCCTGAGCGACATCTTGCCCGGTCCCATCCCTGTCCCCTCGGCCCAGCTTGGCATCACCCCTGCAGCGAGGCCGCATCAGAGACCTGCGGGGCCAGGTGGGACCAAAGAGCCCCCAGACCTGCAGCATCCTCGGGAAAAGGCAGAGGCGAGGAGAGGGCTCGGGTCATGGTTACAGCCCCTGAGATCTGCTGGACAGGCGTGAGCTTTGCCCCTAAACCCCGCCTGAGCGGGCAGCTGCCAGCGCTGGAGGCCGACCTCGACCCAAGGGCTGCCACCAGCCCCGGGCACCCCGCGGCAGGAGCTGTCCGGCCCTTTTATCTCCGGCTTTCGCTCCGAAGAGATGAAAAATAAAAAGTTTCAAATGTGACCTACTTCCATCTCCCCCTCCCCCTTTCCCTTCAGATATTCACGTCATCTATTAAGGGAGGGTGGGGGGGAGAAGGGAGAAGCTAAATTTACGAGGTCTGGTGGGTTCTGGAGTCTGGGTGCTGGGAAACAGGTGTTGGCAGTTCGCTAGAGTGTCAGTCAACTTTTGGAGATGAAGTCATTAGGGAGGTAGTCTCCTCGGAACAATCTGGTGGTTTCAGTCGGAGTTAATTTATACCGAAAAAAAAAAAAAAAGAGAGAGAGATGGGAAAAAAAAAAAAAAAAAAAAAAAAAAAAGGAAAGAAAGGAAAAAATAAAAGAGCCTGTAGAAATACCGAAGGGGACAAACATAACGAGAACAGATTCACACTCCCACAGATTATGCCACTTGGAAGTCACATCCTGAGAAAAATAGCCGGCTCTCGCACAGCGGCGGCGCGGGGCGGGCGGGGGCTGCGCCGGGGCTGGGAGGGCGCAGCCGGGGGCAGAACAGGTCCTGGCCGCTCCCCTGGCATCCCCGCACCGCCACCGCCTCCGCTCCGGCTCCCAGGGCGACAACTGTCCGGGACAGGGGTCACCTTCTGCCCGTGTCCCCCTCCCTACCCTGCAGGCAGCGGGGCTGGGAATCGCCGGTGACCCTGAACTGTTGGCGCTGTCTGTGGAGAGGCCGGCGATCCGCGGGCCGAGACAAAAGGTTTCATGTGCACAAACACCATCTCCTCGAGGCCTGAGCACGGCGCTGCTCGGAGCCGGGGCCGGCGGGCAGGGGGGGCTCGGCGGGGAGAGCCCGGCACAGGCGTGGTGCGGGCTCTGCCTGCCAGGCATCATGGCATATCATGTGCTTCAAAAGATGGGGGGGGGAGGAAAGGAATGATGCTCAGATCCCATCGCCCACCCCCCTCTGCAGTTGGGTGACAAATCACCTCCGTTGTATCAACCACTTGTTTCTTTTAGTATCGCGGGGAAAGATTTCATTAATGCTCCTCCAGCTCCCCTTTTTCCCCCCGCCCTCCCCTCCCTCCAAATCTATTTTCTTGCTCAGAGTGTGTCTTCTAATCATAATTAAAATCGTCTCATATACATCGGCGTCTCTCGTGTGCATATTGAATTGCAGGTGACTGGGCGGAATGTTATTTCACTCGTGTCTCTCATTTTTACATTTACGCTCACACCAAAACCACAACAACAACAACAACCACCAAAAGGAGGGGAAGGAAAAAGAAAAGCAAAAAAAGCCCCCCAGCTCCCCGGCAGCAGACAAGGTGTGTCGTGAACAGCGATAGAAAGGCGATAGTCACGATCGATGCTTTGCCAGGCAGCACCACGTCCAACCCCACGGCCAGCCCGCTACTTCACTTAATATAATTAAGATTAAAACTGAAGTGCTGGCGGTGGGAGCGGGTGTCGCTGGGTCGCAAGGACAGCAGCGGGATCTGCTGCCCCGGCTCAGGCACGCAGGGGTCACTCCTATTTAGCCATTTCCACCTTATTTCCTACACCCTGCTCTCTAGGTGCATAGGGCTGCGCATACGCGCGGCGGTGCGCGGAGGTTCCGCTCCGGCACAGTGCAGAAAGCTCACCCAGATGACCTTTTTCCTTTTTTTCCCCCCTTAAAAGCAGAGAAAGATGATCTCTGGGCCGTTATTTACAGCCACGTAATTAAGTCAATATGATGGTTTCGAACCAGAATCCCAGTCCCATTCGCGGCAGAGCGAGAGGGGCTGAAGCCAAGTTTATTGTCTGTCACTTCAAGGCATGGGGGGTTAATTTAAGCGCTATTGGTATTATTTCTCTGCGTCCGAGGCCACAAGCAAAGCACAGACCGCAGTGCTGGGTGTTTATTGCAGGCGTTGTGACAGTCTGGATGCAAGGCGAGGAGGGAGTGTGGGAGAGTTCAGGCGAGGGCTGAACCAGCCCCGCAAGCAGGGCTGAAACCCGTGTCTTCTTTTTCTTCCAGGCTTACATGAGGGTTTATCATTAGTTTCTTTTTCTTTACTGATTTTTTTTCATCTTTTTTTTTCCTTTTTTTTTTTTTTTTTTTTTTTTTTTAACCAAACAGATACGCTTTGCTCATTTAATTTCCCGACACCGCATTCAGCCTCTGCACCTTAAAGTCCTTTGAGCGGTAGGTCCACGTTTATACCTCCTCTGGAGCAAGTGCAAAATACACTTCAGCTCAAGGGCTGGAGAAAATCCTTCTCCGCAAGCAGAAGCTCTGCTGAGCAGCCTGGTGCTGCTGATTATATAGTGCAACTTGAAATGATCTCAGCCGGTGGAATATTAATCAAATCAATCAGGGTTGACAAATGAGAAATATTTGAGGGAAGGTGGTAATTTACAACTTTGTTATTAGTTAAGAATCTCCCGCCTTGTAAGAGTAATTAATAACTCCTGGATGGGAACAATTTGGAGACGGCAAGAAGACAGCGTCTTGAAATAAAACAGGATAAAGAGAGGGGTTGAGAAGTGAACTGCGCCTCCGTGGAAGAGAAATTGCAAATGATTTTTTAAAAGATGTCTACGGGGGCATTATATATATAATCTGTACATTATGTATACACGAGTATAAATATGGAATAATCAGGCGAGCGAGCGAGGGAGACTGGACAGGAGATAAATACTGAAAAAATAAATCAAAACATTGATTCTCGTGGTCACGTCTCCCGTCCAAAGATTAGATGAAACGCTGGGTTTCAAAGTACTTCAAAGAAATGATCCCCAAAATGCAAAAGTGCAAGGCAGAAACCAAAGGAGTGAGTCCGGAGTGATTTGAGAAATGTATTTTTCCCCCTCTCTCTCGTCCACCCACACTCCCCCTCTCCCATGCCTGATAAATGTGAAGACCCCTTTTCTCCCCAACTCCCGCTCAGATGGGAAAACTCAATTGTCTGCAATGTTTATAGTGTTAACCCTACTTATCTACAGAACCCTCCCCTCCCCACCCCTCCCTTTTCACTTTCCATAGACACACATTGATTATTAGACTGTATGGACCCCCCTCCTTTTCCACAACCCCACCCTCAACAACTGACCAAAATAATGACTTGTTGGAAAACTATAAATCATTTTCGTGTTTCAATCCCTGAAGACTCTATTTAAGTAAATAGGCTTACTGTGAAACAATGCATAGATCCAAGTCCTTCTCCGGATTGCTTCCAAATGCTGCCATCTCCAAAACTTTTATTTACAAGAGAAGAAGAGGAAGAAGAAGGAGGGGAAGGTTACAAAAAAAAAAAAAAAAAAAAAAAAAAGGAAAAAAAAAACCAACCCAAACTTTGGCAAACTTTATCTCTTCTTTATTATAAGCTTCAGCCTCGCCTTGGTAAGCCCCAGCCTGTTCTACAAAAGGTGGCTAGAGATTGAGATTTATTGGTTTCCAAATGAAAAGATTCATTCGATATAAGAGGTTAACTCAAAGTTCCTTAAACCGTGACTAGCATTGGCAAGGAGCTTTGCCTAGTCAGCACAAAGGCAGTTCAAAGAAACCTTTAAAAATACACACAGATATACATACACACAAACACACTCTCACACTTTAGCCTCAACTGCAATTTTCTTTTCATTTTTGTTTCTTTCTGCCATTACAAAGCCCTGAGCCCCTTTGTAGGTAGCTGGAGGGTTTTTTTTGGTTTTTTTTTTCTCCAAGCTGAACTTTGCCATTTTGGTGTTGACCAACCCCCTTTTCTTTTGCAACCAGTGAATGAAAAGACTCGATGAAGAAAAAAAAAAAAAAAAAAGAAGAAAAAAAAAAGAGAAAAGATTAAGAAGTAAACGGGGTGAACAAAAAAAAAAAAAAGAAAAATCCTTCTAATTTATAGCGAGCAGAACAACGTTTAAAAAATAATACAACCCCAAAGAAAACCCCAAATCCGTACAAAGAGGGGGGGTCAGGCGAGGTGACACGGGAGAGAAAAGCAGCCCCGCGCTGCTCGGGGGTGCTCGGAGCGGGCTGCGCGGGTTTGGGGCGCACATGTCCGTCTGTCCGGCCGTGCGTCCGTGTGCGCGCCCCGAGCCGCACACAGCGGCTGCGGGGCTGGAGGGCTCCGTCCTGTGTGTGGAGCCTGAGCTATGGAAATGGTAATGAGGGAAAATTAACCCGGCCGTTTGTTACATTGCAGAGAGATCAATGCCTGACCCGGGGCTGAAGGATAGCTTACTGCTGCAGGAAAGATATGAGATAATCGCTCTGAAACACGCTGGTGGCGGGGGACAAACAGGCACCCATTTGAATATCAGCAATAATAATAATAATAATAATAATAATAATAATAATAATAATAATAATAATAATAACAGGCTTAAGGTCTGGCCGGAGCGTGCCGGGAGCTGCAGGGGAAGGTGCTGGGAGCAGCGCTGGCGGTGCTGGGGCTGTCCCGGGGGACCCTGCGGACCCCGAGCCCGGCTCGCCCCGAGCCCCGGCCCCGCCGCATCCCCGCAGCGCATCCGAACGGGAGCGCGGACGGAACCTCGGCTTGCGGGGATGTCAGAGCGGGGACAGGCTGACCTTTTGGGGATTTAATGGTTTTATTTCAGTGAGACCTCGAAATAAAACATGAGAAGATGAAGGGGTTGGACAAATTCAGCTGGAGGAGAGAGACTGAGCTGCTGTCTAAAAAGCAGCCAGCGGAGGCTAATGAGACCTTTGGGGTAGGAAAAGTGTACTTTTTTTTTTTTTCCCTTTAGTAAGACATCAGTAAACCCACAAAATTGAAAATAGTGACAGTGCAAAATGAATCATCCTCCTATAAAGGGACTAGGAAACACAAAACGCGAGCGGGGAGGGGGTGTCTATCAGGCGTGGAACATAATAAAAATATTTTTTTTTAAAGGCAGCTGAGGAGGGTGGCAGGGTTCTTCCCATGTTTCAGAAGACAATATGGGCAGTGTGATGTGCTCTGACCTGCCTCCTATTGTACAAGTTAGCCACTGGCTTCAGCTAGGGAAAGATCGAGTTTTATCTGAATAAAGTCCAGCAAAGTTTGCTGGATGGCCGCCCTGCCTCTCACTGCTCCTTTGAGCCTCACGCAGTGTCATGCAAAAACTAGTCTGGATGTCAATGTCTCATTTAAGGCTTTATCCTCAAGATATTCTGCATATGCTTCTGTCAGAGTTTATTATTATTAATGTTGCTGTTATTATTATTTACTTTAGTGAGCTTAAAAAAAAATTCAGCTTCTTTTTAAGGATAAGCAAAACTGTCTGCGGAGGGGATGAAATTTGAGGTCACTGTCCAGCTAATTTCCAGGGGTCGTTCACAAATAACGATGCAGGAGTTTAGGGCAGAAACTTGTTGGCTGAGATTAGATTCTGCAGGAAGGAAAACCTGCGAGTGGAATTCATTACATCTGCAGCGGGGGACGACTTTCTTGTCCAGAAAAATAAACCTTGCAAAGAATGGGGACGGACAGGGATCTCCAAGGAAAGCGCTGGGATGGTTTGGGATGATTTGGGAGGATTTGGGAGGATTTGGGATGCTCGGGGCTGAGCCCCAGCCGCTGCGGCCCCAAACGCAGCAGCCCCGCTCCCACCGCCAAGCTCAGGCAGCAGAATTGTGGAAATGGGGTCTGAAAAAGGCTCTGGGGCAAGGAAAAAAAAAATCTTGGAGAAGGATGGAAAATCGCACTTAAGATGACAAAACAGTTTGTGATCAAGGGAAGAGAGCGGCTGGTGGAGCCGCTTTCAAAATTCGGATTATCTTTAAACCTGGGAATTAAGAGGGGCTGAATGTGCCTTCGCCTGCGGGGTGGGAGTTTGTGGGTAGAGAAGAATAAAGTTTTAACCCCAGTACCTGGCCAATAGAAATAATCACGGGAATGGTTAAAAAGACGCTGGGAAGTATCAAACGGAAAAACAAACAAATAAATAAACAAACAAAAACAAATGGCGAAACTTCCCGGAAAGCTCGAAAGGGCACGAAAAGAGGGGATTGGGCGGGGGAGGGGGGTGGAAAAAAGGGAGAGAAAAATGATTCTGCCATGCCTGGATATTCCGACAGGAATGAATGAAAAATGAGAAATCGGAGAAGCGATTCTGTGCAGCTATATGGCAGGGACTTAAAAACTACATCTGGAGCAGAGCTGTCCTTGGCAAGTCGTTCTTGTTCTTTGATATCATATATATATATATATATATACATTTATATATGTATTAGCAACAAGTATTCAAGGACCTAAACTAATTGATTCTGAAGTTTCTTGGAATTTGTCCAAAGAGCAGTATAGTTTTAATTGTACATTGCTTAAAACTCCATTTCTCGAACAGTGTGAAACAAGTCATAAAAGTCATAAAGCGTATCACTGTTTTTTTCCCCGCACATAAATACTCGTCCAGCACCCTCAATTCTCTCCTGATACTCATAAGAGGTGCCAAAATAATTTCGAAGACATGTAACTACACCATTACAGAAACCTAGAAATTTAAACTGATTTAGAAGGCGCTTTTGATTTTAAGTTTTAGTGGGAAAAGAAAAAAAAAATTAGATTGAGACACCTTCCCAACTATTTCTACTTACCCACGAGCAAGAAAGGTTTTGAAATCTAATTTTAAACCTGAGCACTAATGTTCCAGTTGGGCTAATGAGGTAGAACTGGGTTACTGTGCAAAGTATCGGGGTGGAGATAAAAAGGCCTGTAAAGTTTATATACATTTCTGTTTTGCTCATCCCGCCCTTGGAAACACAGCCAGCAGCATCCCCAGCTAATCAGCCAGAACCAACCTCAGCGAGCGAACTTTTGTTTTTCAATTAACGACACTATATTTTCAGCATTAGAGGCCATGGCTATAAATATCTGACTATTTCTCTTAAAGAAAGAAAAAAAAAATTACGACAGAAGACTGACTGCCCCCTCTCCCTCCCCCCCCTTTCCCTGCACACCCACACTTTTCGTGTCTAAAATTAGCAGGAAAAACTATGCACTGGAGAGAAAGTGCGATGTAGCTGAAGGCAGGGAGGCTTCATTAGTTCCTGCAAAGGCTTGGGCTGGAGCTGGGGCCGGAGCGCCAGCCATCAAAGGGAGCCAACTGCATCTTTGCAGATCATTCTGGCGCTTCAGAGAGCGATTCAGGCTGGAAATCTGTAAAATCCACGCAAACCTTTCTCCTCTCGCTACTAGGCACCCTTTGACACAGTTGTATTGAAGTTGGGGCTGGAAGGTCCTTGGAGGTCTCCGAGTGTGACAGTACTTAGAATAGCGGGTAGATGGCACAATTTTCTAACATTTAGAGAGAAGAACCCACGCTGGGAGCAATAAGTCCATTTAAAAGCCCTTTATTTAAAAGGAACAAAGATAACTGACAAACAAAGTACAGAGACATCTCAATGAAATTTCTAGAGAAGAATAAAAAACTCTCTGCAAAGGAAAACACAAGTTCTAGGGTTTATTTATTGTTGTTTTAAGTACAATACCGAAATTAAATTAAATTAAAACGTAGATGTATCTAACAAGCTCCCAGAACTGAGGATGTTTAAATCAGGAGATCCAGGATAGTAAGATACGAGCAGCTATTTGAAAGGAAGGAAATTCAGAAAATAGGGGTAATGTTTCAGAGTGAATACAGCTCTCACATGCCCGTTGTTTAAAGGGCTCCATCACATCAGCACATGCAATTTTTTTTTTTTTCCAAGGCGAATCGGAGAAAGATGTGGTCAAGGGTGTGTGTGCGTGGGGGGGGAAGGGGGGGGAATAAAACCAGGGAAGAAGGGGGAGGGGGGAGAAATCTGAGGTTGGGAGCTACTTTCTAGGAAAAGGAAATAATCTTAAGGGCGCTATGTGGCTGCATTTCAGTAATTTTTTTTTTTTTTTGACAGTGCTTGAATCCAACAATGAATGGTGCTTCTTTCTGAGTTCATTCCTTTTATACGCGTGCAGGGTGTTGGGTAGGGTTCAAAGCAAAGGCTGAGAAAGAGGAGAGAGAAATTTCAGCAGAGGTAGGCAGCATCTCTGCGAGGTGCTGTGGCTCCTGGGAGCCGCTCGCAAGCATTTATGGAGAGACACGCAGATAATTCAGGGACAATTTCCCCCCCTTTTATTATTCATCTTGGACTTCGAGACTCGACGGGTTTTGATACCGAACACACGTATGTTCGATATTTTGGGGCTGAAGGAAAAAAAAATTACGTGAGAGCAGGGGGGAGAAAGGAGAGGGTGATGCCGAGAAATTAGGCATTGATCCGGGTTTGATCGAGTCTGGGAGCTTCCACCAGCAATAAGCAGGCAAACACTCCCAAAACAGAGACAAACACACGCTCTCAGCTCTACTGATTATGTTAAAAAGGAGGGAAATAAAAGGAGGACGGGTGAAAAAAGGAAAAAAAAGAAAAAGCGAAGGGGAAAAAAAAAGGCAATAAGCTGTATGTTCCCTCGAATCTCTGGTGCTGTAAAGAAATCAGTTTCCGTATAAATGATTGTATTTGGGTGGGTGCTTTTCCGACTTATTTGTTGAGTAAATCTCTCTCACCGCGCTGAAGGCGAATCCCTGTTGATAAATCCATCATTACCGTTTGGATACAGGGAGACAGCAGCGCCACTAAATTTATCTTACATTTGTAGCGCTTTAATAGACATTTATTAAATGCTTTCAGAGAGAGACATGGGGCGCCTGATTACATCCTAGTTATAGACAGAACATAAAGACACACGTTAACAGCAATTTACAAGAAGGAGGAGGGAAAAAAAAGAATAAAGAAAAGAAAACAAAAGAAAAGGCAAAGTTTGGGAGCGAAGCTGCTGGGAAGCAGGCAGCGTGCTCCTCTCCGTATGGCCGCTAAATGCCAGCTTTTTTCTCCTGCATTTCTGGGAATATTAATCGTGGCCTAGAGATGTGTGTGCATGTCTCCATACAGAGTACAAGCCAAGCACTCGCACCCGCAGATGCGCGCGTATGGATCAAACAAGGCGACGCAGATTTCTGTTCCATTCCCCAACACACAAGAATACAGGAGAGCATTTACAATGGATTCATCACCCTCTTCCACACTAGCCCTCCACCCCCTTACCCCTCTTACACCCCCTCCCAGCACACACACCACCCCCCCGCCAGCTTTTAACTCTAATTTCAATCTTCTTCAACTGGAGAATCTCCAGGGACCTGGGCAAACTTGTGTAAAATAGTTAAACCAAGCGTGTTTCAAAGAGGATTGCTGAGTTCCTCTTCCTGCCTTAATAAACCGAAAGGCCCAGTTCAAAGAAAACACGCTGGAATCAAAATTCAAAATATCTCACGACTCGCACGGATGGAGCAGGCTGCGAGCGATGGATACGGCTTCGTGCGTTGGTGGTCATGTAGTGACAAACATTTCACCCTTTTTTTTTTTTTTGTGTATGGAAACCCTTCCTTTGGGCTTTTTCTCCCTTTCTTAAATATACATGTATATTAAAAACCTTTCTATTTGCTTTCAAACCCTTTTCTTCCAGCGTCTCTCAGGTACATGTTTAAAGCCACCTCTCGCTTTTATGAAGTTAACCCGCTCCTGCAGAGATCTGATCAAATTCGGGTTCACGCCGCTCACTGCCCTCCGCTCCACAGCGCGCCCGCACCGCGGAGCCTCTGCCTTCAGGACCAAGGGTTTAGACGCAAATACATGTATTTATTTTGTTTTCGGGCGTCTCGCAAGGCTCGCCTCCGCGTTACCTTCCCACCACCCGAGTCACTCCAAGGGCAGCATCGCCCGGATAGCACACGGAGCTCGGAGCTTCTCCTCCTCTAACACCGCGTGGGTCGCCTTTCACCGGGGACAGGGACACACGCACACATGCACAGACACATCCGCACCAGCACAGAGCTGATCCCTGCACCTCCAGGAAAATGAATAAATAAATAAGCACCGCGCGAAACCTTCCCTCCACCTCTGCCCTTCTGCGAGAACACTTCTTCTATCTAAAAGTTTCCGAAAGAAAATAAATACAAGTGACACAGTGGTGGGGGAAAGCTCATTAGTTCGTTGTCCAAGTCTAATAAAAGAACAGAAGTGCAAATTATAGAGTTCAGCTTCAACACACGCTCTGTCAACTAAAATCAACCGAGTGCAGCCTTGATTCAAATAGCTGCGAAGTTGGTCCGCAATTCAAAACCACCTTCCCCCTCCTCCCTTCCCCTTCCCACCTCCACCCTCCGCCCTGCCGCAGGGACATTTGGTTGGAAAAATATTGTTCCAAGGAAGGTAATGATAAAGCTTAACATTAGGAAGAGGAGTGCGCAAACTCATTTCCCCATCGGTAATCCCAATAAAAGGAGCGTGGTGCTTCGCTGGGAAGGGCTGGGACGGGGGCTGCGTGTGTGTGCGGATCAGGGAGGGGGAGGAGGGACAGGACTCCTGAAATAACATCTTCTTTCCAGCAAGGTAGAAGAAGAAACGGCCCCTTTGTTTTGATAATTAGCTAAGCCCAAACTAGGAAAGCAGATGTGTTTGCTTAGCTAATCATAAGACAAGTTTCTTTCAAAGAACTTCATTGAGCGATGGCAATTCCGAAGGAAGGAGAAGGATTTCATTTTCCTCTCTCCCTTGCCTCCCACCCCCCTCTATTTTTATTATTATGGGGTGGGGTTTTTTTCCCCCTCCTATACTTCTAATATGATAGAAACGCTTCCGATTACCTAGATGGGAAGAAAGCAAACCCTCTTCATCATAGCACCGGGCTCGCCCCCGGAGCAGCGCAGCCACCTCGGGCTCTCCCTGCTGCACGTTACCAGCCAGATCTGTTGACATTTTACGTGGGGGGGGGATGGGTAGAGAGAGGGGAGGAAAAAAAGAGAAGTGGGAAAAATAAAGTTTTAATGACATGTATGACATATTAAATTAGGCAGTTTTACAATTGGGTTTGAATGCGATGCTAACTGATTACAACTGTGTTATCAAAAGGGTGATAAGATTTATAACTTCGCGAGCACAAGCCTCTCCTCTTAATGACAATAGATGTTCAATAGCTGAAATCTGGTTTCTATTTCCCAAGAAGAGACGCTGTGTGTCTCCGTTGCCCCTTTATTACCGCAGGATTCAAGATCCTCTCTGAAACAGCTCGGCACTTGGAAATCCACAGGCCAGGAATACCTTTATGGTCCCTATTAACTACTGTGTTATTTACACTTTCGCTGGTGCTTCTCACTCAATACCCCTATCACATACGAGGGGATAAGACAGCCTCTCTCCTTGCCTTTCGCTGCCTGTTTTGGGTTTATATTTTGCATTTCTTTGCTTTACAAAAGGGGGGGAGAAAAAGGGGAGAAGGGGGAAATGATAAAAAACAACCCCACAGCTCTGTCCCTTACACCCTTCTCCTCCCCAGCTCCCTAAACCAACACATTAAGCAAACTTTAAAAACTGGGTTCCTATTACAAAGCAGCGCCCAGGACTAACTGCTTTAAAATTACTGCATAATTAGATTTAGTTGAATTTCACCATTAATTAGGCAGCCGCACTGCGGGGAGCCTTTGAAATCTGAGAAAATGGGAAAAATCATCTGAAGCACGTTTTTTAAACCCAACTTCAATAAATCCTGACAAGGCCTGCATTTCTCCGTGTATCTCTTTCCATTCTACAAAGCAAAGCGAAGCGAGCGCGATCCCCAGGACCCACTAAAGTTTTAATTAAAAAAAAAAAAAAAAAAAAAAAAAGAAGAAGAAAAAAAAAGAAGAAGAGGAGAAGGAAATAAAAATAAAACCCATCTCCATTCCCACATCCCGCTCTTTATCAGCGGCGGTTACGGAGCGCCTCGAAACATCCTTGCCTTTTCCTCGCTATCCCTATCGCTTTCTTCCCCCTTTTTTATTATTTTTTCCCCCTTCGGGCCCATCCCGAGGATGCCGCGCTCTCGCTGCGGGCGCAGACCCCGCTATCCCGCCCGGGGTCGGTGTGACCCCGCTGCTCCGCGCCGCGCTCGCACGGGGGAGATGCTTCCACAGGTCATTGACATGCGGATGGGATACGGGCGGCGGGGGAAGCGCCGCCCGCGGCCGCGGCCGCTCCCGGGTGCGCGGGGCGCGGAGCGGGGCGCGGAGCGGGGCCGCGGGGCCCCCCCGGCTGCGCGGGGCGAGCGCCCGGCCCGGGGCCGCCATGTTGGCTCCGCTCCGCCGCCCACCGCGCACTTTCCCACGCGTCGCCCCCGCGGCCGCGCAGCCCCCCGCTCCTCCTCCGAACCTCCGAAAAAACCTCCAAAAAATAAATAAAAAAAAATAACAAACCAAAAAAAAAACCCACCTCCCACCGGGCCGGCCCCGCGCACGGAGATACGCGCGGTTGCCACACGCGCTCACGCACAGACACACACACGGACAGACACACGGACACGCTCACACGCGCGGGCTGGCACCGCCCGCCCGGCGCCTCCTCCGGCCCCAGCCCCCGCTTTTGTCTGAACTTGGGGAGCCGCCTCCTCCCGCGCCCCCTCCGCGCCCCGCGGGGCCGCCGCCCCCCCGGCGGGGCCGGGCAGGTTCGGGAGAGCGGCGGCGGGGAGGGCAGAGCGCAGAGAGGAGGAGGAGGAAGAGGAAGGGGGGGTGAAGAAGACCTTTCCCGAGCTGTGGGTTGCACCGCGGGCGGCTCCGCAGCTCTCGCTGTCGTTCCGGGTCGCCTTTGGGTCTTTCCCCGCCAGTCCCGGTGGCAGGAATGGCGGGGGGGGGGGGAAGGAATAGAGCGAGCTGAGATCAGATTAAAGCAGAAAATATAATAAAAGGGAGGGTTGGGAAGTGGGGGAACCGCAAGGAAAAAAAATAAATTAGACACTTAGAGGGAAAGAGTCGCCATGTTTAACAGCTTTTTTTTTTTTTTTTCCGCTTTTCTTAAAAAAAAAAAAAAAAAGGATCTCCTCAATTCAACATAGAACAAGCTTCTCCATCCCAACCCTCCTCTTTTGTCCAATTCAATCTTTGGATAGATCTTTTGTTCTAACTCAGCATGAAAAGAAAAACTTTCTTTAAATGCTATAAACTTAAAACTAACTGAAGTCCCTAAACAAATCCTCCTCTGAGCATTCCAAACATATATACACGGGGCTTGTGTGTGTGCGTGCGTGTGTGTGTGTGTGTGTGTGTTTTTATTTAACCCTGGTGCATTTTCTGTTTACTATTATTCTCTGTGAACCAAAGCTCGCTGCAAGAAACTTATAAATACAGAGATAGCTTACAGGCTTTAAAACATAAAAAGCAGAGAATGTTTTGGATTTGAAAATCATAAATTATAATTTAATGCCAATAACAATTTACAACAAATGGTTGTTTACAATAAACTAACACAAAACAAACAAGTCAAGATCCTGTGTTCTTAGTAAGCATAAAAACTTCACACACACACACTCACATGGATAGCACTTGCAATAGAAAAAGCTAAATCTAGAGGTCAGCAATTCCCCTGCAATAATAGTATATTTATATATTTATATATATTTATATATTTATAGAAAAGGAGCCATGATTCAGATGTAAAACTCTGCTCAAATTCACAGTCATACGCCCCTCAGCCCCCAGTACAGATGTGTCTAACTGGAACACACTAAAGATCAGGGTTTAATCGACTTTACAGAATGATCTCTCTCCCTCCCTCTCTCTCTTTTTGTGAAACCACAACATGGTGTAGTTACGTGTGGTAAAAAGGGAGAGGGGGAAGCCTCAGACAAGAACAAAATTGCAAGCTTTCACATACAAAGCATCTGCTATAGACCAAGGGGAGGGCGGGCGGGGGGAGAGAGAAAGAAAAGAGAGAAAAAAAAAAATAAATGACACGCACACACACGAAATAAAATATCAACCCATTGCAAAAACCACATCATCTTGCCTTCCTTCAGGTTTGGGTTGGGTTATTTGGTGGGGGTTTTTTTCCAATTGCCCATGGTGTGTCCGGGGCTGTGGCACCCGCCCAGGCAGGTCCCTGGGAGCTGCAGGAGAGGGCCCTGTGCCTCCACACACAGGGCACATCCAGGGACGCCCACGCCTGCCTGTGTGCCAGCATACACACAGACACAGAGCCCATATGGAAAAGAGAGAGATGACCTGTGGTCATGCTTTCACAGTCTAAAGGTTAAAAAATTTAAAAAAAAATAATAATAAAAAAAATGAAATCCACTTGAGAGTATATATACATTAAAAACCGACTCCTCAGTGCTAGAAGCTAAAGCCACTCCATTTGAAGACCTCTCAATGACAACGATAGATGGCAACTACGGAGTATTATAAAAAATCACACATACTTAAAGAAAACTCATTGCAAACAACTGACCTATATTTACAATACTGCTATTACCTTGCTTGAATGATCTTGTGCGCGTATGTCAGACATTTACAAAAGATTTTTCGCCCCATTCTGATCATAAAATAGATACTGATCTCCAGATTTCTAATACTTTTTCACAACAATACCTTTCCTACGCAGGCACTTAAGTGTGACAAAAATAAGGGCCTTTTTTTTTTTTTTCCAGAAAATCCATTTTTAATTAACAGGAGGATTAGATGAATGGGGGTTGATGGTTTACCATTTCAGCATAGTACTTCCTAAAACCAGAGATAAACCACGAACTTAAGTCCTCCACCCCCATCCCGGAATTAAACAGGTAAATACACTACAATACATCTGCTACAAACTTACTGTGACAAGTAAACAAATCAATCGCCTATGGACTTAAATGACTGCAAACTATAGAGAAGTAATGTGGTTTCTGAAAGACATTTATGACAGCCAAACAAGTTTCAGATATCAAATAATATTTTAATTTCTGAATACTTTCAATTTTCCTTGGAATATAACACACAAAGACTCGACCAAACAGTTCAGTTATTATAACTTTTACAGTATACAGAAATGTTGCACTTAAAAAAAAAAAAAACCTTCAGTTTTTTTAAACACAAAACTGTAAACTCTAAGATACTGAATCAATCACGTTATCTATAAGTGCCAACAGTGTTATTTTGTCATGCTGATTTCAATGGTATTTTTTAAAAAGGGAAAATATCAACAATTATTATAATACAAAGGGCTTGCAAATATACAAACAGATAGAGGAGTTTAATAACAATTCATGATGAACTATGTGGAACCCAATTCAAATTACAAAAGTTCACTTTGCTTGTTTGCTTGTTTGTTTTTTTTTTTTTTTCCTTTTAAATCAAAACCGTAGTGTGTCTTGGACACAAAATCCTTCTACCTATAATAAATCCCCACAGTTCATTTTCTGTCCGAAATATCAAAAAAACCTAGATTTGGGGGGAGTTATATGACACGTGTGGTTCATTCGGGTCTATATAATTATAGCTCTCTCAGCTTCAAGCTAGATTTTGGGTCACCACCTTAAGTGCGCTTCCATCATTGTGTTGTTGAGGGTTTTTTTTTTTCTCTTTTCCTTTCTTCCTATGATACTTTAGTGGACTCAGTTTTAATTCTTTCAGAACATATATTTTAAGGATACACAGTTTATTTTTTTTTTTAAAGAAGCCAAGGTTATATCAAAAATTATTATAGAACCACAGAATAAACTGGTTTGAAACCAGAAAAATACAAAAAAGAACAGCTATAGGTACATAGACACATAGGACAATTAATAATTTGGAAAAAAAAGACTTACTTTCTTCCGTTCTGCTAATTTTCTCCAAATTTCCTTTAAATGCACTTTAAGCGAGATTTTTTAAAAAGTTTACCCCAAAAAAAAGAAAAAAAAAGAAGAAAAAAGAAAAAAAGAAAAAGCCCACCATCGTTTCTTTTCTTCTTCTTTCTTTTTTTCTTTCCCTCTTTTTTATTTTTTACAAAAAATGATAAGTAGCAAGTTTTTTTCTGAACGACACGGGAGTTTTTAATGCATTCTGTAAAAGTTCATTTGACAGTCTCTTTTTTTAATTCACAGTCCATTAATTTTTTCCTGTCTTCTCTTAGCAAACTTGTAACATCCTTTTACATCCTTTCTTAGCAGAAGGAAATTTAAGAAACAACCAGAACCCAAATGTCATTTGCTTTCCTTTCACTCACATCTCCCTTCTCAATTTTGAATTTTTATTTATTTTTTTAAAATTTTTGTCTCGGTGTTGTTGTTTTTTTTTTTCCTTTTATTTTTTCTCTCTCTCTCTCTCTCTCTCTTGGATGTTTTATTGAATGGACATGTAAGGCCAGTTAAAACTGCTGCCAGACAGTAACATATCCCTGATTAGGGTTTCTATGGGGGTTTTACCTACCAAACGGACGAAAAACAATTGCTCTATGACAGAAGAGGAGACAGTGCGAAGGGAGGGGAGACGTAGTAATAGCTTCCCGAATCGTGTTGGCTGGTTGGGATACTGGCTCCTAACATACTCTTCCAAAGCACACTGTGACTTCTCCTGTAAACTTTCAACATGGGCTACATCAGAGAGACCACAGGCATCTAGAAGAAAGTGTATTAAAAAAAAAAAAAAAAAAAAGAAAGAAAAGATTAAAAAAAAAAAAAAAAGAAAGCAATCATCAGATTAAAAAGGTTTTGGTGGTTTGTGGTGTTTTTTTTTAATTTTTTAATTTGATTTTTTTTTTCTCCAAATGTCTAGGTTTAAGAGTGGATCGTGCGCCATCACCTCGCCCCCCAGAGTTTAAGTGGGTTTCACCAAAAGGGACAATCTCTCTGTGCATGTGTGTGTGTGTGTCTGCATTTCTCTCTCTTCTAGAGGGTCTCCTTTAGGACAGAGCACAGCTCCCAGGGTCGAGATTCCTAATGGCATGACAGACCTGAGGGGTGGCAAGGAGGTGCTGGCCAAGCCTAATTTCATATCTCTGTGGTTTTTGGGGGAAAGGCTGGGGGGGCGGGGAAGCCTTGAGTCAAAAAGGGGGAAAGGGAGCCACTATTTCTCCACACCCGCCCTTCTTGGAAAATAATTGGGGGGAGCCTAACCCTGTGATGAGAAGGACTTCTACTCACAGTGATAGAAATCATAATAATAATAAAAAACTGGCCCAGCCAAAGATAATGGCGCCCCGGATCCAGCAACAGATTCTCCCCCAAAGAAGACAACGCGTTTTTCTTCAGTCTTTGAAACTGATTTAAGTGGCCCTTTAAAACTGATCTTGTCAGTTTAGCCTATTCAGAGGCAGCCATGCAAACTGTGATCTCTCTGTTCATTTGAGCTGTTTCTTTTCCCCCCTCTTTTCTTTTCTCTTTCTTTCTTCCCCCCCCTCCACTCCCCCCTCTTTTTTTTTTTCCTCTTCTTCTTCTTTTTAAACCTAAAGGCCCTTACAAGAAGAAAACTCCCTGATAGGGTCTGGACATTTTTTTTTCTTTTTTTTTTTCTTTTTTTTTTTTTTTCCCTGATACGCTAAAATACAATAAGTTCCCTTTAAATCAGAGACGTCTGTGCTGAAAGAGCACAGGTTGTGACCTGACCTCCCTGTGGCTTTCCTAGGCACAGGGCTAACACATGCATATTCTGCGAGTCATTAGAACCCAGATTTTTCCCCCCTCCCTCTTAAAAGAGGCTGCAGCAAACATTATATGCATCTATGTGCGTCTGCTTTACATCAGGGAGGGTTATTGGGGTGCTGCAGAAGCTGCAAGCATCACCCTATATTTTTTTGCATGCGGCTGTCTTCCCCAGAATCAGATAACAAGAAACGTTTATCTAGTTGGGAGGCAATTTACACGCCAGGCCTCCCATTTTGAAAATAGTCATAAATTAAACAGTTACGACAGGATCGGACGATTGTTTTCTCAGAAGGCTAAAAAAAAAAAAAAAAAAAAAAAAAAAAGCAAAAAAAAAAAAGTGATTTGGGAGAAAAGGCAGGATTGGAAATAAACTCCTTGGTGTGGGTGTGAGCTGGGCAGGGGCTGGGGAGGGATGTGAGCGTGTGTGGGATCCTCGCTGAGCGGCTGAGCGAGGGAGAGGAAAATGCATCCTAGAAAAACGATAGAAAAATAAAATAAGCACCCCACAGACACCCCTTCCCACTCGGGATCCCTGTCTCCCTGTGGCTAGATGCGCCCTGCTCATTGATCACCTCAGGATTTAACACCAGTAATTGGGGGGGGGAGGAAAAAAAAAAGGAGAAGTTTTTTATGTGTAAAGCAATAATATATAAAAGGAAGTTTAGGTCACGACCCAGAACCTGGACAAAGTCCAGAAAATGACTTCGTTCCCCAGACCCCCTTTAACACAACAAGGAACGGATTGTGAGCCCTTCTTTTCCCACATAAACTACATTTTTTTCCTGTTTCCTGATATCAGGCTTTAAAAAACTCTGATGAGTAATTATTTTGCAGGTCCTGCTTCCATTCATATGTTTATCGCGTGGCCACTTTCCCAAGCGTCCGAATGAGTTACAGGCGAAATATATGTATTTTTAAATTTAATCCCCAAACTTCCAGGGCTCCAGCACACTGGGTTGCCGGTGCAGCCTCAAAGTTAGTGATCTGAGATAACGTATTGCACAAATTAGCGAGCAGATTTTTTTTTTTTCCCTCAGAAGAAAAAAAAAAAAAATTTAGCCTCCAGAGTTAATATCAGGATTATTACTCACCCAGGTTAAACTCTAGTGCAAGCTAATTAGATTTCACAACGCACTCAATTATTGCTTTATAACTCATGCACTATTTCTAGGCAGCAAAAGTTGACACATATTTCCCCCCCCCCCTCTTTGATTATCTAAGAAACACCTCGAGGTCTTTTCCTCGGGAGAGTCATGCTTGTGCCACCCCGGAATTACACTGCGGAGCGGCAGCTTCAGCCTCCTCTTACTTTTCCATACTATCCCTGTCTACTTATGGTAATGATCTTTTCGCACCCGCTACTCGCTTTGGACTATGCAGTTCCTGCTGGGTACAAATGCAAACTTTTCCCCTTAGCTTAAATGACACAGAACTGCTCACTGCCACATTCTGTTTAAATCAGAGACAGCTCTTTGCAAAGTTGATTTATTTTATTTTATGAGATGGCAGGGAACATATTTTAAACTCAGATTTGCGCATTTAACTTTTTTTTTTTTTTAATTCAATTTTTAATCCTTCAGGGCTTTTTTCCCTTCCTGGCTGCCCATAAAATGATCCTCTTTTTAAAGTGGTTTCACTGATAGGACGACTTGTATTTAACAACATCAAACAGATTTTGCTGCTGTTCGGATGCGTGTCATTAAATGCAACAACCCAGAGCTATACTGTTAAATAAAATATTATTTTCAATGGGAAGAGCGCAGTCTCTCGTGGCGAATGGGTGCCTCTTCCCGGGCCCCTTCTTTCCCAGTCCCCAGCATTATTCAGCTAGGCTTGGGGTGTATTTTGGCTGCCTGCTTTTTTCTTAAAAAAAAATTAAAATGAATGGGGTGTGTGTATTTTATTTTTATTTTATTTTTTTCCCTGATTTGCACTCCCTAGAAGATGGGATGCTCGGATCCGAGGCCCTGCAGGGCAGAGCACAGGGCACCGCTTCCTAAAAGGAAAAGAGACCGCACTGGCTCTCGGGGGGCAGGGAGCGGGCATGGGGTGCAGGCAATAACACTTTGCAAGAGCAAACACTTCTCAAGGGGGGCCCGGGGAAGGAGGAGAGGAAAAAGAAAAAAAAAAAACCAAAAAAAGGAGCAAAGAAATGCCGCCTACCTGAGGTGAAGAGGACTATGGCCTTTAAACAGCTATATTCTGCAGAGTCGACATGCAATGCTTTCAGTTTTTCTACTTGCTCTTGGAAGATTCGTATGTGGTCCATAAAGGCGACCACTCGGTCAGCAGACATTGGCGAAGCGTGGAGGCCAGCAGCTGCCAGGAGCGGAGCTACGTGGAGGGGCATGGAGCACTGGGCAGCGTTGAGGACAAATAACTCGCTCCAGGTCAGCCTCAGGAGGGCCACCTGGTCTGTGATCTGGAGGTCTGGGAAGAAGGGGATATTCCTGGCCCACTCCACCGCGCTGAAGAGCATCCTAGCTGCCAGTTCACAAATGTTCTCGATGCCCATGATGTTGTTGGGTTGCATGCACTGACTGCCAAAGCGGGAGGTGGGGTAGGGCTCTGCTCTCAGAAGAAGGGAGATATATCCGGATAGGTAGGAATGGCAGTTGAGAGGGTCCCCATTTGTCAAGGCGAACTGACCATGAGTTGGCTGTGTGGGTGGCATTCTGCCCCTCTGGACCGCTGCAGTAAATAGAGAAGAAACTACAGCTATTAATATCTGAATTGCGACCATCGGTTCCAATACAGCCTGCTTTGTGTGCTTGTGCGTGCCTGTGTGACCCCGCACCCGGCCAGCTTCGGGGAGAAGCGTGCATTTTCCCCGCCAGAGTTCAGCCCCGGCCCCGCTCTAAGGCTCCGCAGTTCTCGGGTCAAGTCAAGCAACAACAAAAGCTGAGGGACGCTGTGGGCTCGGCCGGGGCTGCTGTGGGAGCCCGGCTCCTCACTTCCCAAAACACACCACAGTCCGGTTATCCCCCCCTCCCCTGCACCGCCACCCCCTCCTTCCAGAGATGCAGGATACGTCTTTGTGTGTTTTTTTCCTCCGTTACACCTAAACCAGCTCGTTGGTTTGAGGCTGGGGGAGCGGGATGGGGAAGGAGGAGGGGAGAAGGAAGAAACACTTCAGTTCGAAATCCCCGGCTCTGGTCCCACACGCGTTTCTCGCCCACTGAATACATTGTTGCTGCTGGTATTATGCATCCCCCCCCTCTCGTAAAAAATACCAAAGGAGGCGAAATCACCCCACAACATCCCCGGCAGGTCCCCTGGTGAGGCTGAGGGCATTATCCAAAGGCACCTTCCCCCGCTGCCCATGGAAAGTGGGCCTTTCATTTTGTTAATAAATTTACACGGTGACAGCGAGAGAAAAAGGAGAGAGAAAAAGGGCTCAGAGGCAGAGAGACGACAAGAAGGGAGAACGCCTAAAAATGTGCTTGATTTATATTTGTTATCGCCTGTATTCCAAGGTTAGTTACTCTTGCAGAAACACAAAGAGAGGAGCCCGGCGAGTCCCAAGCCCCCTCACCCTTAACCTACATAGCAGCGTCCAGACACAGAGCACGCACTGGAAAACTGCAGGCTCACATTTCCCGTCTAATTTTATATCACAAAGACTCCACTTGCAGAGATCCGAGCACCCCACACTTACTTCTGGACTGCTCCTTACACCCCCCACCCCATCCCTTCTACCCCTTCCTGCCTCTCCCGGAGGAACAAGAAAATAAGAGGAAGAAGAGAAAAGTGAGGAAATAACAACCAGGAAAGGCAGGCACACGGCAGTGTGTGTATACACACACACTCGTGGAGATATGTGTGTGTGTGTATATATATTTTTAAAGGAGGAAAAATCCGGCCGGGAATCCACAGTGGAGTGCTGTAGAGCCTCGGTAGGGTGAGTCCCATTGTAATAGTAATTTGAACCGCCTGTGTAAAATTGCAATCTAAGGCAGGGTGCTGGAGGATATATATATATGCGTGTGTGTATGTGTATATGTGTGTGTGCATCTCGGGAGGCTCCGTGTGTGTGTGTACACACACGCACAGACACACACACACACACACAGGGCTGCTCGGGGCACGGGGGCTAAGGCTGAGCATGCAGGAGGAAACACGAAGGAAAAGTAACCACACGTCAGAATCATCATCTCGCTCCTAAGCAGCGTGAAACTAAAAATCCACTTTCAATAAACCTCCATCAGCAAAATCAAAACAAACACAAATCAATTACGAGTGCAGGAGAAAGCATGCGAGAGCCCCTGCCTCCCTGCCCACCCTCCCCAACACCGCTTTCTTTCATTACGAGAAAGTTTCTGGCTGGTTTATTCGACGGGGGTGGGTGGGGGGGAAGGAAAGGTTCTGGTTGGGTTTGGGGTTTGGAGAGGAAAGTTAAAAATGCTAAGAGCAATTATATATATTATTTAAAAATAATAAAAAAAGGAAAACCAAACAAACCCCAAAACGCAGCGAGTGAAAAAAAATTGCAAAACAAATGAAATCCCAATACCTTCCCGTCTCATGCCAACTTTGAGGCATTTTTTGAGGCGGCAGTACTGACACTGATTGCGGTGGTGCTGGTCAATGGGACAGTTCCTGTTGGCACGACAAGTGTAGCTGAGATTCCTCCTTACACTCCGCTTGAAGAAACTCTTGCAACCCTCGCAGGTAAACTGGCCATAATGTTTGCCACTAGACTTGTCCCCACAAACCACACATTCAATGTGCTGCTGCTGCTGCTGCTTGTCTCCTTGGTTCTGCTGGCTCGGCGGGTTGGTCTGGGCTGGCGTACTGGGAGGGCCCCCGGGCCCCGGGGTCTGTGGGGTGTGCGGGGCCCCGGCCGGGGGTCCCTGCACCGGCGGGGCTTGCGAAGGCTGCGTTCCCTGAGCTCCGGGCACATCGTCCTGGGGGTCTCGCCACGCACCGACTACCATTGCCATATCTATTGGACACCGTTGCCAAACTTCCTGTTCCCCCTTTATTTTCAAAGTTTGTTTGCTTTGCTTTTCAGATCAGCTTTGCAGCAGTCTTTTTATTTTTTTGTCCTCCCCTCTCTCTCTCTCTCTCTCTCTTTTTCCCTCTCTCGCTTTTGTTGTTTTGCCTTTTTTTTTTTTTTTTTTTTTTTCAGGAGGGTCGGGGTGGGGGGGATCTCCCGGTACCGGCGAAGGTGCAGAAGCACGGGGCGATGGAGGTGTGTGTGCGGGGGGGCGAGGTGCGAGTCGATTGTCTGGGCTCCAGGAGAGCAAAGTAAAGGGGTGGTGGGGGTGGGGGAGAGAGGGGGAGAGAGAGAGAGAGAGAGAGAGGAGAAAAAAAAAAAAATCTCTTCAAAGATCTCCCTCTCTCTCTCTTAGAGCTGATCTGCAGCAGAGTAGTTGAAGGAGGAGAGGCGGGTGTCTGGGGGCCAGGTCCAGGGAAGCTCGCAGTCAGCCATTCAGGAAAGCCATCAAAATAAGAATGAATAAAAGGTTAAAGATTACACACACAGCGGAAAAAAACACGCACAGCGGAGGAGACTCTTCTCGGCGCGGAGAGCGGTCGGTCTCGCCGTAGTTTTTGGAAGTCCAGCTTGCAGCAGCAACATCAACTGCGATCGCTTTGTTTTTGTGGGCTTTTTTTTTTTCCTCCTCCTCCTCTTTCCTCCTCTCTCTCTGCTCTGTCTCTCCTCCCTCCTTCGCTCGCTTTAATTCTTCCTCTCCGCCGCTCCGCCCGGCCGCTGCGCTCTTGCTCTCTCTCGCTCCCTCTTTTGGGCTCGGGGGTGTGGGGGGGCTGTTGGCTTTTTTTTTTTCCTCCTCCTTCTCGCTCTCTCTTTTTTTTTTTTTTTTTTTTATAAAAAAATTCTTATGATCGTTACGATTACGATTATTATGAATTATTATTATGATTGTTTATTTGTTCCTCCTCTCCGGCGCCGCCGCTCTGCTCCGCTCTGCCCCGTTCCGCCGGTTCGCCGCTCCCGCCGCGCCGCGTCCCCGCCGCCGCTCCCGCTCCCGCTCCCGCCGCCGCTCGGGTGCCGCTGCCGCCGCTCCCGCCGCCGCCGCCGCTGCCGCCGCCGCCGCGCTGCCTTATGCTGCTTCTGCCGCCTCGCAAGTGGGCTCTCGCCTCCGCGCCGCCGGTGCTCACGGCGCGGGCAGGGGGAGGGGGGCCGCGGGGCGGGGGGGAGGGAAGGAGTCAACTCGCCAGCGCAGCAGCGCCCAGCCAGCCAGGATGATAAAAGAGGGGAGCGGGAGGAGGAGGAGGAGGAGGAGGAGGAGGAGGAGAGGAGGAGGAGGAGGAGGAGGAGGGAGAGAGAGAGAGAGAGAGAGAGAGGGAGAGGGAAGGATCATAACCCAGCGCGCAGCATCGCTCCTCAGCCGGGGAGGGAGGGAGGAGGGGAAAAAAATCACCACGGGGAGAGCGCGCCAGCGCTCCCCCCCCCCCCGCCCCAAAATAAAAAGAAGCAGGGGCTCCCCCCCGCTCCCCTCCCCTGGCGGCGGCGGGGAGGGGCGGCGCGGGGCGGGGCGGGCGGGCGGGCGGTGCGGGCGGCGTGTGGGCCGAGGAGCGGCGAGCGCGCTCCCCGCCGGCCGCTCGCCCCGCTGGCGGGAGAGTGAACTTTGACACGGCTGCTGCAACTCAGCGCGCGTCGCCATGGCGACCGCGCGCCTTATAAGGCAACCGGGCCGGCGCCTGAGTGGCCAGGAGCGCGCGCCCCGCCCCCCGGCCCTCATTGGCCCGCGCCGCCCTTGCGCGGCCCGCCATGGCCGCCGCCGCCGCCCGCGCGGTCCTAGCGCCGCCCGCCGCCCCGCGTCCGCCGCCCCGCGCCCTCACGCCCCGCCGGGGCCAGGGGTGAGGGCGAACCCGGCGTGCGGAGCGCGGCGCCGCCGCCGCCTCACCTGGGGCTGCCCGCCGGGGCACGGCCTCGGGGGTCGGAGGGGGCGGCCGGGTGCAAAGCGGCAAGCAGGCGCTAAACCGAGGTAAAACTCCACGGAATAAAGTAAAGCCGAGCCCCGGCGCTGCCGCCGCCGCCGCTGCGGGGAAGGGGCGGCCGCGGGTTGTCCGAAAGCTCTTGGGGAGCGCGGTGCGGGCTGGAGCCCGCCGGGGGTCTCACAGCAGAACCCCCCGGCCCCGCTCCGGGCACCTGCGCTCGGCGCGGCCGCCCCGTGTCCCGCCGCCCGCCCGAGCCGAGCCCCGGCCGCCCGCGGAGCCGCGCCGAGCCGGGCCGGGCTGCGCTGAGCCGCGCCGAGCCGAGCGCGCCCGTGCCCCGCGCTCCGGGAGCGGCCGCTCGCACCGCCCGGCCTCGACGGGGCGCGGGGGCTCCGCCGCTCCGCCCGAGCGCTCCCGGGTCCCGCTCGCCCCGGAGCGAGGGGAGCGCGGCTCCGCTGCAGGAGCTCCGGAGCCCGGCACGGCGCTCCGCAGAGCGTGACAGCCGAGCCTTCCGCGCGGCATCGCCACGGCGTGGCTCGCCTCAACCCCTTTAACTTTATTTCGGGGTTTTGCGGGTTCGGGGGTTTGGTGACCACACGTATCCCGACTCTGTAACGCGACCTCCGTTCTGTACCACGAGCAGGTAACAGAGCTAAAGCACGGGGACGTGTTTATTTCCCGCTGAATGGAGCTACCGGCCAGCGGAGCGGGGACTCGAGTCCGTCTCCCGGTGAAAATGGCCAAAAGACAGTCGAACAAGCGAAGAGACGGAGAGATTAAATAGAAAACATGTTAACACAGACAGATAAATGCCCGGCCGGACCGTTCCTCCTCTACGAACACACGCGTCTGTGAGCGCTCGCATCCCAGCCGGTCACCAAGCACGGCCGCGGGGACACAGACCTGGGCACAACTCTGTCAGGGACTCATTGCCCCTCACCTCCTCACACACACTTTTTCATGTTGCCACATGCCCACACACTCGTGCCGCAGAAATAAAACGTGTGGCTAAAGCCGCAGGTGCGGAGATGGTTGGAAAGTTGTAAAAAGCACCTCGACTTGAGGGTGTCCTGCCGGGAAACCTGGCGTGTTCAGACCCCACGGGCGAAGAGGTTTTTGCGACTCAATTTCAAAGACAAGGCTGCAGCGTTCCCATTGATCCTCACGGAGCAAAAAATAACCTTTACCCGAAACAGTGACCAGGAGGGACTGGGAAGACAGAAAGTGGGGAAGGAATCTTTCCAGGTTAAAATGTGGGGAACTGCCTTATGGTTTCCAAACAAGCCAGAGCTGAGGAGGTGACCTTTCGGGGAGGGTAGGAGAAGGTGGGGGTTCAAAATACAGAATAGCCACAGATTGTTGCTGATGTTGGATTTCCTGAGGAAAAAAATAAAAGCCAAAACCCAAAGCACAACCCAACACCAACCTTTCCTGTCTCGAATCTGACAAAGTAAACAGGATTAATTCACCATATGAAAAAACATAAACGCCGTCCTAACAAATGCAGAAATCACAAGATAAAGCGGTTTTAACAGGACGCACAATATTGATAGTTTGAACGTATGATCGTAAAAATGAAAAACCATTGATATACGCTTAAAAGCCGCCGTATACGCTGATTGCTCAAGCATTAATGAAGAATGCCCCAGATTAACTATTTGCTCTTCGAGGGATGCAGCGATATAACTATCTATTAGCACCATTAGATGCTTTGCTATTTATTTGAAAACACCCCTGCGAGTGGGTTGAGACAGAGGAGATGAATGTAAAAATGAACTGCAGCTAATTTCGCTAAATAATCCTCGAAACCTGAGCGCTTCGCAAGGAAGGGGGAGATTCTCCACTGTCCTTCTCCGAGGCTTAATGACAATAGAAATGCTCTGGTTTAAAAGTGAGACCGTGTTGATTTTCCAAATAAACAAACGCATCCCTCCTGCCATTTTACTGCAGATGTAAATTTATTTTAATGAGAGGGAGTGGAAGGATTTATTTTGCTAAAATTGAGTTGGGGATAGAGCCGGTGTAAATCTTTAGGTTTCAAAAAGAGAGGAGGAAGGAGGGGGAAGCTGCTTTCCTGGCAGAAAGCTGCCTAACAGTCCTCTAATTCTTTCTAGATTAAATCGCAATATGAATACAGCATCGAACAAATACCGAGTTTCGCTCTGAACTCAGTGGAAAGCAGTTACGTCTAACAGAATTCAATGAATTCCTCTTCTCCCTCAATGTAGTATGTGTGTGTTTTTCTCTTCCACCACACTGAAGTTCCATGAATAGGGAAAGTGGCTCCTATTGTGTGCCTCTGAACTTCCAAGTCAATGCAATTTTTAACCACTGGCTTGTGGTACTTTGAAAATCACCAGGGGCTGTCAGAGTTGGGTCCTCTGAAAAATTTACAGTGCTAAATCAGAGCATATGCTGTGAGAGAGGAAAAAAAATTGCTTAAGATTGGAGCAAGTACAGTATCTGGCTGCCCCCTAGTGTAAGTCTCTTATCTGCCTAAAATTCAACTTTAAAAGAAAAGGATCTCTTAAAGGGAAACGACTTTTGGCTCACGTATGCATACGAGAATGAAACTTCTGTACATTTTAATCTGATTAATTCCTAAGGATTTAAAATTAATTGGCTTGGGCACTCCTAGACCGGACTATAAGATTTCTGCATCAGGGTTTCTGCGAGAGCTGTGCCGAATAGGTATTTTTAAGGGATAGTGGTAAGGGATTGGGTTGGGGGGGGGGGGAGATCCTGTTTTGTGATTTTTTTTTTTTTAACGAGGATCCGAGCCTCGCTTGCTGTTGTCAGAGCAAAACACTTCTGCCGCTTAAAGTCAGATCTACGTCTTTTGCAATAATACTTAAAAAAAAAAAAGAAGGATAAATAATTGCCTTAAAGCCTCAGCCGAACTGCCAACCACACCTTCGGATGGTGAGTATATTCCAGCTTCTTTCCATTGTACTTGCTTAGCCAGGGAAGCGACCGGAGGGGGAGAGGGGATCTCGGCGCTTTACCTTCACCACAACCTCTTTTCTTTTTTTTCTTTTTCTTTTTTTTTTTTTTTTTCTTTTTTCCCCTTCTCCCCCCACCCCAAATAAACGCTGCCAGCTGCACGGAGCGACGCGATCGCGGGCAGTTTAATAGCTATCACTTAAGTTCAGAGCCCCTGTCCTGCCCTCCCACCCTCCGGAGCAGGTCGGTCCGCGCTCCGCCCGAGCGTTCCCGGCGCCGGGCAGGGCAGCGGGCGCTGCTCCCGGGGAAATGACTCGGAGGCGCTTTGCCTCGGACCTGGAAAGCGGCTCCGGTCCTTGGGTTTGTTCGCTTGTTTGTTTGTTTGCTGCTTTTGCTTTATTTAGCTTAAAGGACGTGCTAAACTGATGGTGCTGCAATTACACATACTTGGGTCTGCCCCCCTCCCCTCTTCCCCTCCTTAGAGCAACCCACGTAACCTTAGAAACGATCGTTTAAGACGCACGTTAGCTAACATTTGCTTTTTTGGATTTTTTGTTTTCCTTAAAAGAGAAACACAAGAATCACAACACATTGCCCGAAAAAAGTGTCAAAGAAGAAGAAAAAAAACTATAAGTAAACATACCAAAACCATATTTGCCTTGTTCAAGGTCCCAAATCGCTTGCATCTTCCTTTTTCTACCTCTCCTTTAGTTTGGCAGGTGAAACAAACAAATGAAAAAAAAAAATTCAGACCGCTGTTTGCCCCCCAGAAAGATGTGCGTTGGGTAATTAAAGAGAAGTCTCCTTCTTGGTGTTTATCTAAGCGATTGTGCAAACTGATTAAAAAAAAAAAAAAAGAGAGAGAGAGAAAAAAAAAAGTAAAGTTACAGCCTTCAGGGGGGGAAAAAAAGGAAGCAAGGTGAAGGGAATAGATTTCCCACAACCTAAAGGGAAGTGCTTTCGATGTATTATTAGCGATCAGCCTTGGGAGAGAGAGGAAAAAAAAAAACACCCTGAACACACTCTAACTTTACACAGACAAGATTTCAGGGGGGGCTTTGTACACAGCTGCTTAGGAATGTGCGCCTTGCCTTTAAGAAAAAATCCCCAAGCCCAAGGTAGGAGATGTCTTTGAGTGATCCTTGTCTCATTTCATTCCTTAGAAGGAAGAGCGTCTCGCTACACCTTGTTTGGAGCTGGAAAGGCGAGACTTAAAAAAATAAAAAAAAATTAGGAAAAAAAAATAAGGGGAAAAATATTCACAACCCACCCTTCCAATTGGGGAGAAAAAAAAATAAGAGAGGGAAATCTCCTAAGTTAATGACTGTGGGGGTAGATGGATGCGACGGATTTCAGCCCCCCCCTCCCCCCCTTTCCCACCTCCCCCCTCCCCGGCAGAAAAAAAAAAAAAAAAAACGAAAAGGAAAAGAAAAAGCCAACCGCAAACAACTACAGGCTGGACTATCAACACATGCACCGAAGGGGAAAAAATATATAGTGTCCTGTGTAGGGTCGGCAGGGAACGCAAGCACACGCTAAAGCAAGTTGGGAAAGAATCCGAGCTAATCAGCAATCTCTTTCTCTCTCTCTCCTTCTCTCCCTCTCCCCCTCTCTCTCTCTCTCTCTCTCTCACTGCCCCTGAGATCCCAGCTCGAAAGAGGTACTCCACATTTTTTCATTACCAAAAATCCGTTGCAATAATCATTTGTTGCTAATTGAAACCCTTGGAGACATTTTTCCCCACCCCCTTCACAAACATGGCAACTTTTAATCATGGGAAGCACGTTTAGTTTTATTTTATTTAAATTAAAAAAAAAATACGGTTAGGAAAAGGCTGAATCTTTCACCCACGAGAAATATCAGCGAGTCAGCCCCCTTCCCCAGGATGGGAGGGGGGAGTGGGGGGAACGGGACCCCGGTACAGTGAGGGCTTGGGAAAATTTGGAATACATTATACCGCCTTTGGCAGGAGAATACTCTCCAACTAATGGATTCCTGCTCCTTTTTGTGTGTGTGTGTGTATCAGTGTGGGGGGTTTCTGGAAAGAGGGGTGGTGGTCGTGGTGGTGGGGAGCCGAGCTTTTATTTTAAGAAACTGTTAGGGTAGGGAGTGTGTCATACTTGACAAATGGAACAAACGCTCTTCCATTTCTTGCTTGTCCTTGCCTTAAAACAGGAATTAAGTTAACCACAGTGCTGCATGTTAATTGCATGTTTACTGGGCTAATGAAAATTACAAAAGGGTTTTGCCACCTCGATCGGTGATGAAAAAGTATGAAGGCGATTGTCATTGCAGCCTTCGGGGAGGGCCCGGGGGGTGGGGGGGAAGGACCGGCCACGAACAATATTGATCAGAAGAAGGATAAATCTTTTAACTGCTTGTTAATACCATAAATATGGTCTACACAAGTTTCCACTCTTGTTAAGTCTAATCAGTACATGGAAGATGGAGACATAGCCCACTTGAATGAATTTTTATTATTGCCAGAGGGGTACTTGCATCTGTGGGCTCCCTCCCCTCCTCAATTTGAGCACCCCCTCGCCCCCCCTTCCAAAATCCCCCCTTGCAGGGGAGGATCGTGAAGGTGTGCAGAAAGCACAGGAGACAAATCCAAGCTTTTTGTCCTTTCTTCATTTTTCCAAATGCTCCTTTTTATATTTTTTTTTGTAAAGCTGAACGGGTCATGGCGGGGAAAGCCTAAAGGGGGGGACACCCCTGCCCGACCCCCCCTTTTATTCTTGAGATCTCTGGATGAAAGGCTGACCCAGTAATTCAGTTTGATGATAACCATTTTCATGCTTGAAAACAATCTGCCAAATTAAACCTAAATGGAAAGAGCAGTGGGAAAGGTAGTGAGAGCAGGGCGTTTTGAAATCCCCCCCACCTCTCCGAAAGGGATTATTTGGCCAAAGGAGGAGGGAAAGGCAATTAAATAGACTAAAGATGATTTAAATCCCAACCAAAAATAATTCCAGGGAGAAGTTTGCCCCCTCCGGTGTTGCCCAGCCCTGGATTTGAAAACTTTGGCCCAACTTGTGGCAATAGCTACAACTTTGCTCCGCAGGGGTCAGAGGTGAGGGCTATTTTAACCCTAAAAGCCTGCGAGTGACCAAGGTTGCGGCTGGGCTCGCAGCACTAATAGCCATAATTACCTCCTCCCCTTCCAGGGACATTCCTCGCAGCAGCAGTGTTAGACGCCGAATTGAAGAAAATCCTGGAGTTCAACATATCTTCGGGGGTAAATAACAGCAATATGAAGGAATTTCAGAGCTCTCCCTTTCGCTTGGGGGGATTGAAGCTTTTTTTCCATTTTTTATTTTCTTCTCCCCTCTTTTTTTCCTTTTTTCCTCCTTCCCCCCCCCTCCCCCCCCTCCTTGCCAGCATTCCCAAGGCGCTGGGTCTTTGTCTTAGAAGGAATGGAGTGTCTGAATGGTGTGAAAGGGACAGAGAGGGTTGCTTCAAATCGATTTTACTTGTCCTCTCTGTCTTTTCGGATCAACGCCCTTCAATGGACACATAGGTGCTCTTTCAACCAAAAACTTGTGCAACATTTTCTGCCTGTATTGGTGCTAAATACAATAAATGCTGGGCAGATTTTTTTTTCCTTTCTTTCCAAAGCAGAAAGCACCCTAATTAAATTGTTTTATATGGACAGTCAAGACAGACCAATTAAGTATGCATTAGTATAAAGATATATTCGAGAGATAAGCGCTCTATAGGAGCCCTGTCTAGGCAAGGTGTGGAAAGTGTCCTCTCGAAGAGAGGCTGTGAGCAGGGTTTCATATGGATTTTTCCCCTCCATTGCCTCCTATACTCGAGTAACGGGCTGAATAAGTTAGAGAAAAGCCATTAGTGAAAGTGGTTTCTAAACAAAGTTAACAGGTGGATGTAGCTGGTTTTACATTTGAATAACAGTCGCACATCTGTAATACACAGCCCTGGATTTATGCAGCGCCTGTGCAGGCAATGTCCATTTGCAGAGATGAACGCCTCCGACCCAGAGCTGAGGTGCAAACGCACACGCACGGGGATAAAATAAATATCTGGGCACCTCTGTGGGCTGCAGGGCATGGTGCGAGCGAGCACACAGAGGCGATGCAGAGATCACTGGGTGGCCATTGTGTGGAGGCACCCAGGCTGCATCAGACAGGCACCACTGCTGCCTCGGACACCTCTGCGGGCACAGCAGCTCCTGGGGTGTTACAAGGGGAGGCACTGGCTTTGCCAGCAGTGAAAGAGCACATCAGGATAAAGCACACACACATCCCCACGCGAACTTCTCCTGCTGCCCATTTTATCACTCTGGGAAAGCTCTCGTTATGGTTAACCACAGGAAACGCGCTTTAAAGCTCTTCTCCATCTCCATTATTATTATTATTATTATTATTATTTTCCTTCACTGTAGCTTTTCCACGTCGTTCAAAAAAAAAAAAAAAAAAAAAAAAACACCCCAAACAAAAAAACCCAGACAAACAAACAAACCAACAAACCACTGATCCCCCAGCAGCCCTGCCCCAGCCTGCTCCTGGGGCAGGCAGAGCCGCGGGATGCGGTGAGAAGGAGGAGGGAGGCGGGCTGGAAGTTGCTGGGGCACCCTCCATCCCTGGGCACACCGTTGGCACCGGCTGGGGCTGAGCTGTGCCCGGGGGTGCTGCAGGGTGGGTGCGAGCGGGGAATCGCCCTCTCAGAGCCGTGACACCGCAGCGCAGAGAGCGGCCGGGCTTTCCTGCAGGGGAACAAGGGGAATAGAGGTTCAGGGGTGCAGAGCTGCCCGCTCTGATCCCCATTTTCCAGCAGCGCCCTGCGTGTGTCAGCCCATGCCAGGGCTGTGGGAGAAGGGGATGGAGAAGCCGTTCCTCGCTTAGGTGCTTTAATGGCACGGTAAACAGGTTAGAAACAGACGGGTTTAAAGACTCGGTTTTGCTTTATTGGTCACCTTCGAGGATAAATCATAACAGACAGTATGGGGGGCAAAGGATTCATCTAAAGGAGATCTCAGCAAGTCACTACCCGGACAATAGTCCACCTCCTGTTGGGTTGCGTATTGATCAGGAGAGGAGCTGAGGATGTCGCCACACTAAATATTTACTGATCACACACAAATAGCCGCGACTTGAACGATTTTCTCCTGTGAGGAGAGCAGAGAGAGAAGGGTAAATCATTTTATTAGTGTGTATAAAGCAAAGAGCACACTCTGGCTTGGAGTGTTTTAAAATGTGTCTTCAGCTGGATGAAAAGAGTTAGGGAAATCGATATGGAGTGATTAGACGAACCAGTCGTGTCAAAGAGAGAGGCTGTGAATTTCATGGATTTGGTTATACCGGGAGGGGGAAAATATACCGAGAGATTAAAGGGAGGAACCCATTGTAGCAGAGCCAATGAAAAAATAATATCTAATCAGAGCCGGCAAAGGTAGGGACGGGATAAGACCCACATTTCTAAAGAATCACATCAGCTGGAGAGGGATCAGGGACACAGATGAAAGAGGCAAACGGGGGGAGAGCTGGAGAGTAGGAGCCTAGAAATGCTACAGAGCAAATCCAAGAGAGGCAGAGAAAAGTCGCCTCTGTGGAGCAAAGCTGAGATACCACGAAAATGGGGACAAAAGGCTCAGGAGCGAGGGAGAAGGGCTGGAGTGATCGGGCGCCTGCCTGCCTTGGAGGTGAAGTTGAGGGGTGCCCAGCCCGTGTACCCAGCAGGCAGAGAGGGCTCTGACAGCACATCCAGCTCCCATCCGAGGGGTTTCAACCCTTCTCCTACAAGTTTGTCCTCCCCTCTCCTTCCCGCCCCCCTCCCTCCCCACAAGCAAATGTGGTGAGTAAAATGGATTTTAGCGTTTAACCACCTCATTTTATCCACGTAATGACAAGGCTCGTAATATGTAATCTACAGATTACTGCCATTCGAGGGTGACCACAAGTGGCATAGGGAAAAAAATTTAAAAAAATAAAAAAATTCAGCATTTCTGCAAATGACAAAATGGCTAAAACAAACCCTTGCTTTAAGTATTGAAGTTGGGGAGCTGCTGTTGCAGGATTTTATCGGCTGTAGGGAGCAATTTAGCCGTGGTTCAGGTACAGCCCTGGGGTGTCTCGGCGGATTAAAGAAAACTTTGCTGGAGACAAGCAAATATCTGAGTGCCAAAGGGCAGAAAGCTGGGACTAGGGCAGGGCTCAGCCATGCCACATTGAAATACGTTCTGGGGGGATGCTCGGGATTATGATTATTATTTTTTTGTCTCGAATCCGTGATGTTTGGCCCGTGTTCATATGCTGCCTTCTCCCCGCGTATTTTTCTTCAGCAGAAAATAGGATGCGACTGCGGAGAACTAAGCCAAAGCAGCGAGAGAAAGTTTGTGCCGCACTTTAAATGATGCTGATTGCTGGGAGGGAGGAAAGGCATCTCAAACTAGGAACCGAGAAGTAAAACTGATGTGAAAACAGCTTTTCACTTCTCCTCCAAGTGCTAATTTTGCTACTGTAAACAAACACTGAAGTTAGAAACAGCTGCAAATAGCCTGCCGGGCACCCAGGGCTCAGGGACCGGAGGGGGGTGACTTTTGTTCATCTCTCGAGTTGAATTTCCCCCCAGCTTTGCTATTTTTTAACCCCGAAATCAGGGGCTGGTGGTGATTTCAGCTGTGGAGAAGGGACAGAAAGTTGGGCACACTATGAACGTTTCAGTCGAGCCTAAGGAGCGCAGGCAGCTCGGCTGGATCTCTAATGCAACAGGAAACCTCGGGACAGACCCAGCCTAATTAACAGTTTTCCATAGCTGAAGCGATTTTTAAGAATCCCAGTGGATTAGCCCAATATGTTCAGGTGTGAGGCTACGAGGGCCTATAACTCCTTTCACTATAATCTTATAACCTCCTTACCTAATTCCTTAGATTGCAGATAGGAAGAGTCTGACCCTGGAGGTCGTAAAGAGCTGGGTTTCATTAACCCTTCCCTGCCCGGCGCCGCTCCAAGGTTAACTGCGCGGGGCTGTGAGCGAGGGAGGGCGGCCGGGAGAAAGGGATTTGCGAGAGGGGTCGATCCGCCGGGAGGGCAAAGCTTAAAATGATTTCTGCTCCCTTCATTCCCTCCCTTCAGCCAAAGGAAATATGGAAATAGGGAACTTTTCTCTTTCCTATGCATCCGGAGGCATATAAATATATGAATATATGGATATTTGTGAGACAATTCATCCCCTTCACACCATTTCAATATTATTTAATATTTAAATTTTTTTTTCCTAAACGTGGAGGGAATGAAAGATTCTAGAACCATCAGCAAAAAGCAAAGCAATCTCCATCTTTAGGACCAGCACCAATCTCTTGAGCTTCTTGTCCACAGTAGAGCTGTAATCTTTAAAGGAAAAAAAAATAATCTAGAAAAGCTTCTGAGACTATATTTGCCTGGGAACACACCTGGTTTATATTTTAATAGGTAGTTACATTGTATTGATTCAGGGTACATCACTGATGTTGAAAGTTAATAACTCTCAAATTATATCTATCTGCCTACATACATAATTGCATACACAGTGTAACACTGGAGGAATTTGCATTTTGCAGCACATTCTTTGTTCTTAAATCTTTTAACACACTGAGTTGTTCCTTTGAAGAAAACGTTATTGAACCACATGTTTAAGGAAAAGATGCTTCTAAACTATATGTTTAAGCAATGAAATTGTTGAGTGAAATACAGATTTCTTTGTATCTCACACAAACCTTGCCACACGCCAATCTTAACCTACACATCGAACTGCCTTTTTTTTCTTTTTCTTTTTTTTTTCTCCCCTCCCAGTTAGAAGGCAGAAATATGTGAACTGCTGAGAGAGGTGGGTACTTTTTGGTAAGTATGTTTAGATATGATCTTCAGATACATTTATTGTACTTTCAAATTCTTGGGATACTAATTGAGCTAGCAAACAATATCCCAGCTGAATGTCTCAGCTTCTTCCCTATTTAACAGGCTTTAATGCAGAAGTATATTGTAGCCATCCTTCTACCAAACAATGTAGCTGAGGAGTCAGCAAAAAATGAAAAAAACATGTTAAACCCAAATTATAATTGCTGCCTTATATCTGACTCTTCTTCCTTTCCGCAGTCCTAATGAACTCTTTAAAGTTTTATTTATTTATTTTTTTATTTCTGACTGACAGATCAAAAATAATTAGCAGAATCAGAAGCAGCCGGGAAGCTTGAAATATTGTGTCTAAATATTTCATATTGCTACTTATAATACCAGCCCTTCAGCTGTAAAAAGGAACCATTCCCTATTTATTCTGTGGTGGTTTATAAATACAGAAGGATAGATTCTTTTTTTTTCCCAGGGCCTGTCTCAACGATGCCATAAATAGAGATTGAGCTATCAGGAGGGAAGAAAAAAAAAAAAAGAGAAAGAATAAAATAAAAGCAAAACCCTGGACAGGAACAGAGACAGACAGATAAATGTATAACTGCATCTGAACAATGTTACGTAGCACATTAGGAGTTGGTAAAAAAAAAAAATCAAATCTATCGCATATTTATAACCTCATAATTAAAATACATTCTTATCTCTCTCCTCTGAAAGGTTGCAGCTTTCTTGGAAGTATTTTGAGTGCATATTTTAAACTCCATGTCTCGAACTGAATTAAGATGAGCTGTTTTGCCCAAGAGTAAAACCTTTGTTTACAATTTAATATTTAACTTTCAGCTGCCTACCCATCGCCATATCATTTTCTTTAGATTTTACCTCTTTACAGTTGCAGGCTTTATTTAAAATGATGTTAGCTCATATCAAATCCTAATTTCTTATCATAAGGAAATGAGTCTATATAATCCAAAACAGTCCCCCTGGTCTGATCGAGGTAAATTGGATGAGAATCTTTCACATTCAAAGGGTTAAAGCTAAACTGAAAACTTTAAAGCAAAGAGATACCAGCAAACAGTGAAAAATGGTACATCTGCTCTCTCTTGACAAGCTTGCATTATATCACATGTAAGGAAGCCCAAATTTTTGAATCTAAGACCAGTTTTAGTTTTTAATAGGAAATAATTACATGGAACTTTATTTCCAGAGAGAATGTCCCTTCCAGCTACAGTGTTTTGCTTTGATCTAAGTATTAACTGGTAATAAAATAACCATATTTTGGATCCTAAGCATATTGATGCTTAGAGGAATGTTATGCTTTCAATCAAATTTTAACTTTAGATTATCCAAAGGTATTCATCCTTCTTTTGTCAGAAACCAATTTGCTCTCTTACTCCTACAGCTACTCACATGTGGTTTGGTACACTTTGTTATTTTATAGTGGAATTTGCACTATTGAGGTGGAAAACTTTTAGGTGGAATGAGATCATGTTCCAGCCTGGCAATTTGGGCTGTTTCTCATACAGACCCCCAGCCCAGCCCTTCTTTACACTTGTTGTGCCCCACCACCATCGCTCACTCTGAGGGTGACCACCGCATCAGGATTTTGTTTTAAATATTCAGATTTTTTAATTTATTAATTTATTTTTTTAAACCTGGAGAATCAATCATCTGGACCCATCCTGAACAATTAACCTCCCCTTTATATTAGAGCCCCAAGTGCAGTACTTCATAAAGACATGAAAAGGACATCCCAGTCAGCAGGACCCGAGCCCAGGCTTGTCACAGAGTATAAAAGGAGAGAGAAGGGGAGTTTTTATCTCTTTGCCCCGCCAATTCTTAATAGTTCTAAGTTTCAGTGTGACAATAAAACAGTTTTGATAACATAGCTCATGGGTTTCTCTGCCACATAAAGTTTTCTTAATAATAAAAAAGAAGAAACTTTATCCCTGCTAAATTAAAATAGGGCAGATGTTGGATATGGTTCATATTAGCCAGCCTTTCACCCCTTTGCCCCTGGCACTAAAGTTCTGACTTTTTCTTTCTACTATGTCTGTTTCTAACTGAAAGGTATTATTCCTGCCCTGGCTCTCTTCTTCTATTTATTTTTTCAGTGTCTAAAATTAAACCTATTCATTTAGCAATATACATTCTATTTCACATTGCTAAACCTGGCCAGAGAGGGGAAACGCTTTCCAAAAAAGTGATGCACCACTGACCTTAAAAGAAAACATGAAGCAGGGAAAGCTGTTCTTAAAAGGTTTATTTCTAGAGAATTTTGTAGCTCTGTTGACATTATAGGGATAATGGCTGTATTGCAATGGGCTTTCAAGGCCCAAGAGGTTTATGTTTTCTTCTGACCGTCAGTCTAATAAAATTTTAAAGGTGCACAAAGTCTCATCACTTTAGATATTTAAAACTAGTTTGAAAAATCTCTTGGGAAACATATTTTATGGTGGATAGCCCCACTGAGAAAGCAGGGGATAGACAAAAAATACCCTGAGTCCAAACCCAAATAAACCCCCCCCAGTTTTTTTCATGCTAGCTCTATGAAAATCCTGGCTATTAAACTCCCAAGGATAGTGCAGCTATTTTCTGCAGGGCTCTGCAGATAGAATTTATTGTCCATTTGGAATGATCAAGTTTAGGCTAATAAAAGGCCCTCTGTAAGCAGAAATGCCCAAGTTGATGTTTGGCAGAGTTTTCAATGGTGGAGTTTATACAGGACGGGGGCTCTGCACTATTTGAAATAACTCCCATCCCAGCAGCTGAAGATGATCTGACACACAGGCAAACCTTAGCAGGCAGTGACTGAAGGTTAATCAGCGCTGCTTTCTGAGCTGGCTGCTTGAAAGCAGGAAAAAGTGAAAGCTGCTTTCTCTAACCCTTCCCTATGCTAAGGTGCTGCTAACTTTTATGATTTTTTCCCCCCTTCCTCTTTTACTATCTGTCTTTGTGCCTGAGGGCCAGTGAAAGAACACTGCAGATTCTAGATTGCTTTCAGAGTTTCCCTTTGCTGATGATGGATTACCATGTCAATTTAAACGGCATAGGATTAATTTGTTTCAATGATTTCTCTTTAGGCTGAACGCCAGTCTTTTTTTTTCTATCTCTCTCCTTGCTCTTCAGAAAAAAATAATAACAATAATAATAATAAATCCTTAAACCCCCCCAAACACTTTTGAGATCCCATGTTAAAAAGACAATAATAGAAATAGACAAGTTAGGTGTAATGTTGCAACACAGTTGTAGGTTTGAGTGTTTTTATCTCATTCTAAGGGGCTGCAGCATACAGTCAGTCACATTAAAATGAAATTGGATCCAACGTTTATTCAATAAATACTTGTCTTGTAGGTAATCCAGAACAGAGTGCTTTTGACACATAAGGACTTAATTTGTCTTGGATAACAAGTTATTAATATGGCACATTTAAACTTGCCACCTACAATAAGGTCATTTAGATCTATAATACGACTCACGAGAGAACTTCATAAAGCCAGAAACAAAGTTTGAGGCTGCCTCTGCGGCGCGGAGCAGACGCATGGCTCACGGTTTGCTCTTTTCAGAAGAAAGTTCAGAGCAAGTAGGAGCCACCCAAACCCAAATGGTGTGCATCTGCTCCTCTTTGAAAGGCAAAACGTAAATGGAGTAAGGAGGGGAGAGAGAGGGAAAAAAAAAAAAAAGAGGAACCCAAACACACATTTTTGAATGAGTAAGCTTTAAAGCTGTGCTGCGTCTGCTCGCAAACTCATCGCAGCTTTGAAAGTGAAAAAACAACATTTGGTTCAGAGTGGAAATTCGCCTGCATTTGCACCCTACCTCTTCCATGTGCTTCGCAATTTACTCGCTTTTAATAATAAGTGAGGAAGTTGGAACATAATCCACCCATAAATGTTATTGCTGTAATTTGACTGCTCTGTGTTTGTTCATGCATTAGTAGTATATGTAAAGCGAAGTGGGGATGGATGGTGGGGATCCCTGTGCAGCGTGAACAAACAGAGCTCTTTGGGATTTCAACACCCAAACATCCTGCAATTGTTTTCAGTTCTAGTTTCAGATCTGTCCAAACCCTGTGGTGCCTGCAAGAGGTGCATCAGGAAGGGAATATTGAGGGAATGCTGCTCGGGACGTGTTTGGTGAGTGGCAATTCGGTCTCCACGCTGTGTCCCTGAGCTTTGTTATTCTGCTTTTCTGTGCTAAGCTCTTGGCTGCTCTTGCCCTGGCAGATTCTGTCTCTTTAAGTAACTAAATCTCATTTTTAAGCTATTCCTGGGAAAAGGATGTTACACATGAGTAGAAAAATGCAGGCAAGAAAGGCTAATTGAATGAAAAGAGAGAATTAGGTTAAAAATAGAGTACAATCTAGTATCACATTTTCACTAGTGTAACCTGAAATGAAGGTGTCTCCAAGTCCCCAGTGATGCCAGAGTGTTTAGATGTTGGGCACAGATGGAGACACCTATTGAAATGTGTCTGAAGAAGATTAATAGGACTTGTCAGTGTTGGGAAAGCACTGCTTTGCTGTAAATTTCTACTAGCACAAGATGAATTACCGATGAATGCTCAGTTATCAACCCCATCACTATCATTGGACACTAAATCAAATTGAGCAGTTATCTACAATCAGAAAATTTCTTTTAAAAGTAGGCATACACCTTTAGGCTTAAACTCTTTAATAAGACAATATCCTCGATGGTATGTGTGTGTTCACAAAAAAAGATATGATTAAAAGTTTCTATAGAAAAAGCTTCTGTTCAGAAATGAACTCCAAGTTCAGTGTGAAATCAGGGCTGTCAAACAATAGAAGATATTCAGAAAATGCTGGTTATATAATACAGAGTTCTGATGGGGGTCTGATCCAAAAGGAATTTTCATGCATGTCGTTAGATTTTGGATCCATCCCTATTTATGAGAGGTTTTTTACAATCTCTGCTCTCCCTTATTTATGGTCATGATAAACACACCCCTTCTCTCTACCTTAAAGACTGAGCATCCAAATCATACATTAATGCAAAACAGCCATCATGACTCAGGATATATGTATAATAATATTACCACCCCCTAACATATTTAGGAAATAACAACTTAATATAATGAACTATGTGATGAAAGAGTCAATGAATAATATTTTAGCTGAGAATATTTCTTTCTCTCCTTTATGAAAGGGGAAACTGTCACGAGCAAAACTACCACAAGCATTTATCAGCCCACTCCTGAAGAATATTACCTGCATTTACCATCTGATGCTGCTGATGACAATGATATTAAATAAGCACTGCATACTTTTAGTTTCTAGGATTTCTTTCCCTCTCACACAGACACTGCATACTATATCCAAGGAGATTTATCATGGTGCTTTTTCCAAAGTCAATTTTTCCCTTTTTTTAGAGACAAGGGCAGTCATTTGTGTTTAGGGAGGGAGACAGGTACAGAGCCTTTATCTGATCTGCGTCCCCAGCCACCAGCACCTCCTTAATCGACGGCAGACCCCCACTCTGGAGGATCTGGCCCTGTCTGGGTTATTTCTTAGCCAGGGAATGTTTCCTTCCCTTCATCTCCTCATGTCTCACCTGCGATTCACTTTGTTTTTTGAGAAGGGAATAACGTGCTGTTTACCACACACCCCGGTTTCAAAGCCTTTGTGCGTTTCTCATCTCCAGCCAAAGCTTATTATTTACCACCCTAAAAATCCACCAGGGTAAGGGATAGCAGAAGTTATTTTCCTCGTTTTTACACCCCAATTTTCTCACAGCAAATGCCCTGCATTAGGAGCAGATCCCACTCAGATGGAAGTTATTAACTTTCAGCAGAACGGGGCGATTTCAGCCAGCCACAGCCTGTGCCCTTCGAACACGGTCGCTTTGCAGCATCCCCGTGTTTATTTTTTTTCTTTGGAGGGCATGATTCTTTAAACATATTTGTTTTACACAGAGCAGCAGTTGAATCCTAACTTTTTTTTTTCCCCCCACAAACACGTAAAGAGAATATTAATAGGGAATATTAACAGAGGTGAGTGCAGCATGAAGCTAGTTAGGGTGTAGTAGCTGAGAAATATGAACTAGTGAACATAATCCATAAACTCCATTTGGTTACTATAATAGTCCAATCTGTATTTATTACAACCCCACTCTGATGCTTATACAACTGCAATTGCTAGATTTATACACTCTAATGATTTCACAATAGGAAAAACCTGTGTCTTTATCTTTCTTTTCCTGTCCAAAATAACCCCTTCCACATATACTTCAGGCTTCTCCGGACCTTGTCTGGGTTTAATCACAGGCTTTGGGACAAAATGTGCATTATTAAGAAGTATAAATATTTTCAGAAGCAATCAAAGGGTTGAAAGATTGATTCGGCATGTAGATTGGATTTAATTCGAAGCAGCTTTGTTCTAATGAGGACTACTGGGATACAAAGACGGCAGCCGCTTATGGCCACCAGTTGGGAACTTCCACTCGCTGCAGCAACCTGTCAAGAATTCCAAGGAACTGCCAGGTACTGAGCAGAGAAGTGCTGGGGAGGATGCTGGTCTATTGTTTGCAGCCTCCTTGTGAGGCTGGGTTAAGATTTCATAAGTCTCTATTTTACCAAAATGACAATTCAGCTTCTTGCTGCCCACAGGGACAAATCTTGCAGTCCCTTGCTTGGGGGAAACCCCTATGGACTTTGTGGGTGGCTTTGCCTTGAGGGAAAGGTGGCAAAGCTTGGCTGAGCCTCAACTCCAGCCAAGTTTGGGAGCTGTCTAGCAATTTGTCCTGCTCCCAGACCTGGCTGCTTTCGCAGTGATTTGTTCCATTCAGTTTTGTTATCTGCTATCTAGATGTGATGGGACCTTTTTGCATAGGGAGGTGTTTATCCCTGGGGAGAATGACAGCTCTGTAAGGCTTGGAAGCTCCTGTCCTTGTTGGGTGACCCAGCAATGTCCAACAAAACATTCTTGGGATGATGCTGAACCAAAGGGGACCTTGACTGCTTTCCCCTCAGACCTAGAAATCCCCAACAGCAAGATGTGAGTGTGGCCCTGGGGGGTGTCGCGTCACAGGTGCTTGGTTTCCCAAATGCCGAGCGTACAGTCAGAATCACAGGACATACAGGATCAAACACGGACCAGTTTCTCTCTCCCCTTAGCCCCCCCTTGCCTACTTTTGTCCATAAAAGCAATAGAAAGAGAGAAAGCTTGAATTTTCTGAACTGTTTCACCCATCCACAGCTGGAATTCCAAAGCGAAATGAAAATGCGTTTAAAATCAACCCTACATGGGAGCCTGAGAGAACAAGTTTTCCTTTGTTGTAGGGTATAGTATTATTTGCTGTAGGTTTTTGATATACATTCTAAATTAGGCCTGCAAAGGAATGCTTCATCTTTAATTCATCACTCTCAGCTGAAAGAGATTAGCAATGTCTAGCACGCACCCTTCGTATGGTGCTGACCTCATCAAGTATGGCCTGAAATTAATTAGCCTCATTCATTCCAAATGGAAAAGGATAATGGAGCTGCATTTTAGAGATGACCATCACAAATTGTATGCAGCATATTTAAAATCTTTCCCCCCTTGCTCCCCTCCCCATTAAAAAAAAAAAAAACTATGTAGATTAAAATTCTTTCCAGAACTTGCAATATGTCGGAGTTATCGAGGCATTAGGAGCAGAAACCATTCCGTTTTTATTTGTGGAACTGGGAGCCACATTTTGTATGTGTGGCTGTAAAAGCAGCAAGCCCGTCTTAATGGCAGAACACCTGGAATTAATTTGATATTTCCAGGTGCTCTGGCAAACTGGGACATCAAGCACTTGATGTTTAAACATTCTTCCACTAGCTTGCTTAAATCAATATGAAAGTGGTGTCCCTTTGTCATTCATACATGCAAAGTGCTAGCACAAACTCCAGCTTGGCTTCAGAGTCCTACATCACTCATAATCTAATTAGAAATCAGAGCAGAGCTGAAGCAGCATTCTTTGTGGATTCTTGGGCAGCAAATAGGGATACTTGTCTTTTGTTTCCCTCCTCGATTGCATCGTTCACAAGCTTTCACACCACATCTCTAAAGGTGGTTAGGTGCCTCAAGATGTTGACAGGCATGAAGGACAAGATTATTTAGGTGCCTAACCCGGGTGATTTCAAATGGAATTAAGCAACTGGATGTTACTGGGCTGGGAGGGGGGATGGTGGTGATGTGGGGATGGGGGGGGTGAAAAAAAAAAAAAAGCGGCCAGTGCATATTAAAAGCTCTAATTTGTTGTCCTAAACTCTAGCAATGTGGGTGATGTTTTTGCAGGGTAAAATTGCCTGCAGGGTACGTTTGCTGGAGCCTGTGAATTCCTCCTGAGGTCGGTGGGTACCGGGTGCTGGGCAGCACAGCCTCTCCTGACCGGGCACGGTGGGCTCCAGCTGCTTCCCAAGAGACAGGGACAGTGATGAAGAACGTGGGATTTCCCACAGGAATTTGGAAGATGCCCATGTCTAAGGCAATGGTGAGGATTGGGCCAAAATCCAGCCTTGATTCCTTCATCCGAGTGACCCTGTGCTGACCCATAGCTGCTGATGGATCGCAGCGACGTGGACCTTCCTCCCTCCCTCCCTCCTCGCTGCCCTGCATCAGATCACCAGGAGCACCTGAAAGCACTGTGAGTAAGAGATACATTTTTTTCTCACACAAGCAATTCATTGCAAAACTTCAGATTTTGAAATGACAAGGTCAAAATGGCTCATATCTGCAATGCTGGGGCTTGGGGAACATTCTTGCAGTTCTTATACCCGGGTCTGGAACACAGGGAAAACATTTTGTGATATTGTACTATAATCACCTCATACCCAGAAAAATGGAGAATTAATTATTTCTCTTTTCACACAAACAAACATTTATCTTCCAAAGACTCCATTCATTAAGAACTGCCATTGAATCCAAGATTGAACCTATTGTTATTAATCCTAAATGAATTCAAGTTTGTCTACTATGAACAAAGCTGCTCGCCATCTGATAATCCAAATTTGCTCAGGAAAAAAGAATGAGCAAATGTTAGAAGCAGCAGGTGAAATCATACCACAGTTATTAAGCCTTCTTTCAGGGGAAGCACAGGATAGATTAAATTGTTATGTTAGGCCATGTTGTGAGTCCACGTCAATTTTGTCTGAGATCTTATCTTAGCTCAGAACTGTTTCCTCCTAAATTAAACAATGTTGAAGACATGAGAAGCATATTGACCCAAAGATTCAAAACTTTGGATTCAGCAGACTTCTGATCTTTTGTCCACAGAGTATCAACTTGTAGAGCTGTGGAATATTAAATAATCATGATTATCTTCAACTTGCCCAAGTTCATTTGTCATTCTGGGACTCTGGCACAGATTCTCCTTGCTGTTTTTTTTTACAGAACCAGGCATTGATTTTGCCTGCTAGCTTGGTATCATTTGCCACTGACCTTATAGACTGTGGACCTATCCTAATATTAAGTCTCATGCACCAACTGTGGGCTGTAATTCCATCTCTTCACCTCTCTTTTGCAAACACCATTGTCCATAAAGCAGCAAACAAAAATCTCACAATCAAAACAACTGAATTATGCTGGTACTTCGATCAGCTCTTATCAGGCACAGGCAGTTCTTGAGATTCAGAAATAGAGTGTAATTCACCTGGGATAAGAAATCAAATTTAAAAATGAGCTGAACAGACATTTTTAGGAATACGTAAATTTCTAAATAAACCAGCTTTTTAATTCCACCTGTTCTGTATTAGAACAAATCAATATTGTCGGCACTTGGAGATGAGTTTCAGCTGTCATAATTAAATATCATCCTGCTTCTTGCAGCACAGCCAAACAAGGATTTTACTCTTGACACAAGAGTTTCCTCAAGTAGGGACAACTCACTTATTACAGTGGATCCACATAGTTCCATCATGTTTTAGAAAACAAATCTCTACCAAAAAACACAGCACGATTCATCCCTGGCATCAGAGCACTGAAGAGATGGAGTAATAGAAGAAATAATATATTTTAAATGCTTTTTAAATACAAACATAATGATGATGAATTAAATAATGTGATCTACCCAGCCGGACTTCTAATTATCTACATGCAAACCTCATGCTCATTCATCACTTCATTCTCTTCAGCTGTAATCCTGATTTTTGGTAGACACCAACACAGAGTCATAAGTTTGAATGGTAAGGGAAACAAGGACAGTGCAAAGCTGTATATTAACTTAGACAAGTAGGATGTCATTGCCAGCCTGAATTTGTTGATGAAACCAGGCATTAAGCAAACAAATCTTCAGCCACTGAAGCACAAGTTTGCTGACTTTAAGTAATGACATCCAGGAGGTGACACAGTGGATTTACACCAGCAAGTACCCATGGACTAATAATGGCCACTCAGCCCTGACAAAATAACGAGACAAAATAGAGATTCACCTCTCCCCTGAAAAGAAAGATTTTGTTTTTCCAAACGTTCAAGAATCTGGGTTTGATCTTCTTTGAGGATGGGGAAGAACTTTTGTCTCTGAAGAACCGAGCCAATGGAGTCACTTGGTCAATCCCCATTTGCATCCAGCAGAGACCATGGAGATGGTCAATGGTACAAAAAGGTATCAGCTCCCAATCTAGGGGCTGAGGTTTGTTTCCTTTTGTACCAGATATTGGTGATCTATAGTGGTTTCACCTAAATCCCTGTACATTGCAGGTCCACATGCACATGGTGACTTCATGTGCTGAAAACATAAGTGTGACCAGGAGCCATCATAGTTCTTTGTCCCAGCTAAACTATTTAGCTCCCCTTCTGCAATGTTTTCTTTCCATACATCCTAATTCTCCCATCCCTTTCCCCTAATAACAACATAAATGAGGACTCCACAGGTGTAATTACAGTAATAGTTCTTTTACTGCAAATCCTGGAAGCCTGTAACCTGTAATTCACTTTTTCTGATAGTCTCCTATTCCAACACTAGACGTTATTTTAAAATGTCTAGGACCTGAAAGCTAAATTTATAGTGATAGATAATAGTAATGGAAACCAAGCATCCTCCTTAGCTCAGACTTTAGAGCTGTGCCATATCTCTTGGCCAATTGTTGCCTTGTACACCTAGAAATATCATACCCACCACTCCCACAGTGATTCAAGCATCAGAGTTAAGCAGAAGGGAGCAAAATACATCTCAATTTGTTTATTTTAAAGTATGAACCTATAAAAACTCAAGACATGCTAACATGCCATGTCTTTTTTTGAATTCTGGGGCAATTATTGCTTCTCCACAGTGAATCTGCCATATTTCTGATAACAGCAGCTACCCTTCTTTTCTAGGGATGAGCCATCACAAGATCATGATTGGAAAGCAGGGGGACCAAGCACTCAAAGGTGGCAGATGCAGCTGGTTCCCTGGCCCTGAGCTCAGCTCTTGGTCATGGCACAAGAGGCCAGAGGTGGGAACTCTTTCTGTCTTGGCTGCTCCTCATCAGTGCTTTGAGCTGAACAAAGCCCTGAGAACCAAGGAAACCCGAGTGCACCACCAGGGATTTGCTCCTCTCTGCACCTGAAGCACAGCACAAAGTTCCGCCCTTTGCTTCTGCAGGTAGGAGCTCAATATAATTTACAGATTTAAGTTTTAGTTAGAAGCAAGGCAATAATCCTAAAATAACTCATGCAAATGGTCACCCTCTTCTAGAACTGACTTTTTTTGTCATTTTCTCTCCATTTTCTGGGTGAAGCAGCCATGCTGTTACATACCCTACTTGATAGCTGAGAAGAACAAACTGACAAATATTTTTAATATGCTGCAGCTTATCAACACCCCAGTGAATAAAGGGCAAATGAGATTTTCCACTGGTTATTCATAGATCTACGTGGAGATGCTGATAATCTGCCATTTAGTCCAGAGACTGGACAGAAATAAATCACCAGATAAAATACAATATTCCTAGTGAAATCCTTTATGGAATGTGTTCTTGTCCCAAACCCCTCCTGGAACAGGCACAGCAATGCTCCCTGAGACCTGGCAGCCCTTCTAAGTGAGCATATGGTCTGCTCAGCTCTCTCAGTGCTGGTGCAGGGCGAGTAAACACACTGAACTGTCAGAGCAAACAGGGGGCTCTTTAATAGCAAGAAATTCTGTGCCTGCTTCAAACTCCATCACTACTCCAGAAATGGATTTCCCTTCTCTGCTGGAGCGTGCACTGTTTGCAGGAAGGGCAGGAAAAAAAGTGAGAGAGTTTCCCTGAATGGTGTCTGTGACCATCTCCCATAAAGCTGTGGAAGGGTTTTGGTGTGTCAAAAGTTGCATTTTCTGGGGATGCTACATCGCCTTCCCCGTTCTTTTGAGACGTCTCCTGATGCATTATAACTTGCTCAGTCATTGGAATAGAAAGAGGGGCCTGAAGGTAAAAATCCCAGTGTTAATCAAGGCTGGCAAAGGGCAGAACATGAGCTGCAGTAATTGTTTTTGTGAGGGAATCAACAGAGCCGGGCTCGTCGGCGCTGGCAAACAGATCCGGTCCTGCCTCTGTGTGCTCCTCACACGGGCAGAACATTGCCCTGAAATCACTGCAGCAGGGATCAGGCCAGGAATGAGCAGCTAAGTTGCAAAGCAAATTAATTCCTGCCAAAAAAGTTCAGCTATGCTCAGAAGTATGTAAAGTGTCTGATTTGAGAAGTGTCAAGTAGCATTTGTGACCAATTATCCAAGATGAAGGGGGCAGAGCTATGTTTACATGTACTAATCTTCAGCCAAAGTTTGAAAACTCTAATTCATGGACACGCATCAAATTTCCTTTCCAGGCTTGGCATTTGCCTGTACGCACGCATGCACATTGCTCGGGGATGACAGGAAAACATGATTATGACTTGCAAATAATACAAACAAAAAAAAAAAGAAAAAGCAAGAAGAGCTGCCATGCAGCAGCAGCGTGGTAATTAAACCTGTACTGTGATATGCAAAAAGAATCATGGACCACTGTATGGGTAAAATAGCTTTATCAGCTGTGCTGAAATATGATGTGTGGTGTGTCTGTATTGTTATTTTTCCACAACCTGTGAAGCTCTGGGAAATGATCTACACAAAAGAACAAGAAGTAAAAGCTGCCTCTGCCATCTTCTGTTTAATTAACATAGGTATACCAATTTAATGCAATTAATCAAGATAGGAGGGATTAAACAGTAACTCAACTGACAACGACAGAGTTAGCATTGCTGTGGCATGAGAAGGGCTGCAAAATGAGAGTGCGAACACTGTGAGGAAGAACAAGCTGGCTGCAGTTTTGGGAGGTTTATGCAGATGTATTGAAATTTAGGGGCAGCTGATTTTTCATGTGGCCAAGTGTTTATCTGCCCCTGCCCTTTCCTTTACCCTCTCAGACCTTCCAGGGTAATCCCCAGAGTGGCAACAACTTTTAAAGCGATTCCTCTTTCTTCTAACAGATTCCTGATGCTAAAGGTCTGACCTTAAAATGAGCAGTGCATAGGGCAAGAGTGGGTACTGCAGTGAGCTTCTGGCCTTCAACCCTTCCAAATACAGCTATTTTGGTAACCAGAACACTATATTCACCATGGGTGAGGGAACAGAGCCTTTCAGTGCTGGGCTTCTCGGCACATTAACTCTCTCAGTGCTGGATTCTGGGTCCCTGTGTGAGTTGCCTGTGCCTATTTAAGACCATAAATACAGATTTGCAGAAGCCTGCAGCATTTTGTAACTTCATGGTTGTGTTTTAGTGCCTGATGCACCCAAAAACTGGATTGAATCCTGTGGATTTCCATGTGGATCTGGGAAGGACTGTAATCACACGCAGCTGAGAGTGGCTCAGACTTGGATTTCTGGTTGGCAGGAGAGGCACAGCCTGGTTTGCTACAATGCAACTGTCCTCATTAATGTTCCTCAAGCCCTGATGTACTGGGACCGCCATGGTTGGGTCAGAAGATGGCTGAGTTTTCCAGGCTCATTCTCTTGTCTTCAGAATGTTAAATTGGGTGATAATGAGTAGTAACTGTGTCCTTTTTTATGGTGAAGTTGACACTTGGCTTCTAGTAAACAGACACAGAGATGACCCTCCTCATTTCGCACAGGTCACCAAACAGCCCTGGAATGGTAGGGGTTATTGGCCATTTACCAAACTCTGTTTGACTTGGGTTCATGGGTGAGAGATGAAAGGCTCTATATTGCATTACCAATCCCTGGGGCCAGCCAGTCTCCCTAAAGAAGCATTTCATTTAGCAAGGCAACTGCTGGCCCATGGGAATCCGAGACTCGGGAAAAAGAGGACACAGTTTCAATTGCAAATGTTTCCTCAGGGCAGATGTCTTAAAGCCACACAGAAACTCACTGCTTCAGTGTCACAATAGTTGCTCCAGGACACTTAATGACCAGCAGATTTCCCCCTTTAATTAATCTCCCCTTTTTCCCAAGAAAACATCCGTTAGGTTCCTTGTGGTTTTTCTGCCTCTGCCCTGCTGCTCTGTCCATCTCCCTGGGGCAAGACCATTGCAGTAGTTGTGAACTGTTACCTTTTCCAAGAGCTTCAAAATTGAAACAGATGAAGCAAGGAGCCCTGGTAACACACTTAGAGGTTTTGGGCTCTTGGGAGGAGAAATGAGTACTCCTGAAGTGCCCAAATATTTTCCTTACCCTAGAGCAAAGATGCTGACTGATTTTCTTGGTTATAGTAGAGTGGTCATTGGGGTAGTCCAAGTGATGCCTTTTTTACAGATAATGGATGTGGTGATTGATGGCTACAGGAAGAAGAATATTTGATTCAGACCAAGAATTCAACCCAGACTTGTCCTGATTTTCCTATGATCTGAAAATCCAGTGTTGTTCCAAATTCATTATGACTGATTAAAATCCCTTTTCAGTTTCCCCCCTCTCTGTTTGTGATGTGAGTCATGAGACATTCAGAAGTTGCATTTGTTGTTTGAGAGTTTTACATCATGGTTGTAATAGTGCATCTGCCAAGTCAGCAGGTCCTTCTCTGTGTTTGTTTATTTGTTTACCACTCCATTTCCAGCAAGTTCTTGTTACCCAATTCCTGCTGACAACAGAGGAAGAGGCACAAGTCAGCTCAGAAAATGAACGACTAGAAGGTAAGTGAAAAGAATAGTAAACACAGGCCATTCATGTAACAGGATCCGATTCATTTTTATGCCAGGGAGATTTTTTAAATGGGACTTCTCCCAGTGGAGAGCTCTCAGTGCTCAAGGCCTGTTTCACTAAAAAGACAATACATAATTATTCTGAGCTTATTATTATATTTTTATCACTGTTTTTCCAGTTGCAAGGAGTGAGGGCAGAGATGAGATCAGGACCAGATCATTGTGCAGCTCACAGGGCTGCAGGACCCTGTGGAGGTAAATGCACCCAGGCTGAAGGTTCAGGTGACAGGTCTGAGATGGGAGAATCCATCAAAATCCAGCAAAAATGGGGACTCAGCCTCCTGAGCTCCTCAGTCCTGGGCTCCTGCTGCTTGTTGCTTTCAGCATCTTTTCCCTTCACACTTATTTTGAATCACCGAAATGATGAATTGAAAAAATGTCATGTCATTTAAAGCACTCTTTATTGTATTTATAGGAAACAGATTATCTGTTCTCTGAGGATAGTGGAAACTGAGTATGATGAGCTCATCTGGAGAAAATGTAGGTTGGGTGTGACAGAGAAACTTGTGTTTTATACCTCAGTGACATCTTAATTTCTGGTTTTGGTATGACAGACTCAGTGATACTGAACCATGCCAGTTCCTGCTTTCAGGCTGGGGTCACAAGTTGGACTTGGAAGAAGAAACTTCCATGCAGAGATGTGACTGCAGTGTGAATACTGTGCCAGGGTAAGAGAAATTTTGTTTAATTCGGGGTGTCTACAATATGTAAAGTCCATACAAAGTCTGTTGTTCATCCCAGCCTAGCTAAACTGCATTTGACCACCGCTTGTTCAACCCAGTAAAATATACCTGGGTACCACAGCAACACTTGCTCTATTTATATTAATATTATTTTGCCAGATCAGCCCTTTAGAATTTAGCATTTAATTCATAAAGGATTCTATAACACATGCCCAGTTGTGCTCTCTCTCTACTTCCTGATGATTTGGGTGATTTTCTCTAGCCAATTTATATTTTAATTAGTTGTAACACTTTACTTTCTAATTTGAACAACTGAGACTTTAAAAATAAAGAAAAAAGCTAAAAAATAACTCTCAAAGTCTGAATGGATTCACATTATAATTTTCTGTTCAGTATTTGCAGGTCCTGGGTTATTTTAGGTGATATTTTCATGTTGACTGCTCTGTGTTAGTTCTGCTCAGACAGAATGCAGTGACAGTGGATTATGTGTTATAAGTTTCTTTACAGATGAAACCTGGAGTGTCCTAAAATCCAGAAACTACTCAATACCAGCAACTTCCACACCCCTGTGTGCTCCTGCCATTGCTTTGAACCAGTTTATTTATTCATTTGGGCTCTGAGCACTCGGATGCATTCCTTCTTGCTGCAACAGCAGGGGTACAGGAAGGGGTGTTTGAAGCCACGCAGTCAATTCCACCCTGGATTTCAGGAGGAGTTATTCTTGTCTCAGGGATGACGCATTCAAATATCCCTCTACGGATTCCAGGTGAGTTAGTCACATTTAGATGCTTCCAAGTAATACACAGAAAGGTGGTGAGAAAATGATGAGTCCCTGCCTAGTCACAAAAAGAAAAAAAGCTCAGAAAAGTAGATCTGAGCAAATTATATGGGCTAGCTCTCAAAATATTCTAAAAAGACCTGGGGCCAAAGGGCTTTTGCCTTAAAAACAGTAGGGATGCACAGTATTTACTTTACTGACTGACCCATCAGCTGCTCTCTGTCCCCAGAAACAGTTCAGGAAATAACTGGAAGTATCTGAAGACATAAAAAGGATAATTAAGTTTCATTGTGGAAATAAGAGGGTAATCTGTCCAGACAAATCTAGGACCTAGTACTGAAAGCTGTAGTATCTGAATATAAAAAATGAGTAATTTTGAAAAGAGATGTCTATCAGGACTGTAAATTCAGAGAGTAAAAAAAGTAGCTTTGCTTAATAGACCATCTCTCTCTCCATCTCCCTCTAACTCATTTTCCTATTCTCTTTCTTCCCTCTGTGTTATTGCAAAAAAAAAATGTGTGCAAAATCTGATATTGAGAATGCTTTAGCTTCATTTCCATCTTCTATTCTCAAAATGTTTTGTTCCACTGGGAAGATTTCCCCTGGGAGATAACCTCAGCCGTGGCTGCACGAGGCTTGTGGGGTGACTGGTTTGCAAAGCTGCATTTTGAGGTGGCTCTGGGGCAGCCACGTCCCCACTCTTCTGAGGCTCTTAAAGATATTTGTGAGCTGGCATGAGAAATCACCTGGGACCCAGAGCAGACCACAAGTGCTTAGGACAGTGTTTTCTCTGCGCCTTTTCTTGCTGAGCAGAACTGCAGCACCATAAACAAGTGTGAGTTTTGCCTCATTCTTAGGTCCTGTGAGTTATGAAAGCCCACTCCAGATGTAATGAATGTATAGATCACTTTGACCAGATCATAATCTATTAGTAAATAATGCTCTCTGAAAAGGTATAGGTGAAATAAAGAACTTCTTGCTGCTATTGCTGTATTGGTATCAAGGATTACTGTGGAGGCCAGCATGATCCTCAGGCTTTGTGCTACTGACATTTAAATACAATGCAGAATTAACTACAGGGTTTGGTTAGTAAATTCCCCTCTGGATTAGGATATTCAGGGCTTACACTGCTGGAAACAGAACCCAAAACTATACAAGGCTTACATCTGCCTTGGCCTCAGCTCACTGACACCCGCATTCATATTTACAGAATTTTTCCATTAGATTCCTAATTTTGGTGGTGATATTAATTAGCAAATCACACAATACTTTTCAGCATGAGTAGATAAAGCAAGCCCCTATAATACCTATAACTTTTCTTTGCCATCCCTGGAGGAAGCCCAAGGGTACCAGACTAAGACCTAAGGCAAATTGTCAGCACAGTCTATAGGCCATGGGAAGGTTAGGTTTAAAGAAGATGTCACTTTGGGGACATCTGTGTGACACATGCTGCAGTGTCCAGACATTGGAGACTATGTTTTTGCTCTAAATCTAGAGAGGAAGTCAATAGGAAAAAAAAAAGGGAAAGAAGCACAGGGGAATAAAAGTACTTTTGAAAGAGAAGAAATCTACATTTCAATGAAAATCCTTTCAAGGCATTTCAAATAAGAGTCTGAGAGAAATAATTACAAAGTTTGGAGAGAAAGAACGTTAGCTTTGATATCTTTTTCTTCTATGAAGCAATTAAAATAAGCAATTTTTCAAATACTAAGCAGAAAATTACTAATGGCTGAACCCAAAAGCTTTCATTTCCTTCTTGGGGCCTTTATTCTTCTAAAAAAAGACAAAAAAAATTGTGAAGGTGGTTTTCCAGATAGATTAATGCATAAAGCAGTCGCTGGTTGGATGTCATAAAAACTACAGCAGCATAGAATAGCTGAGATTAAGAGCTAGATTTAAATCATGCAACAGTCCAGTTAATATCAATGTCTAATTAAGAAATGCATAAGAAGTCTGTAATGTTGATTTGATGGAGAAAAACTCTAATAGGGTTTCTTTTGGAATTTTCCATTTCAATTGCTGTGTAGACTTTTAATGGATGTCCTATCCGGTCTTTGGTATTAGCAGGAATCATCCTCAAATTAAAACCAAGGCCTAAAATGGAACACAGGTAGACAAATTAGCTGGTCTGGGAAGCAGCCTGGGCAGAATGACAATGTGAGCTGAAGCCAAAATTTGAGTACAAATAAAAGAGAATAAAAGTCTCAAATCTGGTGTGGAAACCCTCTCTGCTTCTCGTTTGAAACAATCTAAAACCCTGTAATTTGAAACAATGCAATGTTAACCCATTTCCCCACCTCCCTGAGCCTGCAGAAATCCCTGACAATTCATACTTAGACACCTAGACCACTAGGCATTATTAATTAGTCTTTTTTATTTAAAAGGCTTTCCATAGTTATGCATATTAGGAGTGTGTAGAGGTGGGTTCTTCTCTGCCTGTGATGGGATTTCGAGCACACAGGTCCCTGTCACCATCAACGAGCACCATTAATCTCCTACTCCTCTCTGGGTAACTAAATCTCTCAAACCCCTGGAGCAAAACTAAGCCTGTGGCGTCTTCTGTGTCCCATGGATCATCCAAGACATTTGGTCTCTAGATATGAGAGGGGAACTGGTTTTGAGCACATGACTGATGCCCTGAAGTTGCTAAAAGAGGAGCAGTGTAACTCTTGGTATGCACAAATCCATTTAGCAAAGAGGGGGAAAGCACAGTTAAAGCAGCACTGTATTTGTTATCACCACTCCGCTGTTGATCCAACAGATCCAGAGGGAATGATCTCAGGGATCCAGGAAGATGGCATACTCATAAGAACCCCTCTGACCAATGCATGCTGGGGAATAATTTTAAAGTTCATTAGAACAAATTAAAATATAATACATTGGCCATGGCAAAGCAAGGCACTTGATTCCATCTGTGTCCTTCCAGTACTAAATCCATCCAGAGACCTTTCTGAATTATATCATTAAGTCTTGTCACATCCACAGAGAGTGGAAAAGACTGGAGGTGAAAATCAGACTAACAGTGAAATTTTGGCACTTTTATTTTTGGGTCATTGCCTGAAATGTCACAGTCCAAGTTCATGCCTGACATTGCTCCGTTGACCCATGAGGCACAAATATGTCATATTAAAGAGTGATACCATGGTCCTGGGGCATGCCCCAAGGATTTTTCTCCTTGGGATGGGAACAAGGATGCTCTCAGTGAGGCATCTGCCTTCTCAATGGTACAGAAGGTCTGATGTGAGGACACTCAGGCTACCAAAGGAGTCTGGGTTTATTTACCACGCTCTTGACTGTAAAACTGGGAGGTGCCATGGCTCGGGATGATGCTAGAGGATTATTCAGGTGAAGTTCTAACAGGGTACTTTGTCTGCAAAATTTATTAGATTTATACAATCCTTAGGGAAAAACAAGAGTATGAAGCAGCCTGTCCTTTGCTAACACACGCAACAGAAAAAAACCCAAACCTTAACTTGTCCAACACACTTGAGAGCCACAAATTCTGTTAGAGTTTTGCTAAATGAGAGGAATATTCCTCCCCTCCTCTATAAAACCATCCTTTTAGACATTACTGCAGTCATGACCTCACTGCAGTTCCTGGATTCCTTCTGAAAAGATTAAAATGAACTAATACACAAATGATCTCATCACAGCATAAAGGACATCTTACACAGGGGGGAAAAACTAATCAGGAGAACTTCAGTGCTGCATTTGTAGTAGCAGTAGGAAAAGAACTGTAACACCACTGTGGAAAAACAAACTAAAAGTACAATGCCAGAGAGACATTTTTCCATCTAATGAACCATTTGGGTTTGTCCTACCTCATCCTGCCTGTCTCACCTGTCATCCTCTTAGCTGTCTCCACATCTATCATCTTTCCCTTTTTCCTGCCTTTATCTACAATTTCCTTTGTCTATTCTGTGCCTTTCCCACCTGTTTTAATATTCCTGGTAACTTTGAATTGTGTGCACTACTGTTCTCAACGCCACCCAAAATGCATTTTGCAGAGTACATTCATACAGTCACCTTACACAAAAGTATTCACACATACTTCATCTGTAGTTTATGTCATTCTGCATTAAGAACACCTTTTCTATGTTTTCTTACAGTTCTCAGCCCAAGGGTCATGGATGGTGACAGCTCTCATCTACTTTGGAGCTGTTCTATCTTCTAAGAGAAATCAGGAAGATGAGTTGAGAGAGATGCTTTACTTTCTTTGGTAGGACAATCTATAAATTAACATTTATGTAAGTGAGACTCTCACCACATTTTTAATGTTATGTCACATTTGAGGCTGGAAAAAAGAATGTCTTGGAACTAGGTGATCTTGGAGGTCTTTTTCAACCCAAGCTTTCCTGTGCTTCCATGATCTTCAGAACAAGATGGATAGAGTGTTACTAATGCAACCTTATCTCTGGTGCCCGTGGGTGCTCCTCAGCTCTGCCTTGAGGTGACACGTTAAGCAAGAGGTGACAAACCGGTTTCCTTTCCCAAGGAAATGTCACGTAACTGCCCAGGGGCCCCTTTTGGTGGGGGTTGCACCCTGATTTTTCAAAGAGAGATGTGCTGCTGTGGCCCCTTCCCAGCCTGGCAGGAGGAGCTGAAGCTGCTCATTCATGGCTGTGACATTTCTCAGGCAGGAAGAAAGGTAGAAGGGAGAAATGTAGGGAGGGATCGGGGCAGCCACCTTTAGACACTGGCAAAGAAACCTGCAGAACTCATCCAGAGATGAGTTCCCAGACCATGCTGGGACTAAGGATGGTGGTACCTTTCTATCCACTCAACAGGATTTGCTGCTCCCAAATGGGGGAGCAAATGCATCCTACCCCAAATGCTCTGCAGCTGATAGACCTGCTTCAGTGAAGAGAGCCGTGAGCAGTGATGAGTGTTGCAGGATATGTGCTGCAGCATCAGGACAGCCCAAACAGCCCAAGGAGCAGTGCAGAGCATCTGTCACCAACAAGAAAACAGCACGTGAAAAGCTGCTGTAATTCCTGTCCCCAGCAGCCTAACTGGAGGCACAGAATTCCCAAGGCTTGGAGGACTTGGAGAACTCAGGATCCTCAGTGAGATCTCTCCCCTAGCACTGCAGATTTACCAGGTCAGCTCAGTCCAGGCCAAAGTTGCCAGGAAAGGTCCTTGGCTGTGCTCCAAGTTCAGTGCTCTATTGATTGGAGAGGTATTTATTGTAGGTCAGGATCTTGAGCCAAGACAGCTGAAGCTGCAAGGACTAAATTGTCTATTCCCGACCCACAGATAAAACAAATGGCCAGTTTTAGCCTAATCATCACTTCTGCCCGAGGAAAGAGAAACTCTTTGAGGTAAGTTCCCTTGGATATAATTCTTTCTTTCTAGGTTATGGAAGGGCTGCAGCTAATACATATCCTGAGTCATAATGCGGATTTGCACCTTTCCTATTAAATATAGCTGGTTTATGTCCAAAGGATCCCTTCTCTCCCTAATGCTCACTCATATTTGTTACAACTTCTGCATTAGTTGCAGGTGTGAAATGCCAACTGATCCACACTTGTGGTGCTGTCAGCAGGGGAGTAATGTGTGTCAAAGGCCTGCTTCTCAGAGGGGAGGTCACCCCGATCTCCATTTGCACATCTGCTTTGCTAAACACAAAACTCTGGAGGTTTGAAAAGCTCCAGCGTGCACTAAGTGGGATGTGATCACATGCACAGAAGGAGCTGCCTGTCATTTAGTAGGCAGGACTCAGAATTTTCCCTCTGTACAAAATTCTCCCTGCATTACAACAGGTGACGTTATTTTATTATTCTATATTAATAAGGAAAAAAGCACACACCTCTGCATTCCACATACAGACAGGATACCAAGAGGTTAAAAGAGAGCCTCACACATTAAACAGCTTCAGAAAGGTGCTGATATTCAGCTTGGAGTGTGCAGACATGAAGATGAGGGAAGTGCCTGATCAGAGCTCCTGGAGGGCCCGTGCTGCTGGAGCCTGCCTTGCACAGAGCCATCCTGCTTTGGATATGAGGGCTTCCAGAGGAGCTCTCAAACGTTTCTATTTCCTGCTGTTAGTGGATTTTTTTCATACCTTGGAATAAGCCTTCCAGTGGTAATGTGTTTGCAGTTGATGCTGAGATAATAGTTCTTGCTCAGGGGACCTCTAATACACAGTATTTTACGCTTTCTACATTTTATGTGAGATCAAAAACTCCTCCTATATATACATATATGCCTAATTCTTTCCTGATTCCTGATAGAATCTAGAATATCCCTCAGTATCTGCCATAAGGATGCCAACAAGTAATCTATACAGAATATTTTTTGGTCTTAATAGAAATTACATTGGTTTCCCTGTGCTGTACATTAAAGACATGATAGACCCATGAAAAGAAATGGAGAAAGGGATACTGATTTTCTTGGAATGAAATACAGAAAATTTGAGCTTGGAAAACACTTGAGTATAATATGCTGAAAGTTTAAAGAAACATTTTTAAAGAAACATTTTCCAACATCATGCCTGTTAGTTTTATCTTAATTTTTGCCATGTATAATTATGAGAAACACAGACAACTCATAAGATTCTTTAGTTTCTGTTGAGAATTGCCTTTTCCAAGATAATTCTGTACACTATTACTTCAGCCCACTGGGTATCATGTAGGGAAGGTGCAAGATTATGCACATGAATATTTCTGTCTACCACTTAGGCGTGCTGAGACAGTATCAACTTATACTTTCTCCTGTCATTGGTCCTTATTCCATAGAGGATATTCTTAATTACCAGCAAGACAATTTGGTAATATCATGTAAAGTGTAACAGCATAATTTCTGTGATGATTTACACCTGCTAAGGATCTGAACACTGAATTTTAAAGCATAGTTTAAGTTCAGAAGAAGGAGTATTTTTTCTACAAGACACTATTTCTATTTTTAATAGAAATAATCTCATTTATTTAATTTATTGGCACTGTTCTTCTAAATGAAATGGAGCTTTTGAGCATGAAGATACCATTTCCACACATTTTCACTGCCCTGAAAAATTTAGAGCACACTTCTGTACTGGATTAAATCAACTTGAGTCTAAATGCCTAAACACTATTTTTGACAACTGTGCATGAGGGACGTGCCTGTACAGGGATTCTAAAGAATAAAAAACCTAAAAATATCTCAGTTGCAAAGAAAATTCCCTGTATTCCTTCTTACACTTCGTAATAGTGGTTATATATATATCTTTTTTAACCCTCACAGGTTTATCTCTAATTCTGTGGAATTGATTGAAATTATTCCATTGACTTCAGCAAACTCTCTTTCCTGCTGGATCAAAGGCAATATTTGTGCATCAGATTTGCTGGTGATGTCCCACTAATGAAGCAGGTAATTTTATAAACATGTCAGGGAGGGTAAGTGCCCAATAAAAAGATGTCAGACAGAGATGCACAAATTGCAGTCTATTTGTAATGGAAATAAAACCAGGAATTCTTACTGTGAGTCATGAATTTCTTTATAATTGCTTCCACATTTGGGGAAACTTTTCCCTAGGTTGTCTACAGAAACCCTGCAATTCTTGGGGCCTCTGATGGCACTTATGATCACAACAACACATCTTATTTCTGATAAAAATTACTTACTTTGGGAAGGATTGTTTTTTTCTCAAATTGCTTTTCTGAGTCTTTATCTACAACTATTTTCTTATCCTCCTCCTCATTTTCTATTTCTAATATAAAACCAGGAATCCTTATCAATTTACAAGAGCAATAAAACTAAAGAAAATTCAGGCAGAACTGTAAAGCAGAGTCTATTTTAAAGTTCCAGCTCAGATAATAAGACTCTGGCTTGTGCCGCACCTCTCTCATGGACTCAGTTTTCCATAGTGCATTCAGTGTTGTAATAATGCAAATCAAATACAATTTTAATAACTCCTTCCATTAATGTTTTAAGACTGCAACACTTATGAGCATGATTCTAATTGCATGATTTTGCTACAGGCAAGTTTTATGGATCTGTCTGATCTTTGGATATTTGCACCGTTTGGATTATTTTAAATAATTAATTTTTGGAAGAATTTCAGTCTGGGTAACAACAGTTGGGTTTGATAGTGGTTGTCTTGTCAGTAATTGTATGTATCTGCTTCCATGCCAGGATAAACCAGATAAATTTAGAACTCTTTGGGAGGAGGGGGCTGAAGTTTATGCCGTGGCAAATGTTATGGAGAATGTTCTTAGGAGGGGAATATTTATAGACTATGTTAATACAAGGAGCAAAAGCGGTTTAAAGTGGATAAAATTTTGTCATGCAGCACAATTAGTTAATTAAATTGCAGGACTTTCTGCCAAAAGAATACCAAAAATATAATCAACTTAAAATACGATTAAACATTCTTGTTTTATGCAACTTCTATTGCCAGTCTCTAATGCACTGCTTGATAGGAACAAGGAAAATACCTCATGAGAAGAATTAGTTTGACTTCTGACATTTTTCTGTACAATCTGCTGGGAGTTTCTGCCACAGGGGCCATAGAATCATGGAATCATTAAGGTGGGAAAAGACCTCTGAGATCATCAGTTCAACCATTAACCCAACACTGCCAGGTCTAGCACTAAACCATGTTCCTGAGCACCGTATCCACACATTTTTTGAGGACCTTCAGGTATAGTGAGTGCACTTCTTCTTTGGACAACTTGTTCCAGTGCTTGAGCACCCTCTCAGTGATGAAATTTTCCCTAATATCCAATATAAACCTCCCCTGGTGCAACTTGAGTTTCTTCCTCTTGTCCTGTGGCTTGTCACCTGGGGGAAGAGACCAGCCCACACCTGGCTGCACCTCCTATCAGGGAGCTGTAGGAGTGATAAGGTCCCCCATGAGCCTCCTTTTCTCCAGGCTGAACACCCCTAAGCTCAGAGGAGTTGGTGAGGGGCTTGCAGGACCTCTGGTGTAACCCTACTCCTCTTTTTAGGCAAGATAAGCAGCTTGAAACTTGCTCCTCCCTGCAGAAACCTGTGTAAAACCTCAGGTTTTCCTGTCATTGTGCAAAATGGGATGAGGGAAACGACAGGACATGGGAGGAAGGTGAATGGGGCAGGAAAAGTCACAAGGAAAGCATTTTCTGAGTGGCTGGTGAGGGCCCTTACCTTGGTGCTGTCCCCAGGGCTTCTCTCTAGTGGCAGGCACTTGGCTCTCCTCCTTGTACGTGCTGTTCTTCCCCTCCAGCATCACTTGAGAGCTGCAGCAGAAGGTTCCCTCCTTCAAGATGAACAGAAACACCAACACAGTCTTGCCCACTCTTCATTCCTCGTTTCTTCGGCAGAGAATTTGCTCCAAATTTGGCTTGTGACAAATGCCTGCACAAGGCTTGGACAAACAAGCATTAAAAGCAGCAGTGGGAATTTTCTTTTGGGGGTTAAAGAATAGCTATGAAGCAAAAATTGCTAACTGTACCTTGAGAAGTGATTTTTTTTTCCTGCAAAAAATAACATGTTCTTCAGCGAATATGGCTTTACCCACCCCGACAATGCAGGTTTTCCAGTCTGTTTGGTGAATTCTGTGTCTGGCATCACAGAAAAGAGCATCTCATCTGAAATACCCTGAGTGCATTTTCCTTGCAGTAAAAAGTTCTAACAGTCCTGCTACAGAGTTTACACACTGATAGAGAAATGGTGCAAAGGTTGTGCAAAACCCATGATAAACTTTTACTTCAACAAACGAACCTTTAATCAATCCTGTTTGAGAGAAATGGAAGGGGCCATAGGCATATAGACCTTAGAGAAATGTAAGTTTTTCATGAATGGAAACTCAGAAATATGCATAATTTCAGCAGTATTTGAGAATTTCGCTGCTGGATCAACTCAGCATGAAGTTCTCAATTATTCTTTCCCAGAAGTCATCCCAAAAAAGAACGCCCTGATATACTGAATTAATGATAAAAGTGGATTGTGGCTAGGGTTTCCATGAGAACTTTGTCCTGGAAAATGTCAAACAAGCAAAAAGGTTTGGATTGAAAAATACAGTTTTCATGAGGCTTCTCCGCTGAAAAAATAAGATATTAAAGACTTTTAAAAAATCATTGCAAGTGTCCCAATAATATTATTCTAAGTGAACGTATATTTGCTTTGAAATATATTTTAATTTTTAATTTACAAGTGAAAGTAAAAAAAATGAAATATTTTGAAACTACTAAAGCAAATGGCTCAGTTAGATTTTTCACTTTTTAGCAGCTTGTTGGTTAGCCACAGAATTAGCTGAAAAAACATGAAATCCTGAAAACTCCCAAGGGACAGAAGAAAGCACTTCCCTGTCAGCTATAAAATGAGTGAAAATTATAATGACATTTTCATTTAGCACAGAGATTTACTAAAACACCCACATTTTCACAAAAGTTGCAAAGACTTGGACACACTTTTGGTTTTCTCCCCAGGTGTGATGCTTAATGATAATGTTTTTACTAGACCTGGTCACACACCCTCTCAGATAAAGAGCTGGAGGTATTCCAGCCTCTACAGGGGAAATAATCTCTGTTTCATATGCTAGCACAAGAAGGAGGGCAGGAAATTTCACAGTTTTATTTCAAACGAATGCGTTTAAACAGGAAATGATAATTAAATAATTCAGAAGTGAGCTATCCAAGGGTAATGAGCCCCAGATGCCATGAAGGGTTAAGCCTTGTAGGGCAGAGAGGGAAGGCCTGTGTAGCTTCACTGTGCTAATGGTGTGGGGAAAGAACTTCTGAGATGCCTGCTCAATTTGTCAGGATTTTATCTTCTGAACTATTACCTCCAGCTTTCCCCAGAACACCCTTCCCAGCCCTTTTATCTGCGAGCTATCTTCGAGTTAACTGTCTGCCTATTGCCTTGGCTGAACCACACTAATAGTCAGCTAATTACACATGAACACTCTAATTTGCTTTGTCTTCCTCAAAAAAGCTCACGCGTGTGCAGGCACGCACGCGAGTGCACTTCTTCCCATGCCATGAAACTGCTGGATTGGGATGAAATTTGTTCCATTTGTTTTTTGCCCCCTCTGATGCTTTCCCCTCACCAGGCCACCACCAACGCTTGTCATTCCTGATTTGCAACACCACCTGTTGCTCCAGCACCAGGCTCCCGTAGAGCAGAAACTGGAGCAAAGAAGAGAAATACGTGTTTGTCATTGAACTGAGCTGAGAAGAAGGAAGAGGAGAATGATAAGATCATAGCCTGCAGCACTTTGTTTATGAGAACATCCTTCCAGTGATATATGTCTGCACCAGGTGAAAGTATTGTGTCACCCCTAACATATTTTAAATGCCAGGGCTGTCATGCAAGAAGACAATGATGAACAAGTTTAAACAGAATATGGTTTTGTAGCCATGTACAGAGTTACCCTTTGAAGGTTTGCACTGGTAGTGCTTCTTAGCAAAATGTTTCCAAGCTGTGTTATATTCCCCTACAGAACCCCTCTCACACAGAATTTAAACTAAATGGAGACATTTCTACTGCAGACAAACTGATGGGGGTGTACATAAAGCAGTGCATTTCCTCAGGCAGGATTTTCAGGCCATTTCACACGTCCTCCCTACCACACTACCCAAGTTTGTCATAACTCCTTGGATAGGAGCCCTGCAAATGGGCAAAGAAAGCTCTGTCTGCACCCTGCTCTGAGGAGCAGGGACTGGCCCAGGTGGAGCTTTACTCAGGCTAACTCTAGCATGTTCCTGTGGACAGAATTCCTGTTAGCTGCTGCTAGCATCACCTGCTTTAATTCCTCACTAAAGAATTCCGTTTGCGTGCTCCAAGGCTGCCTGGCCTTGTGGGATGGGGTAAGCAGGGTTATATTTGGGGGATTCTCTTCAAAAGTGCACTCCTGGGCCAAAGTGAAAGGCTAATGCAGGAGCACCTTTCCTCAGCAGGCAGATATGCCCAGAGCTATCATCACATGGCAGTTTTCTTCCCAGATATTTATCTGGAGCTCGACTGCACGAACACCATCCCCGCGTTCTAACGCTGTTGCACAACACCACTCCTTTGGCTCAGACTGACAGCTCAAATTGAGCCTTGGGAAAGCCAACATCCAGCACACAACATTGAGAATGGGCATGACCACATCCACCTTGGATTCAGGTGAAAGAACTTTAGCTCTCTGTGTCACATGGAAATGAAGGTGACCGTGACACCACAGAGTCATGTGCTGGTGTGGAAGAGTAAGGTCAGAGCCACTCCATGACCCATCCATGACAGCATTAATAACTTCACAAGAGGGAGGAAAGGGAGCCTCTGATTGCCTGAAAAAACCTTCCAGGAGGTAGGATTTCTTAAGTACTTATTAAGGTCCTGTGTGGGCTTGTGTAATGTGCTCAGCATCTGCCCCTCAGTTTTCCTTTCTGTAAAATGGACATACCTTGTTTTCCACAAGGTTATTAGGAGGATTTGCCAATTAAGGTTCATCATAAATGAAAGTGTCTGGCAAACAGTATTTAATCACCTGGCCAAAAATGGTCTCCAACTTCTTTGGGCAGAATGTGAGTTTTTATAGGGACCAGTCACAGTGTCCAGAAGGCTATGGGATCACAGGCTGCATCTTTAAGACAGAGTTTACTTCTGAATCAGTAAATGTACTAGACAAAGCAGCCATTATTTATGCATTCCTGCATACATGGCAAGGTGAAAATAATAGAATAAACATCATATACTTCATTATGATATCGGTTTACACTTCCAGGGTACACAAAAAGAGGCCATTTCATCAAGCTAATTGCCTGAAAGTAAAAGAGAGAGAACTTTAGCTATTAGTCTATTATGGGGCTTTTTTCTTAATCACAAATAGGGGCCGTGTGTCCCCAGGGGGATGTGTATTCTAATTTACAATTGAACTACAGATCAGAGCAATCAATCTTGTGCAGCACTTTTACAGTGTAATTGCTGCAACATAACAAATAAAAAAAAAAAAAGCAGCCTAAGTCGAGTTTCAGCTTGAGGTGGAGATATTTACCAGGCATTGGTTCGGGGTGGGAGGGAGGCAGAGAGAGGAGAGAGGCGCCAAAACCATGAATATGCAATGAGGGCTCATTAGTGCCCCAGTGTTGCCATGACGAATGGCATTATCCCCAGACTGGTGCAGCCTAAACATGAATTTTATAACGACCCATTTATCATGACTTGTCATGGGTTTCTTTACTGTACTTTCTACTGACTCTCACACCTTCCACCATTAGCACCTCGGAATCCCTTCCTTTTGTTCTTTTATCTTATTCCATCTTAGTTTTTGGCAACGATTCTCGGAGATAAGGAAGGGAAGGCTGTGTTCAAGAGTTCAGAGCTTCCTAAGCTGAAGACCCACCGCCAAAAACGTGTTGGTGGTCTTCAGTCCACTTACTGGTGGATAAGTGTCCTCGTTGTCACAAGTATCTGCAATCTTGTCAGTTGACTCAGCAGAAAGGTCTCGGGTTGACCGAGCATCCAGACAACTATCTTTCCACTCTGGCAGATGTGATGGATGAATCTGTTTTGTTGACCTAGGCCTGTCTCCTCCTCAGCCCACTCCATCTATGTGCACAGAGTAACAATCCACCCCTCATCTTCACGTGGAAAAAGGCACAAAATCAGATAAATAAACAAAAACTGCTTTCTCCCCACTTTCACTTAAACGAAAAAAAGAACTTACTAGGTCTAAAACCCAACTGATAGGGAAAGCATTTACTCTCCAGGAGCAAGCAATATTAGTCAACTCTACAGGAAAACCAAATTACTGTGAAGTAATTAGTGTCTGGCTTTAGCTCATTTTTGGTCGCTGCACGTTGTCTCTGTTTTACTGCTGTCCCTTTGGCCTGCCCGATCCCACATTTAATATACCACTGCTTATAAAGAAATCCCTGTGGCTCAGAAGGCTGAATTGCCACTGCTGGGCTAGGGCCTGCTCTCTAGTATACAGAGGCTTTCATTTCCCAAGTTATGAATTTGACATCTCATGGCCAAATCCATGCCAGTTTATTTCTGAGAAGTCTGTCCTCATTATTTACCCCAAATAGTTTCACTGTCAGTCTGCCCTTTTTTTTTTTTTCCCTACTATGAAGTGGCTGTAGCAACTGAAAGTATCAAGCCCCTCTTTGTTGGATTTTACACTTTTGCTATTACAAGAATTTGTCTTTAGGGATAGAAAAATCAAGCAACTTATTTCCAGCTATTACTTGGATAGGACTTCATGTTCTTAAACAACTTCTGAGCTCCCATGATCTCTGAAAGCAACTCTCCCGAGGTCTTACATCAGGGCAGCCCTACAGTCCTTTCATTACTCGACTGGATGTTTGAAAATATTAAAAGGCATCTAACATCCCAGGCCAGCAATTTATAGACTGAAAGTCTGGCACTGAGGCCCTCAAAACCTCTATTTCTTCCCCAAAATCTGCACTTTGCTATTATTGTTGCCAAGACAGGCACGTGTTTCACCAGGAGTAGTTTGTCAAAGCAACAGTCCATTATCCAAAGATTCATGACAGGTTCCCACTCTGGTACACGATGGAAGAGAGCCTGGATGTCAGAGAGGGAGGGGAAAGGAAAGATTCCTCTCAGAAAGGTGCATTTGGGAAATGACACACCTTGATTAATCAGGGCATAGCTGATTAGGCCAGCAAATGCTTGCCTTTTTTTTTTTTTTTTCTTTTTTAAAACCATCTGTGCTCCTTTGGAGAATATAGGTATATAAAAATATATGTATGTGCAGTTTTTAAAGCCCCTGACAGCATCTTCCACAAAGTCTGTGACCTATGACGAAGAACTCCAGCTCCCACTGCAATACAAACAATGTTCTGTTAATTATCAGGAGACAAAAGAAGAATAGAAATCACTCTTAAAGAGGCAAACCAGAAATGACATCTAATATTGGAGAAAATGTCCACTGTCTTCACAAAGACTCGGGACACAGCAAATATTATCATTATTCCTGAGAATAAATGTTTGCCCTATGACCCAGGTGATCTGATCACCTATTGAGTGGAGAGAATGGAGACTTGTCACCAACAATGTGGTTTAATTAAATTATTTTAATTTAGCTCCTATTAGGAGTACTAAAACTGACTGTACTCAGTCTATGAGATCAGATTGATGCATCTGATCCATTATCTGCTGTTTATGTGATGGAATGAGCAGATTCCTGTTTGAGTTGGCTGCAGGAACTCACAGGTCCAATCTATGGAGGTTATTCCATTATTTTATACCAATACCTGCAGCTCCCTTTGAGAAACAGGCTCATCTTTATTCCACTCACCTCATGGAGCAGAAAGACATGGAAACAAGGAATATTAAGGGACAACCAATGGAGATGACACTGAGCTCTGGGTCACTTTAGCACCCAGGAATCACAGAATCACATCAGAATTTTCCAGGCTGAGATCAACAACCATATGGAGGGCAGCTGCCCAGGAAAGGAAAACATTCACTACTCCTCAGTCAACCCACAAATGGCAATCATTAAAATAAAATAATTGCAATCTTTAAAATATTAAGTCCTTGGTTCTAAACCGACAGGACTCTAATTATAGGAAGCACACAAATTTCAGGAGAAAAAGGCTATTTTCATTCTCATATGAATCCAGCTTCCAATAAAGTATCAGATTTGAGATTGTTTCAGAAGTTAAGAAATATAAACAATATTTTGAGGTGGAAGAAAAATCTATAAGGTAAGACTAGCTTTTTATCTTGAATTTAGAGTAATTTTTGTGACTGAATGTTGTAGGATCAGAAATAGCCTATCAACAGACTCACATGAAAACTCTGCTTTAAATACATATATTTAAATGTAATAAAATTCTGACCATATAGTAAAAATCTGCAAATTTATATATACAGTAGTTTTCTACATTTACAGATAGAATTCATAAACTTAGGATAAAAAAACCTGAGAAAAACTTCAGGTGTTATTACTGTTTAATGTTTTTCAATGTCCTTTCGACTGACATGTATACAAGAAAATTAAAAACACCCATAAACCCAGGCACTATTTCTCTTTGTGAAGTGATGCTCTTTTAAAGACATGATAAAATTCTAAATCTGAATAAAAAACTCCTTCTGACTGAATTCTGAAATGTTTGAACACCTAGGCAGTCCCAGGGACATATCCTTAGTGCTTAGGGCTCTTGATTGTGCTAAATAAACCTGACCACACTTTTTTGCTCTTTTTGTTGAGAAATTCTTCCCTCCCTTTTTAGTTCTGTTTCAAATATGACCTAATATATTTTTTTCTCTGTTCTAAAGCTTGGCTTTATTCATCCTATTGAACTAATGATCTTTTCCATTGGAAACACTTCAGCTTTGCCTTTAAGGCTCTTCACCTTTCTCCAAGTGGAGCCCATGGCTGGCTGCTCCCCACTTTTAAACAAACAAACACAATGTCCTTCTTCCCCCTTCCTCCCCACTTTCTTTAATGACATCTTCAGTCATTAATGAGTTAATAAAAATCTCAAAGTCATCTGGGAATAGATAAGGGGGAAGAAAGAAGAGTATTGTACACATAATGACAGGCTCCCTGCTGGCCCTAAGATGTCATGGGTCAGCCATGTCAAGAATGTGTGTGCCCAATCATCTGCTGATTTTTATCAGCAAGGCCTGAAGCAGAATCTGACACGGCCAGTTTGGGAGTTACAATGAATAAACAATGACTTCTTGGATTGTTGGCTGCTGTGTGATAGAGTGAGAGGGTTTATATATACTAAAACATGATGACATTAGCAATCAATATACCAATTACTGGACAAGTTATTGGACGAAGAATGCACATGTCCTGAGCTTTGTGCACTTTGAACATGCTGCCAGCAAAGGAGACCACAGAAATAATGTTAATTAACCCAATCCAAGCTTGATATGCTAATGCCTGATGATGCCTTGAAGTTTCTGAGAGCATGAGGAAGGAAAAAACCTTGGTCTGATATAGCACATTAAACATTTGAAATATAAGACACAGGCCTGACAAATTTATTTTTCATCAGGACTTGAGGAAGAAAGGAATAAATTTTTTCAAGTGAGCAGCTGAGATTCTAACAGACTTAAATTGTTCTCTATAAAATTTCACCTAAACACCCTCAGCATGCTACACAAATTTCATCACTGAGACGTTAGAACATATCTCCTATAGCTTGGTTAAGGAAATATCCCAACAACTCTCACCTGCCTATTCTAAAGTAAAGAAAGTAAGATGAAACTCTAACACACTTTCTTATTTCTGTGTGACTGCAAATGCATTTCTGCATCTGATCAGTCTCTCTCATTCTTTAGTGTGCTCAAAATATTCAGTGTTTATGAGTTTGTCTTCTCTTATTCTGGAAGTGATTGTGAAGATAAAATGACAGTATTTTAATTGAAGCCAGGATAGAATGGGATTATATAAATCACCTAATTCCAATTACAATATAGAAGAAAACTAAAGTGAAGATCAACATTTCAGACAGATCTAAATTGGAGTTAAATGGTGTCAGCTCTCCTTTAAGATGGACAAGTCCATGATCTAATGGAAAGCTCATGGGTTTTGCCCTGAGATGCATTGTAAAAATGATGTAAAAAAAGAAAAGGACAGGTTTTATGATGGTTCTCCATCCTTTTCTGTGTAGTCTCTGAATGACAATTTTACTGCCATCTGGGAAGCAGCAATGCCATGGACCCTTTGACTTTTGCTCAGGTGGGAGCAAACAAGGCAGGGTGTAAATATAAAATTTAACTCTGCCTGCCAGGGCATCAACCAATGCAGCAGAAATTGGAAATAAGAAGAAGGGAGGAGAAGAGTTCAGCCATCAGAGTGGCCCTGTGTACTTGCTGGGTGTCAGAGGCTGAATAAAATCTGCAGATACATCTCTTAAAGATCACTTTTGTGATGTTGAATTACAATCAAATCTGCTCCTGCTCCTCAGAGCACTAAGCACTTCTCAGAGTTGTGTTGGACGGTGATGGCAGAGGGACCAGCCTCAGACAAAGGGGGAAAAATAGACGAGGCTCCATCTGGTTTTAACTGCAGTGGTTATGGAGTGTTCAGCTGGATCCCTCCAAATGGCTCTTCCCTTCCCATTGAGCGAGTTCTTGAAAAGTTTAAAAGTAAATTTGTCCAGCATGTGTGATATGAATAACAAAATGCTTTTAAATGTAAATGTTTCATAAAATAGCAGCATTACCATACATTGCAGTGAATACAGTTAAAAAATCCAACTCAATAATCCCTCCTCTGTAATTTACAATTAACTTTTTGCCTCAAGGTAACAGCTACATTCACAAAAATAATGGTAATAGATTGACCTTGTTATGAATGGATAACAAGCTGGAAACAATATAGTTTGTCACAGAGCATTAACTGTTACTGTTGAAATTGTAAATAATGTGTATAGAACTTACAATGTAAATGGCTCCCCTCAAAAATATTAATTATGTCAATTAAACACATGATGCATAATGGATTATTCTGAAACCTATTTAAGTCCATGTCAGACTGAGTACACCATTTTCTAAGATCCCATTCCCAGACTACTGGAAAAATCTATGGCTGTGCTTTGACTGCTCAAGGTGGAAAAAGGAATATTGCCTTAAATTGAAGATATATGGCTGCCCCTTTTGTTGACATTTCTGATCAGAAGATGAGACTGTTTACAGACACAAGGCTCTTCTGAAGTGCTTTCAGGCTGCTTTGGAACTGTTGAAAAGCAACTCTCATCCAGCAGTGCTGGTCAATCCCTGGAGGAATTCCATAGGATACAGAGAACTCTGCTGGATTTTGTGTCAATTTGGAATCACTGGATAGAGAAGGATAGATCAGGTCTTACACCTGGCTGGTTTCTCTGGCCAGAGTGATCTAACTCAGCATTCTCAAGCCAGTGAAAGCTGAGGGTGATGCTGTTCAAATCTCCTCCTTCTGTGTCCTTAGGAGCCTGGGCTCATCCAGGAGAAGGGTTTGCTACCACAAGGCTTTATGGAGTGATCAAAAGCTGATATATAACACATGGCTCAGAAAAAATTTATTTTCTCCCAGTGTCTGATGACCATCAACTCATGAACAAGACCTTGAAATGTACTTTTTGTGCTTCCCAGCCACAATTCCTCAGCTGTAGCTCAAGACTGGACTTAACAGCACAATGCTTAAGTGTTCTGGCCAATTACCACGTTGCATTATAAAAGAAGGATTCGCACTAGATTATCCACATAGAGAAAGTGATACTAAAATGACAAGCCACCAAGAGGTCAAATAACCACTTGCCAGAAGTTAAAATAACTAGACTGTGGAGCAGCAATATCTGAGGAGCTGGCATGTGTCCCAGGACTGGTTGTCATACAAATGAAAGAAAAGACAGCTGGAATCTTTTTGGATTGGCTGTTATTTTCTGTGAATATAATGTAAATCTACCACTCTGGTTTTTCAACCAGAAACTGATTCAGTAAAATATAAGGCCTCTTTATATCTCCTTTTTCCATGTGTGAGTTTCATCTACTTTGTTTAGCTTTATCCTTTGGGATCAAGGACTGTTCAGACTGTCTGAGCACAAAGAGTCTGATGGCAGTTTTGGGCTCTCCAGTAATCCAAGCAAATACATTGCATCCTCTCTTGCCAAAAGGTGTGTTCTCTCATCTGGGCAGCAGCAAAGTCCCCACAAATGTCTAACTGAGCAGGCTAACCTCTCCCCACCATGGAGCCAAAATCCCAGCCAGGCTGGGTTAGCTCTCCACCCAATGATTTTCCCTGGGCAGCTCTTGTTTCACCATCACTTGAAGTGTAGCTGTTTGCTATACATTCGGTGCCATCTCTTTAAAGATGTATATCTGAGTGGGCAAGAAAGTTAGGGATTAGCAATGGGCAGAGGTCAAGTCTGTCAAGACTTTAAGCATGTTGTTGGTTGTAAAAAAGATTACGTTACTGGCAGCCCTTTGCCAGATCAGTACTTCGATGCCAAATGTTAATCCTTGCTGGGGACAAGATGGCTTGTAAATGTTATGGGAGAACACAGCTTTTCCTGTAGAAAACAGGCATTTATGGTTAAAACATGGATTGTTTTCTCATGCTTGTGTTTGCATTTCATGCCAATTCACTCTTGCTTGCTATGAGCTTCGCTTCAGTACTTACATTTAATCACTTAAAGTCTTTATTTGTATAGTTGAGGAGAGAATGGTTGAGTTCTTGAAGCACTGGGGAGTGAAAGAGCCAGAGCTCAGCCTCAAGTTTTGCCAAAGGTCTTGCACTGTGAAACTGGGCAAAAGCAATGTGCCCACTGAACTTTGCTCTTCTCATCTGTACAATGAAGCTCTGTGTAAAAAGGATCCTGTAAAATTTCATTTGTGACTGTGAGAAGTTCAGTGTTTATTTGATCTATAAAGCAATCTGACTATTTCAGTGGGGCTGACTATATATCTGTAGCTTTCTAAGTAATGTCCTTTCCTACAGTCAGAAAATCACTGAATGATTCAGGTTGAAACCTTCAGGATGATCCTGTTCCAACTCTCCTGCTGTGGGCAGGGAAATTTCCTCTAAACCAGGTTGCTCTAAGATTTGTCTAACCCGACACTGGGCACTGCCAGGGATGGGACACCCACAATTGGACACTTTGGGAGGGCTTAGGTTTCCAGATCAGGCGCTTACACAAAGGCAGCCAAGGCATAATCCAACACAAGATTTTAAAATAACAGAAGATTCAGATGCCCCGAAGTTTGTTCTGCTGTGGACTTGGAGCACAACTGGGTGTGAGCAGCAGCTGTTGTCAAACGTGTGCAGAACACTGCACATGGCTGAGCACAGCCAGGAAATTAATGTTGTACCAGTGGGTCTCAGCAGCTGACAATGCTCACAGAGCATTGCACAAACTCTGGGAAGTCCTGTGGCTGTCTCACGTGAAAGGAAAACAAGCAGATCTGGGTGCAAACTACACTCACACCTGTTTTTGGCATCTAAAGATCCTCAGGGTCTCCGTGGCTCAGTTTTTCACCCTATTTTGGGAGGTAATGAAACTCAATGCTAAGGCAAGAATCAATAAAGCTTCACTTTAAAGGGCTGATGAGGTCAAGAAAACACGATGCCTGATGCACATGGGTTCAAGAGTAGAGGGGACCATGCAAGTTCCCAGGTAGATTTGATAACAGAATTCATAAAATAAGAAAAGCAAATTCAATCTGGGGAAACCTGAGCTTCTAGGTTTCATGCCATGTACATTTAGCAGCTATAAAATTAGAATGCTTTGGTACAAGGGGATTCAACATTTTTTCTGGCAACAAGTGAAAAATGATGTGCAGCATCCTAAGTACTAAATTCTGTTAGCTCAGTTTTGTTATGCAGATGGATTTTTTTCCTTCTCTTCTACTCTTTAAAATGTTTTGAATTAAAATAGCTTACTCAAGGTCACCAAAGGCATATGGTCCTGCTCAAAACTTTAAACAAAACATTAGTTTTTACAACCTTTTGTAATTTGGTATTGTATACAACATGGTTATAGACGGAATTTCTGTAATCTTTGCAGTGGGTGACAGAAATATGAGAGGCAAATTTATAAGCCATTTAGTGAAGCATTTAATCAATTTCATGCATAGGAAATAACACCGATTGCTTTGCTTTATCAATCTTGCTTTCTCAGAGACCTGCAGCCACCCCAACCTCAAAACACTTCAGTGCATGAGGGGGGAACCATATGCAAAATTCTAATGCTGCACACAGTGTCAGGGACTTCTGAGGGCTGTTTAAACTTGCCAGCATCAATAATCCCTCTTGAGGCTGCTAATATATTTCAGAAGGAAGGCAGAAAGCCTAATATTTATAGGAAGTTGCAAGGCCTCTTTTTACAGAGATTTTCCTTAAACATCCCTTGTCTCGAATGAGTCTTTGACACTGTGTAGAGTTATGCAGATTGAGCTTGCCTCTAATACTGAAGTGTTTCTGAATGCTGCCTTTAATCACTTACAAACACTTAAACACCCTCCCTGCATCGTGCCCCTGTTTCCATAAACTATGACTGGCATTTCATCTGTCAAACTCAGAGACACTGCTTGAGATGACACTGCTCACTGAGGCCACTGCAATAAAGGCAGCACCAGGTAAGAGTTAAAAATCACATTTGATTGGGACTGGGGGATTTATGGGAGACTGAGCTGAAGGATTACAAAAGTTCCTCTTCTGATCTTCAACCCATGGCTCTGGATGGACCACCTGACTTTTGGCAGTGGGCAGGAATTTGGGAACACCTCTCCTCACCCCTCCCACAGGACAGCTGGTGACAGAGGTTCCTGAGCTCTGTTCTGTCTGCAGTTGTGTCTGTACTCATAAGGAGTTGTCCATTGCTACATGATACCATGAAGTACTGCTCTTCCTGCAGAAAGGAAAGGAAAACCTTGACCAAACCAACCTCATCCCCTTCTCCTGTATCTAAAATGCCTACCTGGAGTAGGAGATAATGCTTAAAAGACTATTTCAGAGCACACTTTCTTCTCAAGTACTACAACAGCTTGTACAATACCCTGAGCAGAGTACTATGCAGTGATTTTTTTCCTGAGTGAAAAATTCCTGAAGGAGCAAAAAGCCAATCTCTCTGATAATCATCAGCTGCTCAACTATATTAAATTTAGACAAGGCTACAATAGTGCCAGAGTTGTCCCCTGCCCTCTAAAATTAGAACTGAAAGAATGGTGGGCATAGTGCTAAATATATAACTCATTTAAAAATAATGTGCTCTCAGGCTTTCCTAATGCTTGAAAAACTGATCATCATAAATCCCTAAAGATCTGTTTGCACAGCCAGCCTGCTTCCATCAGCCCCAAACATGTTTCAGTAGAGTCTGTCCTTCCTGAATGTCCACTTTTCCCTCAAAGTTTATAGGGGAAAAAAAAGCAGGAAAGGTTTGCTGTTAAATGATAGTTAAACAATAAACCTCCTAGTTATCTGCCTGGACAGAAGCTTCATCTGGCCTCTGCTTTCTGTTTGGAAGCAAAAAAGGAAAGAGGAAAGGGTTAATATTTACTATTTCTCATAAGCACTAGTCCTGAAAGAGTTGATAGGGACAATCCATCTGAAATGGTCACAAGTGTGAGGTTTAGCTCTTCAAGGTGTAGAAAACCATAAGGATCCTCTACAGAATAAAAAAAGACCCAAACCTAATTCTTCTCCTGTTTCTCAGCTCCAGAAAAAACCTAGTGCTAGCAATTTCAGAATCAATAAAATCAACAGGATGGATTAAAAGCAGTTTTGCATAGAAACAGGGGCATGGAAAACCTGCATTTTTCCTTCCTTCAAGGTCAGAAAAACTTCTACCTAGAAGCAAACCTCTTCTTTCCTTCCCAATTCCTTTCTAAGAGTGCACAGGACCCCACAGGGGGAGAAGTTGCATTAAGGAAATTTATAGAGAGTTGGGGCCTGGGTGTAAATTGCACTAAAGGAATTCTGGGTCCTTGCAGAACCTAAAAATCTCCATCATGAGACAAAGGGTGTCTTGGGAAAGTTGGGCTTTTATTTGCCAGCTGTTTTTCTGTTATTTTGACTATCAGAAAATCTATGACAGATATGTTTGAGGAGAGTGAAGTGAGGAGAGGGGACATAATTGTTTGGGAGTGTTTCATGGGAGTAGCAAGAAATCACTCTGCTGTCAGGTGTAGTTCTTCCTTGGGGTGCGCTAACAAACCTGGGGTTTATGAGAACCCAAAAGCCACTTGGCTGGAACAGAGATGGAATATGTGAAGCTGGGGGCTGTGGCTAAAAGAGAGAATGCTGCTTCACCACAAAATTTGGTTAAAATGGAGTAATGTGGGGTTTTTCCTTCTACTTCAGCTGCTCTTCCCCCCATGCTCATGGGATGCTGCAGAGGGCTCAGGTCTGTGCTCTCCTGAAGGGCTCTGAGAGGAGCCTGTGCCACGAGAAGTGGGTCTGGACTTGATCTGCTGCAAATAGAAATGCTTGTTAGGGAAGCAAACAGGTCATATTACACTATTCTTGTACCTTAAATAAATCAAGAAAGGTGTAAATGTGCTAGTCATGAACTTATTTCTCCCTTGGGCTACTTCCATGAGATGTTTCTTTCTCTTCCTTCCCCCCTCCTCATTCTACCTTTGCTCTTTTGGATGCCATCAGCTGGTTGGAGGGGTTTGCTGAAAATAGAAATATTAAAAAGGCATGTTTTCTGTTGGCTCATCTGGAACATTCTGGGGAGGATTAACTCCTTGAATTCTTCACCCCATAAATTTGGGGTTTCCGCTCTAGTTTTGCCTTGCAGAAATACTAAAGCAAGAGAAGTATCAGTAAAAGAAACTGAAAAGATTTTCCTACATAGATATACTTTTGAAACCTTAATGAGCAGGTGATCTCCTTTTCTTCTTTCCTTTAAAACAGTACCTAGGATAAAAACTCCATACTTTTCTGCTGGAGGAAGCCTAGAAAAGTTTATTATAGTATGAAGGCAGATTTCTGGGAGAGGAAAAATAGTATTGGAAGGTTAATTTTTTATTTTTGTTTTTTAAAGCAATACAGTGATTAACAGGCATGTTACAATGGGCTGTTTCTGGTGGAACTGGTGTTTTTAATGACCTCACTGTAAAATGAACACTTTGCCACCCCTAGGAGCTGTTTGTTATGCTGTAGAATTCTCTGGACATTGCCTAGAGCTGCTCACTTTTTACAAATGAAAGCAAATGAGAATTAAAAAAAGTTCTACTACCTGCTCATTCACCAAAGCCGTTTTTCTTGAAGCAGAATAGACAGAATTAAAAAAAAAACCCTCAATCAAGTTTCTTACTCTTTGAAAAATACAGTATTTTATGGATGTAATTTATAATCAGAAAAGAAGAGGGCTATTCCCAATATTATCTTTATCTTCTAGACATAAATAACAAACAACTCTGGTAATCAAAATTTACTGCAATTGTAATAGGTTTTGGCATCGTTTATGTATCACAGGGAATGTTAACATAATGTTGACTTTCAGGACTGAGGCCAATTTTTTTTATTTTATTTTTTGGGCTGGATTCATTGTGTACATATATATACATATATATGGAAAACCTCCCTTCCCCCCAGTATATTTGTGACTTTTATGGTATTCGAGAGATTAATTCTCGTAAATAACACTGTTTACATCTCCTAATCAGAAAGTTGAAATTATCTGTGACAATGTGAACACTAAAAAGTTGTATACTATGAAAATATTTCAATAATTAATGCATGCACTATCTAGAGCAATTGACAGTGAGGTCATAAACATAATGGGCCATCTGTGTTTGATTTGTATCTGAAAATGCTTAAAGGGAAAGGCAGGTAATTCAGGCTTCTCTTACAAATGTAAACAGGCAAGATTTTTCACCTTCTCAGAAGGTTGTTGAACCATTTCATTACTTTAAAGAAGAAGGGGAAAAAAAAGGTTTTTCCAGGCTAGAACCTTTTACCACACTTGCATTTTGCTCCTGTATTCTCTGACAGCCAGCACACACCAGTGAGGCTTTTAGTCTTCTTTTAGAGGGTTGTCATTCTCCTTTATTTACTTTATATTGTTTGCTCTATAAAAAAATGCCACTTCAGGCTCCTGAGCAATCCCACCAGCTCACTTTGCATTCTGGGACCTGGCTTTAAATAGTTTCCTTTGGACCTTTCCAAGTTCAGATCTGCACCGGGCTGTTGAATGACAGCAAAAGGTTTGTGCAGGGATCTGGCTCGTTGTGCCTTTATGACCCTTCTCTGGATTTGTCCCAACTTGTCTCCTGAACCTTTTCTCCCTTGTGAAAGCCGAGATTCAGGTTACCTGCATATCTGGGCTTGGATTTAATTTAGTCCCGGATTTCTGCGCCGCGATGGGGAGGAATGGATTGTCCTGCTATCGTCAGGAATAACTCTTTATCTCTGGCCTTATATGCATTGGCACAAAGCCAATATCAGGCTGGAATGACTCAATAAATAAACAACCATGCAGCCCTCTTGTTTTCACTGGCTGATCTGATGACAGTCGGGCTCCTGCTCTTGGCACACAGCGAGGCTCTGCTGAAGGAAATGCCATTATCTTCCCCGTGCCAGGCAGAGATTAATACATTCTTAGAAATTGAATCCAGACAGGACTTCTAAATGATTTCATGTGACCTCCTGTATATCAGGGCTATTAAATACTACAAATTACCTATGATAAGAGCAGAGATTGCAGCCTATTTAAAACTCTGTGCATTTCCCCCCCCCCACTCTGCTCTGCCCTTTCTTGTTCCTCAGCTATTAAGAGTAGGCAGAGGATGGGTCACAGCAAGGCAATACTAAAGTCCAGAGAAACTGGCTGAAATATACCTGGGGATTCCTGCACAGTAAGAATTCCCTCATTGTCCCTGATAACCTGACCTGGGATAATTTCACTCTCAGGTCTGAAACTGGGGATCAGTGCAATCCTGAACATGACAAGAACAGGCACCAACTACCACCTGTGAGACCTCTTCATTGCCCTCCTAGACTTTGATCACCTCTTCTGCATTTCATGTCTAGCATTGCAAAATCTTGGATGTAGCCAAGGGAAGAAATACTGGCATAAAGCAAAACGAGAAACTGAGTTATACACCAAGGTGTGAGAATTATTCTTGACATTGCAAGTGCCTGTCTAATGCTTGGGACTCTGAAGCATAAATATTTTTCTAATGTTGGGCAAGAGGGATAGTAAAAGGGGACAAGGCAAAGGCCCAGATTCACAGATTGGTAGAGAAAAACTCTGCTTTATGGATGTTGAGCATCTACATTTCTCTCAGTTGCATAAGAATCCTCTGCTTTCCCCATATCCTCTCAAACAGGAGGGTGTATAAACTGCTGGGTGTTCCAAGTCAGGTGATGAAGACGATAAATTCTACATTGTCCAAGCCAAATGATCTCAAAATATAGCAGTTTGCAGCACTGGGAAACTGCATCTTACTTCAAAGCTGAGTTTCTGTAACTCCTGTTTCCATTTTTGCATCTTGTCATGTTGTTGGCAGCAAGGTCAAATGCCCCATGTTATCCAATATTCTCCCTGTGCACAGGTCCCACTGCTTAGAAATCAAGTCCTCTTCCTCCTTTCTTGTTCAGCTGAGGAATTTGAGTTTATATGTTGCACAGCAGTGCTTGTTTCTAATATCTAGATTATTTTATTCTCCTATGGTCTTACTTCGTTAGATTTCCCTTTTGAAAGTAAAGTCAGACCCAGATGTCAAATGATTTGAATTACCAGTTTTTGTCAGAGCAGATAATTTCCTTTTTTCTACTTGAATCTGTCTCTCTCTTTTTTTTTTTTTTTTTTTTTTTTTTTTTTTTTTTTTTTAATTCTGGCTCTGGGTTTCAGAGAGTTTTGGCCTTGTTATGCTGAGTAGAGGTGGAGATTAAATACTTCAGGTTCAAATGTTTTGAGACAGTTTCCCACTCCATAAAATCAGCCTTGTTCCCTGATTTTTGCATTGTTTAGCTACATTGCAGCAAATACAGCATAACAGAGTGCCCTGAATCAGAACCTCATCCTCTCCCATCACTTGCTAAAATAATTCTTCCTGTCATCTACAGATTTTATTGGCACAATTTTATGTGCTATGTGAAAATTTCATAATAAAGTTCATGATACTATAAACTTCAAGTTGTGTCAAACCAAAGTAAAACCTGGCCCAGCCATAGTCTGTGACAGATTAGGGAAAGATTATTGGAAGAAGAACTCTGTACCTTCCTGATGTCAAAATCTGCAGTTAAAAGACATCCAAAGATGATGTTTAATATTACTCAGTGTGGTTTCATGGTTTTTAAAATCCATCTATACTTTTGTTCTCTCCAACATCTTTGAAAATGAGTTCCATCATTGAATTCATGCTGAGGAGAAAAATACTTTCTTGCAGCAAGTGCCCTATATTGTATTATGAAAAAGAGTGAATAATCATTCCCTACTTACCTTCCCTATTCCAGATTTTATAGGCCAGATATTGTGCTCCCTTTTTCTTTTTCAGATATTCTTTACTTAAAAGAAGCAGGAAGGTGTTGCAATTTTCTGCATCTATTTTGAGTCAGAGTGACCAGAACTACAGTGGATTTATACATGGCATGAGGATATTTTCTGCATTTTCCTTCTTCCCTCATAATCTTGTATCTTATTTTCCCTTTTGTGGGGCACTGAATTGATGCTTTACAGTGAATTATTCACAGTCACTGAGATCTTTCTGGCACAGATGCATCTGCAGCCTCTCTGTGTGTGTCTGCATTGCACTTTTATTACTCTCCACCCAGTGACACTGAATTTCTCCTGGTTTTCTAATACTCTGGCACTTAGTACAGTGAGATATTTCAGCTTGGAGAGTGTTGGATAATTCTCTCTCATTTATCCATATATGATCAGCATAGCTGGTGACAGACTCCTGGGGGCCCCTGCTCAGTAGCTGCCCCTACTCTGAAAACTCTGTATTTATTTTAGGACAGCTCAGTTTAAAGCACTGAAACCTTCCCAAAGCCTTTCTAAAAATCTGTGTGCCCTTGCTGGAGATGCACTGATTCCTTTGGCAGAACCTCATTAAAAGGAATTTGTGCAGAGCAAGGGATGGCTCTGAACATCACCTGGCATTAAAAGCCACGGTGGTTTTGCTTGGTTAAATTTAAAATAATTTCAAAAAGAGAATGTATTTTTCTGCTCAAGGCTGTGATCTGGCATTTGGGATATATAGGTTGTACTCTTCACCAAAAATCTGTCTCATTGAGCAAGTTGTTTCATCTTCCTGCAGTGCAGTTGCTCAGAGGTGCAATCATTATTTATTCCTTCCATCACCTCTCTTCACCTTCTAAGCTTTTCAGGATAGGGGCAGCATCTTTACTTCTAGATTTTTCTTTTAATCATGTTGTATGGTAACTCTGGGTGATGTCATAATCCAAGCTGATAATGCATTTGTTAAGGTCAAATAGCCTGATAAGGGCATTAAGTCACTGGTTTTAATCAAGCTCCATTTCACTTTTTCAGTTAATATATATATATATTTAATTTCAGTGATACATTGTCTCAGTGAGAATATTTGTTTTGGCCACTAAATAAACCAGTATGCCATAATAAAAAAATTCTGTGTTATTTCAAGTAAAATGAATTTGCTTTTATTCTGCTATTTTAAAGAATCTGGTTGGACTCTAGCAGTGATAATATCAGTAAAGAAAAAGCCAAGGGCCTTTTTAATGAGATTTCATTAAGGTGTGCTAATTAAAAAATGGGAAGAAGACAAAGAACCACAGTGCCTCTGCACTGAAGATGCTGTGCCTTAAGAGAGTGAGTAGTAACTGTTGGGTCAGTGAATATACACCAGCCCTGTAAATGCAGAATATACGTCCTGAACAGGGCATTTCCTCACAATGATTATGCCAGCAGCTAATGGCCACATCCAATGGGTCACCCATCCTTCCTCCCTCCCCTTTTAAAGTGACACCATCCCTGTTTCCACTCTGTATCTGTCATAAAGACACATTGATTTCCTTTTGGAGGAAAACACATATTTCTTCCCTCCTGCTAAGAAGATAAATCTGACAGTTTTTAATCAAATGTAGTTGTTCACAACTATAGAAATGTTTCCAGTGGCACAGATGAAAACCTTTTATTTTTTTTTCCTATTTTTTTTTTAAAGGGGGTTTCTGGAAGTCAAGTTTATTTGGAGAGTGCACCTGTGCTAAAAATTTTACTGTATGCACCAGCAGTTAACATTTGGGAATGCCCTATGGGCAGGTTTAACTTTACTGCCCTCCAACATAATGCCTGTCTTGTAGTGGTAACCATGAATACTGCCATAGTTAAGGGTCTGTCAGTGGTTCTGTCATAAACTCCCCTGTTTCCAGGGTTTTTATAACTCAGCCATAAAAACCTCTCTCCAAGCTAAAGCTTAGCTTACCAAGGCAGACCTGATTCTGATCTTGGCAAGGCAGATGATACATATCCCTCTGTCTCCTCTGAAATTAGCTGTGATCCCTCAGGAAGGGCTCTCACAAACCATGGGTGCAATACATGTCCAGCAATATGTGATAGATGAAGGGAGAATAGTGTCTTAGAAAGGCTTTCATCCTCTTCAAATGGCAAATAAATTGGCCTTTTTACTTTGAAGCAAGAGAAGTCAAACAACACAGTGCTTTCCAATTTAAATTGCATTTTTGCTTTAGTCTTTTATTTCTTAGAGTAACTTTAGGAGTTCATTACTGCTTAGCCTGGGCCATTGGAAAATATCTGATAGCATTTAGAAATGTGGAAAATCACTCACTATTTAAGTATTACTCTGGATTTAAATCTGTGGGAATGAATGTGGAAATGGAAATCCTGAAGAGAAAGATCACTCAAATCTGAGTACAGCCAGTGTTCAGCAACACAGAAACCATGGCTACTGTGACCTTGAAAGAAAGGGAGTGGTGTTTAAAATGTAAAATGGCAATTTATATTTCTGCTAATTTGTCTGTAGAATTAACCCAGCTTGTAGGCAAGGCTGGCTGCAATGAGCCCTAGAAGTAGAGCAAATATTGGTGCATAATAATAATTTTCTATAATGGCTGCTAGTATAGATTTGGAAATAGGTTATACATTCCTCAGTAAAATCAGAATGGGATAGATGGATGCTAGCTAAACTATGGTTTGGATGTTGTGTTAATGCCCACTAATTTAAAAAGTAGTAAACAACTACTGGATATGTGCTGGATATATTTGGATTGTGAAGGTTTTTTCTGTTCTGGGAGGAGGAAGAATTGTTCAACTCTGCCAAAATATCCATGGGTTTTTCATTCTAGGCTGAATTCTATGCTTTCCATTGTCTCCTGATGGTTGAGGTGTTCCAGTCCTCCTTATTCCCTTCCTGAATGCCCCAAAGCTGAACGCTCACCAAATATTTTTAATTTGAACCTGCAGGTACAGCTGAAAAACGGTGAAGAGAAAATGAAGGAAATACCTTGACTGTGCTACAAGAGCTGGTACCTTCACTAGCACATGCTCGTTGCTAGTGCTGCCTTTTATCTCCAGTATTTGGCATTTTTGCTATGACTTCTGACTACTTCATGCTTCAACTCAGGGGGGCAAAGGAGAGGGGGAACTGCCAATCCATCTCTTTCAAAGAGCATTTTATATGTCTAAGGAAAAACTATGGAAAATGAAAACAAATTAAGTAGGAGGGTAAAAAAGCACCTTTTATTTTCTACTTCTACACTGATAATGGACAATTAATTTTAAGGACCCTTTTTGGAAATGAGTCGGAGGTAAGCCCTGGTCAAAACTGTTCTTACTTTTAAACATTATTTCTGCTTCTGTGTTATGGGGAACTTTCATGGTTTGTGCCCTGAATTGGATAATTCAGGCCTTACTCCTGTTTAGATCTAGGCCAATGGGATGATCTTTTGTTGACCAAGGTTTCCTCTAACATTTGTGCCTTTATGAATATTCTCTCTTCAAGGTATGAAGGAAGTTTCTCCTTTTAAGAAGTCTGGTCTCCCAGTAACCTTGGGGTGGATTTACACATTTAAGTCACATCAAATGCTAATAGGAATTCCTTGGTCAAATCCTCTGCCCTGTCCCTCTTCATGCCTCACTGGGAGAAAAGAGCCATTAGTGTGTTTAAAAGTAAATTTCAAGGTTTCCTTTTTGTGCGTTCCAATGGCTGAGGTTTATTTCTCTCGTCCTTTTTATTTTATTGTGAGGCACCTTGAGTTATTTGCATGATAAGACACCCTGTAAATGGATTATATTGTAATGCATTGTGTAGGTTTAATGCTGACAACAGCTTGGTTTGGAAGTAAGATAGCAACTTAGATTTTTAGTTTCTGATGTGCCGTGCAGAGAAATGCCTTTTGAGAAGCACAAGGCGAAGCAGGAGGGACGAGGAGGAGGCAGCTGGAGTTAAGTTGTATGAATAACGTGAGGCAAGGCTGCCGTTCAAGATGAGCTGAATGCATTAACTTCTCAGCCCCCAAACTGCAGAGAATCAGCAGCACAAATGCCAGTGGCTCCCCCTTCTCTGCTCTAACACTTAATCTGGTTTTCCCCTTCATTTTTTTCCCAAGGATACCAAAGAGGTGGCAATGTTTTTTAGTAACAGCCTTTCACATGGGATGGGTGTACCTTTGCAGACACTGTGCCCAGAATATTATGTCATTATATACTACCTACTTAGGAGCTGGAGCTGGTCCCCTGGAGAAGCCCTATATTTCAGGAAAAAATGGTGAAATGAGCAAAAAGTCTGTTTTTTGGGGAGAAGTAAGTTGCCCTTAACTCTCACTGGACCATGTAATGAGTGCTGGTGCAGGAGGTTTGGCAGTCTGAGCATGGAAAACATACACTTCCCAGGAACAGGGTGTTTAAATCCTGGCAGAAAGAACTTGGCTTTTCCCCCCCAAGGTAAGTATGGAGTTTGCATTGAGTGGCTATTTCAGATAACACCACAAAAATATAAACTTGCTCTGGAGATTAAAGTGCTTTTCATCTCTGCTGAAGTTCTGCACAAGGCTGCATTTCATGTTACACGCTTGAGATACCCTGTGCAAGTGGCAGAAATATTCCTCTTTCTCCCTTTCAGTTGCAATAATAAAGCTCTCCAGTTTTTTAAAACTTTGCTCCATATAACTCAAAGCTTGAATAAAATGATAGCAATTAAATCAAAGGTGATGAATCTGTTTCAGTTGTGTCTTCTTGCCTTAATTCTTCACAGTACCTATCACCCTTGCACTGGTTTAAAGTTCTTGGGCATTTTAAAGTTCTTGGGCATCTCTTCAGCTTTTGGCATGTACATGGTATCATTTCTCACTAATAGAACTATTCACATATTCCACATATTTTAAATAACTCTTTATTATCTATAGTGGTTGAATGGAAGAAGCTAAGCAGTCGTGCAAAATTTATGCATCACTTAAATTAAAATGAAATGCTGCTCGGAATCACTTTAGGTTTCATTTTTTAGCTCAAAGTCGTCATGAATAGCATTTTGAAAAGCACTTTGATCATGGCGCTGTTAAAAAAAAAAACAACAGAGGAGAGAGGGGAGTATCTTTGGGGGAGAAGCCTTTGAAATCATAAAGTGTAACTAAACTTAGTCAGCATACTGTGACCTGTCAGGAAAGAGCTGATCCTATTTAAGCTCCGCCGCATGCGGCCAAAATACTTTAAAGAGAATTCTGTAGATTTCTGTGTTTCCTGACGTCAACGTGGCACAAGAGGAAGATTGGCTGCTATTTTTTTTTTTAAGAGAAAAAGAAATGCTTAAAAGTGCCACCAAAGCATTCCTGACTTGGGTCACTGTGCTGGTGACGCTGCAGTTTCTAGGACATATTGTCACTTGATCCAGGTCTGAGTCTGTGACTGAAAAAAGGGACATTTTGGTTTACCAATCCATTCTTTTCAATTAAAATACATAGAGGGTCTTGTCTTCCCTGCTGCTCCATGGTTATGAGGGAAGAATTAGGCACTAGCTATCCCTTACGGATGAGTGGCGTGTAAATCTGGATTAATTCTGGCAAGCTGAGGGGAGCAATACAAGGATCTGTCTCACTCCAGTGCCTGGTCTTTATGCCATTGAATCCCTCCACTGATAGAGAGATGCTGGACAGTTGTACATCCAACACCACACTCAGGGCAAGAAACCTTTAAAAATAGTTTAAATTAAAACAACTGGTGCTTTTAAAGAGAGGAAGAGGTTCTTTGTGAAGTACAAATAAATTCTCCAACTCTCTCTGTGAAGACGTCACTAACAACTCATTTAAACTCTTGTAAAGAGAGTGTTTGTGTTCTAGCAAGAAGTTTTGCAATCTGGAACAAAATGTTACTGATTGGGGAATTTGGATCTCAGCTGCTCCTGAATGACTCCAGATTGAATTCCATTCATGATGGTGCTATTATTCCAGACTTGCATGAGGGCAATAGACCTTACATTAGGGAAATCAGTGTTGCTAAATTATTATTTGATTAAAAAAAAGGAAGAAAGAGCCTTCAGTTGTCACTAGAAGTAGTACTTGGATGGCTTTTTGCTGTTGAAAATGTCTGAAGCAGTGGAAAACAAAGCTGCGCAAATGGTATTGCTTTCCATAAAAATATCCATCATGGGGACTGTCCTTTCCTTCTGTGGGAACACCTGTTTGGTGGTTTCTGCATTGTGGGGTGAGAGCATTGGATCCAAGACACCCCAGGATGCAGCAGAATATTGCAAAATAAATCAGCCTGCCTTTGAAATCTGAAAGAAATTTTGCTTTGTGTACAGGGATGCAAAGTCTGATACAGCACTGCTGCAACCTGCAAGAAAAAGAGTGATCAAAATTGGTAATAATTCTTCCATTAAGTGGGAGATAAAACTTTAATTAAGACAGCCTACTGGAAGCTCAGGATGCTTCAAGTGTGACTAATACTGACTGGCAAAAATATTAATTTCAACAAACATTAATTAGTGAGTTTTGTTCTGTGGCTGAGAAGACGGTGCTTGCATGCAAGTGTCCCTACAGGGGTGTGTGTGGACGTGCACTTTGGAGAGTGTGACATGTGGTGAGGCAGCACGAGGGTCTCACGTGTCCCCCAGTGTTGAATACAAGGGTTTGGTGCCTGAGCAATGTGTCTAAAGACTTGGACACGTGAATTTCTCACTATGATGAACACACATCAACACCAACACTGGCTGTTTATACATGAGGCTGCACCAGCACCTTCCAGTGTGTCACCAGGTGGGCTCTGAATGGGGATTTCTCCATTTTTGTGTGCCAAGGTGAACTCTTGGGAGACTCCACCTGGAGCTCTGCATCCAGCCCTGAGAGCCCCAGGATAAGAAGGATGTTGGAGTGAGTCCAGATGATCCAAGAGCTGGAATGTCTCTGCTATGGAGACAGCCTGAGAGACATGGGGTTGTTCAGCCTGGAGAGGAGAAGGCTCTGGGGAGATCTCACAGCACCTTTCAGAGCCTAAAGGGGCTCCAAGAGAGCTGAAAGGGATTTTTGACCAGAGCATGGAGTGACAGGATGAAGGGTAATGGCCTCAAACTGAAAGAGGGCAGGGTTAGATTAGATATTTGGAAGAAATTCTTTACTGTGAGGGGGGAACAGGTCCTTCAAAGTGTTCAAGGCCAGGCTGGACAGGGCTTTTAGCAACCTGGTTCTCATGGAAGGTGTCCCTGCCCAAGGCAGAGGGTGGAACAATGTGATCTTTAAGGTTCTTCCAACCCAAACCATTCTGTGATTCTCCAAAAACCTGTTCCCGCTACTTCAGGCTCCTGGCAGCCGCAGGGAGAGGTTATAGCTCTGACTTTCCCCTCCAGCTGAGGCATCTGGGGCTGTTTTCCCCTTGCAGATCCCTGGAGTTTCCCCATGGCTCATAGCCCCAAGGGACTGCACAGCTGCTTGTCCTAGAGCCAGATCAGACTGAGGTCAATGGCATAACTCGCCCTCCAATTTTTGGGGACTAAGGTTACACTGCTGATGTTACAGGAGAAGTGCTAAATGGCAGAATCAGCTGGATGGAGTGGCTACTTTGGAGTATTTTAGCTGAGTGGCTTGAGCATTTGGGTTATATTTTAGCAAGTGAGATGACCATTCTTTACAGATATTAAGAATGCAGAGCCTTGTGAATAGCGGAAAATCTAACATTTCATGGATATCAAAACTCATGCTCTTTTTTCCACAATACGAGTGTGTTGTAATTCTTTTTTTGCCCTCTATTATCCTTTTACACTGCCACAGAATGTACTTTCATCTTTTGGAAATGACCCTTTAATGCAGTGGCTAAAATTTAATTTAGGATCTTTTGTTTTAAAAGGTGTATGCTTTGTTGTACAGGAACAACAATGGGGCTTCCATGGTTTTCATTGTGACTTAGAGCAAAAATGAATTTTTGAAAGATATTTATGATATTTTTTTCCCCTGTCTGCCCATTCTGCAAACTCTGCTCAACCTTGGAGACCAGGCTGTGTTCCTCCTGAGATGTGAGCTCCTGTTACCAACACAAATTCTTCAAGTAGTGGCTTTGCTGCCTCCTTCATGCTAAAACAAACATAAAGTAATTAAAACTTAAGTTTCTTTGCAAGGTATGGAAAGAAACATGATTTAAAAGACCTTGGACAATCCATTTGAGAACCAAACTGCTTTTTCTGAAAAGAATTGTTTCTTTTTCCCCAGTGTAAAACGGAACTTTGAATGAATTTTGAATCTCAATTACCATCCTGTGTGGGCCCCAACATGAAAGTTGTTACCACTCTCAAACCATGTTTAACTGGAACATCAGAGACAGTCCCTTCAGCTGGTCAGAATAATTTCAGCTCCAAATATCTTCATGAAGAAATGCAAGAGCAGATGTTTGCATCTTTTCATTGTCTCAGTGCCTAATTCATTCAACTGCAGTAGCTACTGAGGACTTTTGCCTCTATTACTATAACTTTTAAAAATTTTTCTCTCTGGTTATCAAAGTTTTCTTCCATTCCTGCTACTGATTTTATTGCCTAATGCTGGCAATACTCTGTTATCTTTATCTCATCTTGATCTATGCTTTTTATTTGAGTTGCAAAAGACCACAGCCACAATTCAGTCTAAGAAGATAAACTAAAGTAATTCAAGCCCAGTGAATGGTTTTATTCTCTTGTGTTCGTACTTTCATAACTTACTACTCTTCTGATCCATTTTCAGCTGTAATGTATATACAATCAACTTTTTCAGACTCCTCACAAGAAAAGCTTTTGTTCACTGGGCAGTAATCAGTATTAAAAGCCTTTAAAATGGTGAAAGTCAATGACACTGGTGCATTGTCCAGATGCATTGTTGTTGATGAAGAGAACTGATATTTCTGTGAAAGACCAATTTCATCCCAAAGTTTCTTCATCTCCTGTGATCACAACATTTTTCACATATTCCTCACAATCACATAAGCTGGCGTCCACCTCTGATATTTCATTCTAGCTCAGGTAATTTTTTTCCCTCCCAGAACAACTACAGAATGATTTGATGGCTTGGAATAAAGCACTGAATAGTCTCAGTCCATTAATGGAGCCTCTACAGACACCATTATATATGAGCTCTATATATTACAGCATTTGAATCAGTGAAGAAAAAAACCTTACAGCAAGAAGACACTTGATCACAAATATAGTTGTGTCACTTGAACATTTTAAATGTAAAAGAGAAACACTTCAAAAAAGAATAAGAGGAGTGAAACAGTCCTTTGTTTTCTAGGGGAGCACAAACCTAAGACTGGTTCCAGAGATTTCAAATCCTTTAACATTAAGCTTGTGGTTAGATGCCTTGATATTTGCCATTGTTGGGGAGACACACATGTATTCTTCCCCCAGCTTTCAAATGTTTGTTTTTGAGTCATTACAAACCAGATTTCTCTGTGAGGTGTCTGGTAGAGAAACAAGATCCCCTAAGTTTTACAGTCTGCAGTTAAATGCTGTGGTCCCCACTGCTTTACAGCCTGTTAACTCCAGTGACATTTGGATCTGACACAGAGGTGGGGAACACCCTCGTGTCACCCAGAACTGTCCCATGGAGGAGGAAAACACTCACTGGAGCTGAGTTTCTGGCTCTGATTGCTTTCTCTTTGCCTCGGGGTGTCCAGCTGCTGAAGTACAACCTTTTATTGGTTTTACAGCTCTATGAAGCAGCTTTGAAGGTAGCTGATTTTGGGACACCTTGACTGGGCTACTAAGTGGAAATCCTTACTCCTTCAAAATTAATTGTACCAGACACAGATTTATCCCATGATACTGTCCTAAATCACATTTAGATGCAAACATTGCTACTTTTTAAACTGAGTCAAAGGCTGTTAGGTGCAATGGCTTTTGTTAGGTCTCATAGTAAAGCTGGAAAAGCAACTGTTGGGCATTGGAAGCTTTCATTATGTCTGAAACAAGGCAGCAGACTTGGCTAAATACAGCTGAAAATAGTTGCCACATGTTCTCTGTATAAGTCAATTACACAGTTGCTGACAGGGAAATGGTTGGCATCCACAAGAAAAGACTAAAACAAAAGCTTCTTTTCATATTTTCCCATTTCTTTTGTTTGAAACAAATATTAAACACCTATTTCCCATTTTTGACTTTTTTTTTTTTCCTGTAAGAGAATAAGTAGTAGTATGGATTTTTTCCCTTATTTTTCTTTCCCCCTCCTTTTGCACTTCTCATACTTGTTCTCCTTATTTTTCCTCTTTTAAGACTAATTCTTAAAAATTGTTAATTCTGGAGAACTTACAGAGGAAAACAAAGGAAAACTGAAACTCTCTAAAGTGGTTAAAGTAGTTTCATTTTTCTTTCTGCTGTTACAGCTTTTCCAAACCAAACTGAAATTTTGGATATTATTCACTTATTCAACTAAAGCAACAAAAAAGAAAAATGAAAGGAAATGGACAGGCAACAAAAATATTTCCAGTGCTTACAAAATATACTATGTAAATGGTAGAAAAAAATTGTTATGTTTTGTACCTTGTCAAGGGGAAAACAATGGAATTTTGAAATTTTTAATGAAAAAGTTCTTCCATTATTCAGCTGTCCTGAGAAATCCTAAGGCCTCAGCTGTTTTCATCACTAGTGTTACTGCATCTCTACTTGTCTTGGATCTTGCTTTTACAAGATGCTATCACAGCTCTGCTGTGTCTCTTCTGAATTAACTGAGCTTTTCAGCTGCATATTTTAAGTCTACATGAGTCAAACATTCATTGGACTCATCAGTCATCAGCCCCATATATCACCAATGCCAACTTTGATACTAAGATGACTCACGTCTTAATTATTTTGAATAACAAGTGTGCTCTTGTGGTAGGACAATATGATTTTGCTTGCTACAAAATGGATCAGCAGAAAGTCACCACATAATTCAGGTTAGCAAAGCTATCATGAAAATGCATGTTGGTACAAAATTGCTCATTCTTCATTATTTTCACAAGGATGATTTCCCCTCTCCCCCCACTAATGAGTCCATTAAGCAATACCTGACTTTGGAGATAACAGGTAGTTAAAAGTTTAAACATGACAATAAAGTACATTATTTTAAGTTAATTTTATATAGTGAAATTATTTCACCTGCAGAGAAGTATGAAAAACACCTATGATCCACCAGTGAGGCTGTGGTTATGTTATTTTTTGGTGATTATAATTTCCTTTTTGATTGTTTGACATCTGTAATTCAATAGAACAGTGCCGCTTTTTGTGGCTGCTGGGCTATGTTGGGCTGCACTCTTCAGACTGTGGCACAGGCCAATGAGTGGAATGAAATTTTTGGACTGCAAGTGCCTCTCCTGTCCCAGATTTCTGTAACACCTGAATGGTTCAACACCCCAAGAATTTGCCAGGAAATAGCTGGTGCTGGTATTTCCAACAGCCTCATACCAATACTGAGCAAGCTGCTTTGGAGCCTCTCTGTGCTGCTCTTTGGCTCACTGAAGTCTTTATCTCCCCTTACATCAAGCCATTTCTTATTTGCAATCTTCAGATGTTATCACAGTGGTTGCTATGCTATAAACTCTTTCAGGTCCATGTGACCAGGAAGGCCATTGTGCTCTTGCTGTCCCCACCTCTATATCCTGTGGCTACATGTTACCAAGTGGAATTATTCAGCAGTTTTACAGCTGCTTTTGCCATTTTTACATTGCTACTTCAGTGAGCAAAGTTTCACTTCTGAGTTAGAGTCTCTGGAAGTTTTTCTTTCCTTTTCTGAGATGTGAAGTTGTCCAGACTATCCATGTTGTAGGCTGGAAACAGCAAAATGCTTGGCAAAGTTGTGTCCCAAATCCTCCTCAGAGGAAAAGAAATTGTTTCTGAGATGAAATTGCCTCTTTCAGCTCAGATGGAAAGCTGGAGAAGGTAAAACATAGAGGAGCATGTGGACCACACAAAAAGTAAACAGCCACCTGATCTTTGGCCTGATCCAAACAAATGCTGTTGAAATAATTGAAAATATGCCAATTGACTTCTGTGGGATTTGCAGCAGGTTCTAAGCTGGCAACTACCCTTTCCAGCAAACAAATCTTGTCTACTTTTACATCTCAGGCTTATAGTTAATCGAGTTACTGAGACAGAAATGTCTTTGGCATGAACATGTTTCTCTGTTTCTCTTCCCTGCAACTAATAATGTTTCTTCAGGAATCGCTTCCAAAAAACTTAAAGGCCAGTATTTAGATAAGCAATATCAAAATGCTTCAGCATTAAGCTGTGGTAAGTATTTCCTCCTGTTTGTTGTAAGAAAGGAGGTTTTACACAAGCCATGTAGTCTTAACTTTCACCAAGTTAAATAAAGGTTTAGTAAAAGGATTTTGTGCCCTTTTAACCCCCAATAACCAGAGTGCATCCTGTGTGACCATTCATTACATATGAAATGGCTGTAATTTATACCAAATGGGGTAGGTGAATTCAAACAGAAAGATACCATCGATGATAAAAAGATAACACTTCTCTGTAACAGATGCTTCATTTTATGATGGAAATGGGGAAGCTGAATGCTGCAGGTGCTGGGCTGACACTAGGCCTGTGGAGAATCATTAGAGCCTCCTCAGAGATCTAGGTTTACTCTGTGTTTAATCAGCCACAGTCAGAAGAAATGGCTTCATTTCAGCTTGATGAGAGCCAGATTACAAAAGGAAGATAGATGGCCAATAAGGTTCATCACTATAAGCATATTGTCTTAATTTGAAGAAACAAGCTGGCATTCTGTGCTGAGAAAAAGTGAAGTGCAATATGGCTAGCATCAAACCCTAGCTATTTCAAGTCTCTGTGCTCCCCACAATGAAAGTATTCTGGCTGCTCTTCCTTTGACTAAAATACTGAAAAAAAATACTGCAGAAACTGCAAATGACCACATTTACTCATGAGATATCACTGCTTTTGACTCCAGAACGCTGAAACCTCTTGAAGCAGTTTTGCTCAACAATTCTCTAGCCACTTATTTATACACACATATATCATAAACATAAATGTATCTGTGTGTCTCCACGAGTGGAAAGGTTCAAAATGACTATTGATCAAAAAAAAAAAAAGGGTCTCTGAGCATAACATGAACAAGCACCTCCTAAAAGGGTCGGGGTGCCACCATCTATCACGACTGCCCACGACAGCCATGGGGACAATGGGGCTGTCAGCTGGGGCCTGCTGGGGGATGGGGCTTTCAGAAAAGATAGGGACCCAGAGCAGGGAACTTGTGCACACAAAAGATAAACAAAACTGGAGCTCTCTGCTTCCCCAATGAAACGAGTGATTCATTGCTGCTGCTCAGCTTGGCCTTGGTGCTGGGTTTTTCCCCCCTTGTGCACAAACAGAGTTTTTGTATAATCTATTTCTTCAGTGCCCTCCAGAAGAAAGGGAGAGCCTGGGAGCTCTCAGGGTAAGAGTATGGGAGCCTAACATTGTGATGGGGACAGCACAGCTTTTAATGTATATTTTACAGTAGAATCCAGATGGTTTTGTTAAAGTCAGAACCTCTTAGTGCCAGGAAATCTACAAATATCTAAACTGCGATTTTTCAGCTCATTCTGAATTGTGAATGCACAACATTTTTGTCCTCTATGGCAGATTTAAACACTCTAACAATCAGGTTTACATATATAAATTGCCTCCCATGGATCTCTAAAAAGATATTCTCTGCCTCAAGACTAAACAAAAAATTTGTGCAGAACTTGAGGTGCAAAACTGCTCAGTTTAAGGTAAATTTGGAATGGTAGAATGGGAATCCCTGCCCCAAAAGGAATTGTTAATATGTGGAGTTTGAGAAATGTTGAGAATGCAAATACTTGGGGGAGAAGTGTACAGTCAGGTTTGATTTTTTTGGGGACAAAAACAGCTGAGAAGAATGTTATGGAGGATTTAACTTGTAAATATCTTTGAATAAAAGCAGAATTTTGCGCCTTAATTCAGTAGATGAAGAGGAGGCACTGATGGAAAATATGAAGTAAAGGCCTAATAAAGTCAGAACTGGTCTTGAAGTTGATCTTAAACAGTATTTTAACCAAGTCCCAGAAGATATTATGCTTTGTGTGAGGCATGCACAGCCCAGAAGGGTCACCACAGTGGAGGAAATGGAATAAAGATGAGCAGAGGACTTCTCAGAAGCCAGCATCTGAAAAAGTATTATGAGATAAAAGCATGTTATGAAGAATGCAGTTTGCTTTTGTCTTTGTCCTTACACCAAGAACATTGCTGGCTCTTTTGGTTTTCCTTAAACTCACTCTATAAAAACCAGCTTATTTATTTTTTTCCACCTTCCTTTGTTCTAACTTCACCCCTCTTTGCATGTTAAGATGAAAGTGAAGCAACTCCCACTGACTTTACAGGTCTGAAGGGAATTAAGAATTTGACTCAACAAAATTATCCCTCATCCCACGCTTTTTTCCCCCCTGAAACACTGAAGGAACACACTCTCTTGTTCCTCACACATTTTCCCAATGCCTGTTTGGACCCAAAGCAGAGAGCTCAGAGGCAGGGAGGCAGTTCTGAGGAGCCCAGCCCAGCACATCTGTGTTTGTGCAGGACCTGCTCTGCTGCCAGCCCAGGACAGCTCGAATGGCCCCCTCGTTTTATGGCTGCACTGACACAACCCTGCAGTGAACCATGCGACCCCTGAAGTGTTTAGAAAGGTGCATTTGTGTAAGGGAGGCTTTTTTTTTCCCCCTCTGGAGTAAATCAGAGCCTCTGAGATAATCTGCACAAACACGTTATTGACTCGTCCCTTTCCCTAGGCAAGGGGAGCTGGGTTTTTCAGAGACCCAGCCTCTGAAGCATTTGCAAAGTGGAGACTTAGGAAGCTTAACAATTGGTAGAAATATTATCATCAACTATCAGGGTAACATTATCCAGCCATTCCCACCCACAGATGCACACACACATGCTGGATTTCGGCTCGGAAAGCCCTGCAAATAACACACTGTAGGTGTGTGGTCCTCAAAGTGTTTAAATGTTTGAAGATGAAGTGAGCAGGAACATCTTGCGTGCACCAGCTGAAAGAGGGTTGGGAGGAGTGGGGGGTGGATTTCCCTGGACAGATGATAATTCTCCATCCTTCTATGTGCTGCCAAACTACCTCAACTGGTGGGGGTTTATAAATTTTTTTTTCCTGGTCTCTGAAGAGCAGCTTTTCTAGTGTTTTTTGGAACACATCAAATGCAGTACAATTAAACAGGAGAAAAAAAATATATTCCCAGGGCCCTTCATTCCCTTCCTTTCCCCTGTCAAGATATTACTTAATTTAAATGCTGCCAAAGTTAATAATGAAAGACGACATCCTCCGGTGTGTCAGAGCTCAGTGCCCAAGAAGAGAAGCAAGAGTGCCTTTCTGCACTCCTATCTGCTAAATTCAACCTGGAAAAAAACTGGAGCAGATTCAGGGATACTGTAATTAGCAGGATTTAAAATGATCTCTGCAGGTCACTTTTCTTGGCCCAGAATTGCCCAAGAACTCGACACCTGAACCGAATATCTGAGGTGCCTGTGCCATCACATGGTGCCTACAGAGTAAGGCTGGAGGTGCCACCAAGGCAGCCAGCCTGGGTATGTGCCACCCACAGGTACTCCAGGAAAACAAACTGCCTTGGAGCCATAGATTTCCCTTACAAAAATGATGGAAAGTGGGCAGAGCACAGTTCAAAGATTCCCACCAGGATTTTGCCAGTAAAACCACAGGGCTTTTTGAGGGGGAGGAAAGAAGGGAATTGGTGCTTGCTGAGGACCTGGGAGGTTTTGGGATGAAGGAGGTGACAGGAGTGAAGGGACTCTTCACATTTTCCCCCTCCTCCACTTTTCCACAAACCCAATACACTGCTGAGGCACTGAACAGAGCAGATGAGCAGTGCCAGACCTCACTTCATTGCTTTTTCCTAGACCCCCCTCCCCGAAACATTTTTCCCTTTTCTAAAAATATTTTGTATGTGAATCAAAGGGGGAAAAGAAAGGTAATGCACAAAGATACAGAGCAGCTTATTAATTAGTGTGAGGTGCTCTCAGTGCTCCTGCATATATGGAAGGGCTAAAAACGTAAAATACCGAGGTGACATTTTTGCAGCTGCTGGGCCTGTGCAGTGTTACTGTGATGTGCAAAACACCCTTTCTTGGGTAAATCACTCTCAGTGTCAAAAAGTTGCACAAAATTTTGAGATTTTGACACTGAAGCTGGGTTTTGGGATTTGTGCTAGATTGATACAGGGAGGAATATTCTCCCACAACTCCACAATATTGCATGTAATATTTGGTGGATTTGCACTCCCCTGTCCTCAGCAACAGCAGCCTGTGGAGGTTTGGTGGTACAAAATGAATTTTCTTCCCAGGGAGGGCCTCCCCAAGGTGCTCCTGGTCCTCTCTGGTCTCTAGCAAGGCAATCACAGTCTGCAAAGAGCACAGGAGGAGCTCTGCACACCAGGGCATTCACAGGAGGAGCTCTGCACACCACGGCACTCACCTGCTAAAGGCCAAGGTCAGAGCCTGCCTGGCTGCGGCCCAGCACACCTCAATCACAGCAGTAATGGCCTTGCTGTGCAGCTGATGGAGCAGACATCATGTGATGTCTGTCACCACTTCCCAGTTCCACCCACAGCTCGGGCCTGCCCTCAAAGCAAGGCTTGTGCTCCTCTCTCTGGGCCTGCAGGAAGGTGTTGTGCCCACCTTGACCTTGTGCCTCTGACACAAAAAAGTGGAGCATGGGCAGCCCCTGGTACCCTAAATTGTGAGGAGGTGGGAGCCCACTGAAGCAGCCTCAAAAGGGAAATATAACAGTGTTTGAACCCAGTGACTGCTCTGCAGCAGACACTGATGGTGGAAAAAGGCTTTGCCTCTCTTCCATCTCTGACTGGAATCTCTCTTCATTCATCTTTAGCTGTGTGAGCTTGCAGTTTAAAGAAAAAGAGCAGAATACCAACAAACCAATGCCTAAGTTTTTAATGAAATCAGTTTCATGTGACGAAACAGAAAAGTTGCCTTTCTCTTGCACAGCAAGTGCCAAGAACAGGTTAAATTTTTCTCCTCAATGACTATACTGAGAATAGTTCAGATTTTATCTGTCTGTAACCATTCTTCTCTAAATAACTGCTGTTTATCAGCTACAAGTTTTAGGGAGTTTGTGGCTGGTTGGTTTGATGAGAGATCAGGGCCTGTATGATTCCTAAAAGCACCAAAACAAAGGGAAAGTTACTACTAGTTTTGAATGATTTCTGAAACTATTTATTTGCTTAAATATATTTATATTGTGCAAATCTTCACAAAACAGTGAAAGGCCATGCCTGGATCCATTGCCCAACTTCCATGTACCTGTTTTCCTGCTGTATGTCCCCTGGTTTCCCTGCTAGGCAGTGGGTAGAAAAAAGGCTGGTAATTTATGATTCCTGTTAATACTGTAGGCTGGATGTGTTGACAATATATCAATAATTATTTCTGGTGAGACCTGAACAGTGTAGCATGGGTCTCTGTAGGATGACTCATTTTACCAGAAGACAGATATGTGTGACCTGAGTTTTATGACAGATGTCAAATACATCGAAACGTGGTGTGAGGGAGATCATCTTATTGGCAAAGTAATGAGAAGCTGGTGGGAAGATTAATGTTAAAACTGAATTGTGTGGTGCCTCCTTCACTCTGTTTTTTTGATAAGTGGTGCTGGGGCAGCAGGGAAGGGGTTATCCTCAGCCTTGTGTGGGCCAAAAGTGGGAAAATTTGGAGGAATGATAATATTAACCAATGTGATAACTTTCATGAGGAGATTGAAAATAAATGTCTTTTTGAACGGGAAGGAATTGTTGAGGGGTTGGTAAATGTGGCGCAGTGAGGGGAACAAACAGCTAACCAGAAGTGCGGCCTAAATCTTTCAAGGTGACTGCTGTCTTGACAACTTACATGGGTCTTATTTTCAGCCAGTGTTAAGCCTCCCACCTTGTGAAAACCAAGCCCTCGTGTTTCGTGCTGGCTGCCACTGAGCAGAGATCAGCTGCCCCCTTGGGAAGCAAAGCCTCTCCTCCTGCAGAGCCACCACAGGGAGATTCCTCTGCAGAGCTGGGCTCTTTGCTGCTGGAAAGCAGTTCCCTGTCTCAGGCTCCCACATCAGTGCATTTCCCTGACATCTTTGGAGGACTGGGGTGGGCCAGCATGGTCTTTAGGTGCCATCAGAACAGCGGTCAGAAAACAGCCCCCATCACACTGTTCTGCTGGTGAGCTCTCCCTTCACAATCCTGGGCTCCTGCTGCTCCTCAGGATAAAGGAGCTCCAATGGAATGTCAAATAAGAGCTCTGGGTGCCAGCCTTGCCCTGCTTTGCTGTTGCTAAGACCACCTCTTATACAGAGAACTCCAAAGGATTAATAATCACAAAATCGTTGAGTCAAAGACTGGTTTGTGTTGGAAGGGACCTTAAACATCATCTTGTTCCACCCCCTGCTCTGGGCAGAGATGCCACCCACTATCCCAGGTGGCTCCAAGCCCCATCCAACCTGTCCTTGAACATTTCCAGGGATGGGGTATCCACAGCTTCTCTAGGCAACTTGTGCCAGGCATCAACATCCTCACAGAAAGGAATTTCTTCCTTATATCCAATCTAAATCTTCCCCTTTTCAGCTAAAACCATTACCCCTTGTTCTATAAAATTATTATCTCTCCATCCTTGATGTAAAGATGGTAAAGAGCTGCCTCCTCTGGCAATGAGGAAGAAAGTCTGATTTGTGGAGGCAGGAAAAAAGATTCCCGCTGTCTTGATCATATTTGGTTGTGTAAAAACACTGCTAGAACTCCACAGGGAGGGAGTTTTCTGTTACCCAAAACTGTGACATTATCCATGGAGCAAAATTTTGGGGAAAGCCTGGAATATTATTCTAGGAGCAAGGTTTCGGGAAAGGTCTGCATTGCAATGCACAGATATTTTTCCTTGTTTGTGCAAGAAGGGCGCCTTTCAAGTGACACAGGTGCTTCAATGTAATAACAAGGTCAAGCTTGAAAAAAAAATTATATACTTTGAATAATTGAGCTGTATTTTTAGCCCTCATTTTGTGATCTGTGTCACATATATATATGTGTGTGTGGCTCATTTCCCTGCTCACCAGAGACACTTTTGCCATATTCAGGTTTGCTACCTAGAGAAGAGGCACATGGGCACTTGGTGAGCTAAAGGCACCTTTTGACTTCTCTCAGCACAAAAAGAGTTGCGGGATTTTTCTTGCTTTCTTTTTTTCTTGGAAAGATTATGATTATAATTTCACTACAAATAGGACAATTTTCTTTCATTCAGCTCTAATAGTGGCACAAATTTAACTATATTGTGCTAGCAGGCACTGATATATTAATTAAAATATAGACTAATTATTTACCCTAGTTAGTTCATACAAATCTCAATAGTGTAATCAGTGGACTCCCTTAAGGATTTTTGTCATATTCAGCAATTGAAATGGTTTCTCTTTTTTCCTCTATTCAGGATCAGAGTTAGTTTGGGATTTTCTCTTTCAGGTTGGTGCTTTAGTGGCCTCCAGAGCCCTGATCTATGCAGGGGGATTGTGCTGCCACAGCCACACTGACTGGTGCTAATAGGTGAAAAAAAACCTACAAAAAAGTTATCTTAGTAACTGTGCCATTGTGGTGAAGTCACTCTTCCCAGCCTCAACTTTGAGGAAATTCCTGACCTCGTGCTGGTTCCTCTGTGGTGCATTTGGTCACACATAGCCAGAATGGTTTCTGGGAAGTGGTGCTCTGATGTTCTTCAGCATGAACAGATGTGGAACAATGTTTACACGGGGAAAATGTTCAGCCTGTTTTGTAAGGGAGGGGAAGGAATGCCTCCTGGCAGAGCAGAGGCAGAGCACTGGGACAATGTGGAGCTGAGCCTTTATTAAAAGGACCAGCAAATCTGAGTCCGGAGCTGCAGCACAACTTGGGATGCCCAACTCAGGGCTAAGTTGATGCCAAATGTTTATTTTAAACACAGGTGGTGTGAAGTCAGGTCACAGGCAGGTCATTAGTCACAGACAGGTGACTTCGTTGGAAGGGAAGAAAAAAATGTTCAAAGCAAAGGTGTGAAGGAGATGAAGGATAAGGTGAGTCTGAGTAGGATGGAGACTGACCTAATGTGCATCTTGCAACCCTGGCAAACTCAAAAACACCTTTTGTTCCTTCAGCATACAGCCATCAGTCCTCAAACCCTGTATCCAGAGCATGGAAAATTGAAAAGAGCAGATTAAGATTTCCTAGTTTTTCTTCCTTTGTGCTTTTCTTTCAGTGCCCATCCCTACTTCTCATCTTCCCTCCACTTTCCCTTTTTTCTCATCAAGAAGACTGAACAGAACTGAAGAGAAGAAAGTGCATCATCTAACTGCTGGAAGAGACAGTGATGACACTCTGTGCAGCGCTTCATATGGACAGTGTAATTAAAAGTTGTGTCTTTTCCCCTGCTGAAAGAGGGGCATGACCAAAATAATTTGGGTATGGAATACCAAACCCAAGCTGACTGTTGTTATCAGTATTGTTGGTGGCACCTATGAACCAAGTTCTCTAAATCCATGGGAAAGTATAGCCTTCTTTAAATATAAACTTCCTGCAAACAAGCACTGAAAAGATCAAACAGAAATTAACACACAGGCTGAGATTTAGACTTTCCCAGTGAGACAGTGTAAGACTATTTAAAAACATGCCCTAAACAGCAGAGTCATCAGCGTTCCTGGTAGTGCAGCTGTGTATCTTTGAAAATCAGGCACCCTTTAAGCATATTTTCATCATAATATAACCAATATACATTTTATTTTATCTCCTTTCCCTGTTCTACTTGTGGTTTAACCAAGTGTGAACCAAGCTAACATGATTAGACACCTTGTTTTTCACCAGTCATTTCTGTTTGCAGTCTTCCATAAAGTGCTTCAAGTGAATTTTAATATGTTGATGGTACTTCCTGGAGAGATTAATATTCATAATAAATACCCCTTAGAAATAATCTTCAGCAAATCCTTTTGACAGAGGAGTCAGGGCTGCTAACAACAATAACTACTACAAAATGCAATTTGGTCAATTACTTTAATTAAATTTCACTCTGTAATGTCTTCTCATTTATATAGTAAACTAATAGGGAAAAAGTACATCATCCTTATTTGCTTTCACTTAAATGCCCAAAACTGTTTCCTTATGTTTTGCTTTACCATTTGCAGCTCTCTCAGCTTCTCGGAACATTTGAGATAATTATGGGTTTTACAAATAAAGCTTATTCTTCACCAAGAAAGGTTGAGACTTTCTTTGGAGTAGGCTTTCCTAGAGTAAAAACCTTGACTACACAGATCCTAATCTGGTATTTACAGACTGGCTGATTTTGGATGGTGCCAGCATTCCAGTGTAAATGGTAAAAGTGTCTACATTTCATCAAATGCTTTTTTAATTATATTGTTTGAAATTGGAGTAAAAAGGAACACAGCTGTCTGGAGATTTTGGTAGCATACAGGTTATAATGAACTCATGAGAAATAACATAGCAGTCTCCTTAATGCACTTTACTGCACTGAACAAGGAATTTTACACTGTGGGCTACATTCTCAGCTGGGGTAAATTGCCATGTCTCTGATTTCCTCACTGTTCAACAGCCTGGTTCTGAGCCCCTTGCTTTAAAAAAAAAAATCTCAACTCTCATTTTCAACAGTTCATAACAGGAGAGGATTTGGCCTGGGTTTATTATGGTGCAATTGTGTGTAAATATTAAGGTCATCTGTTATCTGGAAAAATGCATGAATTAAGTTAAAATCGGTAACTGTGAGCCCACTGTATCAGTAAAATCAATAAAGCTGTTTCCATGAGCACTGTGAATATTCATGTCAACAATCATAAGACATATGGGAATGTAAAGCATGCACGTATGACAATTTAGTGATAATTTTAGGGCAGGCATTGTTTTGGGGAGCTGGTGCTGTAATTCCTCTGCTACAGCACTAGCAGCAAGTAAAGCTTCAAGAGGGAGAAACAATTCATTTTTATTGTGGGGCGAGCTGGGGAGGGGCCGCAGAGGGAGCCCTTCTTAGATGCCGAAGTAGAAACCACAATATTTCCCCCCATGATTTCACAGAACTCCTGTAAACTGCAGTTTCTTCAGCTGGCTTCCAATTTCTCTGCCAATGCTATAAATTTTGTTGGGAAGATGAAGTCCTACAGTGCAATTAACTCCAAAAGTGGTACAAAGCAACGGCGCACAGATACCGGGCCGCAGTACTTAGCACTTAACTCTGAAATTCTGATAAGCCCTATCAACTCAGGGTTGTGTTTAATGTTCACTCCTGCTTATATACTGAAGATACAACCTAGCGGTCACAGTGTTAACACTCCCCAATATCTATTACAATTAGTTTTTGATTAAGAAGCCTAGCATGGCTTTTGAAGCCTTTTATGTTGTGTCAAATGGCTAGTGATGGAGTGAGATGCACAGACACCTCCCAGTAACAAAGCATCTTGTAAAAGGTTTCAAGTGAACTATTTTATCATCCTAATGGAAACCAGATGACTCTAACTCCCCCTTTAATTTCAACTATTTACTGAAGAGTCCTTGTTTTGAATTACTTAAAGATTTATTCCAAACCACTATCTCATGCATTAAGAATCACTAATAACAAAGCCATTCTGAGCAGAGCAAAGCTTTTAAAAGAATGTGACTATGCCATTGCATTTATTCTTAAGTTTAAACCTCGTTTTTTAATGGCTTTCACATTTTTATATCTCAGTTTATTTTATTGGTGTGTTTTATTTTGATTTTTATTTTTTTCCCCTTGAAATCCCAAACACATTTTTCTACAGCCATTTCCAGCTCACTCTGCTTTTTCCTGCCCTACTGATGGGCACTGCAGGCTGGAGCTTGGATGGTATAGCAGAACCTGTGCATGTACTCCTTCCTACCATCATACAGACAGCCTCTGCTTTGGATCTCCTCAGTGGGTTTAGCACAGGAAGGGCTGCCAAATTAGGGCCTTGGGGAAAATTGTGTCCACCATGCACAGCTTCGTTGTTTCTGCTGAGCAGTAAAATTTTCAGGGGACGAAAGTGTCGCTTCGTGTTAACCACTGTGGCCTGATGGCTGGAGCGACCCCGGAACAACGGGAGCACCAGGGGCAATCTGCTGCTTTGCCCTTGCCCACTATCTCTTTCAGGCTCATCCCTTCCTCCCAGGCACATCTCTGCCTGCATTGCTGCAGAGGGAACCCTGGAATCGGCGGGATTAACTGGATTAGCGGTGCAGAGCGAGCCTCCTCTCTCTGCCGCTGCAGTATCTGCTGCCTGGGGTGCAGACCTCCCCATTTCCATGGAGCCTTGCAGAGACACAGAAATTGCTCTTAATGAGCACAGCCATGAACTGGTTTTCATCCCAAAATGTGACACTGTTATTTACATCTGTCAGTGTTTTACTCAGCTCCCCTGCTCCCTGTGGACTATCTTCTAAGATGCGTCAGGCAACGCAGCTGCAATATTCTTTTGCCAAAATGCCCTTTTGACTCAAAAGTTCTTCAGTATACATTTTAGTGGCAGGAAAAAGATTAAAAATTGGCATAGCTAATTATAAATAGATTTTTTTAAAGGTAAATTTATGAGAAAAAGATACATGTAAAGGAAGAAGAAGGTGGAGAAATATGGCTGTCCAAGGATAAGAGGTTGTATATTAAAGTGTAGCCATTAAAAGTCTTCAAGAACCTTAGCTGTATTGAATAAGGAATTTGAACAAATAGAAGATGGTCTATTTCTAAAAACATTAAACAGAATTTTGTTGCAATGAACATCAATAACTATTGACCTTTTGCTATCACGAGTCTCCTGAGCCACTGAAACAAGCAGTTAACAAATCAGACACCCACACCAAATGGACAGATGTTCATCCTTCACTGAGATTTCTACTGTGTGAAGATGTATTTTCCAATCTAGATCAAGTCTAGAGGTCTTTAGTAACTCTAGGCCTGTACTGGTCTTTGAACAGAGCTAGAGTTCATGGGATGAGGGGAGGAGGGGAGTGAAGTGTTTTAGGTGGGATTGAACCTCAGGTCATACAAGGGCAGTGATAGGACAAAGGGGAATGGCTATAAACTCAGAAAGGGCTGGCTTAGATTAGATATTAGGAAAAAAAATCTTCACTAGGAGAGTAATGCGGCACTGGCACAGGCTGCCCAGAGGAACTGTGAATGCCCATCCCTGGAAAAGTTCCTGGCCAGCCTGGATGGGGCTGTGAATAACCTGCTCTAGTGCAAGGTGTCCCTGCCCATGGAAGAAGGTCGGAACCAGATGATTTCTGTGGTCCCTTCTAAACCAAACCAGTCTGTGCTTCTGTGATACCAAACAGGATGCCAAAAGGAGAGGCATGTTAAAAACATCAAAGGTAAAAACATCTACAGCTGCTCTCCTCTTATTCTGCTGTAACAAGAAATATTTTAAAAAATATCTTCAATATTTTATTTTATTTGGTGGGTAAAACAGGTATTAATTAATAGCTCTCTATCATTAATTAGTTTTCATAATCATGAGTTAGACTTCATCTGACAAACAGGAAACAGGAACCACAAAATAAAATGGTCACATGTTCATGAGAAGATAGAAGTATTAATTCTCAGTTCTTCAGCCAAGCCATTAGTCTGAGTTGCATTTTTAGCCTGAGACTGCATATAAAATATATAAAGCATAAATACTTCTGCACATGCTGGCACACAGAGAGGGTGACTTCTGTATATCATTAAGGAAACTTTAATAAAATGCATTTTGGTAGAAGTCAGGGAGAAAGGCTCTTCTCCTGCCAGTGTAGCAAGAATTGTGTGCTGCATCCACAGGCCCAGAAACCCTTTCAGTTGCACCACAAAATATCCCACCAATTTTCTTTTAGTGTGCTTAAAATGCCCTCTGCTTTTTGATTGTACATTTTAGATGATCTTAGATGTTTCTCCAAATTTACTCAGTGTTCAGATAGCAGTGCTTTGCTTAATATTCAAACCTAGCATTTTTTAAACACTAGAAAAGTGTAATATTTATGCACAGAATTACTTTCCCATAGTGTGAGAACCATGATGATTACTGTTGAAAAACTGGAAATTACTCTCCCTTCTAACATAAAGTTCTATACATTTTGTATAATTTTTAGTTAAAATAATAATTAAAGGTAAAAGCCAACTGATTCTTGTCCACTGAAGTTTGCATGATGAAAACATGGCAGGAGAGGTGTAATTAGTCTCAGATCTGGCTGCCTTTATTTCCCAGCCTGAACAACCAGGGACCTATTTAGAGCCAAGTCAACTAGGACTAATTGTGGGCCTAAGAGTGAGGCCTGGCTTCATGGTGAGTTTGATATTCAACTGGAAAAAACAGATAGGACTGCACAGGAAAACTGCTGCTGAGCTGATAAGCCAAAAGGAATTGAAAAGAAAAAAATCTCAGTTTTTAGGATGTGGGGGAGACATGCTGAGAATTTATATTTCAGGAAAAAAAAAAGGTGTTGGTAAAACTTTTACCATTGGCAATTTAAATTATAGTTAGAATATATTTAGAATTAATAAGCAGCTCTAGTAATTGCTGGTGGAATATTAAATCCAAATATTCATATATTTTAATATCTTCCTTGTAATGAACAAAGGGACTAGGGATATGTTTGGGGATGGAACCAATTCTTTAAATATTTTATATGCTGCAGGGTTGTCAACAGGACAGCATCAGTCTGAGAATCAATTGCAGAACGAACAGCTGTGCAGTACTTTTTTCAGTGATTCAAATAAATTTGCTCTCCATGAATTAAAAAATAATTTGTTCATGAGATGAGAGAGATTAGAAAAAATGAGAAATGAATGTCTTAAAACTCAGTCTCCTCTAGGTTTGATTTTCTGATGCTTTTAAAATATTGGTCCTTGCCCTTTCCCAAGTTATTTCTATTAGCTATTTTCCTAAGCTTGCTATAAACTGCCATTTTTCCTCTCTGTTAATTATTAATATGACCTGTTTATGTACCAGTTATCCAGCTAACCATTAATGTCTGTTTACTCATTGATGACCTTTGCAACTACATGCCAGGCACATGGCCAGTAAATGTCAACATTTTTTAATAACCTAAAAAATACTCTTCATAGCTTATCTACCTAAATTTTTCTGATGTGAAAAACAAAATTTAAATATTACTTATAATTCACATACATCTGTATAAGGATTTTGCAGTCAAATAGCACAGTAAAAGTAAAGAATAAAAAAAATCTTTACTTAAATTCCTTACTTATGATTTTGTTTTAAAATACATTACCACAGGAAAAAGTATAGGTCCGGTTTGCGGGCATAATAAAATGCTTCACTAAAAGAATTATAGTAGGCAAATCTTTGTGTTTTTTCCATCATAATTTCAGTATTAATCTGAACACAAGTAAGATGTCTCTTCCACATGTTCTACTATAAGCTAAAGGCTACACGAGGGATGCAATTGGATTAAACCTTAAAGTGATGACACTAATTTTTACTCATGATAGCAAACCTTATGTATATTTTTGCTCACTAAATGTGCCTAATTTAAAAAGAGAAGGAGCAGCCCAGGATGAAAAAGAATATGAGGGCACTTCCCACCCAATTTGATATAGCTGTAGGGTGGCCTCATCCAATCTGCTATAGAGATAAGTGAAACAGGCAGGTTTCTTTTTCCTTGGTCCACTAACATCCTTTCCTAAGAAAAGCCTTGAAATATTGTCTTTGTGATTACAATTTGCAGGTTGGAAATTGGCTTCCTATTGAAATATTTTCAAATATTAGCATCATCCCAGCCATAAGTAATGGTGATGGCATTTACAGAGATTGCAGCTTTGATATATACATAGGTATATGTTCACATTTTCTCGTTCATTGGAGTTCTAACTCCAGTAAAAATTAGGTCTCTTTTTTTTCCTTTTTTTTTAGTTACAGCCTTGAACACTTGCTGTGACTGTCACTTTGTGTTGAATTTATCGTACAGCATGTGAGTTGTAAGGCTGAGGAGCAATCTGTCATAAGCCATTTTATCAATAATCTCCGAAAGGGTTTGTTTTGGTCCTGGCTGGGAGGTAAGCTTTCTAGATTTGTACCCTCGGTTCCAGAGACAATTTGGGCTCAATAGTATTGTTTCAAAGGGGTTTGTCTGTGCTGTAACACATTTACTTAAGCCCTGTGCTTCTGTACAGGGTGGTTATACAGTACTTCAAGCATATAAATGCCTTTCAGGTTTTCTGTACTGAATGATAACTCACCTTGTCTTTCTCGGTGAGGTAGGTAATAAATAGAAATCTGGACTGTAACTGAGACATTCTGACTTAGTTAGATCTTCTGGTGTCCTGAAAAAGACAAGTAGACTCAATTACCATGCCAGCAACTACATGAAGATTGTCAAATTAAATCCAAAAACCTATGTTTAAATAACGGTATGACAAAACCTGAAAAAAGGCAAGAATATCAAGCTCTTCTGACATTTTGACCTGGAGTTACAGCACTTTGGAAACAAAGAAAAATATTCTTTAAAATGTGCATTATTAGCGTGAAGGACTGAGGGGCAGGACTTGGTCAAATCCATCTTAGCCTGGAGATAGGGACAAGTGGCAATACAGCCATTAATCTAGGCTGCATTCCTGCTTTTTGTTGTGATAACCACGTGATTTATTTGTTAAATGTGTAAATATATTACTAAAAGGGGGAAACAAGTATACTATACTTTTTCAAGGCTGTTTTTAACCAGCACCTTAATTAAGTCACCAAGAGCCTCGTGAGCTGGATGAGCGTTACGCGGAATTAGCGTCACCCGCGGCTGGTGGGGAGCTATCCCCAGGTTCAAGCACAACAGCTGTCTAATGGGGTACAGTGACACTGCACGCCAGGGGAGGACGCGAGGAAGCATTCCACATCCGATTGGAACCGCAGGGAGACCTGAGTGGGAATTTAATTATTTCTGCTGGAACTTCTTCAGAACATTGGCTCCGGCACCCCGGCCTGGCGAAGCGCGCCGCGGAAACTTTAATGGGCTGCAGTTGTGCAGGGGAGGCTTTTCTTTTAGACATCACTGAAAGACAACAGCTCAGCACACCTCAGCATTGTCAGGGCAGCAAAGGGATCCAGTGCTGACTCAGAGGACAGTGCACGAGCTGGAATTGTCAGCACCATCCTTTGCAATGGCCAAAGGAGGTGTCTGATCTAAGAGTGACCTAACTCAACACGTCTCAACTTGTGAGACAAGGGACAAGGATCAAATGTAATATTCCTGTGGGAAGGGGTGTTCTCTGCTCATCTGCTTTTATGTGCAAAGCAATGACATGTTTAAACAGGGTTTCCACCTTGCCCCCCCTCCAGTGCTTGTTATTTATAGAGAGCTGTTTAAGTTTTCCAGATAAATATGTATTCAGAGTCTTTCCAAATCATATAATGTGCTCTACAGATCAGAGCAACTCCATTTAAAATTGTTTTTAAAAACACAAGGTATAATTTGGTAGACAGGAACAGCTCTATTGGTTTCATAGAGAGCTGGGCATTTATTTTCCACTGTAAAGATCATAATATTTACCCAATGGACCAGAACAGCTCCTTCTTAGCCTTTACTCCTTCTATTATGCCACAATTATTTAAATACAGATTCTGCTTGCATTACTTATTTTGTACCCAAGTGGATGGGGATCACCGGGGTGAGTGAGTAAAAGGGGCAAGGGTTGTCTCATGCAGCCCATCATCTTCTGGAAGTCTGGTTGCAGATCTAGAGATAATAGGGAGAGATTAAGAACCGACTGCTTCCTGACTATTTTTATTTATAATGTATTGTTCATTTCTCCCTCCAGTTCAGTGTGAGAGCAGGTTATTCAGCCATGTGTTCTGTGCAGTGCAGGTGGGAGATATTTTAAATGCCTGTATGCTGACAAGGTGAGTGGTTAGGGCATGATTTTGTTATATACGTGTGTAGATGTGTGTGTATGTAAGAAAGCACAAGAATAATTTCCATGTGATTATTACTTTCCTGCTTTATTTTTGTGTGGCCTCAGAAGGCAGGAGCATAAATCCATACTGCAGGGATAGGCACTGGTTTGTTATTTATTTTTGGGGAGCTAGCAGAGTGCTTGATACCATAAAGACTGCAGCCGAGCAGATGCATGTTCAGAAGCACTTACCAATGGTATAATTCAAAGTACTTCCTGGTGATATAAAGGAGATGTTTCTGCTGCAGTGGTTTCCTCATGTGTGGGCATTGCTGCCTTAGGCTTTCAAAAACCTTGGGATGGATTCACCCAGAAAGGAAAATTAGCAACTTAAATTACCAGAGTAGTCAGTGGCCATGGTCTTGGGGCTCGCTGATGCTAAATGATGGCATTTACACATATTTTATATCTCTTAATTCCCATATTTAAAAGAATCCTTTTATCTGCATCATATTCCCTTATTTTTGATCAGGCCTTATTCTTCCTCTCATTTCTTTTAATAATTTGGTTTTATAATCAATTAATACAGAGAGTCAAATATAGTCACTACAGAACTAAGTGCAAAACATGTCCAAACCACTTTCTCTTGTGTTGAAAGATATGATCCATCAGGGAACACCCTTCTCTAACTTATTTTTCCAGACTTGGTGTCTCCCTTAGCCAGTATGTCAATATGCGGCCACAGAAGCAGAGGTAGGCACCACATTTGGTGTATATTATTTTCTTTATTTAAGAAGCTAACCAAAGATGCTGCATGGCGTGATTGTGATTTTCACCTACACGTGATGATGGCTGAACTGCATGATGACTAAACTGTTGAATTTCTTTTTTTCCACATTGTGCATTTCATCCGGCTCTGTGACTCCTTTCTCTCACAGCCCCTTTCTTCAAAGAAACTGCCCTGTCAGCAAGTTCTCAGTCCTCTGTCACGTTCTGCTCATGCCTCCCCATAGTCAGCTGGTTCAGTTCCAGCTCCACTACAGGCCTCTGAAAACACAAAATATTTTCTTTCTTCCAGAAACATAATTCTGATTTATATCCCAGATGAGCAATTCAAAAAGCATTTGAACACTGAAACGTAGTTTGAGTTTTGGAGCTATACTGAGTTACAAGAGATGAAATCTCCTGAAGTTCTGGAAGTGTCTAGTGTGGGGTTTTGGCCAAAGGTATTCTCTGAACAAAACTACTTAAAGAAATTTTCTTCCTGATTGACAAAAGGAATGGATGAGTATCAAGTGTTTAAGCTGCAGATAGTTACAGGAGTGGTCAATTTAGCCAAGGTTGCTGATAGAAGGCAGCTCTGGCCTCAGTTACACACTCTTGCAATTTGCTTCACATCTACACTCAATATCTGGCCAGGTTAGCCTGACTGAGAGCTGCTGGCTCTTTGAGCCCTCAGCAAGGTTGGTTTTCAGGCTGTTCCATGCCCTGACCTGGCTGGGTGTGCATTCACACATCTGCCATGCAATGGGCATGTCAGGGATGCCCAGCCCACGAGGAAGATGAAGATGAGGTTGGCAGCAGCTTGAGCACCAGCAAAAATCCTCTGTTGGGTCTGTTTTGACCAGGACAGCACTTTCAGGCATGGATGTTAGGCCCATCCATTAATGTCTGGCTAAACAGGGTCATTGCAGGGTCTCTTGGAGGGATCTAATTAGAGGTCTGTTTTTCCTTTAAAAGTCCTTGCCTAGAATTTCCCTTACTTTTCCAAACACCCTAAAGTAGACAATACATCACAATGAGGTCAAAGCAGAGGAAAGGGAGAAAAAAAAAAAAGATTCCCAACAGCTTCAGAACAATGTCAGTTTTCATTTATTATCTAGAAGTCATGTGAGTTCTAAAGTCACCAATCATCATCAAGAGAAGAATGGATGCATGCTTGACAAGGAAGATGCTGTCTGTGGCAGCATAATATTCAATTTACTGCCAAGGCTACTGACTTGTGGAGCAATAGGAGAATAAGTGAAATAATTGATTTCTTACCTTGAAGGTGATATGGCATAAGAATTACACTAGCCATGCTAACTGTCTCTTTTAAAGCAACTTTCTGGATTCTGTATTAGTCCTCTGTAAAAGCAGAAGTTCTTTAAGACTTTCTTGGAGCCATACCATGAAAACACCCTCTTTCTTAGTATGTTAAGGGTGCAAAGAAAAACCTGATATATGTTCCTACCAGAACCCAGGCTTTTTGCTTGCCTGAGATTGCAAACAGCTTGCAACAAAACCTAAACTACCCCTTTGCTACTCTTTGTATTCTGCCCCAAAAGAAACGTTTTTGTGGCAGCTTTGGGTGGAGGTCCTTGGAGAATGAGCAGAGGGCATCGGATTTCTTTAACACGACCCTGCCCCATTCCTATGCCTATATATTGTCTATTTAGGGAAACATTCCACTGTCCTTGCTCATGCTGAGCAGCCCTGTAGATATAAATCATCCTGCTGTGGAAGCAGGCACAATTCAGTGTGACTAACAGACCCTTCTGTGCTGATGAACATTAATGGATGTGGCATCGTCCATCCTGGTGGAGATAAAGCAGTGGCACTGCTCGTGGAGTAAAGTATGAGTAAATGCAGCAACACATCAGCTAAGGGGAGGAGTAAACTACCTGGGGTGGGAATCTGCCAAATGACAGAAAACCACTTTACTGAGCTGAATGGTTTAATAGTCTTTTATATATTGTCTTTTATATGTTTATATCAATAATTACACTTCACAGTTGGAAGGAGCTGTAAGAGTGGTAAACCACCAAAATACACAGGGGCAGGAGTATGGTTTTAGAGTGTGGGACTGACTCTCTTGTAGTAGTTGTCAAACATGTTCAATAAGGAGCAGTTTTTAATGCTCAGGAAGAGGTTAAATTCGACAAACTTAAATATTTTCCAAAACAATTTATATTTATTAATGGCTACTACAAAATCCATTTGCCCATAATCAAGTGAAACTTGAAGGTGCTGCCTTTCTTAAGTGCCGACAGTCAACAATATTAAAGTAAATAGTGGAGGACATTCCAAGATAGTATTAACACAATTGATTTATTGATGATTGCACAATGGGAGGTTATCTTTTGTTAATTGACTCTGTAAATAAGATCATAGGCGTCTCAAGCGAAGGAAAAAAAATCTATTGCTACTAGAAAGTCAACAGGGTGTGCTGGCTGTGCCACTCCATAAAGTGTCTGCTGTGCTGTAAAACTCACAGGGCTGGGTAATGGCTGTGGGGCATTTCTACCTAAAGTTTCTAACAAAACTCATGCATACATGGAAGGGACACCCCAAATGTTGTTAGCTTGGGCTATCCTGCATGGAAAAAGCAGGAACCATTCCTAGAACTCATAAATACATTTTGGTGGAATCCATACAGCATAATTAGGAGTCCATAGAACAGCCTGATCTGATCTTGTACTCTTTGTTCTCTCCAGGTGATATATGGAAAGTCTGTTTCTTCACTGTCACCCACCTCTATCCCCTCAGACCTAAGGATAAATCACTGTTGGTTCATCCAAGCTTTGCTGGTAGGTACCTCCCCATGAAATGCTTAACAGGAGCTCAGATCTTATTGTTGCTTCCCTTTGGAGTTCCTTATCTCTACCCTGCTCTCTTCTGATTTGAACAGGGTATTGCCCGAGTTGTGTAACACTTTTATCATGCCCTTTTCTTTTTATTGTTTGCATCAGGACATTTATGGTGACTGGCAGGGACACTGCTTACCCAACAGCTATGGACTGTCCTGTTCAGTAATGTCTGGTCTTCCTGCCTCAACAGCCCTGTGGAGACTCTTGGTAAAGACTTGGTAGTCTGATTTTTCTACTTTCCATTTTCCTCCCAACACTACATCTTTTTCTCCTTTTGATCATTCTCTGTTCTTGTCCCCTCTGGTAATCTCATTTTTATCCCACTCTGACCCTGCCTTGACATTTGGAAAGAGCTATAATCAGTCTAAATGTCCTACTTCACTTGGCATAAAATCCAGGAGGAAAAGTCCTTTGCTCCTAATTTAACAGCCCTGAAATGTGAGCAAACATGATTTGTACTTTTGGCAGACAACAGCAGATAGATGGGTAGAACAGGAGCTCTGTGGCCACAGAGCTACTCTGCAGGGACAACCCAGTAGAACATTTTTATTCTTTGATCTGTGAAATGTCATGAGCTTCCAGAGAAGCTGGCTTCTAGTCTGTGATCCTTATGAATCACCTGCACTGAGTCATGTTCCTTTCCCTGTCCTATCAACAACCTCAGTATACAAAAATCAAACAACCTCTGCCACTGCTCCAGGAGAGCACTGATATTGTCGGAACAAAGGCCCCGCTGTTTCCTAATCTCAAAAACAATTAAAATATCAGATTAATAAATTCTGTAAATGCTTTGGCGGATGCAGGTGGAATGCTGTCTGATTGCAGGACTATAAAGCCTATCAGTTCCCTTGGCATTAAAAAGGGAACAAGGGAACATAAAGTATCAGAGTTGCTAGCAAGACCAAGCATGTAGTCTTCCACTACAGAAATTTAAAAAATAGCATGTGTCAGTCATTGTATGTCTTGTCTCTGAAGCTTCTCAATGTCTCCAAAGCCCAAAGCTTACATCTGAGAGGACAGGGAATTCCCTTCTCTCATGAGATGTAGTTTCCTTTTTTATCTCCTTCCTCTTGTTCCTCAACACAAAATTGCATTCAGCGCTTCACTTAATGACTGTAATGCCCTTGGTTAATAGGATTTCACTGCAATTCCTACCCTTTAGCTTGACACAGGAGCTTGGTGTGCAGCTTGTGTTAGCTGGGTATTTGAAAGTGCTGTCTGCCTGGAAACAGCATGACAGTCGATTCTCCCAATATTCTGAGTAGTAATCCTTGGAATTACCCTGGATCAGGCAGAAGTGAAGATTTCATCTAGAGGACTCAGATTTCTCTGCTGGGATCACAGCTCATGCAAAGATTAAAGGCCATATCCACAAAGATATTTAGGCACTTCAGTAGGAGTGAGGTGCCTCAATACCTCTTGTGGGACTGGCCTTAGCCCCATTTAACTCACCTGCCTGACAGCCAGGAGTCAGAGCTCTGACCTTCAAAACTGATGGGAAACGACCACTGATTCCTGTTAAAACAGCTGCAGGATTTTTTGTGGGGATTCTAATATTCTGGAAAAAAGCCCTTACTAAAAGGAATCCCTTTTGGATCCTTCAGTTGAGAGAGAAAATGCTGAACTTTGTTTTTTTCCCTGTTTTTTGCAGTTCAGGAGAAGGTGAATGTCATATTTTCCTTTTCAATCATTTGATCTGCCGTGACCCTTCCTGTGCACTTTGTGACACCAAAGTGCTTTTCCATTCTTCGTTGCGTTGCTTTGGGATCTATAAAAAGAGCGACAGTGTTGAGGGATTTCTGTTTCATTCCTGTCGTTGTCCCAGGAGGATTAGAGCTGTGGAAGCTTAGAGTTAGGCTCATACTTCCCTCTATCCAAATGCCTGGCTCAGAGATACTGGCCTTTGTTTAGAAGGCCTTAATATTCCTGAGGCAGCACCCAACATGATGCTTTTCCCCATTTCCTCTCTCCCTCATGTTTGGTACACCCGTCCTCGTACGGATTCAGTAATCCAAGCCATTCTCTGGAAGCATCAGTGCCTCCCATTTACGTCTTTGCCACCTTTTCTGAGAATGTGTTCATTTCATTGATGCCATGTTTCAGCCCAGCAGTTGTCCCTGCCATTATCCTTGACCTAAGGATAGCATGTGGGGCTCCTGGTGTCCCGTGGTCACGGAGGAGCACATGGACACAGGCCTGCCCCTGCAGCCCGCTTTAGATCCACGAGAATGGCGTGCGAAATTCCTGCCAGGTCCAGTTTCTTCTGAGCAGCGAGGGCCAAGATAGTTGTGCTTCATAATCTGCTGGAATGCTTCTTAGCTGGCTTGGCATAGCCAGTGTCGCAGAGGGAAGAGGGGGGAGAGGATGTGCTCCAGCCCTAAGATCAGATGTCGGGCACAGGTGCTGGCAGCGGAGCAGCGCCACAGCTCCGGAATGAAATCGCAAGCTGGACCTTCTGAAACAGCCCAAGATTGTGTATCATGAGTTATGAGGGCAATATAAAACGGAAAGCTTGACTGCATCTGTTAGTTAAAAATTGCTGTGAGAGCCTGGGAGGCTGAGAGCTCAGCGTATTAGCGAAATCTCAAACAGGGTGGCTGTACTTTACCTTCCTAATTAAACACTCTCTTAGTTTTTGTTGCCCAGGTTAATTTTTATTTTCCCTTTCTCTCACTGACACGGATTTCCCTTTCTCTCACTGACATCCATCTATTCCCCATGTAAAGTCTGAATCTGGATTTGTATCTTACTCTCTCCCTCAACTGTTGTAATGTCCTTTGACATGGAGCCACCGTTTGTTGTCCCAGGGGTCACATGGCTGGGGAAGAAAAGAGATCCCCTCTGACAGTGAGAAAAGTTTTAGCTGACTGGAGACATATGTTGAAGCAAAGTTGGTGCTTATTCTCAAATGCTCCAAGAGCCTACATAAATACCCGTCCTGTACATCCAATTTTGCACTTTGCAATTGAAGAAGGAGTTTTGCACACAGATACAGAGCACATGCAATCTTGTGCACTTTCATTTTGATAGATGCTTTTTTTTCCCTTTTTTTTTTTGTTTTCTCAGGGTCTATTGATCACAGAGGTTCTGCTGTGTGTTATTTTCTCATCTTGTATCACAAGTGAAGTATCTGGGCCTGTTCCCAAGCAAATGAATGTTAGACATCTCCTTGGCTTTCAAGGGGCAATGTCAAACCTAAATGAGGGAGAGGTAGGATGGTGCTGGGATGAGGCACTCCTAAAAGCCTCTTGAGTGACCCAGGAAGGAGCATTTGTAAGTGCTCCTCTTCCCTCTAAGACACTAATGAGTCAGTCCTTAATCACAAACTGCCTGTGCAGAGCACTGCCCTCCTGACATAAGGACAAGCTTCACCTCTGCAGACCTTTAAAATGAGCCCTCTAGGCTTTCCTTCTTTTACAGGAGATAGCTGACCCTGGTGACCTTGCTCCTCTCCAAACCATGAGCTCATCCCATGGATGTGTGGGTATATAGCATTCCTTCCACTTCCTGTCTCAAACCCTGGCCCCAGCCTTAGCCCGGGCTATCCATGTGTCCTGCTCCTCTCCCAGCACTGCCACTGCTCCTGTCATGGCTGAAACGATACTTTTACAGAGGTTCCATGTAATTTCTTTGGTTACATGGATAATTTTGAGATGAAGGCGACAATATAAATGGAATTCCTTATTATTAAGTCAATAAATAATACCAGAGTTGGCTCCTTGCTGTCAGACATGCTGATTCTCACCTTGGTTGCCACATGCACAACATGGCCTGATTTTTCCATTATGTTCTTGATGGCTGAACACACTTTCAAAAATTTTTATTTTAGAAATTTTATGTTGGACCAATGTTGTCAGCACAAGAGGGGCCTTGCAGAGTTGAAAAGGGAAAGTTGCTTTCCTAACCACTCATGGCTGTTGTGGCTACTATGCAAATCTCTTTATCCAATCAATCAGACATGAAATAAAATACACTGACCTGATGCTTGGCTAGCATGTAAATTCCAAGTCACATGAGGCTTGGGGAGCTACAGTGCAGAAGAAGGAGTTTTCATTCCCCATTTGTAAGATGATATCTGCTGGGCTCATTAAACAAAAATATTTTGGGGCCTGTGTCTTGCAAGGTAAACTTGCTCTATTGTGCAGAAGAACATTCACTGAAATAGCTAACATGGATCATCTGATGACATTAGCTTTGTAAGTAATTTCCATGATGTCAAGGGTACACTGGAGATTAAAGGGGGATTAAGGCCTACTTGCACAGTCAAAGCATCACAGTAAATTGACTTGACTTGGCAGGCAGCACCTAAAGTTGGCAAGTTTTCACTGACTAATCATATAAAATCCAGGTTTGTGGTGTTAGTTGGACTACACTCTCACAGAGGCCAGGAAACGTTAAGCTTTCAAGGTGGGAGGTTTTAGGAGGAAAAGGGAGGGGAGACTGACGAGGAGACTTTTGCAATGTCAAGGTGCCAAAGTGAAATAACGACCCAGTTTTACTGCAGAAGGTTCTGCCTTCCAAGAGCGAGCTGGTTGGATTTCTACCCAAAGGGCTTTTCCTCCAGCAAAGTTTATTTTTTCCCTCCCGCTTGCTGTCACAAAATGCAATCTCCTCTTAAAGGATCAGACCCTGCACAGGAACTTCACTGAATAAAGATGAGTTTATATTTTAAAAAGGAAACAGCTGGATTGCAAAAGCAAGGGAGGTAGGCAGCTCTAGTTTCATTAGCTAAGGGAAACTCAGGGCCCCAGAGGAGAACAACTGGGAGAGCAGCCATGACAGAGGGAAAAAAAAAAAAGGAAACAGAAGATCATAAAGAACTAATAATGAAAAATGGAAAGTGAGAATGAGCCAAGAAAAACATGCAATAAATAGATTTAAAAAAAAGAAATTGTGGAGGGAACAGAAATGTAAAGCAACCAAGCAGGAAAAGAGCAAGGCGGAGAGTATGGATTTTCTGGAAATAAAATAAATAATTCTGAGAACTCTCAAGAATCTGATGAAAAACTGGAAGCGTCTCATGGCTGATCTTTTGATCTCCAAACTGGTGGCCCTTTCAATATGAAAATGAAGGAGGAGCACTCTGTATAATTGCCCAGCAATTTGTTTGCTGCTTCCGCTGGGAAAAACAGAGAGTTTGGCCAGGCAAGAGAGTCCAGGCTCCATCCATGCTGATGAATTAGGGCCCTCTAAGAGCAGCTTATAAAAAAATGTATCTCATGATTGTTTAGAAGGATCCAGTCAACTGTTTATCTGTGCAGTAATCACTGGATGATGAGTTGGAGGTAACCTGGGTGTGGGACTGTGCACAGCAGGAGTCTCGGAATGGTTTCAGATGAAGAAAGAGTGGAGATTGAAGGAAGAGGGGGATAGGAAGAAAAGCAGATACTAGTCTGCCCTTCGTCTTGAAATCTGTTCATTGTGATAAAATATATAAACACGGCCAGGACTTCATAGCCCAAGAGAGAACAGATTTTTTTTTTTTTTCGGCTGCCCTTCAATTAGATCTGTAATAATCCTGCAGCTTTATATGGTTTACAGACGACACTTTGCCCAACAGAAATGGTGCTATTCTTTAAATTGTGCTTTGCTCATTAGGTTTTAATAGGAGCAGTTGTTTAAGGGGTGGGTGGGGGCGGGAGGGGGAATGCACTTGGTGATGCATAGTGGAATGTACATTAATCTTGTTAATGACAACACAGTTAATGGCTGGCAAAACATTACTTTTGAATTAACCTTTCTCTTGTGCAGGCACTACTTGAGAAACAGAGCCAGGACACCGAAGATACAAGGAAAGTGCATGAAGACAGGGATACAGGATTTCCTATGATTTTATGTTGTTCTTAATTAGGAAGCATATTGGCAGCAAATGCTAACATGTGTTGGGATGTTTAGCTGTAGCCAAATAAATGTTTTCTATTACAACTCTGAATACTTTGCCTAGCCAGAGCCCATGCTGTTCTGTTCATGTCTTACAAAATCCCTTTATAAGTCATTTTGGGGGCCAATTTTCTGTTGGCTTATGCAGCAGAGTTACTTTGAACATATGTATACTCAGACTCCAGAAGGGTCGTTGTCCTCACTTTTTTCATTTTTTTTTAAATTCTAATTTTTTTTTGAGTGATAAATGGGGAAGCCCTTCTTATGAAATGCTTCTGTAATCCAACTAAACAATAGCCTATACTGAGCATGCTCATTTAAAGCAAAAATCCAGGGAATGGAAATAACTGGTTTTCTCTGGTCACATGTTCACACATAGACTGAATGAAAAATCCATAATGAATCGTTTATCTGATATTTAATCTCTTTCTGATGTTTATGAATGGTCTGCAAATAATCTGCTGCTCTACTTTTTTTTTTTGGGGGTTCTGTTTATCATCTCAAATTATTAGTTAAATAATTTCTGATCTGGCTTGCAGGTTATTTGAGAACACTTTGCTTTGGGTATTCACAATTTATGACTCCTGATGTAAACATAGAACTAGAGTCTGACTTGAGTAGTGCAAGTAGTTTTTGTGCAAGTGGAAACATAGGGTTTTATCTTTCTAAAAGTACTTCTATTTTTACTTTAATTATTAATAATTTTTCTTGATGATCTAGCCACGTCCAAGGAAATCTGATTCATGTCTCCCACCTCTGAGTTTGAGTCTTGTGTGATCAACTTGTTCTATTTGTGGTAGAAACTTTCTGAAACTCCTTTCTTCTAGAGGGGGAAAGAAGGTGCTCAGGGACTGCCCATAAAATGTCATGTATGAAAGACAATGAACAATGGAGCTAAAAATATATCCCTTATAACCATAGCAGTTCTGGGTTGCTGCAAATATCAATTTATGGTGAAAAGAAGGAAGACAAGTTGCACTATTTAATTACTTGTGAATGTGATTAGCTGCTTGAAAGTGTGAGGACCATATCCTATCAAAATCCATAGCATAAAATAACCCCTTGCTCTTAAATTTCTTCTCAAATTGGATCCCATTAATCACTGTAAAAGTTTCAAAACCACTTGGCTGAGGAACTGGGATAACAGGAGGTTTTCAGGAGGTCGTGCTCTCTGATTGGCATCCTTGACCCTCCGCTCTCTCAGTTTCTGATCCTCTTTTGGCTGTGGTGACCTGGCTGGGCTGTGGTTACCAGTGTGAAATCCTCCCTGGGTCCTGCTCCTGGGGACTGGGCTGCTCAGGAGAGCACAGAAAGGGATATATGTATATCCCTTTGCTGCTCAGGAGAGCACAGAAAGGGAGAGAAAAGTCTCCAGTGGCTCAGCCCTGCCTCAGAGCTCAGCTTCAAAGCCAGGCAGGGCTGCAGTGGGCTGGTTGTGAACCAGCAGAGATGATAACTACACCTTTGGAGTGCAGGCTGACATTTAAAGGCTTGAGGCCTGCTGTAGAGCAAAGAAATGTCAATCTTTAAAAGAGTGGAATGGGCCGGTTAGTAGGAAGGAATGTCAAAAGGGAGTTTATAGGAATCTCTTAAAGTTGAAGCAAATGTATTTTGTTCCTTTGATATGAGCACGTTTCTCCTTGATTTACCTGCCAGTGGATGTCACAAGAGCTGGAGCTGGTTAACAGATGCTTGGAAGGACATGAGGGAAGCACAGAGACTGGGGAGCTGGTTAACATTTGACTGAGGACACATAACCTGTAAGCCTGCCTTATATTGGGACTAAATCATCCCCTGTGATGTGCTGGGAGCTGGACCTACACACTTGTTCTAGTGGCTCACAGAACCATTCCGTGGTTATTCACATCCAACCCATTTTAGGATTACCCATTACTCTTATTAACAACAGCAAGCACTACCAAGGAGAAGGAAAAAAAATAATATTCTTTCCCCAAAAAGGTAAAAACATAATAGTGAATTAAAGTCCTAAATGATAGGACTGTTAACATAATGCCTTTTGTCTAGAATGAACTATAAAACACACATATATACAGTGGAGAAAACCCTGTAAATGTGTAATGGACAAAAAAATATATATATAATAAAACTGTTGAAAGAATGCATTTTCTCAGCACCAAGGCTATCCATAAAATTTTTACAGTTTTCCACTATATAACATTATCCTTCATAAAAAATGATATTTTAAAGCAAAAAGGTTGGCAAAAGAAACAATTGGTAGTTAACGGAAGGACGGGATTACAGCAGTGTGCCTTTGCTGTGAACGGTGGAATAGAAAATGAAAAACATTTGGGGCATTATATGAAGCCCAGCAGTCATGCTCCATATGGTTTGAAGAGTTGAGCAATGCTTGACAAAGATTTTATGACTTCATTTTCTTAACATTGAATATTATTCCTTCAGTCTAGTCCTCCCAACCCACTCCTTGTCTTAAATATCTCTTGTTTCTCAGACAAAGAAATCTGTTTTATTAATATGTATCATTTATATTGAGTTTAATCACATCTGATTTAATACACTGTTTTGTTTCCTGCAAGGCCTTTCTGAGGAGTGCCCTGTAACAAGGTATTGGGGCAAAACTGAGATAATTTGGTCCCCAGACCCTCTAATACAACTTCCTATGTGACTTGGTTTCAGGATAAATAGCCAGAGCCCTCTGTATAAGAGAACAGGTCAATATTTGTGGATAATTGGCTTTGGAGCAAAAAGCTTCCTGCTTTCCAAACCTGTGCTCAGACAGAACAGGTTAAAGTTTTATATCTCTTAGCCCACATCATGAATTTCAAAACCAAATACTGCTCCCCTCAGTCATAAAATACATACAAAAATTAATTAGTCATTCTTCAGTCTATGATCTCCTGCCATGTGTGCTGCCAGCAGTGGAAGTCCACAGACTTCCTCAGAAATGCCTATGGATTATCCTTATTTTGATTTGACATTTAAATTGTTGGGCACAGCTGGGGATTGGGCCAAGTTGTGCATTTGTAATCATAAAATGAGAATTCCTGCTACAAAATGCACCCCGTAAAAAGAAAGGATATTTGTGTCTTCCCCACAAAAGTCTTAGAAGGTTCATGAAGGTCTCAACCTTATAGATTGGCACACAATCTTCTATATAAGAGGCAAACAGTATGTTTGCTACTACTACAGGTGACCTAAACCAAAAACTTCAAACCTAGAACCAAGCATTTGGATCTGCATTTTTAGCTTGGATGAATCTCTAAAAAAGGAATTACTGTTGCCATTTATTACAGCAATTCACATACTGTGCTACACAAAATAGATCTTTCCTGAAACATCACTTTTCATTGCATTTATTTTACTTCACAGCAGAGAAAGGCAGAGTTCCTCTAACCCTTCTCCTGCCGCAGCTGAGTGCATGCCCTCACATGTGGATCTCACATGCCGTGGTGTTTCAGATGGCATGTTGTGAATTAGGTGGATGGAGTATCCCTGGTGGGGTTTTATCCCATGGACTCAGCCCACTGGAGAGAACTCAGCTGGTTAATATTTCATATGGATTCTTTTCTCTTTTCTTTCCAACCATCTATGTAAACCTTAAGACAGCCGGTCTGGTTTTAGGAGGTGATTTCCTCGCTTTGGATTAAGGATCCATTTGTGAGTCACTCTTCAGGCACTTCAGAAGAGTAGATTTCAGACCTGAAAGAATGTATTGTAAACAGAATAGTGTGCTTTCAAAATTAGCTCCTGTACCAAATCATGTATTTACTTAATACACCTTAATGGCTTTTGAAGAAGCCATTAGGCTCGATTGCGTAAATAGTATATATACCAAAATATGTATTTAACCTAGATAGGGCAGTGCCCCATTGTTGGTTTTCCTTCCTTCTTTACAAAGTTTTATCTTCATGGCCTTTTGAAAGTCTGCTATGGCTGAAGAATTTATCCCCCAGGAGATTGTTTGTGACAGTGGCAGCTGAGGGGGCAGGGAGCAGAGGTGGTTCCTGAATTTAATGTGTAGGAAGGGGGAATAGCATTCAGGAGGGCTATAGGGCTCTTCAGACTTTGGAGTGGGGAAGGGAGAAATTCAAATATTATTGAGCAAACCAATTCTCTCACAGGGCAGAATCCTACAGGGCTCTGTGACCTGATCCTAACTCAGGGAATGGGTTCATGGATCAGTCAGCTTTGTTTGTACATTGTACATTTACAGTCCTACAAGTCCATGAAAAAGATGAATAGAAAAGAAGGAGACTCCTCTATGCTCCCACTACCCCTTAGGTTCAGGACACTGTCAGCCTGGTATTTCAAACAGTCCTTATGTGCTGGGAATTCACACAAAGGACCTAAAATTTCTCTTTTGTTCTCCATCTGTATATAAATATACAGAGGTAGGATAATGGTCCTTGACAGTGGCTTTTTAAGGATAACTTAATGGAACAAAATTCATTTTAGGAATATTAAATGTGAGAGGGCACTAGACCAGTTGGGACTGGTGGAAAACAAGTGGGGAAATAAGTACAGAGGAGCTGAACCTGCTGTGTTTCACTGTTTAACTGCTACCTCCTGTAACTGGCACAGCAAGTAAACCATATATCTGCTAATGCTGCAGGTGTACTCTCAGCTAGCTCATAATGGAAAAAATATCTGTAAATAACTGCTCAGTTACAGCAAATGCCAAAAATTACAGTCCATGCTATCCACAGGTGATTCCACCAATCCCAGCCAGGCTCATCAATTTGGAAATAATAACAAATGTGAAAACTCCAGAAAAAGATGTTATCTTGCTCAGAAAATGCGATGAGAATGAGCAGTTAAGTGCTAAAAATAGAAGTGTTGTGCGAGGCCCTGTAACTTTGGCACAGAGTCACAAAGTGCAGAGTGAGAGAGGGTGAGGAAAGCACTGCCAGCGCTGGGCAAGAAAGAAATGTATGGTGGGCACACAGGGATAAGGGGAGGAGAAAAGTTTCTCAGGTTTTAATGGAATTTACTATAGAATTATGTGTTTTTGTGGGCTCTGGAAAGTTGCTGTCTATATTAATCAGGCTATTAAACAATTCTGCAAACAGTCTTTGCAACCTCCTGGAGTTGGTTCACCTGGGTCAACCTGCAGGATGGAACAGGGCAAGAAGACTTGTTGGTCTTCCTAGGAAATTAGTTAACTATAAGTACAATAAACATAATGAAAATGAAAATTAATTCAGCCTGAATCTCTGATAAAAATCTCCTTGCTGAAATCTGTTTTCAACAATCCTCCTGCCTATGTGACTTCAGAAAGGTAACTGCAGGTAAAGTAGATTTTGGATATACTTGAAATTGACCTGGCTTGATTTCTAAAAGGAACCAAATTGAATGGGATTTAAATTAGGAAAGATAATAATAATAATAATAATAATAATAATAATAATAATAATAATAATAATAATAATAATAATATGACTGGACTATTGCTTGTAGGACTCTTAATGATGCTGTTTCCCACCACTAACTTGTATCTGAGTATGACCATAGAACTATACCACAAATAATTTTGTGCAAATATATTCAAGCAATGTTATCAACCTTAGGCCAAAAATGCACTTGGAGCTGCATTGTTCTTTTTCATTGACTTTTTGTTGACCACAGGAAAAACAGGTTTTAAAGTACAACACAGTAACACAGTCTAAAGGAGTGAAAAACTCGTAGAGCCAGTTTGAGTTTAAGGGTGTGCTAACTTGTGACCCAGACAGGATGGTGGCTTTAAAATAAAATTGAAACAAAGAAGTTCTGTTGCGCTTTCTCCACATCCCCTGCAGGAAATCATACTCCATCCCCTCCACTCTTGTCCCACACACCTTCTTCCCACCTCTCTCATTTGCTGCTTTCTCATATCCAAGACCTTGTACTTTGTTGCTTCCCTGACCATTTCATCCCATCTGAAATACCTCAGGCTGGCTATTTTTCCTGCTTTATTTATTCTTACTCTGTTTAATAAAACTGTATTTTTTTTCCTGCTTAATGATGGACTTGAACAAATATTTAGGAATATTTTTTGGTGCCAAATTACATTTGTGTTCCTTAGGGAAAGGATGAAAAACTGCCCTAGAGAGACTGATTTTGAACATTTAAAATGTTTTCTGATTTATATGATTATCATCATGATATATTTTTAGTTGAATTTCGTAATAATATAAGATTTCTAAACGAATTATTGAAAGATTTTTTGCAAGTGAAAAAATATTTCCTAAAGTTACTTGCAAAGTTTGACCAGAACTAAAAACATTGTTATGCCCCTTTTGTCCTCTGTGAAATAGTATTTTTATTTTCAGTGTTGGAAGAAGGAAAAGAAAACTGAGCTGCCACATGGTTTAGATGAGACACCATCTTATAGATGTAGATGTCTTATAGGGTAGAATTTTGGTACTTCATAAAGTTTCCATCATAATGACACATTTATCTTCATTAATCTGTAGCTGCTCCCTTAAAACCAGGCCCTTTGCATATCTTTGCTTTTTCCTCAGGTACTGGGAAATTGTTCATTCCTGGTGTTCCATCAGGCATGTCAAAGACAAATATTTCTATGTGCATCTGTATTTGGGCCACCCATCCTGAATATGTAGCTCAGCTTTTCATGCCAAAAGTCGTCTGCACTAAATTTCATGCTGCATTTTCTGTGGGTTACTTAAAGGTGCTATTTTTCTTGTTTTTATTAAGAGCTAAAACTGAATTTTATTGTAAATCAAAAGCTTTTTTTTTTTTGAGAACCTGTAGGCTACTCTAAGTTAATCATGTGGCAGAAGTGCTGTTTTATATACACTAAATGATTGTGGTTTCAATCTTACTTCTTCAAAGAAAGAAATTTGCCTCCAGAGCTTCTATCTGCTTATTGATTGCTAAATTGACATATATTTGTATGTTTACAGATTTCTACGAATTCTGCTCAGATAAATGGTCAGAGACACCACCAAAGACCTGTTTTCATACATGTTAAAGGATATTAGATGGCTTCCAATTCTATACATGTGGGTATGCACAATTTAAGAAAAATCTGGGTACTGTTTGGAATTATTGGTCCTCAAAAATTCGTAAAGATGTCGTGAAATCTTAGCTTAGACTGTATAACTTTAATTGAAAGTATTTATCCAGCTCTGATTTCAACAGATGTCTGAACAACAGGGGAAAAATAACCCCCACCCTGTAACAAAACATCATCTGCTTCCAGATTTCCCATGCTAAAGTTTTTTATGGCGGTCAATGGTAACACGTGTACTTTTCTCTCATGCTTTTATAAAAACTACTTATCTTTTAATAAAAGGCTTCTTTTTCCCTGGTGTAGAGATGCCCTCTGTGTATTGGCTGATTTTCTCTTGAAGGTTGAAGACTTTTTCACACTGGGGACATCTGTTTTTGAACCCCCATATTTAAGGGAACTGGGGAAAAAAATACAGTGAAACATTTGGATCCATCTGGTTAGATGTGGGAATGTTATGATCAACTGAACATCTGGATAAGATGGTAACTGCCACCAAGCAGTTTGGCAAATAATAGATTTGTCCCTGCTCAATCCTTCTATGGATGGTTCAGAGGGTTTTTTGCCTAATGATGTGCTTGGCCATACTTCTGTTCTTTCTGCCGCCACTCTTCCTCACCACCAGTGGGGATATTCTTCTCCTCCAGCAACAGAAACCTCTCTACTCCTCTCCCTGCTCCCTGTGCTCTCCCCATTGTTTTCCCACAGGGCATGCACAAATCCTGTTGTTTTACATCACATTGTCACTGCAGCCACAGGCATGTGTCCGCACTTGTCCCCGAGGCAGAGAGGGAAGCGCGTTTCCTCGTGCCTGTGCTTGCAGCCGTGCGACCAGCTCTGCTCCCCAGCCTCTCCCTGCACACATCCTGCCTGTGGGACCCAACCAGAGCTGCTTCCACCTCTCCAGTTGGCGTGGAGAGGAGATGGGGTTGTGCAAGTGGGGAGCTGAGCTGTCCTGGATGAGCTCAAGAGGTGCTTGAAGCTGCTTTGAAGCAGAGCATGGCTCGGTGTGAAAACACTCCCTGAGCAAAGGGACTGGGCTGTGTCTGTGGCCACTGGTGTTGGAAATGCCAAGTATTAGGTTTATAACAAAAATATTGCCTTAGGCTCCATTTCCTAGTCAAAACTTATTTAATAGAGTGTTGAGAGCAGCCCATGGCAAGAGGAAGGTCAGTGTGTCGCAGCCCACATCTGCTGGGCAATGGCTGGAAACCTCCTCAATGCCACTGTGGCTTTTGATGCTCCACACGCCCGTGAGCACATGCTGAAATTCCTGAGCATGTGAGTAAAGTTAAGTACTTAAATGCTTTGCTGAATAGGAATTGACTGAACATGTGCTTAAGTATCCTGCTGAATTGCAGCATTAATCATTTTTACAGCTGACAAAATCACTGCCCCAGAAAAATATTCTCCAATTAGAATGAGCAGGATTATTTCTTTCATTTGTGTGAAATAAGTGTGTTCCCAGTTGTACTGAACGTGTTCTGTTTTCTGTGATATTAGAAATCATTTTCCATAAGATTTCATATTGCTCAAGAGAAAACTTGAGAAACTTTGGAGTTGATCAGGTCCCTAGATTTGGATTTATATTAAGAAAACATTGTAAGAAAAGACATAATGGGCCAAAAATATGCACTTGCTTTTTTTCATTCACTTCACCTAAGGGCAGAACTTGGGCCACTGTGCTTGTTCATTAATTCTCTCTTGTGGAAGATACTTTTTCCATATGTGATTTTAATCTGTTTGTAGATACTGAATGTAGTTTTTCATATAGTAGAGTGCTCCTTTTTTCCCCCTTATTTCCTTCACAGTCTTTCCATAATAGAGTTTAAAACAGGAAAAAAACCCCAGCAACAAAACAAACCAAAATCAACAAACCAAATCCCTTTGTATGTGCAGCCAGTTAAGCAGATAATAATGGTAATTTTTCTGCTCTGCTAATGATGATAATATTGATATTTATCAATAACAAATAGCATGCAAGTGCCTGGATGAATAGAGTATTTTGCACAGTGGGGTTTTATATCTATATATGAAACATGGAATGGCAGAGGCTGCTAGAGGCAGGTGAGGGAAGCTGAGCAGAGAATTGCCTCACAGCAGAGAGCCTGAGAAACAGCAGAGGGGGAATTTAGTCCTAGCCAAGAGCAGAAATAATCCCTGCAGTAAAAAAGCCGCAGAATCTGTAATCTCAATATCCAACCCAACAAAAACCATGGCCCTTGGGGCTCAGCTAAGTGAGCTCTCCCCGGAAATGCAGTGGGGCTCACGTGGGGTAATTTGGGAGTGGGAAGGTCCAAGGAAAACCTGCTGGTTGGCAGAGCTAAACCCAGGCAGCCTGGATATTTCCAACCTGCTCCTTCCCAGCTGGTTTTATTTCATGAAGTCTGCAAGGGGAACTTTGAGAGGCGTTATCTTCAGGAGATAAATTTACAGCTGCTTTGCTTCCTATATTATGTTTACATTTTGTACCAGTGAGTCTGAATATTGCCTGTTGGTAAAGCTGACTCTGTAATTATTGATTCTGAGGCTTATGATTGTTCTCTAGACAAGGGGAAGGGAGAGAGGGAAGGATGGTCACACAGCAACCAGCTGTTCCAAGACCTTTGAAGGTGACTTGGACAAAATCACACAGCCCAAATAATCTGCTGGAGCAAAACACTGCACCTTCTTGTTTACTGGGGCCAATTTAGGATGCGACCTTTGAGTTTTGGTGGAGTGAATGACTCAAAGTATAGCTAGAAATATTTGTAGGGTGTGTCATGTTCATTTTCAGAGGCTCTGGCTGGAAGAGGGACCTGGTTGTGGAGTGACTGAATGTGCTGGGTGCTAAATCTTAGCATGAGGGTGACTGGAGAGAGCTTAGCTGCTTGCTCTTGGAGTTGCCTGTGGTTCTTACTCGGAGCATGGGCCCAAAGCAGCTCTGAATAGCAGCAAGTTCAGAGTTGTCCCTCTCTGGATGAAAATATCCAGCTCCATTGCTGTGCTCACAGGATCACAGTCTGTTATGCTCATAGTCACTACCAGATCCAAAGGAGACAAGATTACCTTTTTAAACAAAACAACAAAGCAATAAACAAACCGTAAACCCAATACTCCAGATGTCATTCCTATGTTAGATAACATAAAGCCAGAGAACAGCCACAAACACACACATTTTTCTATTTATTGTTTTAGTATCAGCTAGAAAATGTTTCTATAGGAGTGTACACACTAGAAAAATCCTAACTGTTTGAATCACAACCATGTGGATATTTTATTTTCCTAGGGCTGAATATATTTCTTCAATAACACAAAAAAAGTTTGAAGTTTGCATTTCTTTTCACTTGAATCTTCAGCAGCAGCACCAACATGTGCAATCCCCTCCCCACTTGTTTCACTTGACATGTTTCATGTTACAGAGTCTGTGTGAGAGACTTTGAGAGGTGTTATCTTTGATAGAGGAATTTATGGCCATTTTCCTATCTACCGTATGTTTACATTTGGAACCTGTGTTGAACATTTGTTATACTCACTTGTTGTGTCTTGTCTTAAATTAGATCATAAACATTTTGAGGCAGGGACCATGTCTTCCTGTGTGTTGCTGCTCTATTTAGGCCCTACTGTTATGGATGTGGAATTGTCTGGGAGTGATTGTAACAATAAAAATAATTCTGCTAGCAGTTCTTTTGTCCTGATAAAGAAATGTGCAACTCTTGTTATCAGAAAATATCAGAGAGTAGGGTACTTAAAAGTGGTTGTAGAGTAGTAATCACCTTTGCAAATGCTTTGAACCTTGGTGCTCAGAAAAGGGAAAGGACAAAAGTTTTATTTTGATTTATAGAGAGTCCTGACAAAACCACTCCCAAAGCTTCCAATATCCAAATATTACCCACAGGCTTGCACGTGCATCTAACAAAGCTTTTGAACAATTAGCCCTAATTGCCCTTTTCTAATATTCTGGTCAACAGAAAAATCTTCATTATAAGAACCCAGGGCTTGTAAATGAAAGGGATGAAAGCTCATGAGGCAGGCCATACGTCATGCCACACCTAGGCACAACGGGATGCATTAAGGAAGCATTTATGGAGGGGCATTCGATCAAGTCAAGGTGTCACAGGACATATGGTCTCTTTCACCATTAACTCTGTGAATTTCCATAACTTTCCACTGGTCTGTATTAACCTCACTCTGTGTGATGCTCAGGTTTGTTTGGGATAATTTTGGTTTTGCTCTGGAAATTGCACGTGTGAAATTTGTGGAAGTACATAATTAAAAATCACCTACTAGAGCTTGCTTTTTTGCAAAAGAGAAATTAGAAAAAGAAAATTTGGGTAAACCAGAAAAAAATTCAGTAATCAAAATTAATAAATTTAGGCATGAATACATAGTTTTATCTGTATGGATAACTACTTGACCCTGTTTCCTGACTATTTTTATGCCTTTGAAATACAGTGTAACATATTGGTACTGATTTGTTTGGCGTGTGAAGATCTATCTGAGTCATTGGTTGTGATCCCAAAGATATCACTGGGATGCTGCTAATTGCTGAAAAAATACAGATGTAGAGAGGCTTATGATGAATATCAAGATGGGGTCATAGAGCCAGGTAAGGGTGACAAAATGAAATCTTACTTTTAGTCCTTCTAAACCCAGAGTAACACAGAATATTCTGACTTGAAAGGGGCCCACAAGAATCATCAAATCCAGCTCTTGATTTGGGTCCAACAAGATCCACTTCCATCTTTTCCCTCCTCAGATGGCTTTGGGGACCTGCTGGATTACCTGAAGGGTAATTATCTGAATTACCCTGAAGTGGGAAGTCTTCCTCCTTTCCTGGGGTTTTTCTACACTCTCCTGTGCAGATCTATCTGTAGAATTTCTAAATTTAGGCAGAGGAGTGTGTGCTAATCCTAAATGTAAAGCTGAATTTCCCTCTCTGTGGGTCTATTGTCATCTCAGAAGATATCACACAGACACCATCAAAAAGACGTTGAAAAATCATTCCCACATATATGATCAGACTAACTAGAAGTCATCATTATTAATTTTTAAGATGCACTCCTTCTATTTTTGGCATTGCTTCAGCTAAGCAATGATTGTACCCTAAAATCTCTGTGAGGCAAAACTTGAATATAATGACATTGTGTTTTTCTTACAAATAATTGAAATAATACTAAAAATTCCAAGAAGATCTAATGCTGGGGAGAGGGAGAGGGAAAGAATTTGTGAAAGTGCTAGGTGGGAATAAGAAAGCTTTTAAGACAATCATGATAATAATACCATCATAATAATAGCTTTATCTTCAGGAAAAAAAATCATCAACCAAGCAACCACCATTGAACCTGGGACTAAAATAATCTCTCTGAATTTTCAATTGTCTTAAAGCACTGGTGTTTTCTAAGGTTAAAAAAAATATATATAACAAGAATACATGTCTTGGTTTTATTGTATTATCGCAGCATCTTGTTTTTCATGTTATTTCTCTCCTATCTTAGACCCCTTTACTTAAGCTCCCTGAAAAGTCTCACTCCTCCATCAAAATGAGTTGAAGACACTTTTGGGTTCAACAAAATATTGGTGTTAGGAGTTTAAAATCAGGGGTCTTTTCATTAGTGTTCAGAAGCACTGATGTAGAAGAACAGGAAAACTCCCTGTGTACACGTATTCCATTACATTTTCCCAGCAGAGAAAATGTTGGGATGTCATTCTGCTGTATATTCACATGTAAGACTTCTGTGTTTAATACATGGAAAATCCCTGAAGTGTTTACACAAAGAATATTGTTATTCCCTGTACATTTTAGCTGATGCTTAATGGGAGGAAAAAAAACAAAACCAACCAGGGGGCTGAAATTTTGAATGAAAAGTCAAACTACTTTAGATTTCACTTAGCCTAGATCCTAAGGACATGTTGTCCAGTGCTTTAGAATATGTGCATTCAGAGGATCAAGCTATTAGAGGAAAAATTCTCCATCCTGAAAAAGAGGCTTATCACTGAATCAGGAATTGCCAGTAATGTCTCCTCTGGGATGCTTGTTTTTAAATTGCCTTTTGGGAGGCTTTTATGACTGCATCCACATCAGTGCTGTGATTCAGAGCAGTGATGCTGTTTTGAAGCACATCCCCCAGACTGTCCCATTTACTGTGCAGTAGTTCACTTCCCAGAGTGGTTTTGCAGCCCATAATCTGGATTCTGTTTGGAGAAAACTGAACTGGAGGCTTTGATCCAGGCATGTGCCAAATGTTCTCCAATTCCTATTGCAGGAATGAGAGGCCAAACCAATGACTAGACCTCCTGAAACTTGGAATCACACTCTGGAATATTTCAGTGTGGGGATTTGGTCTAAATCAAGTTTAAAGCTGTTCTGTCTCTATCTCCCCCATAGTGCAGATAAAGAACCCTCAGCTCCAACTGCTCCAATCTATTGATCTGCTCCTGTGGCCACAGCTGCCTTGAGAAAGTAGATGTAGCCTATGACATCTTGAAAGTATTCCAGATTTTAAAAATGTTTTCTGTGTTAGTTGTTTTTCACTTCTCTTTTCCTTGGATCTGGCACAAATATTCTTAAATGAATTTTAAATGATCTGAGTCTGTGCCTGCTTCTTTTGTTGCAAAATTTAAGATCAACCTAGTTTCCCCCACCCCCCCCCGAAACATCATGCTGTACTAAGAAATTATTCGAGCAATCTTTTCCCCTCATTTTTATTGAAATTGCTGTTTATGGAGACATTTAAAAAGATGATATACATTCCTGCTCTCAAAAAGGATGAAAGGAAATTGTAAGAACTATAAGAAGTTTATCCCAACACTTTTGTCCTTGGGTTTTCAAAGCTGTCTAGTTCTGCCTTACAACTGAAAATAGTCACTCCTAAGTCTACTTACTCCAGTGGGCACCAAAGTTTGTGATAAGTATAAGCAAATTGTGATATTTCCATCCTTTGGTAGAACATGTTTGCATTACAGGTTATTTAAATCGCGGTTTTTAATTCAGACATCCATCTCCCTTGTATGTTTTTCCTTACGTGCTCAGCCTCATTAACCCATCCAGTTGACCTGCATCATTCTCCTGTTGACAAAGATAGGCATTATGAACCTTAGGATGTCATAAACACCTCTAAAATGTGACCCTCCTTGCATGCAGTGGGGAAGGTTTGACAGCATTACACCAGTCATCTGATAAGCTCGGGTCAAAAGTCTCCCAATTGCTTGCCTTTTGTTTGGGTGTCAAGGAGGCAAAAGCTTTTCATGTTTTTAATAAGCAAATTAATGAAATACTTACAGTACACTGCATATATTAACTCTTAGGTAGCTGGCTTTCCTCTGGGGCCATCTTTCCAAAGGTCAGAGGCCATAAATGGAGTTTCAGTTTTCCAGGAAACAAAGAGGACAGTATATTTCAGTAATCTTTTCCTGCATGTAGTTAAGATTCCTGTTTTTTTTTTCTTTTCTTTTTTTTTTTTTTTTTTCACTTTGGCTTACTTTCTAGAGGCATAGTAACACTTGCCAGCTAAGCCAGATGTAGCATTTCAACCAAAAAAATGCACTGGATGCACGTTCCAAGTTTGCCAATGGCTATGCATGAGGCTGGAATGTCAGAGCAGGAGCGGCGGATTAGGAAGATTGTGTTCGTGTTGCTCAAAGCAGAAGGAGCCCAGAAAATGTCTCTGCAAGTTCACTGTTTCAGACACTTTTTCTTCTTAGATATAACACGTTTGTTTGGTAACATTTTCAGGCTCCTTGCAATCATTCTTTTTAGAGTGTTGCTTACATTTTCAGGATATTAACAAATTAGTCCTCATTTGTAAATTACAGACTACTTTAGAAAGCCTGACTTTAGTTTCTGTAATAAAGAGAAAATAAAGATGCTTTTGGTTACCTAAAGAGACATCAAAACAATGGCATACTATCTTGACAATGTCTCCTGTTATCCTCTCTTCCCAGACAAATCTACAATTTCTTAATTTTTCTGAGAAAAAATAATTTTGCAGAACATCAGTAGTTGTTACTTTTGCTAGACACCTTCCTCAGTCAGGTGCTTGGAGTGGACAAACAAACCCTTGTTTTGTTTTTGCCTGTCTGAAAATGCTTCTGGTGCTTTAAATCCAGAATCAGACTGTGGCATGCTACAAATGCAGTTCAAGATGTGCTTTACTGAAACTCACTGGATGCTGTGAATTTCCAGGAGGAAGCTTGCTGGATGTAATCAAAGCTCCTGAAACAAACTGACTTCTCAGACCTGTGGTCAGGTGAAAAATCAGCTCCTCTATTAAGCCTGATACTGGCAGGAAAAAAAAGGGCAAAGTGAATAGAATATTCAAGGAGAAGGGAGAAGATACTCTTCCTTTCATGTGACTGAAAGTCTGTAAGCATCTCTAAGTGATGATCATCATCTCATTTCATACAGGTTTCTCTCTTGACACCTAAGCCAGCAGCCGCAGACTGTTTCCCTTGCAGACTTAAGTAACTAGTGTCTGGAGCATTAAACATTCAGCAAAACCCCATAAAATGAGAAAAGGAGCTGTAAAACACTGGCTAGAGTAAGCTCTCCCTGCTACAGCCATGCAATCCAGGCTAAACTGAAACTTGTCTTTTGGGAAGCATCCTCCTTTAGCCCAGGTCAGGCTAAAGCGCTTCATCTCCAAGGTTCCATCTACAGCTCCATGCACAAATGTTCCACAATTTACTACTTAAGAGACATCTAACTTACATAAAAGACATAAGAGATATAACCATGAGATGATTTTATCCCCTCTGCACTGGTTGGACTGCTTTCACTCTAAAATGAAATAAAAAATGCAGGGAAAACTGCCTTATTAACAAAAGCTATTAAAGTAATCTAAGCATCACATTAAGCTTTGCTTGCGCAGCAGTAGACACAATAAGAAAGACATATTATAGTCATTTAGATGCAAGATAATTTACTATTTTTAAGATCTTATAGCATCCTTGCTCCAAAGTTTTATCTTTTACTCTTTGCTGTATCTGAATATTTCGTCCCCTCCCCAGCTCTGATTGCTAGGAAGCATAACCACTTTCTAGCTGGAAAACCTTCCTTGGAATATATGTTGATTCTTTGCTATCAGACTGGGTGGTCTGGGATCTTACAAGGCTTTATCCTAAGCCTGGTTTTTTCCATGTTCACCAGCCTCTAGGGCTGTGCAATAGAGCATGGCCTTGTCAAGTTTGCAGGTGGCACTGGGTTGCCAGGGTGTGAGAGCAAGATTAGAATCCAGAATGATTCTATTAAATTTGAGAAGTGACCTGCAATTCAATAAAGAGGTCTTGAAACTACTGCAATAAAAGTGGGAAATTCAAAAATACAACTGGTGCTCTGCAGGAGTGAATTGGGAGGTTAGAGCTGGACCACAGACCGTAAGTCAGTAGTAGGATGCTGCTCCATCCCAGGATGAAATAGGAGTGTGGCGCATATTCCTGAGCCTCTGGTGAGATTTTGGCTGCAATTTTGAGTCTGGCATTAAGGACCCTCACTTCAAGGCACAGACAAATCTGAGAGAGTCCACAGGACAGCAACCAAAATGATGAGAGGTTTAGAAAAAGTGACCTATGAGGAAAGGTTGAAAGAACTTGGTTTGTTTAGTCTAGAAAAGAGAAGACTGAGGAGGTACATGATAACAGACTTCAAATATTTAAACGGTTGTTATAAAGAGGAAGGGGATCAATTATTCATGTCTACTAAAAATTGGAAAAGAAATTAGGAATGTCTTGAATTTGCAAGAGGAGGATTCCAGTTTGAAAGCTTTCTGATGGCACTGGAGCACATTAGTAATTTCCACAGCTTCCCTGGGTATTAAAGGTTTATAAGAATGACTTGAACAAACTTTGTAAGGGATGCTTCAGATCTGCTTCTGCTTCAAAGCACTGCTTAGCACAAACAACTTCTTAAAGCCTCTCCTGGCCTTATTCCTATAGTGTGCAATATAGATTTGTAATGTACATATCCCTGTGTAATTATACAAGTGCTAAATTAGTATTTGAAAACACACTCCTTCTTTACTTACCTCTACAGGTATGTGATGCAGTGATAGTGGGGAAATAACTGGACTTTGCTGTTTGCTAAAAGAGAATTGCTCAAGAGTTTTAAAATCTATTGCTCAAAACGCAGCAGTGGAAAATCAGAACTCATGCCTGACCTCATCTGACAGCTGCTATGGCCCTTCTAAAGGGATTAACAACCTGGACATAAAACAAAGGTTATTGCCAGTCATTAAGGTGTGATATCGCTCAGCACAATTAGGACATGTCACAAGTCTGCACAGGGCTATGCTTGAGTGGAGAATTACAGAGAAAAATGGTGATTTACTGGGCTGTGTGAAGCAGGCCTGACATTGTGATGAAGGGAAGGCTGAGCAGGGCTTGAAAATATCCTGAGAGAGGTTGGAGGCCATTGATGCTGCTCTACGAGACATTCACCTGACACCATGCTAACTTGTTTTGTTTTTTACTATCTACATTACATATATATATATATTTTTTATATGTCCTCATGGGATCCAAAATGTGTCTGTAGGATCCTGTGCAGCAATCAATAGGAAAAGCTGAGTCCTGATGCTGGCAGAGTTTCTGGCTCTGAACATTTCAGATGACGTCTCCCAGCCCAGACAAAATCTGCTTCTCAGCTGAGTAAGGAGGCACTTTGAGAGCTTGATTCTCCAAATCTGTATTTAGCAACTTCCACTCTTCAGAAACACATGCAAAGATGATTATAGCCCAAGATAGGTCTAAAGAAATAAAGCCATTGAAATATTATTGGTTATTTCTCATAGCAATTTAGAGGCCAACCCACGTGTTTCAATTACAAAAGAATGAGTTAGCTTACAACACGTTAAGTTCTTTTTATTAGTTGATTAATTTTTCACTTTAATTCTAAAAAAAGTCATTATTTCTTCATGTTTAAGCTTTCACTTCTACTGCCTTCTTTTGTAGTGCTTTTCTTAATTACCTGCAGCAATTTGCATCAGCAAGGAGCTAAGAATGCTTTGCATGTCTTTAGTGCCTTCCCTCCTCCTTAGCTATTGATGTAGCTACACAGAGAGAGCTCAGCACTGTAGCAGCATCTGGCATCTTGAATCAGCATTATAAACATTAATTAAATAAACCTCTCCATGCTTCTGACAGGTGATGAGAGCTCCTGACCTCTGATGAGAGGCCGGGTGCCCATTTTACAGGTCGAGGAGCTAAGGGCATATCTGAATTGTGAAATTTGCAGATGCTTCCCAGCATCCCAGGTTCCAGGTGCATGCCCTGGCCACATCCCAAATCTGTGTTGGGGCAAAAGCCAGGCTTTTTCCCCCCAAGGACCTTGGTTTCTGGAGCAAGGAGCCCTGAATGCTGTTGTGGGGAGGGCTGGCAAGCACGGCTGGGTGTTGTCAGGCTGTGGGCTGCTCTGCAAAGCCTCATCCCCACAGTCTAGACAAAACCAAGGCAGCAAAATGGACTTGAAGGAGGCTTGTGTGATTCTGCATTCAAGGTGGGAGTAGAGAAAAAAATTTTTCTTGGCTTCTTCCTCATGCAGTTCCTCCCATTATTTAACTATCAAGATGACCACGCTGGTTTTTCACATTTAAAAAGTCCAATGCAAACAAGGTTCTTTCCCCCATTTTTCATCAACTTCAAGATGTTTTATTTTCAGGGGCCTACAAAGGCAAATGTGCAATTCAAAAAAAACCACAGCAGTGACTGCACAGAATAATAACCTCACTTCATTTTGGAGCAGAGCTTGGAAAATGTGGATACAACCTAAACTAGTAGAAAAATGCAACACACTCCTTCGTCCTGGTAGCTTTAAGGAAAGACCACAGGTAGTGGAGTCTTCTCAAGCCCATCTACTCTAGGAACAAGCTGGAAGATGGCTTGCTAAACACCAGCACCTCCATGTTGCCAGATGTATGTTCTTGCTTTACAATTTCCAGCATGTTTTAGCAATTAAATCCTGCTTTTCCTGGATTAAATGTTGGTTTGTCAGCCTGTGGACAATTACAATAGATAGTCATGGGGCACTGTACCAATTAAGGCACTTTAGACATAATAAAAGGGGCTTTACCTTTCAAATTAAAAGTTACATTGCCAGTAACAGCCATTCTTCCCTTGACAGCACATTGCCTTTCCATGCTGCTATTTAATGTTTCTCCCAATTTTTCAGTACCATATTTTAGCACCGGGCTATTGATTGAGTGGAGTGGTCAGACAAGGTCCAGTGAAATCAAAGAGCATCATTTCACTGGCCTCTTCAGAAGTGCTGGATTAGCCCTGTTGCCTAAGATTTAGGGTTGGATCCCTATCCAGAAAAGCACTTTAACACGTGATAACAGTTAAGCGTGTGCTTAAGTGCTTTTCTGAATCAGGGCCCATATAAGGCAGCATGTCTACCAAACATTTCCAGCTAGTTCAAATAGTGTCCAGCTTTTACAGGAGTGAGATTTCCTTTAGAATGCATAAGCAGAATTCCTTCCAATATTGAAAAGACTTACTGAATTCTTCCCTTCAAACAATTGTTTGGAGGTTTGCTCTGTTATTGATATAAAGATTAATTCAAGTTGCAAGGGAAAAAATGTGTTTATGCAAATATTAAGTGCCTGAAAACGACACCACAGCTGTTTAGATTTGGATGAAAATCTTGGCTTGTTGGATAAGATGCATCACCATCTATGAGATTTAGGAAACATCTTTTGTTACACGGTTATTTCAGTGGAAATACATTTTCCAAAACCTTATTTTCCAGAACAAATTCACATTTCTCCGCATTTAACATTGTAAAAATATGAAAAGCTTCTTGGCATATGCATTCCTTGTAAAAATGAATCTAGAATGAGATAGTGACAATGAGGAACAGAAGTTTTGGGATAACTTATGCCCTTAAAATTTTGCAGCAGGGGTTTTTTGTGTTCTAATTGCAGGAGTGCTGCAGCCACAGTGAGAGGGTTCAGTGCGCCCATAAAAGGTGGCCACTGAGTGCAACAAGTGCAACAGGATGATTTAATTTCATATGTAAGCAATACATGTAAGAAAGAGAAGCTTCCTATGCTGTTTTTTGTCTTTTGTTTCGTTAACTTCAGACCATGCATCATCTCTAATGAGCTTGATAAAGCATAGTAAGGAAAATGGGCCATAATTCATCATGATTTCCATTTCAAAAGTGACAGCCAACTTCACAAAATAGTCCATTTTGCAACAAAAGAACACCAACAAATGATAATGGGAACAATATCCTCAAATTAAAAACTTTAAGTCCCCTCAGATCTGACTTTCATTATGGAAACGTGGGATAGGTTTTGTTAACAGTACCCAGAGATCCTCTCTGGTTCATCTTGTGAATAAAATATTTGATTTTTTTTATGATGTCCACCTCAGAAAAAACAGCACCCCAAAATTTTATTGAGTAATAAGAACTGATATATGGAGAAAAGCAGGATCAGCATTTTAAATTGTTAGAAAATATAACATTAAATTTAATTCTTTCCCATAAAAAAGCTATGGCCCATGCTGCAATGTAAGGTATAAATAAACTGCATTCAATAACAATAAAGGAGCAATCTTTATGTTTTGGGGAGCTTCTGATGAATTTTTACTTCTTTGTGCAAATTTCCAAACTATTTTAGCTTTTTTTTTGTGTCTGCAATCCTCTTTTAGAAATCAGTCTATATTCTTTCTGGCACCTCTGAGTGCTTTAGATATCACAACCTTCACCTTTTAAAGCTCACCTTAAATCTTTAGACTTTCAAATAGTTTAGTTCCATGGGAGGGGTGAGGCTTGGATTGGAAATGAAAATGGTAATTTGGGAAAAGAGGGAAAGGAGAGGTGAAGAGTCACAGAGCAGGGCTCAGCACCCTGAAATTCTTCTCTTCCCACAACCTGTCCTAAATATTTGTCCAGTGCTGTCTGATCTACTGTATGTGATGTTGATAGACCTTAAATAGTCTTTTATTTTTTTCCAGGGTATATCATCTCCTTTCAGAGCTGTGAGGGATGGAGAACACTATATTGCTACTTGGAGGTGAGTGGTCCTTGCAGAGCAGGATGTTCTGCTTTGAGGTCGTGCAGATGTTCTTTGCAGGGCAGGAGATATTGGTTAACAGCCTGGCCAGGATGGTCTCCTGGGCTGGGCTGTTGTATGCCAAATTGGAAACAAAACTTGCCAAGGGATTGGGAGATGCTGCCTTTCAAAAAGGCAGGATGTCCCCTCTCCTGGGGCACCATCTGCCAGGTGTCCGAGAAGTCACATCCCACCTGAATTGGGCTCACAGGTCATGCTTCACTTCCAGTGCATGAAGCAGATTAGAAAAAACCTGGTCTCTGATGATATCTCTGCTGAAGACAGAGCAGGCATCCATTTTCTGTGAATACTTTAAAATACTCAATTAAAATTAACTGTTTGGAAAACACCAGTTTTTTACTGGTTGATTGATGGACTGGGGTATCATTACCGAAACAGAAGAAACCAGCAAAGACTGGTGTCAATGTGAATTTATGTGAACCTTCTAAGAAAAAATTATCCAAAAATTATACTTAGGATCGTTCTTTTATAGTAGTTAATTAACATGTGGAACTCACTGCCACAAAATACAGTATCTTTGAGGCATGAGTTTAGCGGGATTAAAGGGATTTATTAAACACTTATATGGATAATGAGACCATCCGCAGCTACATTACACAGGATGAAACCATACATTAGGGATATAAACAATTATGCTTCAGGATAGAAGCCAACTACTGACTAATAGAGTTAAGGAGGAAATTCACTCCATAATTATCCAGGATTTTATGCACCTTTTCTAAAAGTTCTGCTATGAGCACTGTCGTGAATGGGATACTGACTTACAGGAAATGTTGGAACACAGGAAATACAGGAAAAATAATGGAATTATGATCTCTTTTATGTTTGAAGGTAAAGTCTTATTTTTTCCCACCTTAATAATAATTATTACAGTCTTTTCTTGAAAAAATTGAGAATGAGAAATGAAAAATTAATCTATGACTTATTGAAGCTTCTGAAGCAGACCCCTACCCCTGCCTTTGTCAATATAAGAACTGAATAATATCTGTTGTTCATATATTTTCTTTTAAAATAGCAATAAGGAACTAAGGGCATGGCTTTAGCTATTTGCATAAAAACATTATATCATCAGTGCCAGATTCTTAAGATTTTCTGTTGTTCCTTCTTCTCACAGCCAAAGTGGAGGATCTTATAGGATCACATAAGATTGAGCACAGCCTACAGAAATGGAAAGAATGCATTGGATGGGATTGCATTGCCCTTGACCTATTTCAGGACAGAAATATTTTCAGCATCAAATTGTCTTAGAACAGGAAAGCAAATAAACAAAATTTGGGTGTTTTTAGTTTTTTTTTTTTTTATGCTAGTAGCTTTTTCATCAGGAACATATGTAATAAGTCCTCTGAATTCCCTGTGGAGTTCTGGGTATGACAGCAAGGATTGTGTCATGGCTCTTCCTGAGCCTTCCTTTTAAGATCTGCTTGCTGGAAAAGGGAAAAGAACTCCACATCCTCTTACATTTTTGTCATCCTCTTACTTTTTTTGGAAGCTGTAACCTCTTGAGAAGCACTTGTTTGTAGATTCTTGCTCACTTGCTGTGAGAAGACCTGAGCATGTGTATTAAATCTGATATATCCATTCAAAAGGTCTCAGATTTGTGGTGCCCGCACATGGCACCACAGCACAACACTTGCACTGCCAAATGCTGTGGAGCTGTGAAAGGTCTGAAAATCCTAAATAAACACCCCAGGCTCTCACATTTTGCACAGCTGAAAGTCTTAAGTGGGAAAAAAGATTTTTGTGGTGAAACCCAGAAACAGGTTAATATTTTTCAACAGCTTCCTTCGGCATTTTTTGTTCCTCAAGGAGAGGAGTCATGGGCTCTAGGTCAGCCCTTGTGTTACAGGAGAAACTGTGGTGTCTAAAATGGTATTTTGGTGCATACAGACAGAGGGCTGTGCAAAGGATACCCAGCTTTTTAAAAAAAACCTATACCTCTGGGAGCAGCATCAAAATCACTGAAGTCGGTGGAAAGACTCCAGAGAGCTCTTGTATCCAAGAAAGCACAACTACGACTTGAATTAAAGATAAAAAAGCAATAATAAGTGGGGAAACAATGAGAGGAGCAGGTGTTCAGCATATTTGAAAGGCAGAAAAGCAAACTTTTATGTTCTAGCAGAGATGCTCTGCAATGGAGCTGAAGTCTGTCAACATCCAGATATGTTTCACACTGCACGTTTGGCATCGCAACAGGTGGTTACTGCCAGATCTACCAATGAAGAATATTCCAGATTTGTCAGCTATTGCACAAAGTCTTTCCACCAGATGAATTGGGCGCATTTGGCAGCAGTCAGTTAGTAAATAAAGAATGATCTGGAGTTCACAACTATTGTAGCTTTAAAAAGAGAGCTAAATAACATTGTTTTTCAACAGTGACATTCCTCACCCAGAATGGAAGTCCCAGAGAAAACAGAAAAGGAAGAAAGCCCTGACAGTCAATAAATCTGGGCAATGTTGAATGAAATGGTTAAATAAGTAGGGGACTCATTATTAAAAATGTCCTTTAGCAGGCCCTTTACATTTAAAGAAGAAGACTGAGAAATGAGGTAAAGCTTCTGTACAAAGATAAATCTGGTAAAACTGCCATGTTAATGTCCAGGGATGGTGTGTGTGTGTATTCTAGGGCTGATTTTTTTTTTTTGTATTCTGCTTGGTCTTTAACCTTCTGATTTTCCACTGGGTTGCACGCTCCCAATGGAAAACTTCAGGCTGTTTTTACCTACAAGCACAGCTTTGGCTAAGAACAAGGTTTCAAATTGTATTCTGCTGGGATTTTATTTTTAAAGAAAATCCTTATTCACTAGAAATTTGCTGACTGCTTGAAAATGGAAACTGCTTAAGGAACGATCAGTTTGGATGATTTTCCCACTTTGATAAGAATCTGGGAAGAAAAAATTTGAAATTGCCAGCACATTCCTTTCTGCCATTTTCAAAGAAAAGCAGCCCAGCGCTAGTACCTACATAAACAGTTCAAAATGGTCAAAACAGCTGTTTCAGTGGCTGGCTTCCTCTTAATCTCTTATTACAAACCCAAGCTTTACTTTGTGTTTTAGATTTGCAGTCCCATTTCTCTCCTCGCAGCTTTACCTGTGTTTCATAACCAAAATAAAAGCTTTGTTTTACGCAACTTCAGGCTAATTTGCCTCATATTTTTGCCCTTGGATCAACTATTTTGTTGCTTTTGATAAAATGCTTAAATACACTCTGCTGAGCTAATGCTTCTAATTTGATGGAAGGTTTTTACAAAGCTGTTATATTGTGTTGAAAGTAATATTGCAAACTATCAATTGGTTCTGATAAATTCCCAGCTGTACAAACCCGAGGAAGAAGCAGCAGCGTGTTACATATGACACACATGTTTTTACCATTGTAAGGGCCAGTTTTAAGGGGAACTGTGTTTTCCAAGCCCACAGCTTCCCCCTTTGCTACAAGCCATGGCATTGCACCAGTGGAGCCTTATTGGTGTTTGTTTCAAGCATTAAGTAACCTTGGGGAAGCCTTTTTCTTCCTTCTGCCGTCCTTTCGTCTGCTCACAAAGCAGGTTTCAGGTTTGGGCCTGCTGGTTGAGGGGAATGCTTAGCTTGCCTATTTAAAACACAACTGGATTTTGCTATTCAAATGTAGGAAACCTAATTACACATTGGTAAATTCTCTTCAGTCTACCAAACACAGAAAAAAAACAGTGACAGAAACTGAAAGGCCAAAAAAGAGAAAAGAGTCCCTAAGACCTAATGAATCCAAACTAAACACCTCTCCACAGAAATGTCAAACATTTCTCTTAGCACAAAACAAGGCTTAAAGAATTCCCTGCTTTTGTCTCTGGGCTAATTCCTTAAGCAGAGAGGGGGATTTTCTTCTGGGAGTGTTATTTCACAAAGAACTAAACAGCAAATAAACAAAAGACTCTCAAAGAGTGAGAGAGTATAAATAAAATTCATGACTCCTTAAAGAGTTTACACTGAAAGAATGTGGGGGATTATTTACAATTAAAGCGTAGTCTGTGGAATACAGTTATTATTACGAAAATGAATAAGAGGGTATTTCATTTAGCTCACAATAAGAGTGCACCTGGGTCTTCCCCATTTGTTAAAACTGGAGAAAACTCTCTTGCCCTCAGAATCATCTATTTGGTCACTTTTAGCAAACTCTTTCTCAAGTCCCAGTCTGGGTAATACTGGGTAAAACAAGTTGAAAAATCTTGTTTATGAAGTTGCAAATTATCTATGTTGTAGCTACAGAAGGTGCAGAAGGAAAGGAAAAAAAAACGGGAGAAAAACAAGCAAGTTGAGAACTTCCCTACTTTGAAAGAGGAAAAACTTTTCCAAAGTAAAAGTTTATTCTGCTTTTCTGTGAAAGATATTCATATCTCTCCGCCCTTTCTGCCAATCCTACAGAAATGGAAAAATCCCTTGTCAACAAAAAGAAGATTTTTAGTTCTTCAAACCTAGTATGACACAAGTTTTTGGTAAAGTAAGAAAGAAAGAAAGAAAAATGTGGGGCTACTCTCCCTTCTTCCTTGCCAAGCAGAATATGAAACAAAGGAGCAGGTTAATAATGGAGACAAGGTTGGCTGAGGGAAAAAATACAAGATTTCACTTCCAATAAATTAGGCAGACACAAATGAATGGTTATTAAGATAAAAAAGCATAGGTTGAAGAAGCCACTTGATTATAAATTATAGAGCAATTACTCCTCTTTCCGGTGCTTTTTTTTTTTTGACTAGGCATTTTGTATTTCACAGCAAATGTGTCATAAAACAATCTGATAATGATATTGAAAGCCAAGGCAGAGTGGCCAAATCCCAAATATATATATATATGTATATGTGCATATATGTGTTTATTAATAGGGTTGTGAGTGACACACAGGGTGTGTACCCATACGTGTGTATTCATCTCTATGTGTGCACATTCCTTTGAGTGTTCATAGATCTCTGACTACAGCATAAATATCACAAGGCACATCCATGTGCACTCCCAATAATTCCTTATTAAAGTAATATATTAATACAAATTAAAAATGAAATCTATATGAGTGTCATGGGCTGTACTATATCTACCTATATGACTATATTATGTCTCTCTGTCATGTTAAAAAAAAAAGCCTTGTAAGAGAGGTTAGGCCAAGGAGGCTTATTTCATGTGCCTGAGCGACAGAGACAGAATTTAAATCTTTGCTGAATTTGCAGCAAAAGTTTTGATTGAGTCTTACCCTGCCATGCCTGTCTCGGCAAAGTCTCCAAAACATTTGGCTGCACACGATTAAATGAACAGTATTTATTTTTAGCATCTGCTGCCCCTGACTCAAACTTTGCTACTAAGAAAATTCAGCTCTATGGAAAAGAATTTGAATTCCAGCTGGGCAGTTTTCAAAATAAGATGAAAAGTTAAGCAGGCAATTGGTGTGTATTTAGGGCTCAAAACACCTTGCCTCCTAAGAAGTCTTGAAGGAGTTAATCCCTTCTCAAGATAATCCACTAAAGAGCATCCTTCATTATGATGTTAAAAGCAAGGATCAGTGCTGGGGGAGTCTAACAATAGGACAGGGGTGCTTTTCAATCCCCATCACATTCTTCCCAGGTTAGAAACAGAAACTGCTGTTATTCCAGCTGAAAAACAGGACGGGTTTCTCTCTTGGTGTTAAATATTCAAATTTTAAAAGGGAGGGGAAGGAAAAGGAAAAAAAAAAAGCAATGGCTAATCCACTGCATTAACTAAACTTCTCCCTTATTGGGTGTTTCTCTGCCAATCTTTTGAACTTTTATGACAAGGTGATAAATGCAGAAGGGATGTGTCAACATAACTCACAACTCTCTCAGGTGTCAAAAGAACTTTGATAAGAGGGTTGTAAATAATTTCCTGGTGGTAACATATGAGTGGAGAAAATTCAAAGCAAGTTGGTCAAACTTCACTGAAGGAGAGGAGACTACAACATCCCTTTACTCTGGATAGGATTCACACTTCTAATAAAACTTCAGGGTAAAAAGCACGAGTACCAACATACTTCATGCTACTTATGTGGTTAATATTCTCAAAACGTGGTTTTTACTTTTTTTTTTTTTTTAATACAGAGTATCCTGTTTTTAATTAATGAAAAGATAAGAGGAATGTAAAAATACAGGGGTTTTTTTGTGACTTTACAAACATTTGGGAATGGCTTACACATGTGCATATCCATGTAGTCAATCACTCTATATCACAGAAATTATTAAATTTTGTTAATTTACCCAAATAGAAAAAAAAGAGGGAAACAATTCATAAAGTAAGAGGCTTTATCTGTATTTTTAAGACAGTAAAGGAAAAAGATTCAACCTTTAAAGAGCCTAGTCAGAAATGAAAAGAAAAAAAAGCTATTACTTTGATAGCTGGCCATAGAGTTGATTTAGGATATGATCCAAGTCCTGTGGATCTCCAATAACCACAATTGGTGTTTGGATCATGTCCTTGGAGTACAATAACAAGTTTTTGTAGCATGCATAATTGATGGGTTTTAAGGAATCTCATGTAAAACATGTTTCATTGTGCAATGGAAATGTCACCTTAAGGAATTCTAGCCCCACGTCAGGGCCAAGAGAGACAACAATGATATTTCAGCCATGATAATTAAATGCTGTAAGGACCGTTATTTTCCTATTTGTTGTAATTCCAGCTAAGAAGGGCTCTGATTGAGACCTGGCAAGAAGTGGTTGAAAAATTGCTCTTCCAAAGGGGGAAGCTAAAAAGCACATGACTCAGCTGTAGATAGTAATTTTGCTTCTTTTGTCCCATATAATCAGCAAACGGATGGTAACTCCAATTCGCTGCTGACGTCTGCAGCAACAGCAGCTGAAGATTTCCAGACACAAGGCCTCAGCTTCTCCTTACTGTAACAGAGCTCTTTGCAGGAGTAAGATCACATCTGGACAGGAGAAGAGCAAATCCTGCCTCGAGGTTGAGGTCTGTGCTCATTGCAGAGTGGTTGGACTGGATGACTTTGGAAGGTCCCTTCCATTCCAGGACTGCAGGATTTGCATCTCTACACAAAACTGGAGCACAGGACAGCTCTTTTCTTTTCATCAGCTACATGAAAGGAATTGAGTTGGCTCTATGCTTAGCTAGTTTGGAGGAGATGATACCAAAGGGGAAGTGTATTTGAGTCCATGGGACTTCTTATGGGGATTTTTTCTTGAGTCTGTGCCCTTGATCCAAATCTACCTGGCAGTGTGGGAAGCTGTACTGTGTGAAGAGGTAGAATATATTAATACTGTAGATATCTGTTAAGTCTTTAGATGTTGCAAAGCCTTCTGGACATGTAAGAGCAGTCTTGCCTATTTACAGTGCAGTCCAACAAAGTTCTTGCGTTTTCTACACTCATGATTTTGTTTGGAAAATGAGTCTGAAAGGGATTTCATCCCTACTTACAAGCCCTCCAGAGAGGGAGATCACAGCTGCTCTACTCCCTCTCTGATCCCAGGAAGAAAGGAAATGCTGCTATTTCCCCGCTTGCTCAGTTTTTAGCTCTCTGCATAGGTAGGTGTTGACAAAGGAGATCAAGGCCAATGTTCTGCTGTCCACAGCCACACCTTTGCATTTATTAGGGAATGGTTCCTCACTATCACTTGAAGTACGCTTACCCAAATCAATGGCCAGGAGTGGCATTGCTTACAAATCTTCAGAGGAAGGGATGGGCCTTGCTTTTTATAAGCATATTTTTTTTTTAATTTTAGCTGTCCCAAGTAAGTAATGGTTATTGGAAAAGCTTTCAGAAGTCCCGGGATTATAATTTACGTACTCTGGCTTTCTGACCAAAGCAGATGATTTTGACATATTGAATATTTATAAAGATTTTTAAAGACCAAAGGTTTGACTAAGATGAGTTCTTTGGTTAAAACCAGGCACTAAATAAACAGAGGGAAGGACACAACCTGAGCCCTTACAGGAGCTTGCTTTTGAGGCAGAGTCCATTTCAGGATAATAGGGATGGCTGATCCAATTCCTGCCCGTCAACTGCTTTCAGTTTCTGGAATTAATTTATCAAGCTACATATAAGGATTAAAAGATGGCGCCTGACATTTTAGAACAAACCAGAAAACCCCAAAAACCCAAACAAAAAAACCTGTCACAATTCAGCAGAATTTGCAAAAGAAAAGAGGCTGTATGGGATAAAGGAAGCCAGCCCAAAGTCCTCTTAGGTTGATGATCTCTTCAGGTCACGGTTCAAGTTATCTTGATTTTCAATTGTACCCACCCAAGTCTGTACTCCTTCTCCCTAGCTATTTTTTTTTTTTTTTTAAGACTTTAAGTCGCTGCCTAAATGCTCTTCTCCTTAATGAGAATGAAACCGACTGGCTTTTATTAATGAATCCCATCTTTTGTGCATAGGTTTTAGTTTCTCTTTAACATCTTGAAAAGTCATTAATTTATTGCTAATTTAAAAGAAAAAGAGAGAGCGATCCTGTTGGTTCGAATGAATACTTTTCCTTTGGTTGAACCAATAATTCAAGCTCCTGATTATACCAATTAAAGACCAATTTGAGGAAAGGCCTCCAGCACTGAGCTGCAGCTGCCATTTAGCCACAAATTATGGGCCTTATATGTGGGTGGACATGAAACTCTTTCAGAGAGAAATAGATTGAGAAATAGGGAAACTATTGTAGGGATTTTAGCAGAAGGGGGACATTAATTGGATACATTGCTTGAAGTCAATCAGAGATTCAGCTATTCTGTGGGCCTTTTGACTTCAAGACCCTTCTCTTTTTGTTCATGTACCTTCAGATAGATTAATCACAGTGACTAAACAAGCAGAGATATTTTTCAGGGTCTTTTTTTTTTCATGCGGCTCTGAAGAAGGGGCAGCCTATCCTGCAGTGCAACAAATGCTGAAGATGGTGAAAATAAGTGTGATGGGTTCCATCTCACAATTAATTAATTAGATATTTCAAGAATACCTAAAAGCGATCCTACAATGCAAGTTTTATTTTTTAATTTGATATCAGAGGCCAAATTTAAGTTATTGAATGTATTGATTAACAATGCAATGAAATTATGAGCTTTTGGTATTTTTTTTTCCTAACAAGGAAGGAAAATGCACTCATGGAAAAGTTTCTCAAACTTTGGACCTGTAGTAACCTAAAAGTGGAAAACATAAGAGCAACAACCATCACAACATAGTAAGTAATTCATAAAATATATAATGTTAATATTCATAATGGAAATGTTTTTGAAGTGCTGTGTAATAGTTGCCATTAGACTGCATGACTGTATGATACCTGAGTTTTATCGTTCTCTATTCCATTCTCCAGCTCATAGAGAAAATTGGTGGCACTAGTGGGATTAGACCTTCTCTGTACCCAGTCTCTAGTCCTGTGGTAGGTTTTGAAATTCTTTTGAAATATTGGAACTAGAGAGGGAATAAATACATGAAATGGAAGATTTGATAAAGCAATGTAACAACAATCCATATCTCTATGTTTGCATACATATGTGTGTAAAGGTTTTTACTTCTGAAGCTGCAGTGCTCTTCAAGAAACCTCACTGATTGTGACTTGTGGTAATCAACTTCAAAGTCTCACTGCTGGAAACCCAGTAAAGTTTCTTATAGTTCAGCTTGTGCATAAGTTCTGCTTGTGTGAACTCCATGATATGACTTCCTGGATATTTAGGAGAAGGATTTTCCATAATATTAGCAACCTTGATTTAGGCTGTTTATTTATTGATTGATTGTAATCCCATTGTTATAGCTCACCTCCATTAAGCCAATTAAAGCTTTCAAAGTAGTCACCTGATCAAGAAGATAAAATCTATTCCTCAGTTATTTCCTGAGAACTGCTACAAACCCCTCCCAACTGTTCTGTTGTTAAACTGAGACTTGCAACCTAAATAAATCAAGGGCATGATACAGTGGCTGCAAACAGACACTGGAAAAGAGAACTTTCTTCTCAACTTCTTCAGTCACTTTTCACATAATTACATTTTTGGACATTTGTTTTGAATAGAATTAAGAACTGAGCTGTGTTTCATATTCTAAGTTAATGAGAGCTCAAACAATTTTCAGTGCTTTTTCTGGCTTAAAATTAAGTTAAAAAAAAAGGAAAGACTTCTGTTCTAAATTTCCATATTTCATTCAAACTTGCTAATTTTGTTCTGGTTAGGAAGTGGAATTAATAAAAGCTACTTTTGATCCACCCAGAGGAGGAAGTTGTGGAAATGCTGTAGGAGAGTTTTGTACATTTAGAGGAAGAATTTGCTTTGTAAAAATATGCTTCTTAGTCTTTAGAGACCTGTACAGCACAGATGTGACTCTGGTGATTTCACAGTTATTCTGGTGATTTTTCACTATGAAAGCAGTCCTGAGTTGTCACCTCCACAATAATCAAATTCCTTTTTTTTCATCCACCTAATCTCTATTCTTGGGTCCAGGTTCATATTGTGTTAGAGAGTTGCCTTTTTCCTCCTAGCTTTTACATGAATATTCTCATAATTTTGGCTGATGAAACACCAGATATTAAAGAAATTACGTGTTTGATTTTTTTAATTTTTTTTTTTTGCCTTCTTGGTTCCCCAGAGTCCCCAGATGAGACAGAACTGGTGAAACTGAAAAAATCTTGAGTTCAACAGGTGAATCAGAAGGCTGACTGTGTGTTCTCCAAAACACCCAGGTCTCAGCTTTTGCCCTGAGATCACATCTCCTCCCCAGCAGGGAGGGATGGTTTAGTGCTGGTCCAAATGTTCCTGACCCACCTGCAGGTATGGGCAGCAAAGCAGGTTAACACATTTTGTTCCAGGTAGGCAATTTCCTGCTGCAGAATCCAAAGCAACCCTGCAAAGAGAATGCCTCAAAAATGAGGATTTTTCCCCAAGAAAGTGCAGTTTGCCCACGGTTCAGAGACGACGTTTCAAGCATCTTATTCTCTACTAATTAATCTCTAAGCCTTAACATTTATCTCTCCAGTACACAGCATACATATCACTGTGAGTTTCAGTTCTGAAGTCTGATAAAACTAATAAACCAAAACTGCCAGAGGTGGCACATTAAACTGGTAAAATGGTTTTCATCTTAATTGGATATGAGCAGTGTTATCTCTAATAACCCCAGGATACTTCTAATTGGAGTTTTCTTTTTCCTTTCTTCCCTTCACCCTTTCTCTTTCCTTCTTTCTTTTCCTTTCTTTTCTAACACTCGTGTCATTGACCAGTGTTAATATTTGAGTGCCCCCTCTTCCAAACCCCCTGCCTGATGTTTTCTGAAGCAGGAGCCAGCCTGATTTCAGCAATTGTATTTGTATTCCATTAACAAAGGTGATTTCAAGTGTGCTATCATTGGAGATTTTAATAAGATAGAGTTATTGATGTTAGCTAATAATGTTTTGAAAGTTGGTTGTCTTCACTGCCCTGAGATTCACCTCAGGCCAGCAACTTCTCCATTTTCAGATGTTATTGCAAGACAACGCCTGTCATTATTTAGACTGAGATTGTCATTTTAGTGTGAATGTGTGCTCAGATTTTTTTAGGGTGGTAAAAGCATTCTTATTGCTTCCTGCTCATTTTTTAGACTCCTGTGAGAAGAATGTATATTAATTGGCAACACTAAAATACCATGTAAAATTAAAAGGTATCAAATCTTTCTGCAGCAAGTTTTATTTTTTAAATTATTATTTGTTTTATTTCACTAGAATTACCAAAAAATCCTGATGTGGATGAGGAAACTACAGCAACAAACTCACATTTTATAGTAGAGGGAAAATACATGCAAAGGCTGCAGGGGAAACTGCTCAGGTCTGCTTGGAAAAAACAAATTTGAAAAACTTTCATTCACTAATTTTTCATGATTCTCTTTCTCTTTTTGCTCTTTTACACATGTAGCTCTAAATTAGCTATTTCACTACCTCAATTTTATATTAAGTTTTTGTCACAGGAAATCACTTTCAATTTTTCTTTAAGCTACACTTGCCTGGGAATACGAGGATGGTATTGGCTCCAAACTAAATAAGATGCCAAAGAATTAAAAGGACTGAAAGGACAGGAGGTCTAAGAGAAAGAATTGTAGCAATAGCATAAACTACCTCATTTTTTCAACAGAGATTAAAAGTTTGAAGCCTGCATATGTTTTAAATGTGAAAAATTTTACTCCTGAGACATATTCAGGAAGATATAATTCATTTTCCTGCAGAACACACATGCATATATACAAGCAGAACACGTGAAGAAGTCAGTACTGTTCCCTCCATCATGTGTGTTTCTGAGCAAATGTTATCAAATTCACAATAGTTATTGCTTTTTCTATATAGCTACAAGTATCTCTGCAAAGCTCATTAAAATAATACATAAATACTACAAGAACACTTCAGAGTGCAAAAACATGTATTAAAAAACAATTGCAATAAATAAAATTAGCAGAAAGACACCTTCAGCAATTTATATTTACATTTCAGGCAATTAAGTCAGCAATACCTGGTGTGTGGATTAGAAGGGGTCAAAGGCCTTTCACAAAAAGAACCTTTTATAGTATCAAAGGCCCTGTGACATCGTGTTTGCCTTTTATGCTGAATTAGATAATTGCAAATAATTGTAACTCTGAAAGACATTAATTTTATGGGAGATTTTTTTCCCCTTCACAGGTCACTGTGCAACCCTTTGACCCAACATTGTAGGGCTAACACCTTTGTTAGAAAGACAAAGAATATTACTTTCTCAACCAAGAACCTGCAAGATTACTTTTGCCAATAATCAGGGAGAGCAGAACAGAAATATCATGATACACCAACTTTTAGAATAAAATATTTCAGATTTTTTTTGTTAAGGAAAATAACCAAACAGAGTGGGGTTTGTTTGATTTTTTGCTCTATCTATCTATCTATCTATCTATCTATCTATCTATCTATCTAATCTATTTTCATGCTCAGCTTTCTATGGGATTTACCAAATCATCAGGAACAGAAAATAGAATTAGAAATACATTAGACAAGACAACCTGCTTCTCATTTCTGTTCTTGAGTCTTTCTTCCTCAGATATACATCCTCATATTGCATCTCATGCTCATGGCAGCAGGCTAATCTACGCGGTTTTGGGAAAGCAAATAGTCTTGGTGCAAGTCTTCAGTGTTAAAAGGAAAATTCAAGAACATATAACATATAACATATAGCATATAATATATTATATATTACATATTATATGTTATATATAATATGTTATATATTATATATTTTTATATATGTGTATTTATATATATATATATATATATATATATATATATATATATATATATATACACATTGGAATTTCTGCCAAGGTACTGAAAAAAAAGCAATGAGGATGCCAGTGACCCTGAGGAATACAGATTCTAAGTTGCTTACTGGATTATTCCTGAAATTTTCCTGATTATTTCAGCTCTTCTAGGAGGTAGCTGACATTGCCCCTGTTTCCATGGGTAGCGTGGAGATTTGGGGTGAGAGCTATGGTGTCAGCCAGCTTGGGGGAAATCCTGGGAGCTCTCTGTCAGTTCCTACAGCTGTAGGATCCATGAAAACCAAACCTTTCCCCTGTGCGCTGTTAGCATTACCCTGAAAGAATGGCTTGACAAAACGCATATAAAATTTGGTGTTTGCTGAGAACAAGGAGAAAGAAGGAAGTGGCAGAAATAAAGAAACAAAACTGTGGGCAGAGTCAGCTGATGGTAACCTCCCAAATTGTTGCTGTGCTTCAGTGCTGCCACAAGTTACAGCCTGCCAAGGGGGTAGGAGACCAAACCAAGATATATTTCTTAGATGGCTCAACTGTCTCAGGCTTGGAGGTTCATTAGGAAGTGAAATCATCCCAGGAATACCAAAACACCAGCAGGCAATAAAGATGATATAGGTAATGCATTCTGATTTCTTCTAGCATTAACTCATTTAAAAAGCAGTATTAGGTAGAAAAAGAGACTTTTATAAGGTTGTAAAACAGCAAATAAAAATACAGAAAGGCACATTAATACTGGGTATTTTTTGCCTACAAATAAAGCCAAAGGGACATTAGTTTTCTTTGTTTGATATGTGACTTTGGGGTAAGCAGAAATAGACATGTAGGTAGGAGTGTACTGGTCAGTGAGTGTGGACTGAACATGAGAAAGAACTGCATTAAATACTGCCCAGGTCAATGATTAATACATTCCCATAACTTGGTAACCTCACAGCCTCCCCCTCCTCTGCATTTTTCTGTTTAATTGAAATTTATGTGCTAGTTTTAAGCAGCTATATAAACAGCCAGAATTATTATACGTTTGACAGCAGATAACTAAAAAGATTGCATTAGCAGAACAAAAATGTAGTGCCTTTCTTAAAACAGAAGCTGCTTCCAGCAAAATGGCCTTGGAAGCTTTCACAGACCTTGTGGGTACATCCTGCACATCCCCAGGCAGGTGCTGCAGTTTGGTGCTTGGATCTAACTCAGAGGCTGGACCAGCCTGGAGGGAGAGGCTTGGAGCCACATGAGACCCTTTCTAAATGGAGTTATTCTGAGATTTTCTGTTGCTAATAAAACAAAACAATCCTTTTGCAGCTGAGAGGTTGGGGCTGGCCAGGCCAGGGCTTCTGGCAGGAGAGGGAAATGCCACAGACACCTGCTCAGGAGGTAAAGATATGATTCCTCTGCTTGTACTCACTGTCTTTCATTACAGCCACCAAACTATTTCTACATGCCCATAATTCCTGTCTGGAGCAGCACCACAGCACGAGGGGAGGCTGCTCAGGCTGCCTGCAATGGGAAATTCAAAATACAGAATTTTTCTCTATCCACCAGCTGCAGTGTCTCATGACCATCAAAGGAGCTGCTATTTCAGGATCTTCCACTTCCATTGCAGCTCCTAGGTGGTTTTGGTGATCATGGGATTCTCACTGGCCTCTTTAATTCTAGGTGTTTGGAATACCCTAAGTGGATCCATGTCTCGTTTAATTATTTCTTTAAAAACTTCAGGTAAATGGGAAAAAACCCTTATTTTTTGCAAATGCCACCATCACCAAGGAGGGCCATATAAACAGGTCACAGGAGGATTTAAATTTCCATCAGTTTAAAGAGCAGGTAGGCACCTAGGTAAGAATTAGGTTCCTAAATGCCTTTATGGAGCTGCCACTTTCTGTTTAGGCAATGTCACTAAAGCAGTCTCCCCTGGGCCTTATAGTCACAAACATGAAATGCACTGATTGGTTTTCCCCTTCCTCACTTCCTCACAAAAGAGTTTTGCATGATTTTTTTTCCTTTGGCATAAATGTAATTTCTTTGGCCTTTGTCATCAGGAAGGTTTTATTGCACCAGCTGTAGTCAGACTGCTGAAAAAGGATCTGTTTTATTTAGAGGATATTTGTATTGCAATGTAAACACAGAAATGTTCAGCACAGCATTGCTGCTGCTGCTGCTGCTCCTGCACCAACTGCAAAGCTGAAGGCATCTATTTTCCATGCTGAAAATCAGCACTGGTCTATTTACCATGATAACCTGCTTCTAATAATGTTCAGCTTTTCACTGGAACTTGTCAAGCTCTAAAATATTGTGATAATTTTCCAATGTTGTACCATCGGGTGCAGTAGAATTTCTCCTGGGCTGCAATTAGCCAACAGCTTATGTTAATTTTAATTAATTAACTTAGGTGGATAGTAATGCCATGTAATAAAACATTTTGCTCAGTGTGAAACTTGTCCATCACATTTGTTTGTGACCTAAGTTAGTAATTATGTGTGCTTAAGTCAGTGGTAAATGGAAATAAAATGATGCGTCAGAGGCAAAATGAGGTAATTTGTGTCAACTGAGTTGGTTGATAGTGTTATAAAGGTAAAAGACACAGGAGTGCTGGTTAGAAACTGGTCATTATTTTGTAATCCAAGGAATCTCTCATGATGCACATTCAGTACTAATCAAGACACCATTTTCTCGTGTGAAAAGTCTGTCTTGCAGCTCAATAAATCTAACTAACACCCCAACTAATGTACAAGGTTCAGTGAGAAGGTTGACAGTTGAATTGAGATGGAATTGCTGTCGTCTGGTTCCTCCTCAGCCTCTGGAATCTCACTGATCAGCAAAAGTGAACATCAAAAGTGTGACTAATTCTTGAATGATGAAATAATTCCGACAAATATTGTTTAGAGAATGAATTTTTTTACCAGTGCATTATGGAAACTAAGAACATACTAGTAAAATATTTACGAAATGTGCTGGTTTTCCCATTCCAGGTGTGTTTTGGAATTCAGGTTTTGCCTCCACTGCTATAGAATCTCACCCTGCTAATAAATTTGAAAATTGCTTTTTCCTCCAGAACCTGAATTTTTATTTTAGTGCTAATGTCCTGTCTGCTTTGTTTCAATTGGCCACTCATGTTTTTCAGTGTTGCCTTTGGTTTCGAGTGAAAGAAATTTGCTGTCTATATTTTTGCAGTTTAGACCAAAGCTAATTAATTAGTTAAGCGTCCAACTATTCTGACTTGCCTTTGATGTCTAAGTTTTCCAAGACATAAAAACCCCAACAACCTCAGAAAATGAAAACAAGAACACAGGATTAAAAATCCACCCTGTGGATTATCTGTGGGATTTTTTTCCCCCTAAAAGGCTCAGCTTTATTTTTCTCTTGCTGGAAAAAAAATTACTCATTAAGGAGACTGATGATGTTACTGACAGTCCCTCTCTGGGCAGCGTGACAAACTCAGCAGTGGAAGAGTGTAGGTAAATGAGTTTCTTCCACTGTAGCTTCTTGCAAAGTAAAATAATTCATTTTCTTATTCAAACTTGTATCTGACTCCCAAACTCCCCCCATCTGTTCCTGCTGAACAGACTTCAAGAGATAAAAACACTTCATCAAAGACCAGTTCATTTCAATTCAGTGAGTATTAATTCACTTCATGCCAGAAGAAAAGTAAAAATCACATATATTGCCATGGAAATTTTATGTTTGGTCCTGACAAGAGCATGGGATGCAAATAATAGAAAATAATGTAACTATCATCACCTTTATATGTTAGAATCACTGAAGGATGGATTATTTTGGTGTTTGACAAGGGAAATTTCTGTTTTGAACTACTGCAAAAAATTTACCTTGACCTGAAACTCTGTGGCTCTCTGAGCATTTGCATTATTTAGTGTTTTCTGAGTAGAATTGAATTCCAAAAGAAAGAGGCTACTTGGGAAAGAAATACTTAAACATTTAATCTAGAAAATTATTTTTGCAGGTTTTCCGCATTAAACATATTAATTATTTTCAAGAGTGTATTAAATTAAATCCTATTAAATCTCTCTTCTTATAATAAAGTTGTATTTCTTGAATTTTCTTCCTATAAGGCCTTGACTGTACATAGATTGTATTGCAATAATTGCAAGGTAAATCATTTCAGCAAATTGATATATGATTTTAGACCAAAGAAGTAAAAATAATTCATCTTGGTCTTCTAACAACCAAATGGAAAACCAGCAATTTGGGGCTCAGTTAACTTTCCCCTCCCCCTAAGTATCCTGCTTGTAAAAAACCCCCATTTCCTATTGGAAAATCACTCAAATGGAAAACTCTGGCTGGACTCTGCTCTGCAGGTCGGGAAATGTGAACCTGCAGTGTGGGATGTCCCGAGCAGCTCTGACCACAAGAGCTATGGCCGATTCTGATGCTAATATTAACTTCCAATTGTTAATGCATGTTTCATGCTGAAGGATCCCCAGAACACTTTAGAGGCCCAGGAGATCTCTCCCAGTGCCAGGGAGGCTCTTTGGCCGCTCTTTGTGGTTGGGGTGTTGCTCAGGAGTGGGATAACCAGGAGCAGCGGGATGCACGTGGAAATTCCTGTGTTGCTCCTCTCCTCACACCGCTGATCCTGCCTGGAAAAGCTCTGGAGCATCCTTAGATGACCACAAGCCAGAGATGGGGCGGGCATCTTTTCAGAAATGTGGCACAACTTGGGGTCTCCTGCTCACCCCGAGTGCTGTTCCTTGTGGCAGCTCCGGGTTTTACTTGGATGCTCTCCCGCTGGAAATGGGGCTGGTGTGACCCCGCTGGCCTGGTAAAGGTGAAATTGGCCGCGACCTGGCTCGGGGATGGCCCCCAGGCTGCTGTTTGTAGAGGATTAAGCTTAAGTCAGGCATGTGTGCAAATGACACTTCTTAAAGTCAAGGCTTCTATTTCTGGAGATCAATGGTGATTTTCTGCGCTGTTAAAAATTTGGGATTCTGTCTCTCATGCTGAAATATCTGTGCCTTTCCATATACAAAATATTTCATGCACTCCTCCCACTCCAAATTACAGGTTTGAGGGAAAAAATGTCGAACAAACTGATGGTTTTACCTTTACAAAGATTCAATTTGTAATTGTCTGGATCAATAAAAGATCAATTGTCTGGATCAATCAATCTGTAGATAATATTTCTTAGCAGGGTACATTCCCTTTAATTGATACTCACTGAAATTAACTTGTGTTTACTCTAAGTGTTCTTGCTGCATGAAATGTGCTTCCACTACAGCAGCAGTGATGTTTTTAGTGATGGCAGGAAATGCTGCCTATTCAGTACTTTTATTTGGAGTTTGAAGTCCATTAAAGTGACTTCATAAATTCAAAAATAAATCCATTTATTTCTATGAATGCTTATAGTTAATGAGCATGTGGCATTTGATTTAGAATTAAAGAGGCATTATCACATTGTTTTAAAGGCCTTAAATTTAGTCTTCGTTAACAAAAAAGATGAGGAAGAAGCATCTGCATTTTAAGCGGATCTCTGGAGTGTTGGAAACTTTGAGGCAGTAACATAATGTCAGGTGCATTCAGCAGCTGAAAAGCTCCTTTGTAGGTGTGACTAGGACCAAACTCTGCTGATACAAAGGCCGTGAGGCTGAGCTTACCCAGAGGGATGGGCTGTGCTATCTTTGCTGGGCATTGATTTGGGAGAGTGCCCCAGCATCTGTTTAATTTTCACCAGAGGACAGTATCTGGTAGACTATTTACACGTCTAAAGTTTATCACCTGGTAGATCTTGGGCTTTACAGGTTCCCCTTGGGAATTTGACCTGAGCAAGGACTTCAGCAGCAGGCTCCAGGATTTCAGTGTAGCCCTGGCTGGTGAGAAGCCCGCAGCCAAACAGGGGAGCTGTTAATGGCAAACATATTAATTCAGGAGGAAGCAGTAAGCAAAGCTCCAGCAGCAGCCAGGGCCCTGCAAAGCAACTTATTTCAGAGAAGGAGATGGCAGAGGATCACAGGAGAGGTGCTGTCGCGGTGGGATGCTCACAGATCCTTTCTCTCTGCCTGTTTGAAAAGCTGTGGGAGAGGGAGGCTGCCCCACAGGACCTCTGCGTGACCCCAGTCCCAACCAGCCGCCGGCAACTCTGTGTGTGCTTGCCCATGTCATGGCAGTGCACGGATGGCTTGACAGAGTTTACTGCTTTCTGGCTTATTTTAAGTACTCTTGGAATCTTCCGCATCCCCTAGCAAACTGGGGCAGGCTGACCTCTAAGCCACATAATCTGAGCATAAGTTAAAAAAGAAGCCCAGAATTTTCCCGTTCCCGAATAGCACCGCTGCCCGACGATCTCTGATCCAGCTTTAATGTTTAATTGGATGACCGGGTTTTAAACAGAGCATTCTTTAACCCGGCTGACTGTGCCTGCCCCCATCCCCCTGCCCAACAGCAGCCTCACTCCAGTTATCAAAGTGTCATTAGTAGAGACAGCTGCCTGTAAACAACAGGAATGTCAACACAACTGTCTCGGTCAACAGGAATTTAACTTTAATCTGTTCATTACTTAAAGATACATCATCCTCTTTCTGCGCTGTTATCTACATCACTCGCAGACAAAGGCGGAGAACAAATTGACAGCGGGGAGGGAGGTTGGACCGTCCCTGCCTCAGCCAGGCTGGTTCTGTTCATCATTTCCAGTTCCCCTCCCCAGCTCCTCACAAGTTTCCCTCCTGTATATGTATATATATTTGCGGGATTGCGGGTGAAGGGGGGTCAGGAGTTCCTTGTTTAGCTGGAAACAGATACTACATATTTATAAATGTAAACTTGGAGCTCTGCCAGGCTCCTGCATTTAAGCGATTAACAAATGTTTCCCTTCAAGTGGACACCTCTTGTTCTAAATATATTTGACAAGAATGTAAAGAGTCAACCGGAGGGGTAGAAAGGGCACGGCACAAAGCGCCGGGCTGCCAGCAGCAGCAGCGGTGGGGCAGCGGTGGCGGCGTGCGGCGGGTGCCAGCCGAGCTCCGGGCGGGCAGGCTGCCAGCACAGCCAGGCCTCCCCGCTGTTTAACGACAATGGATTTACTGCTTCTCTGCATATTGGTGTTATTTTGTGTAAACAAGGTTAACGCTCCTTTTAAATTAAATACACCACCTGGTGACTGCGCGGCTGACCTTGGCAGGCGGCTCTCACCTGGGCTCCAGAAAGGGTGGGCCCAGCCCGGCCCTTCCCAGGCCTTTGGTGCCTCGGCCTGTGGAAGTGTGTCAGGCTGCTCACACCTCCATTCACACAGGACAGCCAGGAATAGGAAGCCACTACCCGAGCAGGAGGGTTTTCTCTCTTAACCATGTGTGTAACATATTCTTGCCCGTGCTGGACCTGCCGCTTGCCTCCTGCTTTCCCCCACATTGTTGTCTTGCTCTGTCGAAATGCATCTGATCTTCCTGGCTTTTCTGGTTTGTTTGTGGACACAAGGAAAGTTTCTTACCCTGGTCCCCGTTTCTCCCTCAAGAAAAGATGGGCAAACTTGGGAGTAATCTCCCTCTCCAATTTAAGACCTATCTCCTTCTTCCCTTTCTGAATGATACTGGGGAAAGGAAAACATTTTTACTTTTGCCTAAAGTATCAAAACAAAGCATTGTCTGTCATACAGGTTCACCTAGGATGTTTCCAGGGTAACTGATTCTGACACGTTTGATAACTCTGGAGGTTAAGGCTGATGGCATTGATCATGATGTGAGAAAAATGAAGACAATCCTCTGCTAGGTAAAGAAATCTGAATCTGTGCATTGGAATTAAGTGTCTACAGCTAAATGGCAGCTAATTGACTGATTGAAAGGCTAAGAGAATTAGGATTGTTCAATATGGAAAAGAGAAGGTTCTGGGATGACCTTGTTGAGGCCTTCCAGTGCCCAGAGGAACTACAAGAAAGCTGGAGAGGGAGTTTTTATAAGGTCATGTAGTGATAGGACAAGGGAGAATGGCTTCAAACTGACTGGGGGACAGGGTTAGATTAGAAATTAGGAAGAAATTCTTCCCTGTGAGGGTGGTGAGGCCCTGACACAGGGTGCCCAGAGCAGCTGTGGCTGCCCCTGGATCCCTGGAAGTGTCCAAGGCCAGGCTGGATGGGGCTTGGAGCAGCCTGGGACAGTGAAAATGTCCCTGACCATGGCAGGGGCTTGGGATTGGATGATTTTTATTGTCCCTTCCAACCCAAACCATTCCATGATTCTGTGCTTCTATGATTGGAAACCTCTTGAAGACCTCAATACTATATAAAATTTATATAAAACTATAGGAGTCCTTCATTCTTCCCATCAAGCCCTGGAGGATGCCCATTCTTACATGATATTTTTTTAATTTGAACCTCAGTGATATTCTTTGATGGTAAACTTACTAAATTATTTAAATAAAAAGTATTTCTTTTTTGTTGTTAATATTACTGATTCTGCCCTTGTTCTTGTGCTATGAGAAAGTGGAGTTAAGGCTTTTCTCCTTTTTCCCTGGAAACTTTACAAAGAAATATTGATAATTTTAAACAAACATTTGAAATACACAGATAACAGCACTCAGTTGGATAGCAAAATAGAAATGATGGGAAGCAATCGGAGAGACTTTATTTAGACTAACAGTGATAAGACATTTTTTAAAAGAAAGTCCAGACAGATAGGTACCAAATATGTAAAATAATAAGCTATAAATACATGTGCTAAATACAGCATTTCCTAAGCATTTTTGGAAAGGATCCCTTTATCTAGCGGCTAAATGCTAGAACATTTTCTAGTTTTACATGAAAAATGCTGCACATTTTGGGGTCAGTGCTTCAAGTTTCAGTGCATGGATGCTGTCTGGATCAGAGGCAGTGTGCCTGTTACTAGGCAAAAGGCTATTCCAGTGCTGGGGAAAGTGATAGAGTTTTAAGTGAGGAACAAAAAGCTGAGTTTTTCAGAGAGCTGCCACATTTGTTGTACAGATAAGGCTCGTCTAATTAAACTATCATTGCAAAGTCCCCAGATTCCTCAGGCCCTTCTTTTGCTCTTAGCTGGAGTTTGGATTCGGTACTCCAAGAAATTCAGTCTCTTTGAACTCCTTCCTCTTTGTGTTTCAAGGATTGTTCTCATCTGAGCTATAAAGAGCCTCTGTTATCTGTAACAGAGTGCAGGAGCATCTCTCCTGACTGGACCACACAGTGATAGAGCTGGGAGCGCTGAGCCAAGCCTCATACCCATTTACTCCCTCCTGTCTGTTTTCTCTCATACAGAATTCCCTCTCCATAGCCTTGCAGAGCAGAATTGCTTTTAATGAGGTTTATGATAAGCTCCTGATGTCCTTTTACTGCTCCCAGAAACTGTTTGCTAAAGGGCTCACCTTTGGTTCCTTTAACTAAAAGCAGTTCTGCCATCACAAAGTGTCAGCGCTGCTGTAAGGAACAGAAAAATGGGAAGATCATAGGAGACTCAGCCAGGTGCAGTGACCAATACTTAAACCTTCAGAAGAATGGTCTGCAGGGGTCAGCTCTGAAGTAACCTGACTGTATAAAAGTTGCTTCCTGTAGGTTTGTCCCTTTGCACTCAGTTTGCAGTAGGTGCGCCTGAATGGATACATGTAAGCCTTATTTGTTTCTTCAGGTACAAAGCAGACATCAAACATCCTATGAGCTAAAATATCATTAGCAGGACAAGTTCTGCGGAATATGGGACATGATTTTCCTTAGAAAAACATCAGAGCAGTAAAGAAGTGAGAAAAAAAGAGTTATTTAAATTAGTAAACAGTGCTGGCACACAAACAAATGGGATAAACTGATGGTGAATAAATCTAAATTGGAAATTAGAAGAAGATTTCTAGTCAGAGGCTGACATTCTTGAAAAGACTTCTAATAGGTGCAGTTAAGTCAAATAATGGAACTAGTTTTAACTTGGAGTTCAATGAATTTATAAATGGGATTACACAATGTAGATGCATAGCAGAGAGCTGGGTTAAGTGACCTTGGAAGTTCTCTCCAGTCTTACATTACATTATTCCTTCTAATTATGGCTTAGAACTAACCTTCAGCATGACCTTTTTTCAGTTTTCTCTTCTAACTTACCCAAACTTCAAATATTTTTATTGAAATTTTGCATTTCTAGCACGGAAATTAGCACTTTCTCGCCTCCTAAATTTTTTTAGTGAAATGATCTGTGCTTGTTACAGGAAAAACTTTTTGTTTTGCTCATGCATTGCAGACCAAATTAACGGAAAAGAGTGTTCCATCTCTGAAGGGTGGGAATAAAACTTGGCAGGTGGCTCTCTTTGTGCAATTTGCTGCCCTGTGTAAAATTTGCCCCACTTTTTATCCAGAGTATAAGATTCTGAAAAAAAAAAAAAAAAGCCAGTTGACTCATGGCCAGCAGAAACTTGCTGCAGGTTGGTAGCCAAGTTTCCAGGTAGAGCATGCATTGATTTTGTGCCAGTTTTTGTGTGCATAACCAGATTGCACCATGGCCAAGAGGAGCAGGATCCTTTTTGTGCCTGGGATAGGAGAGACTGAGCCTCACTTCTGCTGGAATTGAGCCCTCCTCTTTCCTGAGAGCTGCTGTGGTGCCAGCACTGAGAGCAGAGAGAGTTTTCTTGCTGTTTAATTCCTCCCAGCCGGAGCTCATGCTGTGTGGAGGACAATGAGGAATGGACATGTGTAATTTTGACATTTCCTAGGTTTCACCATGGAACCATCAGGAGTAAGCCAAGAAAAGGCCTCGAGAGATTATCTAGTCCTGTTCTGTGCTAGGATGGGAACAAGAAATAATCTGGGCAAAATTTACCCGTCCTTCTTTTTCTTGACAGCCTCTAGTGCCTCACAGTACCACAGTGCCCTAGTCTAGTGCTCAACTATATTCAATTTCCTTAAATCCTTCTTGATATCTACCCCAAATCTTATTAGCTTGAATGGACACATGAAATAGTTTATTCCTTTCACCTTTACTTCTAGTTCTATATTTTTGTTGCCATTCCTTTCCTTATTGAGATTTCTAATTGAGAAATTTCTTATTTGCTCAAATCTCTTCTTGAGATTTGAGCAAATCTAAGTCCTCAATATTTCCATGCTGGTGGAAAGGGGAATTTTTTTATTTGGTGCAAACCTTTCTGGCATTGCAGTACCAAAGGTACATCCCAGCTGGTAGCTGGTGCTGGGAAGCATCAGATGCTCTATGGATTGCACACCATTCCAATGGGACATTTTCCTTTTCTTCCCTCCAATATCCTAACATTGTTCATTCAAGTTTAATCTGTCACTATTGGAATCTCCCTGATCCTTTTCCACAGAAATGCTCCCTGGCTTTCCTTCAGGATTCAGCCATTTAAGTCAGCCCCTCTTGAACCACTTGGTTTATTTAATTCCTCTAATTAACCAAAGTAACCAAGTTCACTTTGTATTTAATGTTACTTCCCAGTCTGCCTGCCAATCCTGGTTTGGAATCCTCTACTAGTTGAAGATCATCTACACCATTAAAACATTATATTTTACATTTTGGGGATTTGACCAACTTCATGGCTATACTACAAAAACCTGAACAATTTGTTGAGATTTGTAAACAATGGAATAAATACTGATATCACTGATGTCTCTGCTGTTGGATATCTGTGAACTCGCTCACACCGACACACACACAAACAGTACTTGGCAAAAGGATGGCAAAGCAACCTCTAAACAGAGAGTTCATGTTGGAATCAGGGCACTTCTGCTCCCATTCAGCTTTTCTTATCTCCTGTGCTTCTCTGCAGTGAAGTAATGCCAGTTGGAGAGGCTTGGGAAAACAAGAAAACTTGAATAAAACGTAGTGGGTCTGTAGGGATTTCTCCACATGTATCGTGTTCCAGTTTCACTCCCTCTTCCTCTTGCCTTGCTTTTTCTTGCCTTGTATTAATTGTTGTGTGTGCGTATCTGTATGTGTGTGTCCATGCCAGCTAGATGCCAGCGGAAACCAAATCTAAAAAAAAATTAACTTGATCATTCTTTCATTGTCTGTGTTCCTCTCTGAAGTTTCTGATAGTTCTCTTGCCTTGGGGACTGGATTCTTGCCAGGTGGGTGCCAAAAGCCAGTGAAAATAAATAGATACATACTAGGGATTGTAGAGATTAAAATACCTACCATTCTGAATTACCCGGGGGTAATTTAGAAATACCATTTTGTTAAAGGCACCTGATCTGCTTTTATTATACAGAGGATTACTGATGATTGAACCAAGGGAGAGATAATTTTTTTTAATCCTTGATTAAGAGTTTATGTCTTTTTCACCTTTTTTTTTGAGAAGACGGATGTGATGAAAAACAAGATATTTCCCATGACTCACCAAAGAGAGAAAATAATTTCAAAGGTAGCACAGTAAATACCTCTCTTCCTGCAAACTGGGTGATTATGTTTGAAAAAAAAAAGAAAAAAAGAATAAAAGGCTTCAACTTTTCCCCTGAATTTGGACTGCTCGGTACAAACTTATTAGCAGGTTGACCATGTGTCTCAATGAGACCAATCTATCTTTGAATAAAGCACTTGTATCTCTTCCATATCCCTGGGCAAAACCTATGTTCTGGAGCTAAGATTTTGTACTTAACTATAAGATAGTTGAGTGGATTTTTCTTTAATAAGATTAAATAGAGCATGCATTTATCTGCTCCAGGTGATGTGGTAAGTGCAGAGATGAAAAAAAACTGCTAAAGGGAAGAGGGTAGGTTGAAGGTAAGGAATCACTAAGCAGATGCTGGAAGTTACTCTGTTAATGATGCTGTATATTCATCTGTTTCAAACATGCTGATTATTTGTGAAAAAGTTCATTCTGCAAATGCCAGCTTCCAAGGGCAATAAGATACAAAAAGAAAGTGGTGCTTGGAAGCACAATGAAAGACTACAGTGCTACATCTATTGCTTCATTACAAGGCAAACTTTGTTTATCTTGACAGCAATTACAGTAATCAAGTTTATGTAATTTGCCAGAGCTCCTGTCTTTCAGTAGCATTAAAAAAAAAATCAGTAGATGAATGAAATTGCACAGAATATTTTGTATGGGCTTTCAGTATAAACAGGTGTGTTGGACTAAAATGGAAATGCATATTGACAATGCAGAAAAGTAGAGTTCTGGGAAAGAGGGTTATTCCCTGTCCATGAAGGAATGCCCCATAGCTAGGAATTGCCACAGCACTACAAAACGAGGAATGCAGCATCATTCCACGCCGGGCATGACATGGGATTTGTCACGGAGTGGATTTATAATTTCTTAATTTTATCTTTCCTTTTTTTTTTCCTATTACCAAGGTCCTTTCAAATATTTCTCTCATAGATAAAATACCTCCAAGACAAACCAGCCTTGTGAAGAGTCATGGGAGCCCAACCATCCTCCTTTGGGTTTCTGGTGAAGGCCATAGGTTCCCAAGGATTACATGGCAGCAGAAGAAGAGCAGGACAATGGACAAGTTTAAGATCAGATGCTTCCTCTATTTTTTCCAAAGGGAATATTCTCAGGAAATAGGCTGCTGCCCATGTTAGAGCTCTGTGGAAAGAGTCTGTTACACTAAGGATTCTACAGGAGGTGCAGAAGCAGATCAATATGTGTCTAAGTGTTTTAGCCTTACTTTTATTATGTTTGACAGTGATGACAAGATGGTGTGTGTGTCACATACAGGATGACTAATGTGTGTACATGTGTGAGGCCCTGGCACAAAAAGGTTTTCCCATAAACTGTTAGGGAAGAGCGAGTTCCCTGTGAGCGGATCAGAGCATGGATTGAATCTAAAAGCAAAATGAAGAATGAAACAAACCCCAAACTAATTTCAGGTCCTATGAGAAGATGTAATGGCATCAGTGTCTGGAAACATCCACCACAAGTGGTTTCAATCCTGAACAATTTCCAGGAAATACTTGTCTTGAGTTGGGCTACAAAATATGTCATCAGGATGTTGCCTGTGTTCCTGACCCCAAAGGACAGCAAAATTTGAGAAAATAAGGACATAAACCAAGATTTTTTTTTGGTGTGAAGCGATGAATTTTTCTTGGGTGAGGATTCCCTCCAACACACCAGAAGAGAACCAACCAACACGAGCCACTTTTCTGTAGATAGATCAGTTTCTGTAGTAGGCCAGCAGCCAGATGAGGGGTTTTAAGGAAGAGTTATGGTAGTTATAAAGAGGGAAAAAATTTGCAAACACTGATAATAATACTCCTACACAGGAAGGTTTGAGCCAGTCACACTACTCCCCCCCTTTCCCAGTGAGATTCAGAGTTACATAGGAACAGGAGACTGTTTTGGCTGGGATTAGATAGCACAGATGGTACCAAAATGTGTAACACCTACCACAAGTTCTTTAGTTTCGTATCATCTGCACAACAGTTCTTCTCGGCCTTTTAACAGTTCTTTGAATGGAGGAAGAGGAGAAAAAGACATGGGACCATTGCTGGAAATGTGCAGCAAGCACTGTTAAATTTTATCTGTGGGGAATCCATATTGGAGCACGTAGATAGGCTCATATAAAATCTTGCATATATCTTCTGTGAGATGGTGTGAAACTTCACTTGGCTCTTCTCTTTCAAGGATCTCCAAAACTTGGCAAGTAAACCTCACAACACATTTTAGAATTACATCAGTAATCATTTTGCAGATACATACAACGAGGTACAGGAATTTTAACCAGTTTTCCCAGAACCACCAAAGGAGTTTGTAGCATGGGTGGCTCTTATCTCCAAGGAGCTTCACAGGAATCCCATAGACTTTGTTTTCTGCCCTGACATAAATAGCACCAGTCTTTAGGGTTTTTTCTCTGACTTTGTTAGTCTTCTACATGACATATAATAAAACTTTGCCTTTCCTGTCCTAATTTTTCAAATACATGCTGTTGTAGCAATCCATCTACAGTCTGTAATCCCATGAATATTTTGCTGCGAATTCTAATATCATGCTTTTTTCAATTCCTCTAGTTGCCACCTTTGTCTACAAAAGACACGTAATTTCTGTGCTTTTAAAGGGTTTTTAGGGGTCCAGAAGAAAAAGACTAGGGAATATATTTCTTTGTTAGGGAGAAATACAAAAATTTCCAAATATGTGCTGAGGTGCCGTTGTGATGGACTTACTAGAAATAAGATTTCCAGATTGCAATTTTCAAGGTTGCCTATTTGGTTTGATTGCAGCAGGTACACAACACTCCAAGATAGCTTTGAAATATTCATTGTAATGTTTATAACAATTAAGCTGAAAGCCATGGAGTGTTCCCTGGGAACTAACTAGGAGGGGCTGATGGCCTAAATCCTCTGTCTTTTGAATACTCAGACACACAATTTTGAGGCAGTTCAGAGATGTTTTTCCCCCTTAAATAATGAGAGAGCTTTAGCTACAGAGAGTTAAGGAAGAAACTGAGTCTCCATGTTAAATAGAGAACTCTCTGCCTCAGGACTTTTAGGATGGTTAAAGCCCAGAAGGATTTTCCTCTAACTACATTTGCAGTGAGCTCCCTGTAGATACACACAATGTGCAACATGGATGTCATTGCACTGGCTTCAGAATCCCTGTTGGAAGGACGTTGGCTGCTGGCTCATTCTCATGCAGAATTCTGAAGAACTTACATTTAGGATAATGGCAAAACTTTAGCCGGTGTAATAGGCCTGAAAATGTATCTGTGCAAACGAAATACACAATTTTCAAAGTGTCAGGAACGAGAGGTGTAATTCAAAGTCATTATATATCACTTGCTGTAAATATTGTTTTCATAAAGCCAGACTAATCATATACTCAGATAACCCATCCTATTATTTTCACAGCTCCAGGACTCCTGAATCACACCTACTTGAACCTGAGGGATTAGAGGTTTTGCTTTTTAAATAGCATAGGTGCTGGGCTGGCCGCAATTTTTCAGACCTCTTTGGAGAAGCAGAATTGATTTCTTTTTTTTCTTGTTTTTTTGAAACAAAAAAATCATTCAGGGCCCGAAAATAGACATAAGCGAGCCTCCTCCCTTTGTAATTGTGTTTCTGAAAATCAGACACGTAAAATCTTTTGTAGCTGTGGGCTCGAAACTCTCTTTTGTGGAAACACTGGTGCACTGTAATTGGTTGAGTGCTGCTATCCAGCCTGAGAGGGTGACCTTTCACACTCTGCCCTAAAAGAACACTATAGAAAGAGAGGTGGCGTAATCTGGGTTAAAGGCTTCTTACTAACATGTTGAGAGCTTGTTTCACACACACACAAACAGTTGCACGAAAGCCCCGGCCCGATGATAACTTAGCACTTTAGCATGGTGCTCTTGAGACAGCCCTCTTCTGAGAGAATAAAGAAGGGCCCCTTAGTTGAAATGCAGGGCTGAAGCTCTTCATAACCACCGGGCAACTGTTACGAGGGAAAAAGAAAGTTAAAAGAGATGAGAACAAAAGGGGCTATCCTTGTTACAAGGCTCTGGTTCTAGACCTGAAAACCCCCTTTCCACTAATCTTTTTTTCATTATTTTTCTCAGTATAGCCTCCAGGTTTTGACAAGGAAATCTCTAGTGTTTTTGGGCAAGAATATTCAGCCCATCCAAGAAATTCTGTGGACCTGCCTTTTTCATGAACTCCCTGTAAGAGGAAGAAAGATGGTGAGCATCTCTGTTGATTTGGCTGAGAATAAAGAGAATGGGATATTTCTAAGGCTTCTATACACTAGAGGCAAGTGTATCTTAAACAGCATAAAGATTCTGAACACTGTGCTGTCATATTTAGCAGAGAGGGACAGGTGAAGATGTGCCTGCCTAGTCTGTGTGCAGTCAGTGTTGAGATTTTCACATGTGACTTCAGAGGGGTTGAAATCACAGCCACTCTTCCAAAGCACCAGCACGCAAGGTCCTGGAGGCCATGGGAGTGACATGATCCCTTAGCTTTGAGCCCTCCCCAAGTTTAGCTCTGTGCTGTTGGGGCATGGAAAAGGCTACTTGCATCTCAGTAGCCCACTCACCTCTCCCATTTTTTAATGCTTATTTCAACATTGATTAATAGAGTACATCTGTCTCATGCAGATTCTCGCTTTACATTTCATATTTTTGCATGTCATTTCTTCTCTAGGCTTTCTTTTCCATGTCCTTTCTTTCTTAAAAATTCCCACATATTCAAGATTCTCTGCTATTCTAAGTTTTTACTTTCATATATAGTTAATGTTAATAAATTGTTACACACTGTGAGTCACTCTTGTTAGAAAAACAAAAAGGATATTTAGAAAATTCATTAGCGGAGATTCCTAACTATTATATCCCATGTGGTATGCACAAAATAAAATTAGATTATAAAATTCTATATTTATCACTGTATCTTCCACAAAGATACTAACAGATAATGGACCTGTGGAGTTCCAAAGTCAGTGCTGAAAGCCTGATTGACTCCAGACCTTACAGACTATGACCACAATCCTTAACTTCACAATGTTGCATGTCAGGTAGTGCAGTGTCTGAATTTTTACTTTTTTCATTGTTTCTATCAGCTAAATTTTCTTTATTTCCCTGTTCTCTGCAGCAGTTAGGCTTTGTTAGCTGTGTTTACATTTCTGACTCATTTCCAGTCTTCTTAATTACACTTTTGCACCTTTTACATCAAAATCTTTCAGGGATAGCAGCTAAATTTACAACGTTATCCTTCAGAAGGAAGGCCTGAAGTTATTGAGGAGATTGCAAGCACCAGATGACTTCTTGGTCATCTGGTGATGGCTTTTTGATCATCCACTATGGAGGACCAAAAAGAACAATTAACCACGCTGAAGCCACAAAATCTGACTGTCAAGAAAGCAAAAATTCAACACCTGAAGTTTAGTTTCTCGTCGGTTAAAGCTTGGCATCATTGCCCTTGGAGGCTGAAATTCAGGCTCCACTAATTTACAGGGAAGAAAACGTGTGATGAGCTCGCTGGAGCCCACGGTGGGGATATTTTGTGGCAGCACAAAATCTCCACACAATGCAGCATGATTGGCAGCTGCTTCCTGAGAGAGGCCCGTGGCTGTGCAGGAAGGGTTGCAGCTGCTGGGGTGGAGAGCCATTGGCAGCCAGTGACAGGGACATGCCCACAACATCCCTTTGAACCACGCAGAACACTGGGAGCCTTCCACATCCCTGTCCTTGGAGCTCACCCAGTTCTTTGCATCACACCTGAAATTCGGGAAATAAATTGCTTTACCCCTGCTGGATAAGGTAGTTTACATGAACAGGATTGGGTATTCAAAATGGATTTATAGAAAGGTCTGAACAAAACGATTGCTGGAAGGCTGGACAGAGAAGCACTATCATTAAAGAAAAGAAAAAAATTATAAAAAGGAAAGGAAACAGCAAATTTTATTTCTAAACCTTTCTACCAGGAAAGGCTGCAAAATTTAGGGAAATGAGGCGCAGCTGACATGCCTGACAAATAACTCTCACGGAATGTATAAAGTGAGTTTATTTGTGCCATCTTTTACAGGAAGGGCTGTGCGTGAGTTCTGTAGCGTTGCCGCCGGGGTTGCTGAAACACCTGGCTGGTGATCAACATTTTGGATGCTCATGAATAACCGGAATATGAGCACCTTAAGCACAAATCCAACAAAGGTTTTTTCAAGTTCATCATCACATAGGAGATTGCATCATTCATAGTGGCATTTATAGCCATCAGTACTATACAACCCATGGTAACAGATGACATTGCATGCTGAAAGAGGCCGTGAAAGGTCTTTCATACTGTTTCCTGCTCCTAATGACAGCTTTTACTGCCAGTTAGGACAGAATCCAAACACATGAAGTCATGATGGCTGTAGGTGTTGATTTGGATATTAAATGTATAACCTAGCTTATGCAGCACCAATTAGCAGAGACAAGTTTTCAGTGCACAGTGTGGAGAGGACTTTAGGTGTGGGGACAGAGAGAATGAGCCCAAGAAAGGATATTACCCTGTTAACAAACAATTTTATGTACAGAAGTATTTTCTATTAAAAATGTGTTTGGATGCCCACATACATAATCATTTGGACATCATGCCCTTAGAGTCTATTCCAATGTGGGTTTATTTGTGGGTTCATCTAGCAGATTTCTCAACTGAATGGGAGTGACATTTATACCTCTTTGTATACATGCTTTTTGTTTGTGTGTGTATATTCTGCACGTGTATTTTCATGTTCAGACAAAACTTCCATGCCTATATAAAGCTCATGAATATTTTATAGCTTTTGTTCATGAATCCATTAACGAGTTTTATAAATAGTGATAATTTGCAAAAATAATATGTCTGAAAGGCAATACCACTTTACCTATGAATGACCTCTTTTTCTTTCTCATTTTATTTTTCCCTAGTTTTGATATGTTTTCCCAAGCAGTCTGTGAAAGTGTTTACTGGTCTATCCTCTCTTTTTAAACCCGGGGCATTAACAGTGTGAGAGTGAACACACACGCACTGCGTGCAGTTCCATCCTTTCCAGCCTGCAGCTAACAAGAGCCCTTTAATTGCACTGAAACCTGATCCCTGCCTGGCAAATCTGCTGGTCAGTGCAAACCCCAGGCCAGGCTGTGCTGGCTGGGTCCTGCCCTGCCTGTGGGTTTGCAGCTCCCCAGGCCCAGGCTGGCGTTGATAGCTGGGCGGTCTGGCGTTCCCGTTTGGAATATAATGTCCGTGTGTCCCCGCGTGCGCCCGCCCGCGTGTAATAACTAATAAGGGTAATCCCCTTCTGATGACAGAAGCTTCAAGTGGTTACAAGTAGCAGACCTGTTTTTCAGATGCCTGAGGTAACTGTCTATAAGGTGCAAGGTAAAGAAATAATTAATTGCAATCACTGGTTAAAATGGGGGAAATGATATACGACCACGAGCTTTTATTGCAAGAGCTTTGGTTCAGCACAGGGAGGGGTTTTGGTGAAGTGTCAAGGCACAGAGTATTTTTCTGCAGTCAAAGGTTGAATTTAAGTAATCACCCAGTGCAATTTTACCCATATCAGATGTTCACAACTACAATGCATGCAGGGGGAGGAAAAGAAGTGAAAGATGGAAACAGAGAGAAAAAACATCCCCTAAATTCTCAACATGCAGTCTTGCTGAGTAACCACATTCATAACTGAGTGGGAGTGATTTGTTCTGACAACACAAGACTACTAAATTTGCTGAATTAACAGCATGACTAGTAGTGGGTGGAGGGGAAGAGGGGAAAAAAGAAGAGAGATCAGTTATGGGCATTCCCTATTAATTGTCTATTAATTGCAAGGAAAGTTACAGGGTCTATAGTATTACAAAAAGTTTGGTGCATTGTTTAAGCAACTAAATATCTGGAGTAACACAAGTAAAAGATCAGGGTGCCTATTTATATTTTTAAATTAAAGCAGGTTTACACTTAGTGGTGAAAGGGAAAAAGAATAGCTTGGATTCTTTCTTCCTTCTAAAGCAGAGGGCATTTCACTAAGAGCCCTTAAATTAATGTAAACTTTTCTTATTCCTCATATTTGGAAAGACATGAATCTAAGATTAATCTCTATTGAAAAGATTAATATTTTCAATCCAAACTTTGAAATCCACTTGGACAGCCCAGAGCTTCCAGCTGTTGTTTATGCTATTAGTTAGAAAATCCAAGTGCCATGCTTTAAAAACAAAATTAACAAAAAAGGCTCTATTGAGTTAATTTTGCAGAATTATGTTAATAAGCACAATTTGCACTGTGCAGGTTTACTTTGTGGTTTGTGGTGAGTTTGTAGAGGTTTTGTGAGCAAACCCAAGTGTGGTGACAGCGAAACCTTTCCAAAGCACAGACTTTCATGATCTAAGCACAGAATTTCCTTTTGTGGTCATGTGTGACGTGGTTTTTGGATAATAAATGTCTGTAATAAGGTTTCCTTATGTTGGCTCACAGGGCCTGAGCCTCTGTTTTTAATGGCTGTCTTTGGAGGAGTTTTGGTTACATATATTTCCTTAGAATTTGAGCACTTTTTAGAGACAGCATTTAAGCACCTCGAGGCTGATCCAGAGACACATTGCTCACTCACCACTTCAGACCACGGATGCTGACAATATTCCTCTGTATTACCTTGGCCAGTCATCAGGACGATTCCACCCAGCAGAAGCATCCAAAAGAGGTGGATGAAGGGAAATAAACTTCAGGTGATTTGATGGCCCTTTGAATGTGTTAAAATAAATTTTGAGCTTCTCTAGTTTTTAGTGGTCAATGCTAGGAGTCCCTAAAAGAACTGGAAGGAGCTGGCCCTGCTCTGCTCATGTCTCCAAAATATGAGGGACCTGTCCCCCACTGGAAGCATATGTATAGCAGAAGTTTTCCAATTTTAAATTTCATAATTCACTCCTCCTCAAATCTAAACTAGTGAATGAAGAAATATCCCCCTTGTGACAGCCTGGATCCTCTAAACTGATACTATTGTTGTGGTGGAAAGGAGGGCACAGGAAGGAGCCACATTTGCTATAGAAACTGGTCTCTATTGGGACACAATTAAGAAGCAGATGAAGTACTGATTTAAAAAAAAAAAAAAAAAAGCTGAAAGAGGAACCAACATGTTGCCAAACGCAAACCTCCTGAAAAACCCCAACAAAAAGCCCAACCACCGAAAAAACACGCCTTTTGTAAGGCGCTCTTTGTTGCAAATCAGTAAAAGTTGATTCCTGTAATGAATTAAAATATTCCAAAAGCTTAAACCTTCTATCACAGTTGACCTTTAAGGCATGTAGCAGCAAAGAAGTTAATACACTTTGCACATGTTGCAGAGCAACAGGTGGTAGAAAAACCCATGCGGGCTCCTTGCATTCCTTACTTTTCAAACTGGTGGCCCCTGGTATTCTGGGATTTACACTACCTCCCCCAGGCTCTGACTGACAAGCTAATCGGTGTGCTGGGAAGCCCTGAGCTATTGATTCCACTGTAACAGAACACCTCCCCGTCAATGAAACTGCAATGAAATGCTTCAACAACGAAGAAAGGGAGGCATTAGGCTGTTGAGCAACTGGAAGAAATTTGCTTGTAGGTAGTGCGGCAGAAATGAAAAGGCTCTCGGGGGCACAAGCTTGAAAAGCCAGGTTATTAAAAAAGCCACAAAGCTGGAGTCTGGCTGAGTGGAGAAAAATAGTTATGGCTCAGTTAGGCGTATCTAAAAGGAGGAGGGAGGGGAACGCAGCTTTCAAAATTGCGTTAATCCCCCATGTACTTAATTTCTTTTCTTTTATGGCAGCTTGTAGTATAGCAACAAGTATTCAAGCAGTTAATAATTTTAAACAGTTTAGCTTTCCGTAGGCAATATATCTTTAGCCTTAATTAAAATTTTATTTTAGTAGGGGGAAAATATTAAAATGACATTCTGATCATCCTCTAAGATGGAAAATATATGATAATATGAATATTTTATTAGACAAACTATTATTAAACAGCTGGTGCAAAATCTTAGCCACTGATTAGTTGGGTTTGTTTGAAATGCAGGTCACTATTTCTTAATTATGGCCCAATAGTCTTCCAATGGCAGTAACAACCACTGACACAAAGGTCTTAATATCTTATACTGTAATCCTAATATCCCAGAACTGCATTCCTGCAATGCCAGTCTGGTGGATGGTTCCCATTTTGGGGTAAAAGCTCATCACCTGGGCACATCTCTGAGGTGGTGGGTCTGGATTAAGAGGTGTCCTGTTTGCTTCAAGAGAGTGCAGGGATGGGTATTGGGTGGTGAATCAGCTTGGCCATCCTTATTGGGGTGGGAGTCAGAGGGGAGCTGTCAGAGCAGGACTCTGAGGATGGAATTTGCATCTGCCGCTAATTCAGGAGCCTGTTTGCTGACCTTCAGGCACCGTTCACGTCCCATCTATTTACTCAGTCTTTTCCCAAGTGAGCTGTCAGCTTTTCTTTTGGAAAGTTCTCTCCCCCCTGCGTGGGTCGTGGAGCACAATAAAAAATGTGCAGGCCTTGATTGCACACGAGGCAAAATGGCAACTCACTGAGGCAGCTGGATTAATTTTTCAATGACAATAAAATAGCTGACATTGTATGTAAGGTAAACCAGGTAAAAGTGGCCTTTTAGGAAATTTCCCATCCCATCAATTATTTCCTGTTTAGGTTCAAGAATTTTGCTTTGAACATAAAATGGAGATGGCTTTTCTGCACACTTGTTTTTTTTTTTTTTGGTTGATGTTGGCTGTACCACCTCTCTGATTCTATGAATATAACTACAAGTAGAGACTATTGTACCATATTGGAATGCTCTGATGCAGAGGGGGAAGGATCAATTTTTTTTTGCATCTTAACCCATGTTTTAATTGTATATATCCCAGGTCTGCTCCTTTGCCCACAGGAACTGGGCTGGAGTGAGTACCCAGCAGGCAGAGCTGAGCAGAAATGCCTGACTGGCACCACAGTCAGAGAGAAAGTATTTAAAGAAAATAACCTAAAAAATTTAAAATCACAGAAATGCAACTCCTACTCATACTGTTGCCTTTCTTTTGTTAAGTATATTCTATCAGACAAAGAGTGGCACATGCACAAATAATGGATCTTCCCTAAAGCTGACCCATATATTTTTGCCTTAATTGTTTCCTTGCCCTTGGATAAAATTCATCTGAGGTTGATGGACATTCACAGAAAACTTGGATTTGTGTCAGCAACATTAATTAATCTGAATCCAGAAATATGCAGCCTAGCACAGAGGAGTTCTGTTTTACATTTGTGCAGTCTGGGCCAAACTCTCATGGACTTTACACTCATCAAAATGAAATGCTCCTGCCATGAAATGTATATGAGGGATACACAGCTCAGCTGAATAGCAGGCCAACAGCTGTAGACCTTGCTAATAAATTCCCTGAATACCATGTTATCAATGTTCACCATGTTCTTCTAAACCCAGATATTCCTCCTACTATTTTTTCTGATTAATTCATTTTGGTCTGATAAATGCTTAAATTTTAGAAACTTGAGTGGTTATCTGGTATGAAAAAAAAGCATGGGAGAACACAGTGTGTCCATTTTTAATTTAAGAATTTTGTAAATTTTGTACATTATTTTTATTATATAGCGGGAGTGTAACCTAATAGGAAAAACAATTCTGAGGTCTTATTTCACCAGTGAGACCCTGGTATTTTACAAGTCACTTCCCATTTTAAAATTTTGGTCATGATTTCCTTTTAAGGGTCTGTAAATCATGTTTTTTCCCGTTGTTCTAGAAATTGAAGCATTAAAAGCTTTGTGTGTTTTTCCAATCCATAAAATATGTGCTGGTGTAGATTTTAGAACTGGACCATACACATGTCTCAGGTCTAGCTGATACCAGTTACTGATATGGAATCTATTTTCTTTCTGTCTTTTTGCTGTATTATGAGTGTATTTTACAGATTTTCATGATGAGGATGGGTAGATGCTGGAGGCTTGGACACAGAGAAATAAAAAAGAAAATAGTTTCTCAGGATGATTTAAGTCAGGAAATTTAAAAATAACCAAAAGTGGCTGAAACACAATTGAAGAAGATAATCAGATCTGTTAATTCCAGGTTATTGTTAATAACCCTGTAATTATTGACTTTTTTAGTGAAAATAGAAAAGAAACTAATAGTTGGTGAAAAAAACAGAGGGTAAAAACCTCAGATATTTAATGCAAATGGGGTTGGTTCCTCTTCAATCAATGGGCTTTTAAGCTTCCTCCAGGCCTGAGATTTGCAGAGAAGTCAGCACTAGCATGGCTTAGAGCAGCTGTTAATGCAACACATGCCTGTCATTTGCTGTTGACAGGCATTAATAAAAACCTAATCTGAGGAAATTATGAAAAACCTACATATTATGCAATCTGGTTTATGTTTTGGCATGTGGCAAGCATTGGTCTGGTACAAAGGAAACCATAGTGTATAAACTTAAGTGCCATTGTTTCCACTCTAAGGGCAATTACCTTTTAGTTTAATTTTTAAAATTACTGTTATTTTAAAAAAATGTTTAATTGTCCAATACCCAGACAGGTTTTCTTTGTGGTACCAAGGGTGTTGGTTTAAATCTTTCCTTTACAGAAGCAAGAATTCTAAACAACATTTACTGACTTGGTAAGGAACAGGGAACTTAACTCTGATGCGTCCTTTCTGTCCTGACTGTGCTCTTCTTTCTCCCAATTGCTGGCTTCTCTGGCATGCTTTGAGTTTTCTCATTCCCTTGGAACTTAAATATTTTAAGAAACTTCTTCTTTTTTCTTTTTTTTCCTCTCAACTATTCTCATTGGGGAATGGAGTCTTTACAACAACACAAACTACAAGAACCTACCACTGCCATAGATTAAGCTTTGGCTCTCTCCTTTTTTTCTGTGAGATTATTCTTTGGTGTTGATGATGATAAAATGCATTTGGCCATGTGCAATTACTTCTTCTCCTGAATTTATCAGGAGCTGCAGGGAATTCACTGGATTTCCCTGTGTCCCTGCAGGCATGCTAAACCTTATTTACCAGTTTCATCCTGTACAACAGAAAACATGTGTTATCTTAAGACAGCATAAAGTTCAGTTATACTTTTAATTTTGGGTGTGATAAATTCTTTCTTGCTTGCTTGTTTCTCTTTTTCTTTCCTTTCTCTGTCTCTTAGTATTTTTTTTGGGGGGGGTGTATGTTTGTGAACTCTTGATGAAGTTTTAAAATATTTTTTACAATTCTGATACATTTTTGTCATTGCCTGAAGTATGGTACTATTTAAACTCTTTAAAATATCTAAAATATGAATTCATAAGGGAACTTCAAAAGAAAAAAAAAAGGACACAAAGAGAAAAAAAAAAAGACACAAAGCACAATCAATAATATGAGGGTGAAAAAAGGGGTAAAACAATTCCATAGATGTTCAGGCTGGAATGTGAGTGCTAAGAAAAGTCTTTGGACAAATTCAACACAGATTTGGCCTCCAGCTCTGAGCTGGCAATTCCAGTAGAAGACCAGACCTCTAGCCTGTGGTAAAGAGGTACAGAATAATGCCTCTTTGAATTAGTTTCAAAACGTTGCTGTGATGCAGACGAATTGCTCCTCAATGCCAGAGTGCAGTGCACCAACATAATAGCATATTGTTAAGTCACACTGCCATTAAAGGATATAGTTATTAATCAAATTAAGTCAAAACACAAAGCAAGTACAAATTAGTATCAGATGACATGTCTCACTGTGAGCAAAGGAGAAGGAATGGAGGGGACCTGCCATTTTAAAAGAAAACAATCTTTCATAAAACTAAAACAGAAGGTGAGGGAATATCCCACTACGCAGTAACTGGCAGCTGGTATGTGCTGTCTGGACAGTATTTGTCTTTAAATTCACATGATAGTCCTAAAATTCTGCATGTAATTGGTGTCTTTCAGAAGCTTTGGCTAAACTCTGAATGGTGTTTGTTCCTGGATATATGGAAAGTGTTTACCAAGAAAGATAAAAGTGCTTGAAATCTAAGGCATTTAATATTTTATCATTTTGTTCCATCCTGCTACAATTTTTGACAGTGTAATTTTTTAGCTTCAGAAGAAATGTTAATTCTCACCAAAAGATGATTTGGGGCTGGGGGGATTTAGTTTACTATTTCCACAAATTTTGTAGAAAGGTGTCATTTGTGGGTTGTGAAACTGATCCAAATATTGTGATTTGTGCATGATCTAGATAGCCTTTCCCAAAAAGGAACAATGCACAGATTTTGTGCAACTCTGATAACTAATCACCCATGAACATGTGGATTTACCCATCCTCACATGGACATGTGTGGGTGTTCCCAAAATCCACAGCATGTTTCTGCACTCCAAATTCTTCCAAGCACAGTTAAAACTGGTGAGTAGCTTATTGAAAACAGTGATTCTTATGGTGCCTAAAGGTAGGGTAACAACATACAGGAGTGTTCAGGATTAGGATTCTGCATTATGATGTTCACCCTTGCAGTAAATGTAGTTTCTTTATGGATCATCAGAAACAGATACAAAAAGGAAGCACAGCCTCCTGCACAGGAGGAAAAGAGGCCTTTTCCTGCTGTTTGGAAGTTGTTGTGTCTTCTGGGGCATTATTTACTCAGCTATCACAGCATAAGCTAACTTCAGAAATATTCTAAATTTTGCTAACACATAGGTTTGCATTTTTGCTATCTCTTGGTTCAGTTTGGCACGGGACTGGTGGGCGGCTTTGTGAGTTACCTGTCAGCCCTGAAGTGTGTTTGCCTCATTAAGGACTCCTGAGTGTGAAAGTTTGTTTCCCTTCTGCTCTGGCTTCCTGAGTCTATGGTTTCCTCATCATGGTGACATTGCCAAGCGCGGTGCTAACGCGCTTCTTCTGCACAAGAGAATGTCATCACAGGGGATTACAACCTTAAACAAAAGTCACAGCAGCGAGGCACTCAATCTCAGGTGAATTGCTTAAACAGTGAGTGTTTGTATTAGCTCAAATGTTAATATAGGCTGCTCTCTGCCATTATGTATTTGTTATGGGTGACAACACCTGGAGAATGTATCTTTCAGGACTGGGTGAAGAATAAACATGTGTCTGACTCAGTTCCATGCTAATAAATGCACTGAGATGCCACAGAGTTTGTAATTAGTCTCCTCACAAGGAAGATCCTGATAGATGAAAGGGGTCTACAAAGACGGACACAGCAAAAACTTCTGGAGGGATATTTGTATATGATGATAACTATTGCACTGAGTTGAGTAGACTTTGTTGGATCACTGATGAATAACAAATCATCTCTTTCATGGCTTTTTGGTGATAACAAGATAAAAGGGTGTATGTGTCATGATGAATGGAAACACAAAAAGGATGGCATTTCAGAGAGATTTGAAATCTTGGAAAGACACAATCCTAATAGGCTGAGATTAGCAATCTTTGACCACACTGCTTTATGTCCTATAAAGGTCAGGACATCATTTACCTATACTATGGCTAAAACTGAGCAGGTCTGGAAAGATGTTTCAAGGGTGTTATGTTGATAGCAAAGATTTGGAAATCTGAAGAAACAAAGGGCAGAAGGTCAGATAGATGCAGATTTCCTGTCAGATAGATGCAGATTTCAACACATGGAGAGGCTGCTGTGCTGGTGGCTTTGAAACAGACTGAAACTCAACATGTGTACTTCAATATTTGCTCAGTATGAATGGGCTTTAAAAAAACCCCTTAAATGATTTTGCCTGTTTGAGGCTTGTATGGGAGAGAAATCCAGGAATTATTATAGGGTGTTAAAAACAAATCAGCCCTCCTGTAATAGGGCACAACTCCCCCGAAGCAAGTAGAGCTGCACCTGTTTCAATCAGAGCTTCATCTGGTCTGTTGAGGGTGAGTTTGAGGCCCACCAACACCTCTCAGATGGATCTACCATAAGCCAACAGCAGATGATAACAACCTTCAACCTCACCAGTGCACAATCCTCATTCCAGAAGTGCTCAGAGAGCCACATGGGAATACTGGGAAATAAACCTGTTTTGAGAGAGAATGGGCTTTCCGTGAGTATCTGTGATTAGTTCTGAATGTTCAAGCTGCCAGTGAGCACAGTAATGCAGCCATCTTTTTCTATTGTATCTATGGAGATATGGGGGTGATACCAGAAGATTTTACAAATTAAGGAGAATGAATGTATGGTCACATATTAAGGCGATAATAGATTCAAAGAGCTGTTCCTGACTGTGTCTAGATGAAGCAATTCTGATGATGAACCTTAGTTAAAAACAGTTATCGAGATACAATCAGCTTTACACATTAAATATTCCAACCCCAAAAAGGAAACAAAACAGAATCAAAGCTTCTAATCAGTTTATGATCCAGAGATTTTGCCAACCAAACTTATTGGAAGAAGTAATGTAAACAGAAAGATGCAAGCAAAGTCAGTTAAGTGGAATTTAAGCTGTCAAGCTACACTGTAGAACTCCATTACCATATCTCCTCGCTTTTTTTTTTACTAGTATTCTCTGAAAAGCACTAGATGTAATAAAGTCAATTTAAAATTTGTTCTACCAATCTTTTGCATCTGTAATTTTCCCATTAAATGTAAATGCCCATGAGGCATGCTATTTGCATTACATTGCATTTACAGTCTTTAAAACAAACTATAAATCCCCTCCTTGTTTCATGTGATTGATGCTGTGTGTATAAATACCACCATAAACCTCAAAGGGGGCTAACAGTGACAGTAAATTAAAGTTTTCAAGTCTGGCAGCATCTCAGCACTTCAGCCCTTGATCTTCAGCAGCGTTGTTAACCCCCACCTCATTGCCCTCCTGAACTCACCTTTTCCCTCCCCCTCTCTTTTTTTTCCCACCCCTTTTTCCCTATGCTGTCCTTACTCTGATTTCCTTGGGAAACACCTTTCCATCCATGCAGGCTGAACAGAATCAGGAATATGCTGTTAATTAAAAAAGGGGCTGCAGCTGTTTGCCAGATAGGGCCAGGTCTGAACTTTGCTGTCTTGGAGTATCTGAGTTTGAGAATCCCAGGTCATCTTGGCTTTGTAAACAATAGTCAGCCACAGCTCCCCTGATTGTCCAGGACCATTCCAATAGTTAACTGGCTTTCAGACTGACTTTTTTTTTTTATTATTTCTCTGATTTTTGGGGTCTTTTTGGTGCTTTTTTCCCCCTTCCTTTTCTTATTTCTTCTTGCCTTTCTCTGATATGCTTTCAGGCCATATGCAGAGGAAGTTGAGAATTAAGAGAAATCTTCACCAAGATGGAGGAATGCATCATGTCACTATTCAGTTTTCTGCTTATATCTGTAACCCCACGATTCCTTATCAATTTTGCAATAAAAATGACCTTGATTTGATCCTATTGAATCTTGCCTTTGAAAGATATCAGCTTCTCTGATGGTATCTGCCACTGTAAAGTAGGAGACACAATTTACGCCAAAATTACCCAAAAGGCTTCATGTTGGGCCAAACCCAACTTTATCATAGGTAAAATGTACTGCAGGCTAATGCTCACCTACCAGCTCCATGGGTGTCTAGCTCTCTTTTTTTCATATCAGACAAAGCACTCCATGTTATAGTGAGGGAAAAAAAAAGATTGTTTTTCTCTTAAAAAGAAAAAATATTTATGAGAGAGTACTGATAGCACACAGAACACGTGCTGTCTATCCTGTCTGTGGCTTTGTGAGGTGCTCTCTTCTGTAAGCCTCTCTATGCTGTAACATTTAGAAGTCAGTGGTATCCAAAGACCTAACAGGCTTTATGAAATGGAGAGAATGACAACCAAAATGCTTTTCCTGCAGTGTTTCTGAAGGACACCAGGACTTGGTAATAATTAGGAATGTGAATGATCATTTGTATCACTAAAATGGCTGGGATACATATCGATAGGGAAATAGAAATTAACCGGAAGCTGTGTTGATGAATCTGAGACCTGAAACAAAATAAGAGATGCATTTGGACTGGATTCCCATTAAAACAAATTTAACAGCCACAGAGGGTGTATGTCATTAGTACATTTTTCCTGAGGAAAAGTGTGATATGCATGTCTTGGACATGGATAATGGTATTCAACAGTCTGCATCAAATTATGGCACAACAGTTGAAAGCTCTTAAACTTCCTATAAACTGGTTCCCCTTGGGTTTTATCTTGGAATTCAGCTATCCACAAGTCTGACAGCACCCAAAGGAAACCACAGTATTTAATATCTTTGGATATAAAAGAGGTTTGAAGGTGTCCTGGTCGCACAAATAAATCCCAGGTTTATTCATGCTGATGTTGGCTGATATTAACATTTCACTAAAGTTTGCCAAGTTTTTGGATTTATAATAAGCCACCAAGCCAAGCCTGGCTGCCACAGCTTGGTTTTGAGAGCCACATCTTCTCAATATTGTCTTGGGACTGTTTTCTTTGGGCTGATAATTATCAGTTTGGGGTTTCCCATGTTTTTGCTGTGAAGGAAATTCCCTTCAGCAGTATCATGAAAACAAGGAACTCTGCCCAAGTCTGGGTATGTGTGTGACACCCTGGCAGAGGAGCTGGACACAGAGAGGTGTGATAGTGTGAATAAATTTGTATATCCTCCTAAAAATGGATGCTAATATGGGAAGATTTTTTTTTTAATTGAGTCTACTTCTAAAAGTGTTAGAATACTGGTCAGATATTAAAAATTCTTTAAAATATCACTGTTTCCATTCTGAAGCATCCACTTTTAACCCTTTATGAAGGTTCCCTTTGTCCCCTCTTCCTGTTTTGCCCTTCAATGTTCCTTCAAGTCACTTGGACAGCCTGTTCTTTCAAAGTTGTTACAGCAATTTGATTGCAGTCAGCTGTGTGATGCCTTCAGCAGTGGTCTGGGGACATGGTTCCTAATCTTATGAAGAAGTCACTGAATGGGTCTTTCAAGCATCCCTTGATTTCCTTATTAGAGGGAGTTCACTCAGAGGCAGGAGCTCAATGTGTGTCTTGCAGGTCATAGAAATAACTCAAGACATTCCTTCACCTAGAAATGAATCTCTGGAGAGCTCAGTTTACTGCAATCAGATTCAGATTTACAAAGCAAAATGAATAAAGCCCAATTTTGATACTACTAATATATAAACACTCACGCATCTATATATTTTAAATACACTTAAATTTCATTAGCAATGATTGTTTAGAGAAACATCATTACATTCCTGGGCTTGGGAGCCTTCTCCAGGGTTGTGAACAATCAAAGATTTATTTGAGCTTTCTGCACACTGGGAAATGAAGACACAGAATCTCATTATCATGTCTATTAAAAGGCAGAATCTGGGGTACATCTAAGAAAAGATGTATTACTTTTTAAACTGCACTGCAAACTGTGAAGTACTACAGGGACTTGAACTATTTAAAAATACTCTGGGCTTATGAGTAAGAAAAAATAGGGTCTCTTTCCCAAACAGTATAAAAATATTACACCATTAAATTCTGCTGTTATTACAGTCTTGGAAATATGATTGTATCTACTTTTGCTTGAAGCTGGTTGATCCCTGAGCTTGATGCTGGGGTCGAGGGACCATGGAGGGCTACCAGAGTTAGTTACTTAGGGGACAATGCAGTGGGGGGTATGAACAATGACCAGTTAAATTCTAGTTAACCCCAATTATAAACCTTCACCTTTGTTAATTAGATTAATTCATCAGCAGGCACTGTGCTTACAGTGTCTTGGAGGTGTGTGATCCAACATTTTCACCGTTTAGTAAAAGTTAAAATCTTTCATGTCACCAGTCTGTTGCACACAAATGGCCACCCAATATATTACTGCAAAGGTAAAACTGGGTTAAGTTTACCTATAAATTAGAAGGCAACATTTGTTCTAAGGATCCTTCTTAGAAGTGAAAAATTTGCCTTGCAAGCACTTTCTGTAGTTATTAAAGATCTCCAAGCTATGAATCTAAGACCTTAATTAAAAGCAACAGAGACATGGCCAAGGAAGGAAGGAAAAGGGCTGAACAGCAGTACAGGCAATTCTCTGAGATTTTCAACATCTCAGCCTTTCCTTGATCAAAATTTTGCATGCATTGATGCAGTGCCTTAACACACTGACCTCTGGAGAGCTGGGTGCAGCCAAGGCCCCTTTCAGGCCCCAGGTGATGGTGAATGGGTGGCCTTCCAGAGCTGAAAGGTTGGTTATATCTCCTGGTGCCCTGGTGGTCAAACTTCCATGTGGACTTCCCATCAGAGAGGCAAAGTTTATTTTACTGCAGGTGTGGAAAGCAAAGGGCAGCCTTGAACAGCACCTGTTTGGTCTGTGTTGGCTTGATAAATCTTTTTCACAAATGTGAGAATGACTGGCCATTTTTCACGCCGGCAAACGCCACACAATTAGTTTGCATAAACAGAGGGGAGTTTTGCTCTCAGTCCCACACGTGCAATAAATTCACTGATCCTAGTAAATACAATGGGGGTAATTTCTAATTCATATTTGTGAGAGATCTGCATTTTATCCATGGAATATTTCCAACAAAATTTTTCAACATCATTTGCAGCTCTTCATAAACCCAGTAACACCCCAATGAGGCAGAGATATATAGAATATATGTAGAATGCTGCATATACAAAAATATATATATATAGATATATATGTAGAATGCTGCATTTACAAAATATATATTTCCAACATGCAGTGTGTAAACTGAGGCAGGACAGCTCAGCTCCTGACAATGTCATTGTTTAACTTCCCATTTGAGTGAAAGATCTCTAGTGATAATATTCAAAGAAACACTCAAGAAAACTCTTTATCAAAATGAGAATATTTTTTAAGGTTGAGAAATATTTAAGAACTGGTTACAAAACAGCAAAAAATGGGACTTTGAATCATTAAAGTGCTTTGCACTCTCCAGCAATGCCGAGACACTTCCCTGTGTCTGCATAGCTGGAGCTTCTCTTAACCCTGGTTATTTTCTAATTGTGTGTGTGAATGTTGGATGGAGCTTTGCATTTTGGGGGAAGATCTTTTCTTGGCTCACCACCTGGGTTAAAGAACACAGAAATCACTGAGATTTGCTCAAGAAGCCACATTTTATCTTTGAAAAAGAGCTTGAAATGCAAAATGTTTTGGTATATGTCTATGAAAATTGTATTTGCTTAGGAGATTGCTGTGGCACATTTCTGGCATTTTATTTCTCTACATTTCAACAGCTACTTGGTTTGGGATGTCTGGACTAAATTGAAATTAAAGGAAAGAATATCATCCTCACTTCACCTGAGAGGCAGGGAGCAGCCTGGAATAGATGCAGAAAGAATATCTTAAAATTGTTACTCAAGGTAAACAGGAAATGGGTTTAGTCTTAATTAAGAACTATGTGCTTGTAGCTGTTGCATTTGCTCTGTATCAAATATCCAGAACACTGCCCCCTTTTCCATACCCTAAGTAGTGATATTGTTCTGCTACCCTCTCCCTGAAAACCAAAAGATCTTATGAGGCAAGCAAACAGAAATTCCAGATTATGGAAATTAATTAAAGCACACAATGCTGCCTTTCTCAACGTTCAGGCTCAGCTAATTAGGGATTAGATTATTCAAGAGCAGCAGATCAATTAGGATTGCTTTCTGTAAAAAAAACCCAAAAAACAACAAACCCAAACCTCAGTGAAATATAGTTACCTGTTGAAAAGTGAAAGAAATTGTACCCAAGCACAATGCAGGGATCAAGGCACAATGCTGCACGTTGACAAAATAAATTATGAAAACAATAATCATGTTTATCCAATCTCTTTGTGCAAAACTGTTATTTTGATTCTAGTGCCAGCTGTCTGAAACTTTAATTTAAGTGCTTGCTTGAGGCAAGACATTTGGGATACTAGTTTAGAATGTTTTATAGCCTAAGCAATATGTTTTACTAACATCAAATCCTATGATGATGATTTTAATGGTAACTATAATATGTTTAAGGGGGTTCCAGAGTGATCTTTGATTTTACCAGAATGCTTGCATGCTTAATGAACCCCGATATTTTTTGGCTTCATTAGCTGCCAGCTCCCCAGGAGACTTCTCTGCAGGAGGTGAGCACTTTGTGTTTTAGAGGGAGACATACCAAGTAACACACTGCACTTTACATTAGTGTCAAATGGATGTGTGCGCAATCTGGAGAAATGCTTAATGAGAGAATTCTGCCCACATTTCAGTAATACAAACAGACTGATAAAAATAAATACTTTGTAATACTCTAAACTATCCGTTTCAGTGGTTGGTGCCTGTTTACATGCTTAGGAAGAATATATTATCCCTTGGCTTGTGGTCTGAGACCCTTCTCTGATAATCAGGGCTTTTTCCTGCTTGTTCCAGGGCAGCAAGATTGACTGCAAGGAAGAACCCCACTGAAATCCTGGATAACCAGAATTCAATAATTTGTGCTGGAAGTCTCTGGGACACATCACTGCTCTGGAAACTCTGGCTCTGGTATTGCCCCCACACATCCCAGAGCCTTTGTGCCTCAGTTTCCAACAGCACAACAGGGCTGAGGACACTTGCAGGGCCCTGGGACCCCTGTAATCCCTGGGCTCATTGCCAGCACCCAGTTTACCTTTCGCTTATCAAAATATTTGGTGCAAAAAAAGGTTTGGAATTAATGCCTGGAGAAGCTGTGGCTGCCCCAGCCCTGGAAATGTCCAAGTTGGACAAGTTTTGGAGCAACCTGGAATAGTGGGAGGTGTCCCTGCCCATGGCAGGGGGTGGGATGGGATGAGCTTTAAGGTCCCTTCCAACCCAAACCATTCTGTGATTCCATGATTTATAATTCATCATATATTCAGGGTTTTCTGAATCCGCTGAAGTAGATGATGGAAATATTCTCAGTGAGTTTGTCTGCTTTCAAATAAAAAGCAACATTTTGGGTAAAAACCATTGATGCATAATTTTTAACTAAAGGGATTACAATCTAAAGGGATTTCCAAATCGAAAGAATTCTTCAGGCTAAACGTACTGGTTCTGTGCTTTCTTAATTTTTCTCTCTCTTTTTTTTTTCTTTTAATTTTGCTTGTTTTGAATGAAATTTATCCTTTTCAATGAGTTTTTTGGCACTTTAACACATAGCCTAACCCAGAAGTTGGTGGCTTATAGAAATAACAGCTTTGAAAGGGATTTTTTCAAGGAAGGAGAAATATTTAATTTGCTACATGTTAACACTGATTCATTCATGTTTTATCAGAGCAAAGCAACTGTTTACACTAATGTATATATTATATATAATTATACTACTATACTACATAGTATTTTTTTCCCTCAACTGATCATATAATTTCACTGATTCAAATATAAAGCTTTTTAATTGAAGATAATCAGTCCTATTTTTTTAATATAATGAATATCCAGTTTGAAAAACTACACTCTTAAATCAAGTAGTCTTAAATCATTTTAAATGCATAGCAATTCTGGGTAAGCCTTAATAAAAGGAAAGTTTGGGCCCAGATCTCCTGGGTCTAATGCATTACCTGCACGTGTAGCCTTCATGAAGCCATTAAGTTTTAAACTAATACAACATTCCACAACCTACAGCCTCTGGGCCATTTGCAACACTCTGGGATGATTTTTCTGGCCTGTGACTTTCCTCTTCCTGTGTTTTTCCTGATGGCTCCTCACAGATCAGCTCAGAGCTATGTGCATTGTTCGACAGAATTAGCAATCACATCTCTGCTCCCAGCCAGCAGCCTTTTCTCTGTTTAACTGTTCCATTTTCTGACTGGATTTCTAGCAGTTTCTTTCTAGTATCACTTTTGAAACCAATTTTTCACTCTAAAAAATATTTATCTTCCTCATCTTTTACATGCACAATATCTGGTGGGTTATTTACTTGTTGTATATTCTTTTACTAGTGGACATTCTCTAGAAGAAATATTAAAACACAGGCTTTACAATGCAAGTTATGTGGCTGCAACAGAATAGTCCTAATTCGGAGTTAATTCTTGTAATTTCTTTTTTTAAAATTGATTTACTTTCCCCTTTCTGATTTTGAGCAATGGACCTGAAACATGATCACGTAGTTGGATGATTTCATCTGGAGAAAGTTAGGAAAGTGGTTTTGTACTGTTTTATTTATTTATTTTTACTGCTGGTGACAAAATATGGAACTGAATGAGAGGCTATTTCATTCAGTCAATTTATTTTCTCCGATGGAAACTGAATGGTTCTAAGTCATCCTGGACTCCACGAGGTTTGACATCCATTGGACAATGTGGGTAATTTTTATTCCATTAGTGTTTGTTTCCATTGCAAAGAATCTTCTTCCTGCTCAAATTTATGTCAGAGATAATGATCTATGTCTTGTCACTTTTCACTATTAAGGGGCTGAACCAGTTCTGGTATTAGTAAACATTTGGTGTTCTTGTGGTTGCAACAAAGAAAGAGTTTATTCTATTTCCATCTAAGATTAGCAGATGCTATGTGGTTTTGAATATTTGCTTTAAATGGATTGACATGGCTTTCACAGCTGTAACTCCCAACTCATGATCTGTGATAAGGAGAAAATCTGGGAGGTCACCAGAAATTCACCACAATCTAAATTTTTTCCGCATCTAAGGCAAGGATGCTACATACCAGGAAAAGACAATGGAGATGTGTTCACAGGGGATGTGGTTTAGTGTCAGAATAATGGTTCCACTCAGTGGTCTTAGAGATCTGGTCCAACCTAAATGATTCTATGATTCTCTATATTTTGGGACAGAGCAAAGAAATTTGATGTAGCATAGAAAAGCTGTGGCATAGAAAGGCCTGACCAAATGAGACAGAAAGCTCTGGTTGGATGTGATGCACTGGAGCTTAGACCCAAATGTACCAGCTCAGACCAGAAACACCTCTGGCTCTTCTGTGCAAGGATGAAATTTTCCATCCATCTAGAAAAAAATTAGCAAAGAAGTTCCATCATGATGGAAATCAGGGTATTGTGGAGAAAAGAACGTGGGAAGTTCCAGACTCAATGCTGCAAGTCAGCAGCATTGTTTGGACAGTCATATTTCACCTTAAAATTATGACTACCATTGAAAGTATCAAAAGCAGCAAAAACCATATTCATTAGTTTAAAAAAATCCACATGTGAATCTCTTGGTGAAGACAAAAGGAAATGCTGTAATTTTCAAGGTGCCTCCTAACGAAATTACATATTAGATCTGTGGGAGTAAATGGCACAGCAAGAACTAATTGAGATTCTGCAATGCACAAGAAGAAGTTCCATTGCATTTTTATCCAGTATTCACCATGTGCTGAGCAGGACTTTGAACACTGAATGCTGGCTGGGGATGCTTTGCAGCACAGACATTATTAATAATGGTGAAATCCATGTATGATATTTCCTATTGCTTCTCAATTACTGGATTTAGAGAGCATCCAGCACACAGGAAAAGAAGAGCAACAACTTTACAGGATGTAAGGTGCAGATATACCTGGAAATCCAAACAATCCAATGCTGATATGAGCTACAAGACCACCCATGAGCACTTGAGTACATATCCATCAGTATGGTACAGGTTCCTCATTACACAGAAAGATTTTTTCTTTTTGTTCCTCTCCTGTAGATTCAGTAACTTTGCTTTTACAGTTTGCCTCACTGAACAATGACAACAAATGTGTTGATTGTTGCAAAAACCCATATATCTTCATATGCATTTTATTCTTTTGCCTATGTATTTCTTCTGAAAATCCATAACAGATCATAAGGAACACTTTTTAAATAAAAACACATCTTAAAGGCACCCTGTGAGTGCAATTAGAAACATTTCCCATCATACAGCAAAGATAATGTATCCTAAATGCACTTAATTTCATACATCTGTTATGCTCTGTCATGAAATTTTTTTCCCCTCCCAAGACAATTTTTGAAGATTTCTGCCAATTTAATTCAGTTTAAAGCTTTTAAAGTCAGTTCAGCAGGTCATGCCACTTTCTCCACATTTGTATTAGGCTTAGAGAAGTCAGAAATATGATGAACACTTTTCATTAGTACCTTATACTCATGACAAATAGCCATTGCATTTTGCCCCACTATTTGTTGAATGAATTTTACAATTTTTAATTTTTTGTCTCTTTAATGTATACACAACACATGTGCATGTGCACACATATGCATTATCATTTTATTAAGTATTTTCTTAGGCCACAAGTCCTTTGTACTGTTTTCAACACTGCAAAGTGTCTTCCTAATTCATTCCCCTTCTTTCAAAATAGTTCTGCTACTGGTTTTTGAATTATTATTGAACAATAACTGTACATTACTTTTTGGCATTGTCTTGTAACTATCTGGCTTGATATTATTATCCATTTTTTTAAGAGCTATCAATTCTGCTTGCTGAACAATTTTCAAGTTCTGGAGCAAGTTAGATGGCTTAGAGTTAGATGTGTCAGAAATCCATAATAACCTGGATATTACTATATTTTGTTCTGCTTCTATTACAGTGCTACTGTGAAATTTGAACTCATTCATTGTATCTGTATCTGAGCAGTTGCACTGAATACCAGGAAAACACCCAAAATGTTTCTTTTTTTACCTTTGTGTGGGAAGAGTGGAAGGATGGAAGGGGCATGCATATATGATAAAAAATGCAGTATTTGTAAATATATGTATATATTACTATCACTCTGTCTTTAATTTGAGAGAAGTGTGAAGCTCCAAATTTCACTTGAAAGGGAAATCACCAGTCCTAAGGGGTGATATATTTAAAGAGACACTGCTCTCTGATAGACCAGCTCCTGGCTGCACTCAAACTTGTAGAGTCCTTGGGTATTCCAGGCCTGGGAGAAAATGTTTATTCCAAGGATGTGGTGATTCAGGATTCCCTGCTGCTGAGAATCCAGATTTCCTCAGAGTGGTCACCACTGCCTGCTGAGACCAGGGAACTGCAGGACTGCTCCACTGGAAGCTCTTTGCAGCCTTTGCTGACTGAAATTGCACAAATATGAGGAGTTTTCCTCTGCTAAGCCCCTGGTTTGGGATCACCATCCACCTACAATGAACCTTCCCCATCATCCTCACTCCCACCACCAGAGCCAAACTGGTGTTTTTCACAACATGTTCTCCAAAATCACATTTCTCTCCTTACCATGCAAATAAATGTTCAGAGTCTAAGTTATCAGTGATTCCTGTGGCCCTACTGTAATAACACACTGCCTCAGCTTTGCTTGAGGGTTGCATTCCAAACAGTTTCCCAAAATAAGTGTCAAAGTTTCCTGCAAAGGCCAAGACTTGGCTTGTCCTCCACCAGAGCAGCTTTTTTGGAGGTAGGACCATCCTACACTCCTGAAAAAAGGCTCATCCTTGAGAGCAGGTTCACAGACCTCACCTATCAGCCTCTCAGCTGTGTTTTTGTTTACTTGACTCTCAAAATGAATTTTCAGTTGTAGTTCTGAGGTACTGTACCAGTGGAGAACTGAGTTAACACAGGGACTGATTTATGGAGTCACAATCAGCCTCTCAACATTTGCCTTCATCCCCAGGTGGGATGTGCAGTCCTTGTTTCCTCAGTGGCAGTTTGAAAAGTTGTGGAGATATTTTGCTTATGCACTGAAATTTTAGACAAAATATTTTTACTTTGTGGAAGCAGAATTTACAATTTCGACTTTTCTGAGATGGCTCCAATAATTTCATTTTGTGACAATAAAATCCTGCGCTGCATTTTTCCAGTTTTTAAAACACCTCTCAGTTACCCTATCTCTAAGTCAAAAAAAGCTCAATCCAACAGTAAATAATCACAGAATTTGAGGCTACATTTCTCCAAAAGGACCAAGAAAAATGGCAGAAATAAATCTGCAGTGTCCCTGAGTTGTGTGACATGCCTCAGTGGGAACTTTATACAGCATCAGTGTTCCAGCTAAATTCAAATGGTTAAATATCCTGATTGGGACAAACCAGTTTTCAATGAGACATTGAGGTTTATATATAAAAATCCTCTGTGCCTCCCCCTCCCCATCAGCATAGCCTTTCACCCACATATTTTGATTTTATTGAGATAAATAAGTGATTTTCCAAAAGGGAATTACAACACAGGTTTTGTTTCACTTTCACCCTTTGTGGTATAAAGAAGCTGAAATGCATCAAGATATGCAAGCAAAGCAGTGAATCTGCTTTCCCAAGGGAATTAATGTCCAGGGAAATAAAATCAAGGGGAGATTTTACATTCCCAAAAACAGGGCAAAAATGTCTCAGAAACAGTTAATTCCATTACAAGAGCCTGGCCTGGCAGTCTGGGGAGATGGTCCTGTGCCTCATGACTGCACACCAGCTCTAACACTGCTACAATTGATCAGGAAAGCAGATTTAAAATATCGGTCTAAGGCTTTTCTAATTATCTTAAAATAATCGTTTTGCCGCTTGAAACGAATACAGCCACAAAGCAAACCTTCCAGGCTGCTCACACACACTGGCACACACACACTGATGACCCTGGAGAGCAGGCCAGCCCTTGTGATGCAGCATCCTCTGCTCTCCAAGACTAAAGTGACGTGTCCTCTGCTCTCCACGTGTTCTGCCGACCGGGAGTGAAGCCACATCACTTCCAACACGATCCCGAAAATGCCACCTGTTCAGCACAGACACCACCCAGAGCCAGTCCCTTGCAGCTCTGCAATCAAAGATCAGTTTTCAATGAAATATTACTTACTTGAATCAATGTTGTCTTGATTCTTCGTGAAGGGTGCAGCAGGCATAAAATGTGATATTGATTTCTGAGATGTAACCTCATGGCCATTTCAAAAAATGCAAAGCATTTCTTTTCTTTCACACCACAGATCACGTCATCTTTACAAACTGGAGATCAAGGCCCTTTTATGTTGCCTCATATTTATCTCCTGCCCTTTTTTTCCTGTCCTCCTCTCTTCATCTTGCAGTTTTTCTTTCTCCTCCTTGAGTTTTTATTGCCTCTTCGGCTCTCCTCTTAGCTCCTGTTCTAATTTCTGCCTTTTTCCCTGCTCTCCTGAGTGCTTTTAGATTCTGATCTAATTTCTCATGTCTTCTCCCAGTGCTGCTCTCTCTCCTTTCTATCTTTCTGACCCTCACCTGTTCTCCTTTCTGCATCTCTGACTCCAACTCTGCCGCTCCCCTTACGAGGCTCCGGCTCTGGATTTTCCTCCTCGTCGTTCCCCACATCGCTCTTGGGCTGTTTTTAGCACTCATTTCAATATAGTTTTCCCTGCTGTATGCACAAATACAATGTCCCAGCCTCTCATAATAATACATCTCTTTTCTAGGTTGCCTCCCATTTCCACGATTAGCATGCATATCTTTTTAATGAAAGCTGCAGAAACGACCAGGAACAAGGCTCCCTAAATATGTAATCTGTTGCTGCCAGCCTCCCATAATAGACAAGGGCTACTTTTTTTTCCTTTCCAGAAGCCAGTATGAATTTAAGCCTGTCCCACTGCTTTGGTTTAATTAATTTTGGAGCTAGAGAGGGGTCCAGATCAGAAATCACAAACCTAAAACTATTTCTCAGTGGTCTAGGGCATGAAAGAGGAAAGAATTAATGTATTTTACAGTTATATTTTGGAGCAGCAATTTTAGATAGAAAAACTAGAATTTTCTGAATATAGTACTGGCTAGGTGATGAAAATTAAAAATTTTATCTGTGAAAAGTGACACAGAGGCTTGAGCAACAGTTAAAACAGGCTGTGGCACAAACAGCCTCCAATGCCAGCACTTCCCCAGTGCTCTGCAAGGTCTCAGAGGAAGGCTCATGAAATCCTTGATATCCAAACCATGTTACTAAGCAGCTTGCCTGTTTTGCCAAGATTTGAAAACAATTCTTGCTTCGTTTTTGAGAGCTGCAAAGATTGCAGTGCATAATGACTTGCCTACAAATATCCTGGCTGATGTGTTGATTGTCATCCCACACTCTTGGGGCTGATTGTATATATGGCAATGATTTGATACCATAATTGGATGAACCCAAAGGCTTAGACTTAGGTCTACACTACAAATAGTTGTGGTTGCAAGCCTGAAATTCTCTTTCAATTACTTCATGTGTTATTTACTTAAGGCATACTTTGAAAATAGTTACCAGTAAATTAATTCACTAAGGTCAATTTAAAAAAGGGCTTGAATGCCCTGTCAACATGGATTTCTTTCAGACTAAAAAATAAGTAAACATGAAAGTACAACATCTGATAGACTATTAAAAATATTTTAATACATTTATTTACATACAGGCCCCCTAAAACTAATATTAACCAATCTTTCTTGCTTCCATGTTAAAGTTCAATGATTCTATTTCTTTCCCATAATATGACACCAGTTCCATCCATCATGGTCCAAGGAGTTCTGACATCTTCATTTTGTACTCTGATTCCTTCTTGGTTCTGAGAGCAGAAACCTCTATTTTCTGGAGAAAAATAACATTGTTACTTTAGAGACACTTCAGACATGGTTAAGACTGTGGACGTGGGTCTTCTGTGCAGAGATGAAGTCCTCTGGCAGGCAGAAATCCAGAGTATCCCACTGGAGAATCTGATACAAAGCCAATGAGAAATGCCATCTAGAGCCCAATTTCTCTCAGCTTGGCTTTGACCCAGGAACATGCCCTTCTTCTGAACAGGAAACCAAGTTTAGGAAACAGATTTAAAAGGACGACGAATTACTCAGGACTCTGGTAATTTACGTTTCACACCAGTTCTGTGGAAATCATTAGAGCCGCTCCTAATCTCAGCAGCAAAACTTCAAATCTCACACAGTTCTCCTGGAGTTATCTGTGTTTAGAGCAATGTGGCCTGACAATTTGGTTTAAGTTTTGTTTGACTAAGTCACAGAAGTATTTAGCCCAAATTAGTACGTCCTGCAAGATGAAATGTGAAACCACAGCGCAACACAGACACATTTCTCTTTCAAAGCCATGTTTGGAAGAACTTAAGAACCTTGAACACTTTAAAGCTATTAAGAGGACAGCTTCTGAGTTAGATTTGCCTTAGTATTGACATTGATCTCACAGGAATGCAACAGTCTTTGCCACAAATCCTGTGCTAAGGCTTTCCCTCTGTTGTTCCATGATGTCCATGTCCAGTACATTATTTTGTGTGACTGACTGGGTGACAACTCACCCAGCCCTGGGTCTCTAAACTGGAAGTTGTCTTCAGGAAGTTTTCTGCTGAAAGAAATGCCACTTTTCGAAGAGTCTTCATTGGAAAATATTTTATTTCGCTATAAATGCCTCGAAGGAAGAATTCAAATTCAGTAGAATCTAATATAACATGTCATTTTATATTCCAGCATTCCAGCAGGCAGAGGTAACACAGTTCAGTGAAAGCACACGTTCCTTCCGACACGCTGTTTAGATGAAATGGTGTGTATGTACATTTTATGTATTTTTTAATTTGGTTTGGTCTTTAAAAGATCTTTTTTTTTTCAATTTAAAATCTTTAATTTTTCATAAATATAACCACTTCTGCTTGGCAAATAGAAGGCTGAATGAAATTTACTGTGAGAGTATTCCTAGCTGTGTTAGCATCAATCAAATTGCTCAGAAAAATATAGTTGGAGCTTTTGTGGTTTGGGCTAATTGGTGACATTAGTTGTTATTATCAGCTTGATAATAATGTGTATCTTAGACATCTGGAATTATTTCTACACCTTGGTGGGTAACCTGGGAGATTGGAACCTGGTATGTACCTGCAGAGCTCTTGAATTTTAGATAATACTGAAAATTAGTCCAGAATTCAGATACAAGGATACCTGAATCAGATGGTTCCTGTGTGTTTAGTCAAAATAAATCCCGCATCTGTACTGACTCAAACTAAGAGAAATCTGGAGATAGGCCATACATAAATACTTTATAGAGTGTTGTGTACACTAATTAATAAACACAAATTTCTAAGAGCTTTCTGAACCTTGAATAAACATTGCCTGAACAAATGAACACAAATTATTAATAGAAACTGTAATCTCCCTCTCTAACTATTATTCTTACTGGGCCCTAACTACTTTGATACCAGAAGATTAGAAGAATAAAACCAAGTTAGCTTTGCCAAACAGGAAAATAAAATATTCCAAAGAACAAAAGAAATAATCTTAAATCTGAGGCCCTGTACAAATCAAATAGTAACAAATCTTGTCTTGCCCAAACCTTGTTGTTGAACTTTTAATGGTAAAATCTGTGCCTTCCACTAACTGTTAGACATTCTTGCATGGCTGCAGTGTTGTTTTATGTACATGAGCCAAACTTGCAATAGAAGGTGACAAACAAAAAAGATGGAAAAATATATAAAATGGTAAAAAAAATAAAAAAAAATTAGAAAAGGTCTACTTGCCACCTCAGGCTTTAAAACTCTTCTTACACACTTCAGCACGAAGTCTATTAAAGCGGAATATAGTGGAAATACAATATACAGCAATGAATGTCTCCAAACCAGCAATTTAGCGCTAAAGCTGAGGGCAGTTCTTATGCACCGACTTTTAATACCGAGACGATTTGTGGTCTCACAAAGTTCCTGCCTTGGGCTAGAATTGTGCTGTGCTCTAATAGGTCTAGTTTGTTGACTGTCAGAATAATGGAGAAATTGGTAGCAGAGGGCCTGAGCGCTGTAAACAGCTGAGATAATTAGAAGGTCTGTCAGGAGGAGAGTCAGGCTAAAGCAGTTTACGTTCTGTCACAGGGAGGAAAGTATTCATTCAGAAGGCTGCTGGATAATGTGGGATGTGCTGCTTTGTGTCCTCACAAGCTTGTCTGGAGATGGAGGAAAAAGTGCTTCTCGTCGGCTTAGCTGGCTTTCTCTACCCTCTTTCCTACTGCAGGCTTGCGAGAGTTTATATTTCTTATTAATAAAATAATACATCTTGCAAGCAAAACGCTGACTTGCTGTTTTTTAAGCCAAGCTGCTGGGTTAATAGGATGCTCAGAGTCAGGCAGGGCAGTAAGGGTTGAAGGAAAGCGTTTGTGAAGAGCAGACGTGAAAAGAATCCTCTCCACACCCCCCCAAAAAACCAAAAAACAACCAGCTGAGTGTATGGTTATGTCACCACCTTGAAGAGGGTGCTCCTGTATAGACAGAAAAGTGTTCCATAAGTTGTTAACATGAGAATTCTGGTGCCTTAGCCAAGAAACTAGACAGTGGGAAGTTCAGCAATCTAGAAATTGCTCTGACTAAGCCTTTTCTAGGCAACGACATGCCTAGGGATGGAGTAAGCCAAAGATTTCAGGGCTGGTTTGTGGTTTTGGTTCTTACTTTGGGGCCTGACTTCTGGAAAGATGGAGGTTGGCTGTCTTCCACATAAAAAGTCTTAGAGATCAGAAACTGGTTAGTTAGAAAGATAATCACTTGAAATTGGTGGTATTTCAAAAAATACAGAATTAGTATAAGAATAAAATGTGCACAGCATTCAGAAGTGAGTAGGGAATGAGGCTGCTGAGGTTGAGATGTTAATGCTTAATAACAAGCAAATATTATTAAGTTTTGAGTTATAGTGAAACGGGGAGAGTGGGACAGGCACATGGCCAAGAGACCTTTGTCCTTCTCCTCGCTCTGCCTTTAACAAGTCACACATTAACTTTGCTCTCACATGAGGCTCTGTATCTCACCCAGGAGCCTTGGGAACCAGAGGTGTCAGATGATTTCCAAGCTGCTGTTTATGGATGCTGCCATGGCCTCCATCTCGCGGGGTAGAACTGGGAAAACAGATTCTTGCACGCTGTTTTAATTTAATGTGGATTTCTCCAAGGATTACCACATTTTCCTGGGTCTGTGGGAAAGAGAGAGGCAAAACAGAGGTTAGGAGTGGATATTTTTAAAACTTGGACAGTCCAAAGCCACCAAAGCAAGGAACACAAGGGACCTGGATCCACTCAAATAGTGACATCATTCAGACAGCAATATTTGGCATTGTTTCTCCTGCAATATCCACATCCCTCCTACTTCACTGCATTTTAGGGTAAGGGGCAGATAATTCTTCACCATCAGTTTCTGCCCCTGGTTCCCACAGTCCTTCTGAACACCTGAAGAGCTGCTGCTTTAATAATTCGGTTGTCTTTTTGACAGGACTGGAGGAGTCTTTTTTAAGCTCCTGCAGCACAGTGGAGCAGCAGGCAGCAGACAGTGCATGATTGCACTGGGACTTGAGAGCAAACTCCAGCTCGCTGTCAATGGCTGTGTGCCAGACAGCTCCGCCTGCAGAGAGCAAAGCCTTCCAGAAGGCTGAGCATCCAAAAAGGAGACTGTCAACATCCCCCTGAACAGCGAGAGGGGGAATCGCCACGGAAAAAAAAGGGAGCAAGCTGGAAAATTGAGGTGTATGGGGAGAAGTGGTGTAAAAGGGCTAATTATCTTCCTATTCCCCTCGCACGCCTATTAAAGACCACCAAAAATAGCATCTGCTTAAGGAGGAGGGTTTTTTTTTTCCCGCCAGTTAAGTTAAATGGACATCCCACCTGTTGTTTGGTGAAGTGAGATCACTCAAGGAAGATGGAGTTGGCCAGAAGCCACCTCCTGACAGCGAGAGGCAGGTCTGAACAACAAAGTTTGGATCAAGATCTGAACTTCTCTCCCATCCAAATGCGCTTGGATCCGGAGGCTGGCTGACACCCATCTCTGCTACATCCACTCTGTGATTATGTGTGAATGGCCCTAGTGCTTCTCACTACACCCCATGTAATCACTTGCATTTGGGCATCATTCTGCAAAAAAAAAAAAAAAAATCTGCTGTCATGATGGCAAACGTGTGTGATGCTTTGCCGGATGGAGATTCACCCCTAAACCTCACCAGACATCAGTTTTCACCTGGGAACATGCTAACTGTACTTTGCTGATGACAACTTCCATATTTACAGGTCTCATTATTAAGTCAGCTTGAACTCCAGGTTTGAATGGAGGATCCTTTCCCAAACTGATACCAAAACAAAGTTTGGCAGCCTGTGTGCACGTGCACTGGGCCTGATTCTGACTCCACATCTGGCTCCTGCCTGTGCAGTCCCATGGACTTCAGTGGGGTTGTTCCTGAGCAGAGTTTGATGGATACCATATTGTCCTGTGTATCACCCACAGATTATCTATAAAAACTGTGATTCATCAGCAGTGTGGTTTGCAGGCACATGTAAGTTATGTGAGGGGAAGTTGACTCTGAGGCCCCCTCTTTCCCGGTAGTCCCATTGCCTCCAGTTCCTGCCCCATTTACTTCCTTTACCCCCAATCCCACTGCTTCAGATTCCTCCCTACTTTGGGTTCTGCCCTGCCCTCCTCACCTCTGATTATGTGTGCTTTGTCAGAAGCCATCTGGGGATGCATTTTCAAATGTCAATGCTTTTTAAGGAATACTCAATATATGCAAAACAGCAAGCTAGCTAATTTTTCCCTTATTTTTTTCCCATTTTTTTTTCTTTTTTTGTTTGTTCTCTGAAAGATAGAAGGATAAGAAAATGAAGAGAAATTTCAGTTTTCTGACCGAACCTGAATCTGAGAAAAAACCCATGCATTACATGGGTTTATTTGATTTCATTTTCATATTTCAAAATATTTAATTTACTTGAAAGTTATTATTATTTTAAAGTTTATTATTTAAAGTTTATTATTTTAAACTTTAAAAATATGTTTGACTTTTTTTCTAAAAATATCCTTCTGAAACAAAACAAAAAAAATATTTATTTGTTTCAAATGAAAAACCAAGAGATTCTGACTTTCTCTTTCTGTGGGCCCAATAAGATACTCAGAGTTTAACACATATTCTGGGAATATGTTTCTCAGGAAAAAAAAAAAAGCCTTTAAAATCTAATTTTGATTAACATGAGGGAAGAGGTGAACCAGAGCCCCTGCATTTGAGGAATCATTTACTCACCCTTAAGGTGGGAAAAATGAACAGAGGTGCAATCCATAATAATTTTTGGCAGAGAAGCTCTTTTTTCGGGAGTCACGTACACAGCTGTGATGAACTGCAGATAATGTCATGTATCTCACCCAAAGTCATACAGCAAAACTCTGGGAAAACCATGAGTACAAGTGCACTGTGTGTGGTTCCACACTATCTGTAGTAACCACTCATAAATGCTGGTTTTATATGATTATGTGCAGCTAGTCTATAACCAAAAGTATAATTTTCACTTTGTATTGTGCTCTATCCAAGTTTTTTTTTAAAAGTGAGGACTGTATGTAGGAATCATGGTTGATGCCCTCAGCTGACCTTCAACCAAAAATGAGGTCTTGTTTCTTTGGAAAATTATCCAATAACTTCTGACCTCATATACACTTCAGCTACTGTCAGAAGAAAGAGGCAATAAATAGTGCTATGCAAAGAAAACAAAATGATTATCCTACAACCTAATAAGCAATTACAAAGGGCAAATTACTTTTACCCTCAGTAATTTTCTGCCATTAGATAATTAACATCAGAAGTATTAATGATCATTTTAACAAATTACCATATAATTATAATGTGTTTCTTCATTTAGCCCTACATATTGTACAAATCCTTCTAAGATTTGTCTATTAATTGAAAATACATTATTTATTGGTTTAGCTGAGTAACAATCCACACTGGTAACTAAACCCATTAAAGAAATGCTGTACTGCTTGTAACTAGCTGTCACCCTGTGGTCACCAGAGCAATTCTTAGTGGATGCAAAGTGTCACTGACCAGGCTCAAATTAAGGATCAAATGGAGAACTGTAATGGGTCACAATATTTACTGGGGTCACAGACCCAGAAATGTCATGTCTCTGACTCGTGTTAACTTCAGCCGGAATGGAGGCTGAGAGTGGAACAAATGCACTCAGGAGTTTACAGGGCCAGCACATGCTGGTGGCAATGCTGCTTCTTAGATTAATTAATTTCATAACATTTCCATTATACAGTTTTACTTAGTGTACTTTTCATAATCTAATTTTAGTTGAATTGCTTTGCACAATCTGCTCAAAATGTGTTTACGATTCAGAATTGTTAGAGTCCCCTTCTCATTTTTTGCTTAGCTGCCTTTGTAAAATCTGCCTAAATTGGTGAAATAAATTAGGGGAATGCTGCCAAAACTGGGTTTTGTACTATCCTAACACTCAAACCAATTCACTTGGGCCAGGTTTTTCAGCACTTTCCATGAATCCTCTCTTAGATGTACATGAACAGGAGCAAGGCTGGAAAAGTGATCTTCAGGAGTGTGATAGAGATTTTTCTGTGGGAAGAGAATTTTGGATGTGGGGGCGGGTTTGGGAAGCTGATTCCAAATCACCCATTTCCAATTTGGGAACAGATATGGCCCATGTGACCTAAGCATCTTGTCAAGACAGCTTGAATTTGAAATTGTGAATATGCATGTGGATGAGCTACAGACCCAAAAGGATTCACAGGATGATATCTATGGGAATAGCCTGGAATTCACCCTTGGGCAAAAGGCTGGAAGAAAGCTTGGAAAACCTGGCTCATGTGAGATACAAATCCTACAGCTTTCCTATGACTCCCTTGGACAGTGTCAATGGTATGTACAACATATATACACACAAAAAAAAAATTCATGATCCCTTCTGACAATTTCTGAAGAGGGAAATAATTTGGAATAAATTATTCATTACAGAACTACTCAGCTTTGGCAACAAATCTGCAGGTTAAGGGAGAAGGGGAGCTATTCTGTCTGCAATAGTGTGTTACAGGCACTCTCTATTTTGGGAGCTTTAGCTTTGTGAACAGTTGAAGACATTCTGCCTCTTTCTTAATTTCTGTGCTTTTTGGGAGGTCCTCTAACATTCTTCCTCTTGAGAAGCTTCACAGGACTCAGGAACCAGAAGGACAAAGCAGGGTTATTGATGTTTAAAAATATATTGTTCCTGTGTTAGGAAAGGCAGGTTCCAGCTCAGGTTTCCTCACACCTTGATAATCCTTGTACAAATACAGTTTTCTGCCCCAGGTCCCTCATTCCTGCAGTGTGCTCTTCTGGGTGTGGATAAAAGCAGAGAGAAATGAGCATCCAAGGACTTTTCAGCAGCACCTCTGAAATAATAATAATAAAATATAAATTTCAGGAGTGGTTTTCTTGCTCCTTGGGTAAAAGACGAGTTCCTCCCATACTTCCAGTTAATAATATAGGGACACAAGGAATGAAGCTCAAGACTGAACACATCAGCACGAAGGTTGTGGGGTGCAATCCTTGTCCCACTAAGATCTCTGGCCCAGCTTCCACTCTCTAGGCAGGGTAGGACAGCACTCCAGACATCACTGGCCATTCATTTTCATAGATATCGAACTTTTCTTTTTTTAATTAAAAGGAATGATTTTTTTTTTCCTCCTCCTGCCTCTTCCAGCTGCCTGAACAGCTATGATGACACCTTACAAAGTTGCCATTACATTAGCGGTATTAGTATTAATCACACGTTGCTTGATACTGTAATTGAATAGTTTTTACGCAGATGATATTAACTGATAAAATATGGCATCCTCATGAGAAAACATTACCTTGAAATATTAGTGTTATAATATGTTAATTTCTATGGAGGATAGGAGCACAGATATATGAGGAGATGTAAATTTCCAGCACTTGTGCTGACAATTTCCATGTCAACATAATTCTTAGGAATTCCTACTCACTATTTTGTGATGACTTATATGATGATGTATAACAACTTAAGGGGCTTTAAAATGCAGTATTTTGACTAATGCAGGTTGGTAAATAGCACACAGGACTGTTTCATCCTCTTGGTTCTGGGAAGGCTGATGCAAGCCTCTGGTGTCGCCAGGAAGTCACCAATCCCAATGCTGGATCCTAAAGTGGGGGCTCAGATGGCTCTGGGCACTTTGCAGCTGCATTTGGCAGTGAGAGTAAAGGTTTTTATATCACAAATTGAGGGTGAAATAGAGTAATAATTAAATAAAAACAAGGAGAAAACAGTAGGTGGTTAGTGCAGCATGTCTGGCAAAGCTGTCAGAAACTGAATTTTGGCTTGAAATCTGACTGGTAAAACATAGTCCAGAGAGTTTATCCTAGCAGTAGACTCCTAATTCTGATCTATCTGTTTTCTGTATGAGTACCCCCAAGAAGAGTTGAACCTGACTGTGTACTTATTAGGATAAACTAAAGGGAGCTGTGCCAGAGCCCTGAACTGGACAGAAACCACAAGGCCTCATTAACAACTCTTTTTGCTAGGGGATAGTTTACACCAAGACAGCTCCTCTTGCCTTGCTGGCTTCTCATTTAATGCTCCCCATGAGTTCCTCAAGAAACAATCTGGAATAACAAGACAAGAACCTGAGAGTGGAGAGGGGCACCCCAAAGATGGGAGAGATAACAGCAACAGGAGTTCTTGCATCCACAAAGAGGCAGCCAACCTGGCTGCTTGCTCTCTCTTGGGCTAATCTGAATTAATTGGTGCTATTTGTGCCTTTGATACTCAAATGCAGAGCCTGGGGGTGGGAGTTCTCATGAAACAAGTGGCCACTTGGGAGAGCCGTCCCAGGTCCAATCATGTCATGGGCTCATTTGTCTCCCACAGTAATTCACTACTCACTTCAGTCACTTTAAATGTAAAACAGCTGCTGCTGCTTAGCCCTCTTTTAAGGTACCTAACCAGCAGCTTTAAACAAATCCTGAATGGGTCCCATCCCATAATAGTCTCCCACACAGTGGTCATTTGGAAACAATTAACCCTTGATTCAAGATCCTCTTAAAGAATCCTTTTCCAGGCTCTTCTCTGCTGCGGCCCATTGCATCCTTGCCTTGCCCCTTGCATGGGAACAGCTTTATCCTGTGGGATTGCTGTGGTTTGTGCAGCAGTAATCACCCCTATGTACCTGCCAGGGCTGCTGCATGGATTTTGGGCCAACTCCATCTGCACTGAAGAAAGTTGAAGGTATCACATAAAACAGACGAGTTCTTTGTTTAAAAAAATTAATAAAAAATAGAGATATTTGTTTCCTTTCCATTTCTCCTCCCACCGTACCTGGGGGTTCTTTCACATGTGTTTGGCATGGTTGCTACCCTTTGCCTCTCTCAGTCTCTGGTGATATGATGAACTGGAGATTAATCTGTTTTAAGGGGAAGCATCTGGCTTTGAGCTAATAAAATATCAATTTGTAACAGGGAGGAAAAGGCTCAGCGAGAGGTCTGCATGCTCAGGGCTTTGAGACCCAATTTTCTCCGGGAGTTTAATGCCACTTGTGAATTTTAGGCTGTGCTCCGAGCACTTCAAAACCTTTCTCCATGCAGCGGTCTCAGCTTTCTCCACAAGCCCCGTGTTTTCCCCTTGTTGGGGGCATCTCCCAGCCCTGGATCCTGCAGGGCTGCCCCCTCCCAGGCATCCCCAACCCTTCCCTTTTCCTCCTGCTCTGCGGCCAGATGTGGCGGCCCCTCGCTGGGATGTCAAACTGGCAACACCCCTGATCCAGGCAGACAGACACTCAATAGCCGACTTCTGGAAAGCCTCCCCCCGCACTGGCCGGCTCTGACACAAACCAGCTGAGGACATTGCAATGCCAGAAAGTGTTACAGCTGGGCTGCCTGACAGATTGGCAGCACACACGCTGATTTGGGGACTGCATTTGGGGGCCCGCGCGGTACTCACTGTCCAGGCACCGAGCCACTAATCACAGTTTACATTAGGCAATCAGATACTTTTCAACTACTGAATGATCTGCTCTTTCCCCCCCCCTTTTTTCACCTTACAGGACCCTGTGTGTGTATATACAGCACCTCAGTGCTCCACATCTGCATCATGTTTGGAGCCGTTATCTAATGCACTGTTACCAACCTCAGCTCAGGCAGCCACAAGGAGCCCAAATCACTGCTGCTCTCCTTCCTCCTCCCACTCCCCCAGCCTGAATTTTGCCTATTTCTGTGCTGAATCACTTGATGAATTTAACCTGGGGGTTACCTAGTTATGGAAAAATCCTACACGACTTCACACGAAGAGAAAGGCTTGGTGTCATTCTATAGGGATCTGCCAGCTATAGAATCCTAGGAGTGGCTTTAGATACAACTCCAGAGATCAGATCTTCCCTGAAAACCATAGATTTTAGAGTCATTTTTCTGGCACGCTGCTGGCCTAATCACTTTTATGTTAGAAGTGTTTCATTAGGAATGAATCTATGTCAGCCCCATGTGCCAATTCTGATCCCTGCCTTGGCCCAGCCACGGTGCTGGAGATATATGTTCCTGCAAGATAAGTGTGGCATGGCTGGATGTCTAATGAATATGGCCTCATTTACAAAAAGAAGGACTTAGACCTGGCTAGGACCCAGAAGTTCTATTCCAAAGAAATGCTGACATTTTGGAAAACCTGGGTCCTGGTCAGAATGAATAGCTGGACTTCTTATCTTTTCCAAGCCAAAAAAAAAAAAAAAAAGGTGCTCTGAAAAATGTGCACGGTATTAAAACGTTAAAAACAAGTTAGGTGCCAATTTAAGGAAAATATGTAAACACAGAACATGAGAATTCATACTTTAATATAAACATACAAGTGAAATTATCAGAAATGTTTTGATGATGCTGAAATGACATATCATAACTTCTTCTCACCAAGTTATTTTGCCACAGCTGATTTATTCCTATGGAAATGTTTTGATTTTGATGAAACTATATAGTACCCACTGATAATTATTTTGTAAAAATAATTATGTGCACTATGTTAGAAAGCCCCAGACTTTTCCTACTGAAGAGGAAAGAGGGATCTATCACCAATATCTAAATAAGCTCCTAAATCTCCCAAATTTGTGGAGAGTCAGCTCTTGGGGTTCAAGCAGAGCAAGAAGGTTCTTTAATGGTTTAATAAGTACTAAATTGTGTTTTGTTGGGTTAATATTGCCCTCTTCACTCTTCCTTCAGATACATTGCAACCAATCTTTGCCAATTATGGCTCAATTTCCCTATCTAAAAGTGCAAACACTGCTGCTTACTCATCTTTCTGAAGATCTCCTCTCACATAAAGCTCTGGTAAGCACCAATTAACCAATTAACCAGGTGTAAACACCCCCCTGATGTGAAGTGGGCATCTGCACTGTAGTGCAGATACACAAAAAAATAAAATAACACGGTTTATTTTGGGCCTAGATTACAGTTTTATGGTTCCAGCCTAGAGCTGAAGAATGCTTATTTCCTTCCCTGGTGAATTTGGGATGCGACAACCAACAAACATCCCTGATGAGGAAATGGGAAAGGAAAGGGTTGTGGATGAGGTAAATACAGTGTATAACTGGGTAGGCACACTTAGAGTCTGAGCTAGAGCAGAGTGGACTTGAGAGATGTTATTACGCATTCAGGCAACTTCAACGTGCCACTAATAAAATTAAGTGTTGGAACATAAATGTTTTAATTTTAGTGCGAATGCTCCAAGCAATACCCCCTCCTGCACCCTTCTCTCCCACCCCCAGCCTAGACTAATCCATTTAGAGACAAATTTACATTTTATTTCTCCAAACCCTATTAGCATTAATATAAAGGTCAGCACTGAAAAGGCAGCTTCAGAAGCTAATGTGCCAGTGTGTTGTGCTCTGTGACCAGATGAGGGCACGTGGGTCTCTCACCCACTGAGTCTGACAAGAATTTGTAATTTAAGAGGGCGGTCCTCCTCTCCCAACATCCCCATAGCTCATGGAGATGATCAGGTCACCCTCTGGAAACCAAATGGGACTGCTTTCCCTGATATCAGAAGGGGCAAAGGGGAAGAAATCACTCTGTGAAAAGCCTTAGATGACATGGAAAAAGCTGTATATTACATATATTGACAATATTTAAAGGCTTTTGGGGAAAACAACATTATTTTGGAAAAAAAATCAGCTTCAACAGCAACGCGCTTTGTGTGTCCCTTACTGGGGATTTTATTAAGGGACTATGTGGGGTGCAAACAGAATAGTGCTGGTCGGGATATTTGGCCTTTCAGCCCATCTTTGCTTCTGAAGGCGTCCAAAATGTCCATCAGGAGTATCCCTGCAGCTGAGTGGTGAAGTCAGAGCCTTGAAGAGAAAATTATTCTGGTTTCAGAAGGACAATATATCTATGCGAGAACTCTGTGAGCTTGATGGGGTTTGAGGTTTGATTCCAACTGAGAACTCCACCCTGGGAAAAAGCTGAATAACCTGGACTAATCCCATTGAATGTACTGGACCTTCTTCTGTGTATAAAATTAATTATGTGCTAATTTTTCTGAGGACCCAAGCCAAGGACATTGACCACACATGCTGGACATCTAATTGACTCATGGCTTTGTGTCTAAATCATGTGAATTTAATCTCAAGTTTCAAACAGATGTTTGGTCAGACTTAAACAGGAATGAAGTTAGCTTCATGTCCTGGATCAAGATCCTGTGAAATTCCTATTTTTGTATAATCATGAAGCAGATGCCAAGGTGAAGCCGAGTGCTCCAAATTAACGTCATTCCTCCAGGCAAACTACATCATCCATTACATTTGTTTTTCCCCCATTACACTTGTGGGGTCTTCCTCCTCCTACTGCTACTACTATTGCTACTAATCCAACATTAAAAGCTAAAGATTTCTTTTTAAAAAGACCCGTAAAAATAATAAATCTCAAGCCCCAAATAAGCTCTCAAGCCACTCTAGGCTGAGCTGTCTAATTCAAGGATAAACTGATGGAGCAGGTGGAGATGCCAAATGTCATTAAGTTTGCCAGAGCCCAGTGCTGAGGAACACAAAGGTGAGAAGTATATTCCACAACAAATGACCCCTGACCGGGAGCTCCCTGCTACCAGTCCCCCTGGCTTTTAAATTAAACCAGTAAGCCTACTTGAGTGTCTAGCTTGTTTCATTTGATTCCACTCCAGGGGAAATGCAGCCTCTCAATTAAAGCTTTTAGAGTTTCACATGTGAAACCAAGGCGTGGAGGCTCCTGGAGCTTGTGTGCAGGACCAAGGCAAGACATTTGCGATCCGTTTCTTCCACTTCAACAAGGAATACTCGTATTGTTTCACCTCGTACTTCAGTTTCCTTTTCTTATCAATGTGCATGCCCAAAAGGGACTTTTAAAGCATCCAGGTGTAAATATGTGTAGTGTGTCTTTTGCTTGTATGTTCTGACAGTGTTTCAGCATCTTCTTGAATTCCCAGGGCTGTATTAGTGATCTTCATTTAACTCGCTTTTCAAACAGAAAGCCATAAATAAAGAATCAATAGAGAAGCCCAGATGTGTCTCCATAGGTGAGGGCTGCAGGAATGCCATGGTTTTCATACCATCACACAGGCAGACAGTTTGGAAGATTAGGGGCTGCTGAATGCATTGCTGGGGATCAGCACAAAGTTATTTGCAGTTGTTTCTGTAATCGTGTTGCTCGGGGAGAAAATTCACAGTATGTCTTGCTGCCTGCCCAACTCCCAGCCAGGCACCCTGGCACCCTGCTGGGGGGTGCTAATGCCCTGTGCCATGCCAGAAGACATGTAAATTAATTAAGTGGCTAGACACTTGCTCTGTGTTTGTTTCTTTCCTGTTATGGTTTGGATTTTTTAATATCTTTTTTAAATAATTTAAATCTGTTCGCAACTTTTTTTGATGGCGCCACAAATAGTTTTCATGCATAGCAAATATAAAGCTGGGCACTTGTGGGCTCACTTTACATTAGTTGGGATGGAAAGATAAGATAGAGATTAGATTAGGGTCTCTAATTCAAACATTCATATTAATTTACACAAAGATCCTGTTTTCAGGGGATAGAACTGAACATTTAGTAGTATGCATTTAATCCCATAGTCTCCAGGAAGGAAAGGTTCTGCCCTTCCTTATCTAACTTCCAGGGTCAGGTGTATGATTTCTTCTCTTCTCATTTTTGGGGGAGAAAAAGAGGGACAGCACAACTTTCATTCTTAGCCTGGTTTCCTATAGGAGCGACTTTTACCTGATCTCCCATTTCCTAAATGGTTGGATGGGCATTTCTGCTCCTCTGCCTGTCCACTCTTGGTCATTCTGAATCTGTCAAGAAATTTCAGACAGATTTAAAAGAGAAAACTTTTCAAATCCTTCAAATTTGGTAAAAAGAGATAGGCAGAGATGTGAGGCTCTGATAATGAACCCACTGAGGGAAAGACCCCGACTTGCGGTCGGTGTTGATCTACTGATCAGAGAGTTCAAATCAGAGAGCCACTGCCAATGCTCTGCTCACAGGCAAAGCTCCAGCTGGTATTTCCAGCTTCTGGGATGGCAAAGCCTCCAAGAACAGCCTTTGTTGCCACAGGAAAAAGCCACTGGCCTATTTTGTTGCAGGGATGGAGAGTTTCACTGAGCAAGAAAAAACCGAGGAAGATAATTCCAACTAAAAAAGTTGTATTTTGTCAACAGATCACAGGAAAACTTCAGTGGTTACTGATTCACATTGTCATTAATAACACAATCAGATCTCTCCATACATCACCACGTAGTGGAGGTTGGAGGATTTTACTGCTTTAAGCCTTGTGTTTCAAATCTTTGCTGATGTTCCTGTCAGAGCTGAAAGAGAAGTTTGCATTACTGATGGGTAAACCTCATAAAGCATCAGGTAGGAGTGCTTGGTTTGGATAGGGAGACAGAACTTCCAGTGCTGTGTCAACATGATCAGAACTTCCCTGATTTTTAAAATGTTTAGAATTTTTGATGGCAAACTCAAGAAATATGAAATTGCCTTGGAGATACCATTGACTTCTTGTTCTCCTTTAGGCAGGCTGTGGGAAAGTACCTATCTTATGGATGTTTTTGTTTCTGTTTTGTTTTTTTTCCTGGAGTTAATTGAGCCCAAGCCCCCAGTAGCGAGGTACCTGACTGTTGGTTTTATGGACCACATCTGCACAGTATGGGCAGAGCCTTCCAATCCTCTAGACCCGCTCAGCTGTACAGAAGTCAACGGAGCCACAATAAACCTGGAAACTCTGCTGTGAATATGTCCCCTAACGCCCACTACAGCTCTCAAAGCCTGGCCCAGCTTTACTAAGTGCAAAACTAGGAATGAGCGCTTTTTTAGGCACCAGTTTATTAGCTGGCTGTTAAAAACCTGGTTGGGAATTTGGAGAGGGGAATCCGTGGGTTCTTAGAGTAAGAATGTTGAGACATGTTCTGAGGATTTCTTTTGACACAGGTTTGAATTGCTCTTCATTGTAATTGAAACACCTAGAAGTGACTTTACATCTAATTTAGATCAGATGCAGAGGGTGCAAGGACTAGCCCTCAGCAGCTCCAGACAAGGTGATTTTTGATTCAGTAAACCCAAACATTTATCTTTTGGTTTCATAGTGACCGACACTTTGCAAAAGTGTGACTCCCCACAATGACATCTGAGCAGGGATAATGTGGCACTGGAGAAATAAAGAAAACCAGACACCCTGCAGTGAGGAAGACATCAAATTAAAACTCTTTGGAGAAATCTCTCACTTCCTATTTGCTAAATCACTCATTTTGTAAATGTCTTTGCTGTTGGTGCTACCACATTTAATATGATCAATAGTCTTATTCTCTAGTGTTCCCCCAATTGATGGGTTGAAGATGCCAGGCAGGAGAAAAAGGGGGTGGGATGTGGAGTGAGGGGGCTGGGAGGAGGAAACTGTACTTGATCCTTATGGAAGTCAGTTAAAATTAATTGGAAAAAGCTTTTAAAGACCTAAGATGAAGACCAAATGTATCTCAGACCTGCGGCCTCATCCCCGACACTGAATGCGAAGGTCATTGCAAAGCTGTAGATTTATGCGGAAGGCTTGGGTGATGGAAAATGAGACAAAAGCATTTGGATTTTATTATTCCATTTACTCTGACCCTGGGCCATAAAGGGTTTGGAGAGCCTGTTTTATGTATTCAGCTGGTTGCCACACTGACAAGCATTTGGAGCCACTTAAATAAACCACCCCAACCCACAGCTGCAACAACACCATATCAAATACAGGTTAGAGTTGAAATGTAGAGCCAGCAGCACAGCGTCTCCAGCAGGTGCATGTGGAGTGTTTTTTAACCCCCTTGGTTTTGGAATAGTTCCCTTATTTATCTATCAGCTTTGATTTAAAGACCATTTAATCACCAGTATAACTCCAGGTTAGAGCATGCACACACACACAGCACTGACACATGCAAGATGCTTTCTGCTGCTCCTCCTAATTCCTGGTTTTTCATGGGACTAACACAGAGTATGAAAACCTCCTGTTTTGGGCCCAAAACCAGGCAATTCTGTTCTAAGTGCCCCTTTCCCAGGTCGTTCTATACACACACTGAATCTCTCTGATTCCTGGCAGGCACCACTGCTTTGGAGAAACAAGAGACAGGAAAGAGTAATGTATGGAGAGGGGGAGAGGCAAAGAGGATTTTGCTTAAAAAGAGGGGAAAATAGAGCATGTGTTTGGACTGATGACAGCAAAACTAGGTATCCAGGCGTGCTGGGAAAAGGGAAAAGGCAGACAGTCAACTGCACATCCAGTCACTCAGAAATCAGTGGGAAACCTAATATCGAGTTTCTTAATGTGTCTTGCATGCTGAATGTGTAAGATGTTGAAACTCTCCTGTGGGTTGCAGGATGTCTTGTGCCTATGTGAAGGTGCAGAGTTAAGCTTAAGTAATCCACAGACATTCAGATTTTCTAAAGAATTCGTTTTCACCCTGCCTGCCCCTCTTTTGTTCCAATTTTCCATTAATTTTGTGTGATTGTTCCTGTTCTGGCTCTCAAATGGCAATATCACCAGTGTGGATGCAAGTTCTTCTGAAAACTGCTACATTTGCTCACACAAGCCAAGTTGCTCATTTATTAGATTTAAGGAAAGCAATTCACCTTTAAATAGGGATCACAACTACTCAGGGCAAAACATTGAGTAGCCAAGAGAGTTTAAAAAAATGGCAAAAGTGTATGTCAAATACATTTGAGTAACAAAGCAATTCCAATCTCCTCTCAATAACCCACTAGCTGGAGAAAGAGGCTAATTTATGTGCTGTGAATTTTGCACTCAGCCTCTTCCTAGAGGCTATTCTTTCAGGAGAGAGTTGAAACACATGATGGCTGAGATGAAATGTTGGAAAAGACTGCACTGCTGTGGTGGGTGTTTTCTAATCTTGGCTAAATGAGCACAAGACAATGGTTTGTAGGACTTTTAATTTCTAAATTCCCATTTTTCTGTAGTTTATTTTCCTCCATAGCATGTTTCCATAGGGATCAAACTGAATTCTCCTAACCAACACCTCTAGTCATGTATTACTAGGAATATTATGACAAAAGCTAGGGTAGCCGGGACATCTTGCAGTCTTTTAATTTATTCTTATTTTGTGTTATTCATATTTAATTTTGAGTGTCAGGCATTGCCTAATCTACATATCAATCTAGAATAAAATAGGAACTGATAATGTTTAACAAAATTCAAGGCCTCTTTTCAAATTAAGTGTCTCTCATGAGAGTGAAAGGACAATAATACCAATTCTCGCTTTCATAAAGCAAGAGAATGCAGTCGGCTCCATCTTAACCTTGAAGATAATGTTGCATGACAGACAGCTCTCCTTTGTACTAGATGCAAACCCAAACTAGAAATCCCAACCTTTACTGCTCTCCTGCATCAGGAGGAAACGATAATCTGAAATTTGCTTGGTTAAACCAACATGGATCCATAATGCCCTGAGAGCTGCTTTGTTTTGTAGGGTTTGTGGTGTGACCATGAAAGCTGAGGGTGTCCTTGCATGGCTCTCAGATATCTGGGCACACCTGGGGTGGAAAGGGAGCATTGAGTCTCACCCTGACACAGGCAGAGCAGATGAATTGAGTGCTAGAAATGCCCTTTTCTCTGACTGCAGCAGGGTGTGAGCATGATGAGATCAGATGTAGACATCCACCTTATAGACATGTAAAGCTCCAGGAGACAAATCCCAGGCGTGCTCACCTTTATCAGCTCTTTGCCATGGCAAGGGCTGGGCTTGCCTCTCCCTCCCACTCTCTGCCTAGAGCAGGCAACAGCTCTGTCTCTTGATTTCTGAAATGTTCCCATTTAATTAATGTCACCGGGCTCGGCGTAGAAAGATGTGAGTGAAATATAATTGTGTGGGCTACAAAGAGAGTCGGAGGAGATGAACTGAAGGTCTGTCCTGGCCTCAGACTCACAGCAGCTGAACCTGAGCCAAATGCTGTGCAGGGCTGTTATCTGTAACGTAATGGGAGTGAACTCCTGATCCAAACTGTTCAGGGGAGCCCAAACCCCAGGGCTCAGCTTTTTATTCAGTAATTATTGATGCAGTCTCAATATTCAGTATTGGAGCAAACTAATTTGCAGGCCTAATCATCCTACATCTGGAAATGGGAAATGAATTAAAAACAATTCCTATTTACTTATACATGATAATTAATCTTACTGGATTAAGAAGACCTGATACTTTAAGTGCCTCACTGAGGAGATTCCTCTGTGTTTTATGGGCATTTAATGTCAGAACTGAATGGAAATTAGAGGTTTTCTCCATGTTAAAATTTTCCAAATGTAAGTTGCAAAATGATCTGACAAACAAAAATTTGTAATCTTGAGCAAAAGCCACTCCAAACGGAATCAGTGTTGGATCTGAGGCTTTCTCACTGAAATATTGAAAACTTTCTATTTAAAGCTAATAGCTGCAGCATAAAAAATGTGCAAATCCAGTCTTCAATCAGATAATGTCTATATTTCCATGATGCTAGCAAGAGTTGGGTAAGTTGCTGAGGCTGATAACCTCCAGTTAGACCTGTGATACTACAGAAAGAGAGCTGGAAATGTTTCTCTTTTTCTCTGGTGGCTGAAACTTGAAATCTTCCACAAGACACTAACATGGACCAAAGTAAAGAATGAAATGATAACCAAATCTGGATGGTTTCCAGCATCCAGAATTGGTTCCTTTCTGTCTAGCCTAATCCCATTTAGGCTGCACTGATAGGGAAAGTGCTGGTATATAACAAAACTGGCAGTCCCAGCCATGTCCCTTCAGCCAAATATTGCAGAGTTTCACTGTGGTATCTCTAATGGTCACAGAAGCAGGTGAGAAAGATGGGAGGAATGAGCTGAGTCCAGCAATTCCCATATTGTTGTGTGGAAAACTGGGGTCATTTGGCTCACAATCACTGCTGCTTGTCCAGGGTTGCATGAGTCAGAAAGCAAGCCAGCATAAGAACCTAATATCACAGAATATATTGGCCTGCCTAATTCAAAAGAAAAAAAAAATAATAACCCCATGTATAGAGATTCCTGCTGATCAGTAACTTTCACTGAAATTGGGACAGTTGCATTTTAATTGACTTTTTCCCTTACAGCATTGCATTGGGAAATCAGCTCTGATATACTCGTAGCAAGGTGGAAAACAGTTGAACTCTTGTCAGATTTCTGTAGAGATCAGATGGTATTTATTTGCTGTGGTGCTCTCTTGGGCTAGATTCAAACTCAGGTTCTGCAGATTACAAGGAAAACCTTTGGAGCCTCAGATGGATTTTATGCTGACTAAATTTAGAAATATTAGCAATTAAACCTGAAGCCGGGTTCCTTTTTCTTGGCATTCCTATGAAATGTTGCATTAAGGAGAGAAGAGGGTGAAAATAAGAGCTGGTGGACTAAGGAGGAGGATAAAAGATTCATGAATATTTCTGCTAATAAAAAGTGCTGAGCTTGGCCTATTTGATTCATGGGGTCACATTATGCATTATTTTTGAGTATTCAGATGACCTCCAGGAATTTGTAAAGCTTTCATAAAAGTGGAGAATTTCTTGATATTTTAGCCCCAAGTATGCTTTTAAAGAGCACCAATCTCATACAGGCACAACTTAATTCCAATTCTAGAGAAAATATTGTTGCTTCCAGTATTAAAATCATAGGTTATATTAACAGAGAAGATACAATTTTTATTTCCTCTTTTTTAGGAGAAAGCACAAGCACTTAATTTGCTTTGAGGGTGCTTACTGTTTATTATCACAATTAATTAAAGCATTGATTGTAGGCGTCTTAGGAGGAGGCAAAAGTGATCCATAGGATGCCCCATCACCTGTATATAATTTCTGCCAAATTTCCATGAACCTTTCAGAATAACAAAAACATTTTTGGAAAATCAGAAGCTGTTTTCAAGCTGATTTTGGGTGAAAATAAAAAAAGAAAAAAATAGTCACAATTATTACTGTGAATAAGAATGGCAAGGAGAAGGAAATCCCAGACTGTCATATAACTTTGTGAAATACTTTTGCTGTTTTTTAGGTCCTCCAGCCAAATGCAAGCCCTGAACAAAACCCAGCCCTGTTGAGCAAACTGCTTCCTAGCTGCAAGCATGGTGACCATTCCTGCAAACAAAGAGAGAGGAAAATATGTAAATTTAAACAAATTCACAATTCTTTTTTCCTCAGAAAAAAAGCTTTCATGTTATTTGAAATAGCCAGACTGCTAGAGTAATGTTCTTACATATAAATGGAAATCCTTTTTGATATTTACACTACTGATTTCTGCACTTTCTTTAATCTCTGCTTTCAAATTAATAGACAATAACATCAGATTCCTTCCTTGGCTCACTCAGCACTTGTGCATATTTACCCAAGTGTCTAGAGTGGAGATTGTACACATATCTCTAATCCACCTGCCTATGTTAGTTAAAAGCCCAGATAAAATCAGCAGCACTTAAATCTTAACCTTTTAAGTCTGAAATGTTTTTAAAGTCTGGGCTCATGGCAACTCCACTGAAGACGGGGTGGGGGGAGAGGTGGAAGTTGAATGTAAAGCATTTCACAGCTAAAACTATTGTTTCTTTCCAGTGAAAACTAAGCTCAGGAGTCCCACAAGAGTGCTACTCTGAGAACATTAGTAATGCTGACCAGCTCATAAAGTTTGCAGCGGTGTTGAGTGCTCCAAGCCTCCTGCAGTCAACTTCATTTTCTGTCCCGTCGCTACACAGCTCCCGAAAACCTCAGCAAGCAAAGGAGAAACTCAAGGAGTGCGAGCTGTGATATCTGGCACTCTCCTTCCCCATCTTTGCCTTTTGTTTCAGTGTTTGGCTCTGGACCCTTCAGAGGCCACTGAGTGATTTAACACCTGGATGGCCCCGGGACAGCAAAGATACTCTAACAGCGTGTTGTGCTCCCTTCTTCCTTAAATAGTTTCAAATCTCTTGCTGGCTTCCCTCAGGAGCTGGGCCTGAGCGAACAGATGCACCTATTCCTTAGGGAATGAATAGTTTGTTTATGTAGAGGAGATGAATGGGGCAGCAAGGGCGTCTAGGTCAGTTATTTAGCATGAAAAAAGCCATCAGGATCACCCCTCGGTATTGCCCTAGGAAGTTTGGAGCAGCTGAGCACAAAGGTGTACACACATCCTCCTCCAGCGCCCCTCGGGGAGCACTTTAATTAGGAAGGAGGGCAAATTGCTCGGGATGCTGTGTATGGAGGTATGGAGACAGGCTGTCCCAGCCCTGTGTCCCGGGGGGACAGGGCAGGGGATGGCACTGCAGGCTGTGGGTGTTCTCTGGGCATCCCTTCAATCCGTTCCACTTCTCCCCATGTCACACAACCCTCACATCTGGGCCCAAGCATTAAAGACCTTTTTTTAATTTTTTTTTTTTTTTTTTTTTTTTTTTTTTTTTGTTTACCCCCAAGCTAACGCTGGGGGAAAGGGCTAGCTGGGAACATGGATGAGGAAAGTATGTGTGCATCTTTCTTTTTTGCCCATCTCTTTTTCTCTCAATCTACCCTCAACAAGGGTGCCTATAGAATATAGCATAATGCTGCATTGTTGGGTTGGGGATTTAATTTCACTCCATCACAAGCTACCATCGGAGCCCCTGTCATTGCAATTTGTCACACTTTTTTGTGTGCTATATCTCACTGAAGTCACATCTCCTCCTCAGCCCGTTGCATAATCTCCTAGTCTGGAACAAAGCTCTCCAACATAATGAAAGAGGTGAAATCAGGGAAGGGAAAGTCAATGGTTACTGTTATCACTATAGAACTCGCTCCCACTGGCTCTGCAGGTTCAGTCACACCACGCAAAACAGAGTAAGAAGGACATGCTGTGTGTGTGTGTGTGTCTTTTTTTTTTTTTTTAAAGCCTGTTTATTGAACCTACAGGCAGCACCATTGGCTGCTGAGAGATGTAATCCCATTCCCTCCCGCAGACCACCAGCCATAAAGAGGCTGCAGGATGTCCCACTGGCCCACCAGGGAGTTGAGAGCCTCCAAAATAGATATCACAGGGAAAGAAGTGAAGAAATCAGTTTGCTTTAAAGGAGGGGATTGACTCACGTCTCAGGCTAAACCCACAATAACGTTGTACTCAGGGAAAAGACCCTAAAAAGGCAGAAAGAAGACAGAATGGTGTACTTGAAAGAAAAAAAAAATGAACACCTGCCAAAATAAGCAGGATTTTGTTTTCTATAGGAGGGTGGTCAAGGGCTCTGTGATGTGTTGAAGGCTGAATTTTGAAATCCAAGCTGACTGCTTTAAGCTTGTGGGGAACGACACGGTGGCTTTGCGAGGCTGGCCGTGTGTGTGCTCAGGGCTGCACACCTTGCTGCCCTGCCCCAACAAGGACCTCAGTGTCCTCCCTGCACTGCTCCTGGCCATCTGTAATGGTGTCCTCATGTTCTCACTCCATTAAAATATTAGAAACTTGAATGAATTTAAGATTCACTTACTGTGACCTTGCCATAAATGGCACGTTGGTCCTGAAAAGGCAACTTGTATTCTTGGGGAAAGGGGCTTTATGAAATTCTCTGTGCTATTCCTGTCGCTGTCCTGGGGAAGGGAGCATCCTGAGGTAGATAACTGGTTCACAGGACAATATTCTTTTTGTTCTTCCTCACTGGTGTTGCCACTGTGCCTGCTCAGAACTGGTGTAAAACCCAGTCATCCTGGACTCCCAAATTTGAAATATCTGGGAAAACACTTTGCCAGGTTGAAGTTCACAGGCAAAATCCAGTGATTTGCAGTTGCAGCTTTCAAGACCTGGCAACAGAGTTATTTTGAAAATGTGTTTTGAGGGCTCCTTAAGAAATGTAAATAATGTTCTCTATGAGGAATTTAGATTTTTTTCAAGAGGGTCAAAAGAAAAGAAAAATCTGAAATGTGAGATATTTATGGTCTTGTTTGAGTTCTTATATTCTAATTTCTGTTAATGTCTTTTTTTTATGGAAAAATTGCATTTTGGCTGAAACTCTGGCCTCAGTTTTTGATCAGCACTGAACACTCCTTTCATGTTAAATAAAGAGAAAGTATAAAGTATTCACAAGACATGTATCAATTTGACATCAGTGTAACATTTCTTAAGTGGCTCATTCAGGAGTGAAGCCCATGACTAACAGGCAAATGGCAGCGAGATACAGGGAGAGATGGTTTTACAAAGGAGAGCAATAAGAAAGGAAAATGTTACACTGTTTGCACCGTGTGTTTTATAAGGAAGATCAGGGTAACAATGAGTCACTATGGAAAGGATTTGTTGGGCTGCGGAGCTAAAAGTCTGTAAAGATTAAAATTCTGATGGGGTTTGGATGGGGAATTGTTTCTGAGGTTAGTTTTATCCTGTGCACTGTCCAAGTTATTAATCCCCTTGTGTTCCCTAAGCTGGGTAACCGGTGTCGATATGCTCCCCGCGCCGATTTCAGGCACGCCAGCCACAGGCTGGTGTAATATTTCTCCAGGCGAATCTCTGGGTGGTCTTGTCTTGTCTTGTGAAGAGTGAGAAGCAGATAGCAGGAGACTTTCAAGATTGCTGTTGCAGGCATCAGTCCTTTGAGTGGAAAATAATCCACCTGGAAGGACGCGGCCTTGGCGAGGAGGGGCGGCCGGCGCGCTCCGATCGGGAGATAAGTCACACGCTGAAATGTTTGTGGGCAAGGTGCAATTTGTCAGGGAGAGGTGAGGCTGGAGATCCAGGCTCTCTCTGGTGTCTGTTAGCATCTGCCACTCGCAGCCATCCACTTGCAGCCTCCCAGGAGCTGCTGAGCCCTGGCAAGCAGCGCACTTCACTGCCTCGAAAGCAGCCAACCCCTGTGACAAACCCCAGGGATGTGATGACTTGCTGCAGAAGCTGTCTAGTGTCCAGCTTTCCTCAGGGGTGGCCGTGGGATGTCTTGCAGCCTAAAATGCAAAGGGAGTGAAACTGGGACAATCCCAAGTGAAAATAAAGTAGGCAGGGGGAAGCGTCTTGTGGTAGTCCCATCTCCAGGGTTGATACCAAGCACTTTTTCCTCTTGGTGTGGATGCTGAGATGCTCTTGGAGCAGATATTTTGGTTTGGGCAGTGTGTTCCCACAGGCAGCAGGGAGGAGAGCTGCCTCACTGCTTTGCATGGGGCTGTGAAGAGGCCAGGGGAGCCCCTTCGTGCTAATCCCATGGTGCCTCTGAACTCCCAAGGAGCCTGATCTCAGATCTGGCCCCTAAAGACAGATGCTTCAAGTCAGATTCACCGTGGCTGGAAGTTTTTCCAAGGATGTTCCCCCCTGGTGCTTTGTAAACCAGGAGAGAATATCGTGTTTCACGGAGAGGAGCAATGATATTATCACTAGGCATTAGTTTTAACGAAGAGGAATTTGGTGAATTTGTCACTCCCCTGCATAGTTCTTCTGGTTTTGCTTTTGTTATAGCAGTTTACACAGTGTAAGGAGATAGGATGGAACAGAAATCCCCTTTTTATTTTTGTTGTTGAAGAACCTTTTTTACAAGGGAAGGGCTCAAGTTGTTCATAGCTCAAGCTTGATTTGGATAAAGCAGCCCACTGTCTGAAGTTATCCAAATTACCTCTGCTTCTGTTAGGACAATGAGTCAGGAGATTTATAATATGTCTATTTCTCATTCCATCTGGAACTACCACTGGAAGATTTTTGTGTGTGGGTCTGGCATAGTCAGCTCTGATACCATCTGGAGTGAGTGAGTAAAATGCACCTGAGTGGGAAACAATTTTACTGAACTTTTCAGAACACTGAACCACAACAGCAGACTCAGACCTCAGGATTCTCCAGAACAATCTTGTATTTCCTCCAATAAAGGCATTCCTGGACTTTCAGGATAAAAGGCATAGAGGAGACATATTCACTACCCTAGAATTCAAAAGACAGAAGAAACTTTATAAAGTTTTGCATAAGAATGGGCATGTGCCTGAATATCTTTATTTTCTATCCTTAGGTAAGTGTAGCTCAGGCAAAAATGCATGGATATTCCTCAGAAGAGTTGCTTTTCTTAATTCTTGTTATGCATGTGCATTAACCTCAATTTACAGATCTAAATTAGGCCATCTGACAAATGTGGTGCCATTAGCTACAGCCCTTCAAAGACTACTTGTAAATTGGAATATCATATGTTATTCTACCAAGATCATCTCCAATAATCCCGTGCTCTGCTAAAATCCCTCCCTGGCAAGGATTCTCCAGTAACTTCTTAGAGCCAAATACCATCTTTTTATACTGACTGGGTAGTATTCATTAACAAGAAGTAATGGGAAAAATCTGGGCCTTTACTACAAAATGATCCCTAACAATTTGAAAAATTGTGTCAAAGAGAAAGTTTGAAGCCTGATTTATCAGCATTTTGTAATGAATGTTACTTTAGTTTTAAAAATAAGTTGCTTTCTCTGTGTAACGGCATCATTCTGGATGGCTAAATGAAAATGGTTGGGACTGAGCTTTGTGTATGGGATTCACTTCAGAAAACCAGAAAAAGAAAGGATGGCAGAAAGCTTCACTGCTGATCAGCAGATCTTCACAATGCCATAATCTGCTCCCATTTCTAGATGTTTTGTGCAGTAATAGAGGTGAGGATTTGTTCGATGTTTTGCTCTGGAGTTCGGTCAGGTCCTAATGGCACTAAATTCCCATCAGGATTTTAGGACACAGATTTCTCCCCAGCAAAAACCAGCTGATATGACCTAGGCAAATCACTTCTGATCAGGTTTTCAGTAGTTCTTCAGCAAGATCTTCTAAGTGCTTAAGCAGGTTAAGTGCCAAAATCCTATTAATTTAGTTTTGAAAAGCTGGCCTTTAGTCTGTCTAGCACATATTTTCATAGGTATTTATGATCCCAGCTACCTCTGAGGACTTGCCCCTCTGTGCCTTCAGAAAAAGATGGATAATAGCACAACCCTACCTACCAGGGATGTTGGCAGGACATGTACATTAAAGATGACACAGAAATAATTTAGACTGGTTGATCTCACAGCTGTATTTACATGGCCTAATTCTATTCACATGAACTCTTCAGAAATAAATGGAAATGCAGTGGTCATAAAACCAGTGTCACCAGAGAATGAATCTTATGATGTGATATGATGATGAGAGGAGAAATGGGTGCAGAAATGGGACCTCTTATTCAGAGAGGGCTTTTTTTCTGTTGGGCAAGTGTTGAGGTACTTGAAGATGGAACTCCTTCTTCCTTCTTTTTTGCCATGACTGGAGACAAATGAAGGCTAGATTTTGCAGAAACACTTCTAAAACCACTATGTAAACCAGTTTAAATGCCAAAATGAATCTGCAGGTATTCCTCTTACCTACCCCTCTATTCTTGAGGCAAAATGAGCCCAAGCATTTTGGCTGTGAAAGGTGGGAATTTGCACTCCAGGAAATAGCTGAGCATTAATGGCATTCAGCCGGTATGGAAGCATATATTTTATAGGAAACCACATTGGTTATGCTTGAGAAATCTTTCTAGGACAGCCATTGCCCTGAGACTTATGCATCTGCATAAAGTCTGCTACATTAGAAACTGAACAGAATGGTCTGTCTCTCCCACGGTCTTAAGTTAACACTTTTCCTTTTGTCTGGGGCACCCTTTTCTAAACTTGAAATCCAATTGGCCAACAATTAAAGCCAATTAGCACGTGAGGAAAATAAACGGCAGGGCCCACTTCTATGTGTTTCCCGGGCTGTTAGAAAGCCCAGTTAGCTCAAGGCATTAGCATAGCTCAGGATCGGGCGAGGCACACAGCACAGAGTAGTTGGCTTAAAGTATTAGACGCCTGCGATAGCGCCCTGGCTGAGCGGCACTGTTATTCTGGGCTCACAGCTGCCAAACATTCTTGACAGTAGATGAGGCAGATGTCCAAGGACAATCAAAGAGAGAAGAAAGTTTAAGCCAACGTTTGCCTATCTCATATTCTCTACTTGATCCTCTCCTCAAAGACAAGGCACAGCTGTTGCACTTCAAGGTCTATATGGCTGAACCCGGCAACTCCTCCCTTTCTCCCTCCTGGCCTGCCTGAGCTTTCTGTGCGCCGGACTTTGGCAACCTACCAGACCTCATTAACTCCTAACAGGACAATTCATGACATTAAATGGGTTTTATTTAATCTTTTTGTATGTCTGTGAGTATCCGAGCACAATTCTGCCGCATACTAATTGCGCGAAAACGCGGCGGATGATAATTATGTGCACACTGCCCACCAGTCTGCACAGGATCACCCTGGGCCACAGGAACAAACACTGTAACATTAACAAGGTGATTTGTTATAGCTGTGATGGCAAAGGTGATACAAAAACAGCAGACAAAGGTGTTTGGCAGACAAAGGCATCAAGAAGCTCGGTCATTTTGCTCTCACTGATGAATAAAAATACAAGAACCGTTGTGATAATGAACACAGTGAATGATGGCAGGTGTATTAGTAAAAACAGAAGTGTCATATCTATTGCTTCCAGTCCACCCCAACAATTTATCCCACTCAGACCCTGCTCTCTGCAGCCCTCATTTCTGCCTGATATTTCGAATTGGGCAGGGAGCGAGTTGTTGGTCAGGCTTTGTAATGATCAGGTCGATTCCCACATTCGTTTCTTTTTTTTCCCTGAGTCCCACCTCACATGATGTGGGACACATATCTGCCACGTGGCCCTATCAGATGGGGATACCTCCAGTTCAATTCCACAGTATCCATGTGACAAAGGAAGTGTGAGTAGCATTAAAATGCCCCCTTAAGGGAATATATGGCATTTTAGGACCCCCAAACTGGATCTTATTGGCCTTCAGGAATAGACTAGGACATGGAGAACTAAGGCTCTGCCACTAGTTTACTCTGTAGCCTTCAGCAAATCATTCATTTCACGGTTTATTCTGAGCCAATACATGGGAATAATAACATCTAGATCCATTTAAAAAACACTGTGAGATGGTTAGAGGAAAGGAATTGGCTAACTTCAAAGTACCACTACTATTAACTGAATACAGATCTGTGGAAAAGATGTAGCTGGCCAGTTTAATTCAAATAGCCAGCTGAAGTTTCTGGTCCAAAAATATGGGGAGTTTGGTTTAGATTTTCCAAATGTTAGATTAAGTAATGCAAGTTTTTAAAAAAATATAACTTCGTGTTTTCAGCTTTTAAAATTGTTTACATGTGGATTTTCTTTTTTTTTTTTTTTTTTTTTTTTTTTGCAACAGGCAGATTTACAACCCTGAACAAATAGAGACAAGGATTTTGCTCCCCAAAACAAAACTGCAGTGAGTTTGAAGGAGCAATCCTACAATACATTTGTATGACCATAGTGGAGGGGTTCAAATTTAGTAAAGAATCAAAAGTCTGAGTGTCCAGCAGTGGTAGAAAATGTGGTTTTTACCTATTATTTTCTCTACCAAGAAGTATTAGTGACTTCTATTAGTCCTCTTAGTCCTCCACCCACTGGTTTGCTCATCCACCCTGCTGCTCTTGCTCTCAGCATCCTGAGCTGCACCATCAGGAGCCACAGCAGACACTGAGGCCAGCACATGCTTGAAGCTTAGCAGTGCTGTCTGATAGGAGAAATGTGTCCTTTCCATGGTTGAGAGGGTTGAAAATGGCTCTGCTCCACCAGGAACCTCCCATGGACTGAGCCACAGCAGCCTGTGCCTGTTCTTGAAGCACCACAGCTTGGGAGATGATATGTTTGCCCAGACCATGACCATGGTACCCATGCCTCATCTGGCAGGCAGCAACTGGTTAAACTGTGGCAAAGGGATCACTTTCAGTTCTGTGACTATATCCATAACATAATCTGGGATTTCAAAGGAGCCTTGGGCAATCAGCATCTCCCACTGCTCCGCTGCGGGCTTTGCATGTCTCCATCCCTTGGGGTCTCAGTTATAATTCCTAGAATAAAATAATGTCAAAAACTATTTTGAATGTCTCCTAAATGTAATAAAAATCTATCCCTGAAGACTCATCAGTGACTGGTCTCTGTATGCCAAATTTAATTTTCAGTGTAGGGAGGAGAGGAATGAAAACAAACAACCCCTTAAACAATGACATTGGGATCTGAATGTGCTGTGCCTCCCAAACCATCCAAAATCAAACACAAAAGGATGCAAAGCATTCCCAAATGCCTTTCCTTCTCTTCTCACAGCAACTCCAGTGGACTAAAGCCTTTGACTGAGAACAAACTTGTGACCACAGCAGTGATTTGGCTGCTCTTTCTCACTCCAGCAGTCCTTCTCCACCTCTCTCTAATGCCTGTTTGCAGCAGCTTGGATTTAGTTTTTGGCTATTTCAAGTCCACCAGGAGTTTAAGGGATGAATGCGAGGAGGCCTGTGTGAAGAAGAACCTTGGGTTTTAGGGTTTGAGGGCCCAGGCTGTGGTTTGCTCTGTGCTGCTGTGCTCTGGATGTGCATGTCAGATATCAGTGCCACCTTCCTCAGAGGCACCTGGGGTTGTTGCATACTCAGGATCCCAGCAAAAAACTGAAAAAAGCATCAGGAAACCTCATGAAATGAGAGCAGCACTGCAATAAAGCTGATGCATGTACTACCAAGCAGGATGGGAGAATTAGGGTGCAACATTTTTGCCCAACTTTCAGCTGGCTGAAGGAGGGCCAGCTTCACAGCTACTGCCGTTCTTTGCTCAAGGCTAAGAGGAATTTGGCAGCTGAAGCCCCCATCCTCTCACATTCATTAAAAACCCCATTTATTCTCTGTGATTTAGTGCTGTGAGACACATTAGGAAGCAGGAGCTAACTAGTACTTGAAAAGTTGCTTAGGTCTATGCTGCTAAAGATATTTAGGCACCTAAGCTGCTTCGGAGAGATTTTTCAAAAATGCCAGGATGATTCATTTCTATTAATTTCAATAAGAGGCAGTTAAATGGTGCATTTATTTGTCACTGCCTAACTGCTTAAAAATTGGATGGTGCTGACTCTGAAGATTTAGGAGCCCTGGCTCTTCACCAGAGCCAAAATCCCATGAAGCAACCATCATTTTCCCTGTCCAAAACTCCCTGTATTTTGGGGGCCATTTGCTATGTCTGTCCAGGTCTACAATCTTTTACTGCTGTTTCCACTTTAAAGGAGGCTGTATTTTAGTGCCTGGGGAAGGATTTGCTGTATACGCATGGCCAGACCACGCTTAAGGCTTTTTAAATATTAAAGAAATGGAGAAGCTGAAGTTGCCCTGAGGCTTTGTGTCCACCATCCCTCAGCCCAGGTGTGAATCCCCATGAGTCCCCACAGTAAGGGTGGCCTGATGAGGTGCTGATTTTGATGACATATGTTTTAAGAAGTAAAAATTAAATGCTGAGACTTTTTACGCTCAGACAGAGCGCTTGGGCTTGTCTGACATTATTTTCTTGTGGTTTTTTTTGGGCTGTGCTTCCAAGGCATGAGCAAGTGCCTAGAATGCAGGGATGGCTCTGAGCAGGGCAGATCTCCCCACACGCTGTGGTAAAGCGGAATGGATCAGCTGGAATCTCAGCTGCTGGCTTGGCTGGGAAACACCAGCTGAGGGTCGCAATCCTGTCTCTAGATTGTGCCCCAGGGCTGGGAGCCAGCAGCCTGGGGTGGGAGCTGCTAAGTTGTGGCACTCTTGTCCTGCGAGGGCACGACATGAAATCGATGCTTTCTGCGCCAGAGAGGAGGAAAACACAGTGGCAGTCTCTGTGGGAGGGCACACATCCCAGTCCACCAGCAGAGAGGCTGGCTCAGGTGTCTCTCCTCTCTGCAGAGACAGCAGGGAAGGCAGCCAGGGTGGCTCAGATCTGCAGAGCCGGTCAAGCAGAGCAAAACACAAGTAAAATCTTTCTCCAGGTCCCCAGCTGGGTTTGCCCTGACACTACCCCACCTTGTTTGAGGAAGGCAAGAGTCTGGTTACTACGAGCACTTTTTGTTCATTAAACCTGAGCTGCAAGGACTAATTTGCCTTTTGGGCAAGGTTGCTGAATACAAAGCTGTGCCTTGTCCCTCTCTCATGCCGTGTGCTGCATTGGGCACTGCAGCACCTCCAGCACCTCAGAGGTGGCAAAGGCTGATGTGCAAAGGTAACCAGTCTGCTTACCTTGACTGCAGGGCAAAGCAAGATCCTGAATTTCCTGGCCCACTCTCAGAGCTTTGGTTTGGAACACAGCAGTGCTTTACCTGGATTTTGCAGCAGGCACCAATGAAACACCACAGAGTGTTTTATCATGACAGTCCTGCTGCTCCTTTCATTGGGAAAACCTTGGGAATGGGCCTCCCCAAGGAAGTAAAGCAGCCCACACTGCTGCTTCCATAAGGATTGGCATTTTCCAAAGGGATCAGACCCTGGAAATTAAAGCCACTTTTGCTGGGGAGGCCGCTCTCAGGCAGACCTGGCCTTTCAAACCCAGATGGCAACAACTTTGAGGCTGAAATCTCTTGCTGCCCCACAGAGAAAGAGCAAAGGGAAGTTTACAAAAGGCCCATATGTGTCTGAGTCATTTTAAGCAGCTCAGGTACCGACACACCTCTTCCTTATCCAGAAACCTCCTCAGGGAAAGAAGGAGAGACATATGTTTGGCCTCTGCAACAAGCTCTTATCTTGGCAGGAGAAAGCTATTGATGTTCATGTTTCACATTTCTGGCGCCCAAAACAGGTTCTGATGTTTAAAATGAGGCAGTGGTGGAACCTGTTTTAAATATGTAACAGTCTCGGAAAGGAGCAGTCTAATCACTTCATTATCCAACACAGCAGAAAATGGTTTCAAACCCAAACTTGGGAGAGGGGGGCTTAGGGAAACCTTCCCCAACAAGACATTGCCAGCATTAACCCTGGTATTTATTGCTCATTTTAACTATGGTGCACAGCAAGCATTTTCTCAGCCTCGCATTGCAAGAATATATAATTCATATGCTTAATATTTAGTCTCAGCTCTCCTTGCATATGTTACAGAGCTGGAGACTGTTTGTGTGTTTGCTATATATCAGTTGACACCTCTGTAAAATCTTTATATTGAATGCCTTTGGCAACTATATGCCAAATAATAGCATTACCATTTGTAATTTTCTTAGCTGCAGCTTTCCTGTAAGCTTTGCTCTATGCATGACAAGTAGGAAGGATTTAAAGAGCTTTATTGGTTCTCAAGTCTTCCTAATGACCTTTCCACGCTTTTGTAAGTCAAAATAACTTTTTTTTTCCCTTGTCTCCTTGTGCATTTTCAAGTAAAACAGCAAGAGCTCTTAAGTAAATAAGTAAAAAAAGCAGGTAACCAGTGTCTCTGCCCCAGCTTTAACTCCCTGCTCCTCCTCTCTTACTTCACAATCAGAATCCCCTGGTGTCACTCAGAGATTCTGTTGACTCTTGTCTTGCAGATGCTTTTCTCCCCTCTCTCCCATCTTCAGATGTGCTCATTATATTAGCTATGCTGGAAAAAGAAATAGAAGAGAGCCCGTGAAAGATCGGGGCCCAGCGGTGGTAAGCACTGTACAAATAACACAAAGGCTGTCCTTGCCTCGGCACTCGCCTTGCAGGATTTAGACAATATGCCACCGGGGAATAAATCAATAAATGGAAAGGAGAGGAGATATGTTTATACCTGTTAATGATTATGTGGAGTTTCAAGAGCTGTATTATTTTCTTCTTTTGTAAATTTTGCTTGTTTTCACCGAAGATGTCTCGGCGTTTCCCTGAATTGTCAGCTTTTGTTATGTCTTCTCCTTTATGGGCTGTGAACTTCTCAGACCCGGGACTGTGTGCTGTTCTTGTTTAGTTAGCACCAGGTACATTTACAGGGCTGTGTATTTGCTTAATAAAAATAAATAACCAGCAGAAGTTCCAAGCTCAGAATTACTCCAGACACAGCATTTTCCTTATTGCTTTGTCTTGTGGAAAACAAAGTACATTTTATCCTACGTTTATCATGTAGCTTATGTGGTAGTTTTCATTTTGATGTATGGCACACTTTCTAATGTGTCTCCCCTCATGTCTCTTTATTACTAAAGTGTTTCGGTGGAAAAGTATATTACAAACAAATAAATAACTTTCAACTACTGTCACTAGTCTAGCGAGAGAGCCACAGGCACAGGCTAGTTGGGTCCATTCATTACAAAGCCTTATTCATGACTTTATGGATATCTTTTTCTTTTTATTTTAATGAATGCCTCTCACAGATTTGTCCTAGCAAATATTCCTTTCCAGGTCTTATTTTCATCTATCCTTTCAAAGAGATATTCAATCCAGTTCAAGACACCTCAGAAATAAAGGCAAAATCCAGGCTAGTTTCACCACAAATAAAATGTTGGGTCTTGTTGAGGATAGGGCAAAGGAGAAGGAGCAAAGAGGGAGTGGATGGGAACTGGGCTGCTGGTTTGAATCTCTTGTTTTATCAGGGAAGGATGGAAACAGTGATCACTGCTGTTGCAATGAGCCCCTTTTTATCCCCATTATATTCTCCACTCTGGACAGCAGCTGCTGCCCGTGTCACATCATCAGTGAACCTTGTTTTCCAGGGCTCTGAGGATACACCACCCATCAGCCATGGTGGCACCTTGGCCCAGGGTCAGCCTGTAAAGAGCTACTGCTACAGAAACCCAGATTCAGCCTCAAGCTTGAAACCAAGACTTTAGAAATCAAGGAATTGTGGGCCATGTTTTGTTGGGATGGGCAGCTGGATTGACAGCCTTGACTGGTGTTATTTGCAGGCTGGATGGGGCATGACAACAAGCTGGCCATTGGTAGCCAGGGGTTAAACCTAATGAAAAAGAGTTTAAATGCATGAAACTGTCTTTTATCCAGCCAGGAATGAAAGCCAAAATCATGGCTCAGATATAGCACCTGCAAACCCTCATTAGTAGCACAAACCTGTTCCTGGTAACACAACAAAGGAGCAGGGGCAGGAGGGTGCAGGTTGCACATACAAGCAATCTCTGTACTCAGCAGGGACAGGATCTCACCCCACCCCTGCTCTCCACCATCACCTTCCTGCTCTGAAGCCACAAATGTGCCTGAGGTTGTTTTACATGGACCAGGTTGTACATGCAAAACTCCACGACAAGCCTATTAAAAGTGTGTTAAATTTCAATGCTCCTGTTTAGGCTCCTTCACCAAGGTGTGGGCACTAATTTATGGCAGCTGCTGGGTCACAAACCTATGGATGCATTGAAGAAGAGAAGGAGCCAGGCAAAGGAAAACAGAGAGTGTGGCATGGGAATTCCTTTGGACAGGTCTGAAGCTTAGGAATATCTGTTTGTTTGGTTTTGAGCACTTTCTATGAAAATACCATTAGAAAATAATTCTTTTAGCTCCATCCTCTCTGCTCCCTGCCCCAGCCCAATTGTGTGAAAAAGCAGCTTTACCATAAACAGATTTTACTATATCAGAGTCAAATTTTACTACATCATTATAGGAGTGTTCCACTGGGTAATATGACTGGCCGCCCTATCAGAAGACCAGCGCTAATGCCATAGTGAAAACATGCCATCACACTTCCCCAATAAAAACTTTTATTGTATCCCAGTGCACATTAAAAACAACACTAACTGCATTAATACATTGTAATTTACTTTTGTATTATGGAGCAAATGACAAACCTGGTGCTAATGAGGTCATATTTTCCATTACCCCAATGCAAACTCTTGGTTGATCCAGTCCTTGGAGATTTCCACGTGGAACTTGGGAACATTTGTGTGTGCACGTGTATGCCCAGACACACACAGTGTGCACGTGCAGGTAAGGGATGCTTCCATTTTCAAATAGGGATGGCAGAATAGGATTTTATTTTAAACTACTGCTTTTGAAACAAACACTTAATTTTAATTGCTCTGACATTTGCATTTTGTTCACAAGGCAGTCTTTAACAAAAAAAAAAAAAATAAAATACAAGCGATCCCATCACCGATGGTGCCTTTTACTTGTGAAGCCTCTTTCACACTGTGGTGAGCAGAAATGCAATTCTTCTGTGCTGCAGAAGATGAGGCTGAACAGATTCTTTAGGGATTGCTTATATTTCAAGTGCAATTATTTAGGAAGCTGTAAGCTTTCTGTTTTATTTTGTCATGAGTGGAATGTTAGAAGAAAACTCATTTCTCAGGAGATATGGATGATTCTTTATTTCTAAACTTCCTGTGGTGTTTTCTTAATGATGCTATTAAATGATTAAGCTTTTCTTTTATAAATTAAATCACCAAAATGAAATCATTAAGGCTCTCTCAGTTTTATTAAGCATAGTTATTTGCCATCATGTGTAAATTCACTTAAGTAATCATCTACACTATCTGCCTTAAAATTGTGTTGGCAGCACCACGGGGAAAGTCAGTTCAGCATGGTGGATGGAGATATTCAGCTCTCTTCATTTCAGAGGGCTCAAAATACACTGATGAGAGAGAAGAATGTGTTTTCATGGGGAAGGCAAAGCAATGCCAAGGGTTTAGTGAATGACAGATCCCAATTCCTGGCACTGCAGTCAGTCTCTGGTAGGCACTTACCTCTGGGGCTTATGCCATGCAAATAGTAACGTGGGGCTGCACACAGGTGTAGCCTTCTCCCTCCCAGGGGACACAGAACTGGGGCTCCATTGAGTCACATTAGTTAGCAAATTACTTTGTCTTCATTTTCCCTCCAGTATCTTCTCTTCCCTCCTCTCTGTTTCTCTTCCCTGCTCTCTGCTATTTGTTCTTGCCACGTCTTGGTCTCTGCTGATGAATTAGTCTGTTGCTCAGGGAGAAAATTGATCTTCACTCTTACAGAAGTTGCAAGACAAGTTATGCTTAGTTCAGGCTGTGGTATTTTGCTAGCCAGTGCTAGGATGAGAAATAGTTGGTGCTGAGTATATAGACTTGAACTGCAGCTGCAGAAACTGAAACAGAGACTCTCACTGATATTTACATTTAGAGCCTTCCCTTTAGCTCTTAAAGCCACTGCTCACTTTTAATGATATTTTAACAGGGAGGTCTTTTTTCTGGAAAGATTAAAAGGAGAAAGGATAGGAGATGTTTCCAGAGGAGAGGGGAAAACTGTATTTTTGTTACCTTGCACTGCAACCTGTGGACGCTGTCAGGACAGAAGTGGTGAGGCAAACCCATGGGATAGCACCAGCATCCCAAGTACTCTTCCATGTGCCTAGGACAGCTGGGGATTATCCACAGTGAAGCAGCTGAGGGAGGTGGAGTTTGCAATGGGACAACTGGGGTTCCCAGGCAAAATGTCCCTCTAGAGCAATCACACCTCCATCAACCACGGCAAATGTTGTGGATTTCTTTCTTTTATTTTTAATTATTTTATTAAACTTACTGAAATGGTGAAATATAAAAATCGTGAGTAATGATTTTCCCCCTCTTGTTACTTTCAAACTTCATTAGTAAGTGTGCCCAAAATGCATGAGCTCACTTTATCGCTTTTGTCACTTCCTGACAGATAAATAAGTAAAAATTTTCTATTTACTTGAAATGTTTTCAGAAAACTACATGTAAGTGATTCCATGGAAGAATTCCTGAGGTTATTTTATCCATTTACTGACATTTTCAATTGCAGAAGTGGATAAAAAAAAGGAATTTCAAAATAATTTAAAAAAATCATCCTGAACAAAAAGTAGGTATTTGAAATGTATTCAGTGCAACTCCTTGTATCCTCCAATTAATTTTTCTGTGCTTCTTTCTTCTCTTGATCATTGGTTTTACAAACCTGAGAGACATTTGCAGAATAGTTTTACGTGGAGAAACTTGATTATTTTTTGCTATTACTGTTGACTCATTTTCTTATTCCTGATGAGGAAATTTTGGGTCTAATATGCCTCATCTACTTAAGATTCTTTACCTGAGTTTTGCCTCTTTTTCTTCAGGAAGTTGCTTATTTACTCAGATTTCTCAGGAAGTTAAACACTCAGAAGTAAATAAATAGTTCTCAGTTTATGGTAATGTTAATAAATAAAACCTAATTTACATTATAAATCTGTTTATGTATACATATTTATTTATATACTTATAAATAAACACTTATATGTTGTTAACACATATCTGCTGGAACTTTAAAATAGTCTGAAATATATGAAGTGCTTTTAAATTTGATGTGGAAAGATATTAAAACAAATGAAAGTCAGTAGTAAATCTGGGACAGCGTTATTGCAAACCTGAGGCAGATATCTCTGATTTTTGCAGAGAAGCCTTTCTGTCAGAGTAGTTTTGGCTGACTTTTCAATGAAAGAATTTAAACCACAGGAACAGTAAATTTTTTGACTTGACAGAAAACATTGTTATGTAGACAAATAACTGGCATGCCAGTAAATAAATGGAGCACATTTTCCAAACATCAGTAGATGCCTGGGCAAAAGATATTTTAACAGGAACAGATTTTTTTTGTGTGTGTGCAGTGGCTCCTGTACAGTGTTTGGAAAATGTACCCATATGTCTACTCACAAATAATGTTCACCTGTAAGGAAATGCACACCAGGTTTATGGATGCTATTGAGTATTCCCAGTCCTACCACTATGAATAATGATGCTTACATGCCCTCAAACGTGAAAAATGCTCATCTGAATGCACTGAGCTAGCCTGACATACAGACTGTTGACATTATTTTTTAAAGAAGCATTCACATGTGGAGTTGATGGCATTATCCCAGCCATGTGCCAGTGGAAGGAAGGGTTTTGGGAACTCAGCAGAAAAGCAGTTGTCAAGGCTGGCTGAACCTGGGAGTCTGCAGCAAGGCTGAGGATTTGGATTCCCCAGGGTGGGCAATTGCTCACTGCCTGCCAGACAGGCTGCAGGGCCTTAGGCAAATAACTTTGCTGCCTGTTGCCTCTTTTACCCCATTTGTAAGAGCTGACTGGGCATAATTATGTATCTGTTGCTCTAGAAGATAAATTAGTTCATATTTGCAAAGCAGGTGGAGAGAGGGAAAAAAAACCAAAAACTAGCAAGTTACCTCTGGTCTTTTCACTCCTCTTTTTACCAACTGCCCCTTGAAATTGCTTTCCTTTGCTAGGAGGAGATAAAGAAATGCAAGCTGCTGTTCCTTCCTGACACACAATGTTCCTCTGAGCATGAAAATGCTCTGACCTTTTTGGCAAGGCTGGCTGGTGCAAGCCAGAGGGGAGGCAGTGGGAAAGTTCTGCACTAGCAACAACAGGTAGCAATTTGGCTTGCTGTGCCTGCATCCGAATTTTGTCTGTGGGTTTGAGCCCCGTGTTGCTAGGCGGATACTATTTTCAAACGTTTAAGGGAAGCTTTTGAGTGGTAATGTGCACTTCTCTCCTTCAACATTTAAAGACTGCAGCAGTGGGAGAGGCATGAGGCATATCTGTAAAAGCCTGAAAGCTGATGAAATCTCAGTTAGATCTGTTATCTCCCAATGCTTTAAAGGTCTTCAGCTGGGAGATTAAAGAACAAGGTTACTGTGACAATTTGTTTACACGCAGGGAGAGATTAAGATCTCGTTGAAAAGGAATAAAAATAACATCATCTTGAGCTGTCACAGCATGAAACCCATTGTAATCAACACTGGTCTGATTTCAGGGATAATTTAAGACCAATTTATTATCTTAATTAAAAATGAGAAGAAGGGAGAATTCAGTGTTTCAGAAGGCAGTTGGGCTGTTAAACCAGATGCCTCTGGAGTATCTACATTTTGCACAGTCAGAAACTTTAAAGGTGTTCTGAAAAGGAAGCCAAAACCAGATGATACAAGCATTTCAGTCTATCTTAATAAACATTGGATTAATCATACAGTTAACCACAGAAAAACAACTCCAAAATTCCCAAGCATGCTAAAAAAATGAACACAGAAGGCATCTCTTTGCAAAGTCTGTTCTGATCCTGTGTGAAGCAGGTGAAAATGAAATAAACACATACATAGAACCCCCTTTGATTATGTTTCATGCATATATTTCGGCTGCTTAGTTACAATAATAAGATCACACTGAATATTCCTCATAACTGCTGTTCTTGAAATTTAAAATCCATGAATTCCTGGTATCCAAATAAATTCACAAGCAATTTGGAGTTCAGAGAAGGGCTTGCTGTGTTTCACAGGCATTTGATATCAACCACTATTAAAAAAAAGAAGAAATGCTATTCTACTTTCTAATTTGTGTAAAGTAGAAAAATCCTTAGCTCTCCAAATACAATAGAGGGGAGGGGAAAAAAAGGGGAGACTAAATGGATTTGCCTGGAACGTTTTTGTGGTGCTTTTGCACTTGTTTTTAGCAAACATTCATATGGTTATTTCTATCTTGCATGCTCGGGAAAAGCAACTTTAAATTTGTTTTTCACGATCATTCACCCTTGGAAGCTGATGATACAAGTTGCTGTATGCTCACCCAGCTGGTGGAAGATCAGGTGACTCAAATGGCAGAGCTCCTGGCACAAATAACAAATCTTAAAGGCAACTAGGGAAAAGGAAATTCACCACAAGTGTATTTCTTATGTGGAATGAAATGAATAAAATCTGACAAACAGTGTTTGCAGATATCTCCCTCAGAGAAAAAAGTGGGATGGACCAGATAAATTAATTACTGCAATTTTCCCACATCTCCTGTCCCCTCAGGTCTAACCCTCTGGACAGTCCTTGGAGGTTTTGTGAACCATTGCAAGACTCGGAAACAGACCCAGACTGGGGTCAAGTAGAAAGCTGAATCCAGGATCACCACAGCCAGAAAAAGGGGTTTGCTGGCGAGTTCTCATCTCAGTACAAAATAAGAAAGACTTGAGGTGGCTTTGATGGGAATCTGCTGGATCCCAAGGCACCAAGCAGGCTGTGCTGTCTGGTTCCAAAGAGGAAGATTTAGAGCCCAACTGCTGGTCCAGTATTTCATTACCCAGAGCTAAAAGTTCTACCTAGGCAGTGACTCAGATGCCAAAATATGGGGCTCCAATGCCATCTAAAATCCTTTATGATACTTCACCAAATCTAGAGCCTCATGTCAATGGGAACAAGCCTCACACAGGTCCCTTAGGATATTTCCCAGCCTACCTTGGGTATACTTGGGTCCCTAAATTGACAGTAAATATTTATATTCAGGCACCTGAGTGTTCCCCCAACCTGAATCCTTCTTGCTACACTTCACTTTCTAGCCTAGCCCATAGGGCTCTGGAGGGCAGATTTTTTCCATCTTTCATCCTTTAAATTTATGAACACCCTCAGTTAAAACATCTGTGTTCATGTAGTCTCTTGGCACATGTCAGAGCTCTGCCCTCCCTCTAAACCTGTCCCCAGCCAGGGCTGCATGGGTGGATGTCAACCAGGAGTCTGGCAGGCAGAGATCCCATTTATATGTGCTAAAGTCATTTTTGCTTTGCCCACAGCATCACAGCAGTGTTCCCTTCTCTTTAGCTTGGGATCTGCTCAACTGCTCACAAACTTTAATGAGGAATCACCACTTTCCTTGGCTCACTCTGTATTTGTGTACCTTATTCCTATTGAGACCTGGACTGTGAAATTGCCCAGAGGGATTGGCACAGTGTTCCCCCCCTCCAATTTATCAATAAGTTTTTAAATTTCTCCTCTTCTTTCCAGTGAGCTCGCTGCCCTCCCCAGCCCTGAGTGCTCTGAACATTTAAAACACAAATTCTTTATTTCACCAACTTTAACGAACGCAGTCCGAGGACAGAGCCCAGGGGATCCTGATCAGCATCACTTTTCATTTTGACCCCTGATACATTACCTCTGCAATCCCCATGCTTCAGATATGCTTTTCTACATGGTCCTTTCATCCACTTGCCCCTCTTGGAGAGTAATTTTCCTGGAGGTTTGGGGTGTGGTGGAAAGGCACAAATTTCAAAGCCCCATGTCACTCTACTCCAGCAGAGGATCTGACTGTTTATTTCCCCTCTCCCATTGAATTCCTTTGTGCTGCTGCCCTGTGCATAAAGGCAATATGAATAACCCTGAGCCATGTGGAGGGGGAGGTTTCTGTGACTCACACTACCATGCTTTTTTTCTTTCCCCCTTTGGTGCTGTATTTCCTAGTGCATGTCCTCACTCCTGGCTCTCGCCACAAAAGGCAGCAACAATCAACCAAACCTCCGAGTGAGTAATCTGCTCACAAAGAGCCTTTTGAGCTCACAAAGTAGTTGCAGGAGGAAACGTCCCACTGGGGAACCAGGTGGACAGCAAACATTCGCTTTCCATTACAAATGAGTTCAAGGGAAATGGAGTCACCCCAGCATGGGATGCCAAATCCGTATCCAAAGCTGCTTCCCACCATCCACGCTAAACATCCTTCCCTTTCTCTCGCTCCCCATCTCCCCTCCTTGTTTACAAACACGTTTACAAGTACTTGATAGGTGACCTTATTTACTTAGTAACCTGTGGATTCATTTATCTTGAAATTAGCAGGTAATGAACTGGAAACCCTCAACAACCCTCCCACTAATTAACATGATAATAAGATTGTTTTGCTACAGAGGTACAATTAGCATGTATGAGCTAGAGGGGGAGAAAGATCAATAAAATGTCTGAAGGGTACTAGGAACCGGTCTCAAGAAGAGAACAAAAGGAAAGAGCTTTATGGGGTTACAACAGCAGCGACGACTTACAGACCTGGTGCTTTAAAGATATACAGAGCAGTGGTCCTCTTGCCACTGGATTTTAGGCTGGGAGGAGCTACCTGCATCCCATCCTGCTCACCATTCAGACTAGATTAGGGATGTGTCAGGAGTATTCCAGTCAAAAGGTTAAAACTTGTGGAAGGGAAAAAAAAAAGTTTGGGAAAAGTCCAAAACATATATATGGCATGTGTGCATAAAACAAGGCAGGTGTTTTGTGGTGAAAGGGAATGATGTGGAGTCATTTAGTGCCCATAATCATGAAAAAGGGCTCCAGCGCGTTGTGTTGAGAAACCCCTCTTTGCCATTCAATTGAGTTTAAGGAGATTACTTGGGTAAATAATGCTTAAACATAAATCTTTGCAGGATCATGCCTTTACACAGGGAACTGAATTGGAAATGGTGAAAAAAAATTGCAAAACAGTTTTAATGGGCTCCCTTGGCTAAGTCAGATCAGTTTGAGTGAAGGGAGTTAGGGAGAGCTCATGTGAGAGGGTGATGTGCAGTTAGAGAGCCAGCTTTGTCAGCCAGGGATGTCTGTCTCCTAAAATCCCTGGTTAGGGGAGAGAAAGGTGCACCAAAGCAGGGATGTTCCTTTCCAGAGCAAGGAATATGAAGAAAATGCAGAATTTTTCTTTCCTACATTCATACTTGCTTGTCTGCTAATATATTTCTATCCGCATGGACTACATCCATGGCTGTGCCGAGGAGAGAGATGCACCTCTGAGATGTAGGATATGGATAGAGGCAAACATGGCACAGAATTTAACAGGGTAATGGGGAAGAAAGAGTATGGGGCTACAGTCATGTTAGTTTCTCTATGTCCTGTGAGTAAATCTGTGTGTGAGAAAATCCATACTTAAATATTGAAAATAAAATACAAACTAAATATTGAAAATAAAGTATAAACCAGGCCTCCAGCACTTGGTGCACTGTCTGATGTCAAGCTGAAGAGCCAACAACCTCTACTACTGCCTTTTTATGCAGGTATTTCTGGATAAACAAAGGACTCTCTTTCCGCTTGAAAGAGCTTGGTTTAAAGCTCTTCAGGTCTCAGTTAAACTCAATTTCTTTTTTTTTTATAAGTTCCCATAGATATTGGCTCCTCTACACAAAGCCATATTTTGCCCCAGATGACTTGGGAAATGAGATCATTCGCAGTTGCTTGACGTAAATGGGAGGTGCTGAAGGCTCAAATCTGCCCCCAAGCTCTTTCCCTCACATCTGGCTTAACCCCACATCTGTCCTCCCCATCTGCACTGACGCCTTCTGTCACCTCCCAAACCTTACATTGCACAGCACATTTCAGCACAGAAACTGCCGAGGAATTTGGGATAGTCTGGAATAGAAGTCTTCAGGTACCACTGACAACTCCTGTGAATATTTTACCATGCGTGTGATTTTTGAGTGAATGTTATTCATCAGTCATTTGAGCTCACAGAATATTGTCTCATGGCATTCTTTGGAGTGCGAAAGAGGAAGGAAAACTATTAATTACTTTTGATTGACATTTTCCATTTGTGTGTGTGTGTGTAGGGGGGGGTTGTTGTGCATTTTTTTTCATAGAACCTCAGGTTTGAATTGGGTAAACTGACACCTTGCAATCTGATCTGACAGCCCTGCTTTGTGTGGGAGTTTGTACGACTCCAAAATTTCAGCTGTGAGACTTTCTGCGTGAGCAGTCATTTTATTAGAAGTTTTGACACCTCTCCTAGCAGGGATCAGTGCCCGCTGTGTGAATGGGAACACCAAAAAGAGCATTGTGTGATGCAGAGTGGGAAGGGAATAAAAGAACTTCTGTACCCAACAGCTGAAATTAGCTCCGATAAAGATCTTTGAGGACCTTCAAAGTAGTAATAGTGAGACATTAGGGACTTCCCACTGTAATTATTGTCATAGATTTGTATTATAGTTTAAAAATCACAGATGCCCACACACTTTTGTTGAATTTTGTTTCTCTCTTTGAATCTGCCTGTTTTCTGTGATTTTGGGTTTAACTGTTATTTTTTTTTTCCCTGTAAGAGGACAGAAACATCTTTGGTTTCTTCCAACTTTTGTGGATTGAAATTTGCAACTGATTTGTCAGTGCCTGGCTCTGAAACTGCTGTGTGTACCTGACTGGGGTACAGCAGCTGCCTCAAGTGGCCCAGAGCTCCCTGGTTCCATGGATTGTGCCCACTTCTGTTGCAACTGATGGGACAGAGGAAAGAAGAACTGAAAGGACACTGTTGACTGCAGGATTTTGCATTTCTGAAATAAAGAAACAACTCCACCAGTGTCCTGCATCCATGTGGGGTGCAGCTGGGTAAAGGGAGTTGCTCAAGTGAAAAACACATCAAGCAGAGACGGATCGAAGCAAACAATGTGAAATGCAGGGATGTGGTTCTGGAGAAGTGTAAAGGGGCTGCACCTCAAGAGACGGGTGCAGCCCAGGGAGTAATGCACAGACAGCCCCTGCAAACCCTCTCAACTGTTTTTACTTTGTCCTCCTCAGCTAAAAGGTTGTTTTTGTGTTTGCCTGAACATGATCTTGTGTGGGAAAGTCATGAGAATTAGTTACATCTGAAATTTCCTGTCTTTCTGTTGTGTCCCTGCCATACCCTTCCCATTAACTGGGGGCTTTCTGGACAAATTTTGAACAGAGGAAATGCAAAACAAACCATGATTCATTGTGGAAACTAGGCTGAGGGTTTTGTGGGGAGAAAGCAGGCTGATTTTTTTTTCCTGCTCCCACTCACCTGCCCTCAGCTAGGTTGATAAATACCTGTGAAGCATTTGCTAGAAAAGTTCCTAGGAGTTCATTGTAATGAGCAATCCTTCTGGCCTAGATTTGTATCTTCCTTGAGAATAGGTGTAATTTTAGATCTGCTTTGCAAGCTCTTTTTTTTCTTTCCCCCCTTTTCTTTCCAATACTCCTCAGTACAATAGGAATCTTGTCCCATGGTGTGAAGCCCCTGCAGAGTTATAAAATTGTGTCACCTTCCCTGCCTCCCTTATAAGTTACTCTAAGTGACACTATTAAAAAGAAAAACCACAGGATCTCCTGGGATCAAAACAATGTCCTGTTGTTATCTTAACACAACTCCGTTTGGCTTTTTTGGCTTTTACCTTTCATTTCCTACAGCTCTGTGCAAGCAGAGCTTGCCTTGCATTGTGCTCCATTCCATGCATGCATTTTCTCAGGGAAGATGCTTTTATTTCTGAAGGATATGCTGGGTGGCCAGAGGTTTCAGATTTCTTCAGCAGGGATTCATCTCTTCCAGGAAGGGGGAGGATGGAGTGAACAGGCCAGCGGAGAAACTTTCATCTCTGTGCAAGAAGGGAGGAGAGACTTAGATGCTCATCACTTCCTCAGAGGAAGATTTAAGCTCAAGTATTAACTAATAAACTCCCTATCCCATAGGAGCTGAGGCAGGGGCTGTGGGGGAGGGAATGGATTGAACACGTGTGAGTTTCCCACTCTGAGCAGGAGTTTTGGTGGCCTGGAAAATGTAATGTGTTTTCCCTTGCAGATGCTCTGGAGTGTGACTCACAAGCCTTTGCAGCTCGGACAGCTTTGTAGAATGAGCTACCAGAAACCTCTTTGTCCTTCAGGTTACATCACTGAGTAAGCTCAAGGTAACTCATTCCTCTGAGCAAGGAGCCATTGTCAGTGAGCTGCTGCAATTGGTGTTTTCACACTTGTTTCCCATCTCTTAACAACAACAGAGTTTTCCATGCACACTCAGGTGTAAAACCTCAGCTCCAGGAAACATCTACATGTTACACACCCCGAAGTCTATTTGCATGTGTGATGTGTCAAGTCACATTTTCTATGTTACACATTCCCGTAATCTGATTTTATCTGTTACTCCAAGATCCTGCTATTATATATTATTATAACTTGGGGATGAAACTCTTCCTAATACTACCTTGCACTTATTGTTTTTGACCCAAAAGCCCACAAAGTGCCTGACAAATGCTAAACGGTTTTACCAGAGACCCTGGAGGTCATTAATTGTAGTTATATTCATTTTGCACAAATGCTAAGTGAGGGTTTCAGTGGTTTGTGCTAGAGGATGTGGTGACTTGCTGAAGTCAAGTGGAGTGAAGTGGAGATAAGCCTCAAAGTTTTCTGTTAATCTACAAAATTTCCCTGTGAAGAATCTAATGTGAGCCATTCAGCTCATGTACTTGGGGACTAGCCATGGAGCAAAGAATTTATTTTCTTGGGACAAGAAATTTTGTTTTTTCCCAATTTTCTTATGAGAGTCCTGCAATTACATAGCCAAGAGTCTGTCAGCACCCTAGAGCTGCACTATCCTTTGGCACAAAGCTGCCCAGCATTCCCACCATGGCCCTTGATCCCACCCTCCAGTGCATATCCAGCACTGCTCTTTTTGTGAGGAATGCACTGAGCTGGCAGCAGGAGCAGCTGCAAAACTTGGATGCAAAAAGGTCTTTGGAATGAGAAGGAAGAAGCAGGCTCAGCACTATTTGTGTTTGGTGTTGAGCTGTGGGTTTTATACCTGGAAGGAGAAGACTAGGAGTACCACAGTATCCCCCATTTTCATGGAATCACAGAGTGAGTTTGGTTTGGAAGGGACTTGAAAGATCATCTGGGCCCAACCCATCTGCCAGGGATGGTACATCCACAGCTTCTCTGGAAATCCTGTTCCTGTGTCGCATCGCTATCAGAGTAAAAAACTTCCTAACATCTAATCTAAATCTGCCTTCTTTTAGCTTAAAATCATTCCCCCTGTCCTATCCCAGTCTGTCTGTGTACAAAGTGACTCTCCCTCTATTTTTTTTCACTTTAAGTACTGGAAGGGCAGAGCGAGATCTACCCAGACCCTCCTCATCTCTGTGCTGAACAGCTCCAGCTTTTTGTCTGACTTGTCCAGACACTGGGAAAGACAACAACTTGAAGAAGCAGTTTGTTGCAAGCAATCGCATCTCTTCTTGTTACAGACAGTTTTATCCTCTTCATTTTCAGTGGTCAATGGAAATTGTTGCTGCCCTGGGCAGCTCCTGGCTCCTGACTGGACACCACCACATCAGGGCAGCCTTTGCAGCAGCCAAGGCAGAGAGGGGAGCACAGTCTGGCCCCTGGTTTGCACACAAAGACTTCTCTTGCTGTGTGCCTCCATCCTTGTCCCTTTTACCTTTCTGTGACATTTCTGAATGTTTTGAGGTTGCTTTTTTTATTTTTTTATTGTTTATTTTAATTAAACATGACTAAACAATGATTCTCTGAGTGGGAATCATTCTTCCTAATAACCACAGTGTGCATGCTAACTATACTAAAAATAAATCTTGTCTCTGACTAGTTAAAAATTGCAGTGATTTGTTGATGCTTTTTACCTGTCACTAGTAAGATATAAATATAAATAAGTAGAATTACATTTAAAATATCCATCACTTCACATATGGAGAGTGGCAATGAGTGGGCTGTAATAATAAAATATACTTTATAAGTGTCATAATCATTCAGACACCAGGAACTCATAAGCCACAGATCTGACGTTCAGATGATGAATTGTGATTTTGTTTTAAAAGCCAGACATGTCAACTCCATGTGCATATTGGGAATTGTAGTTCAAGTGACCTCTGCTAAAACACTGACCTTAACAATGACTTTGTTTTACATTTCCCAGAAACTTTTTAAGTAGGTGTGATACTTTCCAAATGCGGTTGTTGCACTAATGCTTATATAAAGTAATTTAAAATATATTTGACACCTTTGCTGTGCTCATATATTATATGGCACAGAAAATGAGATTCAGTGAATGGCTTAAAATTAATTCTATTTTGGGGATTTGGTAACATCGTAAGCCCCTTGAGGTTCACCTGTGTGACATATGATATCACTGATAAGATGATATTCTTCTAAAACTCTACAGCTCATCCATTCTTGCATGCAATAAATAAATAGATTAGATGTACATACGGATGAGTGTTTGTATTGGTGCATATGAAAGTGGATTAGAAAACACTCCAGGGAGATTCCATGGACTGCAGGGATCTTGAAGCTGATGGAGGAAGGTTGATTCAGTGGACTTCAGAGACCTGGATTCTGCTCCCCTCTCTGCTGCAAGTTCCTCCTGTGTGACCTTGGACACGCTGTTTAAACCCAAAAGTATTTAGTCTCCTGATTCCTGACGAGATGCCTGATTCATACTGATTTCAGCAGGAATTTAAGATCTGAAAAGGAACTGAGCACTAAAATCCCTCGGAAGATCAGGGTTAAGTTTCTCAGGGGCTTAACCAAGATGGAGATCCTGTATTTCACAGGGACTTTGCTCGGGTGAGAGCATGAAGGATCATAAGGCAGCACGGTCCTGGTAGCTGTACAAATGTGTGAAGTGCTGTTTCTGATTCCCTGTGAATAGCTGCATGCACTATATAGATGTAATTATAGTCATATCAAATGAAAACACAATTAAGTTCCAGAATTGGAGCTGATTGGCATAACAAAGCTGAGATTTACTGCTTCCTTCACCAGACCAGCGCAGGTTCTAACACAAATCATGCCTCTTAGCCTTCAATTTGATAAACTTTCAGCTATTTTGACATGTAGAGCCAACTGCAGCCTACTCCATCCTGACAAAAAGAGCCTAACAAATGGATTTTCAGTCACCCACTGAACAGAGCTAGATGACAGATCTACATGAAATCCTTTTTGGAGAGAAGGCAGCCTTTTAACTTGATTGATGAAATTATATCTAAATCTAGTAGATTTGGGACTTCAAAGGCATTTTTGCCTACTTAGGGCATCCCAGATGAAGGGAGTATGCTATTTGTACCAAACTCCCATGCTCAAGTGGTTTGCAAATTGACCCCTTTGTAATAGGTTAAAGGTTCCGCGCAAGATAACGGTGGTTCATTTTGATTAATTATGTCAGGGAATTAATGTATGATTACTAACTTTTAGCAGACCCTGCTCTTTCTGACCTCGAGCTGCTTGTTTGTGTGGCTGGTTGTAATTTTCGACCAATGGGTTACGAGAGGTCACTGTGTGGTCAGCATATTTTAAACAAAGAAAAGGGAGGTGGGGAAGGGGGAGCAGGGAAACAGCAATCTCAGATCAGAGTGGGTGGACTACAGTTTACTGGCCTGACAGGGGAGATTTGTTGAGTGTTTTAACAGTAGATTTTTATACATTTACCCTTTCCAATAAAATATTCTTCTGAAGAACTAAGAGAGTGGCCTGGAAAGATGTTGGGAGGATAATTTAACAGTTGAATGTTAAGCCCATAATTGCACTTCATACTGGTTTCAATAGTAGAGAACCTTGTTAAAAAATAAATTGGTCAGTGTTGTGTTTAGCACTTGGATTGGCTGGGAGTGAGGCTGAAAGCTTCTGATTAAGCCAATGCCTGGGAAATGCTGCTTACAAATTTCTTAACTAATCACCGAGGAGATAGCAAATGTTGATAAAAGAAGGGTTTGTGGGGATTTAGCTACATTTCATATTTTAGACCCTTGGCTGAATATGTGAAGCCATCTGAGAACTTCTAAAGACTGGAAGGGAAATACATGAGACCCAATCCTGTACAAATCAGCTGTCTGAATCAACTATACTCACTGTGTTTAGTATGGTATTGAATGGAATTACTCACGCTGAAAGAGAAGACTGTGCCTAGGTCTGCACTGGACATCAGCTATACCATGAAAATCATGGGTGTAGGAGCCTGCCTTTAATTCCTCCAGGCCTTGCAAAATTGTGTGGTCTGATTCTGGCAGAGATCTGCAGGATAGAAGCAGGTACTTTCAAAGCAACTAAAGCAGGACTTGAGTTTGAGAGCTGCTGCATGCTAAGAGCCATTGAAACCGGGGATGTTTACCACTTGTGAAAATCAAGGAATTTTGCAGGGCCTAAATATACACAGAATTAAGCAAGAAACAGTAAATGTTAAGACAAAATTGCTATTATCTTACCTGGGCCTCACCCCTCTGTTAAAAATGGGTCTAAAATGCCTGTGTTGTTTATAGGAACACCGAGAGGCTTTTCATTCTTGTTGGCACTGTGCTTTATGGTCCTTAGATGAAAGGCACTACTGATGCTTAAAGAATGATTATTATTGTAATACTTATTCTAAGAACAATAGGCACATTTGTTTTATTTTCCACCAAGCCCCTTCAAACACCAGGGTGTCCAATTAAGAGTAAGGGCTGGGACTTTGATGAAACCTTTCCAGTTTGTTTTGGAAACTCCAGTTTTGCTGTACTTTTGGTTGTACCTCTTTGCCTACATGGGGTTTTGTAGTTGGCTTTGGATCTCCTTAATTTTGTTATTCCTTGCAAAAATGTGCTCTTGCCAAACTATCTTTTGAATTTTAAGTGAGAACACTATAAACAAGTTTTGTAAGAGGAGAAACAGATATTATCTGAATAAAAATGTGTGGTGTTAGTTGGGCCGGGAAAGTATACTTTGAGCTAAAAAGATGTGAAATGTTCAGGAGGGGAGAATTTGAAGGGAAAAAAGAGAAGGGAAAGTGAATGTCATGATAAGACTGTGTACAGACTTAGAGATAGGAGTGGTGTCAAAGGAAGAGAGACGCTAAAGAAAAGGGAAAAAGAAACATTTTGAAGTTTATATATATATATTTACACATAAACCTGTGTGTCTATTATGGTTTGATAAAATTTCCTGGGTCTTCTGAAAATCACCCCATACAAAAACGAAGACAAGCAGTAGGGCTCAAGATTTATTTTGCAGGCAGTGGGAAACCAAATCTCAGACAGGACTTGAGGGCTGAGCTGTTGTAACCAGCTGGCAGAGGACGGATCATTGCTGGTTGCCCTGCTGCTTTTCACAGCCAACCCAGCCTAAGCATAATTCCAACTGGTGTCTTTTGCCACTTAGCAGAGAAAGAAAAGGCTTATGCCAGGCTGACAATTCCTTAATCCAATGTCCCATTCACAGAGGGAGCAAGGAACTGATGCTTTAGGCATCCTGACCCTACTCCATGAGTGACAAACAAAAATTCATTTTCCTGGTCCCTGCTTTGACTATTAGTTGCAATTGCCTCTTGAGCTCTTAATTTAATGGAAAGTCTCACAGCTGCTGCAGAGCATAGATGTCACTATTATTTACTTATTTAGTAATTTTACAGTGGTGTTGGGGATCTCAGGCAGGTCATTGTACGCACATTTAATAAATGGCAATCCTGCCTGAAATTATTTACAATCAAAACTGTTGATTCAAGTACTTGTACATATGTTCTCTTCCAGGAATCACAAAAGCACATGTTAATTTGCTGTCATACACAGATGAAAACTTATGCTCTGTGTCCAGAATTAGGTCCTGAGCTGAAAACATAACAAGCTGTGGGAAAATAAAGTAGCAGAAGTAAGGATTTTGGGATGTACAAGCAGTGCTGGAACACTTTCAGCCCGGTTTTATAAGAAAATGAGATTTATCCAATCGTGTTTTCTGTCAATCTACCAATAATAACACTTAAACTTGGCAGAAGGGTGGGCAGCTCTGGATTAAACAGAGGTCTGTGGGCAGAAGCACAAAGCCTGCAGTTTATCCAGCTCCCAAAATTCCTCCTGTGTGCTGGAGCTTTCATGGTACCCAGCTGCTCACGGTGGAGCACTAGGGAAAAACAACACAGGCACAACCATGCTTTCTGCACCTACCCTGCAGAAAGGTCAAATATCAGGTTTTAGAAATTCCACTTCCCAGGGAACCACTGGCATATTTGTTCCTGAGCATAAGGGAATGAGTTTCTCAGCCCCTTTGAAAGAGAAGGGAATTTGGTGCTGCTTCCTATGGAGAAAGGATCATACCCTGTAACACAGCCTGTAGGGACAGAAATTATTTGTTTCCTTTGCTAATAGGGGAAAACAAAGCAAATTAGAAGCAATAATCTTTGGGTCTGGCAGAGAATATGCCAGGTATTTGTTGCTTTTTACATGTTTGTACAGCAGAGACTTGCATTTTCCTGCTCCTGTGTGTGCCCGGGGTTTTGGTGCTTGTACATGCTCTGATTAAAGACCAATTCTGAACAATGCTCTTTAATTTAATGATCTTAATAAGCACATGGGGGGATTGTCTTTGCTGTAAAGGCACAAACAATGCTACATGCTTCAACATGAAACATAATTAGGGTGTGCAGTAAAATAACGGGGTGAGAGGGAAGGGGACATTTTTTAAAAAATGAACACAGAGGTGACTTCCAACAAAACTTCAAAACCAGCTTGGCTAACAATGAACATAGCCCCATTCTTTTTAATCATCAACAAAATCTATCACACATGTTCTTTCAAGTAAAGTTTATTAGAAAGAAATTGCTACTAGAGAACCACATGTGAGCTCTGACTTGGCAAGGTCAGGCCAGGGCAATAAACCCTTGAACTTTACAAATATGCAAAGCTGACATAAATAACAAATTAAACCCAGCCAGGTGTAGAGCTGCAGCGAACTGCTTGCCAGAAAGATTCAAACCCTGGCCAGCCTGACCTCTGTTAGCTTGTGTGGAAAGCAGGGGCTTATCTCCTCGGCTTGCTGTCCATTAGGGTTCATACCTGCAGGCTCAGGTCACCTTCTTCTCATTAGCTTAGAAAAATTATATCACTTCATTAGAGGTGTTTGTTCAGCTTCTGAGTGTCCCCAGGTATTTGGATGTGTTGCTGGGTGAGTGCTGATTTTGTCAGAGCTGCAGACTCTGGGTGTTTTGCGTCCTCTTTTAGGGATAAATCCAAGATCAACTAGCAAGAGGGAGTGTGGAGAGTCCTCTGCTGCAGGATTTGGTGAGGTAGCATAGGGAGGAGAGAACTGGGCACTTTGTTCACTGTATGGGGTGAAAAATGCCTGGTTGGAAGAAGTCTGGCCAATAATAAACATAAATGAACCCCAAGCTGGATGGCTGGTCCTGTGAGCCCTCTGAGATGGCTGCTCTCAGAATCACACATCACCCGAGAGCTATTTTGGACGGAGCTCTAAGTGGTGCTTCAGAAAAAGGAGCTGATCCTTGCACCAATTTTAGACATATCTGTTGTAAATTCTCTGTGTAATCAGGAGTTCATTAGAGGTGTAATTGTCACTGCAATCAATCACTGCAGCATTCTGAGCATCACTGACAGATTTCCAGAGGCATTCAGCTGCAGATACACCATCTCAGTGGGATTTTCAAATGTCTCTTAAGCGCATTAAGCACCTAACTCCCACTGAATGCTCAAGGGGTTTTTAAAATCCCACTCTGTGTCTCTCTATATCTTGCCCTTAAACAAGTGCTTAATTTTAAGTGCAGGTAGTTTCATTGATGTGTGTAGCACTACTCGTGTGGTTAAACATGTGCTTAAATGTGCAGTTAAACCATGGCCATAATGGGTGGGGGAGGAATTTGGTGAAAATATACAGTGCTTTAAATATAAATGTTCACTATCACACCTTAATTTTTGGATACTTGTTTGAGGCAGAAGCAGTGAAAAAAGTCTCTTTAGACTTGAAAAGTGAGGAAATTTGTTCTCAGAATCACAAAAGGGGAATAATATGGCACACTGGGGCATGATGTTCTACAGAATCCCTTTACAAGTGTAACCAGACCTTACAATCTTTGCCGTGAGAATTGCTTTGAATTTTTTTTTTTCCAAATGCAAAGCCAGACCTCTTATAAAAACACTCACCCTGAGAGGCAATACTCTATAGTGACTACTGAGCTGTCGTGTCCTCTTGAGCAACAGGTTTCACCTCTGTGTGCTTCTCTTTTCCCTCCCACTGCCTTTACTATTTATATTATAAGAACTCTGGGGCAAGGACAGTCTCTGTGTTTGCATAGCTCTCTCCATAATGGTGTTGTCTGTCTGCTGGGATCACCCAGTGCTGTCGTTAGTAAAATCTAGTGACTACCTTGCACAATAAAAAAAAAACCCTGTAGGAATAGGAAATTGGAAAAAAAGCCCCGAGTCTTGCTCTTAGTTATTCAGGTTTTAGTTTTGCCTCTGAGTCACAGGTTATGGCTCTTCAACACGTGAGGTTTATATAGACTTGCTAAAGAGATCTGTCCTGATAAATGGGTCGGATGCTTTTTATAGAGTTCTCCACTGGGTCCACTCCATCATAATGAAGCTTCAACACAGAGGCCTCTACAGAGCTCCAGGAGAGAAATCTGGGAAGGAGAAAGTGAAGGGAGATTGGGTGAGTTTACACTATGTGTTAAGTGGAAGAGCTGCAAAGAGGTTGGGAGACTTGTCATGACATGCAATTAAAGGCTCCTCTGGGAGTGTCTGTATAAACTCTGCATGTAGCAGAAAGAAAACAGACAGCTGACAGTTGTGCTGTGGAGTCTTAGAAGAATATACAGTGTTCACTGCTGACACTCAAAGGCAATTTTGCTGAGTTCTGTGAAGTCTAAACACTTTTACTCGGAGTTAGGGACAATTCCTGTCAAAGGGCTGGAATTTCTGCCCTAGCTGTTATGAGTCAGCTTCCAGGAACCTCTCTTGAACTCAACCTGACACACACTTTGTTTGTTTTAGTTATGTTTCCATTTGATGAAGGCTCTTTTGCCTTTGCCATTGATGGTGGCTGGAGCATGTGACAGGTATCCCAATCGCCTGGGGTCCTGTTTGGAACACATCCTGGCATCCTTGGGTCAGGCTTTTTGTTGTGTGTCTGCTGGATTTTCTGTGACACATCCAGTAGTGCAAATGGGGAGATACAGGGAAAGGACAAGTTCTGCAGGACTTTGAGCAACTGAGGAACAAATAAATCTGGGAAGGACCCTGTCTTTATGTGCCTTGAGACACGTGTTGATGATGAGGCGGCTGGTTGGGAGAGGAAGGATAAAAGGAAACCTCTGATCTACCAAATTCTTGAACCCCCTTTTTCTTCATAGTGCTGAGAATGAGGATCTGCATTGGTTTGAGGCTGTGACTACTTGATATATTTAATTAGAGGGAAATCTCTCCAGGCCTGCAGTGGAACTTGTGGCCAAAATGGAAACAAGATTGGCCCAGCCATGCAGGCAGAGGCCAAACCTCCATCAGCCTCACTCAAAGCAAGAGCTTTGTGCTTCTCTTTGTAACCTGGCTGAGGTCCCCAAATAACAGGCTGTGGGCTGATATGGTCAAATACTACATTTCCCATAACACCTCAGTGTTGTGAAGTGATTTCTATTTACTCCATGAACATCTCCATTCTCTCTTGGGGTGGCTGGAGTTTTTCTGTCACCACAACAAAAGGGAGGAAATCACTGGGCCAAGAAGCAGAGTGAGACATCACCCTTCCTTTATTTTCTTTTAGCATTCCACGTGCAGATCCCTAATAAAAAAGAGGGAAGGCATAAAGAACCTGAGCATCATTCAAATCATCAGAGGCATTATCACAAACTACTATGGCTATTTATTTTTGGGATGGGATGTCTACTTTACAAAGAACTTAGAAGTCCTATAGGAGGAACTCAAATAGATTTCTATTTCTTTCTAGATGTAAGGGAATGGCAAATGAGAAGCAAACAACTTGAAATTCACCAGAGAATTTGGAGTGCAAATTTAATTTATATGAGAAGACTGTGGTGATGGGAAATATAGAAAACTCTAAGTTTTGATGGTTGGACCAGGCTCAGAGCCTAAAGGCATGTATCACTGAAGGGTATTAAATATTTAAAAGAAGGTTTATTTAGAGTCCTCAAAACTGACAGGATCTTAAATACAAGATCATATGGCAAGAAAGCTCAACATCATTCTTGTCAGGGTGAATTAACTGTGGTGTATAGCCCTGTATAAATAAGCAGCTATGGAAACCCCCAGCTTAATTTAAAGTCCTGAAAAACCAAATTATGTCCATTCAGAAGAAAAAGTAATAAGACCAGGGTAGGAAGAAAGAGGACAAACCCAAGCTTTCTGAGGAAATGTATCAGCACATATTTCTCAGGTACCTCCTCAATTATTTTGGAAGAATACAGAAAAAAATGGGTTTCCAGGGTCCATTGGTTATTGCCCAGTACAACTGGCATTGGTTGGAATGAATTACACTTATAATGCATTTCATGATACAATTTTTCACTTAAATCTTTCCCTTCTATGTGTTTCTTCAAACTTTTGGGGAAGTGCTCCTCCTCAGGGGAGGAAGTTGCTATTATTATTGTAAAGAGATTCAGCTGGGCTGTACCTGAGAGACTCATTGAGAGTATTCATCTGTGTCTCTCTTTATTTAATCCTTCTCACTACCACAGCCCCTTCTGTCTCAAAAAAATAGGGAGAAAAAAAATAGCCTTGCTTAGACTGCTGAAATTTGTGACCTAACAAAAAAACCCATTTTGGCCCAGTAAATGATAATGAGTTCCAGTGTGTTGGTCATGCTGATGGAAAGGACGTGGGACTCCTCCACAGAAATGGAAAGGAACCTTGGCCAAGAGCTGGGGTGGTGCAGCACCTCCTTCTACCTTATTTGTGCACCAAAACATGCCTTGGAAGATTTTAAGGATCTCCACCATGCCAGAATTTCTCCTTCCTAAGCTATAGGAAAGAGCTGCCAACGTGGTATTTGTACTGCTGTGGGAGCCTTTCTGCAGAAGGTCAGTGGGGGAGTGTAATCAGTTTAGAACTGGATGTTGTAACTTACGTGAATGAAAGAATTTTTTTCTAAAGGTGACATTAAGATGAAATATTTAAGATAAACCAGAAGATTTGAGTGGAAATTCACAACGTCCCTCTGAAACAGTCCATGCTGATTTACTGATCTTCCACTTTCAATTTATGAGCTGAGACCAGAGTATTCCACTGGAGGATGAGAATAGAGTAGTCATATTAGAGCCAGCTCATATATCCTACGGACAGACTTTGGGAGAATTAGAAAGTATAATAAAGTGCTTGTCCCTTTAAGACACTGCTTGGATCCTTGCCAATTTAGATCCCAGAGCATTAGATATTTTAAAAGCTCTTAAAACTGTCTCTTTTCTTTTTCCTTGGTTTTGGTTTTTTTTTTTTTTTTCTTTCCTTTTCCTTGTTGTCTGAGGTTTTCACCTTTTAACAATGCACAAACAATGGCAGGAGCATCCTTTGCTATACAGCTTTCTCCCCCTAAAGCTTACTGAGGGTGGAATTTTGTTCCCCATCCCATTATTTTAAACACAAAATAACTCTTTAGAAGGCAGACCATGTATGTGACGTGTACAAGAGAGAGAAAACATACCTTGTTTTAAAAAGGCAAACATTGGTTTTTACATAGGAGCAGTAACACTGGGATACACAAGGGCATCCAGGTACTTTTCAAGCACATAAATACTGCCAGGGCACTGCAGTGACCTTTGCTCTCTGGCATTTTCAGCTAATGGTCACCGTATGTGGCAAGAAAAGCTGACCCTGGGATTGCTGGGGGACCTGCCTGGAGGTTTGGGTGTCTCCTTGGAGAGCAGCCACCTTCTCAGTGAGCTCAGCAGCCAAACAAAAGCGCCAGTCTGGGCTCTGCTGCAGCGCCCAGTGTCACACACCCTGCGCAGCCACTCCTCCCAAGGGGTCACAATCACTCTGCAAGTATTTCTGAAGTGGATTTTGTTCAAAACTAACTACTCTGATAATGGTTAGAGTGACTAAATGAGGATTTTTTTGAATATTTGTTTGATACTGTCCCAATAAGGTTTTTGGAGAGCTCTCCTTGGGCAGGGCTCTGAAATATAGTTTGGTGTGAGACAAAAGGAATTTTGGTAAAGAGGAAAGGTGGTCTGGGACAAGAATAAACATAAAGTGAAATAATAGGCCATCAATGTAGGTCCATTTACTGAACAATACCGACCTGAGGGATCTTTGTGCACATGAATGAAAAATTGTGATTCATTCTCCTTTTCACTATTCCTTCAGATCTGATTTTTCTTCTGGTAGGGACCCAGGCAAAGATCCCCTCCAGTTTTAGGCAGAAATTTCATGTCATGCAACGGGGAGATTAAGCCTGCTGAAAGACTTCTTTAAAGGAGGATTCAATATTCCCTTCTCTCTTCATGGAGATTATAAGATAATGCATCTGGAACAACATTAGCTCATCCAGGTCTGTGGTTTTATTCTTGATAATCAAATCCCAGAAATCTCATTCTCCATCTGCCTGAACATATTTTTGGGTAAGGGTAGGCTTCAGCTACCAGACATGGCTGTGGTCAGATATTGTGAGATCTCCTAAACATGAACAGAAAATTTCCGTCCTCTAAGTCATATCTAAACATTCCTCTTTCTCTTTTGCTGTATTTTCTTTCTGCAGCTGAGAGAGTTATGGTAGTTCAGGCCAAGAGAACATGTTTATTTCTCCTTTGGTAGTGTTTACTCAGCAGACTCCCAAACTTGGGCTCAGGCTGCATTTGCTTTCAAATGGGAATTATCTTTATGGCCTCAGCCTTATTCTGTATAGTGCAGTTGTGTCAAGAGCTAGAATTAAGTCACTGTCTGTCTGTATTAAGTTTTAAGGGTACAATGGAGAGTCTGTGGATGTCTTGTTAGGAGACAGCTGGCCAAATGGACATGGACTTCCTTCTGAGTCTCAGCAACATCTGCATTCTTAAACAACAAGAGTATTTCTTACAAAACAAAGTGGGTTTCCTGTTAAGTTTAGCCTAGAAGTGAGATAATTATAGGAAAAAAAAAGCTGAAACACATCTTAGGAGCTTTTAGGAGCTTTATGACACTTTGTTTGGCCTTCTGAGACAGCTATTAGTCATTTATCCCCTTTCGACTGCAGAGCACTGGGGTGCAACATCTGTGCTCTGCTTCACCTTCCTCAGGACCATTCAGCAGAGATGGAGCAGATCTTCCCACAGCATCCATCTCCTCTCCCGGGCGTCTGACTCTCTCTGCCTCACAAAGTTTTGCATTTTTTCAGTGAGGACATTACTCTTTTAGTGACTTACGCAAAAGCAATTTTCTTGTAATGTAAATTGTAACATTATAAAAACATACATTATACATTAATTCCAGTCTTACAACTTCTCTAATTATTAATCATACATCTAATAAACAAATCCATAAAGGGCACTAGTTTCAATTACACTGATATAAATTATGAAGAGATGTAAGATTGGTGCTGTATTGTGGATCAGTGATGCTGCTTTGATTTCTAACCTTATCTGAAACTCTGACAATAGCATTTTTATAAAGCAGGTGATGTTAACCTAAAAACCCTTCAAGATCAGTCAATCCTGTAGAAGACATTCTCAATGTAGCTTTCATGTTGTCCAAACAGCCACAAACATATTTATTCTTAAAAGAATTCTAAGAGAGAAAAAATAATTTCTTTTTTTTCTTTTTGTAAAAAGACTGAATTTTATTCATATTTGAGAACTATAATGTAAAAGAATGGTATTTTTCTCAGTAAAGTAGCAACATTTTGAAGTTTTATTTTTAGATTTATAAAGTATTTATTTTCTCATTTCATATTTGCTTCAGAATGATTATTTAACAAATTAATCTCCAGAAGTTGCCTGGATTCACTCTGGTGTTAGAAAAAATTCAGCTTCTTTTGTCCAACTTTTTTTTTTCTATGAAATTTGCACATATCCACGAGATGATGATAAACAGACTGGGAAAGGATCTGAAGAAATTGCCCTGCATTTTAGCCCTCAATTATACAAGGTGATCTTAAGAAAACAAGAAGTCAAGTCCTGAAAGGTCTCTGAATAGCAATGGAAAATAATTCATGCCAGATTGTTCCTTGCTAGTAGAAAAGAGAGACTGTTATAAGTTGATTAACACAGATTGCTGATGGATATTCTTCATGCCTAAAGAGTAGTTTCTTTGGTTTTACAAACTGATAAAAACAGGTGAGTTAGAAGCCTAAATGACAGTGAAAGTCAATGAAGAATAAAACACTTGGGTCAGGAAGCATTTGCAATTGCCCTGGTGGAGCAGTGAATCCTGACTTTGCAGCATCAACCAAGCAAATAAAAGGTCTCCAAAGTTATGAAGTCTGTTATCTTTCAAAGGGTGAGATGAGAGAAATCAAAATGGCTTCATGGCAATTCATCTGATAGTCTGATGGTCTAAATTACTGCTTTATAAACTGCAGCAAGATGTGTGTCAGGGCCTTTGCCACCTCAGAGCCACAGAGCATGGAAAGATACCATAGTAAGTCATCATCATAATATTTTTCATTCATAAGGATTTCCAGCAAGTCTACAATGTAATAAAGTGAAAAATGGAAGGTGTCTGATCAGACCTATCTACCTTTGCAAATAAAGTCTAGTGCTGAAATTACTTCATTTAAAAGCAACTACCAGTTTAGGTTAGATTTCTATCAGAAAGTGAAGAAGTTACTTCTGCCCTTGGTGAAAGCACATGGTTGGTGTTTGGGAGGCTGTGCAAGTTCAGGCACCTGCAAAACTGAGTCATTTTGCAAATTGGTGCATATTCATAGCAGCACAAATAGTTTAAAATGGAATCTGGGAAGGAAATGCTTTTTTCCTTCATCATTGACTTCTTGCCACAAGTCATCATACATTCTATGCATCTTCAGGCAGTTCTGGGCTAACAGCATCACCCTGCAGCTCAGGTAGTGACCAGAACAGTGATCTCCAAGTATTCCTTGAGAGAAGCATTTGCAAACAGCTGTAGGCTGCCAATTGATCATATAGGCTGTTGGCAAATTTATGGTTAAAATATTGATGGTTATTTATGGTTAACAAAGGCATGGACAGGATGCTGGATTGATTCACAAATGCTTTTTGGCACAGAAAAAATTACCCAAATACTCAGTGAGTCATATTTGAAGGGAATAATTAGAACAGTTCTTAGGCAGTCTGAAAACCACATCTTCTCAATCAAAGTGTCTTTGGAAGGGAGTTAAGGTGTTCAGTTTTACCTACACAAACACAAGCCTTATGTAACTGAAAAAAAACCCATAAAGTGAAAAAGCCCTGAAGAATAATTTAATAAAGACATAAATGTTTTAGATTGGAAGAGACCTTAAAGCTCACCTAGTTACAACTCTCCTGCCTTGGGCAGAAACACTTTCCACTGAACCAGGCTATTCCAAGCCCAATCCTACCTGGCCTTGGACACTTCCAGGAATGGAATTGATATGATTCAAGGAGGCCAGATGAATTTGAATTTGGTCAAAATGAGGCCTGCACAGTATTTCACTAGAGGTTCTCAAGTAGGGCAAAAGATCCTGAAGAATGAATGAATGCAAGGATATTTGGTCTTTTCTTCTCTCCTGTGTGATGTTACTCTTCATCGCCACAGTTCCTGCTCTGCCAGCTCATTCCTGCCTCAGGGGAAGGACATTATTTAATAAATCTGTTTTGGGTTTTAAATAGGAGGTTTTGCATTGAAATAGATATCTGAGCCAACCCAGAAGAATTTGTGAGATGTGACAAGAGCAAAGTGGCAGTGGTAGACCAGACATTCTGGTCTACCACTGCCACTTATCTCAAAAAAAGGGAGATAAATATTACAACTGAAAGGAAACCTCACTCTCTGCATTTGTGTGTTTTAATATGTAACATTCATGTATTATAACTACTTGGTGATGGACTCTAAAACCCTGCCAACTTTGGGATTCTGCTCACTATTTTAATCATAATTTAGGTGTGAGAGTTAGGATTAACAGCAGAAAAACATCAACCATGGCTGCTGGATCTCAGCAAGCCTATCAAGAGTGGGGAGGGGTTAGCTAAGAGAGTAGTCATTGGGGAAAAATGAAACTCAGATGTGTTGAAAATGCAAAAGAAAATTGCAAGCAGCACAGGGAAGGAAGCTGATTGGGCAAAATAGGGAAACGTGCAGCTCTTGATAGAAAAGGTGAAATTCAGTGAAAAAAGAAATAGCGAGAAGGAATAGGAGACAACCAGAAAATAATTGTGTGTCAAAAGGATGTTTATGCCCTACACAGAGGGAAAGAAACATATCACCCATGAAACAGGAAAAGAATTCATATCACCCTCTTTGACTTTGGTGACTTGCACTGTGGCAGAGGAGTAAAACTCAGGGGTACAGGGGAAGGTTATAATGTTGTATGGGTTTGTCCAGAAGATGGCTAAGAAGGGTGAACAGGAGGAATGTAAGGAAGGCTGTGTGTTATTTGTTAGAGAAAAGGGGTTATTGCGGCTTTGCCAGGTGGGTTGAGGCAGAAATCTCATACCTCTGAAAGTAATACCAGATCCCAAGGGCTGGCTACATGGAAATCTCCTCTATCCACAGTGTTCATTAGGCCATTTGCCTCTATAAAGATCAGACAAATTTATGTTGAGCTAGGTCACATGAGGCCAAAACCTCACCTGCTTCAGGCTTTCAGGACTGTACTTTAATGACAATTTAGGATCTAATGGAAGGCCAGGAAAAGGGTCATTTTATATCTGGAATATACTAGTATCTAACGCCAAAATGATGTAATATATCTGATTGCACATTATGTATAAATCAGGACAGCTCTTTAGTAGAAGGGCCATATGTTTTCCACGCCAGTGGAGATTTACAGATTCCTGGGACTACCTGCCCGGGTTAAGGCACTGTGCCTCTCTTTCTCCTTTCCCAAAAAGCTTGGCCACAGCACCACAGCCAAGCTGGCCTTTAAAATAACAAGCCACAATAGCAAGAATGACAAAAACAAGCCCCAGAGCCAGCAAGTGTGCAGCCAGGTTTGCTGCCATAAAGCTCCGTGCTGGCATTCTTTGGGAGCGTGGGGAGGGGGGGAGTTGCTGCATTCCCCTGGAATGCGGCGAATGGCTTGTAAATTAGAGTCCCTAATGAAACCGCGCTGGTGTCCAACTGCAGCAATCATCTGGTTAAAATCAGGCAGTAATTCCACTAATTTTACTGCCCTTCTCCCAGCCCTCAACGCCTCATTTAGGAAAAAAATGTTTATGTTCCCCTCAAAACACCTGCATTTTAACTCGGGTCCCCAAAGCAATTATTTTTATTTTATTTTATTTTTAAGACTTTCTGTTGTGAAATGCAGCATCCCTCCCTTTTCTGAGCCGAAGCACATGACCGCCCTGGGATTCCCAATCTTCAGGCATGTTTAACTAGCACTATTTTTCTTGCACACTTCACAAGCTTCGCCATCCTATATATTTTCCACCCACAGCTGCTGTCCAGAAGTGTTTAGGATATATTTTTTTCCCCCGTCTCAGTAAATGATGAAATAAAACTACGTAGAGCTGTTTGCATTGTGACTAAGGAAGTTAAGGTTGATGGAGGTGATAGTGACTGACACTTATCCAATTTCAGGCTTTCCAAAACGTCTGTGGTTCTTATCATGATTTAGTCTCTACTAGACCTTGTAGACATTAAACAACAAGAATGAGCACTATTCTCACTCAGGAAGAGAAACATTATATAGTGGATGCTGGAACACTACCACGATGTGCTGTGAGATCTTACCATCTGCTATTCCATTAGGGTGAGTTATTCATTTTGTCTCCTTGGTTTCATGTTCATTTAAAGCTTTGATAGATTATGACTAAAGATCTCCTTCAAAAGTTGTAAGCAGATATCCCCAGCCTGTGATGATACCATTTCTTGAAGCACAGACATCCCAGACAAGGGAAATAGGCTTCCCATAAACAGTCAAATGTTTCTTCCCTTCTCTCCAGTCCCCACACTCCTGGAATACTTAGCCTGTCAGCAAATTCTTTGAGAAAAAAAATAATTTTCTCATTTCCCAATCACCTGCAAATATGTCCATCCAGTTTGCTGAATTCCTACATTCCTTTCCATCAGGGCAAAGCCTCAGCCAGGCCAAGGTGTGCCAGTGCTGGGGTACAGATCCTGATAGATCAGGTAGGCAAAACCAGGTGCAGCATCAAACTCCCTCCCTATTTCACCTCAGAAAACAAAGAACCGGGGCGATGTAAAATATTGCAGCTACCCATGACTGTTACTTCTGCAGCTATAATTGGGTGGAATGGGAATTTTCCTTGCTAAACCAATTCCATGGGGAACACTAATTTGTTGAAGCTGAAAATTAAGCTTTCTCTAGCTAGCAAGGAAAATGCTGGCCACGATTTCTGAAGAAGCAGATCTGGAGAAGCTATGGTTTGGAGAATTCAACTCAGGAGTGAGGAACATCTCTGAACCCCTACTTTTTTGCCTCACACCATTGTAGCATACTCACTGCTAGTAAACTTGGATTCAAGCACGCCTAAAGAAGAGAAAGAATGGTTTGGTTTGGTTTCTGCATCACTTGGAAAATGGCAGAATCTTTGATGCTCTCACAGTAGAGAAAACAGATAGAAATCTTTGCCCCTACAACAGCAGAAAGCAATTTTTTCCTTCTGCTGCTGCTGGTTTAATAAGAAAGTTATACTGGACACATGGCAAAATATTTAAGTGGGAAGACAGTGATTAAGGGCTGATAGTCATCCAGAATCCTACAGGAGAGGCTCTGCCAGCTCTTGGGATTTCTCTCTGAGCTCAAGAGTAAGAACAGAGTCTGGTTATATCCACCAAGGGCTGAAACCCACAAAGAGACAAGGGAAAAGGAGCAAACTCAACTTCTGGACACACCTAGTCCCAAGAGGAGATTAAGCAAAAAGAAAGATCTATTGACAGCACCCAGAAACACTGTGGGGGGAGGCAGTAGTTCAGGCAAAGCAGCAAAACCAGGCCTATGCTTAATCTCAAACTTCAAAGAAGAAAATTCCTCAGAGCTAATAGGTCCCAAACCAAAGTATGGTCAGGTACAGAACATGTGGTCACCACAGCATCCTGGAGGCTGTGAGAGGTGCTTACAAAAGCAACTGGGAATCTCCCTCTTTTTCCCCCCCCCCTCTTTCTTTTTATTTCCCCTTCCCCCAATATTTTCTGCTTGCCTGCCTCCTTTAAGCCTTTGTTTTGGGCTAACTGTATCTGAACTCCCTTGGACTTGATGGTGCAGGCTTACAACAGAGCAGAATACACAACTGAAATCCTAATAATGAGCAGGAATGAAGGAAATATCATATTGAGCCCTGCATCACATCCAGTTTTAATTAAAAGTATCACAAGCAGATTTATGTCCGGCATAACTTCTCCTGCTGTTTCCAGGTTGTATTTATCTTCTAATTGAATTGTTTTTCGGTGCTGTTTATGAAAGCTGCCTCCCAACCAGAGATAAAACTGCATTTTAACACTTTATCTGAGTTTACTTTCAAGGAGCTTTCTGCTTTTTGAATTTTTACTCAATTTGACATCTTTCTGAGAGCTGGCAGAAACAATGTGTAGCTTGATGCTTTAAAATGTGCAATTGTTGGAAGGTAGGGAAAGAGCCTTTCTTCAGCTGACTCTTATTATGAACTCACTGCTGGGACGGAGACTCCAAATCAGCAAATAGCATCCCATTAAGGTCAAAGAGCCTGTTGAAGAGTGTGAGGCTGTATGAGAAAAAGAGAAAGTAGGGGACCTTCCCCTCTAAGGTGTTGCAGAAAACCCTTTTGAAAGTCTAATATTTGAATTTGTTTGGGAATACGGTTCTTTTTTTAATTTGGCTGAGCTTAAAACTTCAAACTTCCAGCATTTCTTCCAATGTTTAGCCAAAATGTACCAGAAGCGATAATGGTTCCCTTTTACCACTGAGAGATTAATAATCTCCTAATTTCTGTGTTTTCCTTCCTTTCTGTCTTCAGGGATCTCTAGAAGCTAAACAAGAAAAAAGGTATTTTACTGTGAGCTTTTCTGCAGTTTGACAGGTGGGAAGTAGGGAAAGAAACTGCTTTTCATAAGAAAACAGCAGAGCTAAAATTAAAAGTAGGACTTGGTTCTTAACAACTCTAAATTACTAGACAATTTGAAACCCACATTTCACTGCTTGACTTTTCGCTTGGAGAAGTCAAACCAGAACTCCAAACACATCCATTCTCAAACCTTGGGAGATTTCACATCCTGATCTGAGCTTTCCAACATGCTCCCACTTCTGATTAATGCATACCAAACCTACTCTGTTATAAAGTCAAATCAATGCCAAATGTGGTGGTGATTTTTTGATAGGGAATAAGCGACATCCACCAATATATTTAACACAGGTCAGTAGACAGCCTACAGTCATGACAGTCTTGAACTAGTGACCTAGAAATGAAAGACTCCTTAATCCCTTTACCAAATCCTAAACCACTCAATTCCTGCCCCACCTCGGCAGCCAAGGTCTTTTATAGATGTGCTGGAGGGTAATATGTAAGCCAGCAGAGTGTAAATTAAAGAGGGGGAAAAAAAAATGCTCTACTTGCAATAACATCGTAATTGTGGAATTTGAGAAAATAAGGGACTCAGGAGAGGTCTTCAGTCAGCTTGTCTCAAATTCAGCGCAAATTTATTCTAAGAATATTTTGGCACCTGCAAGCAGCCCAAAACTTTTATAAGCATCATAGCAAGGGAAAAGTGATGCAAGTGAAAGACTGTAGATAGACTCAGAAAAAGGTCTTGATTGTTCATCTGACCTGTTGGCTTCCTCTTGAGCTTACTTTTATGGCTGTCTAACTCCACTGATTCCCATGACGACATTAGGAAGTCTCACTGGCATACAACTGGAGGGGTTTAATCTGCAGGGATGAGACTCATGCCTCAGAAATGAAGAACAGAAGCCACAGACATCCATCTCATAAATCCTGTGTTGTTTAATCTGGTTTCTTCATCTTTGTCTTGGGATTGCCATAGGAAGAGGTTCTCTCTTGTGTTTTTTTTATTCCTTCTCACAGGTCCTGACAAGGGGAGCCATGAGAAAAATATACATTTCAGAAGCTGTTTCCAGTAACATAACAGAAACTTAAAAAAGGAGTGGGTTTGAATTCTAATTGAATTCAAAGCTACACAGCACAGACCAACAACAGCAAACTCTGTGCCTGTACAGTTGGAATTTTGCTGCCAAATGTGGTTAAACAGTTTTTCACTTTTCCCCAAAACATGAACATTGTCTAAGTAGAAAAGTATTTCCATTTGTAGAAGGGACTTTTTTTCATTTTGTACATCTGCAGGCATAAAAGGACCATAATAGACCACAAATTAGATCCGGGAACTGAAATAAGCTCAGCTTGTAACTGAGACCACAGGTCTGTAAAAAAACCTATAGCATCATTTTTGGGTGAGCTCTTTTTTTTCTTGTTTGTTTGCGTTATTTTTTTTTTTTTTTATGGCAAAGCAAATGAAAACTCATTTTATATTCAAATATGACACCATCTGTTCCCTGAGTTAGAAAAACTGGGTGAACTGATCCAATATACATTGCGCTAGAAGGAGGGGAACAAATGCAGAAATATCTCTTTCTCTCATCTCCTGTTTTGTGTCCCACTGTTCCATGACTTGACCACAAAGGACTTGCAGATGGCACACGAGGTTGTTTTTTTTTTTTTTCCCTCTTTTTGATCTGGTCCCCCCATTCTTCTGGGATAGAATTTTCCCTTTCTCAGTGTGATCTGCTGTCTGTCTCCTCTTTCCCTTCCTCTGTTTTTCCTCTTCCCCTGAGGTGATGGAGAGCAGATCACGTAGGACCCATTGCCATGGTCCTGTGTCAGACTTAGTCTGAGAAAGGTGAAGCTTGGGCTTGAAGGAGAGGTGGTTTGTCATAGATTCACATCTCACTGCTATTTATGTTCACCTTTCCCACTCCTCACACCATCCTATGCAATATAGGAGCTACCTCCAGGAATGGCTTGGACCATCACAGTGACCATTGCTGAAAGTCTCCCCATGTCTTCTGGATCAGCCCTGTAAAAACCCTTTTTATGTTTAACTCTTACTTGGTAACCATTAAAAGAATAAAGCAGGTCCCTTGCAATCACCTGAAGCACTGGACAACAGCAGGTGGTAAGTAAATAAAAGAAGGAAAGAGACAAGTAAAAACCTTCCATGTGTGGAAATCCCTGGGAATATGGAAAATACTCTGTATAGCTTTAAAGCTCATCAGTTCGAACAGCATGAGGAAAAGTTCCTGCAAAAACCTCTACCCCCTACTCCCCTCTACAATGAGCCAGAAAAAGAAGAGTCCCCAAGCTAACCCGAGCCTGACAATGGCTGGTTGTGAGGCATATGTTAAACAATTTTGGGTTAACATGGGCAAAGGAAATCAGCTATGAAACTGTATTAAGGAAACATGAGACCACTGTAATCTACATAAAAATAAATTTGGGTATATTCCCAACACACAATCACACTGTGGAATTGCAGGAAGTGGGCTAATGGGAGGGAAACTTTGCTTTCCCTAAAGAAAACTTGCTTGGGATTTTTTTTTTTTGGTGGAAATAAAGCTACTTTCATATTCCTCTCGTATTGCTGTCCTGTGTTTGGAGTTGAGTGAATAGTTTGGATTAAATAATTTCCTCCATGAAATGAACCTTCTATTATTATTGCTCAAAGACTGTTGATAACATGCTGGGGTTTCCTGTGCTTACTCTTCATTTCTAATTGTTCAACAGCTTGAAATTATATATGTGTATTCCTCTAAGGATTGATCAGGCTTTGAGTTGAGTGTTTGATACCCTTATGGCTTTTGGAGTTCTATCAGTTATTGTGACAGGCTCCTCCACTTTTCACCTTTTCCACGGCCCCTTCTGGAAGGGATGTGCCTCTGGAGATCCCAGAAACGGAGCAAATCCAATAATAATTCCTGTTGGGGTGGGCTCTGGAGAAGGTGATGCAAGGAGAAAAGGTTGTGTGAACTTTCTCTTTTGCTCACTGGAGTGGGGAACAACCCCTCTGATGGGACCATCACCCAACGGGACCTTTTGTCCCTTTCCTGGGCCATCCCATTGCTGGAAGGCAGCAGGCTGCTACAACACAGCTTCCCAGTTTGCAGGAAACAGGTTTGGTTTTTGTTATCCTTTTGGCTTTACTCCCATTTGAACAGCAACCAACATTTTATAGAACTTGGAGCGAGGCAAGGCCTCTTGTGTTTCCGCCCAGGAAATCCTTGGGGCTGATGGGCTGATCATGCTGGGTGCCACCACTGCTGGCCATGGGACACTGCCATGGGACACCCTGGGGACCACTTGGGCTCTTTGTCTGGGCCACCCCTTGCCCCAGCCCTGTTGTTCAGATATTCTGGCTGACTGGCTCATTCATCATAATTTTTGGCAAAATTCCCATTAGGAAAAGAGGAGGTCAGTGGGTTCAGTTTGGTGGCACATCAGGTGCTCAAGAAAATTGAGGTTTTGCTGCTAAAATCAAAGTTGTTTGAGCAGTTCCAGAGTGCTTTTTTAGGTATACCTCTGGTCCCACTACTGTGGATTCAGACAGGGTTCTTATGGTATCCCACCTTGAAGAAGAAGGGAAATCTTCTCAAAAAAATATATTCCCACTGAAGCAGTGGAAAAGCAAGCATGAGCCCAGGGTTGTCCCTGTCACCCTTCTGTGAGCACTTATTTCACACAGGGAAAAAGAGGGAGCAGAGGCAAATAATCATTTCAGCAAGAAGTGTGTCTAATACTTTTCCTCCGTGAGTCACTGAAGCTGCCAGCTGGGTGCTTGCTGAAGGAAGAGAAAAACAAAATACAGAGCAGGACAAGGAAGGACGAAACTTACTTGGCTAAAAGCAAATCCAAACTTTTCATGTTGTAAATTTGGAGGAAGGAATGCACTCCCCTCCTTCCTTCCCCACCACTCGCACACAAAACAACCTGAAGCTTGTAGTTAAGAAAATAAACTGCAGAGAAAGCCCCTGAAGGGCCTTGGCAGCAAACTGTTCCCACTAAATTGGGAATCTGCACACTCATAGTCTGAAATAAATTAAGATGCTGGGGGGTGGAGGGGAGGAAGAAAGGAAGGGAGGGGGAGAAGACAGGGGAAAATCAACAGCTCTGGGGTGAAACACAGGTTGATGCTGCCTCATCATTTTTAAACCTAAAATAAAACAAGCAAATTTTCTTTAACTGCAGGTCAAAATAAAAGCGGGAAAAAAAAATCTTCCCTCATCTGTTCATGGTAATTACTAACAGAACTCAGCCCCTGCCAGCTGCAGAGTTCATGGATAAATGGAGGGACACATTATTCTCTCTCTCTGGGATCAAAAACTCAAACTTTGTATCTCAATTTGCCTGTGGTATGTCTTTCATATACTCCTGCAAAGTCATTTCGCTGGGCTGTTCAGTCAGGACTTTTCATCAGACAAAAATTGCGATGTTTGCAGGCTTTCAAGTTTATTTTAAGTTTGCTTCTGAATGAGAAACACGACTCCTACAATTTCCCAAACTTTTATTATGTCATTATAGCATATTTATTATTGGATCTATCCACCTTCCTTATTAGCAGCCAGTCCCAGCAGGGTGGGTTCATGCTTTAATGGCTGATCTGGATGCAACAGGGTGTGGAACTCCTCTGGAGGTACCAAAACGTGTGAATATTTGGAAAGGATGAGATGATATTCACCAGAATACCTCAGCTATTTACTCTGTGATCCCAATGCAAACTAGTAATTGATTTTTCTGCATAAATCAGTTGTCCCATGGTGTTGCACTCTCTGGTTCATGAGCTGTTGAAGTGACAATGATGATAGACCTTGCTGAGCACACTGTACTCTGACAAAGGGGAAAGGGATCATATCCTATTCCTGATATTTGTCATTAGCTGTCTCTCAAGGATCCTTTTTTTGGGCCCTTTGCCAAATATGGACAAGTAGATCAGCCTCAAGGCTTCTTGAAGCTGTCACAAATAAATTAATTGGGTGAAATAGTTTGCTTGAAAGCTGCTGTGATTCAACAAGTCGACTGCACCAAAGAATTCACACCATCACAGTGCTGAACATCTCCATGGATCAAAAAGTCCTTCCCTCACAGATAGCAATAGGTAATTAAATCATAAACTGGGCATGGCTGTGTTTGCATGCACTGTTTCAGGCAAGGCAGTGATGGGGTATGTATTTGTGCTGTTTGTGAAGTTAAAGGATCACCCATGTTCTCTACAGGCTGTTTAGCAAGACACAGAGACACATGATTTCATCATGATTTGGTGGTAAAACAGAAGATTTGCAGTACTCTTTGAATCTCTCTGACGTGTGAACACGGAGAGCTTTTCTGTTGTAAAAGTAGGAGAGAGTGATTAATGAGAATTATGAGAATTTTTAAGAAAACAATTACAGCATTTTTCAGAGTAAGAGAAAGAAGGACTAAGCACAGGAGCAGAGATCAGATCTAATATCTGTCTCACACTTGCTACGTGCCCTTGGTCAGGGCCTCATGTGTTGGTTTCCTTACCATAAACCAGCCAGGGTTATCTTCTTTCACTGCCTTTCAGGACACTGGGAGGTTTAATTCATGCCTCCTTGCAAAACACTTTGACATCCTGGGGCTGAAATGCAAAGCCTTTTTATGATTCAGGATTTTATTCATTTTAGTGCAGAGGTGTTTTTTTTGTGACACATGGTAAAGACATGGCATTGTGGCTGGAAAGTGAACTCTCTCTGTCCCAGGAAGTCAGTCCGATGGACTGCAGCATTTCATTGATGCATTTTAATGTATACCTTTTATACCTTTGCCACTCTGAAGTGGAAAACTGACATTATCTGGTCCGATCTCCTGCTTTCTTACTGGCTGATTACACAACAGAAGAGGCTAGGCCTGGGGCAGATCTATTTTCTACACCTATTATGCTGTTGCACAGTTGAAGTTCAGTTGTTAGCTGCTTTTAAAAACGACAAATGTGCTCTAATTTTAGAGCATCATAGCAATCATTGTTTTTATTTCAGCAGAGAGGAAAAAGTGGAGGAAAAAAACAGCTTGGGACTTAATAAACACCTTAGCCTGCAGCCTTCGACTTTATTCATGAGGTTTTTTTATCTTCTCTTCCACTCTCCATGCACTCACTGCATCTTCTTTACTGCACAGTCTTAAATTACCATTGCAAAGGTTATATGTTTATTTACAAAGAGCTGGCTATGAATGGTGATCCTAAAGGCGAGGAGGGTGTCTCATGGCAATAAACATCTCTTGCTCTCTTAAACACCAAGGCCAAATGAATAAGGTGATGTTTAGTGCCTCAGACATATTATGGTTTATGGCTTCATTAACTACCTGACCTGTATTGTGTGCAAATTTCATCAAAGTGAGATGCATATTTATTCCCTGAGGTGGGCTGGCTGATAATGTTCTTATTCTTAAAGGAGCAGCACAAGTAATTACTTACAATTAGTGTTGTGAAAGTAAGGGAGTTTTGTGAGGTGAGGTAATTTCACAAACCTGAAATTTCACTTAACAGCAAGAAGACAGTTCAATGAATATTTATACTTGGGTGAAATTGAAAATACATGTATATGGCTTTTCTTGACTCTGTGCATAAGGGATAATTTTAGCTGTTTAAGAAATAAAAATAAAAAAACCCAAAACCAAACAACTAAAAATAAACAACCCTTTTTGGACTTTTTTTTTTTTTTGGGGTGCCTATAGTTCCCTTTGCCAGAGCTGAATCAGGTCTTTAGGATCAACTGAATGTGAAACCTAATGTGTACAAATTTCTTGCCTTCTCATTTTTTTGCTCCAATCTTAGTTTATCCTAGGAGCTGAATATAATTTCCCTACAGGATGCAGGGGATATTATTATCATTGTGGGCTTTTAAAATTATAATTGTACACACAGAATCTCACCAAACTGAGGTTACACTGAAAACCTGAATTTCAGTCTACCATCTGACTGGAGGTCAGTTTTCCTGGAGCACAAAGTGCATCTTGGGGCGGTTTCATACCGAGATATTGGGATGAGGGTTTCCCTGTTATCAGAGGGATTATTACTCATGAAACAACTGCAGCCAATGCAAAGGGGTCAGTGTGGCTCAGAGGGGAGTACACTGCTTTCTCTGCATACCCCATGGCCACAGCAGTGCTTGTTTGTAGGGTTAATAAAACCACAGCTTTATATTCATCTGTAGTGGAGATGTTGCCTAAAACCTTGAAGGATGCTTCTGGTGTTTGCAATGCCCAGCTTTGACTTTGCTGGTGGGCCAAAGTAGATGAAACATATGTGGCCCTTTGGCATCCTAACTGTATGTGGCCTTTCCTCTCCAGGCTCAGTCACAACAACATGTGCTGTCTGTGCAGTAACATGATCACAGCTCTCAGCCCTTACATTTCCATCAGGCCTGAGCCTACTCCTCTCTGTGTTCCAGGTACTTACATTTCTAATTCTATCAGACCAGGAAAAAACACACTGGAAACAGCTCAGAGGACAAGTTGGTGGCTGGCTGACTACAGGAGACAACTCCTGCTGAAAGGACTTCTTGAGAGTGGCATTTAGGATTTAACCATAAATATATGATGTATTTTGCCATGTGCACCGACTTAACCAGAGAATGTCATGGAGCTAATTCTGAGCAATTGGATGTCTGTGGTCTAACCACCAGCAATAGCTGCACACATGATGAATGGCCTATGGTCAAAGTACATATCCTGAACAAGGGGAAGCACAGCTTAAGCTGCTGTTCCTCTGTGGTAATGTTGTTCTGTGGCACAAGGAAGCTTCCTTGTTCTGCAAATGTTTGCTCTCCAGCTACTGTAAAAAGAAACCCTCAGCACTTAATTCAAGAGGGGAGAAAAATTATCTTTCTCAAGTGCACTGAGATTTCCCAGATGGCAACTTGAGCTTCGGCCTAGGACAGGATAGTGACCCCAACAATCCATGAGGCCCTCTCAGCAAAGCAGCTCATCCACCTTTCAGATGGAAGGGACCCACCTGTCCTGAAACAGGGTCAGAACTGGCTTTTTAGCAAAGGCAGCATCGAAATCCCTGTGGGATTTCACTGCAAGCCAGCTGAGGCTCCAGTGACTGCTGGATGTTTGGCATTCTTCATATTTGACGTTCCCTGACAGTTTTCCAGGGGTCAAGCACAGTGTGTGCTTGGCCCCATGTGTCCATTTGGTCTCTTGCTAGTTTCTCCCTGGGAATACGCTCTGGATCTCACACAGGGAATTTTTGATTTGGTCATTAGCTCTAAACACCATTTGCTTCTGATAGCAATGGCCAGACTGTCTCCATTCCTCACAGGAATTGAAATATGATTGCTAGGCAATGGGCATGCCATAGGGGAAAACAAAATGAAGGAGGGAGGCCTGCACATGGAAATTTTCCTTGGATATCTTGGAAGCAAAAGCAACTGCAAGCCACCTTGCCTCAGTTTCTATCCGTCTTCAGTCACTACTGCTTCACCTCTTCCTTCTTTCTGGCAAAGGACTTCAACAGAAAATAGTCCTGGTCTTGGGAGAAAAAATACTTGCCTCAATCCTGCTGATACATATGGAACCAGCTTTTCACAATTTTATAATGCATTTGGGAAACTTTAGCTGTTTTTGCAGCTACTGCCTTAACTCTATCTGAATCCAAGTATTTTTTGCACAATTTCCTAAAATCCATGCCATTGAATAAAAAGCCCCTAAACAATTAACTAGATCAGATGTAGTATCTATAATAGATATAAAAATAATATCACAGATATAATAGATAATAATTTAGATATTTGATATTTAGATATTTAATATTTAGATATATTTAGATACAATTTATAATAGATATAAAAATAATTCAGAAATTTCTCTATTCCTCATAGCTGGAATTTGGTTTTTTTACCATTTTGTTAACAAATAAAAAGAAGCACAACAACAAAGATAGAGCCATGCAGAGAACAAAAAGGTTCCTTATTTAGACAGAAAGTTGTAGATTTTTCTCACAGTTAACATATCCAGACTTGGAAAATTTGCTTTATTTTTTCTCCTGTCATCAGATTCAAAAACTAACTAAATTGTGAAGCTAAGGGAAATATTTTTTTTCAAGGACTCAGAACAGATTTTGAAATTCCTGTGCTGTGCCTTAGGCCTTAGTGTAGCTTCTCGCAGCACAGGTGAACAGTGGCACCAGTATTGAAGATATTAAATAATCCCTAATACTTACTCTTTTAGCATCCACACATATATAAAGGCAAAAGCAAAAAGAGAGGAAAAACCCTGAACCCCCTAAAACCAAGCAAAAAAAAAAAAAACCAAAAAAAGGGAAGGACAAACAGCAGAGGGAGGAATGAGGAGAGTGATATTCCTCAGTAAAAGATAAAGTTTTACAAGGACAAGGACAAAATTAGACAGACAGTGTGGAAAGCCAATGAAAGAAAAAACATGTAATCACCAAAACTGTAATGTCAGCACTGACCTGGCCAAGTGAGTAGAGAACAACAGCTTGGGAGTGTTTGAGAAGTCCCAAACCTGTTAAATTTCTTCCTTGAAAAGTGCACTTTCTGACTTTCAAGTTATTCAACCTTTCACCTGTTAGGCTTCTGCCCTCAACCTTGACTCCTGCTGTTTGTGCAGTGTGTTAGTAACTGAGGTTAGAGGTCTAAAAGAAGGTAAGTAAATGCGGAGGAAGAAAACTCCAGAAGTCTGCAAAAATTTGGAAACTTGAATTGCATGCAGCTTTTGTTTTCCCATAAGTGTTATTTAATCTGTAGGAAAAAAAGATTTGTCATTCTTTAGCAGCTTTGTTCAATCTAATTTAATGGTTTTTTTAGCTAATAAAAATGGTTTAGGCATGAGATTTGGGCAAAATAAATAAATCAGACCTTGGGGACTGTGTTGCAAAAAGTAGCAGAGAAAAAAAGCAGGAAACAAGTTTGAAGCCATGAAATTATAAGAAATTAGACTGATGGGAAGATTCTGATTTCCAAAGATTCTGACTTTTGATGTGGGGAGAGCCCACAGGACCTGGATCTCATTTGTTTTAAATCATGGAGGAGATATCTGTTGCACTCTGCCCACTGACTTGGGGACAATCCTCACACTTGTGCCTTACACAAAGAGCAGATCTGTAGAATCAGGCCATGCTCACAAATGACATTTTCCCCCACAATTTTCTGTCATTCTGCCCTGTGTCATGCCACAGGGAGTCACCCAGGACATTTGTACCTGTTTTTCAGGAGTTCCTCATAGGCTCGTACCCATTCAGAGATGTGCACACAGCAGCAAATGTACTTAGAAGTATTTCTGAACCTAAATAATGCATCTGTGGTGGAGGCAAACAAAGTTTGTCAGCAGAGGAGGTTTGTCAGCATATTCTCTCCCAATGAACAGTGCTCCTTGCCCAAGATGCCAAATTATTCAAATAAAAAGGGTTGATGAAACTGGTACGCTGCTCTACTTCAGTACTTCTAAAAATTCTTCCGTTGCCTGGAACAAACTCTGTTGTTTTGTTTGCAATGTCAGTTAGGTTAAGGAAAATTAACATGAAAAATATTACAGAATTAGAAGAAAAATTAAATCCTCTTCTCCTTAGTGAATGTGTGGAATTTTGGCATCTAAAAATATTGGCTATTTAACATTTAGTCTTGACTTGAGATAGGAATGCTTTTTAAAAATGTCATATTTACACATGGAATGGAAAAAACATTTCCTGCCTTGATCTAAATTGTGAGTTATGTGTACGGAAATTTTGTGGGTACTTTTGTGGATTCTCTCTCCATTAGGGCTTGTACACAGCTTTGAAATTACATCATGGGCTGCACTTGGCACAGACTAAACTAGTCCCAGGAAAACAAATGCTACTGGACCATCTGAAGATTTTATAAAGTGATAAAATGCCCCTGGAGGGACAATGAGTCTTGAGAAAATTCATTTCTACTAAGATTTCAAAGTCAGACTACCAGAAAATAACCTCCAGTCCTCTGAACTCTGAGATTTTCATTCTCTTTCTGATGTTTATGCGCACAAATAATTTTTGACCATGCTGAGACCAAATATTCTCTTAGTCTACTTACTGCATTCCCCTAGATGCCTGTTTTATTTCTTTGTTTACAATGAAAGGTGAAAATTTGAAGTATAAATCATTTGCTGACCTAGTACATGATGATGGGATTCTTATTAGATGGTTTACAGATAAGCATAGGCACCTATCTGGACAAAATAGGGTCATCTCAAGGATAACCATCAGGGCTTGTACATCAAGAGAGTCCAGATAAAGATAAGTGTGCTTGTGGAGACACCCACAGTAAGTGCAACCTGTGTGGCAGAGAGGGGAAATTTGTTGCTGAATTTTGCACAAGTTGGACAGTGGTGCAGAAAACAGATTTTTCTGTGTCCCAAGGAGGAATAATGACAGCAACTGAGCTGCTGGTTCATGCAGATGTGCTCTTGTATTGCAAGGTCACTGCAGGATAGACCGAAAGGCTAGATATTGCTGAGGGAAAACGCTGTGAATGACCAGCAGCCCAGGAGGTCAGAAGTGGGGCTTGCAGCCATCTCTCTGTAACCAGGAGATTGCATGAAAAGCTTTTGAATAAGAGCCTTCTTTCCTGCCAGAGTCTTAGACTTTGCCTTGACTAGGATCCGAAGGCATTGTTTGAACATGCTAGCTCACACTTCTTGATTAAAAGCTTTGAGGTGAAGCCTTAGTTTCATTTAAAGTTAATGGCAAAATTCTCACTGACTTTTCTGGAACTAGGATGCAATGTCTTTTAGTGAACAAATCCATGTTTCTTACTTGTCCACACTAGATAGACTATTAAATCAGGACTGTGATTTTATAGGATGTGTTGTCCAGTTTCACTGATGTGTGTTTTTAAATTTTAAACTCCTTTCTTTTTCCAAGGCATGAAGGTCACATCCATCCTCGAACCTCCTACCCTAATAAGCATGTATGTCAATTAAAAAAAAAAACTTAAAAAATCAATAAAATAGGCAAAACCTCTGTCAGATGTATGAAGTCTTGCTCTTCTGTCTTAAAATGATTGGGACAGATTTACAGTAACTGATGGCTTGTTGTTATCAAGCCCCATATTGCCACTGATATTCAGTAAGCCATTAAAACCAGTTCAGGGAGTGGGGTACATGGCAGATTTTACCCTGAAGAACTGGGAAACTGTAATGACATCCACCTAAACAAGGACACCAAAGACAAATAAAGGATTTTAATTCAGAAAGTACCATAACACGATGTTCATAACTCAGTCAGGAGGCAATCAAATGTGTGGTGAATATTTGAAATCTGCTGACACAGACATACATCTGGCTGAAATCCTGCAGGAAAGAGACCTGGATAATGCTCTGTGTGATATTTTAACATTTCTAAACTATGAAAGTGATCACCTTGCACAAAAAAGTGCTTCTAAAAGAACAGCTGCAGACAAAATAATGGTATGTATTTAAGGTGAAAAGTAGAAAATGAGGCTGAGCAAAATCCTAAACTGCACTGGGGGTGGGGAGATTCCCCTTCCCTCTCTATGGGCTAGGACCCAGTTTTGACCAAGGGAAACTAATAGTTTATATATTTTTGGTGCTAATAAAGGAAGATCCATGTTATTTCATGTGATGCTACCATGAAATTATTGGGTGGAAGTGAGCAAAAGGCCAGCAGGGAAGGCAGCCAGTGCCAAGGTGCTGTGGAAACTCAGCTCCATGCATCCTGCTAGCCAGGGGTAAAAGTCATCCCCTGCAGTTACTGTTTAACAGTGTCCAAGAGGGAATGTGAACCACACAGAGAAATCCCCTCTTCAAATCAAAGCCTGGTGTGAGGCCAAAAAATGCCTCTCCCATTTTATAAAAGGTGAAGGGAACCAAACAAAAATAAACATCAGCTTGGGAGCGCTCTGCATCCCTCCACCCGCGGTCTCCAGATGCTCGTGGGCCTGAGTCACGCACGCCAGGGTGGATACTGTGGAAAAGCCAAGCAACGTCTCGGTGGAGCTGGAAGGTGTCTGGGTTTGGTTTTTGTGATCCCTGCAGCTCATTTAGCATGAGAGTCCCTCTGAGGTAGGCGGTGTGACACAGTCCAGAACTGGAAGGTTTCTGCGCAGATGAGGCCTGCAGGTCTGTGGTGGATCATCTGGCAGGAAGAGAGGTTGGATGTTACAGGGGAAAGATTGAACCCCACATGGGGCTTGAGAGGAAGGAGAAGGGGCTTTTCCCTGAGTACTGAGAAACACTGGCAGCTCCCACCTCTGGACAAAGCTGCCCTGTCTGACAGGGCCTGGTCTGTCTGTTGCAGCTTGGCAAAACTTTCCTTGGAAAGCCCCTTTTCCTTCCTCCCACTTTTTTCTATTTAACAGGAGCATTTTTTGAAATGAGGGATGCTCATGTTAGCATCCCCCTTCAGACAAAGGGAGACCCCTTTCCTGCCATCAGGACCAGGCTGCCCAGGGAGCGCCTCTCAGCTCCTCCATCCCTTCCCCCTTCACTTTTTTGTTGCCATTCCCAGAAAGGAAAGTGAATTTTTGAGAGTGTCAGAATAGTGTAAATGCTGATATATAGGCCACAGTTGTTCGAGGGCCTTTTGAGAGACAAACCCCTCCCCTCTCCTCTGTTCCCTTCAAGTTGGGAATGATTCATCAGCTGGCCTTTGGCAAGAAAAGAGCCCTGCCCTGGGTCCCAGGCCTTTGACCCGGGTGAAGAGAGGGGTCAGGCCACGAGCAACTGTGCAAGCGCCGCTCGGCAGCCCCGGCTCTGGGAGACACAAGGGAGAGGGGAGGCAAAGAATGGAGTGGGACGGTGGGAAAAAGTGGGAATTTATAAAAGTTAAGAGTATATTTCTAAGAGTCTCAGCGGATCAGCTGACAACTGGGGTCAGGGGTCATATTTATGCTTGATTCCCTGGGCATGTTACAGTAACATCTGCTTGTTAAGGGTCTGTGGGGACCAAATGCTCCTGACCTTTGCCTAGGGAAGGGGACAAACCAGGAGATTAGGGGTGTTCATATTAATGTTTGTGTTTGACTTGAAGGTTTCCCCTTATCTGAGCCTGGTTTGTCAGTTTTGCCAAAATTCTTTTATGCTCTAACCCAAATAAACAGGTCAGCCATGCCAACGGTTTGGGGTCACGAGGTGTTGGACGTCACTTGGCTCTTAAAAAGGAGAGTAGGAAGGGTGGAAACCTTGCTCTGGGAGGTGAGGCTCGGTCCACCCTCTGGTCTGGGCACACTTGTCAGTCATGAACATCTGCAGCAAGCCCCTGGTCCCTGCATCTTTATTTAGTAATGACAAAAGCAAATGCCAAGATGTAACCAGAAGCTGACAGAAAGGATAGGGCCTCGCTTGAACTTCTGTGGTAGATTTTGTGACCAAAAAAACCCATGTGTGGAAATTCCTTATTGTGTACAGGAGGACTTAATGCCCCCTCACAGCTGTGTTTGAATTTCTCTTTGGGGAATCGATAACCAGAAATGACATCACTTTATGAACTATAATCCCAGAGCTACAAAGACCTTCCTCCAACTGTGTGGAACCAGAGGAAGGTGTTCTACAGGCCTTTTACTAACAAAAGTCTCCTTTTTTCCCTCCACTAATTAAAAAGAGGTTGGTTTTTAGGCAGCAGGAAAATAAGGATAAATAAGCAGTTGTGGATATTTTTCCCCACACCAGAGCTTTGGGGAGGCAGATTTAGATAAAAGATTTTATTTTTATGTTTATGTCATTGAACAAGGGACAAAAAATACTGCTTCATTTAAAGGGGACAGAAAACCACCTTGCCTAACAATGGGCATTGAACAGTTTTAGTGCATTAAGAAGCTCCTTTTGGTACCTGTCTTCCATCCCAGCCATTTATGAGGTTCAGTCCATGACTGTGAGTATCCAGGAACTTGCAGCAAGTGGCTGCATTTCTGGACCTGGGAAAATAGGAATGTTGATTTTTAGCTTGTTTACAGACACTGTTTGTGACATTTGTGGTATTTCACTTCTGTCCAAAGTTAGCCTTAGCTCAAACCCCAGAGACCACGTTAAGTTTAATTTTGTCTAAAAAAAGCCTCAACCCTGGAAACTTTTTGTTTGTAGGAGTGTATTTTGTCTATTTTTATCCAGCAGCAGCTACAAGTTATCTCATATCGTGCTGTCACTTGTGCTGCCCTATCCTTGAGCCCAAAGTCAGCAACAGTTAAATTTGTATTGTGCAACCCAGTTTTAAATGTATAAAAGAGGAAGAAAATCCAAGAAAACACACAGGGACTGGTTCAAAACGGAGAACCTGGCTGAGGTCCAGGAGCTGGAGGAGAGCTGAAGCAAACTGGATCTAGGTGATCCGTGGTAGTTTAAAGATGGGGTCTTGAAGTGGGTAGACCGATGAAGGAGAGGAATGTAGACCATTCAAATCCACCTTTGTGATTATAAATAATAAAAAATTTCATTCGGAAGTGCATTCTGCCAAACTTCACAATAAACCTCCTAGCAGGTCATTGAAATTCTCTTAATCAGGGTCAGAACCCACAAGCTGGGGTCTGCCCTGTGAGTTCAGTGGGAAAAATATTCTTCTTTCCAAATGGTCTTTTTTTCCTCTTTCCTTTTCTCTTTCAGTTGGAAGGGACCTCCACATAAACATGCAGAGCAATTTTCCAGTACATTAACCCGGGAGGGGGGAATCCTTACTAGCAATGCAACGGGTAGCCTAAAAAAAAAATAAAAATGGAGCAACCGGGTGAGCAGAAGATGGATGAGCCTGGGATATAAGACAGGGTAGTTTTTCCACTGTCCTGCCCTATACACCTAGGACAAAGACTTCATTGAGTGAGATGCTTGACATCAGCCTCATAAACTAGTAGTTGGTCACAAAAGGTCTGACACTTGAAAGTACCAGTCCCTGCCCTCTTTGCATTGCAGCTGCACAGAGGGGTTGGGTCTAACAGTTGTGCCCCTTTGTCATCCCCTGGGACAAGAGGTGAAGATAAATAGTGTTGACTTTAATGCAGTCACACAATTTTGCCTTTTCCCAAAAGACAACATTTCCTCCCAGGCCTTACTTTATTACCTCGAGCAGCTAGAACCACCTTCCTTCCCCTGCGGGTGGGGACAGGCCAGAGGTAGAAGAGGGCAAAGGGAAAAGAGATGAAACCCAAGCCTTGGTACCTCTTTCCCAGCAACGAGGTGGGATGTAATTTTTCCCTGCTTTGTTATGGTGGCTTTATTCTCTTTCTCGTGGGATAGCTGGAAATGGCCTGAAAAGCTTGGAAAGAAACTGAAAAATGTATGAATTAAAACCCCACCACCTCTTAAAAAATTAAATACTCCCACAAGATCTACACCAGGCAGAAGGCTTGAATTTTCTGTGGCAATTTCCTGGAGAAAACTTGTGAGAATGTGTCTGCAAGCAATTGCCTTGCAAAATGGTCATTCATTAGTTCCTTTGTTGTCTTGTAACCAGAACCATAAGTATTTCACCTGGAAATGTAGATAGAATCAAAACATTTGTTGGAGGCAGTTTTTAAATAGCAGCATCTTTACCACTGCAGACAGCAATGGGGGAAATTTAGGAACAGGGAGACTTCTGCTCACATTTGAACTTGGTAGGCCATAGCCAAGTTCAACTGTTTAGGATATTCTGTCTGGAATTAAGCTCCCTGGCTGTGGAATGCCCCTTTGGATGTGTCTGTGTCCTCCTGTACCATGACTCACTCCTCCAACAATGAGCAGAACATCCCAAGTCATTCGTATTTGTCCAGCTTGACCCTTCCCTTTCCTTCTCTGCGGTGGACTGGTGGTAACGACACCACAGAGGATGAATGAGCTAATTAAAAATGTATTAAGGGGAATTCTACACTTGGAAGAAAAATAAATGTTAGACCTGGGACATGAGGGCTGTGGAGAAACAAAATAATCTGGCCTATGATCTATGCTAGATTGCTTTCAGTGTTTAAGTCAGACTGGCTCAATCTGAACTAGGCATCTCCCCAGTGCAAAAAGGCAAAAGCTAGGAGCACCTGTAGCTGTTTTTTGTACAGAAATATGTGGAAAGAAAGCCTCAAGAAAAGGTCCCTCCTGACTATGATTGCCTCCATTTTCTGAGGTAACAATATTTTTTAGTTTTTCAGGCCTTGTTGCCTAGTTGAGTTTGTTTCTTGGCTTTTCGTTGACCTGTGATCTTGGACTGACTTGAAAGGCTGCCTTGTCTGCCTAAAGAGTGGGGTTTGTGTCTGTTTAATAAGTTGTCGGCAAATCTAAGAAAATAAAGACAGCGAGTTCTCTCGGGCTGTTTTGAGTTCTATCAGCCCTTAAGACTTGGAAACTAAACAGAAGATGAGAGATCTTGTATTTGAAAAATAAATTCAGTTCTGTAAGATATGAGGGATAGGCAGGAAAAGAGGCTTTTTTGGCCTCAGCTTTGTCCTCTGCAAATGTTATAACTGAGGACCCCATCACTGTGTTATGCATTTCAATAGAAAGAAAAAAAGAATGCCCAGTGGATTTGACAATTTCTGGCAGCAAAAGCAGTCCTGGGCAAAACTGCTAACCCCAAGGAGCCAATGAAAAAGTCCAATTGACTCTGATGGGACAGAACCTGTCCCCTGGGAACAGTCCTGGCCAATTTGGCCAGGGACTAACTTCTTGCTTTCCCAAGTCACCCCAGCAAACACTACCCACTTCTGTCTGTGCCTGCATTTTTCAGTGATCCTCCTGAGCACTGAGTGACCTAATTTCTGGGGCACTGAGCATCATCTAAAGTCAAAGGCTGCTGAGGGTGTTCTTTGCTCACTCACACTTCCAGAAATCAATTGAGATTTATTTCACAGTCAGCAAAATCAACTCAGGCTAGTAAAGTCTGATTTTCAAAGCTGTTTGAAGTCAGCTGAAATTAGGGGCTAAAGCAGCTTAGAAAACCAGCTGGCACCTATGTAAGTATCTTTAAAAATCTGACTCCATCTCCTTATACTTAGCATTTTATTTTTTTCCCAGGGTGCCCATAGTTCCATGACCTCACTGAAAGGAAAGGCACTAAAATTATACAGCAGGTCCTTAACGTACACAGACACGCTGCAGTGTATGTAAATGTGTGTCTGAGGTCTGCAAAGAGGTTGAGCCTTTCACTGGGCTGAGGGCCAAGTAGGTGCTGGAATTAGAGCAGAGTAAAGATTATGTCTGTGAGGTGGGGGAGGCACTGAATCATTTAGGGGGCTTTAATGCACCTCTTCAGTCACATTGTGGGGCTGTGCAGAGATCCCTGCCTCACTGGGTGCACATTTCCCCCCATACAAGTGGAGCCAGCCCCTTGGAAGGGGCAATCCTTTAGCCTGACAGGATTATCTGATCTGCACAGAAGCATGTACAGAAAGTTGGTGATATGATCTTCCTTTCATCCTCACCTAACTTGTCTCTACAACCCCTGTGGGGATGTGCTGCCTAATGTGCAGAGAGATCCTAGGCTCTAAATCATGGCCAGGATAAGAAAGGTTTCCTTGCCTTCCCCCTTCTTCTCTCCCTGCTCTCCAAATGCTATTATTGTGTTATTTTTCAACAGTTTAAGAAATTTTTCAGTAGCAAAATTGAAGAACTTGGGCAGACCCCCTTGTTCAAGCAGAGTAAAATGGTCCCAAGCAGCCAAAACAAGAGTCCTCTCTCACAGAGGTGTCTTTGTGCAATATAAAACTAGCAGAGCTGGGTCTGTGCCACCTTTTCCTTGCCCTGTGAAAAGTGGAGGGCTGAGAGCATGGCTGAAAAAGGCTCAGGACATTCTCACAGTCGGGGCTGGCAGGACTTGTGGTAAGGCTGTTCCAGCTGGCTGGGATCAGAGCATCCCTAGGGGTGTGACAGATTCCCCCAAGAATGAACAAGCAGACTGAGGAACATGAAGATGTGTCTCCTTTCTCCCACTCCCTGCTGGGATCCCAATCCCAGGTCAAAACCAGCTTGTTTCAGCCTAAAAAAATAGCCTTTTGATATTCCTTCCAGAGCCAGTGTTTCTATAGGAGCTATTTAAAACATTGCAAGTTTCTGCTATGAAGATTTTCCTTCTGTTTGCCTGGGGAAAATTACTGATACTGAGCTTAAATAGGCATCCTCCTCCATACAATTCTTTTCTCTAAACAAATTAGCATACGTTGGAAAACTGTCTTGGAAAGGAGACAAATAATGACTCGATCAGAGCTGTTTATGTTGGCTGAACATTATGACACTGGGAAAGTCCAACACTGGTCAATACTTTTTTTTTTTCTTGGGAATTGACAGTAATAGCTTACTCAGAAGAAATGCAGCATCTTGCATATTACCAATACCAAGCCTGGAGCTGCTGGCAGAGCCTTCTGTTATTTTAAGGATGTTTTACTGTAATTTTTCATTTTAAGGAGTTGCTTGATTGCATTATTTCCAGTATGTGCTTTATTCCAAAGAAGCAGCTAGGATTCTTCCCAGTACACAGCTGTCTTGGCACTGTGAACCCTTTCCCTGAATTGTTGCCTTGTAAAAAGTCTCATTGATTTTGAAGTTTTCTGACTTACATTTAAGGCTTAACTGTCTGAGGTCCAACACACCTAACCAATTTTCTTTTACTTCATATTATATGCTCAGCTATCAAGTGGAATTGACTATAGTGGTTGTAACACCATGACAGATGGGGAGAGTGGCCCAACACCTTGTGCAGGACAGTGGGAGTGTCCTGTCCTTCACTGCAACCAGATCCCCACCACGTGTGGGTTCTCCCAGAGCTGACATCTGCAGCACACATATAAGGAACACAAAATATTTGGGGGATAAAATAAAAAAAAAAAAAAAAAAGAAAAAAGAAAATTACTTCTGATGGGGATTTTGAACGGTGAAATATTTTGGCTACCTCATAAACTGACTGCAAATGGAAAGGCAAAAATAGCTAAAGGGAATTTCAAAATTTAATTTTTTAAAATTGCCTTACCTATAAAAATATACTTTTCAAGGCTTCATGTGGAATTTCTTTAAAATTTGCAGAGTTCAGGACATTTCAAAGAAAGGTGTTAACATTTGAATCCCTTTTTTCGCAGATGGTGAGACAAAAATATTCCTCACATTCACCCTATAGAATGATCTCTGTCATTTAACAAATCCTGACCTTGGTAGGACCACTCTGCGCAGTCTGGGAAGAAAAGCCATAGAAGCCATTAGGGCCTTCTGGATTTTAGTTTATTCTCCACAGCAATGGAAAGGAGTTGGAAACATCTTCTGGAGTCAACTAAGTTGAGATGGCAACGTGTATTGACAATACACATTTAAACATGCTTCTAACTTTAAGAGCAGAGTAGTTTTCCTGAAATAATCCAAGAGTGCTCTGTGTTTAAAGTTAGATGCTTATTTAAATGGGTAGCTAAATCAAGATATTATTAACTTCTTGTATCAAGACAAGCAAAGCTCTAAAAGAAGCATCTCCAACTTGAAATGAGAAGTTTTTTTTTTTTTTTTAAGAAGTACCAGGCAGAGAATAATGTTCTGTTAAAACTAGCTTTCCTGTTGAAGCTGCAAAGAAAAACATCCTAATTTTATGGGCCTGTGAAAAAATAAAATATTGTTCATTTGAAACTGGATTTTTTTCTAAGTAGATAAAAAATAATGGCCATCTTTAAAGAAAACTTATTGGATCAAAAAGACTAAAAAAAAGAAGAAAGAATAAAATGTCTGGAGTCATATTGATCCTTAAGAAAAACTTGGATTGGACTATAGCTCAATTTAAAAGCTGCCAACACCTGAAGAAAATACATTTTCATCCTGAAAGCTTGTGTGCTTCATTTCTAACCCATTTGTTAGTCCAATAAAAGGTTGCACTTTAACTATCTTGACTCACTTGAGAATAATTGGCATTTCTTTCATTTTATGGCATCATTTAAGTTTAAGAATGGATTATTTGCTTGCATATTCCTGCCTTTTGCTGCTGCTGATGGATGAATTCCTACTCAGCAGGAACTCTCCAATTTCTCTTTTTGAGCTATATACTGTGCAGCTACTGTGAAATCTTCTATTAGGCTGAAACCCAGCCCGGTGCAACGGGCTGGAAAAAGGGCCTTGCCATGACTCCTGCCCTGCAGCAAGGTGCTCAAGGGGGCTGAAATGTTGGGTTACAGGTCAAACACAAGGTTGCGTACTCCAGGGAATTAAAATAAGCCAAACCGGGAAGCAGGCATGGTGATGCGGGGAGAAAGATATTGCTGCAACACCAAAAGATAAAAAAAAAAAAAAAAAAGAATAAAAAAGAAAAAATAAGTCCCCTGTATATGTGTGCATTCTGACCCCCAGATAGCAATGGATTAATCCCTCCAGGGTTTGGCTACCCTATGGATTAGCCTTGTGGAGCATCGCTCCCAGCTCCAGGGAGTAGCTGTGAACAGGCTCTCAGAGCCCTGTGCATCCACTGGCTGAGGGATATAAATTCCACCTTCCTTTTACACAGTCCAGGCTTGGTTTTTATGTGAAAAAAGTAGGGATTTTGCCCTTAGTGAGTTCTTGCTTGCCGCACACAAAATGTTCTGTGTGAGGGAATTCTCTCTATCAAAGGAGAGCCATTTTCATCCTGATTTGTGTCTGAAACATGAAAACAACATAACAGCTGCATGCTGCATTGAATAAAGAACATACACATGCATTTAAATCACTTATATCTTACTTTTTTATGATGCAATTGTGAATTATGTTCTTTTTGCATCTGTAATTAGAGGGCAGAACAGATGGTGAAGGCTCCGTTTAAAGTGATGTGTCCATTAAAATAACCTATGCTGCCAAATGATTGCTCACTATAACAGGGTGCTCATTCACCAGAGCAGGCTTCTTGCTCTGTGGAAATACGTTGGGAAGGCCTCTGGACTTGACAAAATATTTTTTTAATTTTAGGGTTTCCCTATAAAAAGATTGCCTGTACAGGGTTAGCGCTAAACCGTCAAAGCATATGTTTGACGGTGTCTTTGTAATTTTGAGATGACCTTGTTTGTAATGAAAGGATGGTTGTAAATAAATATAGAGGGAAAGAAAAATGCAAGGAAAACCAGCATACATTAATTTCCTTTAAGGCATAAGTATTTTGTGTTTTTTAACTAATTCCCAGGGTTGTCCTAGCCAATCAGGAGCAGGGAGAGACCTATTCCCAGGATAGGATCTGTCCTGAACTCAATGCAGAAGTGATTTAGGTCCATGGCTGAAGTTCTGTAGAAATATTTACACTGATCAGAGCAGTCACACGTGATGGTTACATGAAAAGTAGGATTTCTGAGTGTGATAGTGAAGGTAAACACTGAAACTGTCCCTTTCTCTTCCTATCCTCTTCTTGGGAAATCGTTTCACATAAAGAGAATGGGAAAATAAAAGATCCAATTTTAATCAGTTTTCCTCTTAGTGTGAGAACAGGTGGAGAACTCACTGTTAAAAAATGTCATCTTAAGGAATAAAACCTTTGAGCATTGGAGTGAAGCCAGCTTTGGCCAGTTGTGATTGCAGTGTACTGCCAAAGTCAGCTGGGGAGCCTGTGAAAGCCTGGTCATCAGTCTTAATCCAAGTTCTTAGTCCAGATGTATTTTAATAATATAATTCGGTTTTATGAGTGCATGTGTGTGTTCTCAACAGGGAGGTCAATGACTGAGTGGAAAATGAGATTTTTTTTTTTAACAGATACTCCTCCAATTGAGCATAATGCTATAACAAGATAATAAGAATGGCCAAGTTTCTGCAGCACTGCTAATTTCAGCTCTGAGATGGAGAATGTTCGTCAAGATCGTCCTGCAGCCCACCTGATGAACCCTGGAACGTAACCACGGTGTGAGGATGCAACCTAAACCCACAAGTCCTTTTACTCAACCCACCTAAAGAATATTAATTGGTATATGGACCAGACAGCTTAAGATGGTTTAGGATAATTTATTGTGGGGATAGCAAGACAAAGTCTTTGGTGCTTCAAATGAGTAAAAAATATGTGACATGAAGAAGGCTATTTCCATTCAACATGGGAAGGCAGCTGAATGCTTTGCATGCTGACATGTGATTTTGATTTGTGGGCACCAGTCAAGAGTTAAACTGCCCCATGGCACTGTGAGGCTTTGCTGGGCAGAGGAGCCAGAACTTGTGGAGTTGCCTGGCTCAGGAAATTCCTGGGAAGCACAACACTCAGAGACACATTGATTGCTGGGATGATACATGGGTCCCTAACGTAGGGAACAGCTAACAGCTGAGCAGATTACATCACAGCCTGAGAAGAAAACAAATTGTGGTGGCTAAACACAATCTTTTTAATTGACGTTTGCGTTATGTTCTGTATAAATATATTTTTGAGGGGAGGGGATTCTGTCAGCACTTGAGCAGTTTCACATGCTGCTGTTTGTACTCTCTGGGCTGCAGAGCAGCTCTGCAGTGATCAGTGGATCTCAGGGTGGATCTGGTATTCTGAGCAGGATTTGGACAAACTCCTTTTTTTTCAGCATAGCTAAGACTGTTGTGTTTCCATACCTGCCATTGATCATCCTTTCCCAATTATTGTAACATGAGAAGCACACATGGTTTCCAGACTGCACTTCTGATCTCCTCTAGTCCACAGCTGTTTGCTTAATGAATGCTTGTGGCTTGTTTCCCTTTCTCTGGAATTAAAAAAAAAGAAAAAAAAAAAGAGGAAGAGGGGAGGGGGAGGGCTTAGATCAGAAAAGAATTTCCTAATTTAAATGTTGATTATGAAATAAGTGGACAACAAGGTACTGTCCAGGTTACACTCCAATGAGATCAAAAGTACCTTTATGAGCCTGCTTACTCCAGAACTGAAATGAGTTTGTGCACGTGAGATGAGACCATCAGCCCTTAAATAAGTGCATGGGGAGGTGATGAGTGACATGCTTTCATGGAAGACAGTTTTCAGGACAAAAACACCCCTTTTTGGAATAAGCACACTCCAGAAAATTAAAACAGGACAAAGACAACATCAGTGCAAAACTGCCAGCAGCCTGAGATGTTCTGCCAGGGTAGAAAACAAATGATGGGCACAAACTGTGTAAGGCACTGTGTTAGGATAGCAATAATCCTTAATGGCAATTGTAAAATGATGCATTGCATTTGGCTACAGAAAGGAAAATGCAAATTGATTCTTTTTGTTTACATTTAAGTGCTTATCAAAGTCTGTAGGTAGACCTACACTTATGCTCATCTGTCAGACCAAAGGAATCTAGTTTACTTTCATAAATGTAAAAGAATTTCCTTTGTCTTTTTATTTTTTTTTCTTGCAGTCTGTGTGTGTGTGCTTTTGTCAAACACCCCCACCCCTGGTCCCCTTTTGCTCCCTCCCTTTCATTTCCAATCCAGACAGTGTTTTTAAGTCTGGTCTCTTCATATTCCCCTGTTGACACACCTCTGAGCCAAGCTGATGGACAAAACGAGTCTGAAGCCTTTCAGAAATGATACACAGGAATTAGTGCTGATATGCACGGAAGGGGAGCTCTACTTTTGTTTCTTCAATGGCCGGGGAAACTGATCCAGGACAAACTTTGGAAATCTATTACAGCCATCTGATGCAAAGTGATTTTTAGCTTTCTATCACCTTTGACACTTGAACACTGGCATAACTTTTGTACTACTGTGGTCCTTGCCAAGGGCAGTTCATCAGATAGCAGGGATTAGGGACAAGTGAGCTAGTTCAGCTGGAATTCCTGCCCAGCTCCCCTTTCACCTCTGTGGCCTATTCTGTGATATGTACTAAATCTGAACCATATACATTACATTCTACTATCACCATCCTGTGTAACTCCTCTTTAATCTCTTGCTGCCATTGAATAGTGTGGAGCCAGGACTTCTAAATTTCACGACGCCATCGAATTCCGTGGGGGAAATCTGGGCTGCATTGAAGTCAACAGCAAACCTCTCATGGGTGGTCAGCTTTTTACTCAGAGCCTCCACTTCCACTTTTTTCAAAAGGAGAAAAGCTGATTTCAAGCCACCTAGAAATTTTGTTGAACGATTTTGGAGGGTCAAAATGCAGCTTTTAAGAAAAATCACTCATTTTAGAGCAAAATGTTCTTTCTAATGATATTTGATTTTGTAAAAAAAAGCAATGAATTATTTCAGCAATGTTGAAGTATCATGTGTCTATACTAAAGCATGGATTTTTTTTCATTTCAAGTGAGTTTTACGAGAGAAAATTCAGTATTTATTGTGCAATTCTCTCAAGTTTAAAATATCACCATGGAATGAATACTCTGATGTTACACAGATGAAATGCTGTGTTTTGACTCATAATAAAAGTTTATTTTGAAATCTCAGGTCATGTTAAAACTGCTTTGAAAGGGGAAAAAAAACCATAAAATAGCACTCCTTCCTAAGTATGGAAAATCTTCCTACTCAAATCCATGTATTTTTTTATACTTTTTTCACAAATTTATGCAATGCATTCAAATGGGCTCCTCCTTCAATTTGGGAACACCACAGGAAAATAGCAACCACTGTGGAGATTATTTCTTTACAGACTTAACTTTGATCATAATATTGGTGAGATCTCACCAGTGTTTCAAGTCCACATATTTTCTAGTTTCTCTCATTGAGCTCTCTCTCTTTCTGAGTGCTGCTTCCTAATGAAATGTATCCTTAAGGAGTGATCCATGTACCTGCTGACAATGAGGAAGATAAACATGGATTCATAAAGACACCATGTGAGGCAAAATTGTCAATTTGCTGATATAAAAAAAAAAAAAAATCAGATAAAAGATACTCAAGCATAATATGTCCGCAAAAATACATAAATTGACTTCTGCTAAATACACCACTCATTAGAAGAACTGAGGAATACAAAGTGTTGCTTGTAATAGGAAATAGGTATCTTTAATCAAAAGTTAATTGATCTGTATGCCATATTTTTCTTCTGCTCTTTCTCTAACTTCAGACAAGGATGTATCAATTTTTCAATATGTCATGTTGGTTCTTGGGACTGATCCTCATCAGAGATTCATTGGTTTAAGTCTGAAGCAACTCCATTAATTTCTAGAGGGAATTTAGCCTGTTGCATCTGGCTCACATCTTTCCCTTTCATTCAATTAGTGTTTGGCACAAACATACAGCTACTTAAAAGCTTTCGATCTGGTTGGGAAAAATCCTTGTGGCAAAAGACAACAGAAAGAGCAATCCAGTGACCTGCAAGCTTAGGTGACTGAAGCCAGATGTGCTCAGCTGCTCAGTGGTCTTAAAGACACTTGTTAGGCAAGGCAGAGGCAGAACAGCATCTAACACTGCAGGAACCTTTCATGTTGCTTTGATGAAAACACTTCAGTGTGGATCTTAAATCTAGATTTTTCTAATGTCCCCAGGAGGAATGACCTGGGACAGCCAGACAATTATGGTACAGCATTTGTTGCACATATTAAAAAGATGATGCAGTAGAAAAGGGTCTTATAAATGTTGCTGTTACTAGTTGCAGGATTTTAGACAGGAGTTGGTTTGGCTTGAGGATAAAACATTAAATGAAGAATAAAAATTTTCACTGGGACAAACTTGGGGAGAGTTCAACATCCTGGTCACTGTCACAGCAAGGGGTTAATAGGACATTGATGGGAATTGGATTAGGACCAGGATAAAAAAAAAAGAAAGGAAAAATTGTGAAAAATTGTGATAATTTCTGCAATTCTAGACGGACATTCATAAATACTGAGCAGAACAGGGCACATATTATTGAGCACATCCAACACATATGTTTGCCAGTGTGTCATAATCCTGACCTAGAAGACTGTATTTATACACAGTCTTTCTGTATTTCTGTGAAATTACCATAAAACAAGCAGTTTTTCACAGTGTGCATGCTTTCAAAATTAGAGACATTATTTTGCCTGAGCTTTCTGTTGATATAAACTGGATTCAGATCTGTGATCAAGTGTTAAAGAGCTTTATAGCTCATATATAGCTATTCAATTCATCCAGCCCTGATCAGAATATGGTGCAATCTAAGGAGAAATGGTGGTTTTATCATTAATGTTGGTTGGGATGAAAAAGGGTGATGCAATCTGTAACAGGTCTTCTTTTCACAACGCACGTGCCAAACAAAAACAAAAATACAAAACTCAGCACATTATAAATGACATAGGAAATGAAAACTCCCAACCACTGTTCAAGGGAAATAGAGAAAAGAGAGAGATAAGCAATCATTACAGTGCATTCTTTTTCTGCTCAATAATATTAAGTTCAGGCAAAACTGGAAGAGTTCACATCCTCAGACAAGGAAAAATGTTTTTCATTCCCTTTAAATTCAATCTTTCATTCTTGTCTTCTTATTTATTTGACTTCTGAGACGTTATATTCATTCAGGTGCTAAGCTCCCACTGGGTTTGAAGTGGAATTAGCTTGGGATGTGGGAAGCAGGAAACTGTGAGCAATGCAAACCTCTGCACCAATCCCTATGAAACTAAATTAAGTAGTTGGCTCATCTCTTCTCACAGTGTCTTACTTTGCAATAGAACAAAGGGGCAAATTTAACCCTAATGTGAGAGGTCAAAACAGTTAGGAATTAAACCAATAGGAAAATTTCTCTTTATTTGACTAACAAGAGAAAGCCTTCTGTATAAACAGGCATTCTCCTCCTCTTCCTAATCTCTTAAACATCCGGCCAGGATTAGGGTCCTGTTGCACTAACTGCTATATAAACTCAGAACACAGAGCAGTTCCTCTGCAAAGGCTCTTTATTTTAAAGGCACACAAGGAAAAGGATGGAGTGAAAGGGATACTGTACACAAAAAAAGAATTAAGTTGGTGAGAAATCCTCCCAGATCCCAACTTTGGACAGAGCATTTTTGGGCAAAGTACTGCATCCAAATGTATGAACCTTAACAGCTGTTGATGTTTAAGAGAGAAATAAATGAACTTAAGGACCACCTTTGCTTCACAACTCTACTTTTTGGTACAGTTCAAACTTAATAAAGATTGCTGGTAATCCTAGCCTAGCAAGATGTAGATGCAAATACTTTATTATGGGTTTGTTTCACAGCATTAATGTGATCGCTAAATCTGAGAGCGGGAAAGACTTTTGGAAGTTTATCATCCTCTTGCTTGTTGATGTATGGATAGTCTATTAGGGTCCCCTGTTATCCATTTCTTCTGGCTTCAGGACACCAGCCAACAGAGATCTCAGAGCTTCCAATCTTTTATTTTGTGTCTGTGGTGACTTTCTCCTGCAGTGAGGCATTAGATCAACTCTGTCGTCAGCTTAGGGGAAATCCATCAGTTAGCATCAGCAGAGGAATGAAGAAGAATGACCTGGCAAGGAGCAAAGTAACCTCAAACTGGAGCCAAGAACTTGTCAGAGAGCATAACTGCATCACCCAGTTTTCTCTGGGTGATGAGAGAAAAAACATGGAGAGTGACTGCCATGGTGATCAGGACCCACACCCTCTCTTGCAAACAAACACCACCTTCAATAAGTGCCTTTTTAATGTGCATTGAGTCTTTGTGTAGGAAAAGGATGTGCAGTTGGCAAGTACAGAGCTGTAAGGGGATAGTTTGAACATGCTGATAAAACGTCTAGCTTTACTCCAGAGTTGACTTTATCATTTACCCAGGGATATTGTTAGTAGAAGATGATAGCCATGCTCCGACAAGAGACAGACAGTGAAATGTAGATGAACAAAACAGCCATTGTGGTAAATTCTATCCTGTTTGTGTGGTGACTTCTCTATCCATAATCACACAACTTTACAGGCAGAGATAAAACACAAAGCAGGTGGGGAGAGGGGTGGGGGTAAAGAAAGGGAAAAGAGAGCACACTGAGATCGAGGGGCTGTGGTAAGAAAGACAAACACTATCCCTGCTAAAGCGTCACCACTAAGAAAGGAAAAGAAAGAGAAAAGAGAAATAAATCTCCTGTGTCTGTGTCCTCAGGCAGAGGGGCAGCGGCTGGAGCAAGGGGGTGAGGTGTGCACTTTGGAAAATGAGGTTAGCTGGCTCACTCCTGCCAGATGGTCTGCAGGACTGGCTGGAGCATGGAGGCAACAAAAAGTCAACGCCATGAATGGAAAGAATGGCTTTCCTGCCCTCAGAAGAAGCTGTGGGGATTACTGAAATTAGAGCTGGACTCATGCTGCAAACAGTTTCCCCTGAGCGTTCACTTGCAGTGAAAGGAAAACAAATTTACACCCGTGTGTAACACGCCTCTTTTGTACTTGCCTTCCATGGGTCTCTCCACCCACTGAGCTTTATTTGTCTAATGAAGGCTTGAGGGCTGTGAATTTTAAGCTCCCATGTCTAACAATTCCTGGCTGAAGTGGTATACTTCAATGTATTTATTATTTCTGTTAGTTTAAATCAGTATAAAAAGTCCTATTCAAGAAATCTCAACATGGTTTTAATTGCAAATGAAGGACTGAAATTAAGCCTAAGGAAATGATGCTGGTTGGATTGGTGCTGCCTTCAGCAGAGTGATGCCACCAAGAATGTGGTGAGCCAGAGGAGGATCTTGGCACCACCTTTGCAGATGGGACCTAACTTTCACACCAGTGGCTAAAGACTTGATGAAATCATTTGCCAGGAAGGGTTTTTTGGTACATAGATAAACTAGGGAGGAGATTTTCCCTTGACCCTGCTAGACAAGCAGCAAAGAAGGTTAATTGATAACGGATAATCACTTTGCAGTCAGAAATATTGGTTCTAATCACTGTAGGGAGAAAGGGGAATGTTGAAATTTACCATTGCTAAATCCACCAGAGCCCTTGGACTCAAAGCTCTAAAAGTGAACAGGTCCATGCAATAATTTTTGAGTAGATGTGGAAAGTAAAAAAATTTTCTTAAACTCTCTAGGTAGAGAAAGTAACCACAGAGGTGGTTTTATTCTTCTGCTAAACACGTGCCATTAGAACCACGGAGATAAAATCTGATATCTCAGAATTCAGCAATACCATTTATCACATTTATCTCCAAAAATTTATCACATTTTTCATCCTGAAAGTGAACCAAGGCCTGGCAGCACCTCATGATTTCCCCCCTGGTCCTGGTGTCACAGAGCAAAAGCTCTTGAAAGCAAAATCTGAGCTTCCCCAGACTCAGCCAGTCAGGAAGGAGAGCCAATTTCTCCTCTATTAGACAGAGAATCACAGTGCAATTAAGACTGGTTATGACTCTTTATCTGTATATTATTAAAGGGACTCTGACTGCTTTTAGTTATAATGTGCTTGGAAGATATTTTTATTATGAGCTTCTACTCTCAGACATATTTTAAGTGAATGAGTTGCCTGACTCTATCCAAGGGCTGGGCTCAGTTTTTGGGGCTGTCTGTGTGAAGCTGGTGGCATGCCCTGAGCATCTCTCCATCTGGAAGAGTCACAGCTCATTCCACAAGGACCATCGAAGAGCCAAGAGATATCAACACATTTGTTTTCAACTGACAAAGGCCAAACTGGAACCACAGATTCAGTAGTTACAGTTTGCTACCAGTTGTTGGAATAATTTACCACTCTGTGCCACTTCATGCCCAGTTTTGAGTTAAGATATATTATTTTTTTGTGGTAACTTTTTGTGGTTCTGTTATTCCTGCTTTGACCTGTTAATATGAAAATGTCTGAACATTGAGGTGTGGGTGGAATCACATCTCCAGGGAACAGTGTGACCTTGTTGCTGAATCTTTAAAAAGACAGACTGACCAAAAAGTTGTGCAGGAAAATAATATACATTAGCAGGGAAATTGAGTACTTTAGTGACCTAATAGGTATTCTCCAACACTAACTTCTATGGATCCACAATAGGAAAATATTGATTTAATGAGCCAAAAGAAAAAAGGAAATTCTTGGGGAAGAGACGAATTTCATGATGATTCACTCCTTATTTTTCTTTTTTTGCTCATGAAGAAGATAGTTTGTAACCTGCATTTTGCAGGCAAACCCAGAAGCTATCATTTGTCAGCAAATAATAATGCATAGGGTGCATCCTTTTTCTTTATGAAAACAGCATAAATCTGAAATTCTTCCTCGCTGGAAAGAAATTTAATATTTAAAGGTAATTTGACCTGTACATGTGTGTGCCATGAATCTTTTATGTGACCTACAGCAAATGTATTTATATAGTATTATTCTGAGGATAGTTATCTCTTATTCATTTTCTGGGATATTATTTTTCTTTCTTTGACTAATGTACATTTGGCCTTCTCATTTCCCCACCCAGCCAGAACTGTGTTAACCTTCCTATTTATGTATTTTTTTCCTCTTTTTCAGGGTCTGGCAGCTAACACTGGATCACATGTGGCTAATATTATCATGGAATGGAGGTTTTTTTGCAAAAAATATAAGATATGCCATTTTCCCCCATCCCCTTATTTCTATTGTTGCTGTTATTACATAATTGCGTCAAGAGTGATGTGTCCAGTGAAGGGGAAAGCAGTGAGAGAGTGGGAAAGAACTATTTTTATTGTCTCACTTTAATTTCTGTCCCTTTGCAGAAAGCCTCTGAGGGATGTTCAGATGGTTTTGCTGGGTCCTGTGTTGTCTCTGATCCCCTTGGTAGAGGACAAACCCCTTAGACTGAAACTCTGAAAGGGGTCAGCACAATGGATAAATCCCCCTTGCACCCAATATTTAGCCATATTTGAAGGAAACTTGCAGGATTTCGGGGGCCTTGTCATATCTCTCAACAACAGTGAGTTTCAAATGCTGAAATCCTGTTCTGTAGGTCTGTTTACAGAGTCTTTGATTGACAAAATGACTTCGCTTGGGATGTCTGATGAGGCTACTGCCTCCAGCCGTGCCTCTTCTGCAAAGATATTTATACTGCTTGTCAGTCAGGCCCTGACACGCCATCATTTACAGCATTTTATGGTAAATCATCACCCATTGCAGCTGGTGTTCAAGCAGTGTGTGCTAAACTTCAGTGGTTTGGGAGGTGATTGGCTCCACAGCTCACAAATCTGTGGAAGGAGGAGCAGGATGGATATTTGGGACAGTAAACCCATCAGATGTCCCAAGTGGAGGTGTCTCTTCTCATCAGTCAAAACCTTCCATTGCAGCTTTGAGTTCAACTGATCTGACCTTTAATTGCTTTTAATCATGTGTGTTGGCCTCTTAGGTTTGTTACACTGGGCCAAAACACACAGAAATGACCACTGCTGGCTCCTCTGGTCCTCTGTGTGCTTTGGGAAATGTCCTGAGGAAAAAGACCATCAAAGAAGGAGCCACAGGCTGGATGCACAGTCCTGGAGAAGAGCAGGAGGAGCCACAGATGGACCTTTTCTTGTGGGCTGTCAGTAGCTGTTGTGCTTCAGTTTCTGTGTTTCAGGATATGTTAAAAATCTGAGCTTGGGAAAGAGGATTTTTCTATAGGTCATTATTACTTTTTTTTTTTCTGATGTCATGAAAATATAAACAGTTGTTATTAAATCCCGTTACTTAATACAAAACACAAGTTTTGGGAATAAACTATTTGGCAGCATTCTTCAAATACAGCACTGGCAGAAGCACAGAGAAAAAAATTATATCTATGTGTTGTCTGTATTGCTTGACACATTTTTGCTGGGAAAGCCAGCTTGGTTCAGACATGGTGTAATCACACCAGACCATTTGCCCTTTCTTTAGTCTCCCATTGACCTTCATAGCCCAGTGAATCTTAATTTTTAAGCTTAGGGAGAGATAGCCTGTTGCTTCAGGATGTTGCTTTCGGCCCCCAGTGGCACTAAATATATTGTTTAAAATCTCTTAGCACTGTAAATCACATTGTGTCTCTCATACAATTGAAGGTGAAGTTCTTAGAGGGCTGAGGAGGAAAGAAAGCAGGGGGAAATGGTAAATAAACATAAAAAATACCCCAAGAAAAAGCTGGGGAGCAAAATACAGAAGTGCATGTGTATAGACACATGGGCATAGCTGTATGTCTATTTGCCCACACACAAGGAAACATTGCTCAAAGCCCAATAGTCATTGAAAAATAAAGCAATTCAAGCACAAATATTCCATTCTATTAATGTGATGAAAATTAGCAAATGGGATTTATGACTGACACATTATTTGTCTGAATGATGTACTCTGGATTTATGTCTGGCAACATGAAGTAACTGTTTGCATGTGTATGTATAGAGTTTTGCTTTGTCTGTGTGTTTATTTTTCCTATTTTCACATGCAAAGATCTGAGTATGGGTGTAAAAAGATGTATTTGTGATAAGCTGGTAGACATTCAAACTGTAAAGTTTATCTGATGCATGTCTGGGTGATTCTGCAGATCACAGAAGGATAATCATAGAATGGTTTGGGTTGGAAGGACCTTAAAGATCATTAAGTTCCAACCCCAAGCCAAAATAATTTTGAAAACCTCACAGGAACTGGATATCTTTTGCTACATTTCAAATGGGATCATTTTCTTGGACTGAAAAAATTTTAGATACATGAGAATATATTAAGACAGGGAATAAAAAAAGGCCACTTGGACTTTCAAAAGGTTTTGACCTGATTTCAGACCAAGTATTCACATAACATGTTGGCTGAATTTCTAGGATCTTAACATTTAAGCTGGCAGTGCTATATAAAAATGTACTGAAGGCCCCCAGGAAATTCAGCCTGTGGCCTTGTAACTTGTCTGCCTTAGCTGGACAAAAAAGGAAAAAAAAAAAAGGTTTTGATCTGATCTGGGCTATGGGTGCTCAGCAAGTCCTTAATTTTTTTCTACATGGCATGAGAAAAAGAAAAAGGGAGAAACTTCAGAGTAACTTCTGCATGGTAGAGATTCTGTTGCAGAATATTCATTGTACACAAGCTCTAGACAAAAAGCAACCTTGATTTATGCTAGCCCAGGTAGATATTATCCTCCATGACAGACACTGTAAGAACACTTAGAAGTGACTTAATTTAAAAAACCAACTTGTTTGCCTTATTTCTTTTTAAGAGGGCAGCAGGACCAGCTCACAACCTCGCAAGCCAGAACTTCCTCTGGATTCCTTCAATACTTCCATGGTGTTGTGTTTCTCTTGTGGTCTTCCAGCTCAAGATGTTTATCACCCACTTCCCACTTCCTCAGAAAGGAAATCCTTAGCCTAAAAGACTAATGCAATGACTTAAATTTCCTGAGGTATGGAGCATAAGGCACCGCCCAGAACTAAAATTTCCCACATGTAAAAGATGAAACTTCTAATTTATGGAAAGGATTTACCAAAACTGTGATTTTTGGAGTTAGCAGTAGCCAGTGGTAATTGATCCTTTGGGCATTTTGTTGCACAGGGACAGACATCCCTATTTTGTCTCCACTGTAGGTATAAAAAGTCTCAGAATTTAATTAACCAGGAGCTACATTGGGCCCAGCTCTCTCCAGTCTGGTGCTTCTTTCAGAGCCTTGGGAGGAACAGACATTGTGGGTGGTTCATTGCACCAATCAAGAGCATCTGATGATGTTTCTTCTTCCCAGAACATAATAATTTGAGCGATATCATGACAGGGAAAATAAATATGTCAGGACTGGTCTTTGACATTTGGACATGGGGAAATCAGCATTGTTTCAATAGATCATAGATCTCTTAGGAGCAGTCAGTAAATTGCTCAAAGCACTTCATTCTGACTTGAGAAGGATTCCCCAGGCTCCAGGCGAGTCTCTAGAAAATGGGTTCAAGAAGTTCCTGTTAAATTCCTTTATTGGCTGAAACTGAGACATGGAGAGAGCACAAGGTGTAGCAGAGACACAACTTTGCTCAGATGACTCACAACAAATTGTCTCCTCTGAGGAACATTGGGGAGATCTGAATCTGTTTACACTGTGTGCTCAGATGTCAAAAATCACGTGCACTTTCCTCTGAGGACTGCAGAATGATGTGCACGCAATATTACAATCACTACCCCACAACAAAATATTCCAGCTGATTTTACCAGACCCTGTCAGGTGGGGAGAAAGCAAGGATGGGGAAAATGTAAGAACTTTTTGTTGTTGTTCTGTCTTACAAGTCCCTCCATTTTATTTCTTATATTTCAGTCAGCCTGACTGAAACAGAGTAAGCAGACTTGATCTCCCCATGCCTTGGCTGTCCTGGGGATTGAAATTTCACTGAGCCCAGCATAGATGTGCATGGAAATTGCACATTTTAAACTGATGGCTGCACAAGAGCAGGAGCTGTGGCAATGCTGACACTTCTGGCCTGGAACCTGGCAGGGCTCTGTTAAAAAAAAAATAAAATAAAAGAAGTGGAGCTGCTGTTGCAAATGGCTCATTTTCAGACTTGGAGGGAAAGGACTTTAGTTTCAGATGTCGCACTTCTGCAGATCACTGACAAGGAGAAGACTTTGGTATCAGGCCACTGGCTTATCTCTAGCGAGCTGTGGGAAGTTAATATAAAACATTGTAATCTCTTTCACAGCCTCCAGGACTCATAAGAAACTATAAGAAGTTTCTCAAGTTTAAAGTGTTCTACAGGATACTAAATCTTAAGTCTCCTGGAGGCCACTGGGGAAATGAAAAGGTGTAGTTGTCACATTTTGTCAAAGTATAACATCTATATAATAAGGCAGTTAGCTCCCTTTCTCCAGATCCAGCCCAGCTTGAGCTACTAAGGCCATGTTCTTTGTTTTTCCAGTTTTATTGATGTGTATTTTTTTACCGGAGCATTTTAAAGCAACCTTGGAGCAGATCTTCAGGTGCTTAAAATTGGTGTTGAGACACTTTGGGTGATGAGACAGATTTATTTCAGTGGGGACTCTGCCTCATATTCTCATTTTTTGTCCCCTTCCTTCTCTTTAGCCCTTTAATTTGGATTTCTGCATTATTTATTTCTTATTTATTTACTTACTTATTATATTTTTATTTATTATTTAATTATAACAAAAATGACAAGAATGTTTTGTTGTCATCCTTAAATTTTAGCAAATGTGCTTCAGAACTGAAGAAGCAAAGGGATGATTGAGGAGGTTTGTTTGTCAATCTGATCTTGGATTCCACAGACAGGAAAGAGATTCTAATTAAGATGGGACCTCTGAGAAAGAGGTAAACCCAAGAAAAGATGGGCTCATAGCAAGCCAAATCAAACCAACTTCAACAAGAAATGAGCAGAAGAAGGGAACAAGCAGAGTAAGTGAGGAGACATCTGATCATAATGATTTCAGGTAATTTTTTGGTAGAGTTATGGAGAGGATGACTGGTGAGGAGATAGGGAGGAGCTATAGAAAGCACCAAACCTAAGGAAGAAAGAGAAGGAAAAGATATCATGCTTGAGTGTGAAATAAAGCTCTTAAGAGGAGATGGATGCTTTAAAAATAACTTGGTTTGTATTTCTTGCCTCAGAATTGTCACGTCTAATTATCTTTTCACCTTTGGTTATTAACTACAATCCCAGAAAACTAATGATCACCAGCCTTGCTTCAAAATATACACTGGGTAGCACCTGAGATCATAACAGTTTTCTCAATTTGACCAAATAACTAAAAATTAAATCAAATAAAAACTCCATGAGTATATGTCTTTTGACAATTAAAGTTTCTGTATAAGAAGAAGGTTAACTGCTGGATGCCTTAACACTCACACATGCCTGATATGTTTAGTATCTCAGACACAATTTTCCTTTCCCTACTCTCTTTCTTTTTTTATCCTGTGGAAGCTAAAACTTTATTATAAAACTGAAGATAAGTATATCAGTTTGCTGGATGCTGGCAGAGCAGAACACAAGCAATGAGAAGATAAGGGAATTTGGTCAAATACAAAAAATACCATGGAACCTAAACCAAATGACATCAGATAAGACCTCCACTGACTTTCTATTAAAAATGTAATAAATAAGGATCACAGAAAAAAAAATCTTATTTTTTTCCTGACACTATTATTTTTTGTTGTTGTTATTGTCTCTAGTTCTTCACAAGTGTATCTGTACTGGTGTTGTTTTCCCATTTGTAATAAATAAATGCAGATCATCTTGTATTCAGGGTCTGACAGGTTCAGATTAATGATGAGACTCCATATGTGTATATATATATTTATATATATATATATATATATATATATATAAAATTTTAAAAATTATTTTTATATTTATGTATTATATATAATTAACAGAATGATCCTGAAATCATGACCAGCAGTTCTGAGAGCGTGATAAAGGCTGGTAGCTGATGAATTGGATAGAAAATGAGCTAGAACCAGTGCAAATGTTCCTGTGATCAGCAGGGGCAGTGTTTGGGTTTGGGGCAGTATTCAGATGCTCAGAGCTGGGCTCTGGATAGCAGGAATTGAATTAATTTGTGGTGCAGAGTTCAGCCCTGTTCAAGCAGTTCAGCTACACAAACCCATGTTGTTCTTGGCTGGTGGAGAGGTCTCCTCCACTTCAGCTTCATCAAGTGGAAAAAGAAGAATTGCTAAAAAAGAGAGAAAAAGAGGTCTGTCATTCATTCTAAAATCTCTTTTGTTTGCTGCAGAATCCAAAAAATCAGTTTGTCTGCAATGTGTGTAGGATGTCACCAATGAAGGACAAGCACAGATAGCTTTACTGTTGGGCTTTCTTCACCATCTTGGATATTTTCCTGTGCAGATGCAATTATCCCTCATGAGCAATTTTTGTGGACTTAGTAATACAGAGTCTGGGAATCGGACCATGAATTGCTAACAGCACATATTTAATTGGCAGCTTGGCCTGGATTTTAATGTGTCTAGATGTTGGTATCACCTTGCTAGGGGCTCAGGTAAGCTTTACATCTCTGCATAAAACTATAAAAATAATAAAATATATCCTGATTCATGGCACAGCCTGTTGGAGAGAGGTGAGGGAATTGTGGCTGCTCTTAACAGCAATCCCCTGCTCATTTCATTTCCTATGATGCCTACAAACAGAAAATGGTCCCACTTCCAGTCCAAGCAGCACATTAAAAATAAAGCATAGAATGGATAATTTTGGCCTTGAGAGCACCATGGAGTTGTTTTATTTCTGAGGATATTTCATAGACTGCTTCCATCCAGGAATATTTTAGCTTTTCCAGCAGTTCAGTGTTCACATCTACCAGGGTGGCTCAAGCCAGGCTGTCTTAGGGCTTTGGCACTGATAAACCTTGAATGACAGGGAAAATATATGTTACAGGCTGGGAAAGGGAGAGTGTTTTTGATGGGAGAGGGATCCCCTTGGGGCTTGGTGCTTGTCTGTGGCCTTAGGTGAGGTTTGCTTAGTGGTGTCTGCCCGGTCTCCAGTGGACAATAGTCTGTGCCATAAAAAGCTTCCATGCATAATACCTCGTATTTGTTGGCCTCTGCCTTGAAGAAACCCAGATGAGAGCTGTTTATGTCCATCAAGGGACAATCTCCAGTAGGAAAGATAGTTCTCTTTGGCTACAGGATATCCATGCCATTTCATTTTATTTTACCTTTCAATCTTATGGTCCTTTTTCTTCTGCTTTTTTTTCCTCCTCTCACTCTCTCTATACATTTAACTTAAATATGGGGAATTTTAAGTATCTATTACTTTCTGGAAAACCAATAAGACTGAAAATAATCAGCATTCATCATACAATTTAATTAAATTTAATTAAAGAATTTTCAAAACAATACGTGAAAGCGTATAATCAGTGTCTATATAATTCTTTCTCCTTCATGCTTTAAGCTCTCTGTCTGTAGGCAGAATCAGGTTATAAAAAGTTAAGAGTCAACTGTAAAAATCAGATCTCAGAGAAAACATGCTGGGAAGAGAAAAAAGAGACAACAAACCTACAGAAAAAAAAAAAAAGTCAAACAATCTAACACATTCCTGCTGCCTGCCTGGCTGTACTAATCTTTTCCCTTAAACCCCAGCCTGTAAGCTCACACCAGGGCATTTCCCCATGCCAGGCTCAATTTGGGGTGCACAGATGTGCACACACACACACATGTGCACCCACACGTGCATCCCCTGGCAGATGAGAATCAGCAAGGGAGAGAAAGTGTCTGTCACACCCTCTAAATTCAGGTGGCCTCAAGCAGTGCCATATAATCCCAGCCTCAATTAAACTTTCCAAGGTCAGTGGTGTTCTACCAGGTCAGACATAAATAAGTCAGGTGAGAGTCCTAGGGCACTGAAAAGCCATATTTATTCTTTATCCACAGTTCATAGCTATCAAATGAAGCCTAACAGAGAGAGAAAGAGAGGGAGAGTGAGAGCCTGACTCTCAGAGCTGCTTGTGTTGTAAGTAATTTTTTTTTAAAGAAAAAGCATAGTTCTGGCTCAGCCCTACCTCAGAATTACCTAAAACTTCACGGTGACTGTGGAAGTTTTGGAAAGAAAAAGGAAGAGATTTTAATTCAGCAACAATTATGATTAATTTATTCAAGTGAAAGTAACTCAGTTATGCTGAAGATATTTTTTTTTTAAAGAGAGAATTATTCTTTTAAAATTTGAGAACAGATGCCACCATAAACCCCTCTCAAATTGAGAAATACAGATTTCATGTGTTGATTCAGCCAGTAATTAAAATGGGTCAATGTTGAACAGTCTATTGGGTTTGTAAACAGAATATTTAATTTTCTCTTGTTTTGGGAGAGCAGAAGAAAGGATAGGAAGAATATATCTTTGTTCACAAGTGTTAAAGACTGTGGACTTACTCTGGCTTCTCTGGGTGTCAGACCCATTGAGAAGAGTTATCACATTCTGAGAAAGTAATTAAGGACAGTTGAGGTCCACTGATTTCTGCACCGTCTGAAGAACTAAGTGAATTTTCTAGGCCTTTATGACTAATAACCAAATTAATATATATGTTTTAATAAACCAACACACCACAAGTCTGCCCTGCTGCTGTACTGCTTAGTATTTTAGAGGTAGAGTTTTGACTTGAGGCATTTGTCCTTTCTTATATTATTGTTCAAGAGGCAAAAAAAAAAAAAAAAAAGTTGAAGACCTTTTTAGGGAGAATTACTAAAAACAAAAAGAAAATAATTCTCCAAATTCTCAATTGTGTACCTCCAAAAAAAAAAATTGCAAGTACTGATGTATTTTAAGACTCATGAGCAGAAAGTGTAAGTGCTTTTTTAAAGAGGGTACAGAGGTCTGGAGCTGGTTTTGTTCTGTTGACCTAACTTGATTTACACCAGTTTACACAGTTGAGAAACTGATACATTAATGCTGCTGGAAAAGTCATCTCACACATTTGGTTTGTTTTTCCTTATTTAATCTTTTTTCATTATTAAGATATGGTGATCTATTAAGCATGATAAGGTATATATATCTTTTTTTAATGGCTTTCACTCTTCTGATGAGAAATAATTTTGAGAGTGCAATTAAGTAATAACAAAAATAAATTTCCAGATATCTTTGTGAATACTAGTGCTAGCTTTTATTTAGTATATATAAGGAGATCACATCATTAATTATTGCAAATATTCAGACAGTGGATACTTATACACATGGTTTTGAATCACTGAATATATACAAGAGTAACTTTTAATCTGTGAAATATTCAAACACATGTATAATCACACATTTATCTTCTTACAATAACTTGCACCCTTGCAATCAGGGAATGGAAAAAATAGTAGGTGATTAGCATGTCCAGACACATAATGACGAGTGTTGATTGGTTAAAGTGAGCACTTTCCAAACAAAGAAAAGTATTTGTCAAAACTGTTATACAATTTGGGATATATTCATTGTCAGGCAGCTGTATTAGTGATTCTGATTCTGAGAATTTGAAGATAAAGTTCAAAAAGCACAGGCATTAGGGAGAGTTTATGGTGGACAAAGTGACACAGAAATGTGTTTATAGAAATATCAGTTTTATTTTATAGGCATTAATATTAGAAATAATTTCAGAGCTCGGTGCCCATTAGCACACGTGCTGAATTCTCTGCTTCTGTGCCTCTGGTTTTAACATCTGTAAGTATAAGGGAAAATCTTGACAAATGTTTCTGAAGGTTTTATGTTCTCTTTATCCCAGCACTGGGTTGCAATCTGTGCTGTGCCCGCTGCAATAACAGGAGAATTGGGATCAGATAACCGGTTCCACAGATTAGATGTGAAGAAAGGGTGTTACAACAACAAACCCACTTCCTCCCAGGTTTTAACCATGCTCTGTGTTTCAGTGACAGGACAAAGAGGGGGGAAAAGGAAAATTTATCTTTTTGCTGCATCTACTTCTATCAGTTTCCCCAGCCAGCCCTCAAATTCATGTCTTAGTGGTGAATGTGTTACACGACTCATTCTTAAAGAAAAGAATTAAAGCAAACCTCAAGCAATCAATGCCCTAAGAAATTTCACTAAGAGCTGGACTAAAAGGTGATTAAATGAAGCTGAGTCCAAGAACACATTTTTCCCTGCAAGGAAAGTATAAGGTGTCCCTTTAAGGTTAAGTTGATAGAAATGTACATAGAATTTTTAAATACAACTCCCACCTCACTGAAGCTCTCAATCTTAAATATTGGCACATAGAAAGGCTGTGGAAACTCCTTCAGCTGGAGGATCTTTTTTAAAACTTAAAATTCTGAAAAGACTTAACAGACTTCTTGATTATTTACAGTCATATCCACCATGCTAGACATACTAATTAAGGGTTATGAGCCAAGTGTTTTTTTCCAGGCCCAAGTTAGATTAGTTACAACATCCAGAGTTATTAATTGGAAAGAAAAGAAGAGGACATTAAAGAGGGCATTCTAAAGCTCAACATTTTGCATTGCACCTGTGTGTTCTCTTCTCCATTTATTCAGAATAAGTACTTGAAGTCAGTGGCTGAAATGGAAGCAAATGATCATAAAGTGTTCTTGTGAGGGGATTCTCAGCCTGAGGAAGCAGCTCTGTAGCAGGGAAATTGAACAACTCTTGATCTTTCATGGATGTGGATAAAGTCACTTCTGAGGGGAAAGGATAAAGTGAGGGAATGTGTTGTCTGACTGTCATGTGAAAAGTGGCAGGAACAGATTTTTGGTCCTCAGAAAATGGATCTTAGACTTTTATAGTTGAATTCATTGTGCTCCTAACCATGTTTCATGTCTTGTTTTCACTATTTAGCAAAGCTGGATAATGATTTACTTTTTGTACAGCCTGGAGTGAGAAAGAAATTGGTAATGAATTGCCTTTTTCCACACCCCAGAGTGCTTCAGTGCCTAAAAAGTCCCAGAGGTTCCCCCAGAAGTTCATGTAGGGATTGTGCTACTGGCCAAAACCTTTGCTTCAGATCTCTCTTTCTTTAGGATGTATCAGCCAGCATGGTCAGGATGCAGGAATTGTTCCATGCACCAGCCAGGCTTTCCAGCACAACTTTTTGCCTGCCTTGAAGATCCTGCACTGGAATCAGATATGTGTGGAAAGGAGGAATCAGATGTTTGTGTCTCTAATTTGTTTCAAAATGTCCTCACACACAGTGCACAGCGACAAAAAGTAAAAAAATATTATCATTATTATTTTTGTTTTTCTATAGATTTTTACACATCTCATGTTATATGATTGATCAAAGCCAATGATGATGAAGTTATATAAATGTTTTGTAGGTCCATAAAGATTCATTTCTTGCTGTACAGTAGCAATGTTCTTGATGTTGCACTGTCTGGAGCTAATGTTCTGATTAATACATGTTTTGCTTCCTGATTTAAGAAATAGCTTGTGGCTAAAAATCCTTAGATGCTCTCTGACTTATTGCATCTTCTTTTCTATTCCCCCCCCCTTTTCCTTCTAGCACCTTACCCCTATATATATGTATAATATAAATATATGCATTTGGAAATCTGTCAGCTTTGGGGATATCCCTGATGCAATACTATTATGAGATGCCTCTCAGGACTGGTATTTGTACAGAAAAATGACTTTTTGTTAGACCACATTTGTGAATCTATCATCTGGTGGGGGTACTCTAGTCAGGGCGTGTTGTTTGTCAAAACAACAACGAGCAAATGTGGCCACATCATTTACAGACTCGTGGGGGGCAGCAGGGAGGCTGCTTCTTAAAACAGCAGGAAAAGTCAGGGTGATCTGTCACAGCCACAGCACACAAGTGTCACCTGCAGCTCCAGTTTCTCAGGCACTGGGACATGTGTTTGGGAAGGCAGGGCTGTGATGGGGGCACACCTTGGACCAGGTAACTGAACAATCTGCAGGGAGCAACCCATTGAAACGTGAGCTAAATCAGTCCTCTGGTCCAGGTCTGAGTCCCAGAACCAACAGTAGCAGGCTGGGTTAGGCTCCCTCCTTGGCTTTTCAGAGAGGTGGTTGGTGTAGAGAACAGGCTTGTGAACTGCTAGCCAGAAATACAAAATATAATTTTGTTGTTTGCACTCTCTCCTTGGACAGCAGTGCCAATGGAAACTGCTATACCTCTACAGGGCAGTCAGTGTTTGATTTTCCTTTCAATTTCCTCATGCACTGAAATCCAAGTGTTTATGGCGACACCCACACTGATATCTTTATTTTTAATCCAGAAAGCAAAGCAGTAAAATATTGGTCTTTCCCAAAAGAAAGACCAATAACATTTGGTCTTTTTTGCAAAAAATACTTGAAAAAATATTGGGTCTTTCCCAAAATACTTTGCTCACAAAAGGACTTTTTCAAGGATAAACAAAATATATTTCCTCTGCTCTAGGGACCATGCATAGATGCAATAAATTTTATATATTTTGAGATCTATTTACCAGAACTCAACTATTATTAGCCAGTTAGTCCTCTGGTCCCTTAGCCTGAACTTGCAGGAGGAGTGGTGTGCAAAAGAAAGTGCCCACTTTGTTTTTATCTGCCAAGCTGTAAACCACCTACTCGTGTCCTTTTGTGTCCTTTGTGAAGCCTGTTAATAGCTGCTACTGCTAATTGCTGTGCTTAGCTTGCTGTGTTCATCTCTGGGCAGGAACCAGGGAGATCAAAGAGCAGGATACTCCATAAAGTTTCCAGTGTTCATCCTGCAGCTCTAATTCACCTGCACCGAGGAACCGCACAGGGCTGGCACAAAACATCCAAAAACACGTGGAGATGGAAAAATTTGGTTTATTTCACGCAAACACTTCAGCTGTAGGTTCAAAATGTAGATTCAAGATGAAGTGTTTTGCACTGATTTGAAGCAGGACAGTGCCTTTGGACGCTGTCCTGAGACCTCTGTTACCTAAAGCAGACTATGAGGGATGATAAATTTTTCCATTTCTTAATAAAAAGTTTCATAGAAACATATTACTCGACAAAACCTTAGAAGTCATGATGTTTCAGTCCTTCAGCAGAATAAAACCCACAAAATGCAGTGGTCCAGTCCCTCAAGATTGTAACAAATCTTCCTCAGATCTTTATTAAAAGAGATATAAAAATCCTAAAAATATATATTGTTCCATCAAATTAGAGTTGAAGGATCAAGAGCTTTCTCAGCATCCAACACATCTGAAACTACTCCAAGTGCCTTGGAGGTGAAAACACTCACCCATTCCTATGAAGGGCTTCCAATCTGATGTTACATTGGAAACTCCCTTCTTTCACCTTCCCTTGACTTAGAAGTGGGGGCCCTGGCATTGTTATGGAAATTTCAAAGAGTTGTAGATATTCCCAAACGCAGAAAGGACTCCCTGAGGCTTTTCTTCAGACTTCATGTTGAATTCTGACTGGAGACATGGCACCGTCTTTAGGCTGCATTGTCCATATACACTCTTGGAGAGAGAAACAATTGTCCCCATCAATGATTTGGGTAGCTTCTAAAAAATCCTTCTCCTGCAGAATAGAGAATATATATATATATATATATATTTGATCCTTTAATAATTTTAGGTTGAGAATTTCAGCCATGCCACCAGCTTTGGCACCACTTTAGACTCCAATAAGCTGAAAGGGTTGCAACTGTTTTGTTAAATTTTGTAAGAAATCTTTCATTTAATGTTTTCATCCAGAATACATTAAGAATCTGAATTTGTTTCCTCATGGTGGTCTCTCTTGCTTAATAATATTCACCAGATCTCTGGTATGTTATTATGGATTTCCTGCTCATGTTAGCTGTAGATTTTTGTCTCTGCTCTGATGGATTGTTGATATAAAATTACCAGCTGATGTTTATCCACAGACATAGGAATAACAGTATTATTAACTATTCCTATATATATTTTGTGTCATTATGACTGTAAGGGCTTGTCTGAATAATAAAGATTCCCTTGAGTGGGACTCACCAGGGTAAATGACTGTTTAATAAAGACAGATAATGTAGATGAATCATTTTGACTACTTAGAGGAGCAATTGTGCTAAAATTCCTAACTTACACAAAGTCCTTCTGAACCCATTACGGGTCAGATCCTGCCCCTTGAGATCATTGTAACATTGCTGCTGAGTGGAAAAAGATTGAGGCCTCACTTTAGGAGCAGGAACTAAATTTTTGCAATAGGAACTTGATTTCTTTATGTGGGCGAAACCCTCAAATGCTGCTATTATTTAAACACTAAGACTATAAGTAGTATAAAAACATGCCTACATAAATGTCTATATTCTGTTTTCATATGTTGAAATATGTGTTTAAAATAGATTTCTGCTAAATTATATGGCTTAGTTTTCTCTCTCCTCCATGATGTGATACTTCATGGTACACTGAAAGAATAAGAATATGAGTTTATTAAGTTTACTCAGAAAACTATTCAGTCATCTGTATGAGCTCTTGGAGCTATGTCAACATTTTCTTGAAAGATATCTGAGATTATTTGATGTTTACTTTTTTAAGTACAGTATTTGTGAGTAAAAGTGCACAAGAACATTTTATTACATTTTAAATGTAATTCCTGATCCCAGGGTGCTGTCTATATAAATCTGAACAAACCTACGAAATCACTATCTATATTAGATCAGCAAATCCTCTCAGTCCCAGAACTGGTCAATGTGTTAAGAATAAGAGGCAAAAGTGAAATTCCTTGGTAATAAAACTTCTGAGCCTTGACAACTGTGAAGTAATGCTATTTCTTGCAGCATTGCCTAGACCTTTCAAAGTGCACTACTCTTTATTATATGCCTTTCCTCTGCCCCTAAACCTTCACTTCTAAAGTGCACATCTCACAGGTAACTAGTATATAATGTACTTTTCAATCAACCTCCTAATTCACTCAATGCAGCATGAGTTTTAGATAAACCAGGAAGATGTGAAATACAGAATAAAAGGTTTAGGCTGTATGATGCCACTCACCTGTTTTAAATCTTCTGTTATCTGCGCAAAAAATACGGGAAGCGTTCTCCTTCAGGATAATTCAGTGTGGCCCAGCTCTTCTCCCAGGCAGCAATGACAACAGCTCCCAGCATTTCTGCAAGGTCCTGCTCCTGATCTTCTGGGAGGTTTACACCTTCTTCTTCCATCTTTTTCTCTGCCAGGCCTATTTGTGGGTGACAAAATGATGTTTCATTGGATCCATCAGCTCTGTGGGGAGAATTTTTGCCCTTCAAGTCCCAGTGCCTGTGCTGGCATTGCTCATTCTGACTTGTTTCTGTGTTTCAACCAAGAGTGGAAGTGAGCAGCGCAAGAAGGGCTGAGATGGTTTTTGTGCAGCCTCTTTGGTTTCATGGAGTAAAACTTTCTTAAAGATAAAACACAGCGTGAACCAGATTTCATCTGTAGAGTGGAACAAGGAGACTCATAAGGTGCAGGTCTCCTAATTATCAGATTTTCCATAACTTATGTAAACTTATCTGTAAATCCCCTGAAGTGAAGAACTTGAATACAACATTAAAATTTGTGTTGTGGTTTGAAAGCAGATCCAAGGGTTTTGCAGGGTAATTGGCTGCTGCTCTCATTGTTTATGCTTGCACACACAGGCTGTGGTGGGCTTGTCTCTGCTGGCAGTGTGGATAGGTTTAATTTTACTTTAATCAAGGCAAAATACCTTGCTGAGAGGCTCAGGTTCAACATCATGCTAATAAACTATGTGGCTCTTGGACAAGAGATGCTTTCCATCTGGCAAATCTAGAGCATGGACTTGAGTGGGACTTCAGTTGTGTGCAGAAATCCCTGTGGATGTGACCAGAAGTTTTTGAGGGGCCTAATACATGAGATAAATATATGACAAAAACATAGACCCATCTAAAAAACACAGGGTCCAGAATTAACAATCACAGACTTCATGGACTAAGGGGCAGCTGGTGATTATGTACACAGATTTGTATTCTTTTTTTTTTTGCTGGCCTTGAATCAGGCTAATCTTTACTGCACAAGGTAGAGAATGGCAAATATGGAAACATCTGTGTTATGCAAATTCCTCTGAAATGGTTGAATGACAGGTAACTGACTGTATTTTGGAGGTGTTCCAGGTAGAGTGAATCAACAGTTTCCAGCAAGTCAATCCAGCAAAAAATCTGCAGGGCTCCTTTTGATGCATACAGAGCTGTGAGCTTCTGTGTTGATTGCTTTCAGCTGAAACCAGAAATAGTTTAAAAAAGAAAAAAAAAATATTTAGACCTCAGAGGTACTCTGAAGGACAGGCTGAATTCATCCCGAGATTTCTGCTCCAAATTTTCCATCAAGCTTGCCTGTGATATATTTTGCTCCCTCTCTCTTGTGTTACTCCCTTGGTCATCCCTAGGGAGACATCTGAGCGTGTCCTGGAACATTTTGATCCTGTCCATGGAGAGGGGAAGGGAGGGAGCTCCCCATGTGAGCCCAGGGCAGCACAGGGCTCTCACTGTGTGAGTGGGGATGTGAGGCCAGCTCAGGGAGAGGATTCCACCCCTTAAACACCAGAAACTTCCCAATCTGCCCTGTGAGAATGAGATGAGGGTGGAGATTTGTGACACTCCTTGGCACTGGGTGCTGCAGGACCCTACACCACCAGTCTAACCCTTCAAACACCAGCTCTGCATTGCTCTGGGCAACAGATGGGGAGGTCTTGGGAAGAAATCCTGCCAAATAGTTTTCCTGTTTCATGGAGTTGTAGTGCTTCCCTTCTGGATGAACTCGCTGCTAGCTGGCACCAGAGCTCATGGGATTAACATTTCATGCCATAACATTGACAGAAATAGGAAACATGACTTTGGAGAAATAGAAATGCAGTTATACAATCTTTTTAAATGTAGGCTTGGCCTAATCAAGAATCCTTATAATTTAATTTGCACTGGTCAGAGATATGTGATCCTTTTCTGCTAAATATTTTACATTTCTTAGATCTTATTAATTGTAAACATGCTGAAATGCTCTCTGCTACTGCTGCGCCCTCTGATTCATTGGTGACCTGTAGAAAGAGGCAACACATGCTTATTGTTAAAAAAAAAAAAGAACAGAAGGATCATCTATTGCTCAGATGAAAGACAGAGACAAAATAACCAATCTGTAATGCAGATTTATTAATAGTCATTCACTGGTTTTCACTGAAATACTCTTCACGTAACCTTGACTTTATTAAGTAGTCCTTAAGGTGCATTTTGAAGACAGATAATGAGTTTGGGGAATAGTCTTATCTACATCAAGCTAATCTTTAACAGCTTGGAAGGGAACTCACAGAAACTTTTCCACTTTAAGTGACATAGCCATGTTCAAATCAAGCCTTTTAAAATGTCATTTTAATAGAAGAGTTTACAGGCATTTTTAATCGCTACGCTTCATAGAGGAATATTATTTAAATGAAGAAGATAGAAAAAGTTATTGAGTTTTTAATAGTATTAATGGGACTGGAGGTGAGTGAGTGGTGTTGGGCCAGCAGGAATGCTGCAGTGGTGGAGTAGCACTTAGTGTCTTGATTAACAAACACAAGGCAGCTCTTGCTTTAAAAAATAATTTTTTCACAGTGGCTGTTGCTTTAAAAGGCAGGGCCGGGGCGAAGGCAGGAGTTTGGAGTGATATTTGGGTGCTAAATCTGCACATGTAACCTTGTCCAGCTTCCACAAGCAGAAGCTCTCAAGAGCCTCCTGACCCTTTGCTGGCACAGAGTTGTGTGCGCGAGTGAGAGCGGGATGCAAAAGAGAAACTAAAAGCAAAATGAGCAGAGAGTTGCTATTTCAAAAAGAACTCAGGTTTACAGCATCTGCACTTTCCCTTCAGTTTCCAGCATGCCCTGGAAGGCAGTTTCACTTTTCCTGCATTGTGTGTACAGCCCCAGAGGTGGTTGTGCCCCAAAGGCACACACCAGCCTTTTCCCCCAGCTCATGTATGAAGTTGCTCACACCTCGGGCTGAATTTTAATCCGCTCGTACAGGCAGATGAGTTACACGAACCCTCTTCTGCTGATTCCAGTTGGCTTAGCTCATTTTGTTTAGCTTGCTTTATTGTTTGGGCATTAAATGTCCCAGCTCTCCCAGGAGCACACACATTTGGTTTCTGACTAATGCGCGGCCTCCGTCAGAGAGACAGCGTTTGCCATTTAGAATCCAGCATGACTTGGAGTCAGGTTGTGACTCAGATACCACAAACTGTACACAGAATAGACCACAAATTCCTCCAGTAAGACTGAAAAAGGCTTTCCGAGAAGCCACTTCCTCCTCTGGTTATATCCTAACCCTGACTGACAGGTAGCAAACAACCATTGGTGTTTGAGTGGCAGTTTTTAACTTTTTGTTAAAATTTTTGTCTGGCTATTTAAAATCCTGCCTTTTTGTGTGCGCTTTTGGCTAGATGTGGCTTTAGAAATCTGGGTTGGTTGCATTTTTTTCTGGAAGTTTAGGCATCCACAGAGTGAGCTCTGAGGCTGGGAATTCTAAGAGAGCACTGAGGGCAAAACTCAGCCTGACCCATCTGGGTTTGCCTGAGCCGCAGCTGCAGCTCTCTTGTGCTTTGTCCACAAACCCATAAATCCACTGGGTTTGCTCAAAAAGTTCCTGAACTTTGGCAAAACCTTTCAATGAACCTGCTGGGGGCTGGAGAGGGGAGAGGCAAGGAATGGGACCAAGGCTGCTGGTGTGGGGAGGTTTGCAAGGAAACCTGAAACCAGGTGAGATTCCCAAACTGTTTCCTCGGGCTGCAGATGTGCAGGCAATTCTCATTTGAAAACAGAACTGGAGTTAACAAATCTGCTAACAAGCCTCACACGTTTGCTGACCAGTAGTTAATCCCAGCTCGATTTATTACTGAACACAGCACTTTGGCCTAAGTCCTCAGTGTCATTTTGCAAGTGGACAAGGGACAAGTTACACTCTTAAATTCTAGTGAGAAAACTGGTTGAGAGAATCAGATGGGCAGCAGGCCTTTGATTTAACTTCTCTTTTACTTTCTCTCTTTTTTTTTTGAATTTCATTTAATGAAATGAGGGAATTCATCTGCCAACATGCTATTCTGTGCTCTTTTGTCAATAGAAAAGTTGTTTTGCTAATGGTTATCTGTCTGCAAGTCCTTGACCTGCTTGTAAACACATTTCTGCAGGAAAACCCCAGGCCATGGCCTCGAGCATTTACGTCAACAAGAAGAGATAAAGTGACCAAAACTTAACCTGATCTGGCCTGGAGTGCCCTCTACTGCCCCTTGACCAAATACTTCCCTAATCTATGTCCTCCTGAAAGGAACAGATTGTTGTGTAAGAAGTATCACCTGGAATGAAATCAATTTTGGGAGCCTGATTTCCTCCTTTCCTCCAGCTCATAGTCAGAGCCTGTTGAATTGCTGGAGGTTAAGGAATAAAATCTGGGTTGTTTTTGGCAGCAGGGCAGGAGTTTTCCCTGGGATCACCCCCTTTGTCCCCACCTCAGTGGCTGTGTTCTGCCATGCCACGTTAAACATGTCACCTTCCGAGCCCTGCGACAAACGCGGCAAAACTGAATGAGCTGATCAAGTTGCTTTTATAAGCCATTGGCTGATCCCCAGGGATTTGTTCTGGATTCACACGGCGCAAACCAAGGCTGTGATACAGCCAGGATTCAGAGAATCACTAAAATGGGAGAGAGGTGCCAGATTTTGGTGTGGTGCTGCAAGGCAGGCAGTGGTGGATGGCACAAGCATCCCAGTTTGGCCACTGCATCCTCTCCTGGAGCTGGCTGAAGCCAAACACAATGCTGGGGGAGAACTGACACCAAATGTTCCTGAGAAGCAAGGAATATGTCTATATGCTTTTTTTGGTAAGAGTTGGAGTCGTTGAGGCACTTGCCTCAACAAAATACGGAATATGTATTTCTTGTCTCAAGAAATATACTCTATTCAAAACTTGTATTGAGAACATAAATGAGGAAATTATAATTATGTCGTTCAAAGCAAAATGGTTTTATTTAATGATGAAAATCCACACTTGATTTTGGGTGCTTCATAACAAACCAAAACCAAACGACCTATAAATGGATAATGAGGTGCTACCATCACTTATTTACAACTGCCTTAAGCTCATTCTCCAGTTGTTGAGGATGAACTGGGCTGCAAATCAGTCTTTACTTATCCAGTCCTGATATCTGTACTTGATCACTGCATGTGAACGTGTACATGACACACCAAAACCTCTCTCAAGTGTGTAAATCTGAGGCAGAAGGGGGAAAGCAAAGCTCAAGGAAAAGGCTCAGATGAAATGATATCACTGCATTTTGGTGCTGAGGGACTCTGGGATGTTTACGAGTCATGGTGGATGAAGGTGTCCACCCCTGGACAATACTCAGGCTTTGAAACTGATTTCTGTGCTCTAAAGCATCTCCCACTTCTCTTGAAGAGAGTTTATTGCCTTTTTCTGCCTCATTTGCTGGTGTAATGTGAGGTGTAATCTGAGGTGGGTTTCCTGCAGGTATCTCACAGACTTCTACCAAGTGTTGGGAGGAGAACATGAAATCCTTTAGGTTTAATTCCAGCTGGATTATTTTCTTAGGATGCAGCTTTTTTGTAGTCTTTTATGCATTTAACCTTTTTTCACCAATGCAATTCAGTTGTAGTTCCTTGCATAGTGGGATTAATTCACAAGCTTTAATCTAAACTGGACAGGAACTTTCAATGTTGGCTAACAGAAAAATCAAACTTTGGGAAACAAAGTAGATTTTTCTTTTCTTTTTCTATAGAAAGCATCTATTTAAGGAAAAGTGATTTTATTTTTCCCTTGGGAAATATTTCTGAGAGAAAATACTTCATCTCCTAAATTGAAAATGTAAATTTTAACCTTGCTTAATAATTCAAAATAATTGCTCCTTTTTTATTTTCTTACAACATTTCTTTATTTCTTTGCTTCCAAAATTCAACAGGACTTTGAAGACAAACACAGATTTGACAGGCATATTTTCAAATTGAAAAGATTGTTTTTATGGTGAAGAAAACTTGCCTTCTTCAAAAAGTACAAAGCTGTGTAATCAAAGAAAGGTGAAGGGCTGGCTGAATCTATTCAGTATTCTCGGTTACTTTCCAAACCAAACTTCTGAATGCATGTTAGTTATTCAGATTAAGTCACACTCCCAAACTCCCTCCAGGTTCTCCACTGGAGATGATATTTATACAGCACTAATAGAGAAAACTTGGTGCGTTTCAAAAAATAATTCCCAAGTAAACCAAAGCTGGGTTCAGCAGATGTGTCAGGGGAAGTTTCAGGGAAGTCTGACTATCTTCTGTTGCTACAAAGGCCAGCTTCAATTTAATTCTCGGCCCCTCAATATTGCAAGGGAGGAAGCTTTAAAAACATTAAGTGACCTGTATCAATGTTTCTGCTCCTAATCAAAATATACATACTCTTTTTGTTACAAAATTTGCCAGAATTAATTGACGCTGAAGTTTTAAACTGACTTTTGGTAATGGAGCTTTTTATCCATGGTAAATTTGTGAAAATTTTCCTGACTTGAAGTTTTTGTTTCAGTCTAGAGTTGTGGAACTTCTGAAATTTCAGATCATTTATTGGATGGGACACATCAGGCTCCAGTGATTATGATTATTTAGTGAATAAGAAAATGAAGTTAGTTCTTGCTATGGCTTAGAACAAGAATAAATATTAGTAACAGCAGGGCCCAGATTCTTCAGTTTAAATCAGCATAGCTTCTAGTGTAAAATGTGCTTCATATTTAGAATCAGATGGGAGAAAGGACACACTTTTCTCTGCATGTCTCTGGGTTTTTTACACCAATCAGTCCATAATTTATCCATAAACTTTCTAATAGAGTGATTTGGTGACCTATTAGAAATAGTAACCCTGTAAGCACGAAACTCTACCTGGGCCTTTTTCATACAGGCTCGTGCACTCATAGAGATTGGTGTGTCAATATATACTGGCTGACATAACAAATATTTTTGTTTTTAGAAATAAGAGGATTTTCCTTGGGGACTGTACATAGATTCAGAGGATATTCTCAGGTATCTGACTGCATTTCACTGTGATATTCATATTGTCAATAGTGGGACCTTTCTGTGGAAACTGGGGCTTTTCCTGTAAACATAATAATGTTATGGATGGCGAAATATACTGTAAATGTTAAACAAAAAAAAGAACTAAATTGCAGACTATTCCCTGGTCAGCAAAACTCACCCATTATTTTTCAGTTTGCTGAATCTGTAGTTTTTACAATTTTTTTAAAACTGTGACTTTTCAGATTCATGAGGGTAGCATAGGTAATCTTCATATTTATAAGGACACACTGTCAACTTGCTTTTCATAATTTATAAACTCTTTTTTTTTTATTATTCCCTTCCCCTGTTGGAAGCCTGAAACTGGCATGTTTCCTTAATAGAGCTGGGAAGAAACTCTGCATTTTTGCTCAGGGAGATGAGTTCTCAGAAATAAGCTATCTGTGCTTCATGCAAAGGAGCAGTATCTGGGTTGGCTGAGTAGGGCTGGAATTAAGTGCTGTAGGGTCTGTTTTGCAAGTGTGTGCATGCTTTAGATTTTCAAGTTGCAACTTGCATTTTGGCTGGGTGAGGGATTTGTCAATACATTTCAGCTCTGTGTGTCTTTGTTGATGTGAGCTGGATGAATGTTCATTGCCTTGTTAGGCTGGACTCTTGCCTTTAACAGTCCCAACTGACCTCTTCTCCCCATTGCTTCCTTCACAGCATCTCTCACGTTCCCATCTCCTGCTGAGAGCTCCTGGCATGGTGAGAACAGATATTTTTCTTCTGCCCCTGCATTGATGGACTGGCAAGGACATGCATCCCTTGTTCCAAGGTGAAATGACAGTGGTTTGATAGCCGTTTCCTCTTTCCCTTTGGAATTTCACTGAATTGCTTTTCCGTGGGGTTTATGAAAGTAAATATCTCAGGCATTTAGGTTAACCTTGCTCTTTGGGATGTTGTAAGTGGGTAGAAATATTTCTTTGTTTTTAGAATTGATCCCAGAATTTGCAGGAGGCCAACTTTGCTTTCAGAAATAATTCACGGTGTTGATGCTGATTTATAAAACACTATGAAATTGAGTGACTGGGTACTTTAAATACCATCTCTGGGCACGCTAGTCACTATTATGGCAGATAAAATCTGTTTGGAATTACTTTTAATGGCTGTTTGAATTTAAAAAGCTGGTAAGGATTGATTCAAATTGAAGGTCATGAACTCTTTTACCCATTTCCCCTTATTGGCTCAACAAGGGTCCTATTTCATGATCTGTTGGCCATGATGCAACTCATCTGTTTAGTTGAGAAGGTGCTGATATGAGCAATTAAGCTAAAGTGGCATTGGGGAAGAACCTGTTAATATCTGGTAACGTCTCGTTGATTCTGTCCATCCATCTGCCAGCCTCTCCCCCATAAGTTCCCAACTTGCTGGTTAGTTTCAGCAAAATTTGGCACAGGAGGGGAGATATTTATTACCATTATGCTGCTAAATGTTTTTGGACAACTTACAGCTGGTGGAGGGGAGAATTCTCATGCTGGAAGGAAGGACAACTCAGGCAGTGCAGACGGACAGATTGGACTGTTTGGAGGGGGATTGTTGTGTGATTTAGACAAAGTCTAGGATGTGCTTGTGGAAACTTGGAATCATTGGTACCACTGCTCACAGAACATCTTTTTATTTCTATCTTGCTAAACTTTTACCACTGAAGAGGGCCTTGACCACTTATGTGCCACTTAATTCCTTTTACGAAGTTGGTTTTCCTTCATAAATATCCAAAGGAAATAATATGTTTGTGAAGCCTAACTCTGCTGATATTCCTTTAGGATGCCCTGCCTCGGGAGCATCTGAGAAACCTGAGGGTAAATCGCTTCAGAAAAAAAGGTCTGGGTGAGAGGTAATCTAAACATTTTTTTTTTTCTTCTTCTTCTTGATATGCTTAGACTCCATCCTGAACTCTCCTGCAGGATTACAGCAGATCCTGACCCTGTTGACCTGGTATCAACCCTGTTCTGTAAGCTGGGCACAGCAGAGGAGGAGGAGGAGGAGGAGGAGGAGGAGGAGGAGGAGGAGGAGGAGGACAGATACTGCAAATGGCTTAGGGGCTTAGATGCAGAGGCTCTGAGCATCAGCACCAGTTGAAAGGATCAAAGGGGGTCTGTGACTCTCTAACCATGCTAATTAATGGAAGAAGTGGTATTTGGTCTTCATTATGGACTTTAGGAAAGAAAAAAAGAGAAGTCAAGTGTTTTCTCCTGTGGTAAAACACTGAGTGAAGCTGGTGAAAGTAACAGAGCCACCTCCACCAGGTTTTCAGCAGCATTTCAAGAGGATGGAACCCCTCATGAAGTAATGCTTATACAGCACTTTATTAAAGTTAAATGTCTGATAAATGCTGATACTGTCTGCTCTGAATTCCTAATATGTTTCTAGAAGGAACAAGGCCTTGCTAAGTTTTCCAGTGCTCATGGCATGGAAGAAGCCTTTAGTAAAGGACTCCCCAGGTTTCTCCTGTGCCATCTGCTTTGGACATGGGCTTGAGTCCAGAGGAGGTAATTCTACCTCTCACCAGCTCAGGCATCACCCCATGCCTTCCATTTAAATATCTCTGGGTTGCTACAAAGGCAAATAGAAGGCCAATCACCAGGACTCACATTGGCAGCAACCTGGGGACCAGAGCACTGATGGGCAGAGGGAGCAATAAGAGCATTTTAGGGACAATTCTGCATTAGTTGCTTTATTAGCTCTCAACATGGGGAATGTAAAGCTCTCTTCTGAATCCTGAACAATCCTCCCCAATCTCTGACCCTTGCTTTAATTCGTTTAGATGCTGCTTACATTTGAAAGGAAATTACTGGTTACAGGAGACTTTACCTTAGACGTGGGGCCATGTTCTGACAATGGGTTCACCTGATTATTGTCTTTGCATATCTACATGGTTTCCAAATCTCTACCTACCCACATGATATGTGCAAATATATGTCCAGGCCATAAAGACTGCAGTGCAGCAATTCCAGTTCTTGCTTAATTAACCATGCTTTTCTACTAGCAGTCTGCATGAATTTGGGATTTGTGTATATATATGTTTATGTACACCTGAGGATGATCAGGTTTTAACAACTTTAACACCAAGCAAACAAACAAACAAACAAAATAATGGAAAAATATACTTTCTGTGGAAAGAGCTGGTTTTCCTTGAAAACAGATTTTTAATTTGTTTTGTGTGGCCTCCTTGCATTTTACTAAATGCAAGGAGTTTGCAAGAGAAAAATATGATATTGAATTTAATTTAGAAATATTTTCTTTCATTAAGTTTCCAATGAATGTGACTTCATACGTGGAAGTGTCTGTCATGACTCTGTATTTGTGAGTGCTGCTTGATGTGCTTATGCTGTGGTGTGCATATGTTTATTTTAAACTGCAATAGTGGCATGGACCAAAACTGCTAATGGCATGATTTTTATTGTGGTTTCACTACAGAACACGACACCATGTGTGATCATTGGGCATTCAAACAGTGAAATGTGTAAAGCTATTTTTCCATAATTGGTCCCAGGGCAAGGGGTTGATCTCATGTATAAAAGCCTCCAGATATGCTCTTGGTATGGCTTCTAATTAGGGAACCAGGAAAGAAGTGAACTTTGGAGACTGTGATGAGTCCATTCCCTAAAAAAAAAAGGAAATAATCACTTTGACCTTGAACTCCAAAAGGCCCTGAAATCAACTGATTTTACTCTTTAAGCTCCTTAACAAGCATGGGGATTAGAGAAGAGCTGTGTAGAACGGTTCATATTAGATATAAACGATAACGGACAATAGAAATTCATCTGTGAGCTCAGCACAGGCATCCTGTGCAAATTCCATTTCCCCAAGATGTGGTGATACCATGGTACAGTGTTATATACACCACTGATAACAATATGACTTCATCAGGTGGGAAGAGACAGAAGAAAACTCAATAGCAGCAGAGAGATGCAACTTGAAGAGATGTCCAATCTTGTTCTAATCCAAGTCTGTTTTAATAACCACAGCCAGGTGTATAAAAGGTCAAATATAATCACCTTCCTACCCTGTGTGGTGAATAAATCATCTGTTTAGCTGTTTATTTCAAGTATGATGAAATTGCCCTCCCTGACAAAGAAATAAAACTTATGAGAGGAATAAACCTACTATAGACTGAAAATGCACATTTCAGTGGCTTTCCATCTGTCCACTGCTAAACAAGGAAGGGATGCTGCTGTAACTCCTAAATAACCCCAAGTTTTGGTGATTTCATTCTGGCAATTTTTTTTTTTTTTCTTCTTTCTTTTTCTCTCTCTTCCAAGAAGAGCTGAAAAAACCCACGTTGCTCTGAAAAAGAGGATCTCATCTTGAAATGCAAAAGTGTATCACATTTTCAGGAGAAAAGGAAAGAAGTGTGAAAAACACCTGAATGAGGAGAGGAGCTTATATAACAGAAATAATTGGTAGGTTTTATTTCATAAATGTAACCCACTCAACAGTTGTCGTCACCCCAAGAATATACTGATTTCCTATGCAGATCATTAAAATTATTTCCCATACTTGCTGAAAAAAGTTATGGTGTCTTTTAAAAGGCACCTCTTAGTCTTATTGTTGATACAGAAGGGTGAATGATGTGGTTAGACAGGCTACTGCCTGACATGAAAACTAGTAAGAAATGATGTTGCACAATCCTTTCCCTCATCTATTCCTCAAAATTTGTTATTTTATTTCACTTTTCTCCATTTCAGTCTGTGTGGCCTGGCAGACCTACTGGAACCAAGCCTGCAATAATATTGTCTCAGTGAGCTGATAGGTGTGAGGGCACCTGCAGGCAGATAAAATGTGTTTCTGTTCGTATCAGAATTTGCTATTGAGAACTCCAAATTGTCATGATTTCAGGACAATCTGCAATTTTCCCCTGAATGACTTGGAAAGCAGGGAAGCAAAATTAAAAAGAAAATCAGCTCCATGCTTTTTCATTAGTTCTGGCAGCTTCCCCTAGAAACACACCCATACTCAGCAGTATCATTCTTTATTTAGCTCTGAACAGACTGGAGGACCTTAGTGAATTCTTTCTCCCTCCTCCTTTGCAGATAATAGCAATGATGCTGCCACATATTTTGCAAAGTGCTCTTTTCTGGAGCTGAGATTGAGTTACATCCAATGTGATAGACCCCACTGGCAGCCGTGTGTTCTTAGCGGAGACATTCCATCACCATGCCAAGTTATTTTTAATTCTATCTGTTTTTTTAATTTTTTTTTCCTTAAACCAATGCATAAAAGAAAGCTATTGAGTTGCTCAGTCAATGTTAGTTTATTATTGCTTACCCAAGTGTTTAATAAACCTATCCCAACCCTGGACGTAGCTTTAAATACTTCATTGACTGTAACAAAGCAGATTTTTCCTATCAGACCAAAGTGGCTCTATAAACTATAATTAAGCACTAATTATGAGCTCTACTGGTCAGATAACAGAAGGCAAGGTCCATTGTGCTACTGGCAGAACCAGCAATTAAAGGAGATTATTGTTGTCAGAAATGGAATAACACAAACAAAGGAAAAATTTGGGAGGAGGGGAAGATTTGCAATTGACCTGAGTAAACTTTATCTTGTTTGTGGCTTTGGGAGACTATAACATCATGAATGTGAAGAACCCAATATATGATGATGCAGAACATATGTAATAAATTCTTCTGGAAAATCCACAGTTTTTTTGGATAATAGGTTGTACAGTCAGGTTCTGCTTGGCTCCACTCTCCTACATTGAAAGCCAATCCCTTACAGTCCAAACCAGAAGTTGTATGTTTAGAACAAAAATATTTTCAAGGAAAACATTGTCCCAGTACTATTTTTTTTTTCTTGTTCTTATAATGCATTCAAAGTCAGAGAGTGCCACATTGCTCATGGGCTTAAGAAGTAGAAAATGGAATTGATGTTGGATGAAGACTGGATTGACTCCCCAGGAAGGGGGGGAAAGACCCTCTGCAACAGGTGAAAAGGAAGTGCGGTTTTATAAATTTGTTCCATTTTAACGTGACTGGCTTCTTTTCGCTTACTCCATTTTTACACTGGCTTAACTTGATTGGCTCCAGTGGAGTTTTCAATTATGCCAGATCCCACTGAAGTGTTATTAGCAGACTGCTTGGAATTTCTCTTGAAAGTCTGAAAGTGTTTCTGAGTTAACAATATACTCTTCCCCTTTCCCCCTTTGAAATAAAATGTTAACTCTGCAGAAAACCTTGATGTCCTGTTGAAACAGAATGCTCAAACACCAAAATGAACTGACTTTTCACATACAAATTTTAAATTTCCATGGAAAATAGAGTTTCCAGTTACCTCTACTGATTGGTATGCTAGTCACAGTTCATGTATTCCTAGACCTGATACAGACATTCAAGGGAGCCAAAAATCCTTTATACACACACACACAAGCACATTACAGCTTCCTGGAACACTGTTTAGGCTTTCAGGTGATGGCTGGGAATGTGGCCAATATCAGAAGGTAAAGGGCAAAAGAAAGCCATGAAAATGGAAATGACAATATTTCTTAGGAGCAGGCAGGTGCCTTTGCCCCTGACTCATGGTTGTGCCTAAAACTCACAGCACTGCTCTCTCCTCTCTGATTTTTTTTTTCTTTTTGAAAGCAATTTGCATCCTTGGGAGAGAAAAAAAAAAAGGGGATTAATAAATTTCAAATGTCCCTGGTGCTTCTGTGCCAACTGGCACTGGAGGGGGCCTGTAACCTTGCCCAACTGCACTATATATAATTATTAATTAGAAAGCAACCTGGGAAGCAATGATCTTCTCCCCCAGCACAAACCAGAGGAACTTTACTGAATTCACCGTAGGAAAGAAAATTGGTTTTCCTAGGTCACACTTGGGAACAAACTTTATTTTGCTTTGACTAGTGGTTTGCTATCCAGAGTGGAATTATGGGAATTAATTGGAATAACTTGGGTGCTCATTTTATAAATCAGCTGGCAGAACTCCTGCTGTAATTAATGGGTTTGACTGGCAGATTTCCACAAACACACACCCATTTCCCAGTGATTTCCACTGTGAATACATGCATTTTGAAGGAGCTCAACTTGCAAAGGGACATATTTAAGAGTTTATAACTGTCCCAATGACAGCAAGTTCTAATTTAAAACTCCTGTGTAATACTTGTTAGGAAGTTTTAATATCAAAAGGGCAGCCAAGGTCTTCCATGAGAAATTTCTAGACAGTGAAAGAAACTAATCCTTTTTAGTGATGTTTGGCTTCTTCTCTGCAGTAGCTGATCTCTGATTTCATATTTTATATCCATGGTTTGTTAATGAAATTTTCTCCTTTAAAGAGTAACCAGGCGGATAAGAAAAAAATAGCTGATACTTTGCAGTAAACGTTTGAAGTGAAATTCAAGTAGCAGCCTGAGGCTCACAGTATGTAAAACCAACTACCAAAGTTTTAGAGGGGTGGTTAATCTATTTTTCCTTCTCAGGGGACCTCTGCTGTATTAAATTCTTTGGTTGAAGAGAAGCAGTCAGGTTGGCATTAGGATTGACTTAGCGATTTACATCATTTGAAAAGGGATTAGTAAATTTAACATGTTCTTGGTGTCCCTGTGCCAACTGGCACTGACAGGGGTCTGTTACATCACCCATTTCCAGCACCACATGCCACAGGGCTACCTGAAAGGTGTCATTAGTCAGAGAGAACAGGAAATTAGGCAGCAGGAAAATGTTAATGTCCACAGGTGGTGGCATCACTGCTGTTTATGGTGCACACAGGGAATACAGGTTTGCTCCAAGCTCATCCCTGGAGGTGTTGTTCAGGCTCTTCCCACCTGGCACTCAGGTTCATAAAGATTTAATAGTACTTTGAAATGCCCTCATATATGTGATGCCACAGCTCCAGAGTGGAAGTGTGAGCTGGATCTCACTGGAGACCCAGAGCCACAAAGGTGGGTTTCCCTTCTGAATTTTATCCTGTTCTAAGTTAGTCTTCTAGTTCAGTGATTAGCACTTTTGGGGTCTCTCTCTGTAGACCATGGAGAAGAAAAACCTATTTGATTGGACAATTAATTACATCTGTCATGGGATGAATTTACCTCCACTTCTCCAGTGACCATGGAACCAGACTGGCTCCTGTCACTGGAAAAATACACATTCTGATAACTTACATGCAAGAATTGTGCTGTCAAAGGGGAAACTTTTGTCTGCGGTCTACTGTAAGAACCCAAACAATTTGCTTAGCTTGGATGGCTGTGTAGGGGGCCAACTGGAAGTTTACTATAAATCATTGCCAGAGTACAGCTTCAGATTTTCTTCTGAAGAACCCAAAATCATCCAGCAAGAAACATCAGGCATACAGATTCTACATAGGTAGAAGCTGGATGTTCAATGGTTTGAACTTCCAATTGGACAATACCAATTTTCAGCAAAATATTAAGAATTTCTTCAGTTTGGCCGCTGGAAAATTGCTATAGGAAACCAAATTACATTTTTGTGTATCTTCAGTTTTTTATAACACTGAAGATAGTCCCATGAAGTCAGATGACTTTCAGTAATGATCAAAATCCACTGTTCTGTTTTGTGGGCCTTTTTTGGCCCAAATACAAATGTTTTCCATTTCTCATTCTCATAAAAGGTGAGGAAGAGTAGGAAAAATGTTTGTGCAAATTTCATGTATCAGGCATGACATTGGGAGCTTATGTTGTACATGAAAATTTGATGAATGCTTGCTTGCCCCCTCCCCATGCAAGTTTTACATTTCCTATGTACATTGTCTGCTATTACATGCTTATAAAGCTCTTTTTGCTTTTAATAAGAGTCCACCTGTTTGCTTAACTTTTAATGCTTTTGTAATATTTGAAACAATATAAAACTCTGTGGGTACTTCTGTTGGAATAAACATGATGGGCCAAATCCAGCCCATGTGGCTCACACCAGATTTCTTAGGTGAGTTGTGATAATGTGTGCACAGTAAATGAAGGTAGGATGCCAAATAAGTGGAACAGGTTGTTTTACTACACCTCCCCCAAGTTTCCCTGTTTGATTTGACCAGGCTGATTCTGTTTGAGGTTTGTGAGGGAGGCAGAAGATATAGGAAAGCACTTTCTGCAAGTTAGTCACAAAAGACTTCACTGTCTTCCTTTCTGGAGTGAAAAATTGTGCAAAGGACACAATGGGAGACCAATATGAGAAGAAGAGAGTGGCCAGAACTTCACAGTGATCAAACCATGTATTTATATGCATATAAACTGCTTATATCTATCATTAGAACATGCATATGTCATGTGTGCACATGTGCAGAGAGGGAAGTATCAGCTTCCTTTCCTCTCCATACCTGCTCACTCCCTCTGAAATGAGGGAGAAGAAAGATTCAAATTAAACATCCCAAATTACTTGAAAGTATCTTGAACTATTAGGAAGGCAAAGCAACAGCCCAGCGGGGAGTAGAAAGCATAATAATGACAAGTTTTGTGCCTAAAGGGAAGGCAGGAATGAAATCAGAAAGATCCAGTGGGGTCAGGTGAGTAAAGAGTCAGCCAAGCACAGGAGTGAGAGATACCCGGAGGCAGTGCAATGTGCTGGCAAGGAGCCACGCTGCTGGGGAGAGAGGAGGAGTGTGTGTAATAGAGAGAGAGAGCAGAGAGGAGGGAGAGGCTGAGGGATAACACACCTTTGTGGGCACTTGTGAGCTCCTCTGGCAGCCCCAGCCCTGTCTCCTTGGCAGAGGATGTGGATGCAGGAGGAGGCTCCCGGCTACAGAGCCCCAATTTTCTGTGCTTGCCCCTCCACCAGGTCCCTTCCCCAGACACCTGGGTGGGAGCAGCCAGCAGGATGCAAGCACTGGAACACTGAAAATGCCAAACCCCTGTGATGTGTGGGAAGCTGGAGTGAGCTTGGCTGGGGAACAGGCTCTGGTGCCGACTGCGGCGATGTCGTTTCCATCAGCCCGTGAAAGACAACTTCAAAAACAAGGTTTATATTTGCCACTGGCTGTTTAATAGGGGATTAGTTAAAGGGTATAAACTGGCAGTAGGTTGAGATGGATGTGACCACAGGGACAAAGGCTTAACATGATGTGCTTGAAAATGACATTTGCCTGTTGCCAAGCAGATGTGGCCCACTTGCACCTGTTGCTTTGGGGTCGTGGGCAAGGAGCACAGAGGGAGGGGGAACCTGAGGAGCCCATGGCTGGGCACATTGCCACCACACCCACTGAACTGTGATTAAACCTTGTAGAGATAAGGTTTTTTTGAGGAGTAGTACTAGCAGAAGCCAGATCAGCATTTCTACATTTCCAGAGGTGTGTGTGTAACTCCAAAATTCTCCTAACTTAGCAGTGTGTGTGGAGACACAGACACTTGGGCTATAAAAACTGACTGCTTTCCTACCCTGACACTGTCAGGCTGTTCCCTGCTCTCTTTTGAGAACCTCAGCTTTGGAAGATGTTGCTGTGGCTATTGCTCCTTGTGTCAGTTCTGTCCCTGACGAGCTGGGAGTTGCACAAAGGGAACAAGAGAACTCTTCATCCCCTTTCCAAAGCTCTGGCTAGCGAGGGAGTGATTCTCCTCACTTCTAGCCAAGTGAATTTTCTTTTTGGCAGGCAGCAGGAATGCCACTCAAGAAGAATGAGCCAGGGCTGCCCAGGCAGTGCAAATTCTTGCTGAAGGCAGCTTCAGCCAGGCAGACAAGCCGGACCTGCTGGAAAAAGAGGGCAGGGAAGTACAACTGGGAGGGATTCACTGATTTTAGAGAGTGCTGTTGCTGCCTTGGATGCTGTTGTAGGCACAGGCAAAGCTGCTTCTTGGCCTTGATAGCATCTGGTGTCCCTGATCACAGCTAGCTGCAGGATCTGCAGCTCAGGTTGATTGAAGGCCTTAGGACATGTCAAGGGGAACAAGCACAGGACAGAGTGCCAGCTCGCTGGGCAGGCAGCAGGAAGTCTGCCTTTATCAGGATGCTGCAGGCAGGAAATGATTTGAAGTACACTGCCTTCTCTTGTAAAGTGATTGAGGGAAGGAAGGAGAGCAAGAGCAGAGCAGCCATGGCTGTGTTTCAAAGTTGGTTTCCATCTTGTTTCTTGCATTACTGCTCTTTCTTTCCCCACAAAAAATACCTAAAACATCCCAAAACCAAAATAAAACAAAACCCAAACAAACAAAAGAATTCCTCCCTCCTTTCCAAGCCCCCTGCCTGTTTCTGCTTCCTATCTTTCCTCTTTCCTTTTTTAGGGATAAGTGCCCCAGACTGGTGGTATCACAGGTACATGGAGAGAGTTGATTTGAATCCAAGCACAGCTCCCTTGCTGATTCCTACAGCTGCTTAGGGCTGATTGTGGAGTGAATTACAGCTCTTTAGGGCATACTTTCAATGCCAGAGTGGTTGAGTAGGGACCCTAAAGCAAGGTGGACAGACTGCTGGTAGGAAAAGCCCTGAAGGAAGGCGGTGTGGAGTCTGGCAGAGACAGCCAGGCTTCCCTTCCATGGCATCACCTCCAGGTAGGGAAAATGAATCTGTGCTCTGTACCTGCAAAATGCAGCTGCCTCAGGAGACAGGAGGAACTCAAACCCTTGCAGAGCTGGTGATTATGGAATTTACATTTGCAAAGCTGTGCTCTTACTGGTACACAGAGGGGCCAGGAGAAAAGTTGACTTGGTTTGGTTCAACTGCAGGCATGAACTCCATGACAGAGGTGATAAACCCTGAGCCTTCTTTATTTGTCTCTCCCAGCTTCTCTTCTTGCCTTCCTTCTGTAATAGTGTGAGCCATTTTTCTTGGCTGTCCTCTTCCTCCTTGGAGATCAAACACAGGCCCTGCAGCTGAGTTCCTGAATTTATGACAAGGACCAGCTTCTTCTAGCCTCAGTTTCCATTAACAGCTGCTCACAGAAGCTGCATTCAGACCATTTGTTTTGTCTTTTGGCACCAGCTATTTTATGAATGAGAGACACAGCAAAGGACAAACAATCAGAAAACTGGTTTCACTGCTCTCTACCTGGTGAGAAGTCTTTATAGCCCTTAGGTCTGGTATAAAAACTTACAAACTCTACACTTGTAAGTGTTGTGTAAAAAACTGTTATTGCCCTTAAAACTAGTCATTGGAGTTGAAAGATAAATATTATTCCAAATCTTATTGAATAAAATATATTATATCACAGGTGATGGAGACAGATTGTCTCAATAAATTCTGATACTGTATTCAGTGGAAAAGTGGCAATAAAAATGCTGATGACTTGACACGGGGAGAATATTGAATGTCATTAACATGTTATTTCCTCTGTTCTGATATCACTGTCATGTTCTTCCCACTGCTCTAATCTCTATCAGTTGTGGGATTTTTTTTTTGCTTGTTTGAATGAGAAAAATGACATTTTTTTCCCCCAGCCCTTTAAATTAACCACTTTTGAGAAATGCTTAGAGATAGGAGGTGACATCCTCAAATATAGAAATTAAAACATGGTTTGATATTTAACCATATGCTAAGTATGGGCTGAAGAGGAATCCTTAAGACTGTCATTATCATCTGATAGTTGATTACGGCAGTTGTGGCCATCTGCACAGTGATAACAGCAGTATCTTCCTTTTATAAAATGCTTGGAAAGCACTTAATGAAGGTAATTGCTGCTGTTCTTTTGCAGATGGGGAAACTGAGGGATGGGGAAGTTAAGTGAGTCACAGGAGGTCATTTCCTAGTCCAGTGGCAGAGCCAGACTCCTGTGATGTGTTTAAGCTTTATCTTATATTTGCTGTGAAACTTGATTAGCTGCACATTGAGGCCAGTTTTCCCAACCCATGCTAAACTGTACCTGCTGGAGCCACAGCCCAGCACCAGAGATACTTCTGGTTTTATTTTCTGCTGCTGTGTGGATATGGATATCTCACTATATATACCCCACTATGTGGCCTGCAGAGCTGAGAATGTATTTGTGTACAGTTATGAAATGAGCCATCTAGGAAAAATAACAGTAATCCCCGTCTTCATCCCCTTTCCCCAAACCAGAATAAACCCAGTGCTTTTCAGACAGCCTGAATCTGCCCAGGCATTTCCATTCTGTCACTCTGTGCCAGAAAGCCTGTTGTGATAGCCCTACGGGCAACTCAGATCAGCTTGTACCAAAGAGCATTTGGATCACGTGGGCTGTTTGGCATCCTCATGAGAGAATATGCTGCTGGTCTTGAATGATAGCAATTAAAGGTGCAAAGAAGTCATCTGTCTATTTGCTAGGGCCAGTATCTTGTCTGGTCTCCCACTGTAATCTTGTGCTTTATCCACAGCTAATTCTAAATGACTCCAGGAATAGCCACCACTTCCATTACAGGACCATTTCATGCACTGTTATAGTTTATTGTCAGATGGTTTTCAGCAATTAAATTCTAAATTGATTTCACAGTTGCACATGCTGTTTCTGTTATTTATTTTGGTCCTCACCTGTCTGAGGAAATGGGGTGCCTCCGTCTCTTCATAAATAGATGCTTCTGTAGAGCTGAACAGAATATTTTAAGTGCCTGCAAAAATAGACTTTTACATAGAAATAGTGTGCCAGGCAGGTATAACAGAGTTTAATTTTCACAAAGCCCCAGCAATAGTACTGATGGATTTTTAAAAGGGAATAATACTGTAGATCTTTTGCTAAGTGTCACAGCGCCTACATTTTTCTATTTGTTCTGGTGTCCTGTAGGAAGGTGTGTTATTTCTCAGCATAGAACAGGAGATGGAATTAGCTACCTGGTATGGCTGCATTGCTGCTCTGCTGTTCACTTCCTGACTTCAGCTCAAGTGCCTACAGGTCCTATCCCGCTAAGTTAATGGGATCCTTTCTGATAAGGCAGATATGGGGCCAATAAACCATAACAACTTTATGCCTCGATTTACCCAGGTGTAAAATGGGAATAAAATTCCTCGTGTTTTCTAAGCCACTATTGAAAAAGCAAAAGGAGATGGCTGTAGAGTTAAAGCTGCAGAGTAAAATAGCATTAGTACTTTAACCCTCATGTCTCACCTCTTTCGAACAGGCATTTTCTGAGTACAAATCAGAACCCTAATAAACTTCTCCTGCACTCAACATCTCCTCTTTTGCCTGGTGTGTATGCTGGGGTAGTTGAAAATATTCTTTTTTCTTCCATTTTTAATTCCTTTTTTTAACATTTGCTGGGATTTTTTGGAAATTATTCTGGTTTTAGCAAGAGCATATGTCCTTTTTCCTGTAGAAAGCATTCTCCAGGCCAAGATCAGTTTCAGGGCAGTTACTTTAGTGACAGGAAGAAAAGAGATATTGGCACCAACTTGGCACAACGTCATTATTATCATGCAAGCAGTTCCCCTTTATTATCAACCTATAAAGAGAACAATTAAATTTTGCAAGGCAGGACTTCTAATCTCCAGGATCAGATTCTTCACGGCAAGGAGGGGGTGTAAAAGTTTCTCCCTTGCTCTGTCTCTTCATGGCGCATGGTCCCAGCTGTATGAATCTGTTCATGAATATGCATGAAATCAGATATGACATTCCCCTGCTCCCATTAATAATCTTGTCATCTGACTTGTGCAGCATTAAGCTTCAGCCCGTGGCTCCTCGTAGCGAAAGCAGCCTGGAGGAAAGGGAGGGAGGGGAGGAGAGGGAAAAAAAAAAAAAAAAAAAAAAAAGGGCATGCCTTTTTTTATTGGGATTAAGTGCTTGAAAATTTTGGCAGGGGGTTGCCAGGAGAGTAAGGGGAGGGAGGGAATGAGAGAGAGACGCACACAGGGACAGAGAGACGAGAAATCCTCCATGAATGCGTTGGCTTGTTAGAAGCCCAAAGCGGTGGGTGTAATGGTATGCGAGCTGACCTTGAATATAGCCACTGTGGGTTGCCCCAGCTTTTTTGTAAAAGAAGCATTTGCAGCAGAGGTTTGGATTTCAGGCTTTGCAGTCATCAATCATCTCAGCCTATTCTCCTCTTTGACAGCTCTGTACAAGGCCTGACATTTGACACCCAGGACCCCAGGACTTACACAGAGGCACAAGCTGAGGCCCTGGGGAGGAGATAGGGAGCAGGGGGAGAAAAAAACAGGAGAAATTTTTTTCTTTTTTGTTTTTAATTTTATTTTTAAAGAAGCTACAAAACAAATTATAACTGCAATAAGAATTTATTTAACAGAAGAGCATTGCACTCAGTTCTGTTCCCTGCATTGGGCAATTCCTGATGAAAAAGGTTGATCCAAAGAGGTGGGAGAGGAAAGGCAGGCTGAGAGGGATCTAGGGGAAGCAGGATGAGGCTTTTACCCTTTTTCTACACAAATCCAGGTAGGTAGGTAAGTGTTACCAACCTGCTAAAGTTTTATTCCATTTTGATGAAGTTAACCTGGACTTGCTATCTCCCAGTTCAATGAGATCAATGAGTTCCCTGAGAAATTTCAGCAAAGCTAGTTGTGAAATTGAGTATGTGGGCTGCAATTCTAGGGACACTGGGAGTCTAAATGGTGTTAAAAAATGAAGATATGACCTGTTAGAGTAGATAAATGTTTTGGGATAAACCTCTTTATCCAAGTCATTGTTTACTTGAGCTGACATGTTTTAAAGGTTACAGTCTTATTAATATAGTTTTTAATGTCTTTTATAATACAAATATAACAGCAGTCATTCTTAACCTAACTTTTTTGTGAGTCCACCCTTTTTTTTTACATCCTTCCCTATCCACAGAGCCTCCTATCCCTCACACCCACTTCTAGTTAAGAACAAGACAAGTTTGATATAACCATTATGTGCTGTTAAACTAGATATGACACCAGTTTCTTGTGAAAGCCATCCATAGTTCTCTGCTACCTCCTCATTCATAAAAAGGAAGGGATTTGGGGGTTTGTAGAAGGATTCTGTTGCAGATGACTTTTGGCACAAGGAAATTTGACACAAGGAGCAGGGGCAATGAAATACATGAGTGTAAGTGGACAGGAAAGGACACAGGAAAGTATTTCTCCTCAATGTTTAACTCAGCAGTGGCACATGGCTTATTTAAATCGATCTAGAAACAGGTGACAAGGACTCTCTGCTTTATGCTAACTTTGGATTCAGCCCAGAAGTATGTATCCAGCCTGTGAATTTTGCTGACACAGGAAGTCAGGTTAAATACTCTGGATGATTTTCCAGGAATGTCAGGCTGTCCCTCAAGGAGACTTTGGGTCATAGGATGGTTTATTTGAAAAAGTAGTTTTCTGCATTTTCCTCTATTTAAAAAAGCAGTATCTCTTCAGGAATTCACCGTTTTTATCTGTTGTGCATTTTGTTATCTCTCACTTCGAGTATTTTCCATTTGCCAGCCCTGATTCCACCCCCTGGGTCACACGGAGATAAATGAACAGTTGGAGTGCATCATTTCTGAAACAAACCTTCAGAGGAGCACTTCCAGAGTAGTTAGCAAACTTTTACTTTCCATAAACAAAACTGCTTGCTCCAATGAACCTTCTTGGAAAAGGGTCACAAATGATGTCAAAGTGAATTAGCGGCTTTTTATGTGAACGAATGTTTGCAAACAGTGTTCGGCTGTCCTGCTTCAAACTCATAATTACAGTTGCAGTTCTGCACAGGGAAAACCCAAGCTCACTCTATAGGACACACATTTACTGCCTGCAGGGGTTAGGAGGAATATTTTTCCCAAGCTAAGTGCTCTGCGGATTTCGAGGGTTGCCTTCCTCTGAAGGATCAGGGTTTAGCCACTGCTGGAGGCAATGATACCAAACTTGATGGACCAATGGGCTGATTCAATATGGCAATTCCTCTGCTCCTTGTGTTTTCCAAACTGGCTTCTGTGTGCACTTGCCCGAGCGATGATTTTGCGCCTGCTCTGGGAGACCCCCTTGAGTGGAAACGGGCAGGATCAAGCACTTTGGCTGAGTTTGTGTGTGGATCTGCATATGTGTCCAGAGAGAGACAGACATCAAACAGCTGATTACTTCTGTTTGCTTTCTCTGCTCTGGATTTAACCCAGCGTGGGATTCTCCTCCTTTGACACTCATACCAGCATTTCATTCAATGTCACCTAAATTTCCAGGCTTCTGACTTTTCCAGTTTGTACGCAAGAGTAAAAGAAAGAGTTAGAAGATGAGTATTTGTCCTTTGAATGATTATTTCCCTCACTAAATTTCAGGTCCAAGGAAAACCCCACCAACACTTTTCCAGACTCCAAATCTGACACCTGAGTCTTTTCTTTTTTCTAGTTCTGCACTCAAAATGTGAAATTTGCAATATTAGAAAGGAAAAGTTTTAATCTATTGGGAAATCCTCTGATCCATAAAGTAAGAGGATTGTGTTTTATTTTTTTTTCTCTTCTGTAAGTTTTTGAATAAGATTTAGCTGAGCTAAGCTGAAAAGACTTGAAAAGAGAAGTCTGAAAATGTCATCCTGGGTGCAAATGATTTTTATGAAGTAATGAGGGAAGTACCACTGCAACCTGTTGCTATCAATCTATTTTTGTGGCAAAGCTTCAAAGTCCTCTGTTAGAGAGCTAAGAGCACAAGAATGTGCTGCCAGAGGTAGAACATCCTTTGGCCATGTCAGGATTGTTCTCCAGGTCCTTCCATCCCTGGTTCAATTGGGAATAGACATGGTCTTGAGGGTCCTTGTTAATCCAGCATGCTTCTCATCTGAATCCAGTAACTTCACCTGATTTTTGTGTTGTCTGTATGATTATTAGGCTGCTATATTTGTTTATTTGGATTATTTTTAGAATTTGGTGTTCTGCTAATGAATTCAATGTGTGGGTCCCTGTCGAATAGCTGGAAAGTCACAGAAAGGAAGAGGCTATCATTTTTCATGAGATTATTTTATGGTTCTACCTCCAGGTCATTAAATATCTGATGCATTTTCTTTGAGTTTTTACATTTGTTTTGAAATCAGAACTCCAGCTATACATGTACAGGATATGAATAAGAGTGGAAGAGAAACAGTCCATGGACTGTAACTTGGATCAGATGCAGCACACAAAAAGAACAGGTGATAATAATGTATGCAGTGCAAATAAATTAAGGGAAAGTGAAAAAGACAATTATGGATTGCAGTGTGCCTGGTTATAAAGAGACTAATTAAAAAATGTTAATAAAGAGTAGTAAGAATTGTCTAGTGTTTAAATTCCTAAATTGAGACACGAGAGCTCAGGCAAAACATAAATCAAAGTGTTTTTCCTTCAACAGAGTATGGTGAGAACCAATATGTTGTTATGTAGTACATCATAAATATCTAGGGATAAACACTGGAGACCAAAAGAAGAAAATATGGATAATTTTTATTTTACCTCTTCTTTTTTTGCCTTTTTTGCTATTTCAGTTACATTTTGCTGTATAAAAATAATTATTATTCTCTTCGTATGACCGCTATCAATGTGAAATTATGGCATAAATGAAGAGCACAGGATCCATTTCAGCAGCCAGGCAGCCTTGTTTGAGGTGCTATAGAGACTGGTGAATGAAGAGTCCTCGCACTGGTGATGAGCACAGAGACAAGTATTTGTGAAACCAGATTGACAATTCATCTGCAAACAGACCGATGTGACTTTCCCTCTCGTGCCCCCGCGATGTAATAACCGCAGCTGCGTTCAGCTTCATTCAAAACCTTGCCTCCTCTTCCCTCGCGCATGGGTGGGCAGTTCAGGATGCTAAATAGGACACTTTGACTGCTCATATCTGTACCTTGGGGCCTACCAGATCTGAGGGCAGCCGAGTGCCTGCTCATTTAACTTGCACAGCTGCAAAGCTTCCAGCACAAATGCTCCTCGAACGCTTCTGCGCGGGGGCTGGATGCGACAGCGCATCGCTCGGCTGAAGAGGGAAAATAGAGACAACAAACTCCCCAGCCTTAGTGGAGAGCACCCTCCCCAAGCCTGTGAGATTAAAGCAATAGATTTTCAAGTAGCCCTTCAGAGCGACTAATTTATATGGATATCGAGGATTCAGTTGGAAAATTTAAAAAAAAAGTAACTAGGGGAAAATATGGTGCTCTCTAAGTCCCAGTGGTGTGCCACATTCATTTTACTAGAGAGTTTATTCTTTAGTACTTTCATGGATTGACATGAGGGAGGAATTCACATGTCAGGACAGATAAAATCTCCCTCCTGCCAAAGGAGTCTATTCAGACATGCATGTTAGTAGGTTGATAACTTATTCTGTATTGCAGAGGACTCAAAGATAGACATTTCTCCTTTTATCTCCATCTCTGCGCTCCCTGCATACTAAAGATACGGGGAAACAGCAAGATACATCTTAACTAACCCTCTCAGAGAGCACTGACTTCTCCTAGCCTCTGCCAAGAGATGCAAACTTAAAGGAATAAGGTGTCACACAGACTAATAGCAAACACGTTAGCAATGTTTATGTACATAATTTGAGCCCTGTGTGAATATTGTTTAAAAAAAAAACCTGGATTTTGTGGTTAATTTTTTTTTTTTTGCCAAGAAAAATGCACGGTATCGCAATGCTCTTGTTTAATGTTGCTCTGCTAGAAGCATGGGAAATAGGTTGAGAAAGATGGGAGACCAGGACAAGTAAAACATGTTAAAAAATCCATCTTTGACACGCTTTCCAAATACTAATGAAACCTTTGTGTTTTTTTGGGAGCTAGGCCCACTCGCTTTCTAAAGACTGGGGAATTGAATCTAACAACTTTATCCCTTGACTAGAGCAGTAGAAGTATGTCTGGTCTTCAAAATGGAATTAAAATACTGGAGTGTTTAGTCTTATGCTTAAGCTGATCATCTCCATTTCATATAGTTTTGATTTTTCTGGGGCTATCAAATGGCATAATTTTAGGGAAATTTGCTATTTAAGAGTATTAAATTATGTGAGTGTCTTCCTAAGGAGCTGTGTTTAAAAAACAGGGGATAAAGATCCTCCAGAGTGTAGCTCAGAGCATCTCTGAACTTCCCTTTGGTAGAAGGACTTTTCCTTTTCTCCTTCTTCCAGAGCTGGTCCTGAGAGAGCAACTTCTTTCACTGTGGGGCTAAATATGTGGGTCAGAAATAAATCATCTTCTCTGATCTTTCTCTCATCCTTCCAACTCAGTTCCCAAAAGCAGATTTTTCTTATTTTTTTTCAGCAGTTCATATACGTAGATTGAGATTAAAGTGGTTTAGAAAGTGTTTTATATAGATTTGTGTACATACCTAAAATATTTGCCTAGATGTATCTTATCTAAGCCTCTGCACGGATCTGAATTTCCCAGGCTCGAACCACGCTTTGTGTAAATCGGTGTTGTCTCACTGTCTTTGAGGGAGCTTATTTACGTCAGCTCTGGAATTAGTTCCCTGTATTCCAGCCAGCACTTAGCTGCAAGAGTCAAAATAACTTGGATATGTACTGTTTTCCTGTTATCTCTAGCCTCTCTATAAACAGAAGCTATTAGAAATATTGTGAGAAAGCTTTCTTGCGAGGTTTGTCCCCCACTCAAGAGTTTTTAGATGGATATCTGACAAGAATGTGCAGTTACACCAATCCTCAAACTTCAGCATAGTTTTCTTTGCCTTAGTAATAATTCATATTGATTTGCATACCCCAGCTTTGAGCTCTTGTAGTTTCAGAGATTTTCAAACAACACATTGTTCATTTTTCCTTTTTGCCTCACCTTTTTCATACATTTCCCAGATACCTGAATGGAGAAATATAAGAAAAATAAAAACACATGAAAATTCCACCTGCCCTATTTTTTTTCCTCTGGGAAATGCTGTCTATAGTGTGATCTTTTCTAGAGAATGTTTTCATTCTACCTAAGGTCTCAGGATTTGTTTTGGAAATAATAAGCTTTTCCCAGACAAGACTTAGTGAAGTAATGACTCAGAGGCACAGACAGACAAGTGGACTGTTTGTTTCATCTTAATTATTTATGTGGTGTTATCCTAACAACAATATGTTATGACATATCTTCCAATGAATTCTTCTCTATTTGTGTATTACTTAATGGGAGAGACTATGAGACATCTCAGCAGGGATAATTATACAGAAAAAGTTAAGAAACAGTAATATAGCTGGGCAATTAAAATTCAGTCATAGATAATATAAATTCTGTAGTTGTTTCTTTGTTAAAGGTTTCTTTTCCTGTTGCTATTGACCAACAAATTATTTGATGTTCTAAGAATATTTAGACAAGGAGATTTCAGCAAGGTGAGCTCAAAACTGTGATTTCAGCTTTGAATTCTTCTTTTCCATTGATCTTGCTGTGATTTACAACCATTTCCCATCTCCTGCTTTATGTCAACCAAATTTGGGGCACAGCTTCATCCTTACAGAGAGCACCTGCTTTGTGTCCCTTGTGAAGGGGGATTAGTCTCTTGCTTTGAGAATTTGTTGTCCATTGGCTCTCTTCACCATGAAACCAACCAAAAAAAGGTTCTTCATGTTTCTAGGTAGAATTGCAGGGAGATTTGTAAAATTATTTTGATCTTGGACCTGAGCCTGCCATTAAAGTGCTTGACTTGCCTTGACCACTGTAATTTTAGAAAGCTGACCCTTCTCCTTTGCAATTTACACAGTGTTTTTAGCCTAATGCAGAATTTCCCTCTTCTGCAGCTGGGAAGAGAATATCCATCATTTCCAGATGTGGACATATGATCCAGGAGGCAATTGAAGGGATTTTGGAATCATATGGTTTGGCTTATGGATTTGGATTGGTCGAGAGAGATTTGCCTGAAATCCTTGAGAGAGTGTGGCACCTCTCTGACTCGGGAGGCATTTTAAAATAAACCCCAAAGTTAAATGCATTTTATAGAAAGGCTTAAAGCTTCTAAAATATAAATCTCAAATATTTATATGTGGGCTGCAATGGAACAGAAGTTACGACCTCATCTGTGAATGTCTAGGATTTGTTTTTTCCTTCCACCAGCCCACCTGGAATGACTTTATCTTTCAGCCTTACCTAAGGCTGCACCCAGGTTAGCTCCCAGTGACTTATGACTCCATCAATCTGCACAGATCTGTGCTGTACTCCTTCAAGGGAAGTAGTTCGTCTTCTATATGACTGCATCCCCACCTCTTCCAAAGTTCAAAGAACCCAGGACAATTGCTTGCTCAAGCAGCCTTTCAGTCAGGATTGAGGATGCTCTCCCTGCCTCCCCATGTGAATCAGAACTTTCTGCTGGACTTTGGCAGATTATGCAGAAACTTCCAGCGTAATCCATCCCCTCTTGAACCAGAAAGACGCGCGGTGATGGTGATGAAATATCAGGTGAGAATTGCTCAGTGTGTTTTAAGGAGCTTTGAACTGGAAATGGATCAATTTAGAGCTCTTTTCTGAAGTCAGAGTAGCGCATTTTTTACGATCCATTTCCCATGAACTAACAACTGTTCCCTATCCAGCAGACAGTTTACTTGTAGCTATTTTGACTTGCATTATTCCACTTAATGAAGATAAACATAAGTCAGACACAGGAAAGCCACAGAATGAGTATGAACGGGAAGTGTTCCAAGTGTTCAGCATTTACTAGGCAAAATTGGCCAGTAATTCCTTTTGCTTTTCACTGAGGATAAAAATCCCTGAAAGATAATCATCATCATTGTTTGAGCTAATATAGCAGTTTCATCCATTGGTCTGAGAACAGTTCCCAAAAATTAGCTGGACTGAGAACAGCCTTGAGATTAGATTCATATTATTTAAAATACACATTTTATGGACAGACAAACTCATGGGTCATCTAGAGGCACCATGACTTTTCTTGAGTCACAGAGTCAGAAGAGTACAGCAAATTTCTGACTGCCATTTCTGTGATTTCAGTGACTGCAAAGGATTCCTAATGTTGCTTATTCAAGTTGCTTAAATCATTCATATTACAGTGACTATAGGGATGAATATTTTTTCTGCTTCTATGCAGAAAAAAGTTATTCTTAAAAAAATGTTATTCTTTTTTAGTGATTGTATGATTGCACAGCAGGACACTTCATCTTATAAACTGTTCATTTATTTAATGCTCAGGATTGTTATTTGGCAGATGATTAGTAACCTAGATCCCATGTCTTGATTTGGATTAGTATAATATTTTTTGAGCCAAAGAAAGAACATCAAATATACAATCCATGCAACACTACTTGTGGGAATATAACATAACTTCCCTGGTCATAATATCTATCTCCCAAACCTTTATCTGCATAAAAACTATGTCCCCCTACGTTTCCATAAAGCAAACAAATAGGATGGAATGAACATGAATAAAACAAATGTTCTGAATCAAGACGGGGGCTCATGGATGTTGTAGTTCACCCAGACACTGTGACTTTACAATTAATAAGTGATGGTGAATGGGCTGAAGTAGAGCAACACACTGGAAACAAGTCAATGCACTCACAGCTCCTCATGCTTTTTTCTATAAGCTTCAGTTATCAGACATATTAGGGGAGTTTTGTTTCCTTATTTGTGGACACATGGTTCAAGAAGTTTTCTAGTCTTCTTTTGCTCATATTCCGCTAATGACAGTAAGTAGACAGTGATGTCCATACTGAAAATGTTTGCCCAGCCAGGCTAAATACACGATGCCCTTCCTTGAGCCTTGAATCTATACCCTACAGACAGCATCATATGTTTAATTTTTAAGTCAGCTGAATAAAGCAGAGGCTGGGGGGATGAGGGGGAGAAATGCCTTCCCTAAATCCAGATGGGCTACATCTCTCAACCGTTTGTAACATGGCAGGAAGAAATCCATGGAATGGAGCTTTGACACATAAGACAGGAAGGGGCCAAATGCACCAAAAATATTTATGAGTTACACTGGGATAATTACTGATTTATAGATCCAGTGAGGAAAACACTGATCTGGGGATTAGGATCTCCAGGCTTTAGTCCTGATTGTGTCATAGGTAGCTGTCTGACCTTGAACACTTAATTGTCCCCTTCTATTTTATCCTATTCCCTATCTATTTTATCTATTTTCAGGCCAAGGATCAAGGGTTATGATTCCATAATCCTGTTGTTAAGGGCATCTCTTTCCAAAAAATGTATTTACAGATTCTGCCTCCAAAATTATACAAACCTTTACCTGTATTGGGACAATTGGTTCTTTTTTACAGCATCACAATGTTGGCATAGAACTACAATCACTCAGAGGGGCTGGTCTCAGTGTTTTAATTAGGTAGCTCACAACTACCTCTTGATTTTTTCACATAAAGTTAGATTTGAAGCAGATGATCAAAAATCATTTATGCATGCGTTCAAACAAGACAGCATTGTAGCTGAGAAAGCTTAAAGTCTTGTGTTTAAAAAAACCAAAAAACAACTTATTTGGGAGATGAAGTCATCTGCAGAAAAAAATTACCCACGCAACAACAAAACAGTCTTCCAGCTCCTGTGTTTTTAGATTGTAGCATGCCATCTTTAGTATTTATTTCCCTAAGAGCTTGCCTTTTTTGAACAGATGTATACTCCCTTCATTGGTGTTTATTTAAAACCCTGCCAATATATCTGAAATCAGCACATACTGAATGTTGATGCACCACCTTGCCTAATTGACTTAGCTGGAAAATAAACAGTGAAAGGCTATTTCAGCAGCAAACTGGTTGATACAGCTCCTCATTCCCTACCTTTATCTATGTACCACACAAGCAGACAAGCACCTGGTATTACAGACACAAGGTTGTTGCACATTTTCTGCAGTCTTTAGGATTTTAGGGACAAACTTGGCGTTGGTGTCACTGTCACCCCTTGAATCAAAACGTGACATTTTCATCTCTGTTGTCCTAAAAAGCCTTGACAACACCCAGAAGATGCCATCATAGCCCTGAGAACTTAGTAAAACTTATTTTAAAAACAATAGGCTCCTGCATATTCGCAGTAAATAAGGATTGTAAGGCTATTCACGCAACGTGAATAATTTGCTGCTAATAATATTGACACTCAATCTGTCTGCAAAATGTCTCTGTTAGCAGGAAACAATCACGCTGGGAGGTGTTAGGAAGACTTTGCAGTGGAGTGGTAGAATGAAGTAATTAAAAACTGACTGGAAAATGTATTGAAAATTTTATTTTTCTGGGTTTTAAATAGGAAATATTAGAAAGTAAATAATAATAATGTATAATTCATGGAGAAAAAGAGCTTTCTGTTAGTCTTGCTTTTAAACAAGCATATAGCCGGTTTACAAAAAAGACACAGCTTGGAATATATTGGTAAAAAAAGGGCAGGGACATAAAATAGTCCAACAGGGAAAAAAAAAATAAAAGGAAATTTTTGATAGTGGTGGAACTGATCACTGAACTGGGACATGAAAAAATTGGATGAAGTGTTTTAGGAAGAATTGAAAAAGAAAGGCTTTAGCAGAAAGGTATGAAGGAGTCCTATGGAAATTCATATTTCAGTTTCATGTAGGATATGCTCCTTCCACACAAATTTTATTTTGTACATTATCTTTTGTTCAGCTTTTCACCAAATACAATGATTATTCCTGGGAAAATATTTAGCAGATAAAAATTATCATTTTCTAGGGACTTGGGTTAGGAACTGTTAGCTCTCTTTGAAGGAATACTTTGGGGTTTTGCATTAAAGATTTTCTATCACATATTTCAGAAGTTAATATTTATTTTTGTTAATTTAATAAAAAGGTTGCTCCTCTGAAGTTTTTTTTAAGCCCTTAACCGTCATATCAGGGTATTAAATGGCTACAGATTTTTCCACTGATATAAAAGTGTCTCAGTGTATTTATGCTATATATGTCCTTTATTAGAATTGGATTTTTATACCATATCATTAAAAAAGAATATAAAAATAATAAAATGACAAAAGATTGATTTTCCATATGTCTTTGGTCAGGAGGAATTTTAACTCTGAAATAATAAATCAAAAATAGAACACAGTAAAGAAGAGTCTTTGAGTTAGACTTGATATGAAGGAAGTTGGGGTTTTTAGAAGTTTTAGTGTTTTTAAAGGGAAAACAGTTTTCTGGGTGTTACTGAATATGACTAGATTGTTTTTCAATAATTTTCATTTGCTTTTATTTTTTTTAACTTTCCTTGATAGAGTTTTTCATTTCCAAAGAAAGCATTAAGTGTACAGACAATTTAGGTGAGTTTTTTTTTAAAGATTCCCCAGTTTGGTATACTCTCTAATTGCTTACTACCCACTTACTCATTGACACCATTCCTCTTACTATAATGAATTAGGAGATTTTTAATGTCTGTTCATGGCAGATACTGAGAGAATAGGCTTTGCCACACAAAAAAAATTCATGTCCTAGAGTGCAATTTCTAAGTCATTAATGATAGCTGGACTTGCTGTGTGCATTGCATATGGGATAAACAAAAGAATCAGAGGGAAAGGGAGAATATTTTACTCTCAATATCAGTTTCCTAGAGCTTAGAGCACAGCCCAGAATGCTTCCTAATTGTAAGCTAAAAGGCAGGAATCTCTTGGGCTAAGATCAGAAGAGGAATAGAAAGCTTTGCTGAACAGAATGACACTCCTGGAAAGTTCAAATTTGTGTTGATCATCATGTGATGAGCTGAAAAGTCTCAGAGCTGGTCTGAGCAAGTCTCAAATACAGGTTTGGCTTCAGAGCCACCTCCTCTGAGCTGAATGGCTGCTCTGAAGCCAAACCTGTATTTGAGACTTGCTTTGAACACGTGGGCATGTTGCTGCCAGATAGGAGAAAATTGGATCTCATCAGGAAATGACCAGTGTGAGAGAAGGTTATGAGTTTATTAACCTGATGAATAAAAAAGTAAATATTTGGTGTAAAACCTGTCAGAGATTACACTTGTAAAACTTCTAATTCAGCTATTTCCTCTTGGAGCTGTCAAAATATGTCTTGGATAAGTTAATACAACATTACACATTGCAGAAGCTTTTGCTCTAACCTGAAGTTCAATCATTTCTTAGAGCAATTTTTTTCCTTCCTCACCAACCTGTCTTATCAACATCCTACCTTTGTGTCTGCAGGCTGCCTTCTCAACTCTTTATTTCCATAGCTCTAACCTTTGCACTGTGTTTTCAAAATGTTTTCAAAATGCTTAAAACCAATTCTTAAAACAATAGCAACCTGATGGGTAATTACCAATGGATCTGAGGAATGAATTTTTCTCATGGACTGGAATCTCACTGGTGTCTCTGCAGTCTGTCCCCTCTTTTTAATAGCATTTCTGGAAAAGGCTGGAAAGGGAATCATGGTCCTGATACAAATTTAAACTGAAGGAAGGAATAGGTAGAAAAGAAGCAGTCACCTCCTACCTTTGCTACCCTCACGTGAGTCAATTGACAACATTTTGCTGTGAAAATTGGAGATATTGGACAACCTTTGCCTGCAAACTTTTGCAGTATTGAGAAAAGAAAATAAAAAACTGCTGGAGAAGGTTTTGTTTTTTATTTAAAGCCAAGGAGACCATATTAAAGTCTCTCCCTTTCTCTCACTAGCTGTTTGCCCTCTAGACGAAGAAGGATTTATCTCATACATTTCAAAAAAAAGTCACCTCTCTGTAACCTACAGTTCATTCAATCAAGGCTTAGCGTAAATAATCAGTATGGAAAACACCAATCAGCTTTGAAGAGCCCCTGGATTTAGGAGGAACTCACTGCTCGTGTCTGTGCAGCTCCTCTGGGAAGCAGAGGAAGGAGAATGTCTCTTGATTTACTCTGCCCTATTTCTCGGCTCTGCCAGCCTCTCTGCTCTGTCCACTTCACAACCCTCAGATGCTGGGAGACAAGCATATGGTGTTTACTTCCCTGACTGACATCTCTCTGGTTTTCCTCACTCCTCGAGAGAATCCTCCCTTGCCAAGTCAGTTTGCAAGGGCTTGGATGCAGCCATGGCCCTCTGGTCGGCATCCAAGCAATTCCTCATTTTCCCTTGGCAAAGGTTAGTAGAGGACAACCTCCCTCCTCCTTTACAAAATCATGGAGGGAAATTCAAACCCAGAGAAAAGCCTGACCCTGGGTGCCTTTTGTGCCTCATTTGTGCAGGGCTGTACAAAAGTGTCACCAGAGGCTGTGGCAGCTCCTCGTGCTCATCCTGGGGGCAGCAGAGCAGTCGAGGCCCCAGGTGAGGCACTGCCAGAAATCCTTGCCAAGGGGCTGTGGACAGCCACTGGCACTGCTGCTGCTGCAGCTGATGAAGACTGAAATCAGGAAGAGCTGCCAAGCAGAGGATTTGCATTTGCTGCAGGTTGTGAAGCTTGAATGGAGTTTGGCCTGGGAGTGGTTTTATTATCCCAGGGAGTGCTCCCCACTTGGAGACATAAGCAGGCATAACAGGAGGCATAACACATTCTGGGATAAAAACTAAAAAACAAACACAAAACCTCCAGTCTCCTTTAAGATCAGCTTCTGCTTTATTCCTTTTATTTTTGTCCTTCTATCTCCTCCCTCCCTCTTTCCCTCTTTTCCTCCCTCCACCACTTTGATCTGGTGATAAGGGCATCTTTATCACTCTTATCAGGTCCCCATTTCTGGCCTGGCCTTTTGAAGTGTGACTTCCTGCACTCAGTGTTCAAGAAAGGATACTGGGCACTGCAGGTTTCCTGTTGCTTTTCCTCTGTATCTACAAGTTTGCTTCACTTTCCTTCCTGTTTTTTTTTTCTGTTTCATTTGTTTGTGCTTCCCTTTACTGATCAAACCTGCCTCTCTCCCTCTGACAAGTTCTCACTCACTTGTAGATCATTATCACTTATCTATTTCTCTTCTCCGGTCTCTCATTCCCTTTTCTCTGCTCATCCTTTCTATCCTTTCTTCCTTCCTTCCTCCCTTCTTTCATCTGTTTGTTGAGATTTTTTTCCCAGTCGATTAGTTTTGACATGTGTTTTCTGTTCTTTCTAAGATGTTCCTTAGACTTGTTTTAGACCCTTGACTGAACTGGAGAAAAGCCTGAAAATGAACCAGAAGATCCTTGGGGATTTTGCCCAAAGAATACTGGAGTTAGAGGCAACACTAATTGACTCAATGGGATTCAGGGTGAGCTCCCTGTTCTTTCTTTCAGCAAATCTCCTGAACATTTGCTAGTTTTTCCAGATCTCTGCTGATGGTAGCTTGCAATCTTTGACATGTTATTAGTTTGAAGGAAAATCTTCATAGGAAGTTTTTTCTTTTTTTCCTTATTTTTACTAAGAAAAAGAAGGCTCTAAAGAGATATTTAGCCTTCTCAATGAGTAAATATAATTCCATATTTCACTACAGACTCTAAATCCGTGTTGGGATTTTCCAGATCTATGATGTATGAAATAATTCAGATGGCAAAACATTATTCAGGGGCCTCCCAATTAGTCCCACAATACCTGTTTGGAGGACTGAATAACAGTGAGGCTGTTTTCTCTGTTTTTAAGCAGGTTTTTGCTTTCCATGGGGAGGTGATGGTTCAGTTAAGAAACCCCACAGCCATGAGTTTAGTCTTCCTCATGCACCAGCACTATGTGAGTGCATCCAGGCACAGGAGGAGTGAGGGAAACTTAATTTCAGCCACAATGCTGATCTTTGGCAAACGAGTGGTTTTACGGTGCTTCATGCAGCTCTGTTATTTATTTATTTATCCTTACAGATACAGCACAGTGCCTTAATGGGTGAGCTGGGCTGTAGCATTAACTCCTCCATCCAGCTGGGCACAGATTTGCATCCTGCTGCCACTGGGCAGGCTAGGATCTGAGTTTGCTTGCTGGCTATGGTGTAGCTCTCATACCCAGCTGAGCTGGAGCTTACCAGGGGATACTTCCCCTCCTGGAGGTACAAATGGCAGCTGCTTTAGGCAATAGGAGATGGCCTTGGCATATCCCTGCTCTGTCAGGGAACATACTGTACTTTGCTCTCACCAGATGCTCGTGGTGTGTTATCATCCTGTTTTCACTCTAGGAATCATTGGCTGAAAAAGCACTGGGAAGGCTGGGGGGGAAAGTGAATACATATTTTGTAACATAAGTTTGTTGCAGTGTTTACAATCTGGTCAGTACCAAAATCCTCCTAATCCTAAGAGGACTTCCAAACTTTTCTGTTATTTCATTCCTATAAATTGACATGCTTAACACCATGAAAATATCAAGTCTTTGCCTCCCCCTTATCTTTGAAAGGGGAATAAAAAAAGTGAGCAAATAATTCCAAACAGTTTTTTAAAATTGCATTTTATTATCATTAAACTATAGGAAATATAAGTTCAGGAATAGAAAGGGAAAATAAAGGGGAAGGAAGAAAAATGAGTAAATAAAATGGGATCAAAACTTAAAATTTCTCCTCAAATCTCTCCCCTCCTCAGTTCACAGAGCCCAGGAGGAATTGCTCTGTAAGGTAACAGGATCAGGATGGAGGGAGGCTGAAGGGCTCTGGGTTATAGATGGGAAGGTGGATTGCTGCCTTTGCACAGGCTGTTCTCAGGCATCGAGTCCTTTCTGTTGTTGTTTTAGCTGTGTGGCAGCGCAAGACAAAAGGGGACACTGCAGCTTTCCAGCTTTCAGGACTGGGGGCTGAGGAGGGAAGGAGAGAAGAGCATGATTGATGGAGTTCTGGTTGGCTTATAAAGGGCAGCCGGGAGTGCAGGGAAATAATCAGGGAAAAGGGCGTCCCGTACTGGCGCTCTCAGAGGGGAGAAATGAATCCTGCACCTCTGCATTATTAAGTTGTCAGGCGGGCTGATGATGAAAATCTGAAGGTCAGGCATAACAAGAAGCACCTTATGGGGGGATCATGACCTTTCTGGAAGTGCTACACTCATGTTTATCTGCACCTAACCCTTATCCACAATTCTTCATTTGATAAGAACATTGGGAGAAGGGGTGGGGAGGGCGGGGGGAAGGGAGAGGGAAGTCCTCATCATATGTATAAGCAGTGTGTGAAATTAGGCTTCCTGTGAAACTGATTGTGGATGCTCAATTCACAGTGAAAGATAATAAACCAAAAGGACACACGAGGGATGCAGGCAGAAATTGTTCACTACAGTGGAACTCAATAAAGGGAACAAGAGCTTTCCTAAATGACAAATTTGGTACAGCGGTGCTAAAATCAGGATTCTCCCTAGCACCACTGCAGCAATTTGCTCTCAGCTCTACCACTTTTTATTTACTTTGGAAGTCCTAATAATGTTAGAGAGTGGCTTTTTCATCTATTTATTTATTTATTTCTCCCCAGCAATGTTTATTCTTTAACTGCTTACTTTAAACCAAAGAGTCAAGGTGAAGGACAATGAAACGCTGGATTCCAATTGATTTTTCCTCTTTAGTTTCCATATCAGAAATGAGTATAAATATAAATATATTCCAGGGTTAGACGCCTGTCCTGTGCCTGCCTTATTGACTGCTTTAATAAATGTCCTGACCCCTCCTGCACGTGCGTGCACACACGGGCTCACACATGCTCCCAATCAAAGAGGTGGAGGCATTGCTTGGGTATAAAGGCAGTAATGATGGCAGTCACACAGAAAATGTTCCAAACCTAAATCTGCCCTAAGAACATGCTAATAAGCTTTTTATTTCACCCCAATTTACAGCATCTTGATTGTGCTTTTCAAATCCGCGAAGTATTTAAAGCATGACGAAGTACACTTGTGGAAAAGTGAAGTCAAACAAGACTTCATAATTATTGCAATATATTCACTTTTCATGCATAATCCTTTAAATTAGCAATACAATATATCACCTCTACTGCCACTAGAGGCTAATGCACCTCTATTGAAAGCTGTGTAAAGGAAAATTATGTCCTATCTGGAAAAGTCACATAAGCTTCCAAAATATTTAATGACAGTAGGTTCCCATCCCGTAATTTTTGCATACTCAAGTAGCCTCATTAGCCTTGATTTTCTTACATCAATGGACAATAACCTATTAACTTTAATGGATTTACTAATACACACTGATGTGAGATCAGAATCAGTACCTTTGGGACATCTTATTTAAGGATTATTAGAACAGCAGGAAAAGAGATAAAATATACAAACTAATGAATAGTTTTATTAGATGAATTGTGGGATACTGGAATCCATCAACTGCCTTTAAAATGACTCTTTAATGAACAGGTGACACTGAAAAATACTATATTGTCGATACAGCACATAATGAACCTTCTGTATCACATAAAAATGAAAGAAAGGTTTTCTATTTCTACTGCTTAAGTGATCCAATTTATCTATTTTTACTCTTCTGCTCTCCCATGTGCTTCCTATTGCTGGGGTTTACAGACCACTTTTCATATTCTATTAAAAAACCCAACTAATAACACCTGGGCTTTGTGCAGTGACTTCCATTTTCAGATCTAGCACTGATCTGTGGAGGAGGTTATACAACTTATTGCTGGGGAAATGAGGGCATGGGAAATGAAGTGAAGTCCAGAGCCACTGGGAAGACTTGTGACAGACCTTAGGTCATTTGGTGGATTGGATGGCTTTCCCATTTTGAACTTTTTTTCTGTGGGTAAAAGAGTATTATTTTAGAAGGAAGGTGCCAAACCATGGTTTGGGTTTCTCTCTAGGCTTTGGGGTGGATTTGGTGGAGTACAGTCATATGCCCTCATCAAAAGCCCTCATGGTGCACATTATTATTTAGCATGAACAAGGATTGCAGAATGCTGGTTGAATCTTAGCTCCATTGCAAATTCTTTTTGACTACCAATAATTTCAGGAGCCTTTGCATCTGAGAGCCCATGGGGGTGTAAAAATATACTTTGAAGGTCATTGTGTGGGGAGATTTGCCTCCAAGCAACAAACCCCATAAACCACTGCAGTTTTTCTACACAACGGCGAATCTCACATTTCAAGGGGTGTGGGAATTTAGAGCAAATTGGCCTTTCTAAACCATTTGGCCATTCCCAAAACTTTGCCTTCATAAGCAAGCCTCTACATCCACTGTGATGTGATCATCATGGCAAAATAAATTTGTCTCAGTTCATGTGTATTCGCTCAATATTGTGCTTGTTTGTTCTGTATAATGTGAGCCTCCCAAAACGCTGCTTGGAAGCAAAAGCCAAATTTTCACAGCTTTGTCCTTTGTAGAACCACACATAAATTACTTCACCCTTTTCTGTACTGGGGGCTCCAATTCAAGTCCTTTTCTGCTAACCAACCCTCATTTCTGTGAACTTCAGCATCTGTGAGACTTGTGAGAGATTTTATTATCTTTTGAGACTTTTTCCCTCCTCCTCCTGTCATCAAAATTGAAACTGGCTGATAAATGAGACAGAGAAGCATGATCTCATAACATGGTTTGTTAGAAATAGAAGCTAACAGATAATCTGTGTAAAAGCTGGTGGCCAAATCAGATTTTCTTACAGATTTCAGAATTGTGTTCTTTTATATGTTTATATGACACATTCTTGTTATTGCTTACCTTAAAATATCATGCCAGATATTACTAGAAGTCAGATGCTGCGGGTTGTTTTGCCCACTTCTTTTTTTTTCTTTTGTATTACATTGTAATGTTGATAAGACTTAGGAAGGGCTTGGCTGTCATGTATCCACACTGGCAGCATCTTATGAAAAAATGTGGAGCCAATAAAGCAGAGTAAGATACTGACATTAGAAAAACCTACAACCAATGCATCCCCAACCACAAAGACCTCGATTTTATGCAGTGCAGAGGACAAAAGTAATAAAAAAAGAAGGTTACTGAATAGTTGCTAGTTAGGTCTGGTAAGTTCTATGGTTGATCTTAAACCTAATGAGTCTGAGGTGAGGAATAAAGAAGCCCTTTTCTTCACAGCGTCCAGAAGAATGAATGATGATTTCCAGTTGAACTCCTCTAAAATCAGATCTGGCCAGAACTCAGTGGGCAAATTTGCCTCACATAATGGATTATTTTTAGGCTAAATGAAGCTTTCATTGAAGCCAATGGAAATATTTTCATTGACTTTAAAAGATTTTGATTCCAGGGCCTCTATCTGGTAAGCTGTATAAAGTTCTGGACAATCAAGGAAAGGGAGTAGTAGCTCTTTGTGGTGGCTTTGAAACCCTTTAAGGATCACAAAAATCAGCTCTACTTTTTGACTACACCTGAGGTTCTAGGGCCTATTCGGCAATAACATGAACTGAAACTCTTTATTCTGTCCAAAAAAACACTAGATGCATTTAAAAATAGCTCCTGAAAAAAAGGCGTGCCACCAAGCATTTCCACCGTAATTTTTCATCAGCATAAAGCATGACTCTATTGCTTTAGTGATGACTATTTTTACTCCCTGTTTACAAAGGCCGCATTTTAAACTGTGATAATCCCCTAAATTTGATGCAAGCCTCAGAGGGCTGAGAGCTGGCATGGGAGATGCCAACCCAGGTGTGGTGCTCTCTTCAGAGCGTGACGGAAGCCATGGCTGTGTTACAGGGTGGCAGATGCACACACGCTGCTTGGCCAAGTTGCTGCTAAAAATGGCTTTAATATCAGAACATGACAGTTTACAAGCAGCCAGTTAGTCCTTCACATGGGCCAAGTGCCTGTTGTGAGTGAGTGAGTGAGTAGGGGAAATTCTGATGGAGGAGACTTTTGTTTTCCCACTCATCTCTGTCACAAAAATAAAGAATAATCCTATCTGTTCCTTGTTACCTATTCTTGTGTCTCAAATCTCTTAATCTTCAGCCTTCCTGCTACCCTTGCCAGTCCATTTCTCATCTCCCATAATGTTGGTGTTTCCACCCATGCGGTGGCTCCTAGTTCAACTTTTCAAAGAGGCAGAAACTGCTATTTTTGTTATGCTGCTCATCACAGAGGTGCCTTATACACTGTGGTCTCAGTCTTGGAAATCTGTGGCCTTGATTTGTTTGTTTGTTTGTTGTTGTTGTTGTTTTTCCTTAGTCAACAAAACAGTATAAATTGGTTTAAATTGAAAATACTTATACTATTTGTGCATGGGGTTAAAATCTATACATAAAATACAGGAAGCTGAACATCAAAAAGTTCAAGAATAATTAGGGGAAAAATACTGAAGACTGTGCTGTCCTTTGAATTTCCATGATACATATGGTATGCAATTCTCATATGTATGACGGAAGTTTTTTATCATGGTTTGTATGTTGGAAAAATGCACATAAGTGAGGGTGGCCATAGGCTGTAAATTAATATGAGGTATGTAGTTAATCTGGTCAGTCATCTGAATGTTAGGTCAATGACCAGCATTTTTTTTTCAGGGAATAACTGCTCACCTTGGAAATTGGGTTGGTTTTTTCCCCATGGTGTTCCCTTCCAGCATGTATAATAAGCACAACTCTGGTAAGGAAAACCACAGGAAGTTTTCTACTGGAGACAATGTTTTTTTGTATTACAAGAATCCTGAATGTTGGATTTTCTGGGGACAATTTAATGTATTTCAGGGGATAGTTTAGGGCTTGGTGTGAAAATGGCTTTTGGGCTCCTGGAATCTGACGTTGTTTCAGTGGAAATGTGCTTTAAATTGGAAGCTCCTGATGTAGGGACCAATCCTGAGATTTTGGGAAGGCACACATCAGATAGCATTAGAACATTATGTTGAACAGGGTTTTAACAGAAAAGACTGATTTAAAAACCATGATGGGGAGCCTTTACCTGGATTTGCCAATCCATTTGGCTGTGGGATACAGAAATCTTGTGTCATTTTTCTACATAACTATAAATTCCACCACTTCTGTCCTAAATAGGCTGCAATATTAACTGTGTCTTTTTTTCACTCATGTCACTTCCAAGACAAGAACCACGGCTCCAGTTAGTGGCAGAGCTGGGATTAGAATTTGATGCCATGTCACACAGAGATTGACATAAATACCAAAGAGAGGAAATCTGGATTAGATATAAGCAAATGTAAACAGAGACTAAAGCAAAAACTACTCCAAATTCACACTGACTCCTTCAGAGTCAATTCATCAGAAACCTGTCTGACTTAAGCTTCTATACTAGAAATTAACACTGGAATTTTTACAATATCATCTCACTGAAGAAAATCAGTTTCTGGCCATCCTTAGAGGAGCAGGATAGTTTAAACAGTGTTTTCATTATAGTGCTTTTACTGGGCATTATTTTTACTATGGAAGGTTCTTCAGAATTAATGGAAATTGATTTCAGTGGCCTTTGACATATTACTGAAAATAATACGGCAAAATACAACCTTTTCCCTCTTACTGCTACGCCAAGGCTTTAACTGGGAAAGCAGTTTACAATGGTGCCCCCATGTAAGGCTTTATTCAAAAGATTTTACGCTTGATAACATCTGAGCCATAGGAGCTGCATGTGGGGTTTAGCATCTTAGCAGCTGCAATTCTTAATCCCGATTCCGTTGCCTCCATATTAAAGGCTCCATGGTCACAGGACAGCAGCTTTGGCCATTCCACATTGTCATTCATTCCTGTCCCCCACACGCGTGCCTGACCATATAGGAAAATGAGTTTACAACCGACTACGCCTATGGGACTCCCGAAGGGACACAATGCCAGAGCCTTTGCTAGTGGTGGATGCATCCTCAAAAGCTTGGAAAGTTTGGTAAGTACATCCTTAACTAAACTCTTTTGACCTTTATTCAGATTTGTTTTTGGAGAAGGGCAAAGGGTTGGGCCAATTCTTGTTTCACCCAACTGGCTTGTCCATCTGAGGGCTATAATTAATCACTGAATCGCGGCCATACTTTGTTTTGGAGGCTGGGGCCCAATCCAGCAGGGCACTAAACTTTAAGCACATGACTAATTCTTTAAAGTCAAAGGGATTACTCATGTGCTGGAAGTCAGCTGCATATTGAAGTAGTTTTCTAGATCAGGCCTCGAGGAGTTAGGGAACATTTATATTTATTGCGCAGCAGCACCAAGTTCCTTACTTTCCCTTTGCATCACTTTCATCCTCCCTGGTGCCTGGGAATTTTCTTTACAGCAACAGTTCAAGGATGCAGTGAGTATAGTTTGGAGCAGGACATCATCCACTCCCAGTAGATTCAGAATCTAGCCATTTCCACATTTAGGGAAGTTTCCTATGTATCATCAGATTTTCACACACCAGTAGTTTATGTTGTCATGCAGTTTATTTCTTGATGTGAAGTTGATTTATCATATCAAAAAATAGACATATAAAAATCAGTTTCCAAGAAAACCAAGAGAAATCATTTGTTTGGATCTTTTCGTAGTAAGTGATTATATTACTTCAAATTTAATTCTCAGCTTGCCCAAACAGGTAGCAACAGCAGTTTTACACCACTTGAGGATTTGTCTCCTTAGGAACAAACAGGCATCACAAATATGCTTTTTGAATTGTAAAATGCAGAGGCAAGTGAACTGAGCTACATCCCACAGGCTGAAACCTCTCAAGAAAACGTGTAATACTAATTTTAAAAAATAATAAATAAAAAAATCTGTCTTTTTTAATGAAAATAAGATTTTCTGAGGCTACGTCAAGGGTTTTATTACTGGTTCTCCATAATAAAGTAATTGTGTAATTAGTAATACATTTGTCACTCCTTTACTGAGGAAAAAGTAAAACATGTACTGCTTTTGTGTAAATCCTGACAGTGGTGATTTTTTTCCTGAGAATTATACCATTATATCATAAAAGTGTCAAGGCATGAGTTTACTGTTCCTACTAATATTCTAAAATATTCTCTTAGGCTGACATCTCTGTCAATTAAAATTAAACAAAATTGCATTCTGCCATATACACTTCAAATAGGAAGCTTTCAAGTTTATGGCTGTTCTTTGAATTGATTTTTAAGATGGCATCTGTAAAACTTGGCTAGTACAAGATGAGGTAGGATGTAGTTAAGGTTCAGTCAATTTTAAAAATGTTTTAAAGATCGTAAATTGACAACTGAAATAGACTGAACATCCTTGGGATTTTTGGGCTGTCAAATATAAATCCATTTTTTTTAAAAAACAGAGCTCTTGCAAACTGAAAATTTTATGAAAACATGTTCTTTCCTCTCCCCCTTCTCCTCCCCCCAGCTCCTTTGATATTTTTGCAATAAGTTACACAAACAAGAGGGCTTCTGGTGTTGTTTCCAGTTGCTCGGTCTCGCGGGATTTGGAATTCTTCTTCTCCTGGTGTTTCCCACAGAAATAGAGTGAGAACGTGCTTTCTCACGGGACTGTATTTCTCATGGAAAATAATAGGGTTGCCGGCAGCAAACGTTTTCTGCAGTGATGCCCTGCCAATAAAGTCTTCAGGGAAATTATTGCCCTCAATAAGATGAAGACTAGTAAATTGGAACCCCCATCCCTACTCCACAAAGATATGTCTTTAGGAAGCTTTCTCCTTCTATTATTCCCTGGAAACCCTGACCTCAAGAAAATGCTGTAGACAGTAATGCTTGGTTTACACTTAATTTTGTTCCCCAGAATAAAGATGTCAGTTAGTGTGTAAAAATAAAAAAAAGAACAATCTTCCCTCCTGGACACCTCGACTAACACATTTATATCAGCACAAGCCCTGGTGTAGACAGTTGTGTTTAGAAAAGTTGTTTTACAGGATAGCTTTATTTTGTTAAGGAGCTACTTCAACTATAACAAATGACCATTTTTGCTCTCAAAAATGGCATCCTCTAAGGGGGAGGTTTCTGATGTAGCAAACCCTCATACATGTAATCTTGTCTAAGGTATGTTGAATGCATTATTGCTATTATTACTATTATTATTATTATCTTATTATTATTCTGGCTTTACTAAGTGTCCAATTCTATCATAATCCATGCTATCAAAGATTTTAAAATGGACTGTGTTAATTTAAAGCAAATATTTTTGGAAAGTAATCTCCTGTATGGGAATTCAAATTCAGACAGTGTGCTTTCCACTGTTGGAAATGCAACAGGTCTCTGTAGAGTGGCTAGGGAAATCTGCTCGTTCTTAGAGAAAAAGTTTTTGGGGAGGGAAAAAAAAAGAGAAGAAAAAAGCAAACCTTCCCCCATGGAAATGTGCCCTGAAAGAAATGCAGGTGTTGCCATGCAGGAGTTCATGTCAAGAGAAATATTTCCCCAGGGTCCCGTGAGAGGAAAGGGGAAAGGAGGGGGGACTCTGGGGTGCGTGACCCAAGAGTAGGGAAAAAAAAGCAGAGGCTGGTGACAGAAAGACCTTAATTCATGCACCATGTGCTTGAGTGATGTGTTTACTTTCAACCTTCAAGTCAAATTCAAGCAGCAGCCAAAACCCACAGATCAACACATTTTTAGTACAAAGTTAAAGTAGGGTCATTGGCACCCTCGGTCCCCCACCAATTTCAGAAACAACATTAAATCCATATTAATACCCACTTTTAGTTAGTCATGTCAAAGGAGATGGTAATTATGGGTAAGTATGAAGATTAGGATGAAACCAAATAGTTGCTGCTGGAGGAGGTAACACAAGCATAATTAGTTGGAGAGGTTATTTTTAGTCTTGCAGGAGACTTTAAAGCTAGTTCTGTTCTAGTTTAGGTCAGATCTTTAAGGGCCCTTCTAAACCAGCCCATTCTATGATTCTATGACTCTAAGAGGGAAATTTATTTTTTAAGCTGCTCTTACCCTAATTATACCTTCTGGCAGTGTTTTAGGTGTTGTAAATCAACAACACTGAAGTTCAGTGGAGTTCACGCTGGCTTACCCTGGCTGAGCACACGGTTCAGCTGAGGTAGAGATGGCCTGAGGTTTTCTAGACAAAAAAGTGAAGGAAACGGTTCTGCTCCAAGAAGGTAATGGTGTTTTTAGCAGAATTTGGCCTTCACTATTAGTCTGTTCCTCCGGGATGGGAACATGCTACATACAGAAGTGAACTCAAAGCCAAAATGTTGGGGTAAAGTAGGAGATATCAGGGGAGATCTTCTTTTTCTGGGGCCTGTGAATCAGTGGAGGTGCTTTCTCTAGCCCTGTTGCCTTGGTTTGGGATCCTTGGGGCATCTCACATGTTTCCCTTACAGAGAGGGTAGAAGTGCTGACAGCATCTCATCTGGGAGCAGCTCAGGGTGCTCTTATGGGTTTAGGGCAAGAGGGGCCTTTCAAGTCTGATTTTCTCCATGGGCTGTAAAAGCCTGCTTGGTTCTGAGGCAGACACTGAACCTGAGAACTATCAATGAAAACTCTTCTTCAAGCCGCCAGTGACACCCATCACAGCAATTTTTTTCCTTTTTATAAAATAAAGAATATAAATTAATTTTATTAATTTGTGACCTGACAAATTAATGTATTTTCTGAGTAACTCCAGTGAAAATGGGCAAATGCTTAAAGAAAACAGCTATGCAAAAGTGTTTTTTTTTTTTGTCTCACCTTTATGGATTTGTGTGAAAGCCTTATTTTTGCTTATTTCTGTTGGCACAGATATCTGTGGATTTTATTGCCTGTTCTGAGGAACTTTGCAATGTTTTTGTGAAGAGCAGTAGGAAAGCACTGAGGAAAAAATTGGGTAGATATAAAGCCTTAGAGAAGTGGCACAACAGGCAATTTCTCCATTTGCTCCTACAGATATTGAGCTGAGCTGGGGAAATTACTTTAAGTACATAAGATGACACAATTACTGCAGTTGGGTCTTTGTTTAATTTTCAAAAAGACAATCCTGGACACCAAATTCAAAGGTGATTTGTTATGGGCTCTTCAGCCCTTCACCTCTAGGTCACTGAGTTCAATACCATCCCAGGTTGCCGCTCTGCACTTTATCCTTTTTGAACAATTCATCCGAGAAATTTATACCTTTATTTTGCTTGCGACTTATGTAATGACAAATTTTGTGTTTTTACAAATACGTGCACAACCCAAAATGGTTTGGTGTGTGGGTTCTGGGGGCTGATTTCAGCTTGTGGACTAATCACAGACTATTCACCATGACTGTTGCTTTGAGCATTTCCTATTCACGAGGCCTGATTAAGATGCATAGCTCTGTTTCATTTGGCTTCATTGGATGACACCCGTACTGCAAAGAGCTCTCGACTGACCTTCTAACCCTTTTGGTGAAAATATACGTGCACGAGTGCCCACAAGGCTCTCCTGCAGTTTTTTTTTGTGGGCAAAATTTCATGCAGACAAGTGTTGGTGAAAAGTGCCTGATGAAGAACAGAAACAATATCTGAAGAGATGTATGAAATTTATTCATGCTGGTATTCTGAAATGCTATTTTTGAACTCTTTCCCTCGATCTTGAAGTGAGCAAAAAACTGTTGTGTGAAAAATTCCCGTGTGAAATAAATGAGTGGTTCCCCTCCATTTCTCAGTGAACATTGTAAATAAAGTCACAGCATTCAGCAGTAGCTGAATAATTTTGAAGCAGTCTCCACAGCAAAGTACAGGATACTTGGAATTCAGTGGTGCCCTGGCCATAGTACTCCTGGGTGTAGTACAGTCATAACTAGCTAGTAATATATTAAGTCTCCTGTACTGTCATTTCAGGTGGAGTACTTTTACTAAGAATGTCAATCTCTACATCTATTAACCTTTAACCGATTAATTTCAGTTTAATTATTTTTTTTAATTAAAAAAAAAAAGAGACAACCCCAAATTCAGTGCTACACAGAAATAAGAAATGACCAAACCTTGTCTTAGAGTTCTAATGCCAAAGAGAAAACAGGGCTACAGTCCAGGCCAAAAAATTGGCTCATTTAATTACACCTGCACAGTATTTCAATAGTATGCCTTGGTGAGAGGGGCTTTTAAGAGTAAAGTGCTTTGAAATAAAGCTATTAAATGCATACAGAGACATTGATCGATACACTCGAGTTATGGGGAGGGGGGAAGGAGGGAGAGGGAAGAAAAAGTCTTTTTCTTCTCTGTAAGAGTGGATTTGGAATCTTCAAGTGCGTAAGGATGGTAAACGATTGCTAAAAGTCCAAATTAAGAGGTATTAGTCCATTGTGTGGCAGTCAGTCACATCATATTCACATTGCTGTTTTCTTGTCGGAGGTTTTGCCTTGATCTACCCCGGACCACATTGACAAGTCACAATTGAAGCATTCTAAATAATCCACAGTGAAATAAGGCATAGGGTGTCACTCTCTAGGCTACAGAAAGCCTGAGCGCAGTGAAGTTAGAAAGGGTAGCAAAGCCCTTTTCAGTCGCGTTTCTCAGCCGATTAAACTCATTCAGGGCCAGGCTGCTGGAACGAAAACAGAAAGATCACCTCCTGTTCGCCAGTGTTTTGTTGGCAACAGCAGACAGATGTAGAAAAGTAGAAACATTTTTACTATAGCAACAAAAGGGGAAAGGGGTGGGAGGCAAATTTAAAAAAAAAAAAAAAAAGTTGGAATTTGTGGACTTCGTAATGTACCAGGTACTTTGGGACAGTACTCCAGATTAAGAGGCTCTGTCAGCACAGATTGGAATTCAAAAGATCCATGTGAAATGACTGTGCAGTGCAAATCTGCATCCCCTTTTCTCCCCAAACTCCTCCACTGGTACAGTAATTAACCATAAGAACAGATTGACACATGGAGATCCAGTTCATTAACATTTTTTGTTTGGTTGGTTTCTTGGCTTTTCAGAAAAACCCATTTAAGACTGATGCCTTCTTTAAGAGTAACCCATCCACCCATGCAGCCACACTGATGTGACATATTGTGACACAAGATGCCACAGAAAACTAAGCCGAGCCCTCAGCTGAAGGCTTGATTTAGCCATACATTCTCCACAAGTCACCGATTAAATTAACTGTTGTAGATTCAAGGCAGGAAAACGATAATTCATCTGCTGTGAGTAGTTGTGCAGAAATGGTTTGCTGCTGCAGGAAAAATAATCTGCAAAATACATCTTTAAAATATGGTACTTTTCCCTTTCAATGTATTAGGGTAAATAAATTCAGTTGCAGGAAATGCAGCACATTTTTAAGAGGTCGCTGCAATGACTTTTTACCTGCTGTGCACAATGCATTTGTGCATATACAAAATACAGTCTTAGAAAATGCAGATTTGCATGTGTAAATGAGCGTATTGATGTTCAGATAAATATAATGAAAAAGTTTTTGCTAACTTTTGGTGTAGAAATCCCCATACATCTAGTTAGGAATAACTGAAAATTATTTCATGTCTCTGCAATGGAAAACCAAGTGCAGGAATGATTCTGTGTAATTAGGGCAGCAAAAGGGGGGACCCACCTCCCAGCTTATTCTCTAATAAACCAATTATGTAAAAAATAATAGTTATAAAGGCAATACTGATTTTTTTCTCTACCAAGAGCTGTGCTTAGGGCAGCTATTTCAGATGTGGCATGGATTTCACTTCTGTAAAAAAATTGGGATGAAAAGGATTTATATTGAAGTGTTTCTACCTCCTAACTAAATATGCTGCTGATGAACAGATTAAATCCAAAAGTTAGCTCTCAGAAAGCCAAACATTGTCACTGCCTTAGAGTCTTTAGAAAATTTATCCATTAACCTTTGTATTTACATCACTGCTGAGCCCTTTTGAAGACCAGATCTTTGGAGATGATTGTACAGTTTAATGTTTCTGGAAAAAATAATTACTTTAAATTCCTATGTCTGTTAAATACTTAAGCTCTACTCATTTTCACTTGGTATTTTTGGAAAACCAAACCCAAACCCAATTGCCCTCTGTCTCAAAGCAGGTGATAAGTGCAAGGAAGACTTAGCAGGGCCTGTGGAGTGGGCAGGGGGATGCAGGGGGATTTTGCTCCAACTTGTCACCATTGGGATAACGAGTTCTGACCCTTTGGAAATCAGAGGCAATTCCCCTGAGAACAGGGAGAGCAATGTCAAGCACTTTAGCAAGTAACCTCCTCCACAGATGAAGCACTTGAGCTTTTATGCGCAATGACCTGCCCAGATATTTTTTAAAATATCTTGTGGTTCTGGGCTTAGATCCGAACTTTTATCTAACGGCTCACATGTTATAGAGCTCCTTTTCCAGCCCTCATTTCCCGAAACCTTTGAGTCTTGCCGACTCTGGGCTCTGCATTTTGCAAGGACTGATCTAAAATATTGTGCCCATTTATCACTGTGTTGTGCTTTTACCGTGCTTTAGAAATTTGTGCAACATTTATCAGGTGTCTATGGATTTTGGCATGGTGTTGGGTCATCTCAGAGATTTGGCATTGTTTAGACTGCAAAATAGCACACAGGGTCAAGAGCAGTCAATATTGGGCCTATAAATTTTTGGCTGGGCTCTCGTAAATTGTCCTCTAATTTGTGGCTTGAAAAAGGGGAAAAAAAAAAAAAAGATATCAGAACTCAAATCTCTTTGCCTCTACAACTGCACTTATGTTTTCAGAGAAAAAGGAAAAAGAGCTGTCCTTCCCAGCACTCTAATGGGGCATTTGCTTCCTTTGTTCACATTGGACCAAAGAACCAGGGACCAGGTTGACTTCTGGTGTTGTGGTCCTGCAGAGAAATGCAAAACTAAATCCCCAGGCAGAATTTCAGACAAACAGTCATTTTATTTACTTATATTCATCTCTTCTGGAAAAAAGGGGGGGGGGGGGGAAGAGAGAAAATAGCTTGCTTAATCCCAGTACTAACACAATATTGATTCACATTCATGTTCAGTATTTATTGACGTGCATTGCATATGATGGAGGCTATCAATTAGGCTACTCTGCTGAAGAGAAGGGGCAATCATATTAGAAAACAGATGAAGCTCATAGTTTATATAGTCCTAATTTTATGTAATGTAAACCTTTCAAACCCTGGGCACATGAGAGTGAAAATGCATGTCCTGATGAAAAACATGCAGAAAACAAATGGATTTACTCTCAAGCTAATTACTGTGGGTGACTGTCCTCAGAGTCACATCATTGTTTCCTGAAGTTCTGTAATTAAATGAAACTTCTCTTACTACAAACTGAATTTCTGTGCATTTTATTATCCAACATTAAACACTTTTGTACAACAGCTTAGCACAAGGTTTTGTTTTGTGAGTGGGTCAGATATGTGAAAATTTGGAGGTGGTGCATAAGGTTATCATGTTCCTTCTGTACATTGAGGCTGAGATTCAGCACACTGAGTGCCCATTAAACATCAATGTCAATGAAAGCACAGTGGCATATGGGCAGTATTCAGGAGACCAAGTGTTTGCATGCAGAAATCAAATATAAAACATTCCTTTTTTTTGCCCCTTGGAGGTTTTATTGCATGGTTGCAGCTGGATTTACACTGTATTTAATAAAACATTAGTAGCCATCAGGGATTGAAATATGTAACGTAATTCTCTTTCAGTAAAATAATTCCATAAATCCAAATATGAAGCTATTTGTTTTTTTGCAAGTACTGTATGCCCACAATTAAATTAAACCCTATATATGGCTTTTTTTTTTCCACCATGGAATTTAATGGGAGCAAAATCCATCTGCAAAGTTGATTTTGGATACATATTGACATTTTTTCGAGCTGAAGTAGGTCTGGTGGCTAATAAGTTTTGGGGAGAAAGAGGGCTGCTGGCTCTCCATCCTCGCTGAGCTACTTATGATACAAAGCTGTGGAAAAATGAGGGTCAGTGCTGCATTGTAGAGACAGGTGAAGGAACTCCTAATTGTGCACCAAAAAGAGATGCAGAATCAGTGTAATTTTCACCAAAACCTCTGGTCCCTACCTACATCTGGACTACTAAGAAAATGACCACAATGCTGCTTTGGACTGCTTTGGCCAGGTACCTTTTACTTTGTGCAATGACCAAGGTGACCTAACCACATTGTATCACATTTTTCAGCCCTCAGATGCTTTTGATAAGTTGAAAATTGGGAAAAAATAAAAAAGAAGAAAAAAAGATGCATCCATATCGTACTTAGCAAGTATAATATTTTGGGGACATCTTGAGTGTTTCTGGCAAAAGACATATTTGGTCATATCTTTAGTGGGATGAAACAACTGCATTGAGGTTTTCACCAGCTATATATTATTTTCTTGTAGGCATTGTGCTAATTGTCACAAAAAAAAACAGGCAAAGGGAAAAGAAACAGAAAGACTGTGCAGGGAAATAAAACAAAGGTATTAGAAAATGAAGCTTGATGAGATATCTTGAGAGGTCTCCATACAGTTTGCAGAAACAGAAAGTTTGAGTAGGAAAAAACAGCCATTTTGGTTTTTTGTTCATGAAAATAAAGATAAGGAAAAAGGAATGGGTGCTCCCAAGGACATATTCTTGGCTATTGCAACAGGGAGCCATTTTCCAAGTAGAATGAAGTTTCTGTTTTGTAACAGCAACTGTGGATAACTGCGCTAGGAAGGGAAGATGACTCCAACCGGAATTTGACTAGATCCATAAAATTGCCACTATTGTACTTCTATGTGAAACATGATCTTTGAAATTACAAATCAACAGTCTCTGATGTCAATACTTTTCTGTAAACAACAATTTTGGCAGCAAAGTACCAGTGCTGGGGGGGGTAGAGATTCAGTGTCTTAGAGGAGCTGTGCATTGTTTTGTGAAATGCCTGAGGTTTTATCCAATTCTCCTCTTAGAGATCCAGTGGAGCCAAATGAGTGATCCAGTCTGGCACATGTGGCTGACGTTGCATGGACTAATGATGGCACAGCATGAGGCAGAACAGGTGACAGCAGCTGCAGCATTTCAACTCTGTAAGGAGTTTGGGCAGAGACGCAAGAACATCTGAAATGTGAATTCTTAATTCATATTTCATACAAATCCTTCAGCTTCCCTACACAAAAAGCTGCAGCAAAGGATCATCATCTCCCATCCTAAAGCAACAGTTTTTCCTCTTCTTCAGCTCAGATGCCTGTTGTACTGAATAGCTGCACCTCACTGAAGATCAGAGAACTCTATTTTAAAGAAAGAATTTTATTTTAAATTGTAAAAGCCCCACCACACTGAAATTGTGCAGCTTTGTACTTTTTAAACAGAATAAATGCTCTTACTTTTTAAATTTTTTTGCTTCACTTTCTTCTATTTACACTTAATGCTTTCAATAGTTCATTTTCACATTGTCTCTGAAAATAAAAGCAAAAGGAAATATTAAAGGTGTTGCAAGTGTTCAAATGTGCAGCTTATAATCGTTCAATTTTTCACTTTTAGCATTTCTCATTAAGCAAGTGTGAAACTTCTGGAAAATAAAAAAAATCGAGACATTTGGGAGCTGGGGCTAATTATTGTTTTCAGTAAAAACCACTGGCCACATTCCTTTTTTTCCCATTGAATTCAATGCAATGTTTTATGTTAGATCAGGTGGGAGACTTTGCATTTATTTTTCTATTTCTGTCAGTTGTTGCTGAAGACTGAAAAATCTGACTTATTGAGATGTTCAGGACACTAATCCAGGTGAACTTTGAAACACTGGGATGTGAACCAAATGTGCATTCAGATGGTGGATTCGCATCACCATCCACGTGGACCGAAAAGCATTTGCCACAAAGGTCTTCAGTCATGGGGCAGAAACAGATTTCACTGTTGCTGTGTCTTGATTTTCTTTCTGTTTTCTTTTGTCTTAGCAACTCAAGAATAGGACAAGAATTACTAAAAAGTCAGTATTTTCTTCTAGCTGCTGGTAAATACTTATCGAATCTTTCTCTGGGGTCAGTGGTTTTTCATATGTCTTAGTACACAATGGAATTATTTAATTACTTTTGCTAGCAAGTTTACAGACAAGTATATCCCCATCATACTGCATATCCTCAAATAAGATTATTTACAATCCAATCTAAGGAGTGCTGACTGGTGTCATTGGAAGCTAAAGCTGCATCAGCATTTAAATTTCTACTTTTCTGGGCAAAAACCCAACTGGCTGATTCAATTAAACTCTTTATGTTATATATTATCCAGAAGTTCACAATCTGAAGTGATTCTGAGAGTCTGAAGCCATGCCTTTATGATTGCAATTTGGTAGCAAGACAATTTCCGAGGACTGTTTTACTTGAACTGCAATGAAAATGTCAGGACGTAACACACTTTCTGATGCTGGTTTTATGAAAGGCACTCCAAAATCAACCATTATTTCAAGCACAAGCAATAAATAACCTTCATTATTCATTAGAGTGTATATATGCATTTGTGTTTGCAAATATGGTGGTTTCCTGAGCAAAGAACCCTTTAATCAAAAGACCCTTCACTCATTTAAGGAGGTAACAAATGGGTAGGCAGGAGGCACGGGAAAAGACACTCTCTTTAATCGGTAATGGAGATAATCTATAGAGTTCCTGCAATGCAAGTAGTCCATCTTCCAGGCATAAACTTTAGATAAGGCCCAGGATGTGGAAAGATTCATGCAATATTGTGGAGCTACTTTTCATAACAGTCATTTGGACGAATTTTGTTTATGGTCTATATTGAACAAAGAGAATGGACCTTTCCCATGGCCCGTAAATCACGGCCCTCCTGAAGGGAGTCTGCACTGCTGCTCCACTATTACTATGCACATGAACATTAACACCACTGAAACAGTCTCTGTGAATTTACTGCTATTTACCTGCTCAGATTAGGTAGACCTCTGCAAACAGCTGACACAGTGTGCCAGACCTGCAGCAGACCCTTCCTTTTTCAAACATGTTAGAATGCCAGCAAGCAGCCTCCTCGTGTATATTTCATTTGCATGAGGGTATTTTTTTTTCTTATTTTTAAGGAATCTTTTAAAAATTTGTTTGTCAAGAAAACAGTGAATTTAAACAATTTTTTAGGAATCCAAAAGCCTAAATTCTGGTTTCTAGAACTGACATTTTTTTAATAAATTCAAAATAATTTTCAGTTTTAAATGATTTTGTTTTTGAGGTTAAAAATTAAATTGCAGGAGATCTTGAATACAAACAAGCTGAATGCTCACCGTAAAAGAGGCTGACATGCTGTTTCCTGGGCTTTCGTACAGAAGGGTATTTGTATAATGAAATCTCTGGGTTTGGTGAGAGGTGAAATTGGGAATAACTCTGCTAGGAATGGATTTTTTAAAGTTACTTAAAAAATGAAAAAAAAAGAGATATCAAACTGTAATGACCAACAATTTCAAACAGAGGCTTTGGGATGATGCTGGAGGATCAGATCAAACCAATTAAAGCACTGGGGAAGGATACTGGCTCCCAGCCCCTAGATAACAGCTCAAAGAGGAGGGGAGGAGGAGGAGGAGGACTCCTCTCTCTTTCTCTCTCCTGCCTCCTTCTTTTTCCCACTCCTGCTTTTCATAGTGGGGGCACTAATGAACTTTTCAAGTCCCATGAAGACAACCCTTGTGTTCTGATTAGTTGCCTTACTTTTAATGAATTGTTTTAATCAAGTTTCAAAGCAGGCACTCTATGCTTCATTGCAGCAGCCCAATGACAATGAGCTGAATGTTACCAAGACAGTGCATCTGATGGACTTTAATGGATTTTATGTGACAGTGTCTAGTGGCCTCATATTAGACATAGCTTTACAACAGAGAACCCATGGGGTTGCACTATGCATTTAATCTATACAAACTGTAAGGATAAGGGAGAGAGAAGCTGTGGAGGGGGAGAGACTCTGAACCCTGAAGACCTTCAAAAGACATGCATTTAATACTAATAAGAAACAGTCTTCGGTCATTTTATTTTTTTTTTTCTTTCTTTTTTCCTCTTTTTTGCAATAGCAAATTCCCGCCGTGTTTTCTTAGGGAATGTCATGAGTATAATATCTCCAGGGCTTTTTGCAATAACATTCTCAAAACATGAAGTTATCTGGAAAAATTAAGCTCTCAAGGAAATCTTGGCAGGGCTGTAACATTTCCTGGATTTCAGGTAGCGATTCTGAGTTGTGATCTCTTAAGTCCGTAACAATTTGCTATTTCTAATTTATTGCTTCATTTGTGACTGCTGCTACAGCGAGGTAAATTTATTCTGATTTGCACAACCTAAGTCTTAGCTCTGACAGTGACTAATTATTACCTGAGTTAAAATAATGAAAGTGTCGGAAAGTGTCCGAATGCAATTTGTTAGGAAAACATGTGGCATGCTGTGTTACCCAAGCCCAGAAAAGCCTAAGTGATCAGAAACCATGGAGAATTAAGAATTTTTCCCCCAAAGGTTACAAATCAATGTGGAAATTTTTCAGGGAATTGGACTGCTGAGGGGTTCCATTCACTCGAATATAAAATGCAGACCATACCTTTCTAATTCTCTTCTTAAGAAAGAAAAGTTAGTTTTTTAGAATAATCTAAAAAATTATTGTAATAGCAACAGAGAGCTGCATCAATTTTAGATTATTGTTTGATATTATTTAAATTATACACCAATTGAGGATTACATTGCAGCCATTCTTTCTTAGGAAAAAAACAAACAAATCCACAATAACACATAGAAAACAAAATCTATTAAAAGAAACTCCAGAAGTAGGAGCGCCTTTAGCTGATGTAACATATATTTTATTTTTTTTTGCTGGCTCAGGGTTAGTCCTGTGTTTTGTCAATTATAGGTATGTCTTGTTCACAGAACAGCTCAACTCCAGCTGTGTAAAATGAATCCTGAAATGAAATGGTCAAATGATGTTAATGACTCTGTCTGCTTGTGAAAGTTTCTGAGGAATGTTAGCAGCTCCAGGTTAGAATTAGAAAGCATCTGACAGCTCTGTAGTTCTGGTTGTTCAAATAACTCCATGCAAGCAGAGGGGATATCAGTAAATTAAAATAATAATACAAAAAATAGTAAACAGCTCTCTGTCTGGAAAGGTAAGGCAGTACAAATGACTTGGGTTTGCTTCATTCTGAATATTCATCACTCTCATGAGCCGTTTAAGCCACTATTGAAATTAAATTTATCTTGAGCAGGATTTAATTTAGATTTAATATGGCAATTGTTTTATTGCTAAGCACCAATTGGATGTCAACACATAATGTTTCCTAGAGTGATAATTCTACTGTACTCTGAAAAGATGCAGGGACTACATGAAGGCAAACGATTTCATGGGCCATAATGATGTACCTGTGCTTAATATTGCTTAATATATCTGCTTTTACTATCTGTATTTCAGGCTCTCCTACCTCACAAATGTCCTGCTGCATGAAGAAGCTACACCATATGTATCTGTGTCTGCGTCTAACATACCTGCTAGACCTCTTGAGAGATATGATTATATTAATTACAATATATTGATTGATTTCTACTTTACACGGACTGCCTGTATTTAATTTAAATATACAATGAAGCATATTGAGGACACAATTTGGATTGTTACTGTGATAAATAATTGCTAATTGTGTCATGATAGATCACCTGTTTTAAGGCAATGTTTCTCTTATGCTAATAGCAACTGCATATATGGAGTACACTGAAAATCTGTTTCAATTATTCATATTTGTTCCTGGACTGTACTTCCCTATTCAGGTCTGGAAGGAACAATACATACCTTGGCACTTCAAAGCAAATGCTGGCATAATTTTCAGGAAAGCCTTTATGCCTTTTCACATAGAGTCCATGCATGCTGTTATGTTGATTACATGAAAATATAGATGTCAGTATGTAATTCTGGTCTTTGTTTTGCTAATTCTAGAGTGTATAAAACATATATATATATAAACAAACACACATATATATAGATAAAGATCAGCCAGTTAAATTACTAACAATATTTGTAATAATTGTTGCTATTAAAGCCTATCAGTAGTACAATATTATTATCAGTGGTTTTGCTATTGCCCGAATATATTAGATTTGCCATTTTATATGAAAAAAATAACTCTTTTTTTGAATCTTCCCGACACCTACAACAGGCCTAACAACAATTTTTCCAAGAATTTACATTCAAGGGAGAAAAGCCCAACAGCATTATCTTTTTTTGCCTTCACTCCCAATTTGTGTCTGCTTTCTACAAATCAAACTAAACTTATACAAGTCAGTTTGCCAAGAGAAGTTTCCATGAAAACAGCAATTTAACAGAAGCCTGGAGAGTATTTGCAAATTGTGAATTTGTAAATACAACATTTATTATTAAAAACTTGGTTCTAAGAGTCTCACTCAGTTAATCAAGGAACAGAAACAACTCTGTGTGATTCACACGCCCAATAAAAAATAATCAGAACAGACCCCAGACATATAATTTCTAATCTATGACTACACTGAAAAAAACAGCAGCTGTTCAAAGAAAATTCGAGTACTGAGAGAGAGGATGGGGTTTGTGTTTGAAAAACATCTTGGAAAGACAGATCCTTTTGTTGCTGAGTTCACTTGGAAATTTCTGCCTGGTCTGGGGCGCAGGGAGGGTGCAGGGACCCCTCCATGTGCAGGGCAGTGCTGCTGTTTTGCTGCTGTTTGGTTCTTTTTTAGGACTTTTAGGAGGAGCTCTGTTTGCGTGCTGTTCCACAGCCATTTCTAGTGGCACCAAGCTCAGCTGAGGAAGTTTCTGCTCTTTTTCCAGCTGTGCATTGTTCCCATCCCAGCTCTGCAGCTGGATATCCCTTTGGTCAGCCAGATCTTTGTGTGGCGTGTCTGTGCCCTTCACTATGGCAAGAGTTTGAGTTGGGAACAGAGTTTTCCTTCCTCTTCTTTATGGAGGGAGTCATCAGCAGGAGATTTGCATGTTTTTAGGTCCAAGACAAGAGCCTGGTATGAAACTAGAGGCCAAGGCTGCTACAAAAGCTGAGGATGAGGTGAACATAAAGCGCTGAATGTCCTATTCAACCCCATCCAATGTGTTGTGGAAAATCTTTGCACTCAAGCCTCCCAGCTCTGCCTTTCCCATCTGCACAGGGTGTTTTCTACCAGTCCAGCAGTGCTGTGAGGTTGTTCCCAGCTCAGAGGGGACAATGTGCACCCATAGGAGCAGGCAGTCCCCTGGAATCCCCCAGACCCAGGGTGGGATGCCCTGAGCAGTCCCACACCCAGCACAGAGAGGGAGCACAGCCAGGAAGCCTGCAAGCAATCTGGGCCAGTAATGAGCAGCCAATTAATTGATTACTGAAAGTATAACTGAATCCTATGCCTCGGAGAAATCTAAAATATAGTAACTGCTTACTTTATTGACAGCATTCATGCCATATTTAGTGGCTGGTATGTAAGAAGTAGCTGGACAATTTTGTTATACTTAATATGTTTCAGAACACAGCATAAAACATGTTTTAACAGTATAACAACTATTGAGCAGTACCTCTGGGAACAGGCTTTATTATTAGATTACATTATACAAGATTAGACTAGTCAATAAGGGATTTCTTTCACACAGCATGCCATCTGAAATACCTGTTTTCTTTCCCCCCCTTTTTTTTTTTAAATTACTTCAAGACCTTCTTTGTAGGATCTTAGGTACAATATACCCATGAATCATAAAACTGACAAGCCCCAGGGCTGAATGGTCTCTGTACTGGAGATAGGAGGCCTAGAGATAAAGGTGCACTACAGGTATACAGTGACAGGGGTGGATTATAGATAAACAAAAGGCACAGTTATTAGATGCGAAATGCCAGGCAGGATTGTACATGGAGAATGCAAATTGTAAGGACTCAGTCTCAGGGACCCTGCTCTGCTTGGACTGTCAGGCAGGAGGAAAACAAAGACAATGCATCAGTCTGGGTGCAATCCTGGGGTTTTTAGATCCGCTTTAGCTGCTGGCTGCTGAGGGTTTCAGCCAGGTTTTGGCACTTGGGCGAAGCCCTGGGGAAATTCAGGCCCCTCAGGAGGTTAATTCAAAGCTCTTCTGATCAAATAATTTTCCGGTTATTTAAATAATAATTAGAAAGGCAAAGAATAGGTGTACTGTGAGATAACCTGGGCCAGGGCAGCAAACAGATATCTGGATCCTCCCAGGATCCTGTTCCTGTTGTATTAATATTTTCTGCTCTTGTTCAGAGCGGTGCAGAGAGAAGAGAGTCTGGGCACTGTGGTCTCTCCTGGCTCAGGATGAGGCTCAACAGAGCCCCTGGGGGATTTTCAGGACAACTCAGACTGGGACAGGGATTCCCGTCTTGTGAGTTTGGGTTCCAGCCTCTGGTGCTTGCAGAGTGCTGAGGTTCTATTCTGGTTCCCAGTGCCTCCATGAGCATATGTCTGCTCAATTACACTGCTGAAATAGAGTGAGAATCAAACACACTATTTGCTTTTTTCCCCAAATGATATCCGGTGCTATTCACACGTTTTCCCGCCTTTAAATTCCGTGTTGCACGCTGCATTGCATCTGTTGCTGGCAATTTCTCTCTTAGTCCTAAATTAAAAACCTCCACTGAACTACGCAGTTGCTGACTACATCCATGACAGCAACTTCTATTCAGAATTCCTAGATGGAGCAGACTTGTGGCCTGCTTTGCTGCACAAGCTGGAAATGAATATGAATTGAAAGGAGTATATTTAAGAGCAGTTTCCCTTTTTTTTTTTTTTTTTGCCTACGAGAATATTTCTTTTTTTATATAACCAAATTTCCCCACAAGACTGACATTTCAGGAAAGGGGCAGAGGCAGACAGGTGACTACAGATCAAATTGCATTTCTGCAACCTTCCATTGTAAAGGTCAGCCCTCTGAAGTGGTTTTCAGCCAGCTTTCCCTCTCTTGGTTTCCAACACAGGTGAAATACCTTGTGTGCACAGGTACCTTTTAATATTTTATTTTTACTTTGGTCTTTTCTTTCTTAAATGCTCAGTGGAGAAAAAAGTTAATTAGGCTGTTGGCTTTGCTGCAGAGCAGCATCCTCTGACCAGGTATGGTGGGAGAAGGGACTGGAGAATGATCCCTTTCCTACCCTTGGCATCCTGAACCTGCTCAGATCAGTGAGAAAAATTCCTGGAAGCAATGACCTGTTGCAACATTTGAGGGGAATGGAGGATCTTTAAATCAGACCACACCAGCAGTCAAGAAACTTCCCAACTGGAGGGCAACATTGCTTACTTTGAACAGGATTTGGCAGCAACTCTGATGAAGAAGCTGGAGAAATAACTCCAGTAATTACCTTTTCCCCAAGTTGGCCAGTGGGTTGCCATGGACACTCTGTTGTGACCAAAATGTGGGCTCTGCTGTCTTGTGAGCAAGCTGTCAAATAACCAATTGGGTGTCAGAAATTTATAGCCAGTAATTAACTGATAGGTTTATAATTAAGTGGAGATGCCCCTGAACAGCAATGCTTGGATCTGAATTCAAATTCTGACTTTTTCCAAAATTCGAGGGCAAAAGAGAGTGACAATTTGGGTACAGTGCCATCTTTATAATTAAACAATGATTTTTGACAGGAGGGGAATCTCCAGCAGTTAATGACTGACTGCAGGAGTTGAGGGCCTGAGGCAAAGCTGAGGGCTTTTAATCCAGGTGGTCATTAACTGCCTGGGAATGCCTGACCCTGAGGTTAATTGTTTCTATTTTAAATCATGAAAATAATATACACATATACAGACCCCCCTTTTCCTTCTTTTCTGCTGTACACATGTGTAACAAATACCCTGTTTTTTATGCATTGAAAAAGATGAGAGCCAAGCTGTTGGGATGTTCTTATGTGTTTGCTAAAGAGTTCAGGTACCTCAGATATTTTCTTGGTATTTTCCACCCACAAAATCTGACCAGAAGGGACTGGCCTGGAAAGGCTCTGACTTGGGGCATGTAAGGAGCAGGAGTGCCCAGTGGAGTTTTTAAAAGTGCCTCTGAGTCTGGCTCTGAGTTTTCTAAAGTGCCTCTCTGGCTTCCTGCGAGTTGCTAACTCCAAAATCTTGGGCGATTAATTAATTTTTGATTAGTATGCTGTTTTAATAGACAGAGCATGTCCTGAGAGAAAGGCGCAAAACTACTTTTAGATGTTGTTTGTGCACTTTATCAGAATATTTCTCTGCCTTAAGCGCTGGCTGCTCCACAGGAGCAGGATCAGGCCCTCAAAGACAGTAACGCTGCTTTCAGTGCTAACTCCACCTTGTGCAAAAGGAGCCCCCAGGAATTAAGAATGGCCTGGAAACTCTGAGAAGGTGACACTATGAGGGGAGCAAACCCAAGAGCCAGCAGATATCCCACCTGAAACAGAAAAAATTGCGTTGTGGTTCATTCAGATTAATTTTCTTCCCTGCGTCCTTCCCTCCCTATCCCCTCTTGGCTTTACTTGTTTTTAAAGAGACATATGTCATCATTGCCTGTTCAGTTTCCTGAGTTTAACCCTTGCTATATCTAGCCTGATTACTCCTAATAAAGCTTGACAGTTGGAGGGTTAATCCAAGCCTTGGTCTCATGGTTTCTTCTCTGGAAACAATCTGTCCCTGAGAGCTTTCTGGCCTGTTGCAAGGTTATATCCCCCTGGGGTGCCATCAGCGCCAGCCAGGGCTCCTTTCCCATTGTCTGCCAAATGGCCACCAATTAAGTCAACTGTTCCCCAATTAGAATTTTGAGGAATTTATCTTGTTCCTCCTGTGTTCCAACTCCCAAGCAGGGGCAGTTCTTGGAGTCGGTTTCAAGGGCTTTCTTTTTTTTTCTTCTTCCATAGTGAGAAGGGGGGGGAAATTAAATAAATAAAGAGCAGCTCTTTCCTGTAATTGGATACTCCTGGGTTTTTCCTGTTGCCCATTCACACAGCTTAATCCTGGGGTATGTGATGAGAACTTGGTAATATTTAAGGGAGGATGTTCTATTATTGTTCCAATCACCTGAATTAGTATGGCTGATTTTTTTTTTTTGAAACAATGCTGCTCTCAGTAAAAGTCTTCACTGTGACATCAATTATGAATATATCATGATTCTCTGAGGTAAAGGAAGAAAGCAATCATTTTATTTTGAACTGATATGATAATCAAATATGAAGGCTTGCTGTTGTTTTTCCTCTCTCTTTTTTTTCTTCCTCTTCCCCCAAAATTGCTTTATTGGTTGTTTACATCTTTTTATGGGTGAGTTCAATTCTGGGCCCTGGGTCCTATTTAATATGGGAAATGCAAAGTCTGGCAAAGTTATCAGGGTAATAGATTTAACCTAAATGTACAAACCTCTGATTGATCCACTGCAGACAAACAGGACCTTTGGCTTTCTTCCTGAGACAGCATGTGAAGGTCTTCAGCAAACTCTTTATGTGATACCGCAACTGCCCTTACCATGGTGGACTAAAAGCTCTTAATGCCATAGGGAGACTGTGCCAGGGCAGCTGTAGTGTCACCATCAATCCACATACCTGAAAATATCTTTCAACAGAAAACAATTTTTTTTTCCTGCGAGTTGAAGTCCATTTTGCTAAAACAGCCAAGAGAAAGGTAAAGATTAAAATGTGAGACTGAAGATGGAAATGTCTCCTGCCTTTTATTTACACTTTTTAGAAGCTGGTGCCCAATAATAAATTTTTCCTCTTTGATGTTGTTACAGGTGGACCTCCCTTTCTGGAGCCTGGCTTTGCAGTTGAATAAATCCAAGGTTTCAGAGCAGACTTGGGGGTTAATAATGAAAACCTACTTTTCCAGAAGACATTCATTGTGATGTTAAACAAGTTCACTGAAATGTGGTCCTGGGTCTTCAAACATTTTGGTAACAGAGCCATCTTACGCACTTTTCTCCTGATCTTTTGATATACTTGTCCCCATAGTTTCTGACTCTGTCCTGGTGCTGCATTAAGTGATGTGACTAAAATTGTAGCCAACATCTGTCGTGCATCTCTCTATTTTTTTTTTCCAGAATAGTCAAGTGGTTTATTTTGGGATTGCTTAGAGAAGATTTTTAGTTCTCTTTTTCACACATTTCCTTCGTATTACTGCAAATAAGGCCAAAGCACTCCACTCACATCTGCTTCCAAGTGTCACCAATTTCCTACAAGTTCAGAAACATGAGGCAAGATGGAGATAAAGACCACATACAAAATTTAGCTGCCAATCCAGTTTTCTTTAAGGTTTATGTATGATTTTATCTGAAGTTGTGTGTCTGGCCATCCAGATTTGTTTTCAATCATTACAAAAAATGTCTAATCCTTCATGGGAGGAATTGCAGAAGTTATTCCAGATGTACACAAATAAGACTGAGACCTTTAGCACACCTCTTAAGTCCTGTAGTTTTCTCCTATTTGATTGAAGGCAAATTGCAGTGAATTGTATGGAAAACTGACACCCTCAAAGTTTTGCAAATTGTGAAGGTTATATTATATTCTTACTTTTTAGGAATTTTGTTTGTCCAAGCTACACAGCTATTCCAGGAGGAAGGGGTGAGAAAATGTCCCATACACAGTGTAACTGTAGAAAACAGAAATATATAGACAAGTTACCCTCGAGGGCAGGAGGTGGAGGAAGTTAGTGAAAAAATATAGCACAGTAATAATATCAAAACAACAGGACAGCAAATTATAGCTGTCCCTGGTCAGATTTAATTGGGTTTTCCTCAATATAGTGAAGAGTGGTTGAGGAATTTCTTTGCTTGCCATAAAGCTCCCAGCAGTCCCCCCAGACTGTGCTCAGCTCCAGTCCCATGGAAGCAAGAACATAATCTTTACCCACACATCAATACCCAGCTCCCACATCAACAAGAAGGAAGCACGCCCCATTAAAGAGGTTAATTCCCATGCGTCAAAACACTGCATTCGAGGAAGTGCAAGTAAGCATTTTAATAGAAAATTTTAAACCCATTGGGCCTGATTGTCCTCACATTGCTTTAAAATCAGTGCTGCTCGGTTTAGTTAAACCCTTGTTTTATTCTGGAGCAAGCAAAAGGATGATGGAAGTAATTGTCCCCTTCTCCTAAGTAAATCAATGATTTTGCTACAACTTTTATCAACCTGCTCTACTTAAACTCAGTGAAACTCCCAAATATGGGTGAAAATCAAGCACTTATTTCCTGTTTGGCTTGCACTTCATGCTCATCCTTGCAGTGGCTCTGTGCACAGTGTAATAATGGATGTACAACTTGCATGTGGTTGTTTTGCCTGCCCATGCAACCCTCAGGTGAAAAAGCAGAGCACATTTTTACAGATGCAGGTTTTATTTTCCTGTAGCCATGCTCCGGGCAAGTTCTTTGGTATTTTCCATCTCTCCCCTATGGAAAAATAGAGCAAGGAGAGAGGCAGGGGACCCAAGGTGCAGACATGATGAACAAACACTACTGCAAATGCATCCCAATTCACTTGCTGCTGTACATGTATGTGAAGGATCTGCTGCTGGGAAATTCTATCAATACTCTGCCCATATCAGGAAGATTAAAGGTCCTGATTTTTTTTCCTTTCTTAGTTTGGGTGTTTGATTTTACATCTCCTTCTCTTACATTTTTTTCCTTTGGAAAAGGCTTACCCACCATGCTTCACTTCAGATAAAGACAGGAATCTCCACCTGTGTAGGATGCCCTAATGTGCTAAATAATAAGTATCAATGACCTCCTGTGGCTTTTAATGCAACTGCTCCACCAAAATGTACTCCTTCGAGGAGGGCACCCCAAAGTTCTCGTCATGGGGCATCATAGAATCATAACATCACAGAAGAGTTTAGGTTGGAAGGCCCTTTAAAGGTCATCTATCCTATGAGCAGGGATATCTTCTACTAGAACAGGTTGCTGGGATGCCCTCAAGGTGGCTTTGAATGATTCCAGGGATGGGGCATCCACCACCTCTCTGGGCAACCTGTGTCAGTGTGTCACTAATCCCACTCTAAAAAAAAAAATAAAATCATGGGACTTCCATATCGGAACCACTCAAGGGGTGCCCTGGGGCATTGAGACTCCTCTTGATTTCCCTTTCCTGGCCTGTTGGGTACATGCCACTCTGAGGAGGGTGCCCAGCAAGACATCCCCTTTGATGCAGCCCTGCAAGGACTTTTGTTTGTACCGTTCAGGATGTGCCAGTCCCATTCTCTGCACCCCACCAGGACCATGCTCAGCCTGGTGCCGCCACGCCTGGAGGAAGGGCTGCAATTGCTGCAGCCTCAGCAATGAGCTGGTTGTGCCGAGCAGGGCTCCAGATAAAAAGGAGCCTTTGTGGCCCCTGTACAAAGAGCTCCTGGTTGCTCTTTAAGAGCTCTGCTTGAGCGTGCGTTGCCTCCTTGGCACGGCGCTAACGCGCACGAGGGCAGCGGCAGAGGAGTGAGGGCAGCACAGATGTTTGTGGCAGAAATAGCCCTGTGTGCCAGCAGGGACACAGCCCTGCCACCAGAAATAATTCAGCAGCCCCAAAGAGGGTTTTCTCAGGCCCAAGAGCATCATCAGACAAACAGGAAATTGTTCCCCAGCCAACGGCTTAAGTAGATTTGCAAGGAGCGGTTTGTTTCTGTGCTGGTAGTTACAGCCCCAAAGCCTTAAATTTATATATATCTTTAAAAAATTAAATCTCAGAATTTGGCTCATTTACTGTGAGAAATGAAAATCCTTCCCAGCCACTTTGACACAAAGTAGGTTCTGACAGGCCTGCCATGGTCAAGAGCTGTGCTTCTCCTACACGTCAAAAGTGATATTGAATTCTCTGGGGAAGATGCTGAGGATCCTTTTTGGGTGGGTGATGCTGATCTCAGCACACCTCTTCCTGGTTGGGGGGAGAAGTGGTGTCAGTGACATCCTCCAATGGAGTCAGATGGTGCTGCCAATCTGATAATGCAACAGGTGCCCAGTGCACGCCCAGGGCTTTTGAAAATTCACATCAACAAAAGGAAATCGAGATCCTCAAGTGACGAATTGAAGAAAACTCAAAAACATGGCTGTGATTTTCTGCATTGTTTGTTACCGCTCAGAAGAACTTCAACACTTTCCAGGTCAAATTTCCTTTTTCCTTTATTTCACTATTCTACTTTGCAGTTTCTTGCTCCAAGGATAAAATTGTGGATTTTGTTTGTTTGTTTTTTAGACCCCTGGGAAAGCCAGGTCATATTTCTCACAAGTTTTTTTTAACCTGAAAAACCAAACTGACAAACAACTCCCTACTTACTCAGAAGAATTCACATAATCAACCAAATACACAAAATAAAAAAGGACCTGAATGGACACATTAAATTGGAGTTATTTATCACTTCCTAGTAGATTCTGAGTTTTATCAGGCCATGGAGTCAATTTCTGTTTGTAGAGTTCCTATTATAATATGTCCCACTTTCACTTGTCCCTTTGCCACTGTAATAGTAATCATGAAAAAATAAACAAATGTCAATTTTAGACCAATTTTCCTTTCTATTCTCTCAAAATATACTGAAAGACCCTGCATTTTTTCTGGTGTTTGGTAACCTGAAAAGAAACTTGATATAATACAATTGCAGCCAAAGCACTATCACTGTGTGACATTCAGTTTATAAGGAAATGTGGGAATGTGCAATCCATTCACAGTAATTTAAATGGATGTTTTGATTGGATTATGTAAGTATATTTGTGTTTGCGTGTGCATGTGTGTGCATGCATATACGCCATAAATTGTCAAAAGAGGTCACTCCATAAAAGTGAATTTAAACTTAATTTTACATTCTTGGTAAAAGTTCAAAGGCTAAATTCAGTTTAACCTTGGCTCAGCAGAGCTTTTCCTTCTGATTTTTCAGTCTGATATGAAAATTGCTTGTGAAATAAAGACAAACATAGGTTTGCCTGAGGAGGCATTAATAATCCGATCCTTACATGTTTGTATAGAAGACAGGTACAATCCAGTGTTGATTGCTTCTTAGCTTCTCTTTGCTTTTGCAGGAGATCCTGGCAGATAATACCAGGTCATCACAACTGATCACTGTGCACCCACAAACAAACACTGGCAACTCTGAAGAGCCCAGCTCTCGATGGATCAAATGCATGGGACTGATAGATCCAGATACACACAAGGAATCATCATTGCAATGCCTCACTCTGCATTTCACAACCCACATGTGACCATTTTCCCAAACAAATAATTTAATGTGTGTATTACATTGCATTTAATTTTTTTTTTGTTTAAAAAATTCTTTTTACAGAGAGTCTAAAAGATTATTTTATGAGATAAACTTAATGGTGAGTTTTCCAGTGTAAGTAAATAAGAATCCCATGGGAAGTAAGAATTTTGGGATACATTCAAACAAACACTGTAAAGTTTTGAGAAATGCCAAGTTCTTGGGAGATCAGTGTGTGTGTGTGTGTACTACATGTTTGTATAGTCAACAATCTCTGAGCAATATGGTATGCCAGTTATTAATTCTGCACATTGCAGATGGCTTCATTATGTGTATTTAATTTCAGTACTTAAGCAAACATACAAAAGTAGGGCTTACAAACTGCTTTAGGATACGGTGGTTATGTACAGTCAAGTGAAACGGAAACAAAACGGAAACAACTGATACTCCTTGGGCTGGAGGTAAATCTATATTGATGGGATTAAGCCATTCAGAAGCATCCCTCGACTTGAATAGCCCTAAAACCACCAATTGCTTTGTTTGTGGTGTCGAGAAGGTACTGATCACTAGAGCCTTAATTTGCCGCAGCAGTTAAGTGCTCCAATTCCTCAGCGCAGTAATTGCCACATGTTGAGTGTGCAGATGTCTAAACACGTGGGAGCACTTCCCTTTCCTAAAGACAAATGAAGATTTTCATTTTGTTTTGTAAACGTGTCAGGATTTATCACTTAGTCATGTGTCATGCATTAGGGTGTTTATACAATACGGCTTTCCGCACCCTGGTTCTGGACTTCTATAATTTCAACAACAAGGCCGTGGAGTAAAGAGGGTTTGCTAGACCTTCCCCCCTTAACCCAAGCCTTAAGCTGGACTAAAGGAAAGCATGAGCTCAGAGTTTAAATGCTAAACAGAGTTTTTGCCAAGAGTAGGACAATTGTGATTCACCTATATCCTCAAAGACCGCTTGATAAAGGAGACAGCATCGGCAAGGCAGGTGGATATTTAAAACAAAACAAAACAAAACAAATAAAACAAAAAACAAACAAACAAAACAAAACAAAACAAAACAAAACTATAAAAATAAAATGGAAATAATGTCCATCAACAGTAATTTTGTGTATCTGTCCATATTACTCTTTGTTCAGTTGGATTTATAGCTTCTCCTCATCCTCCTTGTACCACCCAAACACTGAACATCTACATTTTAAACCTTTCATATAAGTGGCTACATTTTAAAGCATTCTGAAGTTTGCATATGTAACATCTTATCAGAGACAGGGTGAATGACAGTAGTAATATTTCTGAAATAACTGTTCTGTAGTGGAAACAGGAATGGGCACATGTTGTGAAGTTGGGAAGTGCCTTGGGCACCACGCCTGAAGTTTGATTCATCTCTGTTTGGAGTTTGAGTCTGATGTTGATGCTGCAGCTATGGAGCATCTTCTGGTGGGGCTGAGGAACAGATCTGAAACTCATACATAGCAATGAATGTGTGGTATAGTCATCTCTTAGAAAGGTTTTACAAGCAAAGGCAGAATTAGATGGAAAGATGCCAAAATAGCTAACTGATATTTCTAATAAATATTTGAATTTTTTTTTAAATCTGAAAAGAAAGATAAAAAGCGTCCACAAAGGTAAAAATCTGCCTCTCTGCTCTGTTGCCATTTGAAGGCTGATGCTATTTTGTTTGCAGAAGCCAGCAAAAAAACCCCAAACCAACAGTTATTTATCTGTTACCAGACAAAGACTGTAAAGAAATCCAAGAAGAGTATCCCAGCACAAAAGCCTGAACTCTTTGACCTCTCAGGCCTTGGGCTTGGACAATTGGCCAAGCTGGGCTTTTTCCTGAGAACTGCCCGAGGGCAAAGGCTGAGAAAAGATGCACATTGTTCATGGCACCATCCATTAAAGGCAAGGGCTGAAAGGCAAAAGGATCTTTCCAGGTTATAGCAGAGCTGAGAATGCAGCCTGACACTCATTTTCAAGGTAATGTAATAAAGGGAAAAAAGTGAGTTGTAGAGATCTTAATTCTTTAAAATTTAAAAGCTAATTTTGTGTCTTTTAGTCAATTTCCTATGCAGGAAGGAAGAATTTATTAACTGACTTCTGATGTTAAATGGAGTGCTAATGGGCAAGTACAACAATTCAACAGGTGCCAAGGAGAAATATAGAGACATTATATCAATATTAATCTCGGGGCTCAAAAAAGCCTTGGTAGGGGGTTTTATTAGGCAGGTTATGATGGGAACACTCCTGCTACCTGCAAAGTGAAAAGAGGGTTGGGTTCCCCTGTTGAAAATATTTAATATTCACATTGCAAGGTTTTTTGATGGAAGATTATGAATTTTGTGCCATTGGAAATTGCTGTTTGTTGACAGAAGGTGTCCTGAGCTGGAATTCCTCCTGGGAGTGATGTCTTGGAGCTGCTGCTCTCTGGCCAGTGCAGGGAAGGCAGCCCTGCTGAAGAGCAAAAGTATTTCCAGCATTGAACACTCAGCTGGAAACCTGAACACCCATTATTAGTCTGGATAGAAGTCAAAAGAATAGTTGAACCTGTTAAAAATCTACACAGCCGCTATTTTACAGACTGATCTTCTGCCAGTAAACAAATGCTGACTGTAATGTACTTCTGATTTTGACCCCTGGGTTGAAAATTTTCTGTATAAACACCAGCTGATGAACAGGTCACTTTGTTTTCAAGACAAGACTCTCACACTCAAGCCCCACACAGCAGGTCCCTGATCCAGATAAAAGACTTCAAAATGTCCAGCAATAATTTTCACTGAACAATTTTTTCTTTGTTCCAAGCTGTCAAATTATTAGTGGGAAAGGATTAGCAGGGAAGGGAAAGTGTTTTTGTCTAAACATCTTATTTGGGTGTAAAAAAAAATCTATTTTTATGTTCTCAGGTAGAAAATTTCCACATTTTATAGAGAAAAGGGTTTGAAAATTTCACAGTGTAAATGAAATACAACTTTAAAACGATAAAGGAAAATACAAAGAAAATATTTTGATGTTTCACAGTAATTTTTTTTTCACCCAGTTGCACGTATTTTCTTGCTGAAAGTGTTTTCTTTTGCAGACTAATAGCTTTTTTGTTCCATACCAAAACCAGATAGAAAGGAAGACACAGAAATTCCCTGGAATTTGAGAACTATTCATCTGTGGCTCTGTTCCTCTTCACAAATGCATTAAAATAACAAACAATAGGGATATCTGGGAGCGCTGAAATAATAATCAAAATATCAGTGGAAAAAGAGCTATTCAGTAATTCAGTTAACTGGGAACCTGCTTCTCAGGGTTTTGACTCCTGAGAGATTTACCACTAACCATCTTATCTTCCTGTCTCTATTCTTTAATGCTGCTTTTTTAGTAACAGAAATGAGCTTTGGCCAAAGCACCCCAAATTTGCAGACTGGGAAGGAATTCTGCCATGAATGTGGCACTCATAGGTGCAGTGATAGCCCAGCACCTACAGCCCCCTTTTTGGGGAACATTTTGCTGTGTGACAGCCACTGGGAACATCTGAGCCTGTTGCTGTTTGCCGCCAGGGAATAAACATTTTCATATTTGGCTTAATTGGAACCACTGCTCAGAGGAGGATGCTGTGAGCGTTGTCAGCACGGAGTTTTTGGCCAGCCCATCCCTTTGCAGAGGAGCAGTAGCAACCCCAGCCCTGCTCAGCCCCTCTCCAGAGGATGTTGCACAACCCGGCTGCATCATGTTCTTGCTCTGTCATGTCCCTTCTGGAGCAGTGTCGTAAACAGCATCTTATTCACCTCAGTGGCATGTGCAGAGGAGAGACATCACACGGTGATCCTGGGAGCTGGGGCCAGGAAAGGGAATAAAAACTGCGCAATGTGAGTGACACCAACTCTGCTGGGGCTGCCGGACAGCAGGGTTTTGTTTTTTTGGGATCTGTGTGAAAATGGTAGCAGGCTTTATCTCACATGAAGAATTAGTTTCCTGTTTCTATTAATAGTAGTAGTAATCACAACAGTAATCATAACAAAATTTCCCTCAAATTAAATGAATATTTTCTGGGTTCCAGTGTAATTTAAGTACTCCCCCCAACCCCTTAACTCCATAAATCAAAAATAGCCCCAAAGAAACCAGCTCAGTTTTGTACATGTGAAAATATGCTGAGTGAGACTGGCAGCATCTCCCATTGCAAATCCAAATAGGGATTTGAAAAAACCCAAGGCAATAAAAACCCCCAAAATCTGGGAACACCACTGATGGGGTGTGAGGGAATGACGTGGTGGGGAGAGGTTTGAACATTCAATGTTAGTGTTTAGCAAAACTTTATGTAAGAAAAATAATGATGTCGCGTTCTGTAGCTGCTAGATATATCCAATAATTTTTATTCAAATATAAATATTTAAGATACTGAAAAGCTGCTTTCTCTACTCCCTTAAAAATTCCAAACTGTACGACCAGTTCCTATAAATGACTAATCTTATTTTAAATGAAGCTAATTTTTGGCTGGGTCTTGAGAAGAAAAAAATATTGGATCTGCAACAAAATCCATATTTTTCCCCCCACACTGTATCTTAAAAATGTATCCAAACTAACAGCTTGTTTCCAGATGATATTAGATGCTCCTTTTGGTTTCCAAAATCGGGTTTTTGTATCTGGTTTTGTGACACAAAGATTGGATACATGTTCTAGATTTTTTATTTTTTGCCCCCTCCACTTTTTGAAGTTCAGGCTGGGGGATCTTCACAAGCTGCTGGTGACAAAATATAAAAAAACAAACCCCCAAATAAAAGGAAAAAAAAAAAAAAAAAAAAAAAAGGAGGTTTAGAAAATCTGGGTATTTAAAGTGGAAGAGCACAGTCCTTCCCCCCTATGGCGGGTGGATTTATTGGGTGTCATGATGACACAATGTGTCTATTTGCAGGCGAAGAAAGCCCCCTACTTAACCTTCATCTTTTTGTGTGTGCACGTACCAGAAGGCACCACACTGTTGCTGGAAAGCAAATAATTAGTGACATGTTCTGTAACACCACTGCTATTTAAAGCTAAATCAGTGGGTTAATGCTTCTCGAAATGTGACATCCATGAGGGATTCCCGCTCCAGCACTGTTAGTCACTTGGTGGTCTCTGGAGTGACAGGATCAATGCCCCGAGTTTTAAAAATCTTATTTGCAATAGGAAACAAGTGATTATTGGAGATTTTTTTTTTTTTTTTTTTTTTTTTTTTTTTTTGGTGGGGAAGAGTTGGATCCTGCAGGTTTTGGCTCTTTTTGCCCAAAGAACCCCATTGGAGGTGATGGTGCTCAGCCTTCTGCTGACCTTCACCCCAGCACACAGCTCACTGCAGATACTCTCCTATGGAAAAGGACATGGGATCAACTTCTGAATTGCAAAATCCCTGAAAGGAGAGCCCAGGGCTCCCCAGGGCATCTGCACAGCACTAAACACCCCAAGGTGTTCTTTCAGCAAAGAATGAACCCCAAGAGTTTATAATTGCGCACCGAGGATGCAGAGAGAGACTCCGGGACTGGTTTTCTTCACTAGGGCAAATGACCTGAACAAAACGCTTTGCATGGGTGAGAATAAAATCCAAAAGCATTGAGGAAAGGGGAGAAAAAAAAAAAAAAAGAAGAAGAAAAAGGAAGAAATAAACCAGTCAAATCACATTTTACTTCTTCTTACCCAGGAGACTGACACAGTAGCTTTTTTTTTCTCCTTCCCATTTTCCATTAAGCTGGTTCTTTAAAACACATCTGAACTTTTCCCATCCTGACGATTCCCACGGACAATTGGCAGAGAATCTAGGACAACTTGCAATACTGGGATTTTTTCCAGGCATGAGTAACTTGTTAAAAAGCCACTATTTCCCTAATACTAACAGTAAACAGAGTTCACATCCACATGAAATCCTCTGTGACCCATCGGGGAAAGTTTTTTGTATATTTATACAGGGAGATATATGAAATCATTTAATTCCTTTATCCATCAAGCACTTGGAACTCAGCATGTCCGTTTATATTTCACTTACAAAAATAAATATACACATGCATGCCAGGCTAGATTTAAAGGTATCCTTTTCCCCCAGTTGACAGCTCCATGCCTGTAGTTTTATAAGGGAAAGCTTTAGAAAGAACAGTATTTAAAATAAAGTCAGTGAGCCATGTTTTATGTCACGCTGATGAAATATAACTCCATCACACCTGCTGCTCCTACTACTTTGGGTGGTGGACTACTCTACTGAGCAGCTATTTCCCAATTTTCTGAGCATTTAGAAAACTTTATATTTGGGCAAACAGAAATTTTGGAGAGACATCTGCTGTGTAGATGTATTAAATGTACAACGATTTCAAAACGTCCCCAAATGATCACTACTTTTTGGGACCTGTTGGTGTATCTAATTAAGCTAAATCTATTTTGGAGAATGGAATCCAAATTGCAGTAATGTTTGAAGTCCCACCACAGAAATGGGTTCTTCCTGCTCAAAGAAGTTGAAACTATCTAAAAATAGATATAGAATATTATTTATTTCAGATTATTTGATATTGTAAAAGTACCAGGAAGCCCTTGTAAAGTGCAGGAAAAAGGACAAACTGAGGTCTGCCTGTGGCTGAATTTTGGTTGCCATATGGGATGGAGGTCATAGGTGACATCACATTGAGCACAAGTGCCTGGTTTTTCTTGATTGCCTTTTTAAGCACAGCTATAAAGGCAGTGTGGATATTTCCAGTAGGATCATACTCCCTGTTGTAACCCTGTTTTTTGAGAACTCAACAGAAACTGGGAGTCCTGCACTCTATTCACAACAGTGAAGCTCTCCCACTCAAATCTGTTCTCCTGGCTATGCCTCAGTTTCCCTGAAAAGAAAAAAAATCAACACAACAGAATGAGCAAAGTACTTTATAAAACACTTTGAAGTTTGTTTTACCCTAATTATAATAATGTAATCCTAAATCATATGGCTAGAGTTATGTGATGTAAAGACTTTTCCATGTTTCTGACTTTTTCCCATCCAAAAAGGGTGTGAAAAGGCAAAGCTGTGATTTCTTTCTAGTCGGGATTTCCAGAAAACATTGGGTTTTGGAAGAATCAAAAGAAAACACATTGGCTTTGGATTGGTTTCCTCTTGGAAGGTTTTGTCAACCTCACATTCCCTGCAAGTGAAATTAGGTGTGTTTGTGTAGTATTTTATGTGCAGCCTTTTAGTCTGTCCACAAAACATAATTCTCATTAACAAGAGCCATTAACAACCCTCTTCCATTAGGCTGGATTTCCTCAGTGGATTATGGTTTCTTTGTTGGCCAAGTGGACACTATCCTTGGGAAAATCTCTCTTTTAAAAAAGGAAATTATTTAGTTGGAAGAGTGTTTTGACTTAAACATTCCCAACTGGGTTTGCCATTAGTGCTGATTTGGGTAGGGATGGTGGGCAACGTTGAATATTGACAGTTCCTCAGACCTGAATAATTTCCAGACAGCCCAAATCTTCCAGCTTTCCTGGCCACCTCTGGACCACAAATTCTGGGGCAATAGTGAAACATCCACAGACACAGGAGAAAAGAGGATGTGGCCATCACCATCAGGACCTGAAGACTTCTTCTCCACCTCCTGCAGAAAAACCAGGGTCTCTGTGCATACTCCACATGTTCAGCCTTAGCATCCCTAGTTATCAAAGCAATTTCCCTTGTCTTGCACAGGAGAAACTATTTTTGATTTTGTTTGTTTTTTTCTGTTTTTTTTTTTTTTTTTTTTTTTTTTTTGTTTTTGTTTAGTGGAACCCTCCATTCACAGGATATTCTGGAAAGCTCTGAGGGTCTCATAGCACATTTCAGCCAAATGCTTTTGTGTTTTCGTTCAATGTCTACATGGGAAAATTAATATGTGTTAGTTCAGTTTTCACTTCTCTATTTCAGGAGCACCCTTTGGAATTGATTTGAGAAGCATATCAGCAAAAACTCACCAGGGAAAGTCCCCCCATAATTATTCCCACTATGAACCTGATTAGAATCAATAAATTGATCACCACCTCTGCATCTAAAAATCATCACTTAAGTCATAGCCAGGATTCTATACAGAGAGAGTTCTTAGGGGTCTTTTTGGCATTGTGCCCCTAATTACTGTCTGGTGAGAAACCCTGAAAAATCCAGATCTTTTCTTGGAACTATTGAGAGATCTCCTATTATAGTAGTGATCCAACAATAAAACAAACCAAAACCAAAAAGAATTGGTTCCATCTCTGAGGGCTTACAGAGAAACATTCGCTAAAGTTTTATTAGTTCTGGCATAATGCAAAGTATTTTGAATTTAAATAAAAGTATGGTAGTTACAGCAACAGGCTGTATTTTTGCTGTTTGGATGAAACGTTTCAGTCTTGCTGGGAATGAGCAGATTGCTTTTCCCAGCTCCTCAGGAAGTGAGTGCCAGTCTCGTAAACTCTTTCAGATTTTCTCAAAGTACAACCGAGGCCAGAGCCACTTTTATTTTTACTGAGCAGTTACACTGCTAACTTCCCCCATCTAATGGCTATTCCTTTGGCTCAGGAGTTCAAGCTCTGAGAATATTTTACCTAAATCCCCCCTGCATTTGTGACTAAATCTGCAGGGGGGATTTGAATCCCTCCATTCAGCATTAACACGGTCCTCAACCTTCCATGAGGTCACGTTTGAGGAGTTCCATGAGAAGGACCAGGGAGCTGTTCTGTGGGAGCTCCTTGTGCTTCTTTCTCATGGAGTCATTTAAAAGGATGAGAAAGTTAGTGCAATGTTTTCCTCTTTATTTGTGGTGCCTCAAATTATTTTTTATGAAGTTATTTGTACACATTTCAGCGCTTCCTGTTTGGAGCAGACGTGGCGGCTGAAATACCATGAGAAAAAATTTCTCATCCTGATGGCAATTTGGATCTGGCTAAAAGCAGGAGAATGTGTTTAAAATCCTCACAAGAACTCTTGCTTTTTTTATCCAACGTCTCCCATGATTTATGACAAGAGATGTGTTCCGACTGATGAACGAGATATTTTCTGATTTTGAGACCACACAAATATTGAAAGTTTGGCTCTTAACAGGACTTTGAGGTTTGTAGTTTCAATAGATCATATCGAGCAAGCAGAATGTCAGAGTGAGATTAGGTGACTTTTGTACCAGGCAGATTTTAGGCTGGTCTAATCTGAAAGTAATTATTTTTTTTATTTTGTAAAAATGGTATATTTCCCTGCTGTGTCCCACTAACTTATTCACAAACTTCATTCTATATACTGTAGAGACTGTCAAAAATCTTATCTTTATCAATACTTTTTTTGTCACAGACCTGAGCTAGGTTGGTTTTTTTTGTTGTTGTTGGCTCAGGGCAAATGAAAGAATGGAGCATCAACAGATGCACCACCAAACAACCCAGTTCTGTCTGAATTGGTCCTTGGCATCTGTGTGCTATTTCTGTCAAAACCAATCAAACTGAGTGTTAATTTTTGAAGTAAAACCCCTGTGATTATTTCACTTGTGATGTAAGCCAGATCTAACCTCAAGACTGTCAAAGGCCAGAAGTCAATGACCCAATTTTTCATGCCATGCAGCCCTTTATCAGTAGCCAGTGCTTTTCCCAGTACTCATTCCCACTCATATAGATTATTCATTCTTTGTGAAATTTGTTATAGGTGCCAAATACAGTATTTATATAAAATTCAGCGCAGTTGCAAGTTTGAGAAGCTTTGCCTACAGCACACTGTGGCAAATAGATCCCAGAGTGTATGTCAAGTATGAAACCTCATCCAGACAGGAATCTCACTTTGCACAGGGAAATACTTCTTAGAGCAATCACAACTGAATGCCAAGAGTCCCCAGCGAAAAAGTTTCAGTGAGAAATTTGTGTTTGGTTATTGCTATTATGGATCTTTCTCTAATTGCTCACTCACTCATTCACCTGGAGTGTAAAATGGAGTGATCTTGGTATTTTAGGACATTTCTACTCTGATTATACTGTAGAGTCCAGTGGGACAAGACTTTGACCTGGATTCCTGCCTTCACCTGAGCTGACCTTGGGTTTTGATAGTTCACCAGGGTTGGTGTTCTTTGATTTTTTAACTTTTTTTTTTTTTTTTTGGCTCCTGAGGCCAGGAATGCAAAACCTTAGCAGCACAAATTTAGCTTGTGCTTTTTGCAAAACTAGTGAATAGTAACCCAGGTCAAGGAGAGAATTTCAGCAAACTGGAAAAGTGCCATGTTTAATAAAAAAAAAAGAGAAGGGAAAAGGGCAGAGTGGCTTCATACATCGATAATATCTCTCTGGCTTTCTTTTGATCAGCAGGAGCACTGTGTAATGAGGCAGGGGAATGTCTTCTTTCTGGGAATGCAGTTATTCAGAGTTGGTGACAGCATGAAAACTCTGCATATTTGGTCTCCCAATTCCACAACCTATTCTGCTTTTTGCAGACTTCATCTTCCCCATGCAAAGACTGATTTTGGGGGAATCTTTGTTTCTAGGACAGCATGAGGTTCACAGGCATCTCTGAACCCTATCTTGAGTAGAAAAGGTGTAGAGAAGAGGAACTGAGACAAAAACAAAAATTGAAAAATACATAATTATAGTAAATAAAGCAAGAAAGCTGAAGAATATTAACTGAACTATAAAACAGTTGTTGGCTGAATTTAATTTAAGTTGGCTAAAAAATGGCAAGCTAACAGAATTTCCTACTGAAATTCTCTCTAAGGTGCAGGTCCATTGAAAGCACTGAAAAGTACTCTGGTACATTATTAATGCATAAACTAGCCTGCAGAATGAGATGGAAAAGTAAGACTAGGAAATAACTAATTTTTCCATGTTTTTCTTCCTTGCCCAGCCCTATTTTCTGACAAAATTTATTAAAGCTGTACATTTTGACAGATTAAACTGCAGTAATTATCCAGACATTGTCAGTCTCTTACATACCTTCCTTCTGTTGTTATTGCATATTCAAAATCTATAGAAATTGAGAGTGTTTTCTACAGCTGGCTTGCACACAGAGCCTACAGTATGTCAAAAGTTAAAAGCAGTCAGACTGTGAGGCTATCAATGGTTACTGGTCTCTGAACACTATTCCAAATGCACAAACCTATATTTAGAACTCTACATTCCTTTTGTTTTCTTTTTTTTTTTTTTCCTTTAAAACCATAACCTTCACGAAAAAGCTGTGATATATATTCCAGCAACCAGGTCTGAAAAAGAAAAAAAAAAATAAAATCATATTAGCAGTGAGAAAATAATCCTGCTGTCAAATGTGCAAATATTTGCTAATAACTGTTGCCATCCTGCAGGCCTGGAGGAGTGCTCCATCCCATTCTTCTGGCTTGGTTTTTGACAGAAGGCTTCCCTTAAATCTGTCCTCCATCCTCACTGATCTTGGATTCCTCCCAGCCAACTGATGCTCTGGGCTTGGTCCTGCTGCTGGTCTTTAAACTGGAAAGAATGTGAAATGCATGTGGGCTCCCCCATTTGCTTTTCCTGGTGTGGTGCTCTCTGTGTTATCATAATCAAATAAATGTGGTGGATGCTCAGGACACCTGCAAACCCTCAGTGTTCCCCAGGAGCAGGCAGGAGACCACCATGAACTGTCTTGCCTATACCTAAAGGGAACGTCTATGAAATTAATTGGTGCTTTCAAATAAAAGGCATTTAATGTAAAACTGATAAATCCATTAAATGCGTATTACGGCTGCCTTGGCTTTATTCAGGGAGGAGATTTATTCATGGAACAGTTTGCTATTGCCTGTGCAGTTATCAGTGAATAATGATCTGGTGGTTTCATGCCTGAATTACAGGTAGATAATAAAAACAAAACAAAACAAAAGGATTAATGCAGTTTATTTATTTCTGGTCCCTTTCTATGTGTGTGACTCCCTGCAGAGCTGCAGACATGCAAGTAAGAGCAGAGAAATTGCTCTGATGCTCTAACTCCTGGGTGGGTTTGCAAAGCTCTTGTTGTGTCACTGTAAATGCACAGAAATTGTGTGCACACCCCAAATCCATCAGTCTGACCTCAAAACACACATTGACCACAGTCTCCCCAAAAGTGCACTAAAATACAGTCTCCAGCTGAAACTCCCCAATGTCCCATAACTCCCCTCAATGCTTTTTTTTAGCATTTTGTCTCCCAAGTGCTCATCTCCACAAAAAATCATGTCCTGCCCATGTGTGTAAACCCTCAAAAATGCTCTGATTTTATCCACAAGTCAGGGGAGCAGCTGGAGACATTGTGGTTTTCTTCCTTTTTTTTCTTCCCTCTTTTTTTTTTTTTTTTTCCTTTGTTTGCTGCCCCATCTCTGACTTGGAGGGTCAAATCCATGGCAAGTTCATTTCTGGGCCAACTCTGCCAAATTATATGATGTGAATTAATGTCTACTAGAGCTTAGAACAGCAAACTCTGATTTAAGCTCTTAGGTTGAACTTGTCTACAATTGTTGAGGTGAAAGGCCAGTTCATACCCATTAATTAACCTAATCCATCTCAATCTACTTTATTTTATACCTTTTAGGGTTTGTGACTCTAAGAAATATATTTAGATAAAGCAATGCTGTTAAAACCCGGGAACATTGCTAAAGACACTCACCACCAACCATTGGTTTATATTAGAGATCACTCCAAGCATTTTTTAAATGCTGGGAATTAAATTTAATCACATATTTGTTAGTTAGTCCCAATACATGGAGCAGTTTCCTATCCAATTGGTTCAAATAAGCAGTCCATTAATGTCAGGGTTATTTTTGATTCTGACTTTTAGTCCATTTGTAGTAATTTCATTAATAGGCAAGCATTACTGTTGGACTCCCCCTGATTTTTCCTTCCACCTCCTCCTTCATTGTGGTTTTAGTGCTAAAACACATGAAAATGAGGGAGTGCAATTACCTTGTGAAATCTGAACCTAAACACAACCCCTAAGTACAGCTTTTAGGGGCTCTTGTGTACATAGCAGCAGGCAGAGAATATTCAGAAAGATTAGCAAGGTTCAAGCTTTATCTAAAAGCATATGGGAATTTCTTAAGAGGATCTAATCTAAAAATAGGATTAAGACATATTACCAGATGTCTATCCCCTAAATATTCATTTTTAAACTGAAGATATTTAATGACTGAGTAATATTTAATAAGTTATTAGTTGACCGTAGAGGCTTCTGAAATTGAAATTCCTTGGAAATGTCTATCACGATAATAATTAATAAGGATTTTAAAAGAGCATCTTCATTGCAATGGTTTTCTGCCACATTACAGAAACCCATTTTTAAAAAGTATGGGCTGATTTAGATTTGGTTTGGGTTCTTTTTTGGTTTTGGAGGTTTTTTTAATAGCATGTAGAGAACAGAAAATCCTGTATGTGGTAGCATTGAAATTCCTAAGGTAAAAATGAGCAGAAAGCAGACATGAATGGTTTGAGATAAAGATCTGTGTATTTACCCATTTTTATCTGAATGCTTTTATTCTGGAAAACAGTCCAGAACGACAGGCAGGAGGCACTTAGTGTGGTTTGTGTGGCTGTGCCTTGCCTGTGGCCCCTGTGCTGTAGGATGCAGTCAGACAGCTCATTTAAAGGACAGCAGGTCTTATTGATCTCAGCATCCACAAAAACCTGGAGCACATCTTAAAAAAAACATTTCTCAGAGATTTGAGTTTTCTACCGTCAGATAAAAAAAGCTGAAATACTGCTATTGCAGAATTCTCAGTACAGTCAGAAATGTGGGAGCATGCAAATAAGCCCTGGTCCACTTTCATATGTGGATTTCTAGCTCAAATTTTCTAATATTTATCCATGCTTGAATCTCAGGCTGTGTTTATTTTCTGGCAAATGTTGTGGTAAATCCAAAGGCCGTGCTCAGACAGCGGTTACTTGCTCAGATTCATGAGGTAAGCTAAAGTCAAAGTTCTCCAGAGAAATCCCATCTTTTACCCTCCCATGGCCATGATGTTGTAAGTCAGGAATATAATTGAAGTACATTCCTTGTGATATTTGGGCACATGGTTCACAGGGGAAGGGAAGGGAAGGGAAGGGAAGGGAAGGGAAGGGAAGGGAAGGGAAGGGAAGGGAAGGGAAGGGAAGGGAAGGGAAGGGAAGGGAAGGGAAGGGAAGGGAAGGGAAGGGAAGGGAAGGGAAGGGAAGGGAAGGGAAGGGAAGGGAAGGGAAGGGAAGGGAAGGGAAGGGAAGGGAAGGGAAGGGAAGGGAAGGGAAGATTTTTGCTCTTTTTCTCTCTCCCCTGTTAAAATTTTTAAAATCATGGACTACTATAATTTTAAAAAAAACAAATTAAACTACTTTTATAAGACTGATACCTTCTCCTGAAATGGAAGGCTATAGATACCATCCATAAATTGTGGTTGTACCAGTTCCCTCACCTGGAGAAATCTGATGTCCTTCAACAGGAAAAGAAAACTGCTGTCACACAGACAGTGCAGAGTATCCTGGTGGAGTGACAGAGGAAAAAATGTTGGATTTGTGGAAATCCATTAAGTTCTTATTAATTTCCAGGGCTTCATCCACTGCTGTAGCCAAGGAGCAGCTCTGGAAGATGAAAGGAGGGAAATGTTTTGGAAGCTGGAGGAGCTGTAGCAGCCTTGAGGTACCATTTGGGAATTGTGCTCCCTTGTCCCTTGCTCCCTTGTCCCTCCCTGCCAGTGCCACTGGAGGCTGGCACATAAACCCCTGGGCACAGCTGTGCCTGAGGGGGAAATTCCACTGCCCTGTTTTACTGTTGTTGCTTTGAGTCACTGGTAAGGCCAAGCATCAGGGAATAGTTTGTTTGAAGAGTGTGTGTGCTCCGTTCTGAGCAGGATGGGAATTATGGGTTCCTGCGTCAATCAGACAATCAAGTGGAGAATAACTGGCAAGAGTGGTGTTGATGTTTTGGCTGAGTGATGAAGAGGATCATTTCTTCTTCCTCTTCGTGTACCGAAAATTTTGGCTCCTAGCAAACTTGGGAATCCAATGCACATCCAGGATTTTATTGTGCTTTATTGTGTTATATTTTATTTTTTGTCCAGCCAGAATAATTAGTTATAGGAAAGAAAATATAGTGAAGCAAACATTCCTGGAGAGATCTTTCCATTATTTTTATTTTTTTTCCCTTCATCGCTTGCCAGCCATGGGCTCTGCACTTGGCTTCTCAATCAGGAAGAGAAAATAAAAGATAAAGGGACAAAATAACTTTCATAAGGAAGAGGTAGCAACTCATGCTTGAAATATTTTTTGCTCTCACTAGTGAGAGGTAAAAGACATTTACCCAGGGCTGGACTGTACTCTGTGGGTCTCAGGGCCCTAATATTCAGCAATATTACTCTTCAACCAGCTAATAACAAAAATGAAGACTAGTTCAGCAATTAGCTTGCTAGTCTTACCTTGATAAATGTGAATTCAGATATTTTTTCTTGCTCTTCATAAAGTCATATAATGGTTTGTTTTGTAAGGGACATTAATGATCATCTTGTTCCAACCCTTTGCTGTGGACAGGGACACCTTCCACTAGGCCTGATTACCCCTAGCCCCATCCAGCTTTTTGGTTATTTTGTGTATATTTCACCAAAAAAAGTTGACTGTTTGAGACCAGAATCATAAAGATATTTATGAACCCAGACATACACTGAAAATATAAATAGGACATGGTTTTTAGGGATAAAGTGCGAGTGCCTGATTTTCAGTCTGAACTTGGCCTCTAGTCTCCTGTCACTTTTCTGAGTTCAAATAGCCCTTTTCCATACCACAGCAGTTTAAAGTTTAAAACTAAAGTTTTAAAGAAAAATAAATTAAAAATCACACAAGTATCAGAGTAAAAGAGATAGAAGTTCAGCATTTCTGAGTGACGGGTCACACATTGGAAAGACATTCTCTTGTGACCCAAAACTTCATACCTATGTATATTTATGAAATATGTACCAGATTATTTATCTATGCTACCCTTGTCAAGGAGTTGCAATGTGGATATTTGAATAGTGTTTCAACTTTTACAGTCACCTGGAGAGGCAGAGAAGTTGGGTGAAGTGCATAAGGCATGTCACACGACAGAGTGGCAGTGGCAATGACCACACATTCTGCAGAAGTTTTGGAAGGAAAATGATAGGATAAATCCTCCCACTCATTGGAAAGCTAGAATAATTGAGTTTTCCTGTGGGAGGAACTTTCTGAGGTAGGGAATTGCTCTTAGACCTCAATCACCAAAATTACATTTTTTGGGTGTTTGCACACTTCCACTGGAGCATGAGAAGATTATCTACTGTGTAGACCATTACACCTGCTGTCTTATCAGCCGCAATACTTTCTGCCCCTTCCAAAATACCTTTCAGTGCTCTTCCTGAAGCCACCCAGTACCCACAGCTCTGTGACACTGGTGGGGCCACCAGCAGCTCTTGATTTCAATTGAGTTCCTCCTTGCTGGACATGGGGCAGATTGGCAGGGAGTGGGAAGGGTCACAGCACACAAACAAACCCCTCCTGCAAGGTTAGCATGTCTGGCTGTGTGCACACCCTGTGACTCTGATCAAAGCTACCACATCTTGGCCTGTACCTTCAAGCTGACATAATTTTGTCACGGCTAAGATGATGTTCTGGTATGAGAAATAAAAATATAGAATAAAGCAGCTTTTTTGGTTTTTTTTCTCACCCCAAATTCCATTCAATTTTGCCTTATGCATTCTTTATTCTGGCCCTCTCCTTTCCATCAGTTGCCAAACTAAAGTTTTGTACTGGGCCATTAAATAAAAAGTGAAAACAAAACTTTTATTGACATGAACACTTTTTAAAATTTCTCTCTCTTTGCCATTGGGGCCTCAGCTAAAGTGACCTGAGGCTAAATAGGCTCTCAAAGAAAGCTTTCTTGCCAAAGAAATGTCATTGCTGTTAAACAGTACTAATGAATGCATAGATTTAGAACCTTATTTACATTGAAATTTGTTTAGTAAGCCAAGTTAGGTCTGAAAATTGGGACAAACTGTTTCCTCAATAATTTAATAACTCCAAAGACCTCGTCCATTTGAAAAGGGCTGAGCCTCAACATCCACTTACAAATGCAATGTCACGTTTCCCAAAATTGAATAAAATGCTAATAATACAGCAGATCTCCAGATCAGCAAGTAAAGTGGCTTTTAGCTCTGAGTTCAGCTGGAGACAGAGTGAATAACAACAGTCAGCTTACTCTGTCCTAAGCAAAATGGTTTTATTACATCAATTGCCTGTGTTTCAAGTGTTTTGAAGGGTTCACATTTATTTTCATAACCTCGCTGAATTTGGCACCCTTGCCAGTAGTGCTGGAAATTTCATATTGGGAGCTTTTCATTAAAGTAGGCCAATTAACTCACTCAGGTCACATTCCCTATATGAACTGCTTTTAATAGTCAGCCTTACTACCCATTTTGTGGCAAACAAAAATCTGCAACAAAAAACAAATTCATTAATTCATTTTGGTGAGTCCTTCCCAGAGGAAAGCATATATCAATCAGCTGGTTAGCCAAAAAAGGGACACTTGGACAAATAAATAAAATATATGTCCATCCTACTCCTCCCTGAAAGTTAAAGTGTTTGCTTTGTCGAAACCATAACTCTTGTTTCTCTCTTATGGATCAGTATTTCTGCAAAATTTGGTTTTGGTCCTTTGTGCCAGGTAGCCTTGGTGCAGAGGCTTGGATCTTCATCCTGATGGAAATTCTACTGCAGAATGAGAAGGATGGAAGGTAATTTATAGCCTGGATCTGGGCTCCACAGCAATGCTCTGCTTTGCTGTGAGAGACAGAACTGTGTTTTCTAGAATAAACACAACAGTTGCTATTTAATGCATATTAAATCGATAGGAGGTAGCATTGATTTGATATTTTATTCTTGAATGAAAGTTAAATGCTAAATATATTATGAAAGATGTGAAAGAGGTACTTATGACCACCTCATATTCCATTGTAATAAAGCAGGTAGAGGAAACCTCACCACAGAGACAAATGCCACAGAGATAAGATTTTGATATCAAACCTTGAACAGTCAGCCCTTACTTCAGGGTTTCTGCTTTTTTCACTAGACTGCAGTTATTATACTGAATTCCAGTCCCAAAATTTGTTCACAGTTTCCCACCAGTATCATTTTAAATAGTGTTTTAAATGGAAATAAACAAATGCAATCAGGCCATTATGACTCTTGTCCTGAAACTGGGGCAATAAGCAAACAAGAGAGACACCAGTAATGTCTAAATATTTTAAATATGTCTGAGAAATGATGTGCTGTTCCCACACAGCAAACAGTTTGTGGAGCATAGCAGATCTCAGTCAAACTAAGAGCTCCCAAACAAATGTACCTTTCTTCACTACAAACTGTTAGGAAATACATTTTTGAAGCTGAGCCTCTATCAGAATATGATATTACATGACACTGTAACCTTTTTCCCTCCAGAAAACCACCCTTTATGAATAAAACATAGGTGACCTTTAAAAACTTAGCAGTTGTACTAGGTGATTGCATATTAACAAGCTTTTTGAGGAACTAGGACAGGCACTGTACGTTTCAGTTAAGGACAGATAATAGAACTATTCAAATAATTTATTATTTTATACAATATAGGGAAATGTAAGAAAACTACCTCAACAAGAGTCTACTTAAATTTTTGTACGTGTAATTTTATGTGGCTTGCTCCATTCATTTAAATTATACAGTCACTGCTAAATGAAAGACTTCCTTTTAAAGGACAACTCTGATTCTCCTTTGCTTGAAGTTTATGAACAGCTTTGGTTTGAGGCCACTTGATTGGACAAGTTGCAGTGACTACAAGGCATTTTCCATAGGAGATCAAAGGTGTCTGAGGCCTTCTGTCCTTCCTTTGCCAGGATGAAAGGTTTGGAGACAAAGACTGAGCTGATTTAAATCAGCAGAAATGGGGAGACATCATGGCATATACAGCAATGTATGAGGGTGAAGAGGACTCAGTCCTTTGGCTGACTTTCTCCAGGAAAGGCTCTTGACTTTATTTGATCATCTTTATTAAAGCCAAATGAAGAAAAGAGAGAGTAGGTTGACACTAAAGAGAACATTTCTACCAGAGGGATAACTCTGGAAATTCATAACATTTATAAGTTTGAATAATTACACTAAATCTCATCTTCTTCCTTCCTTCATTCTCTCCCTTGTTCTAAAGTCTAGTAATAGGAAGGAGAAATTTAGGATGATATTCTGATGTCCTCCAGCTCTTGAATGGTCCATCATGTTGGCATGTCTCCTTACACATTCAGTACATGGAGATCTGACAAATGAGAAGAAATAAATTGCTCAGCACTTTTTCTTTTTTTCTTTTTCCCTACCCCAAAACCAATCCTGTGACATGTGAGCAGGATTCTGTCTTTTATTGAAAAACCTAGTAGTCATAAACCTTATGCCATGAAAGCAGTCAATTCCCAGCTTAGTAAAGATGAAATAGTAGTAGTTACAAAGCAGATTACCCATTACAGAAGTCCAAATGATTATTTTAAAACCTGATACTCATTGCATCTGAATGTATCATCTGGAATCCTGCATGGCTGATAAATCATGCCCTGTTTCTTGTTTTTTATGCACTGTGTCAGGTATAATTGCCTGAAGGTGACTAGATTTTACTTCAACCTTTTGCCACCTAAGCAGCTCCCTTTGAGTATTAGAGCTACATCCAGGCAGAGAAGAGAAAAAAAAAATCACCAATTTTCATCATTTTATCTTTTAATGTCCTTAGGCGGGCTGAAAAGTTTCCAAGTGGGAGTTTTGGGGGTGCTGGGTATGTTATCTTCCCCTTGTGCAGGCAGGGCACATAAAAGGTGGTTTATCCTTGAGCTAGTGGGAGAGAAAGGGAGAAATGTTCCACCAGACCAACCTGATTGGTTTTTCTCCAATGTGTCATTACTGTGTTTCAGAGCATCTGTGTTGCTGCTGTATGAACTGGATAGGAACACAAAGTAATCAATTTCAGTTGAGAGCACTAATTTATCACCTTGCCATCTTTTATGCAAGGTAGAGGATCTCTCTCTCTGTGTTTCTCTTCTACTTTCTAAATGCAAAATCAGGACAATAGACACCTCCCCCCCTTTTCCTCCCTCTCTTCCCTGTCCCTATTTGTTTATAAGCCCTTGTAATTAAAATAAATGCTCTGAGAAGCAGAAATGTACATTATCATGCTCCATCATTGCCTGTAAAAGGGCAAGAGTCATGCTGGTTCTTAGTGGAAACTATACAGGAAAACTCCAAATTTTAGCCTCCCTACCATCCCTAATCATGTTCTTTTGGAGTCAAACACGAGCTTGGAATTTAAAGTCCATTAATTTCTGGGTATGGTTTTCTTTCAGCATTTCTCCAAAATCTGAATTTCCCAAATCCACACTTATTTTAAATACAGATTTCAAATAATATTTCCAACCTTCCCAGGAGTTTTTCTAGCCTTCATTGTAGGGAGGCTGTTTAATTAAAGTCAAGAAGTTTTTGGGTCCATAAAGGCACAATTGATGTACTTTCAGGACTATTAGAGATAAATTTACTTGCTATATATGTTTGGGCTCAACCTGAACATAGTGAAACATCCTATCCAATGTACTGGGTATTGTCCTTCCTTTTTTTTTTTTCACATTGTATTTAAATCCTTTTTGCCTGAAACACTACTAACCACCAAGTTCTGTTTGCACTCACACACTTTTTACTTTCTTTGTTTGCTATTCTTTCAGTCTTTGAACCTTTGCTGTTGATGTTAAAGTCTTTCATCATCATTTTCCTTAGAAAAAACACCCTAGTTTATGCACACACATGGATATGTATATATATTTTTGGAACCTGACATTCCTCTGCTGTTCCCAGTATATCTTTCTAGGCCCCAATTTCCTAACCAAAAGCACATTACAGATCTGATTCTTTCCACAGCCTAGCACCACATCAATAAACTAAAGATTATTGTGCTTTGTCAGGTTTTATTTTGTAACATTATGGGAAATTCTCTGCTGCTTTGGATGAGTGCATAAACTCTTATTGCCTGACAATTAACAGAGCTAGTAATAGAAAATGCAATGTAATTTACCTTAGTACAAGGGATTTTGGTTAACAAAAATTAAACTATTGAACTCTCCTCTCGCAAGGGAAGGACATTCTCTCATTATGTGTGCAATTTTTTTTTAGGCAGTTAAATAAATAAAAAGCCCTGTACACAACAGCAACTGGGTGCTGGGGCCTTGGGTGGATTTATTATGAAGTCTATGTGGAATTCTTCTAATGTGCTTGCTTTGGAACTAAACAACATGATCCCTTTGCAAAATAAGCATGCTGTAGCCTTTTCTGGGATACAGAGAGAGTTCACCAAATAAATAATGTTGAAGGGGGAGTTCCTTTATGTGCTCTGTAATTCCACTGTGCTGGAGATGACTTCTTACCTCTGTTGCTGAATTAGGAAGGTCAGAATTCAATTCTCTCCCTCAGCTACTACTTACCATAAATGTCGAGGGGCCACCACATTACTCTGAGGACCAGTCAATCTTTTCAGTTTGACCTCCAAAGAGGTGGCTTGTGTATTTTTGATCTCCCTGGCTTAGGAAGGTCATGTTTCTTTTCCTTTTTTCCTTCTCCTCTCCATTTCCTTCTTCTTTTAGTTTTTTTTTTCCTATTTAGGCAAAGAACGTAAGCTAAACCTTAGTACAAATTAATTTAAGGTTAATATTTCCCCCACCAACTGGAAATTTTAATCTGTTTGAAAGGAAACAGCACATAAATGAAACCCTGAGAGAAACAATGCTGAGGAATCGAGGTGAGGATCTGGCATTGGGGTTCAAAGCACAGCCTGAAATTCCATGGTGCCTGATGTGAACCTGAACAAATCCATGCAGAATTTGCTTTGTGTAGACTACACAAATAAGTTTTCCAGTCACTTTCTTCGGCATACCTAAAGAAGAACCACAGTAAGAAAATATACCTTGGCACTGCAAGTTTTACCTCTGTCACTTGAATAAAACTAATTTTTTTTATATTATTAAAGACCCACTATGATCCATTGCTAATTTCAGGCCAAAGGAATGATCTAATAAAATGTAAGGCCATAATGATGAATTCTTTATAACCTCCTCATTTTGAATAGTTTCTCTATAGTGAGACTTATATCTGATTTTTAAATGAGTGAGAGGGAAAGGTTAGTGTTTGTGCCTGCCTCTTTGTTTATCCATCCCTTAAAGCTTCCAATTGCTCACAGCCAACGTTCTTCACTGGCACCAAATCAAAATTTTGGTGAGGTTTGGTCTTTAAAAAATTGGACAAGGTCACTCAGTTTAGATGTTGGATGTCTGTTTTTTGTGATGTCTCTGTGGGTTCTATGTTTTCAATTTTGGAGGTCATTTAGATAATCCCAGCCTAAGGTAGGAGTGTTTTCCTTTCCTGTAACCATGCACGAGTGAGAGAGTTAGAACAGTTTCAACAAGGGCAGAGTCCAGTTGAGCATGGCTTTTTCTGGAGAATTGGGTATATTTGAACAGTGGGCTTTGTGAGGAAGGCAATAATAGCCTCACATAGACAGATAATGATGGATGTTATGGAATTGAGAATTGGGGTTTAAAATTGTGCCCTCTTGCCCTCAAACCTCCTTACACACACAAGCAAAACAAAGCGGAGTTTGAGATGGAAGAATTAGACCGGATTGGTTGAAAAGCTTCCCTTTTACTGGAGGGGGTAAGCCTGTATCAGAGAGTGTTGAAATCACCTACTTGACCCTTGTCTAACCCTCAATCCAGAACGTACAAAGTGGGACAGAGCTAATCCCAGCAAGTAGGTTTAAGCAAACACACCAACAATTTACTACCACTCAGAGAATGTCGCTTTCTGAACCTTCAGCTCGCATGATTTTGGGAGTAAGAGCCATTTAAAGCAGAGATGCATTACAGGGAGAATATGAAGGTGCACTTCAAACCCAGGGGAAGCTCCTGGCTCTTCACCAAGGCTGAAGAAGACACCTCTTGTCATTACTGGTGTGCATGGAGGAACATGCACAATGTGTGATTTCCAGAGCACAATTCAGTGCCTCTGCAGCAGCTTTTCCCACCTTGTCATTTCCCTGAAAGCTCTCAGGTGCTCCCATCCAGCCACGTGCCGTGACACTCAGCATCCTCAATAATACAAATAAAAGCAATTACAGAAAATATGAGTAAAGGGAGTTATTGATATTTATGAAGATTTTCCTTTATAAAACTACTTATGAGGAGGTATTTCAGGCTGGAAACCTCTAGACTCTTGCTATATCACCTCAAAGAACAAAAAGACTGGGAAAAAGGAATTGTGAAATTTCTTCAGATTTATCTTACCAGTTGGAAAAGTTTTCTTAGTTTTGCAAAGGGCAGGCTGTGCTGATGTTGGCTAGGTTGATCTGTCCCTTACCTCCCAGTTAACTCTGAAAATTAAATTCTTTTATCAGGAAAGATACAGTGGAAATAAAACAACAAAGTGCAATTCAAATTGGTCAAAGCCACAGGATCATACTCATTATGGAATGGACTCTAAGCCTCAAATAATACTGCTACACATCACACGGTCATATAATGCAAATTTTTTTAAATGGATTTTTTTGTAATTTCAGTAGAACAATCTGTGAGATTATCTTTCTCATTCCTGAACAGAAAATTTGTGCAGTTTTGGACATAAAATGTAACTTTGTGTCTATACTCAATTATTGAGCTTTGTAGCTCCCAACACCAAAGCCCTCTCAACTTTTAGGGGAGTTTGGATCTGATCCCATACCAGGACATTAAGGTTTATATTAAGTTTTAATGTTCCTGATTTCCAATACGATAATATGATGACAGAAGTTCAGAAAAATGAGGACAGACACTGACACAAAGAAATTATAATGTCAGGGTTGTTTGAGGGGTTTTGATGTCCTATGAAGCATATATCACATCTTTATTTTTCCTTGAGGTTTCTGTCTTAATTTGCCCTACAAAAATTAAATAGTATGTTGTTAAAACATTAATCAAGAACAGAAACAATTCTGATTAAGAAAAAAAAAAATACATTAAATGAGAAAGAATTGCAAAACTACCAAATGCTACCATAAATTACTGACAAAACCCAAACTGTAGTTATGTAATTCTTTGTTTGCCTGTTTTTTAATATTTTTTTCTATTTGTTCCAGCATGAGGATCTCCTTTTAAAGACAGATCTAGCCTGGAGCAGGAAAATACCACCAGCCTGCAGCAGGAAAAAGGAGACAGCGAATGTTTCCCACTGAAATATACAGTGAGCTCATTAAAAATACAGTCAATTTTTTAATAGAAAAATCACTTTAAGTTTGCTTATATGGTGCAAATAAATCCAAAGGCCTGAATTATTGAGTATTATTAAGCCTAATGCCTTGAAACCTTCACTATTGTTCCCTCTGCACTTCCAAATGCAGAACTTAGTGCCCCCAGAAATATTTTCCTTTTCAAATGTGTGTGTTGAAGCCAACAAGACCCTTCTTGAATCCCACATTCTCTTCTTGGTCCTTCCCTGAGCTTTCCCAGGTAATGGAGCCAAATTCCCAGTTTTTGGAGATGAGGTCAGGTTAGGAAGATGATCCCAGGGAAAATGAGGGGAACAAAGTCAGCCCTGTAAAAGAATGAGTGGAGTGTGGAAAGCCCAAGAGTTTGGATCTCCTCTTATCTGACTTCTCCCACTCTGCTTCATGTTGAATCTGCTGTCTTATCTGTTTCTCATATTTGGTATGTGATTTTGTTGGCACTGACAGGGATTCTTTTCTCCTCTCATTCTGGAAGGCATGCCAAAGAATGCAATGAAGGCTCGTATGACAATCTTTTAATGGTATACGCGAAAACACGAGGAATTTAAAAGGAAGAAAGAACATACTTGCAATTAAAATCACATGCTCTATCCTGTAAATAGACTTCCACTGAGAGAGTCGCATCTCAGGCACATGCTGCAACAGCTCCTGCACATGGCTCTAGCTGTCATGGAACTACTTGCTGGTAAAATATTTACATTTCCTCAGGCTTATGCAGAGGGCACATTCTGCTGAAGCAATGGCATAGGGAACTCACTGGACACTAATTCCTCTCTATCATTTCAGTTCTCTATAGTAAATGAATCCCAAAACAGCCCTGACATGTTTTTCAGTTGCCAGATTAGTTCAGTAGCTTCATGTTTTCTCAATTTGTGATGCAGCCTTTCATGCTCGCACTTGCACAGAGATCTGCCCACATGCACCGTTACACTCCTTCGTTTCCTTTCCCATTCCTGCTGGTTCTGGATCAAATCTGGAGCTGAGGGCTGGCCCTGGCACACATACCCAGTTTGTTTTTTTCAGTACAGCTCATTTTAGCTGAAGGAAAAAGCTGGAGACATTGAAATCAGGTACTTACAAGCAGCACCAGTCCTATAGTCTTGCACAGCCCCAAACTTTCCACCCTTTATGTTCCAGGAATAACAAAATGCCATTCAGCTGATGTTTTTTTGGTTTGCAATTTATATTTATTTCCTTAAAAATGTGAGTTCTTTCTTCATGTAGCTCTGACAGGCGTTTGTCACTCCTCCAGACAGCACAGAAAGAATTAGTGTGTTCCTGAAAGGCTGGATGAACATGTGGAGTTGCATGTCTAGGACTCATAGTGACTAAACCATTTTGCAAAATTGGGTTTGTTTTAACCATAGCTTCACTGGGTTTTGTTGGCATAAAGACTTCTCCAAGGTTTAATGCTGAAGAAATGCTAAATTCTGTTTGGAAAATTCAAGGAATTACAACTGCGTTGAGTTTGTAAAGACATCTGTTGCCAAACCATAGAATGGTTTGTGGTTGTCCCTAAACAGGAAGTATTTTGAAGGTTTACCACTTCAGTATAAAAGAATAAGGTTAAAAAATTATATTTTCTCGCTCATTTTATAAAGTATAGTATGTTAGCTGAGGTAAGGTTCATTAGGATTAAAGACATTACTGTCACATGTTGTAGAGAGCATCAGAAATAACACCTCATACATCTTTCTTCACAATTCATTTTTGTCTTCTGTGCCTTAGACACTCTGCCAAAATTTCCAGGTCTCTGCCCATGGAGATATTTATCAATTGGAAAAGAACACCAGCCTTGAAGAGATAATGTTAAGCACATTTCCACAAGAAAGTATTGCTTTAACAAGGGTGGAAAACGCTCTCCTTAGAAGAGCAATTATCATTAAAGATTCATTATCAAAAGAGTAGTTACCTAAAGCAGAAAAGTATGAGCAGTACCACTGATTCATTCCCCTGACAGAGGGTGACAGCAATCCCAAGATGAATATATTCCAAGGACTGGTACAAATTTGGTGTGTCTGTCTCTGGGTGTAATATGGCCATTGCTGTGTGACCAGATTGAGCACATCTTTAACGGATGCCAACAGGCAGATTCCTTTAACAATGATAAGTGCTTCACACTGCAAAAGAACCTGCTCATATATTTTGAAGCTCTGGCTGAATTTTCTCATTGGTTTTCCTATTCCAGGTCATCTCCAAAGGATTTACTTCTTCATCAGCATCTCAGAACCCAAAGTGAGCCTTCACCTTCACACCAGAGGCTCATGTGCTTTCAAACCATTTGAGATTCCACTTGTGCTCATCTGTAGGCACATGTGGCACAAACTGGGATCTGCCTGTGTCTTTATCATGGATCATTTACATTCCTGTGCACAGTATAAAGCACTCAAGCTAGAGATGCCCCACACACTTGTTTTGTGTACGATAAGGATTTATTCACTCCCTGGCTCAGGCTTTGGGAAAAATAATTTTTCATAATTGGTTTACTCCAGAGTAGATTTGGGAGGAGCTAGACATTAAGATTTACAGAGTTCTTTGAGATTTTTAATTTAAGATAAAATAGAGATGAGTATCTTTTAGAGAATATATTTGTATGCACACATTAAACTGTATATATAGACTTATATGTATCCACTTTGAATAATAGATTTGGCTGATTTTAGTAGGAACCAGCAGATTGAATTTTTTTTGGTAATTTCTTATTAAGTCACAATGCACCTTTTAATATGAAAATAATAACAAAAAGAAATTCTGCTTTGCCAAGAAAAACAATAAAATGACCGTAACCAACTGAGTTGGCTTTTTCTCATATCAGAGTTGGGCAGGAATGCCAGACCAAATTATAAACTCCTTCCCCAGGCACAAAACTCTCAACAAAATCAATGGGAGTTTGTTTAAATATAGATTTAATTAAATCCAGAGTAGATGGCCAGTTATTGGTCACTTTGGTCGGGATGAAAATCTTAAGGAGACAGTTGAATCTTTCCCATCACTGCCATTATATAAATGTTATTTTTGCTAGGATATCTTCCTTTACCCCCACCCCCCAAGCAGTTCAGAGACAATAAAACACCAGGAATCCCTGAAGAGTGGTAAAATGCTGACATGATTTAAGGAGGAAGACTCTGATAAGAAGATAAAAATCTAATAAACAGAGTCTGGAGGACCTTGGCAAGTCTCAGCTGCTTGCCAGTGTAAGCAAAGCCCCTCCCAAGGAAAACAAAGGGAACCTTAATCTCAAGGACATTCCACTCACAAACCATCTGAAGGAGAAAGTCAAGGCCATGACCTCTGCAGTCTGAAGTTATGAGCATACTGACAAGAAAATATTTGACTTGGTTCAAGAAGCAAAATCAGTCATTGGATTTTTTTAATATCCTTTTTTTTCTTCCATAAGAGACAAAATAATGCAACTCTGTGTTACATGTAAATGTGTGCATATAAACACCCTTCAATATTTAATGGAAAGGATATTCAGATGTATAGGATGCATGTATATTTCTATTATGCATAGTATATACATCACTTCCAATATCTGCACCCCAAGACTTCTTCAAAATAAATAAATGAATTGTATATGACTGCTGCTGGTTTTTGACCAGAAAAGGCACAATGTCAGCAGATTAAAATGTTGCCTTTTTGTCTTTCTTTGTGTAACTTTAGGCCAATTAAATGCTTCTAAAAAATAACCAGACTGTAATTAGTTACTAGGAGTCTAAATTGGTTCAGATAAATCAGATGAAAACACAAAATGGCATCTAACAGCCAAAGTTTTCTCAAAGTCTGCAAAGATTAATTGGTCACCATGTACTTACCCCTAATACTCACTCTCCAGCCCTTCTGTGGATGCTTCATAGGTTTTTAACATTGGAAATTATGACACCAGCAAGATTTGAAAAGCAGGGTCCTCAGGATGTGCCCCAGCTCTTTTCTGAAATTTCTGCCCAGGTTGGGTAGGTTGGTGGGGTTTAGGCACTGAAGGTACATAAGGAGATGTGGGATTTTCTCAGCTCCCCTGGTGGTGTGGACTTTTTTAGTGATTGAGTTTTGACAGTCAAGCTCAAATTTAAGAAATTCAAGTGACTTTTTCTGAATCCAGCTCTTAAAGCCAGCACAGCACCATAAAAATTCTTTCCTTTTCTACCTATGGCTGTTTATTGCTAGGCATCTGTAAACTCTCCTTATCTTGGAGGAAATTCTCCCCTGGTGTAGGGGATTAGGACAATGTGGTGTGTCAATCTCCACTCACTTATGGGAGGATCTCCAGCTAAATATTTCATACAGATTTTTAATGCCCCATTTGTTTCCAGATGCTGGTAACTTTATTAAGGTTAATTGTAGTGCCCTGCAACACAGCTGTGAAGCACATTATTCACACACATTGCTGCAGCTCACTAATCCTGTGGGTTTCTTAACCAATGCCCAATACTTTGATTTCATCACTGGAAGTTGTAATCTTCTCAGACCAGCAGAAATGTCTCGAGGTGCAGATCACTAAGTCATAATGTCATATATAAATAACCCCCTGCAAATTCAGAGAGGATCCAGACTGACCCCAGCTCTTCTTACAAAACTAATTAATGCAATCCTTGCATAAGAATGATCATTGCTTTTGCCAGTGCTTCACCAGAAGCTGGGAATTTGGATTTTGAGCCGTGGGGGAGGAAGTTGTACAACATAAAGAGAAGCAAGGATGATCTGTTAGAGAGATAAGCCTGACAAGGAGAATTTGGGTTCAGTCTGGAGCTAGGCTAGCATCCGTCAGAAGTCTGAACTAATCTGAACTGAACCCTGCCCCTCCAATAACCTGCCTTGTTGTTGTGGCACCTGATGACATTTTCTGCCGTGTTGTGTAATGACTTAAGGGCTGTAATGGGTTGCATGCTGCTAAATGTCATCAAATGCCATGAATCATAAACAATCCTGGCTTCTAAACCAGAGATTAGGGATATTTATGAAGTTTAGTCTCAGTTTGGGTTTTCCAGACTATTGAAGTTCAGAGGGTTCCTTTTAGTCTTCCTTTTTTCCTTTTATTTTTTTCTTTTTATTGCTCAGGCTGCTTCCTGCTGCTGTGATTGACCCTGCTGCTAATATACCCAAACTGCAGAGCTTGATGTTAATCCAAAGAAGTTGAATGCCTGAACTGATTGCCTGCTGACAGACAGTGTAAAACCCAAAAGCATGACTGCAGATACTGAGATTAGATATTGGAAGATGGAAAAAAAATTAAAATAAAAAAAAAAAGGATGCAACTGTGCAGAAGCATCAGGAAACAACCCCTGTTATCCCACTCTTCAAGTGCAATTTCTGGTTTCCAAAACTTTGCAAAGTGACAAACCTTTTATTGATCCTATAAGAATGAAAACAGATACAACACAGAAGCTGTAAAGCGCAAAGATAAAAGAGGAATAAAAGGACAAGGCACTTAGTGTTGTTTGTTACAGTCTTAAAAGGAATTAAATGTAGAAAAAAAAAGGAAAGGAAAAAAGACAAGCAACATAAAAAGTAGTGAGGGGGCGCAAAGTCCTGGTTTGGTCATAGGTACACTGATTCACATTGCCATGTTCATGCAGGATGGTGCTCCATGAGATGGTTCTCTAGATCCTTGCTTTTGTTTTACTTTTCATGAATCTCCTGAAGGAAGGATTGAAGATTATTTTTATATTCAGTGTGATATTTCTGTTCCCCTGTGGCTTTGCTGGAGGACACCAGAGGATCACCCACACACATGCTCACAAATGGCTTGGAGTGATCCCTCTGGTCATGGGTTACAGTGTTTGACACTTACACTTGTACCCTACTGATCACATTTGGATTTCTTCTCCCCACCCTCATTAACAGTTGTTAAAGATTTTCTGTTTGACAAAGATCTCATGTTGTCTGCCTGGTCATCTGATGCTGTTCAAGATAAATGCCCATAAGTCTTTTTTGAAAGCTCTTTTAAGCCAAATGGAAGCACTTTGGTGAAACCCCTAAGAAAAAAAAACCTAAAAACTTAACTGCTCTGTGAAAGGCCTGATTCTGCCCCAACCTATTTTTACAGCTGCAGAATTAACCTTCTTATACATGTGTTACAGCAAGAAGCACTGACGCTGAGCAAATGTAAATATTCATTAACAATGACAAATCATTCTAAATGCTGCACACAACACAACCAATAAATGCAGGGGTTCCTGCATAAATAAACAAGCAGATGTGTCTGAAGGTTTAAGGCTTTGTTGTGATATCTCCAAAGCACTTAAATAATGGAACTCCTTTGGACACAGTTGGAAATTCCATATTTGGGCAAGCTGCAAGCACCTGAAAGCATCTGCTTGGAACCCAGGGTTAAAAGCAAGCAGTTTGTGTTTATGTGCTACTCTACTGCAGAGCCAAGCTCTTAGAAGTGTAGGCAACCATCCATCCCTCTTCAACTCTCCCTCCCCTGCACTCCCTTAACTTGTAGTAGGAGTTGAGGGAGAAGTCAGAGGTGGTTATTGTGCACAAATCATCTGCTGGCTGAAGTTTTTGGTGGCAGCCCAGAGAGAAGAAGAAAAAAAATTAGAAAAATTTCAATTTCAGGACCATTATTATTTTCATTAATCATAAGAGGCGCTGTCACCCCTGTCCTTATTCTTTAGAGGGAGATCTATTATACGGTCCATTTAGTCCAAGCCATATTACCTCATATGTTTTCCTGGCTGACCAAATAAGACTTAAGAGATAAAACAATTTACTGTTCATTATGATCCGTGTCACTGGAATCAATCTATTAACCTACATTAACTGGATATGTGACGATAGCTCACATACACGCTTCTCCAATTTAAAAAAAAAAGGAAAGAGAGGATGAGGGAGGGGCTGGAGGGAGGAGGGGGTGGGAAAGGAGAGGGAGAGAGAGGGGAAAGGAAATCAAGGCCCATAAAGTGCAGCAGACGTATAATTTGCCAAGCGAATACAACTTAATTTTCCAGCGGCCACTGCTGCGCCCTCCACATCTTCACGCAGCCCCTGACCTGTGAAGAATTCTAACAAATTGGCTTCTATTGTGAAGCCAAAAGGTGCCATCAATGAAGGGACGGTTCGCTGGTCCTAAAGTATGATGGGAAATCACAGGCTGGAATAAAGAGCTGCAGTTTTATGAAGTTAACCCGTTGAGGTTAAATCCAAGCAGGGAGGCTGGAACAGGGCTCTTGCCCCCGTCCGATGACTTAATAGGGAGGAGAGGACTCATTCAGATGTGCTGCCCAAATGCAGGGGAAAATCTCTGGCTGAGCACAGCAGAAAGAAGAGTTTCTTTCTTCTCAGCAACTTCTGCTGTGCCACAGTGAGGATTCATTCCCTCTGCTTTGCTCTCTGTGCTTGATAGATTGTAAATGTCCAGAGGGAAGAAAGCGAATCAATAGGTGGCCTTCCCAATGCTCGTTTGCACAGCAAAAGAACTTCTGAGTAAACAGCCAACGAGTGCAGGTAGTGCCACCTCTACACAGCTCCATCAGTCTATTTACTCTGGATTTGCACTTATTAAGAGCTCATCTGGGTGCAAGTTCTATTTTTGTTATTTCCTTTTCCAGCGTGCTGGGGCTCTGCTGGCAGCTGAAAACTAGGAGATGTCTTCTTTGTGCTGATTGCCTCAATGATTCCCATCCCAAATATGCTTGCACCCAAGTTCTGGAAGGGATCTGTCCTGCTCCCAGTCACCACATTGGAGCCCAAACTCCAGAATCACATGCTGGGAAGAGGTGGGAATGATATGGGTAACATTTCTAAAATGGCTTTAATCTGTTTTTTGCAAGCATTAATGTGGCAAGGGTTAAAGTTCATATCATTACTACAGCTGCTCTAATTGGATACTGGAGGTATATAACCTGGCCCATATCCACTGATCTTAGCAGGAATTGTATCAAATTGGACTCACTTTCCCCCCTTGAGATAAGATGGACTTTAACAGCAGGGACAAGTGGGGTCATACTCACCTCCATGTAACATACACCTGCCTTAAGGGTTCCTTCCAGCCCGTAAAATTACATATACATGCCTAAAAAGCCTGTGAATATCCAGCATTTGTTTTCTCATTTTTCTCTTTTAAAAAAATTAAAATAATGAAGGGCTGCTGCAAGGGTACTCACAGTGAATGTAATGAATAGTAGAATAAAAATAATATTATGGTTTTGCCTCGTGGTTTTTGCTCTATGCAGTAAGCCATCATGCTTGGAACTGGACTAACATTTTGCAGAAACTGTCACTGCCCCACTGTGCCTTCAGGCAAGAATAGAGACTGCAAATTAACAGTCTGAGGGAGAAAAAAGACAAAAAGACTTGCCAGAGGCCATCCTAGAAACTCAGTGGTAGAGCCAAGGATAGAATCAAAGCTAACTGCTTTGCCCATTTGACCACATTTTCCTTAATCTTTATAATGATCCCAGTCATTCCAAAATACATATCTATATACAAATATTTTTTAAAAATCTCACAACTTCTGGGGGTTAAGGGAAAGCTGTGAACTTTGTCCTTAACCAGGTCTCGGGTTGGGTCTTTGGGCTCATCCTTGCCCTGTTGGGTCAGACACTGGTCCATGAATTTGGCTTCTGCTCAGTCATGCTCCCTGCTCAGCCATGCAGCCTCCAGCACTTCGCATCTTCATATCTCAGATTTCCCACTCACAACATGAAGCTAAAAATAATTTTCTCAAGTCAACGGAACAGGCTGAGGTGCTCCTGGAAAACTGCAGGGCATGAAGTTCACTGGGGTCAAAAAAATCAGTCACTGACATTGGCTGGATTCAGAGTTTTCTAAGAAAAAAGAAGGATTATAGAGGTTACAGAAACCAGTTCCTTATCCTCAAAAGCACAATCTTGAGAAAAGTGAAAAAAACCAAAAACCTGCATTGGAAAACATGATTTATTCTTAAGAGACTTTTGCAAAATCTGTATGAGTCCCTGTGGTGGAACAAAAAACAAAATAAATTTTCCAAGATTCTTAATCCAGGACTGCAATTCTTCAATTAAAAAAGAACCAAACCAAACAACAGCAGACTAAAACAATATTGCAAACCAACCTGGTTGCTCTCCTATACTCAGAAATCTGTAAGGGCAGAACTCACTAACACCCAATTAAAGGAATTCAATGTTTATCTCACTGCAGGTAAATATTCAGAGATAAGTGAGATAGGCAGACAAGAGGAGTAGTAAAGACATACATAGCTCTCCTTGAGAGGCTGGAGGCTTAAGAAAAACAGGGAAATTAATGTACTGGAGGTCTAGTCACAGCTGGAGAAGGAAATGAAAAGTTGGGAGTGCATTAACGTCATGGTCCCAGACTTTATTCCCTCTCCAGAGCACACACCATTGCGACCTCAAAATCTGAAAATTAAACAGAAAGGAAATGTTTGTTCTCGCAAAATAGCAATTCATTACTGGGAATGGAGATATTTAACCAATAAATGATTGCTTAATGGCCCATAGGACCTTTTCTGCAGTTACAAAAACACTGTATGTTGTTAAACAACCAAGGATACCTCTTGAAAATGCCATGCTTACAAATAGCATGAGGGTTTATTTGCTGCTTGATGAATGTCCATAAACAGATCCTCCCCAGGTGCCCTGACATTAAAGAACACTGGGGATCAAGGTGGGGTCGAAGAGAGGAAACAAGGAGTTGAGATGGGAGAAATTTGTGCCTGTCTCTTGTTACACATCTCTGCAATAACTTACAGCTTGTCCATCTGTCTGTCTCACCAATGATTCTTATCTTATCATGGGCATCTCAGTGTAGAATGAAAGGGAAATAAACCACAAAACCTATTCTTTTCCCCAGAACACTTTCTTCTGGAAGTGGAAGATTGCTGTGAGACTGTTCTCAGGCCACTGTAGAAATGATCTGAGTATTTTATGGCGGTTGTAAAGTTTTTCTGTGTTTCTCATGAGAAGTCCAAGTTTACCAGAGACCACAATAACCTCGAGTTTTCCTTCTGACCAAAAGAGTAAGTATTGGGCATTGATTTGGGGTTTGTCTCTCTGAAACAATTCCAAGCATGGGTTGTGACTGAGCAGATTACAAGATCTGCTGCTTGGTACAGCATTACAAGACTCAGCACTTCCACTGGTCCCAGTCATCTCTGCTTAACCCTGGGCATTTCCAGCATGACAACTGCAGCAGGAATGGAATTAACCCCTGCTGCCACAGGAACATGGAAACACAGGGCCTGGAGCAGTGACAGCACATGTAACTCATCAGAGTCATTAACAGTGACATAAATGACTTGTGGCATTTGGAAATCAAGTGTGTATCCACATGTGTGTGTGCATAAACAAAACATCTGAATTCAGGGCTTTCAGGGAGACAATTTTCGCTCCTCATTCATCCCAGGACACTGTTAGAGGTTTCTAATTAGAAACATTCTCCTTCATTAACATTCTCTTCCTCCATCAGTGCTGGCATAGACAAATCCTGAAAAAATATTCTATTTTGTTGTTTAGGCAGAGGATTTTTTGTGATTCTCCCCATTCAAGAATCTTAGCATCATGTGAACATGGCCAAGAAATCAACCTGCAGGGATTGAGGATCCTAGTTTCTTCATCAGCAGTTCAGTAACGTGGGGAGGGCCATGTGCTTCATTTGACAGCAGCCACAGACACATCCCTAAGGCTGTTGGTACATGGCAAAGGAACAGTTAAGATCTAAGTTTGATGCTTTTGTGAAAGTCCAGTGATTCTAGGGAAAGCAATGGATTTATCCTTAATGGCATTATTTCTGTCATATCTGTCATAGACATTCACTAGCTACATATTAGTACATTTGAATAATGCAAACAGATTTCACAATATTACCAGTTGAGTTGGTGATATTTTAGTTACCATTTCATTCCATGCAAACAGAATTGATTACTTTGACAGTAAAAGGATGTTTGTAACCAGCAATGTCATTCCACTGCACAAATATCCTTCCTTGGGGAGAGGACAGAAGAGCAAAGAGGTATATGGTACCTGATAGTCCTGTTGCTAACTAGAAATTGTTCAGATGCAAAAAGACAGTATAGGGACATAAACAGGGAAAAAAAAAAATCACTAAAATCCAGTCTGTGGAGAACTTTTTGTCCAGAAAAAATATATAAGAAGGTGACAAGGCCAGAAAAAGGAGAAGTGGGATTATCATGGGGACAGCAGAGGTGACAGTCAAATTCCAACAGCTGGAATTGAGATCGTGTACAGCTAAAGAGTGGGGCAAGAAGATATTCTGCCATAATATGAACCAACTTTTTGTTGTGTGGACACAAGAAGAATTGGTTTACTCAATGGTCAGGTCACATCAGTGGCTCTTCAGTGTCTCATTCCTTTGGACCAACACTACAGCACAGAGAATGTTTTCCCAAATGAGTCCTGTCTGTGGCAGCTGATGTGTGGTGACAGGCACTGCTATAACAGACCCGAAACTTTATCACTAAAATTTCTTCCCTCTCCCCTCAGCTATCCTATTGAACTTCTAGCAGAGAAAAAACACTCAAAGGAAAGAAAACACTGTCTACTGGAAACTCCTCCGAGCAACCCCACAGGAGACATTTGAAGCTCTGATGAGGCATCAGATTCTCAATTACCAAGGCACGCCTTTTAACATGCCCAGGAACTGACTTGCTGACATGCTCTGAAGAGTATGAGTTGCCAAGGTCTGCTGGCATCAAGCCTAAATGTTTCTCCTTTTTCTGCTCAGGTCTTCCATTTGGCATCAGAAGATGTCATGGTGCCAATGTCAGTCCACCTGGACTGCAAACAATGCTTCCATTCACTTCCCAGCATTTAATCAGTAACTAGTATCACTGGTATTTTCATTCAGGAGTGTTTCCTTTAGCTCTGGCTCCAGGTGCCCTGCAACAACCACTGATAATGAGGGAGCAGTCGATTTACCTGCTGTAAGGACACACCATGGGATATTCCCAGCTGCAGCACAAGGCAGGGGCTTTGTAAGGCAACTCCAACATGTTGTACCTGCCAATGGGTGGAGCAGCTGACAAAGCAGACCTGGCCAATTAGCAGAGTCACCCAACTGCTGGCTTGGACCTACATTCTGTGCCCCTTGCTTGCTACTGCAGTCAAACCTCTTACTAATATCCTGACTTAAAAGTCTTGGAAATATGCTATGTGAGCGCCCTACCCGGTGAACTTTATTCAAGAGGAAAATCCACATACTCTCTTTGTGCTTGGTCGTGTTTCAGTATTGTTCAACTTTAACTCATTGCTTATATAAGGACAAAGCTCTGATGCATCAATAATCAAGAAGGCTGTATGCTGGGCCATAACTTTAAATTGGCATCAAAGATGACTTAACATGTCAAACCTTCTGACGACTCCTCAGGAAGGTCAGGAGGAAACAAAGAGCTAGATTTGTCCTTAGCATACTTTCTCCCTTTTAATAGAGTTATGCCAGGGCCTGAAATGTCCATCAGAAAGGAGGGTTAAGTTGTCTCCAGCTAACGAAGATGAAAAGAATAATTTAATGGAGGTGGGAGCCAGAATGCAGTGTAGGGATGAAAGGACGAGCAGTAACTGAGACTGAATTTAAACAACTCTGGAGAATAAAACGATCCTTTAAAAAAAAAAAAAAAGATAATTATGTCTTACAACAATTACCCTGGCTATGAAGCAAAATTAGCATAGTCCTTTCTAATTTAAATGTGTTGAAAGTGCCTGAGCATGACAGCAGAAAATTACAAGGTTTACGACACGGGCTTTGGTTAAAGTGATGGCAATCGGATTATTGTAGCTTTTTGTCTGTTGATAGTAATGATTGCAAAGTTACCTATAAATATTAACTATTTAGTACTGGGAGACTTTTGGTTTAGATGGCTCAGATATACCTCTTCCAGTCACTCCAAGGAATAAAGTTGTCACACAGAAAACACTTTCCTTTTTAAATCAGAGATGGCTCCTCCTGACTCATCTATTTGCTTTTTCTAATTCCAAGAACAGCAAGATCCTAATTTATTATTTAAATCTTTCTTTAAAATGATAAAAATGATAATACCCATTTAATAATTACTTCCTTTATCTTCATCTTTCTCATGCAATATGGTCATTATGGGGTAAATACAGCCTGAATCAAAAATATTTTTATTTATGGATTGAAAGAACCAAATTTGACCTTGTGTAGATGTTTTCTTGGGTTTCCAAATATCTTTTCAAGGCATATCCTTAATTCCCAATGTCAAGGCCTGCAGTTAAGCAGGAGATTTATTAAAAAACTTAAAAATGAGTAGAGAATCATGATCTGCACTCACACTGTAGCATCAGTGTGGTAGCGGTGAATTAAAATGTGAATAAATTTACCTGGGTTTTGTCCTGGCTTCAGCAGAGACACATTAACTGCCTGCATTGCTCACATTTCCTTTACATGGTTTTTACCTCAGTTACAGTGATGGTCATCAATTTTTACTTTAAGATCTCAAATTCTTAAGAGTATTATGACCAGATGGTTAATACAAAAGACACTTTTCTTCTCCTTGGAAATAACAGGCAAAACAACATTGGGCAAGACTCATGGACTCATGTGAATTGTACTAGAAGTAAATCTTGGCCAAGAAAAGATGTGCAGCACAGGGTGGGACAGAGTTCAGTTGCTTGTTGTACCCCAAAGTTCATCCTACACTTTTGTAAATATTCTGTGGTGGAGTCTGTTCCTGCTCCATGTGAATTCAAACATTGTGATTTATATTTGTACTAAGAAGGTCAGTTGCTCAAATACTTTCATTTATTAAATTAGCTCTGCAGTAAATTAATACGATTTTCTTAAACAACTTTACAACTTGGGAGGTTTGGGAAACAGAATTGAGCTCAGCTGTTTCCTGTGGAATCTTGTTTTCTTAACCTCACTGAATCTTCTCTGCTTGACTTGAGATATATCTATATGTCTATATATAGATAGATATAAATTTTTATGCACACAAAGCAAAAAGCATGTGTAAATTAGAATTCAGGTTCAAGTATTAGTCTACTTGATTAATGAATAAACTGATTTGTTCTTTGCATTATTGGGTCTGACATTCAGATTAATATAGGTTCTTCCCAAGTTTACTAAAAGCTTTCTCTTTTTTTATTTTTCCTGGCAGGATTCTGGGGAAAAAAAAAATCCATGCTATTGAAACAGTGGTTTATTGAATTAATACAATTACATAAAGAAGGCATGTCATATTTTAAGTAGATCTCTGATAAGATGCTTTGCTCTGAATGCTAAAAAGAATTTGGACTCCCTGTACGCCTGATTCAAATTATTATCAAAGACATTTATTTTTTGTATGTGACATGTTGTTAAATATGTTAATTTCCTAGAAGCACAGTGTATGAAGTGCAAGAGCAGCTGTGTAGGAAAGTGAGCTTCAGAACAGCAAGGCTGAGGTCTTCTTGGGAATTAGTGTGGTCCAATGGGTAGGCAAGTAGCCGACAATTCCAGACACCTGGGTTCTGCTCCCAGATCTGTCATTGACCTACTATTTTCCACTAGGCAAACCATTTCACTCTTTGCTTTTCATTTCCTATCCATAAAATGATTAAGAGTAAAATCTTTTTCTACCTTAGAAACAGTTTTGTGTCACTATAGTACACTTAAGATTCATATGTAGAAACGCCTGAGAAGTAAAAACTTGGCATTATTCACAAATAATTGATGCCTGTTTGAGCCCTTGTATTTAAGGAAGAAGTAGGAAGCCCAATTGCTTCTAGATACAAACTCATGGCAGAGCTCAAAAGCTTGGCACAGACAGCAGCAGTGGACACATAATTTAAATGAATAAATGATTTCAACTTGAATAGTAGTTCCATTTAATTTGTGGTGACGATGGGCAGGGCTATGTAATTGACATAGTAATTGATTTTGATGATATTACCTGCTTGAGTGAAGGTTATATGCTGCAAAGGGAGCCACTGTGCTGAGGCAGGCAGAGAACCAATGATACCCATAGGCCAAAAAGGAATAGATCAGGGAAATCAGAACTTGATTCTATTGCTAAACTGCTTGGCAATTTTGATTTATTCACTTCAGCCCTTCCAATTAATATTGAAATAATAGTCCTTTTAGGAGCTGGGATGGGTGAGTGCAACCTCAAGCGCATTAGAAGGAAAAAAAATTTAAACCATTAATGTTGTATTCTTCCTGAACAGCTCCTTTCTGCTCCCCAGGGTACTGGGGATGAAGGTCCACCATGGCATGTGTTCACAGCAGGTATTTTTGTCTGTGTGTCTTGTGGGTCCTTCTACAATTCCATTATAAATGTCTTAAATGTGAGGATTTTTCCAGCTTCTCTTTGAATCTTAACCCATATTCTGTTCATCATAGAAAGGCTTAGAGCCATAGACAGTCTTGGGTTGGAAGGAACCTTTAAGATTCTCTAGTTCCAACTCTCCATCCTGTTTTAAGATCTGTTTGGTGCCCAGAATTCCATTTCATTTCTCCAGTGAATTCTTTCAGTGGTGGAAAACATTTCTGCCTTAGGAGGAAATGTTCCCTTTATTCCAGGGTTGGATCACTTCCCCTGAAAAACATCACCAGAGCATCATCGGGGATCAGGACCTGGCTCTCACTAGGGCAGTTCTTATAAAGCCCAACACTCCACTTTTACACTGACACCTTTTTCCTTTCTGTTTTACCTAGAAACAGAAAGGAAAAATAAAAGTGATGCAAATGCTTTGGAAAGGCCCCTTTGCACCATCAGACTTTCAGTGCAAGCAAAACAATAGCCAATAAAATTTTCAGATAGTTTGGCCCTTGCCATTTATGTCTACAACCCACAGCAGAAATCCAGAAACAAAATTAACAAGAGACCAAAAGGATCTCCCTCTTAATCAGAATAATTAAGACGTGAAAGAACTTCCTAGGGAACTGAAGTTAAATTATTGGGAGCTATGTTCTGAGCATTTTTTCTTCTTTTCAGTTTCTGTTCATTTTATGCCTGAGTTTTATGTTTGCACTTATTTAAGCTGTCTGGGAAAAGAGGCTGTACATAAAAGACGATTAGTTTTTAAAGCACTCCAGGGTTGGATTGAGGAAGAATTCTTTGTTTTGTTTAGTTTTAACTTGTTGGTGGGGTTGTTGGGTTTTGGTTGTTTTTTTTGCACTTTGGATAGAAGATATAAACGATAGCTCTTAAACAGATGAGTATTGAGAATAAAATTACCAAAGATTTCTTTTCAGAAAGGAAAGAAAATCAAGGAGAGAACAAGTAAAAATAATATGTGTCCTGTAGCAGCCATGCAATGATGCTGAAATACTGGGCCAAATTCTCAATGGATAGAAATCAATATACCTCCAGCGAAGTCCATGAAATAACATCACTTTGCACAAGCTGGGGGTCTGATGGATACATATATATTTTATCTATCTGTATGCAGCATTACAGGGAAAAAAAAGGAAAGAAAAGAAAAGATAAAAGAGCTCTTGAAAGTGAATGAAGTTGATTCTCAAAAAAAATGGTTTTAGATGTTGAATATTTAATTCACTGATAAAAGGACCTTGATTTCCTGCATACAGCCACCACAAATAAAAAAAAAGAAGAAAAAAAAAGAAAAAAAGGCACATCTTAAAAGGGAAGCAATGAGCAGAAACTGACCTTTCTGTGAGCAAGCAGATGAGAGAAGGTATTTGGCTAATCCCATCTGTCGCTGATTGGTCAGACAGAACCGTGTTGAAAATGTCTCCATCTGGGCTAATCTGCTCTCAGTTGGATGAGCTGAGGCCTTCAGAGTTAACCTGACATTTAACAATAATTACCCTTTCGGATGACCCCGGCCCAATCTCCTGCTCTCTTAGAAATCTCTCTTTTTTTGTGTGTGCTCCCAAACCCCTTGACTCCCATGTTAGAGATAGCTGAAAAGTGATGATACGATAATGAGATATGCTGTACAAACACACACACACACACACACACACAGTTGTGCCAGCCCACACCCACAGACGCCCCATGTCCCCAACACTCCTGCATCACTTATCAGATTCCTGTGGCATATAGGAGGGGAGATATATTAAAAATCAAGGCGGGGATGATTTCCCAAATTAAAGAGTAGCCATGCTCGCTTGCTAACCTTTGTGTGGAAGCTCTAAGTTTCTTTCTGGCAGTTGGAAGTCTCTTATCTGCAGTGAGGAGAAATGGTGCATGGAAATAGGTTCAGATAGAAAAGCAGAGTTCAGAGGTCACAAAGGCTAACTGTAGATGAAATGTGGCTATTTCTTTTTACCTGGGGCTGGCTTCATCTTTCCTCTGAAAGGTCATTGCGATAAAACAAAAACACATCTCAGGAGAGGAATCATTTATCTCTGGTCAGGTTCTCCCTTCCATTCTGGTACTTTATTTATTTTCCTCATCTTTCAACCACATTTCTTCCAAAGTCACCTCCTTCCAAGCCTCCTCTTTCCACTGAAGTCCAGAGCTGGGTCTTGAGTGTTGGTAGAAGTTTGGCTTTGTTATACTTATTGTCTCTGCTTTTACTTGGAAATCACGTCCAGAGACTTGGATGATTCCCCAAATCACTTTAATCTGTTGGTGATGAGCTGAAAAGTTTGAGAAAATAGCTATACTAATGGAAAAAGAACAAGGACAAGTCTATATGATAGGAAGCTCATTTCCAGGGTTTGATTTATTTCATATCTCTGCTCTGACCATGCATAAATCTTGTCTCTACCTCAGTTTCTTTATTTGTCCGACTAAAATTATAATAGTCATTTCACAAAAGTGCTATGAGATTAAATTTAAATCACCTTGAAATTCTTAAATAGAAGACAATTAAGAAGAACTATATATTTATACACGGTATATCCTCTTACATCTTGGGTTGGATCCAATAACCAGTCTTAATTACAGTAATTATGCCTCTGGACACAGTCAGGAGCTAGGAGTGGAGTGAAGAAATCAGGAAAAAATGTTTAATCAATGCCCTAAGAAAAACTTCTTTGTAAAATCTTGTTGTCTCAGTTTCTAAACAGTTCTCAGCTGTAAATTCCACTCCAAGTTTATGTCTTAATTTTGAACCAGCAAACAGCAAGGATTTTTCCAGTTATTTGCTGCATGGTTCTTTTCTTGAAGTCCAAATCTTATGAGGCTGGATCCCTCAGTATTATTGGGCAAAGTTCCTCTCACTGTAGAACTGCTGGGAATTACCTGACCTGGATTTGTAGTCCAATTCTGAATATTTTCATGGTCCAAGCAAACAGTCCATTTCACTGAGCAATGTTCAAACAGTCATCACTTGGCAAAATCTTCCCTTTTGCTTTTGCCAGCCAAGCAAACTGTGGCTGTTTCCTTGCCTCACACCCTGTGGTGACTAAGGTGACATATGGAGAAGCTCAAGTTCAGTCTGAGATTTTAGCACCTTGAACATGTGATAGTTTCAGTACTTTTCTGGAGTCTCCAGGTTAATTTAAATGTGACATCATCTTTGATGATGGGTGGAAAGGATGGAAGCTTATTTTTAACCTTTATTCGTTTCTTCCTTTTTGCAGCTGCTGCTGATTTTATGCCCTTTGCCATGTTCAGGTAGGACATTGGCTGCAGCCTTGGCCTTCACATTGTTGTATCAAAAGTGGACTTTCTATGGAAGAGATGATGTTTGAGGTGGGAGGTAGGAAAAAACTGACACGTGGGCATCCACTCACCTGTATATCTTTGCTCTACAAAGCAGTTAAAAAAATACCTGACTAATGTTTTTCTACTCTCACCCTAAGGACCAATGTCCAATTAATTCTGTGGTGGATGATCATAAAGCTAAAATGCTGAGCTCTTGGTTATCTGCAGAAGCATTTGAAAAGCATAATTTGTTTAGGCTGAAAAAATGACTAATCAATTCATTATTGCTGGAATTGATATTTGTATTGATCATAGGATCATTAACAGATGCCAAAGTTTTTCCTCAATGATGTGAAAGTGTGCAACCTAATTTTCTATTAGATACTATTCATCTGTGGAGAAAAGCAGTTCATAGTGTGCTTAAGCTGTAGTAAATTGTTGTTAAATGGCCTCATCTGTGTCTGTTTCACCCTCTTTTCCCCTTATAGGCAAAAAAAAATTATTCTTTAATAATAAGTGTTTGGTGAGACCAGTTTCAGCACCACCAGATCCTATCTAAGGTATGTTGATTTGGATTTCTCTCCTTTAAGATGTTTTTGGAGGATGTCATTAATTATTGCACAGTAAAAAATACACACTCAGAGGCCCATGGATATTCAAACAGTTTCTCTTCCATATTCATATTAGCCAATGCTTTACGCCCTGAATAAACCAATGAAAGGGATCAGGTGCATAAGTTTTGCTCTATCTAAGAAAGAAGAGCACAATTTTGACCTTTGAAGTTCAAGGATAAAATTGTCACTCTTATTCTCAGTGAGTGACACAGTTTGGAAGGTACCCTCAGCTGGACAGAGGAGCTGCTAACCCAGCAAGGGTGCTGAGGTGTTATCCAGACCAAACATGTAATACTCATTCCTTACAGCAACAGAAGCTCATCAGGGTTTATTTTAGTTAGGTCATGTCAGTGCTGGCTTTTATTGATTCACATGATTCTCACATCTGAAATAGAACTATAATATCAGGGATACGTGCTGCTGGATTAAGTGTTTACCTCTTTGTTGTACAGGAGCTATATCCCCTGACAGTGTAATTGAACCAATGTTTTGCTTCAGCTGATTTCCATCCACAAACTGTTTTGGAGTTCAGAGAAGAGATCACCTTAAACCATTGAATTCTCCATTTTCACAGTCAATTAGTGATGGCTGCCAATATGGAGGAGGGCAAGGGATATGGGCTGCCCTTGAGGAAATGTCATTCTATGCTGATGTCATAAAATAATAATACTACATACTAGGCGTCATTACTTTTGCTAGTACATAAAGGCAGCCAAGCACCAGAGCTACTTGGCTGTACTCTTTACACAGCCTGGGTCAGGTAAAGCTGTGCTGCTGGAAATGCAAGTGGAACAGCCTGTGCCATTTGGGCAGACTGAAATTTAATACCACAAGGTCAGAGTTTACAGCACCAGTCTTCCTATTATCCAGTCCCGATTGTCACCCTGTGAAAATTGGCCCAACTGCTCTGAAATCAAGAGCTGTGTGGGCTCATGGTGTTTTTTCATTTTATGCCCTGGGAGAATTTGGCCAACCATCCCTCTGTACGTCATTGAAACGTGGCTATATATACTCCTATTAATGGCCTATTGAGTTACTCTGAGCCTCACAACAACCTCGGTATTTACAGGCCCTTAGGAAAATCTGCCTGATGATCATGCAGGCAATAATTAAGCCCGGTAATACTCAGGCAGACAGAACCATGAACATAAAATTCTGCATAAAGAATTTTCTAGGTAGGATAAAACACATGAACTACAGGTTGCCCTTTGCCTCTGTGCTATTTTTTTTTCTGTAACATGATCAAACCAATTAGCTTGATCACACTCTGACACCTATCAAACTGCAGAGGGGAAATACATATTTTTGGTAAAGGCAAAGAACTCTCTGTACCCAGACAGATGGTAAACGTGTATCAGTTTCTTCCCTCTCCTCTTTAGTTAGGTTTTTTTTCCCCCATTTGGTTTAAGTCACCCAGACCTTGTCTTTTCAGTAATGTCATAATCAGCAAGCTGAAGGCAAGGCTGCTGATAATTGTTCTTTATGTTGCTCTCTGTTTAGTATCTGATTCAATACATCTGCGTGGACACCATTCCATCACCTTCTTAGTAACAGAGGTGAAAAAAATCAATGGCAATCAGATTACCTTTTTAACAGAAAGGCTAAAGGGCCAGTGTGTTAAGTTCACAGTGCATCACCTTTCATTTGAAACATCTCACTTCTGGGGGTTCTGTTTTATTTTTTTATTATTTACCCTTTATTATTATTTATAGCACCGAGGGTTCCTCAGTATACCTTGATATAATTGCATTGGTCTCCCCTCAGTCAGACTGGACAGCTGTGACATCTTTTCTGCAGGCTGCAGTGTTAGTTTTGATGAGACAGGTCTGTCCCCAAGTCCTTGTTTCATGTGTGGGTCATAACAAAATCCAGGAAAGTCTGAACATCTTGTATAATTGTGTGCTGGGATTTTTGCTGTTCACCCTCTCCTCTCCCCCTCATCCTCTAGGAAAGACCCAAAGGAACCCTGTGACTTACAAGATGTGCTGTGTAAGATGACTGGAGAACCAGCTCATTTTGAAGAAATTTAGGAATTTTTAGCAATCACAAAGAACAAAAAAAGTTGATAACCATTTCAGGATATGCCGTTAATAGCCTGTGATTCCCTGAGCACCCTAATTGTAGAAATCTGCATTAATGAATCACTCCAATTGTTTGTAGTTCATAAACATGCTATGTTCCTTTTAAATTACTAAGAAGATTTATTAGAACCTTCTTCTGACCAGATGCAGTTTGCATAATTATCTTATACTTTTCTATATTTCCACTCAGTTATATCTCCCCCTGCAGCTTCACGTCCTTTCTTATTCTTTAGTTCTACAAAATTTGGGTGAGTTCTGTATTTGAATCAGTCATGTCTCTGCCATGGGTAAAACAATTCCCAGGCATTTGCTGGATAAAATTTCTGCAATACTTTCTGAAAAAAATAGCACAGCACAAACTTTATTAATCAGGCTGGGACATCACAATTTGCTATCATAAATATGAATGAGCAGGGAGTGTCTCTCACAGAGAGCTTGTCATCTTTATAACTATTACATGAGCCATTCTCATCAGCCAAGGGACAGTTTAGAGTGGGTTAGAATTTGGATTTTTAGTGATGCTTTTTTGTAGTTTGAATAACAAAACAAGTGGTTTATATACATTATTTCAACTTTCTTCCAAAGCCAAAGCTGTGCTTAGGCAGGTGCTTTGTGCACAGCACCTTACAAAGAGTTATGTCCAGTAAATCCCCAAGAGAGAATAACAGGAAAGATAAAAAGAAGTGGATGAGTGATTAAAATCAACGGGGTCTTTATTTTTCATTCCTTGGAAAATGCTCAAGAATCTTTTAGCTTGAATTCCAGATTGAATTGCAGGTAACTGTTAGAGATCTCTTCATCACAGATCCATACAGCTACAGTAATTTCAATTCATTAAGTGTTGCAGAAGTTAGTAATGATTTTAAATAGTGGAATAAAATTGCTTTAAGAAATGGTAAATTCCTTATGTGCTTTCTCCTCCCTTCATTTGGGTTATGGTTATCAAAAGTATGATTTTGAAAATGAATTAAAGCCAACCTCATATCTAACAGGTTGCAGTCAAAATCCAATGCAAAAGGAAAGTAATTCAGAACTGATGAAATGTTTGTTTCTGCCAATTCTGTAAGTTGTGTAAGTCTGTAAACTACATAGAAGACCTTTCAGCAAATTAACATATACCAAAAATAGTAGGGGAAATATGGATTAATCAGACATTCAGAAGTGATGAGTGAGTTGAAACCGAGTGCAGGCAAACATCTCCTCTCTGATCTTAAGACAGTAGTGTTTATTGGGTCCCAGCTCCAATTTCCCTCGTATTTTTCCAGTTGAGACTTTTGAAAGCCTGAGATATGTTCCCTACCAGAGACAAATATTCTGCATCAAGGTCATGAGGAGGAACAGCTTTAACCTGGCAAAGAACTTGTACCCAAACAGCTTCAGCACTCAACTCCTCAAGCAGACAGCAGAGAATTTACAGCCTCAGCCTGCTCCAACCTCTCCATAATTATATATGCAACCCTACACCTCTGATAATTACCAGGCAGGCAACAAGTTACCCTCTGGCCCCACATAAGGTGGTCTATTTTGTACCTTGAGTTTTCCAGTGGGAACATCCCCTTAAGTGGGATTTCAGGTTGTGCTGCTGCATAAGGCCCACATCTGGTTTGAGTGTAGCACAAGGAAAGCAGGGAGCGACAGGCAATAAGAGGGAATATTGGTAAAAAGAAAGAAAAGCTGTGATTCTGCAAAGCAGGATTCATGTAGCTACACAGAGCTATTGGTGCTGAGAAGGGTCAGGATCTCAGCTGGGGTGATTGGGAGCAACAGTGGTTATCTGCAGTGTAAACCAGAATAACTCCTCACAAAATTCTTGCATGGTACTTTTGCAACTGGCATAGAATTTCATACCTGGGGTACACATTATCCAACACTGAAAGACAAGAACAAGGTCTTGAAGACAGATCTATAGAGGCTGCAAACCTTGCACATTTTCTTTGCTCAGCTCATAGAAGATGCTGCTTTGTGAAGCCCTGGTCAGTTTTGGGAACCTGCGGAAATACACAGGATGAATAAAGTGTGCCCTTTATCCTTCCACAGCAAAATCTTTTAGGGACAGAGTTGGTTTCTCTGTCAATGAAGCTTTGAAACAAACTCAGGATTTATCAAGTGCAGTGATGTAGAAAGCAGTACTGTCCATAGGAGTCTGAGTTTCTGGCTCAGGGATCCAGACCCTCCAGAGGCCCTACACGCCTTGTGCCAAAAGCCTGGAACAAAAGGACACGTTTCTGTGTGAACTCTGTCTCTTCCCACGCTTCACGCTTGCTAAGATGCGGCCTTACAATGCAGAAATGAAAAATGTGTGTATTTTACTAATTACAGAAACTACACCAACCTGGGGGAATTTGCAGGTGTGGGAAACTCAGCTCACAGGTGACTCTGATTACACCAGATGAGATATACTGAGGGCTGAAGGAACTGGGAGAATTTTCTCCCCCTCACCTGCTTTTGCAGTGCTGTTATCCAGGGAGCTACAAGCAAAGAGTGTTACAGTGAAAGAAAGATAGAAGGGTTTCTGCAAGAACACAGTTAGAGTTGGATGAGGATTAGCTCAATAAGTTTGTGTTTTCTCAAGAAAATCAGCTCCTGTAGATGGAGAATTTGTCTGTGGGACCTGGGTCTCAAGCAAGGGTGGCAGCCTGAGCTGTGGGACTGTTCAGAGAGAAATAGGGGGCTTGGTGCTTTCCATGATAATTTGTGTGCCGATACCACGTGAAAATTATATCTTGTGCTGGCTGATTGTCAATTGTCCATGCTCAGGAGGTGGCTCTTGGTGTCCCTGGAGTGTGTGTGGGGCTGGGGGAGCAGAGGGGCTGGGTGCCCCTGTCACTGCCATTGCTGCCTCCCTCACGGCCCAGCCCAGTCCTGTCCTCACTCACACAACAGCGATTTAGATCTTTGACCAAAGATTTCATTTATTATTAGGGACATGTGTTTCTCGTAACTATGGTTTCTGTCAGAACCCACGAGCTTTAGGGGCTTTTTGTTGAGAATAATGGAAAATTCCCATTGAGCAAAGTTCCCCTCTGCTGTGCCATTAACTTAGCTCCATATATCTTCAGGGGTGTGGAGAGGGAGGGTTTTAAATATTTTTAAACAATTAATTTAAAGAGCTTTTTCTTCCCTTAACTTTTGTCATTACAACTTGATATTAAGTTAAATAGTTTCATGAAGCATTCTTCTTCAAATTAAAACTAATGTGTTTCCATTTTTATAACCAAGCAACAAATCTTTATATTTTTGGAGCTGAGAATATGCCAAAATCTATTTACTTAAAAAAATCCCACAAGCCAAAGTTAAAAAAAGAAATGGGTTGGGGTAGTTTATATCTGAACCATAACGCAAATTCAAGGATCTTTCAGGCTAAAGTGTAGGGATTGCTGCATCTGATTCAACCAGGGATCTCTGCCAGGATGAAAGAGGAAGAAACGTTAAGAGATTTAAACTTTTACTCCAGTTAAATTAAAAGCTGATTTTTCTGTGGCATTTCAGTAGTCAATGATGAGGTGCAAGGCAGAAAAACTCCATTTATTTATTTTGCAGATTTGATGACAGGTAACTAGGAGTAGAGTAGAAGATGAATTATGGTCAAAAAGGAGATGGAAACTACTCTTAATTACTTTTCTGATCACAGGGGTACTTCAATAACTGTTTTAAACCTTGTTTCATGTGTTAACCTGGGTACTACATATTTCAAACTGGGCTAGTAAGTCACTGAAGGTAATGAGGACTCCATGGTGTGATGTGAGCCAGGGTCCAACAGAAGCCTAATGACACCAGATTTAATTGGAAGGTGTAGTTGATGAACCAATAAAATCCATAAAACCAAAAGCAGCAATATGGGGGCTGACGTTCTGCCCACAAGTAATTGCTCAATGGCATAAAACATTGCAGAGAAAAGCCAAAGTCATATTTTTGCTATTAGAGGGGACAGAAATCAGTTCACTTGCTTCCTTGTTTTGATATTTTATGCATTTAAGAGATTAGATTAATAACAGTCTAAGACAACTATGTGGTGACTGGGCTAATCTTTAAATATGTTATGGCAGATTATGTCTGCATCTTAATGTGGGTTATGCCTTATGTGATGGAAATGTTCACAAAGTCTGGAAAGCCGCAAAACCAGCACTGGGATTTATTCAGTGTCAAAAATATGTTGCTTCCCAATCTCCTTATAATGGTTACATAATATTTGTATTTTGATTTCAGTACTTTTCAACAGGTACCTTTGCTGCAGGTAGAGATAGAGGGGCTCCACAGGGTTTGACAAAAATGTGACTCTCAAATGTTGTGCCTCAGCCACACTTGGTTTGCCGCTCTCCCAGACACCAGGTGCCCTTGGAGGGATATGTGCTGTCCTTATCAAAGAGGATGCTTTATTTGGGATGGGGGATTATCTGCACACACCTTCTGCCTGACACAGACAGCCAAGCACAAGACTTGTCTGGCTGAAGGACAAAAAGCAGCTCGAGAATGGATCCATGTCAAACTTTTCCACCTATTGCTTATGTTTTCCATACGTTTTTGTTCATGCTTGTAAAAAACACCCCCTCCTGTATTTGTGCTATTTTTTATTTCTGGATACTGACTTTTTTTGCTTCTTCAGCTCATTTCAGGGGGAAAAACCCTAAATAATATAAAAAAGTTATCCTAACAAAATGTAGTGTGGGAAGTGCTTTGAGATCATGTATTGAAAGACATCATGAGGTACAAGTCTTTGAGGGGATGTTTAGCTTACCCACTGTCTTGTTGCTGCCAAGTTTTTTGGTGGAAACATTTTTCAGTGGTACGGAATGACGCTTTTACTCAGAGCAGATGTATAAAATAAAAATTTATATCAAAAATTAGAAGGTAGGTATCAACCCTAAACTTTTATATTACTATCTTTATACGGTATACATGGGCACGTCACTACTTTCTCTGAGGAAGAAAAACATATTTATGAGATCATCCAATGTGTCAGCTCCTTCATGTATTGGTGACAAGGCAGAAGGCTTCAGCTTGATGGCAACGACTGAAAATAATCCATGTAGGTTATGAAGCTGAGCACTTTGGGCTTGCACAAGTGTCTGTCTCCTGCAGGGCTCCTGACAGCAGCCAGGGATGCTCACAGGAGCACCATGACAGCGCCTGCTCCCTGGGCTCCAGAGCTCTCTCCAAGGCTCAGAGCTGTGCTGAGCAGCTCAGTGTGTGAGAAGAATGATATTTCAGCACTGAAAACCCAACCGTTATGTTTGTTTGTACTTTTGATTATTTGTAAGTTCCCTAACTACCTCTGGGTGTGTGACTCCGAGGCTGCCATATTGCACAATGTGTTGCCATGGTGGGTCAGATTAGAGCTACACTGCCAACCCTATTCCAGTAAGAGAGCTGGCATGAGGAAAAGATGAGTGAATTAGTGGCCAATTGGGACATTTTCTGACCTACTCTTTAGGAACCAAGTCCTCTGAACTTTCCCATTATCCTTCGGCTTCATCCTTTTAATAGGGACCGAATCTCCATTAACAATTGAACACCGACAATAAGTGCCATCAGGAAAAGGAAATTCAATTTTAGTGGGGGATGACAGCCTTACCTTTTCGCGCTTAATTGGCCGTATTGTCTCCAAAAGTTAATTGGTTACTTAGTCCAGGTAGTTAGTAAAATGTTTAGCTGCGTCAAAAAGCCCAGGCTCCTACTGTTAATGGGGCATGAAATGGAATGTTTGATACTGCAAATAAAATCAGTGATATTCAAGGATGTTATGGTAGGTAATGCGTTGAAACTGCCATTTAATGGGTCCTGGAAGATTAGGGTAGTGTCAGCTGGAACCGCCCGGTCTCTTTTCTGACATTGTTAGTTGCCTCTTCATTTACTTAACGGCTGTCTGCACTGATTACATAGGCATAAAACTCCCTACAAAAAAACAACAGAGACACGCTCTATTAGCAGTCCAATTAGAACTATTTGCATATTACAGTTCATTTCTGCTTAAGTGAATCCCTAATACAACTTTAGGAAAAAAAATTCTATTGTCATTTAAGATAAAAAAAAAAAAAAGACAGGAAAAGAAAGGAAAAGCCTTAAAGGTGATCTCTTCTCTGCCTCTTCTTTTTCCCTGGGCAAATTTAGTAAAGGCCCATAAAAAATAAGTGGTGGTGGAGCAGTCCAAAGGTAAGAGATTTCTGTTGCAGCCTTGTATGATGACTTTTTAAAATATCAGGAAAATAATGCCAACTTTTTTATATGGCCATTGTGGAGTTTTTCCCTAGATTGCTTTCCAATATGGGGTTTTTCTGGAAAGTTGTCTTTAAGATATCCAAAGGTAAATGTTAGATCAACCTTCACCTTGGGTTTCTTGAGCTAAATAGCTAATGTGTCTGAGAATGGATCTCAGGAGGAGCACACTTGACGCTGTGCAGTTCACCTACCCTATTAGCAAATGCTGGAAAATGATTCCTCCCCTTCTCCCAATCCTCTCCCACACCCTTAGAGGCTGGAGCTAATAGGGAGGGAATACAGCTCTCTGCTCCTCTTGAAAATACTTTTGTCTAAATTTAAACCTATTGTCAAATGGCGTAGAATGGATGCCTTGGGGCTGAACTGAAGCAGGTGAGAACAAATGCATCCAAATTATCAGGATTTCAGAGGAGCCATCTCCTGAAGGAAATGTGGAGACTTGGGATGACCTAATTGTGGCCTTCAAGTACCTGAAGGAAGCCTACAGGTGTAGAGACATTTTATAAGGGCATGTAGGGACAGGACAAGTGGGAATGGCTTAAAACTGACAAAGAGTATGTTTAGATTAGACATTGGGAAAAAATTCTGAGGATGTTGAGGCGCTGACACAGGCTGCCCAGAGCAGCTGCGAGTGTCCCATCCCTGGAAGAGTTAAAGGTCAGGTTGGATGGGACTTGAAGCAATTGGTCCAATGGAATGTCCCTGCCCAGAGCAGGATGCTGGAAAGAGATAAACTTTAGGTCCCATCCATTCTATGTTTCTATGAAGTAAGAGAAGCTGGACCTGGTGGATGTTTGCTGGAGGCCTCTCTTTACTCTTCTGTAGAATGGGAAGAAGAATATCCCTATGGCCAAGTCACTTTGTGGGAATTTTGTTTAAGTGAGAGCAGTACTCTGAGCTCTGCATCTCCAAAGGCAGCATCTGTGTCCATACAAACAGCAAGAGAGCTGAGGGCCATAGAGACAGAGCCCTGCGGGACTGTGAGGTGAGGGCTTCTTTAAAACAATAGCAATATTGCTAGTAACAACCAAAGGAAATAATTTCTACTCCTTCTTTAAATTTCTACTTTCCTGCAGTCTGCTGAGCCTGTTGTATTTAAAGGCCTCTTTTTAAGATGGTAATTACAATTTGTGCACATGCTTGCTGGCGGGGTGAGTAGGCTGTTTCTCCTGTGAAATAAAAATGCTGGGTTTTTTTTTATTTTTTTTCTCCATCTCTTTTGTTAGCATGTTTCCCAGGGCCCCTTTCTCATGGAAACCTGGGGGCTGACAAGCAGCAAGAAGCTTCTCACCTGCCTCTTGGTTGGCTGGGATCTCTCTCCGAGGGTCTCCGAGCCGGGCTGGCTGGGTGGAAAAGCTGAGCTGGTTGATTGGTACTTGGATTAGAGGCACCTACAGGAGCCCAGGGGAGATCTTTGATGTTCAAATGCTAGTGTAAATACCGACAGAGTTATTTCCAAAGCTCGCACAGTTCAATTCCTTTTTACATGCAGACCTAATTTCACAGGTCAGCCAACCCACCTCCGCTATTATCTGGATTTAGCGATTAATAGAGGATTTCAGTAGTTGACTGTGACAAATAGTGACTAGGGAAGGGAGGGGGGGGAGCTGTTCTAAAACAAGGTTTTTAACAGGTCGCTCTCCCCAAATCCATTATTTTTACTCTGACACACAAACAATTGCAAACAAGCCCAGAACCAAGAAAATCCCTCCATGCAAAGAGTGCAATTCTCTGTTTCTCTCTCCCTCCACCCCTGCCTTGCCCATCAGAGGAGTCACAGTGTGCAATATGTATTGTTTTTATGCCCTGTTGGGTCCTTTGTGTCCGGCCTCCTGCTTTATACCTAACACTCATTCACACTTAGCAGAGATGAGTATTGTCAGACAAAACTCTGGCACTCAAACTCCCGCTGCCCAGCCCCAGAGGGCACAGCCACAGGGGGACAGCCCCTCTGCCCCCACAAACACTCCCTGCCAAGAAAATGGCTTTCTGGAAAAGGACTGCCTGCTAATAAAACAGACTTAAATCACTAAGCAATGATTAAGGATTGGGCACTGCTTTCTGCGGTTGTTACTTGAATACACGTTTCTATGCATTGGGAAAAAAAATAAAAAGCTCCAAGTTATTTGAGGGACTAGTTTCTTGCACATGAGATGAATGAAATGGAAAAGCAATACTCGGGAAATATTCATTTTCTTCCATATATATATTAAAAAAAAGAATGGCAACCAGAATTGCCTTTTTAAATAAAACATCAGCCCAGGAATGCAAACTCTACTCTGTTTATATTCAACATCTACTCTGTCTTTTTTTTTTTTTCCTGGTTCAATGTCATGCCTAGTGGAATAGCAATTCACAGAAAACATGGGATAAATCATTAGTTCCAGTTTATTCTACTTTTATTTACAGCAAGGATTTCTTTACCACTGAACAGAATTGATTGCTGGTGAGGGACTATTTGATTATTAGTGTGGGACTACTTGGGCACTGTGGTAGTCACTGAGGGAAGGTGGCTTTTTTGGGTGCAGAGGGATTATGTAAAGGCTGATCCATGGTGTTGGAACATGTGCCTCTTTCTAAGGGTTATTCTGCAGAGAACTCCAGATTCTGGAAACCGTTTTACCTTTTATTTCCATTAATTAATGTGAACTAGCAGAGGATTTGTTGATTTAAAAAACAAAAAAAGGATAGATTATTAGGTACTGCAAATAAAATCTACTCACTTATTTGTTAATCACAGTGGTGATTTTATTTTGCTTCTCTGTGAGTGAGAGGGGGGAGTCAGGTTGCCAGTTGTACTTTGCTTTTATGATTAGATTTCCTTACTGATCCTCCTGGGATTTCCAGTACTGAAACAGGAGAAATTTATTTACTTTTATTTGTGTGTTTTGGGATTTTTTTCATAACTGTCTTACTCTAAAATATCCAAGTTTTGCCCTCAAAAAATTTGCCAGAGGCTTTCAAACTGAAAAGCTGCATTTTGTTACCACTTGGAAATTTGCATCGCAAACTCTGGTGAACTTTAGCTGCACGCTGATGACCCGTGTGCCTGCGAGCCAAGAAACTTGCCTTGTAAAGGGAATACAGGGGCTGAGAAGCTCCAGGGTCAGCTGGAGCCAGGAAATGCAGTGTCACAAGAACAACAATTTGCATGAGTCCTGCAAAAAATAAATGCGCTTATTGACATCTCTGGGCCCGAGTCAAACTCTGAGGGTGGGTCATTCTATTCTGGTTGTGTGCCCGTCTTTTAGGGAAAATCAGAGCTGTTTTGTAATTTTGTTTGTGTAACCAAGAGTCATCTTTCTCCAGGCTTGGTTTGCCTGTGTGGGACTGGAGTCCAGCTCTGGAGCCCTGGCTCTGAGCACCCTTGTCCTGACCTGGCGCTCAGCAGCAGGATCACATTACTAATGAGGGCATGTTTGAGCTCAATTAAAATAAATACATTTTACAAAACTCAGCCTAGTTTCAAATATTCAGGCAGCTGTCTCTGCCAGTCACTTGCCAGTTTTTGCTTCAAGTCCTTTCCTCCAACTTAAAATCCTCTTAGCCTCTGCTCAGGGACAAATGACTTTTGTTGTTCCTTTTTGTTTACCGCTTTGGCTGTACACACAACCCTTCTTGGAAATTGCTTCTTTCCCAAGTATGGTGCTTTGGCACATGAAATAATTTGGCTTTTTAAAAAAACCAACCAGCTTGCAACATTTCCAGTATGTCTGTCCCACTGGAAGGGGGAAAAAAAAGCCAAAACAAGGGAAGAGTGGATTCCTCACTTGTTGAAGAACTGGCAGAACAAATCTGTTCATTAAAGAGAACACAGACTTAAGGAAAACATTATATTTATGACTTTTTAATATCAGGGTATATCTTGCAGTATTTTGGGGGAGAAGGAGGCTAAACCATATTTTTTTCTGATTTTGTTTCTTTTGCCCCTTGCTCTTCCTTCTGTTAAGTGATGAAGGCTCCCATATTGACAACACTGCTTTACATCCAGCCTCCTCACTGCAGCACATTCCTTATTTCCACAGCACTTCTCTCCTGTAGTAACTTCAGTCCCCTTTCTGCTGAACAAGTTGCTCTAATATATGTATGTGTATCTACTCATATAAATAAATACATTCCCTGCCCTCTGTAATTGCATCAGTGGCTTCCAAACTTGTTGAAAACACAGGCTCGTTGTTCCCTTCCTGAATTGGCTGTGAACAACTGTGTTTTCATGAGCCATCCTAAAAATTTATAATCAAACTGGTGGTGGAGACAATGCTGCCATTGACCACACTGAGCACTCACTGAAATTTACAGAGCAGTTGAGTACATCTTCCAGCCATTTTTCTCTGGTTTTGCCTTTCAAAGTCACAATGAACACTTGTGCTTTCTTCAGATTTATGAAACTCCTCCATGTTCTTTTATTTTATTTTTTTCTAGCTCTTCCCAGGGATCTGCCCATGTATTCCTGCTAATTCAGCATCCAGTACAGAATTACAGGTACACCTGTAACAGAGTTTTGGCAGACAGCTTTTTAAAGCCAATGGCAATTTCATGCATACATATCCAAAGATATTGACCCTCAAGGATTCTTGTGGTGAGACATTGATAGCTAGTATTTGATTACCTGTGTGCACCTTCAATTATATCAAGGTGTGTGTAATTAAAAATGAAAGTATGTAAAATTAAAAATGCCTGATTCCCTGCTCTGTTACTCCATTTCATGCTGGAATAACTGAAATGAGCAATGTGCCCTGCTGCAAGTGCTGGAGAGGGGTGTAAATGTGTTCTCTGGTGAGTTTTGGTAGAGTTTATGAGGGAACTTGGGAAGGTTGTCTTTCTCTGTGGATTCCCCATTTCCTGGCAGTGTTAAAGGCCTGTTTGGATGGGTCTCTGAGGAACCTGTTCTAGTGGAACAGGATCCACTAAAACAGGTTCCATCACCTCATTCCACCATAGCAGGGGGTGGAATGAGATGATCTTCAAGGTCCCTTCCAACCCACACCGTTCTATGATTCTACATTCCTGTATATTTAACAAACCTATAGAATGAGAACACACCAACACATACTATGTTTTCATCATTGATTAACCAGTATCATGACCTTTTCAGCACGAGAAATAATTGGCAGTTTTAACGAACAATAAATTGATCCCATTATTTAGTATAGAATATTCCACTGATTTCAAACAGGATGCACAATAAAGAGCCCAGCTACTTTCTATCAGTGTCATGCACATGAAAATAAGGAGGGCTGTTATATGGCATCTATGACAATGGTAGGACAAGCCATAAACACAAACATTCACACACAGCCAGGTCTCCAAAGCTCCTGTTTGCCAATTACAGTAATGCTGATGACATATCTAGTTTAACGCACACAGCATTAAAATAGTTCCCCCTTTTCTAGGAAAATCTAATTACACCAAGCCCAAGCACTCAATCAAACCTGTTATTCTGTGGCTAAACAGCCCAGTGTTAATGCAATTTGAGGAGATCCAGGCCGTGACTGGGAACGTCATGTATTAACAATATCTAATGGGAGCTCCCGTAGGTAAATGAATATGCTAACAAGCAAGGTCGCTGCTAAATCTAATATCTTTAAGCTGTTTAATTCCAAACAGTCCCTTAATAAATCAATTGACCGGGAGAGCTGATGCCCCTATCAATTATTCAGGAGGGCAAATAAATATTTCAGATGATTTGATAGGAAGGCTAGTGTTGGCCTTATAGAAAGCTTTGCATTTCATTAGCCTCTTGCTAAAAGTTTTATAATGTGTGGAACAGTGGTGGTTTTCCCTAATCTCGAAACCCCAAGTGTGGGGAAGAAGAGGATGAGGTATCCTGCTTCAGCCACCTCATCTGCCGGGGACTTGATGACAGCTGAGATGGGAAGAGATGGGAATAGTGTCAGGCTTCCTAGTGACAACTTCTCCACCCCAACAAATGACGAGAGGAAAATCAGAACACACTTTCATTTCTGGGGAAACAAAAAATAAAAAGTAACCTTAGGAAGCTGGGATTAGTGGTTAATGCCACGTGCCATGCTGCCTTTTGTAAATGAGGGAAGTCATTTATGTTTGCATTGGATTATTTGTGTGTTTATGTTAACACTGAGCTGTGATTCAGGTTTGCCAAATGCAATTCCCTTGAAGGAAAAGCAGAGTTATTAAAAGAGGTGCTGCCTGTAATTGATCTGCATTAAGTAAGTGAAGCTTGCAAAGTGCTTGAGATACTTGAATGGGAGAAGCCAGGAGTGCAAAATATTATTCTATAAGAGCAAAAGTATTATCATTTTATCTGAAAAATTGCTGATCGTTGAAACATGTGGTTTATTATAAAATCAATAAAGACAAAGTTACAAGAGAAAGGCAGAGAAAATGTACCTGACACTGGTGAACAAAGAAGAGGGAAGTCCCTGAGGAAGCTTCTTCAACCGTGTGTAAATTTGCTTGCCTCTGCCCTATCCATTTATACCACTAATACAGATTAAAAGTCAATGATTACTTACATAAGCATCTCAGTTTATGGAAAGAAACCCATGCCATAAAAGATGATCTATTGTTCTGCAATGTACACGGATCCATGTCTCCCTGTGACGAGTCAGGATCTCATTCCTACCATAGCTCTCCCACCCATGTCTCTCCTCCACAGAGAGTCCCTGCAGCAGAAGGCTGAAGAAACAGGCTCAGGGTGTAAGTGTGTTGGCACCAAAGTCATCAACACTGAGCCTGAAGCCTCCCACTGAGCCTCATCACTATGGAGAACATAAAAAAATGAGATTTCTTGCAGCAGCAACAAGCAAGGAGGTCTCTGCCTGGCATGGTGCTCACAAGGGAGCTCCAGCTCCCCAGCAGTGCTCTCCACGTGGCCTGGGTTTATGCTCTGATGAGAAAGGGGACTCAAATCCATCTCCTCCAGAGTTATAGGCTGTGTGAAACTCCCCAAAGGGTGGTTTGCAAAGATTTCCTCCCCACTAATGCAGCATAAGGGATTTTCCACAATATCAGGGTGAAGAGTTCCAGCTACAAAAGCCCTTTTGTTGGGAAGATTGTATAGAAATTAGATGTAAGACAAGTTTTGAGATCATTTTGGACACATAAGAAAACACTACAATTTCAGAACTTGACTAGAAAAGCTTCTGACACTCCAGACTGGGTCCTCAACAGAAATAGTCTGATTTACGCCTCCTCTAGAGCAGGCTTTTGGTTCTTTCTGCTTCTTCTCCCTAAATAGCAAGATCCATATAAAAATCACTGAATGAGGATCTTCTATGGCAGCAGTTTTACATTGCAAATTACTCAATGAGATATGAAAGAAACACCTCAGCTGCGCGAAATCATAATTTAAATGTTGGGTTTGGTTTATTTTCGGCTTCATGACTCAATGGGGTAGATCCTCTCCATGACACTGAAAGTAAAATCTGGCCAGGTTTAAAATCCAGTGCAGGGATTTCAAATCAATCACTAAGTAACCTTTTTCTAGAACTCAAAATGCCATGTTGTCATGTGTGTGCTGAAGCTGAGCCACAGAACATTGCATGGCAAAGTGGGAATGGGAATTACTCTGCATGTGGAAAATGCAAAAGTAGTAGAAGGATATTAATAGATAGTAAAATCATTTACTAAACATAAAATTTGAATCCTAAACCACTTTTTGTTTCTTTTAAGTTCAGTTTCTACTTGTTTTTTTAAAAAAAGCTTCTTCTAGGAATGAAATCTTTACTTGCAGAGAATATATGGCTCCCATAAACTCATGTAAGAGTCCCTGTTCTTGTTTTCCAGAGGGAAGACTTTTTCAATCTTTTGCAAAAGCTATTTCTATTGCAAGGGACACAATCCATAGGAATTTCTTGGAAAAGTAAAGGTAAAGTTATATGGGAAATAGGTGTTAAAAGTTTTTTTTTTTTTGTTTTTTTTTTTTTCTTTCCTATTAAAATAGAAATTCTCAATCATTTTTTTTTAGATTCAGTTCATGAAAGGTCTTTCAGATTCAGCCATCCTTAGGGACCTCAAGGACAGTGTTGGTGAGGATTTTATGAAAATATTGATGCAGAAAATCACATGAAGTTTTTTATTATATTGAATTTTGGTGTTCTGGATAAGGAATTGTGAAGTAAGTACATGACAATCAGGTTAGTAATTATTGAAGCTTTCATATTTCTTTTACTCCCATCATTTCAGATTTCGATGAAGGACAGGGTCTGTCCTAGTGGGATTCTAGATATGGAATAAATATACACAACTGCTCTGATTTGTCAGCAAAGCTCCTGCTATTAGCAAGAATTGTTTTGAAAATGTGCCCCCTCACAGAACTACATGGAGATGCTGTTGACGTCACTTTCATCCTTTTGTTCCTTTTCTTCAACCAAAAAAAAAAAAAAAAGAAGAAAAAGATAAAAGAAATACATAAAGAATAATAATGAGAAAGTGTTCATCTAACTCATTCACAAGGTTCTACCTGCCATCCCTTATGCTCAATGAGGATGTGAGGGCACTGTTAGGCATATGTGCATGTAAATTACCTCTAACTGCACATCTCTATTATAGGCAATTACACTAATGTGCTAGAATGATACATTTAGTGTCTTCAGAAGATAGAAGCTGGGTGGAGGGCAGACTGATTTGAAGCTCAATCTGGATGAAACAAAGAATGGTATTTATTTGGCAGACCACTGGGGAGAGCTGGCTAAAACTGCAGAATGAGATAACATTAGCCATTTGATAAGTGAGGGTTGCAATTTAGGAGTCTTATTTGCTTTTAATTTAAAAAAAAAAAAAAAAAGAAGCCTGTGGATTTCTAGGCTAAGATTGGGAACTACTTTTCTCTGTATAATAGGTATCTCAAGCAGTATGAATTGGCAACCAGGAAACGTGCCAGGTGTTTGAGTTGGCCTATCCACTCTGTGCCTCTATTCAGGTGTCAAAATGTGAGTTCTTGTGCTCATACATGAAGGCAGAGCCCCTGTGGTCACTCCCTGTGAGCAAGAAAAAGTGGTGCCAGCCTTCTCTGTGAGGTTTCCAGCAAAGTTAGGAAGTGTTTCTTTATGGAGAAGGGGAATTCAGTGCACTTGCCTGCCTGTGCCTTCCCCACTCCTGAAATGCTCTTTCTTGGACAACTTTTTTTGACTGAAATAAAAAAAAAATCTGAATTCATAGCGGCAATAACTTAGGAGGCATTTGTTGCGTCCTGACTGCTTTGAAGTTTTGTGCAGAGTTTTGGTGGCTTTATATTAGTGCCTGAGTCTCAAATGTTTTACTTAGAAGTTACAGGAGGAAAGTTCTTGCTGCCTCAGCAAAGGGGCGTTGAGGCGTGGAGGGGGAAATGTTTGTATTAAAGCACCAGCTGTTCCCATGACTCCCATCCACAGAACCACCATGGCTATGAGATGCTTCTGCTACTTTTTCATGTCCTAGCCTTGGGAAGAAACAGAGGAAAGCTGCATGGGATTACCTGTGAGGACTGAGTGACAGCTCAGGTGGCACAACTATGCAATACTGGTGTGATAACATAAATTTTCTATTTCTGTCATTGTTTTACATGTGCCAATCCCTGTAGGAAACTTAGGACAGAGACTTTTCATACTATGACAAATGCATAGACTTAAGATGTAATGACCTATTAAAGATTATTATATGATAATATATCCTTTTGTGTGCACCAGTACAGGCTGGGGGCTGACCTGCTGGTCCTGGTGGACAGCTGACTGTCCATGAGCAAGCAGAGTATCCTTGTGGCCAGGAAGGCCAGTGGTACCCTGAGATGCACTGCCAGCAGGGCAAGGGAGGTGATGCTGCCCCTCTTCTCAGCCAGGTGAGGCACACCTGCAGTGCTGCCTCCGGTTCTGGGCTCCTCAGTACCAGGAGACATGGAGCTCCAGGTCCAGGAGAGCCCCTAAAACAGTCAGGAGCCTGGAAAATCACTCCTGTGAGGAAAGGCTGAAGGAGCTGGGCCTGTAGACCCTCAAGAAGAGGTGAATGAGTGGGGACAATTCAAATTGTAAAAGCGTTTGATAATCCTGACTGCTTGCAGGTGACAAAATGAGCACACTTCCCTTCAAAAGGCCAGGCTGGTGTTACAGGGATGCAGTGCATGAATATCAAATGGTGGGACAAAATTCTGTGTATCAGTGGGATGTGGGGAAAAACAAGAAACAGTGGATGGAGGGAAAAGAAACAGAAAAGAGAAACAACTCTATTCCACAGAGGCTAAATACCTTTATATGGAGAACTTAGCAAATTTTCCACCGAGGACCTGCTTTTTTGCAGGGATTTGCTTTGCATGCTACAGGCTGCTTTAAAGAGTTTTCTGGTTTTACATTTGACTGCACCATGAGGAGATTACTTCCTGATGCTTAATAAATGCAGAACAGAGACTTGTAGGGCCGCGCATTTGCACACACGCACGCATGCAACCGAGATGCCCAGCAGATAAGTGCAGTATTTTTGTTTACAAGGAGATATTACACTGGAAATCCTATTAGCAATCAGACAGTCTGCTGGCTGGATTTACTAAACTTCAACCAAAGGAGTTATTCCAGCTGGCATTTTAACCCCCTAAAGGCGTACTTTTACATTTTAGGCGCTCCCCTAACTTGTGGAGGGATGGATGCACTGTAGACACAAGCAAAGTTTTGCCAGTTAAAGTGTTTAAGATCAAGACAGAAATTCATGGGCACTCCAGGTAAGGTGATTTTATTGCACTTACATCTGCTACAAGGGGATGCTGATGCATCTGAAATGATGCCTTGTCATCATAAAATCTCCTCCCAGCTCTAATCATAGTCCCATGGAGTTTGTCACTGTGAGAAGAATGCAGGGACACATCTCTTTTTCAGGGAGCAAGGCTGTGATTTGGGAAGGGGATATAGACAGACTCCAGCCCTGAGCATCCTCCTGTGTAAGGCTTGCTGCACCATCCTAGCTTAAAAAGACAACAAGCAGATGGAGAGCAGGGAAATAGGATGCAACATACACAAATTAAAAAGTCGCAGATGTGGTAGACGCATATCCTATTAGTTTTGTCTGGAGCTGGTTGAAAAATGCTGGGGATAAAAATTCAAATGGTTGCTAAAAGAAAAAAATAGTGTTGAGAAACACAAAGATTTTAACCTCCTCCTAGCTTTGCTTTGTGCCATTTCACTCACCTTGGGGCAGGGGATGTGCACAGGTGAGAGGCCAGAGGAGGAAAACAGTGTTAAAAGAACCAGAGTGTTTGTATGTATGAATCTCCAATGTGTGATATTTTTCTAAGTTTACACCCTAAAACCTGTTGACTATTTGTGCTCTCAGGTAATGTCTTTGAAGATGCTGAAATCTGTAATCAGATTTGAAATGTCTATTTTTATTTTCTTCAAGGATTCATTAGGTCAAATGATAATTTGGGCTCTGGTTAGGAAAAAGAAAATTCAGATCTGAATTTTTCTTTGGTCAAGTGTTAACACAGGATCAGAGAATCCTGAAATGACTATTTTCAGCTGTTATTTGTCATACATTTTGAGCTATTAGCAGTGATTACACTCACAGTTTATGACTCTTTCTCAGCTTATTTAAACTCAGCCCTCACCCTGTCTGCATTTCTAACTGGATATCTTTTCCTGAGGATGAATCATTCAGCACCACTGCTCTGATTTCCACTCTCCTTTACACTCTGGGAACTGAGCATGTTTGACAAATTCTGACCCTTTATAAAAATACCTGGCTTAGTTTTACAATATTATTTATTTTTATAGCCCAAAGCCAAGCAGGTGAAGAAAAAAATGAAGACAATTTGGTAAATAATGAACAGAGGGATGACATATTGTTTTCCTGCAATGAGGAATAAATGCACTTTATTAAGTGACCTTTACTCTAGTGGCTGCCAAGAAATTGGAGATAATAAAGCTCTTACTTGAGGATTTTAGTTGAGAGGGGGTATTCCTTAAAAGAAAAAAAAAAAAAGAAAAAAAAAGAAAAGAAAAGGAACAATGTTCTTTATTAAAACGTTGTAGCAATATTGGTATAGGCTAAAGTGTGTTATTGAGACCATATGTGTTGTTGTTCTTTCTTTTAATTAATTTATCCTTGCAAATCCTCTGATTGAATTACTGTAGCAAATGAAAGTTTAATTCCCCACTTTTCTGGCTTGCAAATCTTTATCCTGGGTCTTGCTTTACTGTTGCACATCTTTCCAGGAGGCAGAGTGTGTTTGCTGGGAATGGCTGTGGGGCTGGTGAGTGCCACCTGCCTGTGTTTAGCCATTGTTTCCATCTATGATCATAAGCAACTTAACCAGATTTGCATCTAAAGGGATTACCATGACCAGGCACCAAGAGGAGCCTTTCCACTGGTCTCAGTGTATTACTGGTTTAATCCTAAGTGTCAGGGAAGGCTGAGAGAGAAGACAAGGGGCTCTGTGCCTGTTGGTGAGCAGGACAATGCTCACTGTGCCTGAGATGCTGAAGTTTTGGGGTGGGTTATGTCCAAAAAGGCATCAGCTCTCCTGTAGGACATGCTCAAGGTGAACCATGCACACACACCTGTAGACATGTTGTGCTTGTGGGGTTTAAAGGTTTTATATGTCAGGCAGGAGATTTAGCTCTAGAGCAAGGTTTATTTTCTTAAAGCAAGGCTGTATTATCTAGTAGTATCACAAAATGGTTTGGGTTGGATGGAACCTTATAGTTCACCCTGTTCCAAGCCCCTGCCTTGGGCAGGAGCACCTTTCACTAGGCCAGGTTGCTCAAAGCCTTGTTAACCTGCCCTTGGATGCTTCCCAGGATGGGGCATCCACAATTTATCTGCACAACTTGTTCCAGTGCCTCAGCACCCTCACAGAGAATTTCTTCCTAAAACATAATCTAAATATTCTCTTTTTCTGTTTGAAGCCATTCCTCTCTGTCTTATCTCTCCCTGGCTTCCTTGTAGGTCCTTTTCAGACACTGGAAGGTGGCTACAAGATCTCCATTCAACCTTCTCTTCTCCAGGCTAAACAGCCCCAACTTTCTCCTTCCTGAAGAGACAGAAGTGTTGCTCCAATAACTCCACCATCACTCTTGATTTTGAAAGAATTTATTTTGTTTGTGCACCTTATTTCTTTCATGCTTTTGCATTTAGAGGTAACTTCCAGTGGTGTTTCTGCCCATGAAACGTACATTTAGGGTTCACAGAAACCAGTCATAAAGAGCTCTTCTCACAGGCCTAAATATGTTCCTTAACATTCAATTAGGGATGAGCTAGACCACACAACAGGCTCATCATCCAGCAGCCAATTCCTGGGGGAAGCCAAAACCCAAGTGGAAGATCTGGTCCACGAGCCCCACAGCCAATGCTACCACGTTCTAACTGAGCAAGGATTAGGGATACATCCTGCACTAGAAACTGTGGTTTGAGCTCAAGCACTGACTGTGGGGTATAGGTGTATGTTAAAGGATGTCATATCCCACCTTAAATATGTATGAGTGAAAACGAGGTGAGGGAGGCTGGCAGAGGATTCAGAACATGAGCCCACAAACCCTTTTTAGAGATCATCCCCCCCAAGTTACTAAAAGCATCAAGGAAGAGAAAAAGAAGCAGAGATGTAAAATGCAAGTAGCACTTTTTAATAGATTTTTCTTCCTTTTCCCCAAAGGGTTCAGCTGCAGAGAAAGAGTGGAACATAATAATCCTTAGCATTTATATAGCACTTTACATTTCCAAAGCTCTGTACAAACATTAACTGATCAATCTTCACAACACCCCTGTGAGTTAGGGATGTATGATTAACCCCATTTTACATTGGGGGAAACCATAACATTTCAGAACCTCTCCTCCAGAGGTGCCTGGCTCCTGCAGATCCCAGAAATTCAAATTGGAGCCATCCCTGACACACTTGTGAGCGCCGGGCGCTTTGCCACCGCCTCAGGGCTACACGGCCACTCTGTGCCTGCTGCTCCAAAGGCTCTCTCTTCCTTTCCCTTCCCTTCCCTGCTCTGACTGTTGGACAGCCCATGCTTTTGCACACCTCTGCCTTTTTTCTCGGTGGAGTGACACCAGTGACTGGAATTTCAAGAAGCAAAACCTTACCTGGTTGATGTGCCCTGTCCTTATCTCGACCCACGAGACTTTTGTGGCATTTTGTCTCCCCTCCCCATCTGAGGAGCTTCTTTGGTGGGCACTTGGCAAATAACCCATCACAAAATATATTTTCTTTTCCTTTTTCTTTCTTGTTTTCTTTTCTTTTCCTTCTTCTTTCTTTTTTTCTTTACTTTTTCTTCTTCTTTCTTTTTTCTTTTCTTTTCCAACCACTGGAAGGATTTAAGCTGAAATGTAATCCTGTATTGAGTGAAAGCACACAAATACAGTGATATACCTGCTACCTGATGCCTCTCTCCCCTGTTCTTTTATCAATCTTTTCTTGATAATTTCCTGTGTTTTAGAGAAAATGGCAGGTAGAGTAGGGGATTAATGCAAAAACGCAGCTATCTTACTTTTTTTTTTCTCTCGTGCAGGAATAAATAGATGCCTTTTACATGAAATCTTGCTGTAAATTGTTGAATTGTATTAACTTTTTCATGCTTACTGACTTTCCATCCCCTGAGCATGCATTGCCTCTTCAAGCAGAGCTCTGCTTTTGCAGGAAATGGAACTGTGTGGCAAAGCTCTCATTTTGCTTTGCTCCCTGTTTTGCTCCTCCAGCTTTGGATTCCTGAGCCACAGGTTCTTCCATATTAATTCGTCCTGGGTGACTGTCAGGAGAAAACCAATCCATTCACCCAGAGAGGTGCCCAGCTGTGGCTGGAAGAGATTTTTCCCAAAATCAAGTCCTGTAGGCAGGGATGGCTCAGTATGACATGCAGCAGGATCGTGACCAGAGTTCTTCACAAGCTGCTGTGAGCCCAGCAAAGGCCATGCAGAGAATGCAAATAACAGCTGCAAACAATGAAAAGAGCTGCTGGATGTCCCAGCAGAGCACATTTCTCCTCCACATTGTGGCATCAGGTACTGCAGAACTCATGAGAGTGCCTGATAGAACTGCAGAACTCATGGGAGTCACTGACACCTCATCATCAATATTTACTCTTTGGGTCTCCTAATATTCTTCAAGTCTGTTTTATCTAGTTAGAAAATGGATTTCTTGATGTCCTTCATCTAAAAGGTCTTAAGAAGGAAGACAAAAGGCTCTAAATAAGACTGACGGAGAAGAGTGATTCATTAATTTAAAGAACTTCCTCAGTTGTCACTGCTTTGAGTATTTTGTGGGTTTATTCATTTATTCACCTAGAAAACATGGTATTTGCTGCAGCAACAGAAGGCTCAGGTCTGGATTGGTACTCCATTTCTAGAAAAAAACTGTTTCTTCTGCACTGGGATGTGACCTGTAGTCTACTGCTTTTTATCTGTATTACTGAATCTTCTGTTTTGGGAGCTGCTCAAAACAGCTTTTCATTCTGAATGCTAATCAAAAGAGTGTGTTAATTAAATATACTTCTGATGAAACTAGTTTGAAATGAGACACGCAGACTGGAGTTTGCCCTTTCTGAAGTTAATGAGAGATATTGAGGGGCCAGGATTTTTTTTTTTATTGGGGATCTGCCTGCTGATATAGAAATGAGTATTATTGTAATAAAGACTTATAAAATAAGATCATCCACTGATCTCTGTTGTACCTGAGACTGGTGGGGTCCCTCCAGATTTGCACTGGTGAAAGAGAAGCTCTGAATTTGGTGCCCTACTACTTAAAAATATGTAGTTGCCCTTTAAGATGTAAATCTATTGAAATCCAACCTTAGACATTGCCAGGGTCACTCTGCTTATTACTTTATGACATTTCCAGATTAAAGGTGCAGTGGGGGCTCACATTAATTTGCTTTATGTTTGACTAGAAATGCTTCCCATCACTATTAGAGCACACTTGGAGCTCTCTTCATTTTAGAATGCTTGTCAGTCATTCGAGAATGATATGCCCTACGTCTGGGATGAATAAGCACATCATATATTAGTCAGAGGCTTTTCCTCTGGAGAGACTCAAGAGAGCTGACAACTACTTCCAAGGAAGGTGAAAAACATACCCATCCCAGCAGCTGAGTGAAGGAGGAGAGGAGAAATATTCTGTTAAAATGTTGTCTGCCGGGGTGATTGAAGGCATTTAGGCACTTGTCCTGTGGTGGCAGATTTTAGGACTCATCTGTGGGAAATGAGCACCAACAATTCAAGATACAACCCTGTTCTATAGGAAGGAAACCTTCCATGGGGAGCTTTCACATGTCTGTGCAACCCCCCAGGTTCCAGGCAACAGAGGGACTTTCGTTTTCTGTTTAATTTATTCCACTAATTTCCATCTTGAAGTCTTTCCTAGGTTTGTTATCAGCTTTGAAGCTGTCTGCATGCTTCAGAAAGTGATGGTTGTAGTATGAGGGTGGAAGTGATGGAGTGCCTCTTGTTTACTGGTGTTAATGTGTTTCTGAGCAATATTGGAGCACCCCAGCGTGGGAAATATTTGTTTCTGTTCTACCAACAGACAGAATATCAGCCTGAAGTTTTGATAATGTTTCACAACGAGAGGATTTTTTCCGAATGTCACAGCAAAATCCCCTTTATGGCTCTTTAATGAAGTGCCTCCCCCACTTGCAGCACAGTGGGTCACAAATCCTGCAAAAACTGGGGGTGAAAAAGCAAAATAGAAGACAATTTAGCATTTGCTTTTCAACCTTTAGAGTTGCTTGAACTTGAAGCTCAAAGCCAGTTGTGGAAATACCCTTCTCTAAAAATAGAAGGCCTAATTCTGAAAGAAATATCTGAAAATTGCTTTCCCCAGAGACACCAAATTTTGGGCACTGGCACAGCAAAAAAGGCATAAACATCTTTACTTTTTATACCAAGGCCAGTGGAAGTGTCTGTGCATTTGATGTGTGTGTGTTTAAATGTTTGGTGTCCCTGGCCAAGTAGTTTTGTTGGATGAGGTCCTTCAGTCCCAAGTGATAAATTTCAGGCAGTCGTCAATGTCCTCTTCTGTTTTGCAACTTCATAGATAATTCTTAAAAAAATATTGATTTGCTTTATTATTTATTTTTCTGCCATCAGAATTAGGCAGTCTCTGGAAGGAATGTCGATGTGGCTAAAATACCATCAAAAATATGATAATTCTGTGGAGGCAAATTAGAACAACAGAGAGGCTCTAAAATGTTTTGTGGACAATTAACTGTGTGCTAATGTGGCACCTTGAAAAGGAAGGCAGTGAATTCCTGACTGATCGGGGTGTCTATCCATCACTATTGTGACTGACCCCTACCTCTACCTGCTCCTGTTCAGCCCCAGCTGATGCAGATCTGCTCCCCAGCAGCTTTGTCTGGTCTCACTGCTCTTTTCCCTGGGAAACCTGTATTTCCTGTTCCATATGATGCTCTAAAACACTTTACAGAGCACCATTACCTGGTAAAAACTTACGCTTTCACAAACTCCATGCAAAAACTGCAGCAAACATTTCACTTGTGCATACCCACAGTTAGATCTTAAGTGCTCCATCCTTTCTCTCTCCAGCCTCAGTTTAATGTCCTTCCCTCAGTTATCCACAGAATTGTAAAGCTTAATATATAGTTTAATCCATTCATGGGTTTTTATCTTTTCTTATATTAACTTATCTATAGATGCTCTTGCAGGGATGGCATATGTTGGAGACAGTCATTTTTAAAGCCATATGCAGCTGGTTCTTGTGTGAATGCAGCACCCTGCAACTCATGATTCCCCTTCACTACTAATTATTTCCTATGGCTTTTAATACTGTTCAGAGTCTTAGAATAGCTCTGAATGATGATAGACATATATTATTATTACAGGTTGGATTAAGCAGTCGTAGCTCAAGTTCTAATTACATTACCCTTCAGCTACGGCAGCAGTAACACTTGGTTTGGTTCTTGAGTTTCTAGGAATAATCTCACCAGTAGTTCTTCATCAGGCTGCAAGGTCAGGGAGAGAGGAAATTCTCCTGCCCTCCTTTTTGTGCAGGAGCTCAGAGGGTGTTTTGTGGAAAGGGGCAAAGCTGGTCTTGAAGGGAGGGGATTAAAAGGAGAAGCTCCATGCATTCCATGTTAACAAGGACTGTGGGAGCACCCTGGCTCTGCTCCAAGCAGGGTGGGCACCCTGGGAAGTGAATTATGGGGATGTGCACATGGACATGGGGGTGCTGGAGTTATGGGGTTGGTCTTCTGAGCCCCAAGGAACATAACAGTGAAGATTTCTAAATCCATCCAGTATAGAAGTGTTTAAGTTAGAAAAAACCTCTCAAATGAGTGAATCCCACCATTAACCCAGAGCTGGTAAGTTCAGATACAAGAAATGCAAACACCCCATTTCCCTACACCACTCCCAACAGCAATGACCTTTTCCATAAGCCTATGATTTTTAAGTGGTTGCACAAAGTCCTGTAGAGTGGGAGCAAGGCTGTGTGTGTATCTCACTTTCATTTTTTTGACTGAGGAAAAAGCACCAGTGAGGAAAGGATGGCATTTGACCCATGGAGCAACAGAATCCAGAACCATGGAAAGGTTTGTCCTGGAGGGGACCTTAGACACCATCTGGTTCCAGCCCCCACCAGTGCCACAGGCAGGGGTGAACCCACCAGCTCAGCCTGCTCAGGTCCATCCAACCTGGCCTTGAACATTTCCAGGATGGGACAAAAGATCTCAGAGCCAGGAGTCAGTTAAAAAGTATTTCCACGTTATTATTCCAAGTCAGTGGGTGGGCAGGGTCATCATGCATAAATGCTTGTTAATAGGAATCCTGATTAGGCCCTGTAACATGTTTATTAGTATTCAGTAGTTGTTTATAAATCTTAAGGGAAATATTTTGTGATTTAAAAATGGAATAGAAATATGACAGACATTTTTCAAAAAATATTTGAAAAAAATTCCTGTGGTATTGAAACAACATGTGCTGAGCATAAGGACATGATTTTATTTTTTTTTTAATGTTTGGTTATCCAAATACCCAAGTAAATAAACAGCATAAATAACAAAGGGACTATTTCTTTGTTCTAAAAATCCTTTATCTGATAATCTTAGGCAGTATAAATAACTAAGGATAGGTTTTATTATGTCACACTGTGCAGCAATATAGTATTGCTGGTTCCTTGGGACAGCAAGTCTCTCTCTACAGTCTCCAGAACATTTTGGCTACCCCTATAAACTTATTACAATGTATTTCTCTAGTGTGGAGTTTTCTTACAGTACCTATAAAATCCAAGGACCTGATACTAGAATATCTTATTTATACAGCAAAATCCATCCCTCAGCACATGAATTTTTACATGCATATCTATATGCACTCCAGGTAGTTTACATAGTTCACGTATGTATCCCTGAAAATCAATATGCACGTTATTATCAGTTAATGCTTTGCAATTAAAAAAATCTAAAAATAGAATAGCCATCACTTTTAGGGATTTAAAAGAAAAAAAGACCAGTTTTATCAGCTTGAAAATGAATGGTTTCCTCACTATGTTAATTAATTGCAGTTGACAAAAGTAGGATCCTTCACTCCTCCTTTCATGTTGCTAATTCCATCCCTCCCTCCCTCCCTCTCTCTCGCTCTCTCCCCTCAATTAAACGTATGAGAGTGTACCCTCCCCTTTTAGAAAGAAGCTTTTAGATTAATCATATTATCTTAAGGTTCCAAATCTCAATGCCTGCGTGACCTTTCTTCCGTTAGAATCCATTATCTTAAACTATCACAATAATCCTGGCTTTAGGGAGGGAGAGCGGGAAGCAGGAATCAAACCTAATAGATGGCAAATAAGATTAATCTATGATCTAAGTGCCGATTACACTTGGCCCTGCCCTTGAACACCCAGGTGTAACCTTGAAATTCACATCCGCTAAGACGCTGCAATTGGATTGTGGGTCCCCGAAGGGCTGGAAGGGGCAGCTGGCCAAACTTTACCCCTTATTCCCCAGCGAGAGGAGAGCTGTCTCAGCCTGCAGCTCTCCGACTGTGGAATTTGGCAGCAGCACAGCCGAATGTTTGTTTTGGGATGTTTAGCATTTTTTCAGATAAAACAGTTATTTTCAGGTCCTTAATTTTTTGTTTGTCAGAAGCAAGCAGCCGGGGAATGGGTGAACTTTTACCTGGACCTCACAAGAGGAGAAAGCTCTCTTTTCAAAATCTGATAACTCTGCAGAAGAAAACAGAGATATTTTCTTTCTTTATAGGCTGACCTATGGACCCTGCCAAAAAAAATGTTCCATGTGAACTTGAGTTTGCAAGGCCCTTGTTTTTCAGTCCCAAATACTCTGCGCTCTGAGAAAGGACATCTGTGATAAGATGGAAATTGGCACTGGTAACTCATGTACTGTGGGTGAAACACACTCCAAAGAGGCAGACCCAGAGGTAATTTTTCATCAAAGAACTTTTTAAAGCCATTATTAAAACTAGCATAAATTTCCTCTGTTTCTGGCAGCCCCAAGACGCAGGACAGGATTGATTTTGATACAGCAGCTCGGTAGGGTTTTTTTTCTATTTATATGTAAGGCCAGATTCTCTGCTGGAGTAAAACAAAGAGTTTGCTGACTTGTTTGAACCTTTACAGAGGGATGTTGGCTAGAAGTGGCTGTAAAGTTCAACTGGACCCATCTACCCTCCATCCACCCATCTACCCTCCATCCACATCTACCCTCCATCTTCAGCTCCATTTGAGGGCAACAACTGAACCCCCCCAGCAAAGGGGCAATATTTCTGATTGTAGCTGTGTGTGCACAGAGAAATTATTTTATGGGATAATAATGCAGGAGAGAGGGGGTAAGCAGGAGGGTGTTAGCATATACACTGGAGGAGAAGTCCAGTGGAAGACTTCCTGCCCATGGTGGGGGTATTGGAACTGCATGATCTCTCTTTAAAATCCCTCCAAACCCAAACCATTTAAAATACCTACAGGTGTTTTAAAAGCTTTGCTCATCTCCTAGTGCCTCAGGGACAGTATATAAACAGCATGACAGAGAGTTTGTCACCAGCTCCCGTGCCTAGACACCAGCCTGCTGGGACCTGTGGATTCTATGTAGGTATGTAAATAAAACAGGAGATAATCTGACCCCACTTCTGTTTAATTTAAAGAGAAATCAATGGGGAGGGGGAAGTTACAAAACAGACTGGTCAAGTGGGCTTTGATCAAAAAGTAAATCTGCTCACACAAGTATTGATCAGCAACACAGATCCTTTCTCAATTCTCTTTGTAAGTACATGAATGCAGCATTAAAAGTGCCTGTGGTCCCAGAATTGTGATATTTTAGAAGTTTTGTAGTGTCATGAAATGCTGGACTATTAGCCTACCCAGTTCGATGGCCATTATAAACATGAATCTGTTATTATATTTCTACAAATTCTGTGAAATTCCTCATAGGCATTTTAATTTTATGGGCATATCTCTTAAGGACCCTCTAGGATCAGCTCCCAGCTTCAACCTGTGCTCTCCTAAACCTGGAGAAAATGAAGAGCTGGATATATCCCATAAACTGATACATGGGATACTCTGGGACAGGGGGTACAAGGCAGAACTTAGAGGCACATTTGAGGATGATGATGGGGATCCAGGGGGATGCTCAGGCAATGTGGTGACACCAAGAGCCAACCAGAGCACTCAAACTCTGTGTCTTCCATCCAGAGAGGGTTAACTCTCACTTGCAGCAGGCAGCCTCATGCCATTAAGTCAGGGAGAGTAATGAAATTTCATTTAATTTGTCAGGAAGAAAGTGCTAATGTTAAAAGGCATTTAATAAAAAGGGGGAGATTCTTTGAAAGGAAGCCTTTAAGTAATTACTTCAAGTGTCTTAGGCCTACTCACCAGAATATTTACATTAGTGTCTCCCAGCGCCAAAGTGTAATTAAATTAGTGCAGCATTTACATTCCATCCTGGTTTTTTTTTTATCAGAAGTGTGATTTTATTAACAATTCTCAAAAAAAGAAAAGCAAGCCTTGATCTAATCAAATCAGGTGTTAGTATTATTTTAATGTTCTCACTGAGAAAACTACTTAGTGAGCTGGCTTGGACAAGGCGGGGAGAGGGGAGAAGGAAAGCTTGAGTTTCTGCCTTGGGATTGATGTGGAAAACTGTAAAACACTTTAGAGACTGCAGAGATCTCCTGGTAGAGTCCATAGGGTGAGTCTGGCTAACCAACCACAGAGGTGCCCATGGGAGAAGAGAAGGGAATGGAGAGGCCGTGGAGATGGCATTGGAGGGAAGAAAAAGACCTGCAAATGTTTCAACATCAAACAACAACAAAGTGCTGCGAAATGCTGCAAAAAATATGCTTTCCACATTTTCTACTAAAAAGTTGTCTTTTCTGAAAAATATGCATGCAATAGTCTTCTAGAGGAGGAAGACTTTTCTACCTTGAACTAAAGGGAATACATTCTATTTTTCTTAGCTTCATTATAGAAGTTGTGTTTTAAAAGCAAATTTAAAGAAAGACATCAGAAATCCACTACAGAAAAAAACACATCTGGGGAAAAATTTTCTGGGGCAGAAATGGTTTAGGTGGCTGTACACAGTCACAGAATTGCCACTGCCAGCACCAGAGAACACAGGAACAACATACCAAGAAATAAAATACTATGGATTTTTTTAAAAATAAAACTGAACTAAACAATAAGTGTACCATTTTGCAAATGTTGAAATGTTTCATTGAAAGATACATAGTTACATTATTACAATTAAGAATTCCCTCAGGAGGTAGTTCACCATTAAGTGTCACTTTGGTCAAAATGAGAAAAAGGCATTTCCATCATAGAGAAAGGAATAACTTCTATTAAACTTCTGGAATGATAGGGGGAACACAAATTCAAAAAGAAACTAAGCCAAGCAGTTTTAGGCATGGCTCTTTCTTTATTATCTAGAGAGAGGAATCTTGGCTAGTTTTATTTCGTGTGAAACTTTCCTAGCTAGAAATGCATTTTGAGTGATGATGAGAACAAATAAACAGGAATATTTTGCAGAGTTGCATTGAAACACTGCCTATGGCTATATAAAACTGAAACCACTGCAACAGCTTTCACCTGGGACCTAGGAACTCCAGATTCACATTTCTGCTGTGTTTATTTATCAATAGAATTTCATCCAGAATCTCTATCAAAATATATAAAATCAGTGCTTTAAAAAGGCACAGTTATGTGTCCTTTGCTTGTATTCACATAGTCCTGTATCTTAAAAATGCTCTGGATGGATGGTCTGGCTCCTAATTTGCTGGTGAAATATCAATTTTAAAGTATCATTTTTAAAATATTTGTGGTATGAATGGTCACCAGTACAGAGGGCCCCAGTGTCCTTCAGCAACTCTTGATTTTCACCAGGTCCAGTTTGCCTGAGGGTGACTCAGACATGTCCTAGCAGGAGCACAGTAACGTGCACAGTGAAGATAAACTGTGTCCACCCTGTGTTTGAAGATTTCTAAGGGCAAGAAAGAACACTTTTGTGGCTGAGAAAAATCTCCTGCTTTTGCCACTGCCTCTCTAAGCATCTATAGTGGAAGTTGCCTGGGATTTGGTGCTAAATCAAAGGACTTTGCAGGATGGCAATAGCTGAACCATCACTAGGGCAAGAGCACACATGTGCTCCATCCTAGGCACAACAATTTCCTCTTCCCGTGGTACAGTGGATACAAAGACAAGCCAAACACTCAGAGATCCTAGAAAAACATCTGAGCTAGGGGAAACTGTCCAGCATGTCAATGAAATGTTGACGAGCTGACACTTTCAGAAGGAAAAGAGGAAAGAACTGTAAAAGCAATGCACTCTGCTTCTTCCTGCCAGGGTTGTGATGTTATTTACAACTTTCCAAGTTCTCTTGTGTGTATCTGCCTGACTCAAAGTGGCTTTTTTATTTTTTCCTGTGTTCTGCAGACTTCACACTCTTTGAAGGATGGCTGAGTGAAGGCTGTGTTTGAAGTTGCTGTGTGAGTCATGACAAATGTTTTAGTCTCCCAAAGAGACCCTAATATGGGCAAAGTCTGGTTGGGACAGGCTGGATGGTGCTGCCACGGCCAGAGATGGATCTGGATGTGTTGAACTGGATGTCTGACCAAGAGCCATGTTTAATAACAGCATGGTTAAGAGGAAGGAAAGGAATTGAAATGCCTGTGTGCATAACTGGGGCTTGGTCATGGAGATGTGGCAACTCTAAGGTTCTTCATGAGTCCCAATGGGTCTCTGTTTAGTTTGTGACCAACCAAACCCCCATAAAACAATGCTGTTGTTCTTATCTGAAATAACACCAATCCCACTCTCACAGCTGTTTTCCAAATAATGTAGAGATTGGCAGCCCAGGTTTTATTTTACTGTAGGTTTGGCTTTTGAGATATTGGGTTTTTGAGCATGGAGCTTTCTTTGTGGACCAGCAAACAAAAAATTCAATAAATCATGCTGGGATGGCCATCACCAACCCATGGTGTGCCTGCACTGCCCATCAGACCTGGTGCCATCAACAAGTAAACTGTCAAAGGGTGTTGAATCCTATATCTTTTTATATGAGGTCCAAACCAAGCACCCAATCAATGCTTTTGGAAGGTACAAGACCCTCATGCTGCAACCGTTCCAAACATACATTTTTAAGGGAGATGAAGTTCAGGAGGAAGAACAGCACTGTGTTCCAGATTAGGGCAAAAATAAATCAGTCCTGCAAAAAGACTCTAAGATCTGGAGAAAATGGAACTTGCTGAATGGTGAAAACTTTTGAAAAGCCGCACTTTTCCTCTAGTGCCTGAGCAGGAGCTAATCTCTTTCAGAGATCTGGTCCTGCCTCTTAAAAACACATTTTTTTATGGTAGAACAGCTGTTGTTGCTTCTGTTGTGATGATCTGGGTGAAAAGTTTGGTAACAGAGAGGGAGGCTTTAAAAAAAGCAAAAGATTAAAAAACTTCAAAAAAATTCCTCCCCAAAGTCACCCACTTAAAAGAAAAAAACCCTTTTGCTCTGGCCTTTCAGAGACATTAAACATCTAGAGCTTTTTAATGCAATTAAAACAAATGCTGACGTTATTTATAGTTAAATTACTGGCTAGAAAAACAACTAATGAACAAACCCCACGTTTGTACCATTAAAAAAAAAGAAAAAAGAAGGAAAATCCTAAAGGGAATGATTTGTAAGGATGTGGTTAAACCTATTTATACCCTGGGTTCTATTTGTTTTACAACCAGCGGTGCACGAACAACATGAAAGGTTATCTTTGACAAGGTTTTAGCTATTATTTTCTTCCAGTGAAATGGTATTTCTTGAGAAAAAAAGGTCTTCAGAACAAAATAACAATAAATCCTGATTTAGATACATAAAGCTGCCATCGATATCACATAATATCAGTGTTCTTTCTCACTCGATACAGGCGTTTTTAAGATAAATGGTAAAACTGAACTGGAAATCCATCTGGCCAGCTGCCTGATCTAATGAATAACCCCACTTTGGCTCCTGCAATGTAAGCAGAAAGAGTTCTCTCCCGGCCGCTTTCGTCTGTCATGAATCTACAAGACAGCCGACATAATATCTGGGCGACAACAGCGTGCTAACAGTGCAGTGACTTCCATTTTCTTTGCTTTCTATTGATTTTCACTTAATAACTGGCGAAATACTAAACGTCCGCCCTGAGTACCTAATAAATCCTGCCTGAGCTTTTTATTGAGGAGAATTTAATAAAAACAACCATTGCGGCTGAGGGATTTTTCTTCTGGACAGAACATGGTGAGGGGTGGGTGGTGTTCGTGAAGGTGGGGGGAGAGACATTTGAATTTTCTAATTTTTATTTTTTATTTTTAAATATCCCCCCTCCTTCTCTTCGTTGCTGTCTTGAGGAACCAGCATTGTTCCTTCCAAGAGGACCCAGTTACTTTGCCTCGTGTTTGTTTTCTCCTTGACCAGAAATGGCCACTGCATGCACATATTGCCATTAGATGGGGAAAGAAGGACATCTGCAGAAGGAAGGCACTTCCGTCATGTCCATCCTACGCACCCACACTTACTTCTTCAATCTGATTTCAATTCTGCTAATTGTTATGAAGGCTCCCTAATTGCCAAGCGCGGGGGCTGTCAGAATCCTACAGTAACACGCTTTTTATTGTCCCATTTTACAGCTATTTTATGTTTGACACTTGACACGCAGGCGTGAAGATCCCCTGTCGGATTGGTTGGCTACTGTAACAAAATGGCATTTTTAAGTTATACGAAGTGTTAAATCTGCATCCAGTTAGAAACAAAACAAAACACAACCCGGTGGTTTATAAGTTGACAATTAATCCTAATTGTTAGCTTGGGAAAAAAATCCACTGGAAAAACAAAGTAAAAGGCCAAACTCCTTCTTTCTCCAGCTGTCCAGCAAGTGTGTATGTGTGCATTTATATGTTAATACATATGTTATGTACAGTTTTCCTCAGTGAAGATGGAACAGGCAATAATGGGACACCATTCCTAAGCACAGTGTATTATTTTCCTCTGCATAACCCCACAGAACGGCTCTCTTTCTTTGCCAATAAACTCAACTGAGTTCCTATTATACAAAGCTGCTCTTTTAGAGCATTTGACAGTTTTTATTTTAATTGACACAGAGGCAGTTTCAAAGTCATTGGGTTTAATGAACAATCATCTTAGCATTTGCCTGCTCAAATCCTCTTATTCCCAGCAGTTCACAATAAAGTTTATTCTAACGGTTGAAATTAAAAAAGGAGAGAGAGGCAAGTAGAAATGTTGAGGAGCTTATATAAAAATCTGCGAATCTCAAGTTTTGTGCAGCGCTGTTATGAAAACTACTCAGCCATGCAAAGCAATAAGAGGTTTAATTACTCATTGGTAGTCCCTCTGCTGCTCCTGATGTGGCGTGTGGTGTTGCAGAGGCCTGGGAGAGATAATTGAGGCATATGGGTGGAGTACAGTGCTGCTCTGGCAGCTCATCTGCTTTTTTTTCTCTCATTTTTGTGTGCCTCATTTCTCCTGAGGCAGAAGGCTCAACAGTTCAGCACGGAGAGGGATCCAGTAGATGACCATGATTTGAAGCACATGAGGACCTCGCAAGGGAAGAGGACAATCTCCTGGTGGTCTGGAAAATCCATGCTGATTCGATCCAAGAGTCAGCGTGAGAAACCTCTGAACCACTGAAAAAAAAAAGATCTATTTTTGGGTTTGTTTAATTTATCCAGTCTAGGCATTACTGGGCTCATGTGGCCGAGGATTTAATGGCTTGTAATAGGCGTAACATCAGTGACAGCCATGGCCTCTCCCTTCTGCAGGGTATTACAAGGTAAAGGGAAGGGCAGGATTACTGAACCTGAACACAGCCTGGACCCTTAAAACCACATGGAGGGAATATCCAAACCCAGAAATTATTAAATCTATTTATTGTTTAAGGGCAGAATAATTTGTCCATTTTAGGGCAGACTAATTCATGAAACACCTCTGTTGTACAACTCTGTGTGGCAGCTCTGTGAGAATAAGCACTAAAAGTTTCTCCTCTGGTTTATTAATATATGTTAATGACATTCAGCAGCTGGAAGTAAAATCGATGTTCCAGCAGGGTGTGATCAAATTGTTCTTCATAGCTGACCAGCCAGAAATTCGTGTACTACCTGTCATTACAGCTTGGAATCCTCTTTCCTAAACTAAAATCTTTTTACAGTTTTCACCAAATGGATAAAACAAGAGATTTTATTACTATCTAAATGGAGTAATAGAGTGACAGGACATATTTGCATTCTGAATAGATTAGCTGGTCTTTTAAATATTTATTTGTGTCTATTTTCAAAGTCCCTGATCCTCTGAAATTTTCCAAACACTTTTGATTTGACAGACTGGGAAATCTGTCTGCAGCTCCAATTATACTTGAAAAGATACATATAAATGATTTGACAAGTTAAAAATTAGCAGCGAGTTCTATACCTAGCACAATTTGGTGAGCAGCAGTTCATAATTCATGATACTTCACTGTAAAGTTCATGTAAATGCTGTATGTGTGGGATCCTTTAATTGGTAAGCATAAAGGTGTATTGCCATTCACCTAATGTATTCTATTGCTCAACAAAAGGTTGTTGTAGTGAGCCCTGATTGTGACAAATGATTTACTATTAGGAACATTCTGTAATTATTGTTCGGTGGTACCACAGACCGATACATCATTAACATGATAGACGACCTTTTATATCAGCAAAAATAACTAAATTAATAAAAATGGCTTCATTCCAAACCCTGTCAGAAAGCCAATACTCGAAACAATCAAGTATCAGTGATACCTGAAAAGACCAGAGTTATATTTTTGTTAAGCAAATCTTATTGTTTGTGTAATAACATTGACGTGCCGTAGAATAGAGGGTTGGATTTTCAGCTGCTGTGAATCAATGATCTAATTAATTCTATTTATGTGGAGACACACCACTCCACATCTGTCAAGGGTATGATATGTAGGATTTTATTGTACTGCTAAAAGCACGACTGCAAATGAAGTAACAGAAAACTTTTCTTTTTCCTCCTCAAGAATTCTGGGAAGAAATGCAAGTGAGCTCTGATGTGCTGATTCTTCAGATGCTGCTCCCAGTTCCATCCACACAAAGCCAGTGTGACTCCCCTGAATGAAATGCTTCATCCAAATTTATATCTCTGTCATTTGAGTTTGGAAAGGGCAAAATCCCATTTTTTTACCTTTGAAGTTAAGGATTTGGAAAACTACCTGAAGAATAATTTGTTTTCTACCCAAGATCATGAATTTCTTTGTTATCTACCATCCATATTCAGTTTTTATTTTTTTTGCTAAATCTTTTGTAAAAGATATTTGGGGAAAAAAGGTTCTCATGGAAAATATTGAGGCACAAGTTCAGGAGATATTGTTGCTTTGCAGAGTACAGATAACTTGGGGGTGATGTCGTTTGCTATCTCCGATTAAATTCCTATCAATTACAGATAATTTTAATGATGAAGTTAAGCATCTTTTGAGAAATAGATTTCCCATTCCCTCTCATTTCAGGATGGGGAAGCCTCTATTTTAGAAAGGAAGAAAAACCATGGTGGGACTTATGCTGGAGAAATCCCTTCAGAAAGCCATTACCAAGGCTGAATTTACCACGCTAGAATATTCCTCTATGGTATTTTTTGGTTTATTTGGACCTCTAATTTCATCTCCCCTTCCTCCTTTTGTCATTCCGCCAAACTTTGCATTCCCAATCCACAAAAAAAAAAAAAAAAAAAAAAAAATTAAGAGATATAATGAATTAAATTGGTCACTTATCAAAGACTCACTGTCACATCTCTCTGCCTTTTGTCCCTGATTTTGTTCAAGTTCTTTTATCAGGGATAAAGATGTGGCTTTCTCAGTTGTCCATGCAGATACCACAATGAATAAACAGGGCAAGGAAATGCAGTAGCTGGACCACAAAACATTGCATGGTACCTGACTTGGTTTGCTTCACCATAACAAAGTCTCCGGGCATTATTCCAGTGACACAATCTGCAAGAAGAACAAAAAACCAATTAATGTACAGGACATTGTCTTCTAACAGGCAAGGAACAAGATTTTGGGCCTTCGCTCCTTCAGCAGCTGTGTTACAACTCACTGTAACCTTCAGCAAATCCCTTTATTGCATCTCTGTAAAATATTGGTAATGAATTTACGTTTTGTAAAGTGCTGGGAGATCTGCAGATGAAAAGCACTATATAAGCTAAGTGTTATTAATGTGATTCACTCAGTGAAATGAAATCTCTGTTGAGCAAAATACTGTTCTGTAAAATTTGTATTTAAAGTTACATATTTTACAGCACCAAGAGAATGAAGGTTGTGTCACTTTTTCCAACATATAAACTATATTTAGCAATTTATTCCTTGGCTTCTCTCTAAGTAAAAGAAAACAGCTTGATGTTTAAAAATAACATTTTGTAGGCTTGACGTTCATAATTTGGACTGGAATACTTTTTAAACAATTATTTAAAGAGAATGAAAAATCTATTTCTGCTCATATAGAACAAATTTTAATTCTTGCATGGGCCATATATATGTGAAGGTAAGCCATTTATCTTGAATATTTATTTCAATTTCATGTGAACATTTTTATAGAAAAATGTTTCTAATGTCAACCATTTTTGTATTTTTTTTTAAAGCATAACTTGCCTGTTACTCTTGCAGCCTGATAAACAGTGGGGCAGTATTTGGCTGCTGGACAGTTCAGTTTTGTAGCAAAACCTCTTTTACTGCTGAGATGGGCTAAGGTGCAAAAGGTTATACAAATCACATAAATGTAAGAAAGTATATTTGACTCTTAAAACCCTTTTGATTTTATTAACTGATATTACCTAAAACATCTTCAAGGAAATTGTTTCGAACATCTGAGTTTTAACCCAATATTATTTTTTTTTAAGAAAGAGAGCAGTAATTCCTGATCTTTTCCCGTAATTCATTTTTAAACATCTTTTTGTATAAAAAGGTTTTGGTTCACAATGACTTCTGCCAGGAATACAACCCAGATTTTTTATCTTGAATCAATTAATCAATTATCACTATTACTGGAGTCTAGGGAAGGAAGGAAAACCTTTTACAGAGCTTTACCAGAGGATGTAACTACTCAAGAAGAGATGAATCTGGATTCCATCTTAAGTGAAATGTTGTTATGACTTTGATAAAAGCCTCCGAAATTTCTGTGTAAGGGCAGTGCAAAACACTATTCCCATTTGTTTCTTTGACTCCAACTTGTCATCACCACACGAAGACACACCAGGGCTAGACTCAAAAGTATCCTTTCATGAGCAGGTCAGACTAAATGGACACTTTTTCTAGTTCTGGCATCTGAATTGCAACTCTAAGCTCCCATCACCTGAGCTTTTATTTGTGAAAATTTCCCTCATTAGATATGAGTTATTATCTACAGAAACCTGTTTGACCCATTATCATATTCAACCCTCCTTTGAGTAGCTTGAGGGAGCATTGGAGCACTTACTCAGCTATTTTCTTCATTTATTACACAACATCCAGGTCCTGATGCAAATGATGCCCTAACTTATTGTGGATGTCTAGCCACCAGAAATTATCTTCTCAAAAAGTCTGCAGGCTGTAGTTAACCTGGAGAATCACAGCTTTGAACTGGGAATAGAACCTGCAGAGAAATGTAAATGGAAACCCAACTGATTGAAGAGGAGATGCAGTATTTTGTAAAGAAAAGTACACAACAGCTCCAGGAGCCATGGTCCTGTTTATAGTAAAGAGATGAAGGCGATACCTTGAACTTTTCTACAGCAAGGTCTGTAGCTGTTTTAAATTCTAATGCAATATAATATACTAAAATATAATATAAGGCAATTAGGCAGGTATCTGATTATTTCTAATCTCCAGCAAGCACAAGAAAGGGCAAGCCTTGTTACTTGTGCATTCCTTTGGAATGCTACATGGAGATACTAAATAAATCTAATGAATGAGTTTCATTGTTTGAATAGGTCCTTGTTTTCCAGACTTTAGACTCAAAGAGATATTTGTCCAGTTCTTCTAGATCAAGGCTAGACTTCTTCCTAGCAGTCATCAGTGGCTCTTTGAAATTGTTTTCAAAGCCAAATGTTGGCTGGAACTATTTTAGGCCCTGCCTTTGCTACCTTGGGCCTATCTGAAAGGAAGAAGTTTGCCCTTGAAAGAGAGTTAAACTGCTATGATTCACCGACTTGGAAGAATTGCAGGATGCTGATGCCTGAAGTGGTGCCTCCCACTGGACCAGTGCAAGTTTCCTTCCTTCTTGTCTGACCAAACCATTAAGAAGTTAGTTAATTCCCTGATGGTTACTTCCAAGGAATATCCAAAAAGGAAATACCCAGCCCTGGAAAGGTAATTTACCTAGACAGGATTTGAAATGCAAGGTTCTCAGCTGAGGGAGAAAGTCCTATATCCCATCTGGCTGTGGGAATACAGCTTCACAAAATTTTCATCCCTTGAGCTAACAACTGCAGACGTTCCACTGGGAGGTGTCCTATAAAATCCAAAGCACTTGGAGATCCATATATTATCACATCCAGCCTATTGGAGCCAGAAATGTGGCCCACTGTTGTTCTCAGAGAAGCAGTGGCAGAGCAACATCCTCAATTTGAGAACAGTTTGAATCCTCATCTGTGCTCTACGTCTCCCAAACCGAAGCTATTTTTGACTTGGTGGAGGCACAAGTGGGAGGAAATGCCAGCTCCCTGTCCTTAGGGACTCGCTGTAATTTGTTTCCTTTGTTCTTTAGGAGCAGATCCCCAGCTGGTGTGGAATGGTGTTTCAGATCAGCTACGCTGGTGAGAAACCAGCCCCAGTGCCTGATGCACTGGTGGAGTTACAAAAACCACTCTCCAGGCCAAAATATTTTGTGCTCTACCCAAACACAGCAATTCTGTTTGAAATCCAAGGGGCTGGTAGGCTCAGGGAAAGCTCACATTATATCCATTTCTCTGGGGTCAGAAATACCCTTCGAAGGACCTCTTGCTGGTTAAAATGTTCATCAGAGATTTTAATAATATTTCTTCTATGTTTTCAAAGTCCAGTTTGCTCCTGAGGAGAATGCACTGGAAAGCAAGTTGTAAGGGGCTGGAGGAACTGCATGGAAATAAGTTTAAATGACTTGGAATCTCTGGATCAGTTTCTTAGGAGCAGGAACAGCCCCACTCCTGTGGTTTTTGGCCTTCTTGACATTTTTGAGAAAAAAAAAATCTTGTCTGTAGGAAGAAAGAGCACTGGGAGTAACAGACTGGCCTGAGAGTGCAAACACCTTATGCAAATGAAAAAGATTTTAGTGGATAACAACACACTTTTGATCCTTAATCAAATGTGGTTTGGCCTGTGGGAAGGCTGTGTTTTAAAATAATTTCCTCTTCCCAGCACCTCTCTCCTTCCTCACCTTCTCTGCACTCAGCAGTCCATCAAAAAATGCTGAAAGTATCTTCACTGAAAAAATACTACCAACACAAACAAACAAAAAGAACCAAAATCCACCCCACAGTGTCTCCATAGTATTGGTGTATCAAAAACCCTGACAACTGTGTGAACATATTTTGAACACCTGTTCAGTCCTTTGCCAGATGCCTCTTTATTTCAAGGTCTGTGAATACCTACCTGCTTGCTTAATACATTTGGTTTAAAATGTGCAAAATGATGCAGCAGGAAGAATTAAAGTTCTTTGTCTCAATCATGGTTTTGAGCCCCGCAAGTGAAACTTTGTGATCTGATGTACAAATTTCTTAATTTTTTTCTTGCTTGTGTGCCTCTCTCCAAGTTTCTGCCTCAGTTTACCATTTATAAAGAGTGATTTTTGTTTTGAGTTAAGCTTTATAGTGATCTATTGATGCACAGTTGTGCTGTATCCTACACTACAATTTCCAAATAAAGGATTTTCCTTCTCTATGATGGTCACACTGGCCAGTATGTGCATGAAGATGTAACTGCATATCTGGGAAAAAAGGACAATTTATTCCTTGGTCTGTCCACTGAAATTTCATCCTTTACACCATTCTCCTGACTCAAATCTATTTTGCACATAAATGTTTAAAGGACTGTTCCCTCCTTGACTGATATGGATATATAAACGCATCAACATTTTGTTAAGCCTGAAACACCCTTTTCTCAGAACTTTAATTTTTGATGTTAAAGATTTATCTATCTCTCAGAGCGCAACAGGCCTCAGCCTTCCACAGCTCCAAGACATAGATGTCTGATTACTTAAGCTCCATTTGAAATTAAATTCCAGCCTCAGGGGCATTTTGATAATAAATTCATTTAGGGAAGAAGTTTCTTTCACAGACAAAAACATCCTCTTCAGCCATGCTCTGTGCCAATATATCCACTGAGAAAATTTTAGGGTACTTTCCCCACATTTCTCTTTCCTGTACTCTTGTCTATGGTTTGACTACCTGATTCACCACTTTTTTGGCAGGAATTACTGTCCTGCACTTGACTCAGCTTTATTGCACTGCCAAGATTTCCTCAAGCTAAGCCTGTCTACATCACCACTCAAATCCGCCTTTAAAGGTGCCACCAGCCTGCCAACCCATCCGAGCTTCCTTTCCCCCCTTAATCCTGCCTTGGATTCCCAGCAGAGCCACCTTGAGGGATGTTTGTCTGTTTTCCTCAAGCTCACTCATATTTTGGGGGATTAGAGAGAGGGATTAAAGATCAGGCTGGGAGTGGGGCTCGCAGAGCTGGTGTTGAATCCACACAGCACCATCCAAAAGGGCTCTGGGCATGCTGAAAACCCCAGGCTGGTACCTGGTATGTGTGGAAGGAGAGGGAGTTTCCCAAACCAGAGTGGGTTTGCCCCCTAGCAGGGGGAAAGGTGAATAGAATTGTAATACTGAGGCTGAGAGAAGTGAACAGATTTCTGCTGGCTTTGGTTTTTCCCCAGGAATCATTTCTGATAATGCATCTTTGTCTCTAAGAAATTTAGACCATATTTTCCTGTTGCTGAATTTCAGCCTTCATTTGGTACCAGAGTACAGTGGCTTATAACAGTGACCAAAATGAATGTTGAATTCCCAAGGACTTTACTGAGGTTGCTGTGTCCAACACTTAGAAAAGCACTTTGAAGAGGGGCTAAGGATTATTATTCCCAGTTTATGGACACAGTGTCATAATTATCACAGACACAAGACTAAGGATTGTCTTGTACATATTTCTTGTCCATAGTAAACCAAGGAGGGAGGTGGAAATCTCAAGATAAAGAATATTCCAGCAAATTTGCAGACTGCTTCTAGCAAAAAAGATAAGTCCTTCATCTTCTGTGGTTTGCCTCACCCTGATTTCTATCTTTTTTTCTCACACTAACCCTGAGTGGGTAGAATGAAGAGAGAACATTGATGAAGGGCTTGCAGGAGTTTTGCTTGTAGACAAATTCTGCTATTGACCACTTCCCTGGAAATCTTGTTTACAGGGACTGGATTTTAGGACCACATTTGTATTCAATGATAATGATTTTCTTTTAGTCCGTCTAGAATAACTGCAAAGATAGTGTCCAACAGCAACTCTGTTGAAGAGTGAGTGAAAAATAAATGGATAGTGGAGCAGTGGGAAGGCAAAATGCTCAAGAAAAATCTACACTGTAAGACACACAACAAGGACTCTTGATTATCCAGGTTAAAATAACTCCTTGGCTATGCCTTGTTTCCAGTGTTATTATCACTGCCAAGTGAGACACACCTTGTTTTGGATTTTTTTTTAAAAAAGAAGTAATGCTTTTTAAAAAAATACCCTGCATCTTTAGATAGAATTGAATGTTCTGTGACTTTAAATGAAAGCTCCAGTGTTGTTGGGCAAATAAATTTAAACCACTTAACATGGCAGAGAAGGTCAGGCAAGCTTATTATAGTGATCATAGCGTTACAGCTATTGCGATTGACCGCTGCTCTTTGGAATCACCAATAATCAGAGGCCGCAAGCTGTGTTTGCAGAGAAAGGTCATCATTCATTTTTTTCGAAGCATTAATATCTTTTGTTTGTTTGGCTCAACATGAAACAGGAATCGATAGAGGTAATTCACAGAGCAATTAGCCCCTCATCTGTCAAACGGTGTCTGGGTGTATTTAACAAAAAGACCTTTGGAAAGGTTTAAAAAGGAGGAAAGTGCCTGTACAATCAACAATTTATATTTTCTACATGACACGTTGTGTATGTATCTGTGAAGAGAGGGGACCTTGGGACTAAAAAAATATACATAAAACATGTTGTAAATCTGTACTCAGACTTTAAAAACCCGCAGTGAGACAAACTGTTAACTGACTTGGAGAAGTTTTCCATGCTGTTCTTAGCGAAGATAAAAATTTTCTACCCAAGGCTCGGGGAAAAAGTTGGACAGCTGTTCAAAAACTTGTCAGATTAATTACATGAAGGGGAGTGGAGCAGCATATAAAACATAAGAGGGCAGAGACAGAGGCAAAAGGTCTCTTGCTGCCCTGCTCCTACAGTTCAGGGCCTGAGAGTCCCTTCCACCCAAGAGGTTTTTCTTTATGGGGACACTTAAGGGAGTTAAAGAAAATGGAGAAAAACTGCAGAAATCAGAACATAAGTTATTGCTCTGTTACACTTACGAAATCTGGTGAACTTTCACATTTGAGAGACTGAACTGGGAGAGTAAAGCTACAGTAGATCAAGGGCACTTTATTTCTGAATAAGAGTGTCTACCAGGGGATTTCACATACATTAAGAGTTGGCTGCATGGTGCCTGTATTTGGAGGTAGAAGACTGGCAAGGAGCATATGGACTGTTAAAAAGGGTGTATTTTAGACATATCATAAAAGGTTTGGAGGTCGTCCCAGAAGTTCAGATGCTTATTGCAGATAAAATTTGGTTATCTCAGCTGCTTAAGAATAAGGCTCTGAATTTTATTAGATGAGTAATTGTAGGTTAAGCTTTCCTCATTTTTTTTTTCTCAATGCTGAAATTCTATATCACATTAGAAGGTTATGGTTGGCAAAAATTAAGGTCTCTTTCAAAGTCCAGGATTATGAGTTCCAGTTAAAATAAATTTGAAAGTTCTGACAGAAAACTTTCTGCAAATTTCAAATTTTCATTGATTTTTGTACCTTTATACCTCCGTAGTATTTAATTATTTGTTTATTTATTAACCTTCAGGACTCAGAAGGTGTTATGGATCTCGCCCACTGATAATATAGGGAATCTTGTTTAATTGGAGCCAATGGAATTTTGGATCTTGGGCTCTATAGACCTTGCAGATGCTCATTCAGAGGATGCTCTCAGAACTTTCTTCAGACCCTCAGGCCAATGCCATGGTCAAAAACACCTGATGAAAACACCCTGTCAATACTTTAAAGATGCATCTGGATTCTCTCTGTCTTCCTAGATCTAAGACTGACTCTTTCTCCATCAAGCTTCAATAATTTTGTTTGGGACCTTTCTTTTAAAAAGAAATACCAAAACTATTTTAATCTTTTTATTTCATGGGTGGTCATTTGAATTTGCAGTAAACTGGGAAAGTTTTCTTTGTGACCTCAGAAAGCTCACCAGTGATTAGTAAGACTTTTATCATATACTCTGAAATTAACATTAACAACTCAAATGTTTATGTTCTAGAAGAAATGTGCTTCTTCAATCTGAAGAAAATTTAGTGCTTTTTATTACAAGATCTTAGTTACCTAATCTTCAAAATTCAACAAATATAGTAAATGACATAAAACTATGACTGAATATAATTTTTCTATCCTGAACCATTTCCTAATAGGTTTATCTGCATGTCATCTCTAGTACTTCAGCATTAATTCACAAGTATTTGGATGGTTTCTCTCATTTTTTTTTTTCTTTTTCTTTTAGATTTTGCTATAAAATCCCACTGTCAATTCTGGGCTTCTGCTGAGAAAATATATAGGAAAGACTTTTCCTTACTATATACACACTTTTAAAGCTAAAGTATCCAAAACTCTATAAATTAAACAATGACAGTTTTTTACTCTTATTTCAATAATTGTTAACATTTTTAATTTAGGGTGCTGTGCAGATAATTTGAGCAACTTCATAAAAACACCTTTCAGATTTTAGTCTGAGGGCACTCCGTGGTCTCTGAGGTTCTGGCAGGTTGTCTTCAGAGTCCTATTATCCTTGTGGTCAAAGTTCTATTATCTTTTCAATGTTTTTTCAATTAAACATTTGATTAATTGTGCTTGGTGGTTCATGACAAATTTGGAGTGCTGACAATGCTCTGTTTGCCCCCAAAGTGTGAGAACCAGTGCTCTAGAAGAGGATTATTTTCCTCTCTCTTTTGATAATGGTGAGTTAAACCCTTGCAGGCTCTTCTGTGAATTTTCTCTGATTTTATGAATCTATTCTTAGATTTTAGCTAGATGGATATGCTGCTGGGGATTTTGCTACTCTGTTATTGTCACTGAGGTAGGATAGTCCATCAGCAAAACACCTCTTAAATATCAGTCCTGGCTACCATCCAGAGAAAACCAAGACATGCTATTGAACAACACTTAGGACCAAATCTTTCTTTCTCCTCTGCCACCACTAAGCAAATTCGTTAAAGGTCTTGGCCTGTATTTAAAATAACATGGGCTTAAAGAACTTGCTAGTGTTTCATCTTAGAAGACATTAAGTGTTAGAGGAAAGGCCAAAAAAAATGTTGGCAGACTCCTCATCCAAGGAGTTCAAAGATGGTGTTGATACCTAAATGTCCAATCCATCCTTACACATCTGCCTGCCAGGCAACTTGTCTGAGGAGCTGGGCAGGGTTTTCAAAGCAGAAAATGGCAGTGAGATGCCTGACTACCATTTGTGCCTTTGAAAAATCTACCTTCTTGTCCAGAGTGACATTTACCCGAAAATTTACTGTCAGTGGTAAGAATAAATGGTTCTGACAGTTGCTCAACAACTGCTAGCAATTAGAACCATCTAGATCTGTGCTGACTCTACATGCCACAGCGTTTAAAATCCTGGCAGTCAGTTTGTTAGCACTCCCACTGGTGAGCACAATCTCTGTCTGTATCTGTGAAACATTTCCAGGTAAGTCAGTTATGTGTAATTACCATTCAAAACAAAGTTTTTTTTAAAAAAGAAGAGGTGGAGACCTTTGTGTCTTGCACAATAAAGGGGAAACGTTGCATAGAAAGTCAGCAAAAGCTAGAGAACCCCAAGAGAAAAGGACTAGGCTTATTTGGAGTATTTACAGTAGTATTTTTACACATTGCAGCAAGTCAGAACTGGAAATAAATGAGTTTAAGGCATGCTGTCATTCAGAAAAGGAACAAAGCACTAATTGCTGTTTGGCATCACGTTTTTGTTTATATTTATGACTGCCTTTCTTAAAAGCCTGACTTCCTATTCATGTGCAGGTTTCCTTAAACAGTTTTAAACTAAACAATTAAACTTTCATTCATGGATATAATCTAATAGGAAGGAATTCTTCTGTCACTTTTGGTTTTTTTTCTCTTGAAGAAGAAAATATTTCAAATTAGCTTTACAAATCTTTCAGGGAAATAAAATCCCATAAGACAGCAGCTCTGAAGATTAACCCACATTATGTCCCTACATGGGAGAAGGCAGCAGTTCCTTTTTGTGGTGATTTTGGCAATTGCATTTTCTTAAGTGAGAGCAGCATTTCTTGGAAATGGAAAGGATATTTATCTCTGTTTTGCAAAGGGCCAGGGTACACCTGTTCTTTATCTCAAGGACCCATCCAAGGGTAACTTGAAGACTCGCCTGGTTTTCCTGACTATTGGCAAATATTCAAGCTTAGCCTCAGGAAGAATCAGGGATGTTCTTTAGAGGGGGTATGTGCCCTTTCATACTGAACAAGCACAGCAGCTGGAAATCAGTTTTCGGCCATGTGCTGGGCCACAGAGCATCCTGCCCTTACAACTGCATTCCTTAATGACTCATAAAATATCCAGGATTTAAAAAATGTGAATGTTTTGTCTTTGCGGATGGTAAATTTTGAAGGAAAGAACTGATGGAATATAGACATAGTAAAAGAGTTTAGCCTGGGTGACACTGAAAACTCATAGTGGAAGTGGAAAGTAAACCAAATTTCAAGGCAGAAATTTGCCACACTCCTCTTAGAAGTCCTGTAAATAAAGATTCTGTTGAAGCTGAAATATTTCCACAAATAATTTTTAGCTTAGAAATAGCATATTTTATTGAAACATTCCCAGTTAACCTTGTTGTAGACATCAGGCCAAGTCCTGAAATCCATTTTTCAGGTAGAAAGAGTGACAAAATATGGAATAGGCTCTACAGTGAACTCAGTAGGCCTCAGATGGAGAGATGCACCGGGAACCAAGCTCAGGTCTGGATCAGGAGAAAGTCATGCTTCCTTCATGGTGCCATGTCACATATGGAAATGCTTATGCAGATTGCTCTCAGAGCCTTCACAGTGCTTTACAGAGAATAAGCCTCTTATTTATCCAGTTCCAACCTGGAGCTGGGCACTGATGAATTTTTAAGGGCCCTAATCTAATGAGCTTTGGGCCACAGTCAAATCAGTGCAATAGAGAAGACATTTTCAGAAAAAAGGCCTGTAAACTTGTTTGGGTTGGATTTTTAAAAGTACCTAAGTGAATCATACTTTTTCAGAGATTTGTGAGTGCCTTCAAAAATCCCATTCTTGGAAATTTGCATTTCAGAAAACGTTAGGCTTACATGAAGAAAAAGTTTTTATTGTAATAATAATTGCAAAATGAGGGCCTGTCCATTCTTCTTTTGCTCTGAATGCCAGCCCATTCCCTCAAGCCAGGATAGGGTACAGAGTTTCTGGGTTTCTGTTTTGCCATGTCTGGTTGAAAGCAATGAGAATGTGTTTTGTTTTGGGTTTTCTTTTTGCTTTTTTTTTTTTTTTTTGAATAAAGACCTGCTAGAAGAAAGCTGTTCATTCACCTACAGTTAAGAGAGCTGTGCTTGAGAATCTGTCACTCTGCTGTCACTCTTCTCATCTATATTATTAACTCCATGTATCTCATGGATGGGCTCTGGTTATGTCATTTCGGCTAATTCATCTTCTCAGGTAACCTCACAGGATTCTAGGACTCAAATTTTTACTAAAGAATGGCCTGAATGTCACATTTGTGAGCAGAACTGGGTTCTCAGTTCTCCCAAAACTGTCATTAAATGCTTTTTTGGCTCCATCTCAATCTCTGTCAGACTCTTGGTTGTACATGGACTTGTTTATGACTGCTGGAATCTACACAGAAATGTCTTTTGACACTCCTCCATGTACACACGCTCTCAAAACTTTCCCAAACCTGCTCCTTCTCCTGTAGATATATCATATTTACTTTGATATTTGATCCATGTGTTCCCAGTAGGAATCTTATGGCAAATTGTTCTTTCTCAGCATTGACAAATGCCTCAAAGTGAAAACATTCTTTGGGCGGGGAATGAAAGCCACTCATAAGTTCAACGAAAGCAAAATTAGGGACCTGTTAATAAAATTAGATTTTCTCGACACTTTTAGTCAATGCAAAAATAATTGTGGGAATGTAAAAGGGTTTTTATGGTCAATTATTCTTGTCTTAGTAAGTATCTATAATCATAACCGCCTCTGAATAGGTAATAATCCTCAGCAGGGAGAAGGGAAACTTCCCTGCAGGACCATAAGGAAGGTATAACGTTATCACATGCATGCATAAAATATATTAATATTGAGATGGTGCCAGTGCTAAGGTCAGGTGGTTAGACATCTTTTCTTCCCCAGAAAATATACTATTCCACTTTATTTGACTGCTGACATCCAATTGATCTGCATTTTTTCTCTTTGGCAAGTGTGTGTGCACCTAAATTTTTCAGATAATAGGTATTACAGTATTAGTTAAAAGCTTCCTTGAAGTCCCAAGCAATATCAAAGATGTATAAACTGTAGAATAGGAAAGATGAAGATGACACTGGAAAGCTTCAAATGAGATGCCATTTTGCATTTAGAAAGACACCTGAAAAAGTTAAGACAAAAAAGGGAGAAGGGTATCTCCTAATTCTTTCAGCAAATGCCCTCAAAAGCTTACAACTGACCTCTTAGCAGAAATGAGTTTGCTTGGGACTCAAACACTGTTTGTTATCTGGGAAAGAGATGAGGATGAAAAAGCAACAGAAAATTCTGGTGAATTGTGCATATTTGAAGGTAAAAACCTTCCCAAGCAGTGCATGAGAACATACTGTACATGTCAGCTGGAATTGAGACATTTGTGTTCTTCACAGGGTCCTTCACCGAGTGGGGACTATGAGGAACGTTTCTAGGGAAAATCCTGCTGGAATCTCAATGGAGTGACATCACTATCCCACACATCATGCCTGGGAAATCCAGATTACTCCTGGTAATGAAAGGGGAAAGGGAAGCGTGTTCTGTAAATAGGGAGCTTGAACCCAGATTCTCTGGCTGCCACCCAGATGTCTCTCAGTACAAATGGGCTCATCTGATCTTTCCAGTCAATTTTATTCTGGAAAGTAGCCAGTGGGCCTAGTTCATGACCCAGTGATGTCATTATAATTCATTTTCGCTCACCACCAAGCTTTCTGAACTTTCCATTTTACAATGGGTCTTTTTAATAAAGAAGACAGTCATGAATAGAATTCATAAGCACTCCTAATGATTTATAATCTCTTTTTTTGTCTTTAAAATGGACAATCTTGCCTTCTCTGTCAAAACTGCTTAGGAAGGTTTATTTCCTCTGCCATAAAACACAGTATAGATTTTATAGATAAAAGGAATACTATTGCCACCTGCTTAAAAAGGGGAATTCTTGTGAATATAAAAATATTCTATTCTGTCTCAGCAGCATAAAGTAACTGCAATGAAGAGGTAGTTAGTGTATTTATGGGTCTGTGCTTGTGGCAAAGGTGTGGAGGCTTTTCTTGGGATGGCTGGAGCCCTTCCCCATGCTGTTGGTGAGGCAGTGCTGCTCTCCTGGCACAGTCTGTGCGCTCTGGAGAAGACCTGAACAGCTGTGGAGTGTACAGTCTGCAGCCCCTACCTGAATAAACAAGACACTGCTGAACTTGGCTCCAGCGCCCTCCCAAAGCCTTGCCTCATTGAACTTGTTTAACCCCTCCCAGCTAAAATAAACTTTCCTGAGATTACTTCACTTATCCTCAGCATGGATCTTTTCACCCCTGGGTTGTAGGAGCTGAGTGGATGATCAATGCATTTGCAGCCTGCACTGTAATTTAACTTGCTGTGTCTGACAGGAGATGTGGAATTGCTAAAGAGAGGCTTTACTTGTAATCTTCTTATCATCTTATCCTGGAGTGTTTGTGAAGGGGGAGGCCCTTCCAGCAGAGACTCGGAGTTGAGGGTTAATGCTGAGAAAGAGAAATTGCCCTATGGTGCATCTGAGTCAGTGACCTGATAAAACATGCTCAGGACAGCTCATGAACTCTAGCCCCGAACTGCACACTGGCTCTGGCTTTCCTGCTCTCACATCACCTCCCTTCCTCTCCTAAGCTCATTAGGAAAAGTCACTGGCTGTAAATATGATGGTGGGAAAAAAAGCAAATCTTTCCTCCTCTTGTCTCTTTCTTGTTCTCTTTCATTGCTGGTGCTATTTCAGATCTCGGCTGAACAATAATTAGCACAAGTCTGATGTGATTAATGGAAATGAGATGAATGGCTCAGTGGTGCCAAGAGCTGGAAGAAGGCAAGGATCAGTGGCACAAGGGGAAAATGTGCAGGAAGTCAGGAACTAGGAAATCCTGGAAAGAGGTCTTGGGTTAGGAAATGGAAGGAATGGAGACAAGGGCTAAGAACAGGAAGAGTGAAAAGAGGAGCAAGAGCTGGGAGAAGCCTGGAGATGGTGAAAGAAAATAAATATCCATGGGCAACTGAAAAATGTGAAAAAATCAGGCATGTGAGCAAAAGTTAAGAGTATTTGGCTTCCAACTGGTGCTGTGCAATGGATTTGTTGCATGCGATTAGCTCAATGGCTTCTTTGAGTAGTAAGGAAAATGAAGGGAATGATCCTTCCCATTACCATCTGTGAAAATCTTTCTTCTTCCTTTACTAGGAACTGGATGAAGCTCTAGGAGAAGGAATGTTAGAGGGGCCAAACGGAGAAACTGCAGAGATGGCTAGTTAAAGTGGCAAAGCAAGGAGGAGTGGGATTTTCAGATTATTCAAGAAGCTAATGGGGAGCAGTGACAAGCCATGAAAACTAGTTTTTTTAACATAACATCCTGCAGACATAAGTGAAATGTCTTAAAGCTTTCACATGGAGTTGTACTGTAAAGTTGATAATCCTACAGAAGCACATGGAATTAATTAAAAGTCCTTTAAAGGGCTATTAAGGGGAATTCCAACTTCTTTACTGTCTGAGTGCTGTTTCACACAGTTGTTATTGATTAGACTTGAGTTGTAAAGTGGTTTGTAAGAATTAGAGAAGGGCAAATGGTTTAGAAATATACACTGTGGGTGTTCAAACTGGAGCAGGCCAAACTCAAATAGTTATGGCTACTGTATTATTAGATACTCCTCTCATTTGAGAAGGAATGAGGGGAAAATCTTCCCTAGGGCGAGGAGTTTTCCAATAAGTCTTTTCCCACATCTGAGAAATTTTTGTTAGGAGAGGGTAGTCAGGTCTCAAGCCTGGAGAGCTTTGCTGGCTCTGAGCTACATTCAATGTATGTGGCCCATCAAACCATAGGTGCCTGTGATAGGAAATGTACTCCTAGGTGAGCCTACTTCTGATCCCAGTATTAAGCTGGTTTTATTAGACCCAGATTTGATGTAGCCTTCACTCACAGCCCTTACTTGGGTGAGATCTTCAAGAAGGGGTTGCTACATCCAAGTGGAGATGAGAGAATCAAATCCCAAGACAAATATGTAGCTGCTTCTACTTGTATGTTCATACAAAATAAAATACAATAATATAAAATAAAATTAAATAAAATATTTATAAGCAGAGGACTTTTGAAGTGTCTACACTGCCCTCAACTTGCCTTGTACAGATTCAACCATTCCCTTCCCTGGGCTTCTGCCTCAAGTTGAGATGCTGAAATAGCTTCTCCAAGTCTAAAGAAAGCAGTTGTGACTAACAAGTGTCATCACTTTCCTAACATAAATAAATTAACTGATTGTACTAGATACTTTCTTCCCTCTTTTCTACACCAGCAGCATGTGATTGTAAAAGGGGTGTTTTGGGTCAAGTCCAACTCACAGCCACTACAGACAACATTCATGAATAATAAAAAATTCATGGAGTTATCAGGTTTGGGGGTTTTTGTAGCTGATTTAGTAGTTTTCTCCTCTACTCCCTTACTGGAAATCTGTTCCAAGAAATTTCCTATAATTTCCAGCCTAAGGGTAGACAAGGTTACTCTACAGGCTTTTGTTACTGATTCAGTGCTGTCTCTGGTTATAGAACTCTCTGTGCTCACATCAGTTTCTTCTTGGTGCTTTTACAGAGTGATTATAGCCCTTCTCAGGCAGGATTTTGCTGGATTAAACAACCCATATTCCCTTTGTCCTCCTGGAAGGTGGTCTCTCCAACAGGATTTGAGGTAAATAAAAAGAGATGTCCCTACACAGCATCTTAGGTCCCTTGCAGTGGGTGTAAATGTGCTGTCTTGAGGAAGCAGCCAGTCTGCTTTCCAGCCTCCAAAAATACAGAACAGATGCACAGGTTGTTTTATGGGGAGAGATTTTGTAATCAGGCTTGGGTGGAGCCCAGCTTTGAACTTCATCTTCAACTCCGGTACAAGCGAGTTATACACAAATATAAAATCCGAGGCAGAGGAATGGAGAAGCTGACCTGCTTATGACTTTAGGGAAGAAGTAAATTTGGAGTAGTGGGAAATACTGTGATCTGTCAGTCTGATTGCAGCCCACACTTCTCTGTGCATTTCAGTCATCGCTATCGGCTCCAATCCATCTGTACCATGACCCCAACCTTGTTATCTCTCAAGGTCTTGAGTCTCGGGGTACTCAGAGAACTTTTCCCTTTCTGGCTTCCCATGACAAGAGCTGTTCTTTTCTTCCCCCTCATCCATCATATTTCACAGAAGATCCTTAAATACATCTAGAGTTTGCAAAGCTACCAGTTTTTTGCTTTACAAGTATTTATGTTGCAAACAAAAAAACCTGATGCTAAAATCTCACCATTCCTGTTGGCGAAAACTGAAATAATTGCTCAGAGGAAGAAACTGTGAATTTTCACAGTTTTATTCTGGGACTGAATTTTGGCCATTTTTGCAGTATATATGTTTTTTATATGTGTGTGCCTGCATTCAGAAGGCCTGGAGGAAGCACACCTTTTATTTTGCAGAAGGTCATGAAAAAGATTTAGATAAACCAGCCAAAATCGCTTTCATTTTCATAAATCTCATTATTTTGACCTTTGCTGCCTGGTTGGGAAAAGCATGAAACTTGAAAGCTTGGCTTTGTGGACTCAGGATATGGGAGTTGTTAGAGTCTAATCACTGTCTTTCACATTACCACCAGCAGAATTCTCTATTTACCAAATAAGACCATAGTTACCTATTTCCTTGGAAGAGTTATCCTTTACTAACTGCACTGCTCTTGGCAAAATGTTTTGATAGCCTTGAGAGAAAAGCGGAGTGAACCCAACTATTGAAAGCTGATTTTATACCAGGCCATTCTGCTTCCTTTATAACCATTCCATGCCATTCAAATGAAAGGATTTTATTGTGGCCTTCAAAAGTGGCCTACATGAGCAAGCAATTGCCACTTCCTCACTGCCTCATAGATTTAATCTTCTTGGGGTGAGAGATTTTTAAGGGTTTTTTTGTTTGTTTGTTTTTCACTTCACAGCTGGGACAATGGAAAGGGACTTTAAAGGCATAACAAAATTAAAAATCTTTTTTTTTATGCAGCAATTTTGATTGCTCTTCATTTAAGAGGAAAATAGAAACTCCTCCTTTTAGAAGAACAGTCTGGTAGCATTCTCAGAGCGCAGTGGCATTCCAAAGACGAAATCACCCAAAGAAGGAACCACAAAATTAATCAAATCTGGTGCATTAAGGAGCACTTGCTTGACATTTGCTGCTCCTGTCAGGCGTAATAGAGAGATTTTTACCTGTATTTGACTATTCAACATATCAGCTCCCTCAGCCAATTTTGGAAATTATTTCTGATTTATGGCTCTCATTCTGGCGAGTGTCGCCTCAACCTGTCAATTATCCCTCAAAGCAAATGCTAAGTGAATGCTGGCTGGGCAAAATTAATAAAGGAAACCTTTACTTTAAAAAACCTGAAGACACAGCCTTATGAAAGGGATAATTCAGCCAAGGTTTAACTCAATTGCTGCTCTTTATATTTTCCAAAGACATGGAGAACATGCTAGAGAAAAAATGATGCAAAGGACAAAGAGTCTGGTGGGGGCACAGTAGTTTTTTAACTCTTCCTGTGTAGAAATGGTAAAGTTGCCTCCTGCCCTCTTATCCCAAGCTTTGGTTGGCCCTGTATAATTCCTTTAAGTCATCTGAAAATGCACAAACCCTCTTATTGGCTTTCAAGTCCATTCAAAACACACTCAGTGCAAAGAGCTGTGACCAGTTTTCATGGCGTGCTTTGTGTTGAGCTTCCATCCCACAGATTATGTGTAGACAAGCCTTAGGGAGAAGCACTGTCAGATTCTTGTTCTCTTTCCTTGTGACTCTTTACATTGCCAAAATGACATCAATGATTTTAGGAAAGCATAGAGATCAGACAGTACATAACACATCAGGAGACACTGTGGTGAATTCCTGAGTATTCATCATTAATGCCTTGTTGCAGCAGGTGCCATGTGGCTGGGAAAGCTTTTGTGAAGATCTACCTCACTGACCACAGGAGATGATACCTGGACCTTCCCTGGCTGTACAGTCCTTAGGTTTTGTATCCAAAGAGAAATTCTTTATCATCATTTGGATCATAAAAAAGTTTTAGCCATTCTTTCAAATGGTGGTTCCATTTAACTGATCATGTTCCTACTGAGTTTGTGTTTGCAGGACTATTTTGAGAAAATGGTAAAGCTTGAAAAAAGCCTTCCTGATCTCATGGGAGACATTGAATCAGGTCCAAGGGAGATGCAAGGCTTTCTCTTGGTAGCAAAAATTTAATTCATCTAATTGATGAGTGATAATAGTGGCATGTGAAGAAAGCCTGGAAACTGAATACTAGGTGCTCAGTCTTGACATTCAATTGGATTAAATACTTACCTACTCTGGTGCTTAGAATTCTTTATATTTGAATTCTCCCTAAGATCCTTTCAGATAATTTTGCCCAATGTGATATAATATCATAGTAAAAAATATTACTGTGAATGCAACAATGTACAGCTGATACTTTCTTTGTCTTTCCATGAGGATGGCATGGTCCTTTAAGTTATGGATCTGAATACAAGAAGACTCAAACAGCTTATCTTTTTTCTAGAGCTTTTTGAATCAGAAAACTATTGTGAAATTGTGCCTGAAAAAGTTGATGTTCTCCTGCATATAATTTTATAAACTTCATTGCAAATGTAATGTCAGTGAAATGACATTTTTACCAGCAGAATAGTAGTGAGGTATTAACATTTAAGGACTTTTTCTTTATTGCTGCATTTCTTCTCCCAGAATGGGTATCTTGAATCAGAAAAGAAAATTTTAAAAATATAAATATAAAGATATATAAATATATATAAAAAATATATATATATATATGTATGTATGCATTTCCTACATGTTCACCTCATAGTTTCACACAGATCCTTTCTTAACTGTTAATTCTGCTTTTTCACTGCTCTGTGAAATAGATATACTGAAGGTGTCAGCCTGTGGTCCAGGCTCCAATGATCTTCATGAGTTTTCAGGGTTGACTCTGACTTTGTGACCTGCAGATGTGAGTGTTAGATCTATACTTCCAGACTTTTTTGACCTTTGGGAAGCCTGGATCACACATGTGAAGGAATCCAGATGGCCTGAGACTCAGAGGTGTTAAAAAGCCGCAACACAAACTGAATTTTCATAGGAATCAGGACAACTGAGCACTTTTCATTTTCAGGTTGAAGATTTCCTTGATCTGTGTGAAGCTGGATTGTATATCTCTATATTTACCTGTTCATTAGGTTTATCAGATTAACTAGGCATAATTAAGAACATTTTAGTTCCTTCACATCAGGATAAGAAATACCTCATATTCAGATACCACTGGTAAGAATTCACATGAACCAGGAAAAAAAACCCTGGAAAACCTGCTCTAGTTTCATTTCTCACCAGGGAAAGCACTGACTATTCAATTGGTCCATCTGCCTGGGAAAAAACTTCACATAGCTATCCCTGCATGACAGAATCCTTATGTTGTTCCTTTAGGATCAATAATTTCTCATTTGGGGGCAAGCAGAGCCCTCTGAAAAGTGTGGTTCATATCAACCAGGTCCTGCTGCAATACTAAACTGAGTGTCTCTGCATCTGAATGTTTATACTGTGTCCATCTGGGTTAGGAATTTCTTATTTGAGGCCTGGCTATGTCACAATTGCGTCATCTCCCTTGAAGGGAGGAGGAAAAAAAAAAAAGAGAAGTCTGGTTGGGTGTCAGAAACCCATATAATTAAAAGGCAAGAGTTCAGTGTTCAATGACACAATGGTGAAATGCCCTGTTTTTCTACAGCCTCGGGCCATTGAACCACAAATAAATCCCATTTTAATGAAAGAAATCTTATTTTGTCTACAAAAATCTGAAAGTCCGGGAATATAATGAGTGTACAGAGAAAGCTCACATCATCCTGGCTGTGCAGGGGTTTGCCTGCACACCCTCATATAATTATATACAGACTGCATATGCACCTTTATCACAGGCAGCTGGAGAGAAACGAGCAACAGTTCCACAGTCAAAGAGAGTCAAGAACCACAGGCTGTACATTTTTATGTGACTGTTACTCTGAACAACCTCCTTTAATTTTCCATTCTTTCATTTTAACAAAAGCTTGAACACTTCTCCATTGATTTGCCTATTCCACAGAGAGACAGACAGAGGGAGGGGAGGGAGTAAGTGAGGGGTGGGGGTTGATTTCCAATATTATGTAAAACATTTGGTTTCATGAAGCAAGCTGGAAAAGGGGATGAAAAAAAAAAACCCTTTAGGAAAATAGTTTTCCATTGAAATCAGTGTATAAAGTAGGTCCCATTGGGAATATGTTTTCTCAAAGCTAAATTTTTAAACTCTTTCTACACTTCCCATGCCACTTGTCAGCAGAGAAATGAAAGGGAAAAAAATAACCCTTGGGGTTTCACAGCTTTGCACATTGAAGAAATGAGGGATCACTCAATGGTTATCAGAATTCAGCATTTCTTGTGGAGGAAGAATCTGGCATACCTCAGACTGCTTCACACTTGTGGACATAATGTCTGGAGAGATTAATACATGGTGGCATTAATTCTGAAGTTCTGTGTTCGGGTTTTTTCTCTACATTGCTACTAGAAGTCAGTAAAGGAAATTCTCCTAAATACCATGTGTGTGTGACTTTGCACATATCAAAGTTGTACAGTTCATGACCTGCAGTGTAAGAGAAGCCACCACAATTGGGCCAGAGTGGAGGACTCTGGTCACTGAGATAATGGTAGCAATATGGAGCCATTAACTCAGACTACTACATTGGCACAGGCCAGCCACTCCAAAAGTACTGGATTTGGGCCTAAACCACACTAAAATAGAGAAACAGCTCCAGGGAAGATGGGAAACAATGCCTGCAATGCTGCTTGAGCATCACACATCTCCTCAGAAGGAGAAGTTTACGGTTCTCATTGTTAAACTTGACAGGCGTCTTCTCCAAAGCCAAAAATTTAATACAATGCTAATAGTCTCTAAGTAGAAGGCTCCTCCCTGGCATTAAAATACCCCAAAAAATATACTTTCACCTTGGCAAACATGCCAAATGCTGTGCAAGAACAGCTGCACAAAACCAGGCAGTTGTTCCATGCAGAAGTATCCCACCCTCCTAGTAAATAATCGCTGAGACATCAAGGAGAGAGCAGGTGAGCGCCCACCACACCTATAAGATGATTTTTCTTTATATGAATCTATGAAGAATCCTTCTGAACCAGGTTTTTTTGGTTTTGACAAAATCTTCCAGCACTCAGATCAGCCACAAGTTTTGCACAATTTCTTCTCAAAGCTATAAATTAGGCAAAGGCTTTCTCACAACATGACCCAGATTTGTGGACCGGCTTGCACAATGCATTTTGTGAATTCTTCTCCCAAATATGTTTGTACTTGGATTGAAGTGCATGGATGGAAAACCAAAATGGGCAGATAAAATCTGTCATTCGCAGATATTCTAAGAAATTTCTATAATTCTATTAAAAATTGTGGTGAAGGCAATGCTTCTTCCTCTATTTTCCCTCCCTTTTCCCTATTTTTTTATTTTAGAAGTTTTTGCTTCTCTATATTTGTGTGCAAGAATAAAAATTTAAAATTTTAAAAGAAAAGAAACACAAAAAAATTTTACTTCTGGGATACAATTGTGTAAATTTTTTTATATGAACAAAAATTGAGGAACCTTAAGCAACAACTACTAATTACCAGATATTATGTTGGCATCCAGTTTCTGAGGGATTTTGAGGACTTTTCTTATTTCTGGACAATTCTGAAGAATGCTGCAAGAGACATGACAAACAACTAGATGTTATTGACATATCAACATGACATAAAAGAAAATTTGTCAATAGTGAAAGAAAAAATGACTGTATTATTGTCTGGTCTCAATTATTGCCCCGAAAATGTGACAGCCATTCAGCTCAAGCATGGGGAAAAATTCCATCCCTTTACCTGTAGCAGCTGCCTTTGAGCAGATGACCAATAAGGCAAATTTCATATGGTCCCATTTTGTAGGATATTTCAGAGATGGTGATGGTGAAGAAATAACCAAGTTTATATTGGGAACACTGCCCGTGCCCTTGATTTACCACTAAGTAAATGGTGATGTTAAAGTGCCACCAGTGACTGGCAATGCTTCTGTGTCTGCCTTTGGTGCTTTATATATAAATGGGTAGGTCAGCCTGGAGCTGCATTTTATGTGCCTAGTCATACATATTCCCTGGGACTTCCTCCTGTGCTGCCAGGGCCAAACTTGGGGGCAAAAAGCTTCCTTGAGATTCTGGCATGCAATTCCCGGGGAGGTTAAGACAGGCTTGTGTCCCTGAAAAACTTGGGCTTATAATATTCATCATTGAATTCTGTAAAGCTCCACTTAGAGTGGAAGAACACAAGCAGACCACGTTTCAGCTCGAAACAGTGTGAAAATAGCAATTCCTTCTACGTGGGATGCCTGCCTTGAGTGGCACTCTCTGGTGAGGAAAGCTATGGGCCATACTGTAGGGAGATTCTGCTCTCCAAAACCAAAGTTAGTTCAGAAACTTTTCCTGTTTTCCCTCCAAAATGTGTGCGAAAAGAATTGGAGGTTTCCTGCCTGCTCTGAGCCGGGAGGAATGGAGAGCAGGTATTTATTCACATGTTACTCAGCTGCCCGTTTGCGAATAGGGGGGCCATGTTTTCATAGACCATGTTTCATAGGCAGCATGTGTTCAATAAAAACCTTTGTACACTTGCCAGAAATCAGGCTGCCAGAGTGATTTTCATGGATTGTGTCAGCAAATGTTATTAGCAAATTGTGTAGTTAACCTGGTGTAAGACTTTTATTACTGCTGGGTATACTTACATATCAAAAAGCTTCTGATCCCCGCCCACTCTAAGCCTTCAGCAAAGAGAATCTGTAGTTTTTTTTAAGAGACCATGTTTACAGCTAACTGGTATTGTTCCTAATCCTGTAAAGTCTATGTGGGAGAGAACCCCATCAGTTTCAGTCTTAATTAGTTTTGGCAATTAGTTCTCCTGGAAAGGACCATGAACAAGGTCCAGGAGGCTTCTCAGTGCATTATTCCTCTTCAGAAATGAGCCTTCCCCTGGCTGTGTGAACTTTTGCAGGCATGAAAACAAAAAATAGGCAGTGTAAGTCACTACAGATATTGCCAGCCTGACTGAACAAGAAGTTGTGCTGCGGGAAGGCCTGGTGAGAAAGCTGTTAGGGTACAAAGGAGTAATCTGTGGCTATTTTATCTATAGGGAATTAGAACAAAAAAGCCGTGCGCTACTTCAAAGGCTCCATGACTGGAGACTAAGTCTTTTCTTATTTAGCATTATGTTAGTAATTACTGATTTAGAGAAAAAGAGAAGGAAAATGTATAGGACTTTCTCTCAGGATATGTCATTACATCATCATTCATACTCCAGATTCTGTTAGATTATCAGATTTTATGGAACTTGATTAATTAAAAAAAAAAAGGTTTGTTCTTCTGCTGCATTGTAAATTATTTAAATCCCAAAATAGCTTAACTTTCCTGGTTTTCTATTAGGCAGTGTTGGCCAGGGAAGACAGGAGGACAGATGACTTTTCCTAAATTAGAAATGTAGGTACTGAACTCAGGACCTGAGTTTGGCTTTGCTCTGGCTTCTCTCCACATGTTAAAAAATGCTGGACATGAGGGTTCCCCCATTTCCCTCTTTAATTGTCCCCATCAAATTCTGTGTGAAGAGGCATCTCCTTACACAATAACAATCACAACACCTTTCTGCATACAACTAAAACCTCTCAGAAATAAAAAAAAGTAGTGAGGTCTGCTGTGTGTTTGGAAAAAAAATGCATGATGTGGGATTTCATAAAAGAAGTTGAAATTATTATTTCCTTTTGTCTTAATGCTGACCTCTGTATTTAACTGGATGATGCTGTGCACCTGGAATGTTCTGTTCTGAAGCACTGGAGACACTTTGTTCCAGTCTGTCCTGTACAAATATGTTGACAAATCCACCTGTGCTTTTTTGTGTTTGTTTCAACCACCCTGCAGAATATACTGGGGAAATGGAGCAACATCAATTTGTTCAGCTATTTTGTCTCTTGAGCTTGATTGTTTTATTTCTCGGTGTCCTGGTGTCAGGGGCCTTTAGTGTAGGTCACTGAGATGACAAAGAAGAATTTCTTACAATGTCTCACCTGTTGCCCAGTGTGATGGGGTATAAAAACTGCTCTCATTATAAAAAGCATGATGTTGAGAGGTTGGTACCGTTTATTTTTGGTAATATTGTGGAGCTGTGTTATTGGGATCTTGGCAAAACCCATTGAAACCAAACTGAAGTGCAGTGAATCTTGCTCTTGGTGTGTAGAGGCTACTGGTTCCAGTGCATCAGACGCTAGAATTTCTTTGCAATTTCTTATCATTTAAAAAAATTCTTAAAATTAGCAGATTTATTAGCACTTAGTTACAGAAGGGAATCATATTTATGTCACTTACAAAACATTCCACACAGAGAAAACTCTCGTTTTAGGCGTTAAATGTCATTCAGTTATTTTAGCCGTGAAACAGGTCAGAAAGGAGTAATTGCACAGTCTGGTCGTGGGAGACAGGGTAACTTCCTAAAGGTGGAAGGAATATTCACATCTATGTTATGTGCATGAAGAAGACAGAATCCCTGACCTGGTGCAAGTCATATTTGATGGTTGTGTTTCAAAACAGATGGTAGGAAAAAATTTTCCTCTCACAGGTCAAGTAATGACCAAAGAGTTGGAGGTAAGATACAAAAAGGAGGTGGGGAAAAATATTTAGAAATTATTTCCAGCTCTTTGCTCTGTAATGATGCCCCAGGATGTCTCACAAGTTTTCCTGTTGGAAAACACTTGGACTTTCTATCAGGCTTGAATAGGAAATGGTTAATGCCATCAGCACCAAGAATTGCAGTGTGTGTGGAATAAAAGCCAGGCACTCTGCCGATCAGCCACCAAGTACATGTTCTGTGTTAGACATTTAATCATATTACTGCTCCCAAAGCCATCGAAGCCAATTTAATCAAATTGTATCATGGACGTGGTGTTATTGTTTTTAATGCCTATTAGGAAAATAAAAGTTAGCACTTATTAAATGAGGATCCTCTTGCATGTTGATTGCTTTGCTAATTTCTTGCTGATAAACCCTTGTTTTATCTTCAGAGAGAATGGTGGATTTTTATCAACTTTCTCAGTAAAGGCTGGTGTGCTGCAGGGTCTCAGACATCAGCTGCACATAGGAAATGAAAAATAAAAATAGAACCTTGTCCTTCTCTTGGCTTGTACCAATACCAAGTCAGAACAAGTACAATAAAGTCAATGGAGTTATTTCAGTGTAAAATGAATGGATGTCAGTGTGACTGAGAGAGGAAGAGGGATGTCCATCCATTTTTTTCTGGCAATAACTATATTATCACTTTCTTGCAAGAAGGTGCATAGAGCATAGCAGTGAGACAGGCAAACAAACAAAATGTGATAGAGTTGAATTTTGAAGGTGGTGCATTTATCTGCTAAAAATCACCCAGTGGCTTTCAGCAGAGAAAATGGGCTTTGACAAGATGGTGATATTGGAAGGTGGTGGGTGGAGGGTGGGGATATTGGATACTGATCTGATCTGAGAAAAAGAGTGTTGCATTTGGTTTGAGGCAGAGGTGACTAGAAACAATTCTTGTTATTCCTCCATGATGATGTGTAATGGATCTCCGAAGGGTTATTATATATATGAGTTGAATTAATAAAGTTTATTTGCTGGGCATCCCAAGGCCCTCATATATGACCCTACTTTTTATGCTGTGTTTAATGATAACAGAAAGATGATCCAAATATTAATCAATGATCACAGGACATTCCATCATAATTAGAGGATCACAGAGAGATGAAGTACGTTCCTTTTCAGCATCAATTGGTGAAATGAATGAGGCAGATCCTGTGGGTTTTTTGAAGCATCAGTTGAGAGACCACTGCTGAGACAGGGAAGCTGTTTTGATGAGCCATTGCTTTGTTCCATTAAGGCAGAGCCTTTGGCAACAGCGTGAACAAGATACACCACACTTTGAGGAGCTGCCATTACAGGAGTACCAATTGCAGTGATACTTGAAGAAATTGTATTTTTCTTCCTTTCTTCCTGAATCTAATTTAAGTTGAAAGTAGTTTTCTGGAATGGTAACAGAGCAACAGTAACCACTGGTTCTATTCAGCTTACACCCAAATAAAATGGTTCATTTCAGCTAAGTACAATATCATGCAATGCTGGTTAGTTTAAATGCTTTGTTTAGAAGGTTGTTTTTTGCTCAAAAAAATTATGCAGATACTGCTGAATGAGCAGTTAGGAAACACATGTTTCCGAACTGCAGTTACAAGTATTGTAAAATATGATTGATACCATATGCTTTCATTCTTTTATTTTCTGCTTTTTAAAATGCAAATTAAATTTTGGAGAAAGGGTTTATGCTATTTTTATATATCAAAATTAATAATAATAATAATTTTAAAACGGCCTGAGACATGTGGTATGAGAGGTTATTGCTCTGTTCTGCCACTAAATAGTCCCAGCTTTAATTTTGGGTGGAACATTTGACTCCCTGGGGCTGGAGGCTGCTGTATCAGCCAGCTGGTGGCCAAGTGCTTGAGCCAACTCCACCAATTAGTTGAGTCCTCCCATCCGGTGGCTGGACTAGTTCAGGGTATGTCTTGCACATTTTTTGCAGCTGAGATGGGAATCAGGGCTCTCCTAAAATGTTTGTGGCAGTTCTGCAATGCTTACCAAAGGACCCGTGGAAAACAAGGTTTGGTTGGAAAACAGCCTGAAAATGCACCATGGGGGCACAAAAGAGTGAGTGGTCAAACTGAGTGGTCAAACCCTTTAATACTGTCAAGTAAGGGACATGTTACTTTTGGAAAGTGTATTTGGCAGTCAAAAAAAAAAAAATCAATGGAGTTTCAAAGATGCTGTAAACCAGAGATCAGCAGACATGTGAAAGCTTTGTTTTATGGGAAGACTGGTAGAATTAGTGAGAACATTCAGTGCAGAGCCAAATATGGTCAACATTTTAAATACTTTGCTATACAGACTGCTTGGGTATGTCCTCAGAAGGGGCTGCACCCTGTTGTAAGAAATCCTTGCATGGACTCCATGAGCTCCATACCTTATTTAAGAGCTATGCTGACATTGAAGCAAATACAAAGAAGATGCAGAACTCACAGCTCCGGGGTTAAAAAAAAGCTACAGCTGCATTTCGGTGATAGTCCAGCATTAAGACCCCCAGTACCATGTGAAAAGCTGTGTGACTATATAATATTAAATACTCCTCTTACTAAATTTTTCCCTTACTGACTTAAGTTTGTTAAAAAAAGGTGTCACAGCTTAACTCTGTCCTGCCAGGCATTCTGCCAGCACAGATACTGTCTGTTCATGCCACTCTTACCTTTAAGCCAGATCAGATATTGTCTGTCTAGACACATCCAGTGTAAATCTGGCATAAACTCCACGTCGTACAGCCTGGTTTGTTCAACAGAGATGGAGCTGTGTGTATCTGCCCAATCTGAATTAAGCTGTTACTGCTGAACTATCACTTAGCTCAGAAACATGCTGCTAATGACAGCAGGATGATGGTCAGCACTTGAAATGCACAGAAACTTGGCCTCCCCTTCCCTCTGTCAAAATCTAATATTAATAGGGGAAACTCTCTTAAAAGCCAATGGTATAAGTACAAATGCAAATCTTATCTTTGTCTTGTTATTTTAATATTTCATTTCCTTCTTTCCATATGAATTCAGCAACTCTATTATTGCCAACTGTCAGAGATATGTGGGAAAGAGGAGGTGGTGGGAATAAAATAGTTTTATTTATTGGAACAGTGGGAACCATGGAAATGGACCCTTTTCTGCAGTTTCCCTGGAGTACCACTGTGTCCTGCTGCATTACATTTTGCACATTGATGTCAGCAAGGCAACCCCACAACAAAGTACTCAAAAAAAGGGGAAATACAAATGTAAAATTTTAAGAGTGAACACTTCAAAAGCTTTTCATGTGTATTGTATTTCACCTGTAACTCCCTGTCATTATTACCACTATTTTCTACTTCAAAGGAAATGGCGTGGTGTAAATAAACACAATCCTTTTGATGCGTGTCTCTGGCCTAAATGCTTTTGTAGCTCAGCACTGAAGTGAATTAATTTATGATAAATGTTATTTATACCCTGTTTCATTGTGGTACCTTCGTAGTTGGGCTGCACTCACTGGGAGTCGCTGTCTTTGCTCCCTGTGTTCCTGCAGTGCTGACTTGTTCTGAGAGAGCCCAATATTGACAGAGCAATAAACCACAACCCAAATAAGGGAAAAATATGAGGGAAAAAAACCACTGGGAAAAATATCCAGGAGAATTCCAGGGGTGCTGTGTTAATACCAGAATAACAGCAGCAGGTTTCTGGTATTAAGGAGATTTGTGAATGGGGTCCATGCACCAGGCTGAGCAAGAGGAATGTTCTCATTCTTGTGGGTAGCAAAAGGAAGAGCTGGGTCTCACTGCAAACCTTGTCTCATCCTCTCTCCACCTCATTCCTCCACCCCCTCATTTCTCTCCATGAGTTCCTCGGCTTTGTTTATGCTTTAAGTGACAAGACACAAACCAGAGATGGGAGCGGGAGTGAGCAGGGCTGAGTTTGCAGGGCTGTGCTGGAAGCAGCGGGCTGTGATTCCAACACATGCATTTGGCATTTTGCAATATACCGCCTCTTCATCCTATGCTCTGCCTGGATTCCAAGGGGATGATTCATCCTGACAAGGGAGCCCATGGCTTCTTTAATGCCAAGCATTTACTCTGCAAAACGTGAGAGACAAGAGGAGAGGTCTATTTCTTTCTGTGTTTCCTGATGCATTCCCTCCTCTTTCCCACCCCCTGCCCCGTCCTGCATAGTTGAGACAGAGACTTTCCTATGAGAAACTTTGTGTTTATGACATAATTCCATGGTTTTCAACCCAACTTCTTCTGCAATTTTCCCCCCTCCCTCTCTTCTCACAATTCACAAGCTGCATGAGATTGCCAGTACAATTAAAGCCACGGGAAGAGGAAAAAACTGGGTATAAGGCCTTGATAACCCCTTCAGGGTCATTTGCCAATAGGGAATGAGGGTCAGCCACAAATTCCAATTTTAGTGTCAGTGACAAGCGGTAATAATCAAAGGAACACAGGAAAACAGATACGTGATCTGAAATCATCTATAACCAGAAATGTTTATCTAGAAATGCTACTCTCTGGCAAGATGTCTATCTTCTCTTTTTTTGCATGTATTTCTCTTTTGGAGAATAGTCCTTATCTAACATCTAACTCCTTTCACAGTCCTAGTTTGGAAAGGTCTCACTGGTCACACGTACCTTTGCCTAGAAAGGAAGGCAGCTGATTACATATTTTTCTTAACTGGCGAGCGACTTGCAGAGAACAATGCAAGATATAATTATAGAGTTGCTTTCAAAGATGAAGACAAATGAAGCTGTTTTAGCCATGGGGGTAAATGTTGAAAGGTTCATTGCCCACTGAGTGCAGAAAGAAACCATTTTGTGGCCAAAGTACAACCCAACAGAAAGTTCCTAAGGAGCTCCTTATGTGTATTTGCTCCAAAGTAGGGCTGGGGTTTGGAAGGGCTGCTTGAAGAACACCTCTAGTTTTGGTCAAAACCAACTTTGAGCATGAAGAAGAGGATCTGAAATCAGATTCTGAGAGATTTGGGAGCTATAATGGAAGATGTGTGCCAATTGTTTCTGTTTAGGATTGCTATTGTGTTTTCTTTCTCATTTTTGATGAAGTTTTACTTTTTGAAGCAATGAAGATTCTTCCTAGAAATCTTCTGCATTCAAGAAATCAGGTCAGAAGTGCAAATTGATTCAAGCTCCCTATAGGTGATATGATTTTCTCTGCTGATGATACCCCAACACAAAATTTCTGGATCTATTTTCTGGCCAGAAGTAGCACCAGACTGAGACAGCAGCTGGGGAAAAAGCTCCGAGGCTTGGCTCGTGGAAAAACATGAGGACTGTTAACTTTTAGTGAAAGCGTCTGTGGATTTACCCTAAGTGGGGCTGATCCTGAGTTTTGGGGCTCTTCAGTATTTCAGTTCTAGGGTTATTTTAAAAATCCATTCTGGCTTTCCATTCTGGTCTACATATAACCTAGATACTTGACAAGGAGCTGAAAACATGAAAACAGAGATTCTAATGAACTGTAGGTCTTCCTTTTGATTAATTTGTGCTGAAAATATAGTGAAATTTATTGTCTTTTCTTCCCCTGACTTTATGGAATTTCCCCTTACTGTCTGTGGCCATCATTAGGAAGTGCACATCCATGCAATAATTTACAACCAGCAACAAAACAAAAATAGGCATAGGAAAAAAACACCTTTTAATATTTTCCAGAAGATTTGGTCTTTTCCTCTAACATATCCACTGTGTTTAATTTAAAACAGCTCTTAATTTAAGGTGAGCCAATTTTCTTACCTGTCGATCATTAAAAGAGTAATGATAAATACTGATGTGTGAGGTGCACTGATATATTGAATAAAGCTGCGTGGAATCCTGGAGATAAATGCAGGAAGGAGACAATTTTTTTTTTAAAGTCTTGTTTACTTGTGGTCAGGATGAGTGAGAAGAAATCAGGACAAACACACCCAGCTCATCATTGACTTGGAGATGCATAGCAGCATGGCATTATAGGTTTTGGGCTGTGGAAAATAAACAGTTGGAGAACCATGAAGTCCTGGACCTGAGCAATCCACTTGGCTGAGTTAATAGTGTGTCTGTAGGTGGAGAGCAGTGTCATTATAACACTTTGTCTCTTATTATATTCTGTATTTCTGGTGAGGGGTAGGCTCACCCCTTCCCTACATACAGATGATGCTGTAAGCCAGAAGAGCAGAGGAACAGCCAGCTAACCAAAAGTCAGAGTGCTGGGCCAATGAATTGCTCTTGATAAGGATGAGACCCCGAGCTGGATCCCAGCCCTGCCACAGCAGAGTGTGAAGGGGATGTGCACATAAAAGTTTTACTCATAGGAGAGAGAAACCATGGTCAGGGCAGAATCAAACAATTTCCTTGTGCACAGCTGGGGGCAAAATATTCAGGCACATGAAGGAAAATTTACAGATATTTGGACAACAGACAAAAACCCCCACAAACAGTGGGTCAATCAAAGCCCTTGCCATGGGGCATTTGGGCCATTCTGGTGGTTATGATATCTGACTTGTGAAAACACCACAGGACTTTCCAGAGTTGTTAAGAACTTAGTGAAGCCCAGATGGCAAGATGGGGGATTTTTTCTGTCTCTTTGTCAGCTCTCTACAGGGGGTGTGAAAAGTTATCTGACCCTTAGCTTTACTTCACATAATCCCACCATAACTCATTTCTGTGTGGCTCTGACATAGGATGACATGCTATGCTCAAAGCCAGCACGGAGAAGAATGCCTGAGCTTGGAAGACTATCAAAGTATATCCAGACCTCCAGGGTCTGAGGACAGGTCTGCAGTTCTCACAGATGGCAATGTTTATCACGCTGCCTTTGGCACCTGGAAAAGCAGCACAGCAGGTACTGTTGGGGTTTGCTCATAAACTGGTTGCTTTACCGTGTATTTTAAACAGCAACCATATTTTTAGTATATCTAAGGTCCATTAATGGCAGCATGCTTTATGAAACCACTTACATCACAACATAACATTTGTGTTTTCTGTTTCATGGAAAGCAATATATTTGTGGTTTTTCACAGTCTTTTGGCCAGAGTCTCAGCTGGTAACGATTGGCATCATTTCATGGACTTCAGCTTTGATGACTTACAGAGAATCTGGCCTCTGGTATGTGGAAGAAACTGTACTGATAAATGCCTAATCCCATTTCTTGGGAGTTAACAAGTTTATTTATGCCCAGAACAAGAGGGACAACAGCCAGCAGAGAGAAAATTTCTTTACTGTCAATATTTCTCAGGGTTCTCCTGTATTGCTGGACACAGAGGCATCCCCCCCATGACTGAAGTCAGCTGGATGAGAGCCATTCTAGTCAGAAAAGCAAACACAGATCTAAAGTGAACAAGTGAAAAGCCCAGGGCATTAGCTCAAGCACAGAACCACATGCATGCCATTTTGAAAAGTCATGACAGATTCATGCTGAGGTTAATGTGCCACTCGTTATAATTAAAGAATTCCTATTTGTGCTTCTTGCTTTGATGCTGGCTTTCAGTCATTAGCACTGTGGGTGAGAGAAGTTCACTGTGGTCTCAGCACTTTCAGCTGCTGAATCTCCACTGATGGAGAAGGTGAAGAGCTGTTTGGATGGGATGAGTGTCACTCAATATTGCTGGAGACAGTCTGACACTGCTTTTGCAGCACATGTTAAAACAGTGCAGAAAGACAAGGCTCAGGATTAAGTCTGGTTGGGTAAATCTGTGTAAACTTTTACTATATTTTATGGTTTTTGGAAAATGTCCAGCCAGCAAAGGACCTCCTATTTGCCTGAGTATTTTCAGTTATAAAGGGTGAAAGAAGGAAATTCAGTCATGACTCTCCTTCTGCTTTTTGTCTTTAAAGAAAAAAAAAAAATCAAAATCTGTGTCTGCTACACTGTGAAAGACAGTTCAGTGGGCTGAAACACTCTCCAAAGAGCAAAGCCCTGTTTTGAGTGCTGCTGAGCACCTATCTGTGATATCCATAGCCATTCAGCAGCTCTGAAAATCTGTTTTTGAGATGCTTGGGTTGATCTTTATCCAAGACATGAGAACCACTTTATTATCTGGGTCTTTGGTCCCTTCTGTCCATGCTTCATCTGCAACCTACTGAAGGAAGTCATGGGAGTAAAATTAATTGAAAGGCTATTTTCTACTGTATCAGTAGGAAATATCACCGCAATAGAAAAACCACAGAATCAGAGAATGATTGAGGTGATTCTGTGATTTTCCCATTGTGGTGATTCTCACCTCTAGTCTGTCTGAGTACAGAGTTTGAGCATTCAGACCCACAAAAACCTCACATGCTTTTTCTTCAGTGAGTGCTGTCCATCCCAGTCTGTAACCACTGCTCCTTTCAGCTGCCTTGCAGAGGGTTCCCACCCAGCCACTGCCTGGTTTGATTTGAGTTCACGTCTGTGTTGAGAGATGTCCTTGGAAATTAGCAGGATTCTAAAGATAGCCAGTACCATGTAAATCAAACGTAAAGCAAATGTTCTTGCAAGTGAGGAGATGATCCTCTGAGGAGATGGATCACCTTGCCCTGTGTTCCTCTCTGAATTGTGAGGCTGCAGCAGCCATTTGTCCACCAGAAAGATGAAGATGGCAAGCTGCAGACTGACAGTGTTTAAAGACGGCAGTTTCACTATTTGACATGTTTGTCCATGCTAAGATTTATATCTCCATCAATGAGATCCTGAACCAAATGCAGCTGCATCCTTCTTGAAGTTTTCTTTTCCAGGAAGAGCCTGAGCATGAGGGCTGGGGACACAGGGGACACAGGCTTCAGGAGAAAACAGCTGATTAGGACATTCAGGTGACATGTCCCTCAGAGCCAAAAGGTGGCTAATGTGACTGAAAAACTGCTGCTGCATTGCAGAAAGCCTAAATTCATGTACACAGCTGGGAAGCAGAGAAAGATATAAAGTCTCTGTCCTACCCATGATAAAAATATTGGTAATTCTTGTTAGCTTTCAACTTCAAAGCACCTGCAGTCCTGATACTTGTGCCAGGACTAAATTATTTGGCATGTATCACTAAATGGTTTTCATGTAGGTAAGTCCACCCCAAGCTTTTTCCCTCTTGTGAGCATCAGGTTCAGCAGGTCATTTTGGAAAGAGATGTGAGCATCTGAGGCCTGATCAACTCCAGTCTGATAATCAATGTGCAGTTAAGCTTGGTTCCTTTATCCAGAGACAAACTAAAACAACACAAGATTACAGTTAAGGGCTTACACAGATGTAATTTTTCTCCAGCAAAATGTGAAAGAGGAATTCAGCCAGTGCAAACATCTATGGACTGCTCAAAATCTGAAGTCTGGCCACTAAGTGGGTGACAGATTTTGCATGGTGTGGTTCCCTGAAGATGGTGACAGAGAGTTCAGACTTGTCCTACCTCAGCTTCTCCCTAAATAGAAGCTAGAGAATAAACCTTATCTATTGGTGTTATTTTTTCAAAGTATTTGGACAATTGGGAGTAAACTGTGTTGAACAGCTTTTGATAATTAACACTGAGCTGAACTGCGTGGATGTTGTGGATGTTTTTATGTGTCCAAGGAGGTCTGGTCAAATTCATTTTAGCAAATGCTTAGAAATCATGAGTTATGGGTGGGTGGTGTGATATGCTTGACCTGTTTTTATACTTTTGGCTAAGAAACTGCTTTTGCCATAGATGGAGACAGGATCCTGGTCTGGATTGAATTCTGTTTTGCTTCAGTGTGGCCATTCTTCTATCAGTGTTGTTCCTGTCTGTCATGGAACACATGGACATTTGCTAAGTGCAGCACAGGAACAAGTGATTCCTTTCTATTCATGCAAGGCAGTGAGCTTGTTCTTGTTCCAGCACATAAGGAAGGGCAAGCCCTTCCTTACCCATCCCTTGCTCCCACAGCTGCTTCTGTGGGTGGGAGAGGCAAACCACAGCTCCCTCTGGAAGAAAAGCTCTGGAAACTCCCTCAATTGAAACTTTGCTTTCTTTCCCTGGCAACAAATTACTCGTGTACAGCCAAATCCCACACTCACCATTATAGGGTTTTGGTTTTTCATGAGGGAAAAAGGGCTTATTCAAATGCTGCATCAGAACGACCCCTAGATGTGAGTCTGACAGTTTTGGTTATGTTTGTAAAAATGGTAACGATAAAAAGGATAAGAATATTACAGCCTTCATTTTCTCTTATTTTTAATCCCAAAGTCAGCTCAAAGAATCTGATCTGTGATGTCATTGTGCTACCCCAGCAGCCAGCTGTGACATTGCACAACATGAGGATTTCAGACTTGAGTAGAGGAACTCATAAGCAAGACAACTTGTGCCATCTGAGCATAGAAAGAAAAAGAAACCCATTTTCCCTGCAAAAATCCTTACTGCAAAACCAAAGCAAAGAGAGTGTGGGCGTGCAAATAAAATATCCTCGAGGTTTTGGTTTGTTTTTTTTTTTGTAAGAGAATTTTTTCATCAGACACCAAGAACTGTTTAAGGGATGTTCAGCAGGGAAAAGCTGAAGGTCCAAGGAGTTCTGAGTTACATTTTTTACACTTTGATTCAGTTCTTTGCCCAGGCACATTCAGTGAAATACTGGATATTACACTGTTACTTCCTTCTCTTCTTTTAGGTGCCCAGTAATAAGTACTTCAGACATAAACATAGAAATTTTAATGAAAATAGAATAAGCATGAGAAAACAAATGACATTTAAAGTGCATATCTGCAGCCATGGAATCATTAAAGAGACACAAATGCTGAAAAAAGGAAGTTTACAAACTCCATGTCTAACGAAATCTGGCTGGAAAAGAGTTTAGCTGTCCTTCTAGAAAAGAAAAATTAATTTGCTTTGGCCAAATTAAAATTAATTAAAATTATGCAATGTTGCCCTTGTGTTAATTTTAACGGTGAGGTTGTTGTGATTTAAGGCTACAATTAGTTCTAGTGTTTGAAAGAGAAGCACTGTAATCGAGACAGGACATTTTAATAATCCTGGTTATAAACATTTAATACATCATCTTTAGGGACTCACAAACACATTGTAATTAACTTTTACAACTGAAATAAATCAGATTGCATTAGCATATTGCAAAGGAAAAAATCATTTGCATGATTGAAAACAGCTTCGGAAAATTATGTATAACAGGCTGCGTGTAAACATCAATGCAAGCTAGTCCCAAACTTTCACCAAGATATTTTCAGGTTATTTTTAGAACATTCAAAAAACCACTCACATTTCTTTTACCCCTGTTAAATCTCTCCCTCCATCAGGAATGTCACTCACTCTACCTTGTACTTTTTCATACCAGTAATAAACGTGTACATGAACAAGGTCAACGAATAGCATAAAACACAAGATTAAGGTCCTGATCCTGCAAGCACTTAAGTCATGTGAGGAACTTTGCTCGTGTAAAAGCTCTGTTGACTGTATCAAGCCTGCTGATATGAATAAGTTATGTTCAAGTATCTTCAGGGTTATGGTATTCATCATTCATCTCTACTCTTCACCAAAGAAAGCATAATAAACAAAGTACACTGGGGAAGGAGGGAACCCCCCCCCAAAAAAAAACCCAGGATTTGAGCTTCAACTTCAGCAAGGGAAAAGGAGAAATTATGAAAACAACCAAAGGCCAAGTAGGAAACTGCTTTCAGTTTATTTCATTTATTGCAGATACAAAGGAAATGACTGACCTTTTGCCCAGACATGCAGATCCACCTGTTTCCAAGGAGCTTTGATACAGATTTGGAGATTGAGCTTGTGAAAATTCATACTTAGAGTTATCTTTCTATACCTGAGTGTTAATCTGGACAAAAATTTTTTTTGTGTTCCTCTGAGCTCAGAAATTCCAATGGTGGCATTAAAATTTTTGGGAGAGGTTTATATGGGATTTTCTGAATTAAGATTATCTATTAGATAATATGGGATCAAAGTAGCTTATTAAAAACCAAGCTAACAGCAAAAACAAAAATGGAAAAAATCTCTTTTACATAAGTCTATAAAGTAGACCTCAACTGGATGAATCTGACTTTCCCTTCTGGAGAGTGGTCTGTAACTTGATCTAAGCCTGTGTTGGTTGTTTAAGATATGTTTAAGATAGTCAGGTCTGAATTTGAGAATTCATTTAAAGAACTACTTTTTTGAAAGTATAGCCAACTCTGGGGATAGTGGTGTAAAAGTGGGTGTAGATAATTCTAACTCTTACCCATAAAGCAAAGACTAGATGCAGAGAATGGGAGAAGTGGCAATGTGCAATTTCAGTGGGAAATAAAGATATGAGACTGAAAAAAAAGGGGAAGTTTGAGGTGAAGTCCCTACAGGATGAACATTATTTTAATTTGTCATTGGGAAGGGTCTGGATTTCATTTCTATTGGTTGAAGAACCTGTCTTTCTCTTAACACTTTCACACTCTCAATTTAATTTTTTTCCTTTCACTTAAATTGAGAAGTTGATGTTTCAGAAAGAAAAAGAGGAAAGGAGATGAACAAAACTTTTCTCTTTTTTTTTGCCCCAAAGTCCAGGGGGAGAAAGCTTTTCCTCCTGAGGCCATAGTGTATTGATTCAAAGGAGCAGTAAGTTAATTAACACGAGTAGTGGAGCCTCCTGCATAATTAACAAGACATTTACCTAAAATCAATAATCTAATTGCCACACCTACCGTACATGGGGGACAATGTTTATCCTGTTGAGAAAGACTCATTTATATCTGCATGTTAACATGGTGATTCGTGGTTTGTTTAAGAGCCTAACCTGATCTGTAAAGTGATAATTTATTGAACGATCAATTAAACTTTTTAACCTTGCAAATATAAACAGGTAATGAATAGCCACAAACCTATTTCCATACGAAAGTTCACGCATCACAGAGATTTTCATGCAGTCCGGATTATATTTCATCAGTCCACTTTGAGACCTAGCGAAGAAGAATGAGAGAGGAATAATTTTTCTTTGAGAGTCATCATTTCATCATCCTCCCTGGCTTTTGATCTTGTGTTTATATTCCTTAATATCAAGCTGATCTTGGATTACTTTGCCAGCTTTCTTGTGTTTGAAAAGAAGGAACTGGGGAACATGGGGTGTCCACTTCTAAGAAAAACAAACTGTGTCATCAACAGAAGGTGACAACCAGAAGATTGAGAGCTGGGCAGAGAAATGACAACACAAAGCACCATTAAATTGCTCTCATTGCCCAGTGTAGATCCACCTTCATGTGTTTTTAGTCTCACCACTCTGTGACAAGGAGAAGGAAGGGAAGCAAGTGGGAGTAGGTGGATGGGGGTTTACACAAACAGAGAATAGCCTTGCATTGGGGCTGACAGCTGGCATCCCTATCTGAAAAGCTGGGTCCACTGAAAGCTGCCAAAATCTGGAGCCTGAAATTGTTTAGACTCCTCTAAAAAGTCCTGTCTTTCATCTCGCAAGTGCAAAATAGGAATTGAAGATATCCCAAGAAGTAATTTTCTTCAGCATTTTCAAGTATACGTCCCAGCTTGTGCTAAAATGGCATGGGGCCCAGCACGGAGGTGTCAGATTGTTTTAAATTGTATTTTTCATTTTGGCATGTTGATGTTTTCTAGTCTTACCCAGATTTTGCTGGTGTGGAGAAACAGGAGACAAAATAACAAATGAACGTAGTGGTTTTCAAACCTTATCTCCAGAAAGCTGGGACTCACAGTGATGCTGCTTTTCCAGAGAAAAGTTTTGATTTGGTTTGAGGCAATGCTTTTTTTTTTAATATTATTTTGCAAGACCCAAATCAGCACTTTGGTCCTCACCAGGAAACCACTGATATATTACCAATTTACCAGTAACATAAGTGTTTGATAATGCACAGCACCTAATAATACTTGCTAAAATGTGCCTAAGAGTGTATAAATTTAACAATAAATCTATCTTAATTCTTGGGGCATTTTGACTTTTACAGGTACTACTGTGAAAGAGAGATTTGAACCTGTCAGTCACCATCCTTAGTAGTATCTTAAAGCCATGGACTGTGGCTTAGCAGAAGTCTTGGAGGCAACAACTCTCAAAATTCAAGGTCATGTGTGAAAAAAAAGAGAAAAGATTAAACCCAGATAAACTAAAATGCTTTTAACTTCTCTGCCAGTAGCTATGGTTTGGTAATGAAATTTTTTGCTTCAATACATTTCAATAAAATTGGGACTACCACAGTCAATGAAATTTGTCACAGGAGTGAAAAGAGCAACTCCTGTACATGCAGGAGAAAGGGACAACAATGCTGTGAGAGTTTCAGTTCCACCACGGATGTCCTGCTGGAGTGTAGCATTGTGTGTGTTAATTAAAACATTTGGGGGTTAGATGAGGAAAAGAAACCAAAGAAGAGGGCTGGATGATTTAGATACATATAAAAATAGTTTTCAGTATTATTAAGCTTTCCACCTTTACTGAGATAACAATGAAGTGTGAAATATAATGTCTTTAAAATTGATTTTTCAGTAAGATGGTCTCTGTCTTTTAAAGTGCAATTTTTAGTAGTTTTTACATTTCTCATTTCTTCATTTTTATTTCTTTTAAGTTCTTCAACTATAGTGTCATTCACTGAGGAATTTAAAAATTTGGACTAGCACCTCATCTATTTCCCCAAAGAAAGTGAAATTTTGGAATATCAGTGCAATTAAAAGAGGTAACAAAGACATGGCAATAGGTGAGAGTCATAGTTAGTGTCTGAAGCACAAGACCACAGTCCAAAATACTTTTGTGACAGCTCAGCCTCAGGACTTATGAGATTTCAGTCTCCTTTTCAGCAATAGTTTCTGAACTCTTAATGAATTTTTAATCTTTGTTTCACCCAGTTCCACCAAAAAAAAAAAGATAAATTGTGAAAACAAACCCCAAATATGAACGCAGCATAATGCTTGTTATTCTTTTCTCTAATCTTGAAGTGGCTCATTTTCTCCACCTGCATGCAGAGAGCTGGGGCTGTTCCTCTGTTCTGTGCAACATGCAGCAGTCTCTTATGGATAAAAATTTCAGAAGTGCTGTGAGAAAATTTCTGCCAATGAAAAAAGGGCATTTTGCTAGGTCAAGGCTTTCTTCTCAGGAACTGGAGAACTTTTTTTGGTTTTCTTATCTGCATGCCACCAAGACATTCTAACTCTGGACAGGACAGAGCTGTGATTAACCACTTTATCTGGCAGTAATTTTTGTGTGTTGCACCTGGGCTGCAATCCACTTCTACTTTAATCAGAAAATTTACCTGAATTTGTTGAACATTGTGAGAGATGCAGCACTGCAAAGCCTCAAAACCACCTTGATGTTGCCATTATGTCAATGCTGCTGTGTGGACCCTGCAAGGAAAATATCTGGATTTTCTTATCTGAGGAGCTGGGAGGGGCTCCTGAACAAGTGTCATGTAATTATATGTAATTATATCCCCCTTGTACTATCAATGATATATGCTCTGCTAATGATCTACGTATTATCAGCGTTTCCTCTCAGCCCCCTCCTATGTTTTCTCCATGTTTTATCTTTAACCCCTTGCAGATTCCTCTCCCCTTCCTGCCTCACCATCTTCACCCCACTGACCCCCATGACAGGAGCAGGGCTGCTTTAGTTGGACTTTGTACGTGCACCAAAAAAAGAAAAAGAGATCCCAGCTAATGTTTTCAAATTAGCACAGCTCCAACTCTGGAGATTCTCATTAGTTGTTGGCTGAGATTTATCAGCTCTCATTTGCCTAATATGGAGCCTAACTTTAGGCGCCTGGCCCTTTCGGTGGGGGGTAAGAGAGAATAGGAAGGGGTCTTTTGTCATTGCCATGTGGGCTCACTAATTTGCTCTGCCTAATAAAATTACAAATGAACACAGCTTTGCTCATGTTGCCTTTATAGGTTATAATAACCTTGGTACCCCATAACCTCCCGCTAGCTGAATTAATCAGATCATATTAATATTTCTTCTTACTTTCTTTTAACTGGTTCTTCTCTTAATTAAAGGGGCCAAAGATGTAAACAGGGTAGGTGACTAGAAACATGGCGTCAGGTTATAAACAAGGCTCATTAAAAAGATGGATGTGCCAGCAGACTGCGAAAATTGCTTACTCCGCAAGTGTACATTTTGTAATTTCCTGACGACTAAAAGGACTAATACCAGATCCTGCTTTGCTTCCCTAGCCCCCACCCTTTTCTTTTTAAAGCATGTATAAAAGATGATAATTTTTGTAAGCTGGGGGTACGCAGAAGAGTTGATTCACCAGCTGGGATAAAGGCCATTTTTATTAAAAAATCTTTTTGCCCCTCCGACAGATTGAAATAGAAAATAGATTGTTGCTACAACAACAATAAGTGAAAGAAATCAATCTGAAATCTGAAGATTTTGGAAAAGGATGGGGAATACTAGCAAAAAAACCAGGTTTATGACTAATATGAAATAATTTTTTATTATAATTATCATTAAAACTTTACTCAGTTGCAATTCCAGAGCTGGAATCTGTAGTATTTTTGTGCACACTTTAGAGTTGGCAGGGTCTGTGCTAATAGAGACAAGCAGGGTGTGCTGTGCCTGCAGCCCTATCCTCAAGCACACAGATCCTTCTGCTGTATCCAGGCAGAAAGCTGTCTGTCCTACCTGCTCCAGTTGGTGGGAGAACCCACCAATTCACATTTTTAAAGTTATGTGTGAACTTCATATGAAAAGACGATCTAGTTATCTTACATAAATAATTTATGTTTTCACTCATTAGTAACTTCAGTCCCCTTAATATTGAAGCTTGGCCTTGTAATATGTAATATGTAATATTAAATTCAGCTCCAGTACAATAACCACTGAATAAAGCAGTGCACAGTTTTCTCTCTTACAGTGATTATTAGTAGGAAAGACCAAACCCCTGATTTTTCTATCTCCCTTTATCCCTTCTCAAGAAGAAGGAAAGTCATTCTGACAGGATGATGCACAGCATGACCAGAAAAGACCTCTCTCCTTCATGAATAAATTAGAGATGAAAGTTTCACTGATCCCCTTGCATTTTTATGGAGGGACCTCATCCTAATTTACCTAAATGCTTTGAACAAAACGAAAGAAAAATGTAAGCGGCGAAGGTGAAAAGGTTAAAATCTATGTTTAAATGGAAGGGCATTTTAACAAGAAGGCTATGTGGGCTACCTGCATGTGATTGGGGGATCTTATTTTTAAGTTCAAGCATTTAAATGGATAAATCACAACACAGAGTGGGATTTTTTTCCCCCTCATTAAGTTTTTGCATTATAGAGCACATGTGAGTATTTTCATTCAGCACCTATGAGTGCCGAAAATGAATTTGATTGATGTCAATGAATGTTTTATAGTATTAGTAAAAAAAATATTATTAATAATGATAATAAATAATAATAAAAATTTGAAGAGCCTGTGATGCATTAATTTTAATTGAACTATGGAACAATAGATTTCAGCTTTTAGGGTGCTTCCTCAATTATCTAAAATTCCTTTAGGTTTAGGAGAAAGGAATGCCTTTTCTGTAGGTAATTTTGAACTCTGTGAAATAGCCTACATTATTTTAATCCAAAGTAGAGAATTCCACAAGTTGCTTAAACATTCATTCTCTGAAGTTGTTCAGGTGTACTTCTGGAAAAGTACTTTAAAATCCTGTGGAAGCCAGCAGTTTCATCCCTATTATATTCTCCAGCAGTTTCCTTATAAGCTAATATATTTTTATGAGTATCACTTAGGAATAATTAAAATACAAAAAAAAAGACACTCTCATTTTCACATCAGTTATTATAGTATTATTCAGAAGTTTAATGACTTTGGAGGATGTTCTTCCAAGCCCAGGTGTACTTTTTTCAGTTTAGTGTCTTCTTTGCCAGTGGAGCTTTAAGCTGGGTCCAAATTCCACAGGGCAGAGCAAGTTGGACATTTGTCTGAGAATGACAGCCTTTTTTTGTTTTGATGGGACTCAAAGCCTTCTGGATGCTTATTAAAAAAAAGAAAATAGTCACTAGGTATTTTATAAGAGCTCCAAATAGACTTTGTCTATCCTGTGGGTGAGAAAAACACCTGCACTGAGATTCAGGGCACAAGTGGAGAATGTATTCTCCAAAACACCCCAGGATTTAATAGATGAGACAGCATTGGACCAGTTGTTGAGGATGTAAAAGATTTCAATTTAAATGGATCTATTTCTTTGTTAGTTTGGGTGCTTTATCTCTTTAAGTACAGCGCGAAAAAAAATCAGTTTGAGTGAAGGTTTCTAAACAGTGCAGGCAAAATGCAAAACTTCAGTGAGTGCAGAAAGGGGTCCTGCCATGGTGGAAGGGGGTCATTCTCACACCCAGGCTGATGTGAGGATGGATGACGTGTCTCTGATTCTTGTCCAGTTGTCCTGCTTGTTCCAAACTAAACACCTAACATATAGACAGCTACACCTGGGCCACAGGAGCTCTGGTCTGCAAGCTGGTGTAATGTATCCTGTCACTAAAACCAGCCCTGGCTGAAGCCCTGTGTTTACAACGTCCATCATAATTTCAGAAATTCCAAAACCACATTAAAGTAGGTTCAGCTTCTAAGGACTTCTAAGCCATCCTATATCTTTAAAAAAAGAAATCAGCATTTCAGATCACCTAAAAAAGCCAGTTTTGTTCCCTCAAAATCTTTAAAAGCTTTATGCCTAAACTGAATTTTACAGTTTGAACCAAAATGATGAATATAGTGTTTAAGAGGAATCATGACACATATGCAAATATTTTTTGGAAAGAAAAGGTACTTTTCATGCAAAATCATGGTTATGTCTGTAGCTGTGCCATTGCATTTTGCATTAGGATGCAATTTCCCTCCCAGTTTGAACCACCAAATGTGTGTTAAAAGTTAAAAAAGCCCATTAACACTTCATGTGCCTTAGTTTTTCTACCTACATGAAAATACAGATTATTTGTCTTTGTGTTATATTTGGACATCTATTTATGACAATATCTGACTATATATGGTGAGGGACCCTTTGCTCCTCAGAGAAATGTAACTTGGTTTTGATGGTGCCATCTTGAAACGAAACATTGCCAAAATAATGAAAGGGGAGTGAGGAAGAAAAGTTGGGGATTTTTTTTTAATAAAAAGGAATGAGAACTTCCAAAAGCTTCAACCCTTCAAGCGCTTTGTGGTTTTTTAATTGGGGTCACAATTGACACAACAAGGCAGAAAAGGCATCTGGATAAACACGTCCCTCAAGCCAAGCTGTCATAGCACACCCATCCATGTCCATCCATTAACTGTCAGAGTCTGTGGAAGAAAAATGCCCCTTCCCAAGGACACTGGCCAGGCCACGTGCGTGTGCCTTGTGTGTGTGTTTTTTGAAGGCTGACAAGGCACCTCTGCCATTTCCTCGCCTGGAGCTCTACCCACAGGCGGCCGTGCCGGCCCCCCTCTCCCAAATGTTATTATTCTGTCATGAGCCCTTCTTCGGTCAGGATGTTACTTCATTTCCACCTTTTGTCTCAGGTTGAATGTGAATGATGCTCTTTCAGCAATATACGGTCGCTCGAGCTCCCCGCTGCAGCCTTACATAAATATACAACACCCGTCTCGGCCTATAACTCACTTCAGGCCTGGAAAAATAGTGACTTCCTTTATTGGCCAGATTCTTTCGCAATTCCCAACAGCTGTATGTTTTCACCTCCGAGGATCCTTATCTTCAAGTTTCCATTTGTCTCAGCACTATTCCAGTGGATTGCCAATAAAAATGATTCCCATTTTTATAACCCCTGAGAATGCAGGGAGCAGGCTTTCCAGAAAAACCTGTTTTTTAGCAGGGAATAAAAAAAAAAGGGGGAAAAAATAAGGAGAAAAAAAAAAAAGTGGCTCCCCACAACTTAGCAGAAGGCAGGATTTAGCCTTCACACAAATATTTGAAAGTGTGAAACTTCCCGAGCAATCATCACAACTCCGCCGAGATGGGAACGGAGACTTCCAGCAATCTCTGAAGTCGCTCAATCAAGGACTCTTAATTTTCCATTTGAGCAAGAGGAACGGCTGCAAACGGAACATTTATTAACACATGCGCCTCACACGCACAAAGAGAGCTATATTTACAAAGAATTAAACTTGAGAGCATGAAATAGCCTTGTAACCATATGACAAAGATACACTTAAAGAGATGTAAACACTAGGTGCAGGGAAATTTGCCAGGTTAGAGTCAGCTGTATCACTCTGTTTTATTACTATACAACTGTTTACTGAGAAAAGACAGATGATGGCTGATATACTCTGTGTGTTATCATAAAGGCTTGCTTGGGAGCTCTTTGTGACTGACAATTGCTACAGCCCTATGCAAAAAAACCTGGCCTGGGGAGTTGTTTTTCTTTTAATTCTTCTCTGTCCATCATTCCAAAGCATTAACAATTCTTTTAGAAAAGCAAACTGGCAAGGCATCCTGAGTGTTTTGTATCACTCCCATGAGACAGTCACTAAAGAAGTTTTAATCATTCTTTCTTCTCCTTACAGGGTTATTGGGCTTGGTTCTTCCAAGGATGAATTTTTTAAAGCTTCTCCCCTGTCTGGGCTATGTAAATCCCAGATTCTCATAGCCCTTCCCTGATCAAGTCTTGAAGAAAACACAGTGAAATACCTTTATAATAGTTCTCAGCTCCAATTCTTCTGCTAACAGCTCCTGGAGTGACTTCTAAGAGGAGGTGGTGTTCCTGTGTCTCCCTGGAGACATGCAAAGCTGCTATCAGGTTGCCCTGAAATGGGTTTCTTCTTCTTCACCAGAAGAGTGAATGTGCCTTTCTCATGTGATTCATTTCCACGACTAAAAAAAGGATTTCTAGGTATCTGAGAGAGATGGTTTAGAGCATATTGGGCTTGCTTTATCCTTACTGGGGTCACAGCACTTAGGCTGCAGCACAAGACAGCTTCAGCAGTGTTCTTTCTGCTTCCCAGAGTGGATCCCTCAAGTGGGGCTGGAGGGGAAAGGAGGGGAAGAGGAGAGAGCTGTGGAGGCAGGACTTGCCATCTCCCCATCTCTACCTCTGCAGACATTTACACAACAAGGAATTCAAGGCCCAGGTCATCCTGCTTCACTTCAGGTACCCTGAAGCACTGAAGCTGTGAACCAAATCACTCCATTCTTCCTTTGCAGTCAATGGAGAGAATGAGAGGGATGCTCAAAAGGCATGAACAATCCCTCAGGGTCTCTTCCAGCTGGGGTGAGCCCAGGCCCTGCTATCTGCTGTCACTGAACCAGAAACTCACCATCACCTCCCTCTCCTCACTATTTCTGTTCCCTGCCTGTGACAAAAATTTTGGCCTGTTCTTAGGTTCAAGTATTTTGCTCTGTCTCGCCTGAGGAGAAAAAGGGGAAGGGTTCTTTCCTTATGGGTTCCTGATCTAAATGAATTATTGCAAGGCTTTTTTTTTTTTAAAGCCTAGGAAAGGGAATTTGAAGCTATTGTATTTATCTGACCATTATGAGCACTGTAAAACATGCTGTTTCACATTGTAACATAAGCTCTTTTTTAAAGTATGCCCAGAGTATTTGTAATTGTTATCAGGCCCAGATGTATCCGAGTGTCAGCATGAAGCACTGAGAGTTGGCTCAGATGTACAGAATGTAATTAGCTCAAAGCCCTGTGCGCTTAGTTTGTAGTGGAAGCACAGACTGATAATAAAACCAAAAAAAATGAAAGTGGCAAAGGTTAAAATCTATTGTTCACAGTGCTAAAGCTGTTCTGGGGGAAGCCAGTGCTGGCTGCTGCAGTGCTGGAGTGCTCAGACTCCAAACGAGATCAGAAGTGAGCCAGTGACAAAGGTTAGTTCAAAATAGGTGATGATAGACTAACATTAAATTGACATTATTCTCACAATAGTGGCCCAGACATTTGGTCTATCTGCTCTGGTATCCTGCCTCTGACTTGCGCCAATTCCCTCATGTGTCCGGAGGAAGAATAGCATATGATCCACACACCCACTTCCCACTGAGCTCCCAGTGCCTTGTGAAATCCCAGATGTGGTGGGAGTGTGGGGATGGTACCAACAGTTCCTGAGCTGCATGGGAACCATCTATTCACTCATGTACTCATCCGCATGGCTGCCAAGTTGCTTAGCTTGGGGCTTTTTGTCTGTTGTTTTTTTGTCATATCCAGGAAAAATCTGATTTTTTCTGATAGACGCTTGCTGAGAACACAGCAACAGCCCCCATCTCCACCTACTGCTGCCCTCTGCTGAGTGGGAACACAAGCCCCCGTCCAGGATTCTGGAGCTCAGCACTGCCCAAATTAAAGGGTCTCCTCTTGCTTGAGTGACTTTGAAGCGTGTGGATTTGATCTCTATCCCCACAGCCACTATGACATTTCCAGAGGCTTTTGTGTGCAGCTGTGGTGACAAGCACGACTTTCCAAGGTGGCTATCGGCTCGTTAAAGTGCAGACACTTTCTGGGCTGATTGTTGTTAAGGAGACAAATCTTAGCACTTGCAAAAAGCTCTGATAGTTACAGTGCTTTGCACTGATACAATGCATGGGTGTATTTAAATTTAGATGTGTGCACTTGCATCACATTCACAAATGCAATAAACAATATCTAATAACATTAATAAGGCACAGGCACATACCAGTTCACAACAGGAAATTCAAATCTGAGGGTGACATGCTGATCTCAACTCCCTCTGTTTAGAAAAAATAAGTCAGAACAGCTTGAATGAAGGACAGAGTGTCACAGCCTTAACTTGAACATTTCCTGGCTTTTGTTGGTTTGTTTCACAGCCTTCACATTCCTTAAACACAGGTTTGTTTGATTTTAATTTCCTTTTCTCCGTTAAAAGAATGAAGAAACATGTTTGAGGGGAGCCCTGAGCATGATTTCTTTTCACAGCCACAGCTGAAATTTCCTATGTTTGTTTTTTCTTTTACAATGTTTAGTGTTAAAGAGAACTTCTGGGGAGGTGATGCAGCCAGAGACAGGACACACGTTTCTGACAAGAAAGACAGTCTCAGGCTGTGCTGGTCATCCAGCACAAGGTGGACCTTGGTCCAAGTCCTTCATTGCCAGCCCCAGACTTTGGTGAGGAGCCTTAGGCAAACATGTTTGGATCTGCATGGGGATTGTGGTGTTCCAGGGTCTTATTCTGTGGTGTTTGTTTTGCAGGTGGGTAAAAGGAAAACAAGTAAAAAAGTGTAAATCCCATGTGTTTGGGGCACATGAGAGACTTGTCAGTGTGAAAGCAAGTCCAGGTACCTGTGCTTCGTTTACAATTCTCACACCCAGGTGTACAAGTGCTGCTGTCTTAAATTCCATCTTCTCCAGAGCCTGACAGCCTTATAGTCTGCTTCACAGTTCAGATCCACAGACTTTTCCCATATCATATGATAATATCATAAAAATAAAAACTTACAGTAAGTGAGATCCTTCTTTTCTCTTTCAAATTGCATTTATCACCCCAGTTTATCTGTCCTACTCACTCCTTTTGTCTGAAAGAATTCCTATAGAGGAACAAGAGGCTTGGCCATTGTCCTGCTCATATTTTCCCATGTAGAGCCACATCTTGCAATTGTATTTCAAGAACTGACCTTACCTACAGGATATTATTTTTCTTGTGACTCTTCTAACCCAGTGACAGAGGGATCATTCATGTAATTTCTATTTTTCTGTATTATAAAAAAAGGACCCAGAGAGCTAGGAAAGGATTGCAGAGTCATCAAGAAACGTGCATGATATGCAGGAGGGAGAGAAGTGAAGGGGAGGGAAATTCCCAGTGCCATGGGCTGCCTTCATTGGTGCTCATGAAGGGAATAGTTCCTGATAGACTCTTAATCCAGAGCCTGGATACAAAGCCCAGTGAAGGTTATAAAACCACATTAGTGGGTCCAGGAAAATAGGTCTGCAGGATGCTCCAAATGGGTTATCTGTATCAGTGAAATAGCACAAGGGCAGAGATGAGGGGAAAATGGCAGCTTTGAAATTACTTCAAGAGCTTCTCAGAAAGGGAATTTGCCCCACCCACTCTGTTCCCTCTCTCCTGGGATTTTTGCAGGCTCTCACACCTCCAATTACTCATTAATTTTTTCCCCTCTAGCCTCAGTTCTGCTAAGTCAACATGGCTTATGAAAATCAAGTTGTATTCTGTATACTTAATACATCATCTCTAAGAATAATCATTTTGGAATCTGAACTTGTTTCTGTTATCTGGCTCAGCTTGACAATGATTTATGAAGCAGAAAACAAGACAGCTTCATTTTCATAAGGCAGCCTGAACCTTCTGGACAAGGAAGAGCTCTGAAAGTTGTTTTGACTAGTAAACTGAAACAAACATGACACAAAAGTCAATACAACTGCAACATCAGCCTCTCATTTTACAGAGTAACTTTCCTCGGCTAGAGCAATCTGACAGTCAAAATGTTGTGATATTCGATAACATTCTGCATCTTCACTAATTACAACTGCGGGGTACTCGCCGTGATGGGCATTTTCGATGCAGACAGAATGCATGGCAGCCATTCACAAAGCATGTCTGGTTAGCACTTAAAAGGACACTGTCATCCCATTTGGCTTGCATTTTATTCCTGTGGATAGAGATATTACACATCATATTTGAGCATTAATCTGGATTTATATTAGCTCTCGGAAAAATGCGAGCTGAGTTATGTGAATCAGCCCGTGTTTATTCGGCGATGAGCGTGTTGAAATGCATGTGATTGATTCTTTGGAGTTTCATTCTATATTCCCTGCCATTACGCAGCTCTGAGAAACTGGAAGATGCAATTCCCATGAAGATCTTAGAAAAAGTCTCAACAATTTCTGTTCAAGTAGACTCCCTGCCCATTGCTAGTAATATGAAACATATGGCATGTGCCAGAGACAGTGTGGCTGTGTATATATCTGCTGCTTAGCTTACTGCACCTCCTTTTAGTGTGCAATAGGTAATATAGATAGTACAAATCCTTCCATATGAGATTAATTTATTTTGAGCCTTTCCTTAATGATTTATAAAACATGCCAGTCAAGTGGTTGTGGTGGAAAACACCATGAAATGAGGCAAACTGAAAATTTTTAGATGTCCAAAATATTAGGGAAAAAGTTTTATTTTGTACTCTGTCTTACAGACAGCCAGAAAGTGAAGTTAGTCATTATAACAAGCTAGTTGAAATATTTCAAACCATATTCTGGAGGATTTTAGAAAATTATATTGTTAAAAATCTAAATATTACTAAATATAAAAATATAAAAATGATTATAAGTATCCTTATTTTATAAATACAAATATTTATAAAATAAAAATTAACACTATAAATATTAAATTAAATATAACTAAAATAAATATAACTATAAAATAAATATAACTATTAAAATAAGTATACAAAAATTATTACATTATCTTTCTAGATTTTATTGTTGCTACAGGTAATGTTTTAGATAATTGTATTTCAGGTGTTATTTGGAAGTATCCATTAAACGTTTGCCTTTCACATAGGTAAATTTGGTGCTAACTTGGTCCAGATTTTGAAATGATGTATTTATAAAACAGAGCCATTACTGCCGAGGAAAATCTATTAAGGAATCTGGTTAGACAATTTCGTGCACACATTTCCTGAAATCAACTGTTGGTGGATCCTTAAACAGAGCCTAGAAGATACAGCTGCATATTGCAGCCCTTCATATAACCACAGAATCATGGAATACCCTGAGCTGGACAAGAGTCATAAGGATCACTGAATTCCAGCTCCTGGCCCTGAACAGGGACAGTCCAACAATCCCACCCTGTGCCAGAGAGTGTTGTCCCAACTCAAGGAGGAACTCAGTTAAAAGTAGTTGTTTCATGGATTCATTTGCTTGCTTTGCCATGAGAAGTGTTTCCAAGGAGGCAAAGCTGGGTTGTGCAGTGCTTTCCCTCTGTTTTCCCCAGAGCAATCAGGAGTAGCTCCACTTTAAATCTGTATGGCTGTACAGAGAGAAACATGCCCAGGATTGCTCTTTGCCCTGTCCTTCTGCCTCCCCAAAACACTGATTATTCCTATTCTCAAACTATGAGCTTGCTTGTAGCTCTGCTCATCTTCCCAGCGCATGGTTCATGGTTTGGGTGTCCCTGCATGTGAGGGTGACCCTCCACTGTGGGCTCAGTGTCCCCAAGGGCACTGTGACATGTGTCCAAGCTGGCTGGGCACATTCCAGTGACCCACTGGTGAGTAGTCTCATGCCATAACATATCTTCACTTCCATTCTTCCCTCCCTGAGGTTTTCCTACCCCTCATTCTTCAGATCAGCAAAGCCAAGAGCACACGATGCTTGGAGAATATTTGGCTTTTGAAGCTTCACAGTTAAGTCAGTCAAATATGGGTGAAAAATCCCTGATGTTTCAGTCCCAGCGTCAGTACTGAAGTAGATTGTGTACTTGACTTTAACAATCTCCCAAGATATAAGCCATTTGACTGAGGTCATACTTAAGATAATAAAACTCCCTTTGATGAGGTTCATTTACATATTTGTTTTCTTTGCTTGAGCCCATTTTTTGTATAGATTTAGTGCAGTTGTTTACAATGCTGGAATTTTTATGATTAAGGTCATACATGAGAATATTTACAACGTCAGGAATAAACACAACTCCTATTTAAGAAGCATATCCTGTTCCCAAATGAGATCCAAGCCCTGCTTATAATGTCATGCATTTGTAGAGCACTTAATAAATGTTTATTTTCAAATGCAATTATAAACAATTCTTGCATTGTTGCGGTAGGACGTGGACTTCACATCTCTTGACATTAGCACAGGAGATATCCATTAGGCAAGATATGGCTCTTTGAGAGGTAGTCTGACCTCCAGCCCTGTCTGCAGAGGGCAACCCCTGCCTTGTGACACCCTGCACTGCAAATAAAGCCTTAACTCATATCTTGATGGGCTTAAGGAAACACTCTAAATAAATAAATGCACACAGGCATCTCTTGGATATTTAAAAGAAATTAAAGTTAGCATACAAGCCTTAGGCCACCATTACCTGCTGAGCATGATGAATTTTGGGGTGACAGGGAGTACAGTTGCTTGAAACAGCAGAGATATCCCAAATATTTTCAGAAAAGTGACCAAGAGCTTGGGTTTGGTTTGTTTTTCTTTCTCGTGGCCCCTTCCCCTTTGTATCAAACCCACAGACGTTCTGGCAGCAGACCTCTCCTGTTGGAGGGGCAGAGAAGAAAAAAAAGAATACCAGAAAAAAACAATGGGGAGATGTAACACGTGCACTGCAATTAGATGAGGAAGCCATTAATTATGTTGTTTGCAATATCCTCTAAAAGGGTTGCCCACCCCTAACTACATATTTATACATATTTACTTGTTAATCAATAAAGGAAAATGGCTACATTATTTTGATTAAAACGTCAACCAAATGTGTGGCAATAAAATCAAATTTCAGGGGGAAGGTAAAAAAAAAAAAGAAAGAGAGGGAGAATGAGAGAGATAGCTATGTATGCCTTCCTCTGGACCATGATATATGATATTTTCAGGCTGCTAGGAGAGCAGACACATTAAGAAAATAGTGCTAATGATATTAAAGTACTTTACAAGGCTTGTTACTAAGCGCTGACAAACCTGTCAAGTGTATAATGTAGGAGGCTATTGTAGCGTTCTCAGAAAACCATACCTCTGCCCCATTTCAGTGCAATCTCCTAATAATGGAGCTGCTATAAATTCTAGCCAGCAATGGGACAGACTCCTGGCTTCTCACCCCAATGTGAAGACATGATAAATATAAAAGAAAATGGCTGTCAGTTTTGGCGCCCGAACCTTATTACAAAGTCTTAATCTTACTGGCCTCAGCACCTTTTATCACCGCCTTGTTATGAGCTGATGGCTTTTTTATTTGCTGGGAGATGGAGGATGTGTCATTTGATGTCCTTTTATGTAGCCACTGCTCTGTCCTCTCATAGAAAAAAAAATCTTTTTTTATATGTTTATTACAGTAACCGATTAAATGCAAGGCTCATGCTGTGTTTGGTGCAAGCATCCTCCTGGCTGATTTTTTGCAGGAGCCTGGGTTTAGATAGTCAGATGCAGAGTTATTAAGAATGTGGGCACAATGGAGTGTTATTTTTATTTTCCGGCTCCTGGAGTGTTGGCATCACTGGTGGTGTTATTATTTATTATTATTTATTGTTTTGCTTTCCGTATGGATTTTTCCCTCTTGCCAAGGTCAGAAAGAAACCGTAAGTCCTGGCTCATTCTCTTTCACTCTTCCCTCCACGTCGCCTCTCTCTCCCTCTCCCTCTCTCTCTTCCTCTTTGCAAGTGTCAGCCACAAAGATGATGGGCCTGTAAACAAAGTTTGACTCAAAACTCAGCTCAGGTTCAATCAGTTTGAACTTTAAGATGAGATATCTCACAATTATCTAAATATTATTCCTAAACCTCACAGCTGACTTCCTGTCTTCTTCGTTTATGGCAAACAAAAGACTGAACTCCACTTGAAACAATGACCCTGTCAGAGCCCTTATCCCCCCAAGAACTGCAGCAAAGTGCCAGCATCAGGTACTTAACTCAAGATGACATTGATGGGTTGCTTTCAAGCTGTGGCCGGAGACTCCATCACTTGTTCTTATCCTCAATTTGAAGTCGGGGCGGCCTACTTTGTTGCTGCAGAGGAGTCCCCTCCCTCTGATTTTTGTCTGCCAGATGGTGGCCAGGCTCTGAGCAGGGCTGGACCCATTAGCCGAGCTCCCCATCTAGTGGCTGCCAGCGAGGGGGGGGCAGCAGGCAGGAGCTCCAGCAGGACCTGTCGCCCTCCAAAGGCTGAAGCTGAACCAAGGAAGAGGGCAAAACCAGAAAAAAAAGAGGGGTTTTTTTTTAAATAAAGATATAAAAGGAGTAGGTTTTCCAACCAGGTTCATCTCCTGTGGGAGTCTGTCTTGTACATTGACCTGCCCAAGACACTGGCACCACAGCTCATGAGGACAGGGGGTGCATCTGCATGACTGCACTCAAACTTCCCTGGCTCTGTAACACAGAAATGCCCAGCAGAAATATGCACCCAGTCTGCCATGCCTGCTCCTGTTCTCTAGAAAAGCTCCAGTAGGAATGGCCATATTTAACTGGTCATCATTCAGTCACATTGTTAAGGAATCTTCTTACAAAATTCAATTTGCAATCTAAATGGATTTAGGAGGCAATGCAGTAAGAGAAAGAATCATATAGATATTAGATAAAGTTAGAGGCATCTCTAACTTGCCTCAGCAGATCACTGTTAGGAATAAAATATTTTTGAATTTGGGACACACCTTAGCCAAACTGGCTGCTCTCTGTCTATGTGTATTACAATTGCCATGTATGTACTGATATATATGATGTGAGGTTCGTTTTTAGACTACAGCTCATGAGAAATTAGGTTCCTAGGAGTTGCATGGAGCTGAGCAGTTGGGTAAAGGGTGGAAACCCTGTAGATCCTGGGAAAAGACTGAGCCCGAGTTCATACATTGTAAGACATCAGAAAATGTGAGAGGATCAAGTGCTTCTCATCATCCCCTTTGCTCAGTGCTGCCCTGGCTCTGGAAGGAATTTCAATATGAGTTGGAGATCACAATCAATCATCCACAAGAATTTTGGTCAGTTCTGCTGCACAATGAGCTGTCATAAAGCCCAGGCATGGATGCAGCTGAAGGGTGAGAAGTGGACGCTGCAGAGAAAGGACTTTTCTCTCCCTTGCCAGCTGCTGGACATTTGCTGTATTGGTGTTTCTAAAGGGTAACAGTTTCTCAAGCTGGTTTCCATTAAGATGTATCTGGTGATTGACATATTAAGAATAAGGACTGAGAAAGATGAATAAATGGGATATGCACAAAGTTTTTTACACTTTTGTCTATCACACATAACACCATTCCGAGTCTTACATCTCAATATCCCTTATTGTCTGTTATCATCCTGTAGCTAAAATAAAACAAAATAGTCCTTAATGTGTCCTGGGGTATTAGCTTGTTGCATATCTTTGGAAGGGTGTTTGCACTTTAAAAGCAACCTTGAGGGTGAGAGAGCACAGGACCACTGTGGTAGTTACTGTAATAAGGCACTTGTGGTTTGCTAAAGCACAAGGGGAAGAAAAACAATTGATGAAAAACTCAATAGGATGGGAAAGGCAAATTGCTTGGCTGGAGATTTAATTAAAAAGGAAACAGCCCTCCCCATTTAAAGGTCGGTTTGCACCCCTTAAATTACAAAGAGAACTCGGGGCTGAAATCAACACACGGTGCATGTTAATAAGAGGGAGCAGCAGGCTGTGTGACTGGTCCAGCTCTTCTCAGGCAGGGCCAGCAGGCTGCAAGACCTGGCCAGTGCATGCCAGCTATCACTGGGACCTGACTCCAGGATCTGCCTCCAGCAGAAGTGATGCTCACCTGGATGACATAAAACATGCAGAATGAAATATAATGTGGCTTAAGTCTCTGTTTGCCATTTTCCTCCTCCTATCTCCCACCACTCCTCAACAGCCCTTTATATATTACCCTTGGCTTTGTGCAGCACTTTCACTGCCATGAATGCCTCTCTCCCATGGGAGAACTTGATGAAGGTTATCCATTGTCACCCAGTGTTATACTGGGATGTCAGGACACCTTGAATAAACGGTTTACATGAGATGCTGCCTCTAAGTGCATCCTCGGAAAAACTGCCATTGCCCTTTGCTGAGAAAGTTAACATCATAAAGTGAAGGCTGCCTCCGACCAAATGGGAATGACATTGCAGATTAAGGGCTCTTTAAATTATGCATTTAGTTCAGACTCCCGGGGAGACAGTATATGAGATAAAGCTAGCAGACTTACTCTGCAGCCTGGCTCTGGAACCAAAGGCATTTTTAAAACATTTTGCCAAAGAAACTTCTGTAGAGGTAAAAAAAAACCCTACCCAAAACCAACAAATCCAAAACAAAAAAATACCCACTTAGTCATGTCTTTAAGGGCACATGTTACTCAAGTGAGAAAAAAAGAAAGAAGTGAAGAAAGGAGAAAGAACATTTCCCAGGGATTTAGAAGGATGGTGACTATCCAAGTTTTAGTAATAAGAATTTTATTTATGTCAAAATTCCTGCTAGCAGAACTAGGATTATGTTTCCCAAACATTTATTAGATTAAGAATGCTCATATTTGCTTTCCAAGCTGATCACCCCCACACACATAATGTCCCTGGCAGCACTGAAGTATTCAGAACATCCTCACAGCTTGTACCTGCAGAGACAGATTTGAGAAAAAAACCTTCTTGGTTCCCGTTTGCATGCAGCTCTGTAACCTGTAACTTCCTGCCTTCATTTAGCAGAGTTTAAATTGCAAATTCATGTTTCTTAAAAATGCTGTAACATCATAAGTGGGACAGTTTTATGACAGCTCTGAATTACCAGACAATACTGACACATGCCGCGTGCACTTACTTTGCCTACCAGTTATGGCTGTATTTATCTGCCCATATGTCACTCTGTGTCTAACGCATCTATTTACCACGTTGAGATAGATATTCCACAATTGAGGGCTCTTAGTGCATCCTTTAGAATGTTAAAAAAAAAAAGAAAAAAAAAATCTAGTTTCTCAGATAATTTATTTTATAGGTGATAGTTCTGCCTCTTTTTTTAGGGATTTTACAGGCATCTTTCTGCAGTTCCTTTATTTCCAGATGACACAGACTTGGAACTCTTCCCTGACAGGCAAAATGGGCTGGGCCTTCATTTTATTGATGGTAAAACACAGAGACGGCACTCACAGGCATCTGTAGGTGAATCTGGGTTGGATTATGCAGAAGATAAAATCCCTTGGCTGGAGGATCGACAGAAGAATTCAAAATCAACATTCACTGAAGACTTGACAGTCTTCTTCACCCTCTTTCCGTCCTCCACAAACTCACACACACACACCCCGAAATGTTGTGAGCCTCCCTGCCCTGCTTTCGTGCAGGCAACTGGCACCAACCAGCCACAGTTCTGGTGAAACGAGACAAATTCCCAGCACAAAGTCACTGGTGACCAGGAGGAACAGGCAGCTGGGGGAGAGATGTTCCATCTGCAGCTCCACATAACCACTGCAGCCAAAGCAGTTTTAATAAGCTCTGACATTCCTTCTGGATATTTTGCCCAAGCTGGAAAATTGGCAATCGGCTGGTAGCTCCCGTCTCCCTGAGGTGACAAAACTTGTGCAATGAGGTGTTTTTGTCTTTTAGCTTATGCTAAGATTTTCATGTGTTTTGTAGCTTTAGCTGTATTTCTAAATATCAGGCAGTAAAAATTCCAAAAAAACTTATAAGGTTGTCAAATCTGCAGAACATAAATATATATATGTACAAATGCACACATATGTGGGGGGAGAGAAAGAAATAAAGGCATGGAGAGAAAGAGGGAGAAGCATATGTATATTTAAATGTATGTCTATTACACATACATATAAACCTGTGTTTTTTTCAGGACCTTTACCAAGATGTGTGATCTGCTTTGACCAATGCTCACTGGCATACTTTGCCAGTTTGCGCTCAATTATTTTAGACTGAATTACAGTGATCTTTATTCATCCAAAAGAAAGCATAATGTTCTGTCCAAATACACCAACAGATGCAGCTCCCTATGATTCAAATCCTCATGAGTTTTGCCTGAGCTGGAGTTGCCTCCACTCCAAAGGAATCATCTCTGCCATCACAGAAATGTTGGCATTTTGGGGTGAAATACAGTGATGATGTGGTTAAGGACAGAAACACTTCACAATAAGCCAGGCCCAGGTCTGAAATGTGGTGTGTCTGATGGCAATCAGCAGGGAGGATTTTGGTCAGGGAACAGGTTTTTTCCTCCAGGCCTTTATCTTGCAAAAAGCTCCACAGGTCGTTAGCACCTACAAGCTGGTTTACCTCATGGTCAAAAGTTATCTACTCCTACCACACAAAGCTATTAAAATTGTACTTTAGGTGCAATTCAGTGATTCTAAGGACTGTCACTCCTTCAATCTGCTACCACTTGCTTGCGGCATTTGGAGCTTGAACATCTGCATCGCATTGGAGAAGGAATGGAAGCCAGGTATTGACCAGACCTGACTGCTCACAAGAGCTCAGAGACAGATGAGACAACCTCCTTCTTCCACAGATAAGGGGAAATCTGGCTTTTTTTACTCCACTTACTAGACAGACAGGAAAATTACTCCTTCAAGGTAGAGCAAGAGCAATTGCACTATCCCCTTAATCAGTACTTGCAGCATATCAAGCTCATCATCTTGATGGTAATAGCTGTTTGACAAGTCAGGATAAAAGTGATAGTCTTCTGAAAATGAGATAACAATCTAGTTTAAAAAAGGAACCAAAAGAAAAGAAAGGAAGAAAAGAAGAAAAAAAAAATATATGACCCGGTGTGAGGTGTCTTTTAATTTAATTTCATCCGAGGATAACAGTTTACCCAAAAATGTCTGCTGTGAGTCACGTATGGTATTTCAATCTGTCATCTTGTATTGACCTGGCTAACATGAAAATATACTGCACTGAGCTTTTGTCAGGCTTACCAGCTTGGTCTAAAATCTGATGATTTCTTTTTTAGATCATAACTGTGCTGAGCTATCTGCTTCCACTTTCTTCTCTCACACGCAGAGAGCTCAAAATGGAAAATTCATCCAAATGCAAAAAGAAACAGCATGATCTGGCTCACAGCTCCTCAGAAGTACAGGCAAAATTGAATTTTACTGTTTTCCTAAAAACGAAGGCCCAGAGTCAAGCCAATGCTATCAAGGAAAAGGGAAATGGCTGCAGTAGAAAAGGAATGGCAAGAGCCAGGCAGAACAGCAACATAGAAATGTGCTTTTCCTGCTGTTATAGCAACTCTAATACTGCTTTATGTTAGCAACAATTACTTAAAAAGTTATTTACAAACTTTCAAAAGAGTCAACTGCGAGAAATGGCTTGTATACATAGATAGTTTCCAAAATAATTATTATATTAAATATTAATTTAATACTTACGGCATTAAATATTTAGAATATACCATTATTCTGTAGCTGAATCAGTAGCAGAAATTAGTTCAGCCTTGCATTGGTTAATTCTGAAAAAAGGTATCAGTTGGTCAGGTTGCTGCTCTTTAACTGCTGAAGTCTCTCTGAGAATTTAGTTTCCAATTCAAATATTTATTATGTCAGAATTAGTTTTCTGGGAACCCTCTCTACTCTTCTCTTTAAGGTAACTAAAAGAACAGAGTAAAATTTCCATGCTGGTGTATGAGTATTCCTGACAGTGGACTTGGTTCCTGGAAGAAGAGGGGGAGAAAATACATTTAAAGCAAATGTATTTAAAACTGAATAAATCTTCACAGGCCTTTGCTTGAACATTTTGTCTCCTCTGGTATTTACTCTGCTCTGATTTTTGCTTCTCATGCTTCAGTGATCAATCTCTCTATACTGTTAAAGCTGTGGCACCAGGAAACTCTTGTAAACCACAGCAAATTCTGAGAAATCCAGTGGGATTTCTGCTGGGTAGCCCAGCAGTGGGATCAGAGATTTCTTAATGAACCTCTCCTCCTCAAAAAAAAAAACCAAAAAAAACCCAACAAACAAAAAACAGCAAAAAATTCCAGACCTACCCAGAACAATGGTCTGTTTTTCAGCTGGAAAAGGAGTATCTCATGGAAGCCACACTATGCAATCTGTGATCTTAGAAGTTGTGCCAAATGGCCACAAGAACAGGAATCGGAGAATGGCCAGGCATGTGTTCTTACAGGGTGTTCAGCAGATTAAAGGCTTACCTGGGACTGATCACAAAAGCAATCCTAAAAAACTGAAGCTGGGATTTTCACAAGCGTGACCTTCCTTGCAAGATTTGGAGAAAGTTGTCCCTGTGCATGGCAGTGGGGTTAGAGCTACCTGATCTTTGAGGTCCCTTCCAATCTAAAACATTCTGTGATCCTATAATTTCCTGCATTTTCAAAACCCACAGGGAATTGGGTCCTTTTAAACCTCTTTTTGAAATCTGTGGTGTCAACAAGGTAGTTTGTACCTTTTATTTTCCCACACATTTTCTTAACCTGGCAATGCCCTTTACCTTCAGCTCTTTGCACTGGCAGGACCTTCAGATCCCAGCCAAAGTCCTACAAACACGCAGCACTACATTTGTTGTTGAGAAGACCTTGCAATCTAAACAGATCAGACAAGGTAAGAAGAGAAATGGAATCACATTAAGGGATAATGATTTGTCCATGCTCTTAAAGAACTCCTTGGCACCAAAGTAAGCCCAAGCTCTCTGCCTGAGGCCTCACTGTCAGTTCGCCAAACAGATATGGAAGGACTAATAAAAGTCAGTCAATATTTAGATGGTGCCACAGTAGCTTATTATTTAATGAAACAGAGTAGGAGAGTAGGAAAGTAGATGCAATGCATCTAAAGATCTGTATTTCAGCAGAATCCTTCCTTTATGAAGATGAATAGGAAAGCACTGGGACAGGGAGCATTTCTTTCACTGCCTGATAACACTTAAGACAAAGTATTTTGAACAACGATAATTGTGCCTCAGATTTCTACGCTGCTTTTTGACAGGGGAAATATTGCCACAGATACTTAATTTCTTCCTGGAAGAATGCTTTATACCGGCCACTTGTTGGTACCCATTTCTATTTTATTTTTCTGTCCTCTGGTTTGTTTCTGCTTTCAGAAGTCCTTTATCCTGATCTATAGTCCCGATGTGGTGAGCTGGGAGTTTTTACCAGCGTGACAGTCTGTCTCTCTCCTGCACAGCACAGCCCCTTAGCAGGATCTCTGCTCAGCATAAAGAGGTTATCTCTGAATACAGATAAGTGGCTGCCGAAGGCCAGTTAGAAGATTTTTTGGAGAAGTGCTGGTCACAGGCAGGCGAGGTCTCTAACCCACATTCTACCCCAGTAACATGAGAGACTCTGTAACTTATATCATTCTGAGTAATGCTCTCCATCACACGCAATTCACCTTCCTTTCTTTTTTTTCCCCCCCTTTTCAGCTGGCTTTGTTGTTTGCGTGGTGTCAGTAGGAATGTGCTTGGAGCAGAGTTATATGGCATCATTTGGAGAAACATTGCGTTAATAACCAGAGTTCAAGGGCAAAGGATATAAACGGAGCAAATTACAAGTCTGAGCAGATATATGGCTTTTGCTAAAAGGGACACAGGCTGCTACTTTTATTTACTGGGTGCTGGAGCGCTTGCAAAAAGGTGCAAGAAAACATGAATACATTTTTATATGATACTTGGTGGTTTAGAAAAGCAACACAAAATTTAAATCTAGAGAGAAAGGCTGTTTTAGGGGAAAAATAAATTAAAAATTGCCTATCCTTGTAGTGACTTTGTATTTTTTAACCCTACACTCCTCAAGTGCTAGCATCATTCAGATGTTAGTGACCCAACTTTGCCCAGACTGGAATTTGGAGGTATGAAAGCAGACATTAACAATAAAACAATGGCAGGTTCAGAGCAAGCATTCATCTAACCTCTACTGTAATTAAGTTTCAGCTCTGAATGTCTCAGTCCACTCCCTTGATCCTCTGGGTTCAGGCAGCACCTCTCCCGTTATCTCTGGATTAGGTGTCGAATCTCCTGCCTCCGTGACTCAGCACAAACCCCAGTCCCTGGAGGGATCAAAGTCTGCTAAAAGGCTGAGGAGTTTCAGGCAAATTCTGTCAAGCTTGTCACAGAGTGGGATTATTTCATTTCACAGCCTGTAATACAATTTCATGTACTGCTATTGACTGTGGCAATAACTAACTGGAACATTTTGTTTATCTGATTTTCTGAGGCTGCAGATTCATCACTAGTTTTATTTCATTTTTTCTTAAGTGTTTCATAATTTATTTTTTCTAAACTACAAGATACTACTGAAATTCATTTTTCTGCTATTGCTAGACATACATTACTGCTGATTACCAAGCAAGATATATATTGTAGCCTATAAATAATAATCTCCTCTGGTGAAAGGATATCCAAAATAAAATCTTTCCTATTTCAAATTCTTTGACTCTCTATTTTTGTAAAATCAGCTCATTCTTCAAGTATTGTTTTTACAGCTTGTTCTACAAGTGTGCAAAGAGAAAAAAAAAAAAAACACACACCAAAAACCAAAGAGTTTAAAAAATGAATTTTCTGAAAACATCTGGTCTCCCTCCTTTGTCACAGTGCCACAGAAAATATTTCATCTAGCAAATTGCAGGTGATTTTTAAACACACAGAAGTTAGGAAAATATTAAGGAAGATTTACTCCCATCTAAGAAATGTTTTATGATGCAAAAATGAGTACAAAAATTAATATATAGAAAAAAGATAGGAAAAATCAGAACCTTTGTGGGGAAGAGGAATGCTAGGGGAGTGTTTCATTTGCCAAACCCCCCAAATTTCTCTTATATTTGCTGTTTGCTGTTTAAAGAACACTTCCTTGCATGGTGGTTTCTGAACTGACGTTTTTACACAAAATAAAATTCTTACTATGATTTTAATGCCATACCATATAACAACAGCTGTGCACATCGAAGCAAGATATAAGTAAGAAAAACAGAAACCGGCTATTTAAGTAGGCGATTGAATTCTGAAGTGTTTATTTATATTTTTTTATTTTTCTTTTTTTTATACGCAGCAGCAATCACAGTTTAACTCACAGATTGGCAGAGTTATATTTTATAACCAGTGGAATCACCTGGGCTTTTTTGGGGGTCTGCGAGCCGACTAAAGTGGCAGCACAAGCCGAGCCAAGCGGGTCCTCTCCCCGCTCCGCAACATGAAGTCTATCCAGTTTCCCATATGACATATCCTTTTTCTCCCACTGGGACATAATAGAAACTAATCTTCGACATCTAAACATTGGGAGTCGAGTCCTTTTGTTGAGTCCTTTTATTCCTTGCAGCCGGGGCCGGTGCAGCGCCGAGCCCACGTGTATTTACATACACGAAGAACCCCGCTGCTCCGGACTCTCCGCTCGGAAGACAGCGCAATTAATCATCCCCAAATCCTCCCGCCGTGCGCGCCGCGGCTCCGACAGCCAGCATTACCAATCAGCCAGGGCAGGTGGGACGTGGGCTGGCAGGACAGCCTTGCACCCTGACCTGGCACCGGTGCGCTCCCTTCCTCTCCCGCTCTCGTTGCTGAGTAAGAATAACACCGTTAACGGTGTCCTTGTGATCAGCCGAACGTGTTAAAGTCAGGAACGGACAGGTATTGCTTTTGTGCGTTTGGGAGGTCGAGGTTTTTCTCTCTCTGTTGTTGTTGTTTCTGAGTGTGGAAATCCAGAGTTGAAATCCACCCCCTATTGTAGAAAAAACTAGATGATTTTGTGATGGTTTTCCATTTGAGAACTGAATTTGCCTTGGTCGGCGTGTGCTGCCTTTTGTAAACCAAAACCTTCTGAGAGCCAGCAAGATGTTTTTGTGACAAAATAATTACCGGGGACTGACCTGGTTAATTGTACCTAACAGCTAAAATTGTGTGACTGGCAACTATGTGAGAGCCTGCATCCAAGGACCTTCCCTCCTGCCACAGGCACACGGCCATTAAAGCCCACACTACCTCTGTCCTCCTGCTTTTCTTGCCCTACCTAATACCTGCCTTCTTCCCTGCCACCCCTGCTGCACTTTCATATTTGTATCATCCCTTTTTCTCAATCTCTGGACCTAAATTCCAGTCTCACTTAAATGATGCCATTTGCTTTTAGTACCTGTACATTTAGCCCATGTGTGACAGGACACCATCCCTGACTAGGTGTTTTTCCCTGTAGCAGCCACACCTGTGCTCAGGGAGACAGGGAAGTCAGTGGAAAGACACCCATGGACACACTGAGCTCAGAGTTAAGCCCATAAATTAGTTACCAAAGGTGTTCTGTTCCTCTTTGTAAATTATAGGGACCATTAAAAATAGCTCAATAAAAGCAGCAAAAGTCAGTTGTTAAAGACATCTGGAATATTAATTCTCCAGAAGTGTAACTTCTTATTCAGGCTTTCCTGAAGACTCTGTTTCTTTTATTTCTAAACATGACAGATATTTTTTTTAGGAGTTGTTGTTTTGTTTTTTTTTTAAGTTGCTGTTTCCAGCTCCTGGTGGGGCTTGCCCTTCAGCTGCATTGTACTAAGAGCATCTGTGATTTTGTCATTAAATGTTATGCAGATTAGGATGTGCCAGGACAGGACTTAGTTGTGTTTGGAGCTGAATTAAAGTTTTGAACACTCTTAGCTGGTTTTAATTAATACAGTGGCAAAACATGCCATTTTTTTCATATGCAAATTGCAAATGAATTCTTTTTTAAAAAAATTAATTATGATACTAGAGGTGTATTTGTTATAAGGTATATTGCAATTGTTCATGGCATTTTGAAGCAAAAAAAGTCAGTGACTGTGATATATGATGTCAGTTGACTATAATTAGTTTCCAACAAAACTTGAAATATACGTACCTTTAATATTCATACACTGAATAATTTAATAGTTTAAAAACCTGTCCAAGTCTCTTGGAGAAAGAATACAGATGATCTTGAAGTGCAACAGAGATTTCTAGCTCCATTGCTGTTGGAAGCTTTGGGACAAAAATAGTCCAAAACCAAGAAAACATCTTGGAGATAGGAGAAAAGTATGTCTTAAGTACAGATAAACCACATTGTTCTGCACCTTCCTTTCCAGGAAAGGCAGCTGACTGTATTCCTTATCTCTAATCATACCCAAGAAATGCTTGTTCTTTTAGGCAGAAATTGGGCAGTGTACAGAAAACTTGACACAAACAGGTTTTTGAGGAGGGGGAGATTGGGAAAAGCTGGAATGATTCTTTGTCTGCATGAAATGATGACATTTGTGTCACTGCAGAGGACCTACTCCTTTTGGTGAGCACCAGCTTACCTAAGCGATCTTATTGATTTCAAATCAATAGCAGTTTCAAGGTCAAAGGAGGTCTGGGCACTGCTCTCCAGGACTCTCCACTCTGGCCCAAAATCATTATTGATGTAAATCCAGGGAGCTGGGCCCATCAGCCCTCCATCACCTGCTCCCTGGCAAATGCAAAAGGGAAACAGCCCCAACGAGCAACAGAGGTCTTGCTAATGATTTTCTTCCCCCCTATCCCATAGCAGTGACAGTCTGCTTCTAAGAAAAAAAAAAAAAAAAAAAAAAAAAGAGGAGAAAAAAAAAAAAGCCCTTTTTTGGCATGGAAATTGCTTATCTCTAGAGTGCAAATCATAAATCATTCACAAAGATAGTAGTGACTCCAGCCTTTGAGTGTTACTTTGTTAACAGCACAAACTGGTACAAACCAAAAGGAAGACAAATTAACATTTGAACCATATTGTTTCTGAAGGGCTGGGAGAGCCCTTGCGAGCCTTGGCTCTGCCTTTGTGATGTCACTCCTGGCGCGGGATGAGGCACTGGTGAACTCTGGTCCCCAGTTCAGTCTCAGAGCCTTGCTTGGAGGATGATACCGCGCAATCTGTCTGCTTTTCAGACAAAATTGGGAATGAGGAACATTCCTCTGACTCTCTCAGCACTTCTTTCAATTAGCATTTTTTTATCTTCTTTAGTATGGATCCCTTGAGTTTAGCATCCCTGCGTTCCACGTTTTTGATTGCACAGGCATTTCTTTATTAAAAAAGGGGATGGGCTTTCTAAGCTAGCCTTCTACTAATTATCACTTGTTTTTCAGATAAATAAATATTTGATCAATTGCATTAGTGATCTGATTATAAATTGTCTTTCAGGCTTTACCTCAGAATACTAGAATATTATTTAATAGTAATTTCTAAGGGACACTGCCAACTTGAAACCGGGCAATTTTTATTACATTAAAAGCACTGTACATGAAACACCAAATCATAAACCCTTATTCGAAAATTTGCATTTTAATTACCCTATTAAGAAAAAATAAAAGTTCTGTAGTGGTTTTGTAGGTTTTTTTCCCTTTAATTTCCCAATGCTGAGGAATGAGTCCCAGATAAGTAGGGGAAAGTGGAACTAAGTTGCTGTAACAGAAAGAGTAGATCGAGCCATCCAAAACTCAAGGGAACAAAACTTCAAAAAATAGAGCAAAACACACTTTTCCTCCTAATTCCCTTGAGTTACAATAACTTTACTTACATTTTAATAAGATTTATATAAAATCAATCTAATTTTTAAGTTGACATGCCTTAAAATCCATGCATATGGCGAAAGAGAGAGAGAGAAAATCTAGTTTTCATCATGGCACGGAGACAGCATTTAGGTTTTGATCCTTCTGCCAATGAAATCAGTTGCAAAGCTGCTGCCAGATTCCCACGAGGGAATCAACTCCTTTAGAAGTAGCAGCAGCAACAAGGCTCGTCACAATCTGCACCCACCCCAACACCCCTCCCTGCCAGACCACCAAACTTTCCCCAAAGGTGGGGTGGGGTTTGGGGGCAGGGGTGGCGAGTTTCTGGCTCTTTGTGCTCTTTTCCCTTCACAGCGTTCTGTTCCTGACTGAGACAGCCTGGCCTTTCACAGGCATTGATCCCCCATCTCGAGGCCAGCCAAGGTGGACACCTTTGCTTCTGAAATGATGCCCTGCCGCAGGCACCAGAGGGGAATTCAATTTCCAGCTCCAAGCATATACGACGGCAGAACTCCTCCACAATTAGGATGATGGTTGTTATTATTCTACTTTTATTAAGCAAGCTCCAGCCCCTGCTTTCCAGTCTTAGCTTTTACTTACAGTAATCAATTTTTCAGTATAACTGGCTGTAATTGTTAGCCAGATATTGAGGCTTCATGGTGCTTAGACAGAGCATGTTACTGCGAAGCATCTTCCCCATACTTCTCAGACAGATGGGTAATAATACTATACATTAATACCTCCACATTGGTTTATGTGTGTTTGACCACAGCGCTGGCATAATTATTTTTCCTCAGTAAAAGCTATTAGAGATCTATTTGGTAGGTTTTACGATCAATAGCTCCTGTGATATTTGTGTAGCAGGCCCAGAATAATCAATTGAAGGTCATATAAAGTAAATTACCATCCTCCTATAATGATTCTTTTTTCTAGATGAGAATGGGTTTTATTATTTCATCAGAAGAGCCCTCTCAACGTGTGCTTCTTTTTTTTTTCTTTCTTGAGAGAGAGAGAAATAAATGTTGTGGGTGTATTTTGAAATGTGGTATTAATGTCTATTATCTAAATTTATATTACTAGATTATTGAATTAGTGGATGCCAACATGTGGAATAATTTTATGTGCTTGGTGACACGATAAATAGCCAGTTGTGAGGGTATCCTGGCCAGCATGCTGTTGCAGGTGACTTAGCTAAAGCCATTTCTCAGTAGATTTAACACTGGTCAGGCACTGCTCTGGATATGGGGGGTCACTGGTTGGTCACAGAGCCACAGTCCTGATTCCTGGAGGGGAAATTTCCCCCCCATGCTGCCGAGGCGTTTTCTCTGTCCCTCCTCAACACAGTCTCCAATGCCCATAAAAACACAGCCCCAGCCCCAGTCCTGTGCCTCCTTCTTTCAGTTACAAAGTGCTGGAAGTGGGGAGGGAAATTCAGCAATGTGGGAGATCCCTGAGAGCCCCCATCTCCTTCCCCACTGACCAGAGGAGACGCCTGTGGATACTCTTGACCTTGGCCGCCCAACAAGGCTAGGGCTGTTTTGGAGATGGAAACACAATTGCACAAACATACTTTTCCTTTCCAATGGGCTATGTGTGTGGTCACGGTCAGTTGGATGAATTTTAATTTCCAACTGACTCCCATCACACATGAGATAAGCTGGAGCTCATAAATGCAGCATTCATACAGTTTATCCTCTTATTTAGTACTAAAAGGTGGCTATGGGACTCTTTATCCCCTCCTGTCTGAAACTCTTTGCACTCCTAAATTTAGTCCATGGAAGGCTGCTGCCTTGCCCATGAACAAAACTAGTTCTAATATTTTTAGGAAACACCAACTTCATTGAAATAGAGCTACCTACCCTCATATGATACACCATGTTTGAGTAACTCATTGAGATTAATTAAATCACTTCTCCTAAAAAACACATGAAGTACAGCAGCATTACATGAGTGCTCCAAAGAGGTGAAAGAAGGAAGTTTAAATGAACAATTTCCACCGAGGGATGTTGTTTCATCAAAACTATTTATTAAAAAAGGCAATCATGAACAATTAGGGCTGGGGAAACTGAGGCACAGGGGAATTAAAATAAATTTCTTGATTTTGCATGGAATGGTTTGTGGTTCAAACAGTCACTGAACAAAAACTTTTACAGCCTCCAGCTGGGTATTTCATTCACTGGACCAGCCCTCCTTTCCAGGAAAAGGAAGTCACATTTCAAAGTAATTATAGTGAAAAGACCCCAAGTCCCTCACTGTTGCAAAAGGCTGCCCAGAAGCTATTTAACATGAATCATTTTAATCTCTTTTTTTCCTTGGCTGGAAGTGATTGGCAAATGTTAACACAGAAAGAACCACAACCGGACATTTAGAGACGATAAAGTGAAATAGTTGGGAAAGGGACAGAGCTCAAGGAATAGATGCCAGGCTGAGCAGGCTGGAATATCCACTCATCTGCTCTACCCACCACCATCCTCTTGCAGGATGAAGTAGTCCCTGCAATCTGGGTTCTTTCCCCTCACACATCAGCAAAAGATCCCACAATCTCTGCGCTTAGATACTGAATTCTCCTACCCAGGCTGACTGTTTCAGCAGGGCTTTGCAAGGTTATGATGATGGAGGGAAAAGGGACATTTATTCCCAATGACACAAATTAATAGTTATCCTTTTTGGCTGAGGCATGAAGACCTCCTGAGACTGCTTTTTTTATGGGCTGAGGGTGGGTGCTGCTGTTTGTGGCCCCTGAGCAGTGAGGTGCATTGCTCTGCAGTAGGGGGATCTTTGTGCTGAGCCACAGCTGTGGTCTAAATGCCTGATGGAACTTTGCAGAGAGGAGGATTGCTCAGCTGGATGCCCCTGTAGGAAAGTAATAAGACAAAAGGGTGGAAATACAGTGTCTGTTCCTCAGCCAGGAAAAAACAAGTGGGGCAACCTCACACCTACCTGTAAGACTTAATGGAACAGAGGTTAAGGCAAGGGATGAGAAGCTCGCAGCTCCTAGCTCTGCTGCAGATGTTCTCACTGACCAGGACTCAGTGCCTCAGTTTCCCCAGATGGAGAAGGAGTATAAAAACACCCTGGAGAAAGAAAAGCCTTAATGCCTTCAAGGACTGCAGTGTCAGCATCCATGTGGCTCCATTTGGAAACACGGCTTCTCAGAAAGAACAATGGAAATCCCGAGCAGCTGAGCTCCGGGGTCCTCCAGTTGCACAGCAAAACTCATTACAATATCCCTGTATTTATTTCCAGCTGCATGGCCAAGTGGACCCAAGGGCAACCTAACAGAGAGGAAAAAGGCCTAACATAACATCAAAGCAGCCCAAAACCCGGGTGGATTGCCATTTCATCAGTGCTGTGTGACATCACTTTCCACATGACATCAGTCAATGACCCTCTTCCCCTCCACCCCCGCCTCCAATTTCTTTTAAAAAAGATGATGAAGCTGCTTGAAGTTCAGCAGAAGTTTGGGGGGGGAAGAAAAACAGACTCTGTATCCCTTCAGCTGAATATAACCCAATGTGCTACACAAACAATATTAACCAAAACAAAGCTAGCAGGAAACGTTTGCACACAGCATCTGTTATGATCACATAACCACCAGACAGATGTTTAATCCCAACTGCTAACATAAGATCATTTGTATGTTTGAAGAGGGAGAGATCCCATTTGGGTTCTTTCCCTTTTATTTATTTCTTTCCTAAAGGGGAAAAAAAATAATAAAGGGAGGGTGATTTTCTCAGCTGTGGGAAGCAATTTTGTTTTGTTATTGTTCTCTTTCTCCCCACTTTCACCATCAGCTGCAGAAAGGGAAGGAGCTGCTGCAGCCTCTTGCAAAGAAGGGAGCCTGAAAATTGTGTGGCCTGGTAGCAGAGCTCCACACGATCCTTTTCCATCTTAAGGGACCAGAGCTGGGTTTCTCAGAGGGCTCATTAAATAATTCTGGTCCAATGAGGCAAAAAGGGAGGCCACACATGGAACAAGTATGGTGGTCTCAGCCAAGTTCCCGGGGAGCCGCGCCGCGGTTTCCCAGCACCACCCCGGATTCCCTCCGCCCCTGGAAATTTCATCTACAAAAGTGAAAACAAACTCATTAGCTCTACGTAGCCCTGCAAGGGTCACAAAAAGATGTCAGCTTTTTGTGTGGCCTTTTTTTTTCCATTTAGCAAACAGCCAGACACCTACAAAGGGAAAAGAAGGTTTGAGCTCTTCAGCTGTGCTGAGGGATTATTTTACTTTTAATGATACCGGGAGGATTCAATGGAGATTTATGCAGATAGGAGAGATTATTAATAACACATTGCACTTCTATAGCACCTTCCATTCAGGGCTTCTCAAAGAACTTTCCAATCTGGAATGAATTGGTCTTTACACACCCCTGGTGAGTGGAGTAACTGTCCTTAGATTAGGAGGTAACTACTGCCATAATAAAAATCAACCAGGGTATAAAATGTAAGTGGGATACCAGGCAGTGCTGGTCTCAGGACCTTGCTCTTCCACAGATCACATATGACCCTAGGGAAACCTCTGCATTTCTCATTGTTTTAGTCCCCGGACAACAAAACTGTTTTTATTCACAAACAAGGATTGTGGTTTTGTCTTGTTTTTTTCTCTTGGGTATCTGGACTATACAATGACTATTTTACTAGATAGCACTTATAGGGATGATATAAAGAAATTGAGGCTCAAATGTGAGTGATGAACTGTCTCTATTTCCAGTCACTACTGAATCAGGAAAGAAAAACTTCAATTCTGATTCCTGGTCCTTTTTTAGGCACAAAACTCACTTTCTCCCACCTTGCAAATATAGAGGGCCTGTGAATGTTAAAAAGGAAAGTGAATCTCTTCCAGCACCTTAATATTCTTCTGCTGTCACTGGTTATCAGCGATGGGATTATAAGAGAAAATAAAAGCCAAAGTTTCCCAAGGCTGGAAAATAATAGCTTTACTGTGCATTATTAAAGTAAATAGTAGTAGGCCAGAGAAGTGGTAGATTCTTGCATGCTGAATGAAAATAAAAACAGAAGGGAAAAAAGAAATGAAAAGAGCATATCCAGCTAAAATAAGAAGGGGTTAACAATTTTCAGGCCTTTCTGCTGTGTGTGTGTTCGCACTGTGCACAGCAGAAATGCATTCACCTATGACATCCTTTGGCAAAAAAAAAAAGGAAAAAAAGAGAGAGGAAAAAAAAAAAGGCTACATCCCACAGTGAGGACAGTTGTCCCTACACATTAGGAATATCCATCTTAATGTGCAACTTCCCCTGCACGGGTCAAAATTGCCAACAGCTTTAATGGGAGAAAATGCTCTGTTGACTGATTCATTTCCACGTTTTGTTCCTGCTGCTAGACGGGATATCCTGTAAGGTGGCGAAAAGGGAGGGAAAGCCGGCACTATATCAGTTTATGATTGACCATTATTATTATTATTGTTGTTGAGAATTTTTTTTTACTCTGTTTTAAGGTTTGATGTTCCATTTGTCTACTGCAATTCTCGTAATTATAATTTTATTTTTTTTTCCTTCCAGAGGTAAAAAATGGTATCTCTGGGCTTGAACAGAGATGCCCCAGCTTTGACAGACAATAATAGTGATATATTAAGAAACTCTGCCTTGGATCTCTGTGCAATCTTCTTCCTGCTTTTCCCACTGATATTTTACAGTCTCAAAAGTGCCTTCAGATATTCAGGTAGCTGCTGTCCTTTATACACTCCTCCTGTGCTGGGTCACAGGGACTGAAGGGATACATCCAGGAATCACAATAATGAGTAGAAAAGTCCAGGCAGGACAGCTGTGCTATCTCAGTACCCACCTGGGAGATCCTACCCCTTTCCAGCACCTGCTGGGGCAGCCTGGGGCAGGTCAGGGAGGGGCACTGCTCCTTCACTTCATTTTTGCAGCTCTTCCTGCAGGATTGCAGGTCCCAGCCCCAGAGAAGGTCAGATAAAGCTGTTATAGTACATGGGATTTTGCACAGTGGAGAAGCTGCTGTGCCATGGAGGCTGTCCCACAAGAATTCCTCTTCCTCCACTGTTCCTGGTTGCTAGGTTGTCCCTGTCCTGTGGATAACTCTGTTGTGCTCATATAGACAAAAACTCCAGCTCGTGATCTTGCTGGTTGCACATGTAGAGGTCAAAGGGACACTCTGGGTCACACATCCAGAGTGTCCCAATGTGTGATTTACACTTCTGAGCATTTTCTGTTCCTACTGAGGCCTGAGTAGCATCCTGCCAGATAGGACTAATCACCACTGAATGCTGTCAACTAGTGGAAGGTCTGGAAGAGACTAATAGCTCGTTTGAGGCAGTAATCTGATTCTGAAAGCAAATGGTTCTACACACTTTGACCCATGGATAGAAAAAAAACTACTTTAGTAAATAGGTATGGCTGTGCCAGGAGGAGAAATAAATAATATTGGGTGAAAAGCAACAAAAGCTTATGAGAAAGCACTGGAAGAAGCCCTTTTCTGGAGAAGGTGTCTTCAAACACATACAAGACAGCTCTAAAGATGAAGGAACATGGTGTATGGTATGTAGATTGAATTTACACCAGAAAAAGAATTCTTACAGTAAGAATAGTAAAGAAACAGAATAAATTTCCTGTAGAGATAGTGGAGTCTCCATTGATGAAGGTCTTTAAGAATGGATTGGACAAGAATGTGTAAGGAATTATATAAATGCACTTGATTGTTCTTTAGGCAGAGGGATGTACAAGATGACCTCTGGAGGTCCTTCCCCACCTTATTTTCCATGATTTCTCTGGGCAATCAGACAAATGATTGCTTGTTGAGCTCAATAATCGTGTAGGAAGCATAATGTAATTGAAATATAATTGTACAGAGAAGACAAGTGAAATGCATCTAATGCAGGCTCATTCCCCCTCACCCACTGCCCTCAAATAAAAAAATCCCCAAAAGATAGGCCAGCCTTGTAGCTAAGCAATCCTGCCAGCAGAGAGCTGATTACAGAGTATATATGACCATTTGTTTGAAAAATGCAATCTCAATTCAATGGGAAGTCAGGATGTTTGTTTTTATTCTAAAATGGGATGAAAAGTTGAAATATGAAGGAAAAAAAAGTCTTTGAGGAAGAAAATGTAGCCAGGATACGAATGTTTTTGACATTTTCAATCAAAACTAAACTCTTTGCCTGGAAATGTCAAATAAGAAAACATAATGCTTCTTTTCAAAATGTCGACGTTTCGGACATTTCAAAATGTCGACATTTTAGAGATTTTTCAACACTTCCAAAAGTAGAAATGTCAAAATGTCAGTTGAAAATAAAACATTTCCTTTTGAATTTTCCCATCAGAAAATTAGAAATTTTCATCCAGTTTTGACATTTTCCCATAAAAAGATGTAAGAAGGTTGATTTTTTTTCTTTCCTGGAAAACCTACATTTTGCTGAGAAAATATTTCTGTTGAGGAATTTCAGCCAGCTTCGAAAAATAGTGGAGCTGACTTAAAGTCCTCTTCAGCTGACTGCAGACATTGCAGCTTACTACGAATAGGATCGTGAAATGTTTATTCCTGCATCTGGGGACATTTCCATGAGAGTCATTGCTTTGAAAAGGAAAAAATAAAACCCCTCAGTTATTCCTTTTCTCCCCCTGTGACCTGATCCCATCAGCAAAGCAATACTGGAAATGCGCCATAAATACTCGGGGCTGGTTTGCAGACCTGGAATAAAAGGCCTTTCCAGGAAGTTATTATCAATGACTCTAAGGAAAGGGGTCAGATCCTCGCTTCCTCACCGGCTCTGGAGAGCCCTGCCAGGGAACAGCAGGCAGGTGAGGGATGTCTCTTCCTGTCCTTTGGATTTTCCATCCCAGGAGCTCAGCCTGGTGAAGCGGAGCTCTCTGGAAGGGGTACCTGCAGGACTCAGAGCACGGAACAAAGCAGTGGCTGAAGCACAGACACGGAGCCTGCAGTGTCCTTCAAGCACTAATTAAAAAACCTTCAAAAAAATCTTGCTCTCACCCCCTTGCTCACACCCTTCCCCTCCCCCAGCAACGCCAAAGCATCTCATTGTGTAAACTTGCTTGCTGAAGAGAAGTTAACTTGGCACTCGTCTTAAGTATTGACTATCTGTCTTCAGGGTGAGGGCTGTAAATTCTCTCTCCTAAGATCCAAGTCGATTTGTTATCAAATCAGGCATTGAGAAGCTGATTCATTGCTATTCAGCGCTATGCTGATTTATATGCAGAATGTAAAACAGATGCCTTATGTGATACATATTTATGGTGAGTGCTGTTCTAGGAAGATTTATTACGGATTCCTTTGTCGGGGTGTGCATGAGCAGAGCCATGATGACTTGTATTTCCTCTCAGCTGCCAATGCCAAACTCATTAAAAAGAGGTGTGACTATTAATATACATTGTAATACTGACAGGCTCTAATTTATAACACCCTGGCTGGCTGGAGTATTCTCCTGACTTGAGAGGTGTTTTCTGCATTTCTTCCTCTGCAGTTAAACGGTACAAATAGAGGGGTGAGTGCCTGTGTGCATGCGTGTGTGTTCCTCTTCCCTGCCTCACTCCCCATTTCTCCCATCCCCTCTTTGTTTTCTTGGTCATTGAGATAAAGCTCCATTCAGCTGGAAACAGCTAAATGCATGGCAGTCACTTTTTCCAGGTCAAATACACTGGGGGTTTATAACAGTGTGGAATGGCTCTTTAATGGCCCTGTAAACACATGTTAACAGTCTTATATCCAGCTCTGGCACAGTATCTCTGTAGGCTGAATAAGCAATGAAGAAGTTGGAGAAGGGCACATCAGGCATTCTTGGCAGTGACCATGGCTGACAAGAGGTAGCAAAGCTAAGGAACATATGTTGTCCTATACATGGAAATCGGAAATCGTCTGCCCAAAGGGTGAAAAAAAGAAGGGAAAGACACATGGCTAATAACAGGGATCTGCAGCAGATGGAGGTAGTTAATCAGGTGAAGGATGTAAGCAAAGGGAATGCTGTCTACCTAGAGAACAATGCATAGAGGGGAAAAAAAACTGGGAATATGGCCGAGACACAGGAAGTTATAAGACGGGTGTTTTTAAACCATGAAAACTCTGGCATCGGATTCCAGCCATGAAACAATGGGCAACAGAGTAAATAAAAACGCCTCTCTCCTGATCTAATTGATTAGATGGACAGGAGGACTGTCCATGGTGTCATTTTTCACCAAACATATATATCAGAAAGGGGTTGCTGAGAAAGGGTTGCCAAAAAGATTTACAGTGGTTAATCATCTCTTGCAACAGTATTATCTTGATTATCCATGCCATGGGAATATGAGTGGCTATTCTGAGGCATTATTTTCAGGAATTCTTTCATTATATGGTAACACACAAGCTATACTGAAACCTCATGGTAAGGAGCAAAGACATTTGCCCTTTGCATTTCTGTTTGGTGGAAATGGGCATTTGAAGAATCTTGGTAGTTAGTTTTGGATTTTGTTAGGCTATTTGTGGAACTGGTGGACTGCAGGATGGGTGTATTCGAGTCATCTGCTCCTTTCTGTAGCTGATTCCAGGCTGGATTCTCATAATACCAACCAATTAAACAAACAAACAAAAAGTATAAAACCCCTCCCTACTTTCCCATAACTACATTAAATATCTCTCAGAAGACTGGAAAAAAACCCCAAATAAACCCAAAGCTTCTGTCTTGAAAAGTCAAACCTGAACAGATTAAACATGACAAAAATGCTGTGTATGGGTTTGTTGCCATTTTAAAGGAGGAAAAACTAAAGCGGGGAGGTGAAATGACCTGCCTGAGATCACAGACAATTAGTCTAATGATAGTGCTAAGAAAAGGAGCCAGACTTTTTATTCTTTAATCACCAGATAATCCCTTCTGGTTATATTTAACATGTGAAATGTATTGCTAGAAACACTCCTTTGGATGACTCATGACATACTAAGCAGACTTAAAAGCCTCAAACAAACTATAAAATCTTCTGAAAAGACAAAGACCAGAAAAAAGAAAGGAAGAAGATAAGAGATTAACGAGGAGGAAGAAGTGATAACATCTAGGATTAATATGCTGTATATTCAACTGCAGTCCAAGGAGGGTTACTGAAATATTAACCCTACTTTGCACCACCCTGCGGGAGACGTGGGAGGAAATTATTGTGCAGATTCCACAGGTCACCCGTGAGCTCCTGTGAACAACTGTCACAGACCTGGGTCTGTGGGAAAGGGAACAATATGAGCTGCAGGACACCTAATACTGTGGGCCAGAAGTTGCTTTATTTGCCTCCACTAGCAGGGAGTGCAGACCAAGGCTTTGCAGGGATCCACTGTTCCCCAGGCTGTCAGGCTGTGGCTGAATTTTGGTGTCATTTGGCTCCATCCCCATTTGTGAGGTGGCAAATGTAATGCCACACTGAAGCACCTATGGGAGAAAACACCTCTGGAATGAAATATGGGTGAAAAAGTCCACACCTCCCCTTTGGCTCTAATGCCAGTGTTACGAAAGCCCAACCCAACCTTGAAACTAGTCAGGTATTTTTGCGAGACAGAGCAGTTGAAAGACAGCTGGACAAAGAAGGAAGAACTCTGATTAAGGCTGCGGTATTTCTCTTGTCTTATGGAGAACATAAGTCTTATGTACGCTATATGTTTTTTAAAGAAGATATTTTAAATTGATTTGATTACCATAGAGCTGACACATACTGCACAAAAAGAACAACAGGCGGGGAAATTCATTTATAATAGCCAGTAAATGAATTTTCCCAGTGCTTGTTTCTTTTGCACAGTATGTGTCAGCTCTATTGTAATCAAATCAATTTAATATACCTTCTTTGAAAAATATACCAGTATTTATTACTAGCTCATACCTTTTTGATCTGAAGTATATATATGTATATGTGTGTGTATATATATTTATATATACACATATAAACTATGTTTTTTAAAAAATATAGTTGTATTTATTGCTGGCCTACCTTTGGATCTGGACTGTAATGTGTGTGTGTGTGTGTGTGTGTGTATAGATATATATGGAATAGTTTTTTATGCATATAAAAAGATAAGGGAAGCTGAAAGTTTCATGGAGTGTTGATGGCACCCAGTGAGCCTTGAATCCAGGCAGAAATTCCTGAGGAAAAATGACTGCATCAAGTCTTCCATGCCACACCAGCAGGACTTAGACAAATGCATATACTGCATTATCAAATGCAAATATTGGATATCAAAGCTGAGCAGAAGGAAAACTTCACATTTCTCCTCACGTCTTATGGCACCGAGGCAGGTGGATTTTGAAGGGCTCCAACTCGGCTCCAGTTGCCTCCAAATATCAGAACCACAACGACAGAGGAAGGAGCTGACACTCTGCATATGGCCTCGTGTTTACTGCAGCCTTTCCTGCAAGCATGTTTTCAATCTGGACAGACAAGCAGCACGGTAGCACAGTCCAGCTGGTAGCAGCAGGACTGAACTTCACAAAGCAGGAAAGTTTGGTTTTATCCTCAGAGCTGAAGGAGGCTCATTTTCATCTGCTCCATCTCCTGCAGCATGAGGACAGTCAGGGGCAGCTCTGCCCACTCAGGTTTGGCTCCCCAAGGACAGAAGATGTGATCCCTTTTTCCCAATGTGAAGGGACAGGGACATTTCACCCAGCAGCTGAAGACCACAGGGTTTGGTGCATATGTGCATCCTTCCACCAGCTTTTTCTAAGCGTTGAAATGCTAGAACAACAGCAACAGAATTAAAAATTCAGACCACAGCTTCAGATGAAAATCCTTATTCTGCTTTCCTGAGCCTCACTTCCTAGGAAAAAGCATCTATGTGGCCATAATCTTTTTGGTGTTTTCATTGTTGTTATTTTATTTTAAACCTCTCCAATAATTTCTGAAATCTGTCTGCCTTCAGTGGTATCTGGCAGAGGGTAGCAGTTTCCTCCAAGCTCTACCGTTGCCACAACCATTGAGAGGATAAACCACCAGGCAGAGGAAAGAAGCCCTGCTAATGGAAGAGATGGTTGAGAGTACAACCTCCATTAGACACCAGAGAATCAGGGCAGAGGAATGTCCCCGAGGCAAGGCTTCATTAGGTCCTGCTGCTCCAGGAATGACTGGCTTTTCCGCCCTGCCCCCTGGGGTATAGGTTACGCCTCTCACAAAGATAATTGCAAAAGGATGCTGCCAATGGTAAACAAAAATGGTGCCACATTTTGGGGAGGGCAAAGCCCTTCATCGCCTGTGGGATTCCTCCTTGTGGCTTCACTGAGCCTTAGTCAGCCCCGCAGAGCAAAGGGCTGCACATCTGGGTGGAGTTCAATGGGAAATATCTTTCTCAGCCCATGAAAATGTTAGCAATTCCAGCGTTTTCCTGTTCTGGGCTGGGAGGGATCATGTGGCTTTTAGAGGTTTTTAATGAGCAAACAGGGAAGGAGAGATGAGAGCTGAGGTGAGGGAGTTGCCAGGGGTCAAGACACCCACCCAAAAGCCAGGTGCTTTTGTGAAATCCCTTTGCCTGACTCATTCTGCCAAAGGTTTGCTTCTCAGCTCCTGGGCGGTTTGTGTTTTCAGGGTGGTTCTGTCATTTACTGCCTGAAATTCATCTGATCTTTGTCCCATTCCAGAGGTGGTGCAGTCCCAAGGAAACACACTGCCCATCATCCATTTGCAGCAGAAATATGTATGGACTAGGCTGACATGCAGGTTGGCTCCTTGCACCCCTGAGCCCTTCACCATCAGAAAAATCACATGTGAATGGCTACAGTCAGAAACCATTTACTATGTGGGGGCTGAGGGTCTCATCCCAGGCTTGTCTGTGCATAGTGGATCGAGCCTTTTTCCCTTTTATCAATATTTTTTTTTCTTAGTTTTACGGGCTATTTTATCTCATTTATTCACATAGTGTTTTATTTTTATTTGTTTTTTTTCTTTATTTTCCTTTTTTATTTACCTATTACCTTTCTTCCTGAGAAATTTATTGAAATAACTTATTCACACATTTAAAAAAAATGTTACCACAAATCTTCCAACCCTTTGCAATGACCAGGAATGGTTGCAGAAACAGATACCTCCAGGCACTACACTTACAGTACAGCAGCTTTTTAGGGATCGATCAGGCAGCTCCTGCTGGATTTTCCTTGCCACCACTAGGGGGGAGACTGGATTTTCTTCCATAAATTGCCTAGTTGAAGGGAAAAGGAAAAAAAAAAAAAAACCTATCACATCACTGCAATGTTGAAGGCACTTCAAAACGACTCAGATGTTTAACTATTGTGCTAGTGATCATACATTCACATTGGGCTGCAGGCCAAAAAAAAGGAGAGAGAGAGAAAAAAAAAAAAAAAAAGCAAGAGTCTTGCAGCTGAAATGCTATAAAGTGCTGAATTTTCCTGTAGAGCTAAACACTCTTCAGTGACAAATTTCAAAGGCCATATGTATGGTATTTTCATGAAAAGCAGAAGACCCTAAATTTCTTTGTTTAACTGGAAGCAATTTCCCTCCCTGAACAGGAGGCTTCTGTAGCTCACCTCATTTATTGTAAGGCTACACATTTTGCTTTCTTTTTTTTGTGACACAGTGAGATCCAGAATATAGAAATAAGGGCAATAGAAACTGAAGGAAAACTATGTTTGGTGTAACACCAACAGGAAGGTTTTGAAAAAAAAAATACCACTTCCACTTTTGATTGTTTCTAGGGATTACTTTGGGCTTACTGTGCAATGGTAACATGGAGAAATAGGAAGGGTGAGAAGGGGCTTTTTGTAGGGTTATTTTTTTCTCCATTACAATCAAAGATGAGACACACTACAGTGGCCTTTCCGCTGTCAAATTAAAGCCTTAGAATAAATAAGATGGAAAAGTTTCCATATGTTGTATGATGCCACCTTCTGAGCTGTGTTGTAACACTTGAGTAGTAAAGTTTTGAATATTACATTATTTTTATGAGGCTGGAGGCACTGAATTTCTTTTAATCTACATTTTGCATTTTGAACCCTTGGAAACCATCTTCCAGTCTTTTCCATGGATTTATAAGATTTAGAGATTTTTTAATTTTTTCTTTTTTTATATAAATGGAAGCTAATTTCCCACATAATCACACAATTCCAGAAGCTGGGACTCCAGGAGCTATTTTAAGAATTGGCAGCACTGGATTATTTAGATATTAAGTTTACTATGAAGGAAGCTGGAAGAAGTCTGTATCTGGGAAGACTCACTGAATATTCATACAAATTACTCCAGTGAATCTCATTTTCTACCACTGCCTTCTTTTTGCTGGCTGTTCAGAGCAGCAAAGTTTTGCTCTCATTGTTTATATAAAGTTCACTCTTGTCCCAGTATTTGCATTCCCACTCAGGAAAGGTTTTTTTGCATATGAGCCTATTCTCTGGGAAATTGTGTTATATCCTCCTGACAAAGGTCATTCATTTGGGAAATGAAAACGATTCAGTGTGGACACATCACATGGACATTGGTTGTCTGTGAGCAAGGGTTGCAGGCTCTGCTCTTGGATTTCCTTATAGTCAGTTTGTAGCAAGAGTCACTGGCTTTATTATTATTTTTTTTAAATATAAATAAGCCTTTTGCTTACAAAAAGTCCTTTTGCTTTGCCTGAGAGCTGCCTGGGAGGAGGCCACTGTCTTTCCCAAAGCCTGGTCAACATTATTCACATCAGGTGATATGGCATTTTTTAATTTTCAAACTCCTGATGCGTCAGAGCATCTCCAAAACACAACCAAAGAACAGGGATTCTGTTGCCACTGTCTGATTGGGCTTTACCTGGCACTTGGGAACACAACATAATCAGAGAAGCAAAGACACCCACAAAAGCCACATCTTTTCACCAGCAGAACTGTTGCTTGATAAGCATCAATATTTCCCGTCAGCTCCAACAACACTGGAGAAACGCACGCTGGGTGTTACCTTTAACCTGCTAAATAAATATGGTTTGCTTGAGTCAGCTTATTCCAGGTCCTTTTGCTTTGCCTGACAGCTGCCTGGGAGGAGGCCACTGACTTTCCCAAAGCGTGCAGCCATCCATTGGGCAGGAAAAAGGCTCTGGAGAGAAATTCCTTTGCGCGCAGGGCGATTTGCCGTGGAGCCCCCTGCGCTGCTTGTCTCAAAAAGCAAGATTTTGTTGATCAGTGATGGGCTGAGGTTGGCCTAAATTAACCAGCAAGGTTTCTGTCCTCTGGGCCTTGTGAGGATGCAACCAAAAAAGGCAACTCCTTCCATTGCCCTGCTCCCTGAAGATGACAGGACAGGCTTGACATCCTAATCCTTCAGGCTTGTCTCAGTGACTGAAAGGCTTGAGCAGTGTCAAAGCAACCAGCTGATTGCAATCTTCATGCCAAACCCAACATCTTCATTCTGAGGAGCAGCTCTCACATTAAATTTCTGCATGTGTGTCCCCCTTCCCTGCTGGCCTCCATTCCCTCCCTCCCCACTTTCCCTTCAATTTGTTTTTTAAAAGAGATTGCTTAGCTGGAAAACAAAACACAAGTTAAAAAAAAAAAAAAAAAAAGGAAAAAAGAAGAAAAAGTACTAATAAGAAAAATAAAAGGCAGCAGCACAAAAAAAAAAATTCCTTCCAACCCCTTCAAGCAATAACTGCAGCACAAGGCCAGTTGGGACACAGTCAAATTAGAGAGTTATTATTACCTAGGGGACATTAGAAATCAAGTTTGTTACTGGCAGTTCCTGTTTCTGTAAAGACTTGTTAATAGCTGAAATTTTAAAGGGTGTTGTTCAATTGGCAAAGTGCTATTTTTCTAAGCAGCCACCATGTTCTCACCTGCTGCTGCTGCTGCTCCCAAGAGCTGCAAATGTTTGGAGAGGTGGAGGCTGTGGATCTCCTGTTGAGGGGAGCCGTGGGTCCCAAGAGAGGATTTGCTGCCCCAGCCCAGGCAGGAGGGATGGGAGCCCTCTCCTGACGCTGCCAGAGGCTTGCTTGGATGGGCTCTATTTAGTCTGGCACACTCACAAAATTTTAGGGAAGGGAAAAAGCTCTTTGAGACTGTAGTTAATGCAGAGGTGGAAGGAGAAAGGAGGCCCAGGTTCGTGGTCCCTAAAGGGAAACGTTTTTCAGTTGCTTGCGAGTTGCTCAGTCACAATGACTCAATAAATCAGATTTTTCACTCGGGGCCAAATCCTACCCTTGCGAGCATCAATGATGCTGGCTTAGGGGAATCTCTGTAAATCTCCACTAATTTCCATTTCGGAGTGTTGTGGTTTCACACAGTGATGTGACAGAAGCAGACTTCATTTTGGCAGAAAGATGTTCCCACTGTAATTTCTGTAACCTATGCAGTCTCTGTGCAGCTTACAGATGTTTCATGTCATGGTGACTTTTTCATTGTCTAAAATTATTTTAAAAGAAGAGGGAAAAAAAAAAGAAACTGAGACCAAAAAACAAAAATTTGGTTTAATTCCGTACCTAGAACTTTAATTTTTGATTACCTAATTAGGAATTTTTTTGAAGAATCTCAGTGTGGATATGAACATATGCCTCTGTCCTGTGTATGCCTGTTACAATGCACAGGAAAATAAACGCCACCTGAAACTTCTTGCACAAGTCACAATATCCATTGTGCACAAGATGAGAAAAACATGCTTGGTCCATAATTTACCTTTATATATGTATGCATGTGCACACATGCATATTTACAAGTGTGCATGTATATATTTATATATACAATTATTGTTTACAGTATGACTGGTTGCACCTGTCCAGCTGCCTATAAATTTATTATAGGCAATTATGTATGCAATTGAATTCTAAAATGCCCTATAAATCGCAACCATCTGATATATATATAATAAATAAAAAGTGTGTAAGGACTGCATACACTTCAGATTTAAACACAAAAATACCCCACTTTCCACCAGGATCAAAGGCAAGTGTTTAAAGAGGGCACAGGGGAAAGGTGAGCTGCACCCCAGATTTTAAGTTCTTTTGGCCCAAAAGTTTATATTTTCTCTTTTTTGTATTTTTTTATTTTTTTTTAAGAAGAGATAACTTGCTGGGAGGAAGCCCTGCCGGTCACCTGGAGCTTGACACAGCATCTCTGGGGCAGGACTGTGGCTGAGCTATCGAATCCTCAGTTTCCCCATCTCTAAAATGGGCACAGGGATAGCAGTGAGCTCCTGAGGTGACAATCTGGGGATGCTGGAGGTGTCCCAAGCCCCTTTTCTGCCATCCCTGCCTGGGAGGGCACAGGCTGGTGCAGTGGAGGGTGGCTGGACATGCTCCTGCACCCCAGCATGACCATCTCCATGAGGAGCATCAGCCACAACAATAAACACAAGCAGCTGCAGCGGCTGCGATAGAGGATGCCGCCAAAACCAGCAAGAATCCAACTTGCTCAGCCAACTCTTGTTTTCTCAGCAGAAAGAGATGGGATGGGGAAAGGCCAGGCTTGAGCCAGGACTGCTGATCTCTGGCTCGGGGGACGAGAGATGATGGGAGAGGGGTCCCAGCCATGGACATTGGGGCAGCTTTGCATCTCTCCAGCCACAGCCTCCGGCTCCCCATCCCTCCCTCCCTCCATCCCCCGGCTCCAGCCCCTCTCCCCTTCGCCACTTTTGCTTTATTTACGAATATGTCGCTGGAATTCAAATGAGTTATCTATTCTGTGGCCGCCTCACTTTCCCACAGAGGGCCAGTGCCTGCCTGACGCAGGGTCCGGCCGAAACAGCGCCAGAAGAAAAGGGAAAGAGCAAAAGAATTCTTTTCAGCTCCCTTTTTTTTTTTTTTTTTTTTTTTTTTTTATCCCTCTCCCCACCCCAGCCCCGGCCCCCACCTTATTTTATTTTGTGTGTGTGTGCGTGTGTGCCACTGGCCGTGCCCCCCTCGCTCGCCTCCTCCCCGCTTTCATCCCCTTGGCCCTGCTTTAGCCCCCTTTATGTTACACGATAGCTCCAATGGAAGCCCAGGAGGGTCCTATAGGGAATGCATAGGATCCCTGGGAGAAAGAAAGCCCCCAACAAGCTATACACCAGATGTATAACGTTATATGGTCAAACTGGCAAACACAAAAGCGGAAAAACAAAAGAGGTGAATTAGGGAGAAGCATTCAAAGGCGTGTTTTGAAAACAGCCCAGCCAAGAGGCTGGATTCCCCCTCCTGAGACTAAATGTTTGAAAGAAAAGGTGCTGAAGAAAGAAAGGGAAGAGGGGGAGCAGGACGGGGTGGGGGAAGAAACCCATTTTTTCTAATTAGCTGAAGCCTAACAGGCCCTGAATTTTGCAACTAGTTTTGGTTTTGTTTTGGTTTTTTCCTCCCTCTTTTTTTTTTTTTTTCTCCCTTGAAATCGAGCATGGGGGAGATGAGGTGCTGTAGCTTGTCAGAGTGAGGAGGGCTGGTCAGAGGGGTGTTGTGCCAAAACCTGTGCTGGACCTGTCCCTCATCAAGGCTGCAATTAGTCCTTGGGCCTCCCCTCCCTCAGTGTTTCCAGCAGGCTCTGCCTTCCTTTATATCAGCCGCCCTTTTCCAACTTCTCCCCCACACACAGATCCTTAAACTGGGAAGATACTGGCCAGGAGCAATGAGAATGGAGGAATCTGCCTGTTTTTAAATTGGTTCTGTTTTGGTATTTTTCCTTTCCATTAGCCTTCACTGGACACCCAGCATGCCTGACCTTGCTGAGCAGCTCTGACCATTTGTCCCAGTCTGAGGTGAAAACTCATTCAAAGAAGAAAAAAAAAGAAGAAAAGCAAAAAAGCATGGATTGCAGTTGCAGAGATTGCAGTGTTCCAGAGGCAGGGTAAATGATTCCTGCTTCCACAACTCGATGCCCCAGTGCCAGGCAGGTGTCTGTGCTCAGAGCTTCTCTCCTGATCTATTTCTGCAAAGGAATCTCAGGAGGAACAGGAGCTGGGTCTCTTTTCCTATTGGCTTCAAAGTTCAAGGAGCAGCATTTGCACCATGACAAAGAGGGCATGGAGGGCACCCAGGAAAATTCCTCCCCTCCTGGCAGAGACTGAGCATCACTAAGGGCCAGAATTTTCTGCCTTAAGCTTCCTGACAGGGTGGGATGGCAGCAGCCTTGCAATTCTACCAATGAAGGCTGCAAGACAGTCCTTCCTATTTCTCTGCCCTCTCCCCTCCTCTTCCAGTGGCAAATGCAGAAGCACAATAAACTATTCAGATACCCAATATATAACAAGGGCCTGGCAGAATTACCATACTGAAAATGTATGTTCGCAGTCGAACAATTCATATTTTACCTCCTTCACCTGGCGATACATTTTTTTTTATATACTTGTGGCAATGGATAAAACAGATTCATTAGCTTTGATTAACCTTATTTAACTAGAGTTAAAAACCTGCTGCAGACAGCCCTGCTTCCAATGCAGCCTTTAGGATGCTTTATCATGTTTAAGACCCAATTACTGTTGTACCAAATAAGAATAAACCATCACAATAAAATGTGGCACACACAGCCCTGTTAAAGCTCATGGCAAATAATCATTAATTTATAACATCAACTTCCCTATTTCTATAGTTTTATTGATGGCTACAGTTAATTCAAGTTGAAAACAATGTAACTTGACACTGATCAGACCAACTAGTTTTCTGGTTTTATTGACTTTTGCCTTTTCTTTTCCTTTTTTTTTTTCTTTTTTTTGCTTTGTGTTTGGAGTCTCAAATGGCTACTTCTTAATAAACCCTCATAAAAACCAGGCAGAGAACAGCAAGGCATAGATGAAAAGGCTTTGGGGGAGATTTTCAAAGGCACAAAAGGTGCCTAACTCCCATTGACTTTCAATTACTGATTCATTTTTATTACGAATTTTGAGGAATTAGGAGGGAAAGTTGAGTTTTATGCAGTTATTTGTTTGTGCCAGCCACGAACTAGCAGTTTTAAAGAAAAATGATGCTTTAAATCAGTAATTGCTTAGAAACTTTTTTTTTGTTCGTTCATCTGCAACCTATTTGCTTTTCTGCCTTTCAGAGAGCTCTTTGATCTTACTAAAAGTCCAGAAGGAATACAGAACATAAATACACTTGTTACTGCAGCTTTTTCATTTTCGCCTCGGACCTGATCCTGCACTCACTTTAAACAGATGATTAACTTCATAAATGTTCGGTTGGGCTTACTCATCAGGGTAAAACTGCCTATCTGCTTAATTTCTTTTGCAGGATCAAATTCTGTGCTAATTGAAAGAGCTTCCATGTGTTTATTTTACATTTCCTTGCATTTTGGCATAACTGGATCTGGAAAGCAGCTGCAGAACGCAACGTGTTAATTTTGGACAGGGTTTGACTGAAGTGGGAATAATAAACAGTGAGATGCTGCAGCTTTCAGGCAAAGCAGAGTAACAACAATTAAAAAAAAAAAAAAAAAAAAGAGGGGGAGAAAGATGCTAAGGAGACAAATCTCCAGTCAGTTAGCTAACAAGTGTGGTTTAACATTTGGCATAGCTGAAGCCAGGCCACCAGGACTGAGAGCTGCTGTTCAGGAGTGGAAAATGTTTGTGTGTGCCTCTCTGGTCTGCCTTTTCAACTTCGTTTTCTCTTTTGAGTTACACAGCCCTCTTTCTATAATAAGCTAAAGATGGAACTCTGGTCAAGCTATAGATTTGTTCAGTAAATGAAGTGCAAATTGTCAGCAATGCAAAACAACAAGGAAATAAACTAAATCCCTATGGTTACTAATTTGGAAAGTTTGGGTAAGAGGCATGATCTAAATCCACTCAACCCTTTGCTAGAATGTCATGCCCAATGAAATTTGCTGCTGACACAAGTCATGATTATTCTTTCCAGGCTGATCTTCTGGCATTCTGCTCAGTGGATTTTACTCCACATCAGGGTAGATGCCAGGTCTTCAGGGCTGATTCTATAGACCAACTCAATTTTCTTTCAGCACATCTTTTTGTTTTGTTTTGTTTCTTTTTTCATAGTTCCCATGGTTCATGGCAGTGGCAGAACTCCTTCCAACTTTTTAGGCTGGTTTTTCCATAGGATTGGACTCTCCAATTGTGTGACCTGAAATAAGGTAGTTGAATTAAAAAAACCCCACTCTATTAGCTCTGTTCCTGGTGCAAACTAGTGTATCTTCAGGATTAAATGAAAAATAAAAATCTTTGTGTTATACATGCAACCCAGGCAAGGAATTCCAGTGTTTGCAGTGGAATTATTCCCTCATGGGTTAAATGCCTCTGTGGGTTTGTAGAATATGACTCAAATCAAAAGAACTGAGAGATGCAGAAGAGGGTATATGCTGAATACATGTAAGAGCCAGGTCCTGCTCTCGTGGAGTAGAAGAGAGCTTTGCTACCTCTTTTCCTGGAGCAACTGCAGAACAGATATTATCTATATGTTATGCTTAGGGCTGGAAATGCTTGCAAAGAATGCCAGATACTAGGCTGCAGCTAAAACATCTTCAAAAGAACCCAGATTTAATATTTCATCAGAAGAACAGAGAGGGAGATTTGCTAAACATCAAACATATATTAATACAAATGCCTCCTGAAAGGAAGTCAGTTATGAAAATCAGTGAATACAAATGTTCCAATTGACATTACTGGTGCATGTTTGTGGGTTTTTTGTTTACACTGCCACATCATGAAAAATAAAATACACCCAAACTGTGCATATTGATAAGGATGCGCTTTCATCTCTGAGTCGGGTGACATGTGAAAACTGTTTCGGCTTCATTCTTGTACCTGATACTTGCACCAAGAAACCCTGAAGAAAAATGCTGCTTCTGTACCAGTTGGGTGCATTTTTCTCTAGTCTGGTACATGCATGGAGAAAACAGCTTTAGGGGAGTGACTATGTCTGATCCTGCCTTAGACTAGAGCTTGCTTCTACTCATTCTGGGGAAAGGGATGAAGAAAAAGGATGGCTCAGAATTAAAACTGTTAACCTGAAAGTTAATTCCTTGAGCTGCCATTTGCTTCCTTGTAACCCTGCTAAGGTCATCTGAGCAAAAAGGGATCAGTGGAAGTTGAGATAGCTACAATCAAGTACATGGGCTTAAAATGCTTGGCTGCAGGAACAGGTATTTTGAGGGTTATTCCCAGACTGCATGGATGATTACATTTCTTTCTCTTTGGACAGTGGATGTTGAAGTCTGTTTGAAGAAGCAGCCCTGAAGGAGCAGTGGGATCCTTCTGTCTCAGATCATGTCCCTCTGAAATGGTGATGGTCATCCACAAGGGCAGCTTTGGCTCAGCTTGTGACTGGCTTGCATCATATGGATGTGAATCAAACCTGAGTGAGCCACTGATTTACCTGTCTTTCTATTTTTGCAGAATTTAATTATGTTTTTAGAAGGGAAAGGAGGAACATATCATTCCTACTGTCCATTTATCATTATTATTAATAATGTTTATGCTTTCCCTGCTCCAGTGGAGGTTGTCCCTGCCCATGGCAGTGGAATTGGAGCGAGGCAATCTTTAAGGGCCCTTCCAACCCAAACCATTCTGTTTCTGTGATTGTGTTATAAAAAGGAATGAAATACCACTGTTATGCCATCAGCCAGTGTTTTGAGCCATACTATCAGAAGCCAAACTGCTGAGTTTCATTAGAATCTGAAGTAGTCAAACTGACATTTGAACCTACTAGATGTGGACTCATCAGGCTCTTTTCACATAAATGTCATTATGACCATGATGGTCAACAATAAGAATAAAGTCTGTAGGTCCAGTATTGGTCCAAATGTGGTACCCTTGCAATGAGCCAAATTGTATATTTTTTGATCAGGAAACAGCTGCATTTATTTTTTGGGAGTTCAAACTGAAAATGTGGATTTATCTTTTACGGTATCAGTGGGAAACTGTTCTGTGGGATCCATGCTGGAGGGAGTTTGAGCTGTTGCCCTATTACTTAAGTCAGACTTCAAATGAACTGGAAAGGACAAAAAGAAAAAGAAAAGACAAAAATGTAAGACAATGCTCCCCCCAGAAAAAAAAAAAAAAAAAAAGAAAGAAAAAGAAAAAGAAATTGAAGCCTTTGGAGCTGTGTAAGAATAATAGGAAATTTATACTCAATTAAGCCACTCAAGCAGAGCTGTTAATTAACCTTATCAGAAAGGACATTCCATTTTTATAGACCTGAGGCTATCACCAAGCACTGGACTTTTTAAGTGGATGAAAAAAGGTGCAATACATTGATTTTAATGTGCAAAAGCATATTAAAAAAAAAAACCCAGACAACTTAGTACAGATCCAATGCAGCTTGTAAGAAATTCCAGTATTAAAAGGAAAAAAATAATAGGAAAAAATGTGATGAGCAGAAACAGTTTTTCTACATTTTAAAAAATGTGATGGATCTGAAAAAACCCCAAATGATGTTGCCATGACCTGGAAGAAATCTATGACTGCATTTTGAAGGTCAGAATTCTGTTGGAGATTCAGCTGGACTAAATAATATGTAAATATTATATTATACATGCGGAAAGAAAAACAATTATGAAGTCTGCCAGTCCTGTCCCCTAACATGAGAAATAAAGGTTGAAAATATGATAAAGAAAACGGGAAAATTTATTAGTAATTAATGCAGAAATGTGATCATCCTAAAAGGGCAGCAAAAATGCCACCTACTAAACTAGAAACTATTGAGACATGAGAAAGAAGAAAAAACCCCGACACCATAAATCACACGAAACACATCAAAACATTGAAGCATTAGAAGGGGGTGATAATGACCTCTTCTAATACGAATTATGAAGGACCAGTGAAAGTAGAACATATAAAATACCGAGAGAATTGGTGGCTCTACTCTCCTGGAAGCCAGCTGAGCTCCCAGGGATGTACACCTGCAGAAATGAGAGCACAGTCTTGGGGTTTTTTTAATCTGCAGTAGAACAGGTTCATTCTATCTTGCAATCACTATTTGATCAGCTGGAATTTGTCGTTATACTTCATTATACATATATATATATATATATATATATATGTGTGTGTGTGTGTGTATATATGTGTATATATATATATATATACATACATACATATATATACACACACACACACATATATATATATATATATATATATATATATATGCATCCCCATTAAAACACACATAGTGACTTAAATTGTAATGGGAATTAGAAGAGTTTTTTTTCTAAATGAGAATTTTCTCGTAATAAGATTCGTCTGTTGTCCAAGGAACATATTCATTCTTGGAAAATGAAGAAGATGCTTAAGTTGAAGTGTTTAAGTGTTTTGCTTAAATGTCCAGCTATGGTTCTCCTGAAAATTTTATGCCCTTAAATTACACAGTTCAGTCAGGCTTTCTTTTATAATACTGGACTAACTCATGCTCATTTTATTCAGGGCAATATTTCCCAAACAGAGCAGTATTGGAGACAATTTTTCTTTCAGGCAATGACATTTTTGATGAAAAGAGGAACTCCCATTCCATATCAGAACGAAATGGAGATTGTTGGAGAATCTCATGGATGGACTCAGCAGGACCAGAGCACTGGTCAGAGCTGGGATGTGACAGAGCCTGTTCCTGCCTCACAAACATTGCAGGGAAAGGAATGGCTGCAGCATGACACAGGACAAACCCAGTTTGCTTGCGAGCTTCCCTTGACAATGCCATCATAGGAAATTTTTTAGGCTAAGTTACTCTTTTTTATACTTCAACAGAAAACTCAATGAAATTTCCTAGCCCAAGTTCATCAAATTAAATATGCTAGAAATCAGAAATAAAACTGCTGGTCTATCCCATATTGACAGAATAAATTGATCCTTACCCTCTATTTTCCTAATGAGTCAGGCATTTCAGTGTTGAATAAAATTTTAAAATTTTCCAGTGGGGAAATCCATCCTATCAACTTTCATTTCTGGAAACATCTGTCTATTCCTCACCCTCCACTATACTTTTTGTCAGTCTTTGTCTATTTAATGTTAAATAATTAGTTTAAACGGACATTTTCCTAAAGCTAAGAAAAAAGTAAAGGGCAGAAAATATATTGTTCAAATTCAAATTTTGCAGTGGGGGTGTATTACATTGATAGGTAACATGCAGCATTTGATTCCAGCAGTTTCTAACAATGCCGCTAACTCTGTTTTGTCACCTGAACAGCCCCACCAGATAAAATGTGCAGATATATGCAGATATATAATATGCAGATATAATAAACGATAGTGCCTGGGGAAAGGTGAATTTCCTTTACATTAAAGTACAGTGGGGACTTTCAGAGTTTTATAGTAGGTGGTTAAGTCACACCTTTACCTCTAGATCTTCTACTTTCTATGAGCCATTAACAGCTGGAAATGAAAAATACAGAACAAACTTGTAGGGAAAATATTGCAATCCCTATATAAGCTTGTAAATACTGGTATTGCAGACTGCAGGTGGGTATGTGTGTTTTATAATTCCAGAAAGAGACAGGTAGGGGAGCTCTTATAAATATGTTATTAAGCAGTAAAGCACACTAAATGTAGAAAAAATATGTTTCGTTCCATGGAGAGAACAAAAATGAATTTCAGAATCCTTCCTTTTCTGTGGAAGTAGGCTTGGAATTATCCATTGTACATCAAGTGGGGCAAGGAGTTTTCAGTGGGTAATAGGTGCATGACTAATTAAGGTCCAGGGACCCTGATGCTGGAAGCAAGTTCAGGGCATATTTCATAAATTATTTTGGCTGAGAAAAAAATGGGAAAGAGGGAATTAAGAATGTCAAAGTAGTTTTGTATATCTAGAGTTGGCATACTTAAATCTATGTCCATTTTTCCCATGCTTATGGGAAAAAAGGCCATGCATATGTATGTGTGGGGAGACAGATGAAGGAAAAAGTTGAGAAAGATTATCTAAGTCTTTCCATCTACTCTCCTTTCAGCTTCCCCTTCCTAAAATGCTTCTGATCAATGATTCAGATTTATCTGAACCACTTTTTACTGTTTTTCTGAGCCAGAATGGAATTTGCCTGAAATTTTCAGGTTTTCCATTCAGTTAAAGGACCTGTAATCCACATACACATATGTTCCTCATGCACTTGCTGTTTCTTTGAATACAAAGAAATGACAATTATGGGACATGAAGCTCTGGCCATAACCCTGGATATCTTCAGATTGGCTTGCTGGCTTTGGACAACCAAGGAAAGGCCTCATCTCTTGCAGAGCAGATGAAGATTGTGGTGCCTTGTTTCTGTCTCCCAGAAATCACTACAAAGGTACCACTGTGCACAGAACATTCTCCTCTGATCCCAGCTAATCCAGGGACAGCACCACAAACCAGTCAGCAGCACAATTTCCATTAACTTCCTGCCCCAGCAGCCTCTTCTACCTCTGTCACTTATTTATCCCCAAAAAAGCTGCATGGAAGGGAACACTTTTTTTGTGATTTTGCGCACTGATATGAAGAGAGAGAGGGACATCAATTTAGATCAGAACAGTTTACTGCTTTTCCGTAGTGAAAATGAATCCCATTTAAGGATGGAGGCCTTAAATAGCCTGTACCGAACCTTCTGTGAGTAATTCAGATAACTTTTTAAACAAATCCATTCTACATTCTTTTGTGAACAAAACAGAACTACTGTGCTAACCTCATCCCATAATTTCTAAGCCCCAGAAGCCCTCCAAAAAAATGTATCAGCAATTAGTTTTGAATTAAACAGAAAGTGATGGAACAAATGCACAAGTATTCACCTTTGTAACACGGCCACATTGCAGAGATATAAGAGCACAGCTGTTCTCGCCTAAAAAGGAGAATTCCAGAAAAAGAGAGGCTGGGAAAGAAGTCAACAATGGGCCCTGGAACTGAACATCATGCTCAGATTAATTTAGAAACCACTAAACATTTTGCCAAAAGAAAAAAGACAAAAAGTAAAAGAAAAAATAAAATTAGGCAATAATATGTGTGACTTAAATCCAGCATTGGAAGCAGAAGTTCAGGCTTCCATTCCTGACACTCCTTAGCTAAGGCCAGTTGTACAAGCAGAAATAAGTCTGGTATATTATTTAGTGGAAAATGAAACTGATCCAGAAAAATTAATACTCCAGGGGTAGGTTTTGGATTCCAAATTTGCCTAATAGCACAATATCTAAAAATAATAGGAATCCAGGAGGTTTGAGGGGAGAGAACAGGGCTGGCTAGAAAGGAAAGAATCCAGAGTGAAAGGAAGGAATTCATCTGCTTCATATTAATTTGTATTAATTTACATTTAATAGCATAACCACCTGTATTGAAAGAATGAATGTGAAATACTTTCAGTGATTGCCCCATGTAACTTAATACTGCAGGATATGGAATTGGACATGGTGTAGGGCTTGGAGAGAGCTGGGAGTGGAAGGCTGAGGAGCAAAACCACCTGGGTGATGTCCACAGACACCGTGAGTCTGCTGTGCCCAGGGCATTCCTGCTGCCTTGTCTGTCAGGAGGTAAAGCCTCATTCACATCAGGCTGAGGAGCCAGCCTTGCCTTTGGTATTTAAATGGCAATCCTGGAGTTGGCCAACTGTAAAAACAAACCAAGCAGTGACATTCAATTTGGGCTCCAATAATAATTTGGCAATGTCAACCTTTTCAGAGGTCTCCCAGCTTGTATTTTTTGCTGTTATTGTAAGAGATGCTTGGTTTTACTCACTGAAAAAAAAAAACAAACAAAAAACCAAAAAAAATCCTCCCAAAAAGCAAAAAAACCCAGCTCATTTACCCTTCCAGTTTGCTACACCAGGTTCTAACACCTGTGTGTGTGAGGCAGCAGCTTCAGAAGAGACCCGCATGTCTGGTGTGGGGAAACACCAGCTTTGGGAAGCTGCTACGTGTCATGGGGTTTCGTTTAACATGTTCCTGGTCTAGGACTCTTCATCCAAAAACCATATTGTGACGTGCTGGGCAGCTCCTGCAAGGAGCTGAGCAGTTTTCTGCTTGCCATGAATTTGTAGAATCAAAGTCCTGTGGCAGCTCTGTGTGCCTTGGTGAGAGCAGAATTAGTAAAGTGCTCTGACCAGTTGGTCATGGAGCTGCAAGGCCACTGCACAGTCAAACCAGTGCTCTCTGAGCCATAACTGGCCTGGCAATGAGTCACTGGTGTGTCCCTGTGATTTTTCATGTCTCCAGTTACCTGGTGCAGTGCATTATTAGCGGGTTCCCAACAGATGGTGCTAATGAGACTATTAAGTAGCCTAACCCAATATGCAGATGAGGCTGCGAAAAGGGCTGCTGGGGCCTGTCCTTTGCTTCTTCCTAGACTGCCTGAAAAGGGAACTTTATTAAAAATTATTGCCACAAACAGCTTCCACAGGCTGAGAGATTCGTAAAGAGTTTAAACCACAATTGAGGAAAGCAATTTGTACCTGAAATTGAGGCGGGCTGGCAGCGGAGGGGTCTGGGCGTGGGGAATTAACTAATACAGGTGGGCCAATCTAGTGGTATTTAACAAAGCTGTGTCCAAAAGCCCTTTCAAAGGCTGCAAGAAAGTCGTCTTTGTGTGGCTGATTGAATGCAACCTCCTTTCACACACCGCGGTTTCGTGTAACACACCAAATACAATGTTTAAGTAAAGTTCGTGTTATGTTATACAGTCCAACAAATAAAAGGATGTTTAAAGTTAAGGCTGACATTCCATCCTTTACTTTTTGTACCTTTGTGTTACATCGCACCTCAAACATAACATTGATTTAGGGCCCCTGCCCTGGCTCTATCAAGACATGGGGAGATTAATTACGTTAAATACATTATTCTGACCTTTGCGTTAACTACCCATTCCTTTGTCGGTTTAATAATTTCAACCTTTAGGTAATGTCAGCTCTTAGCATGCTCTGTTAGTCTTTTTTTTTTCTTTTTCTATAAGTAGGAACATCCCCAAACATTAGAGACAGCTGATTTTCATACGCTCAAGGTCATATTTTGCTTTTATTTTTTTTCTAAATTAGGCATCACAGATCATCTTTTTCCTGACTAGGCATACACACATACAAATCACACATCACAAATGTGCAGATTTAACTTAGAATATAACTTCTGAATGAGTTTGTTTTCATATTTCTGGGATAGTGTCAGGTACCAATAGCTGCATACACAAAACCAGGCCTTCCATTGTGCTTACCCAGGAATGCAGGGCCCTATTCTCTCTGAGCTAGATAACATTATTGAATAACAGTGCATTTGAGTTATTATTATCATTATTGATTTAAGCACTTTTATTTCCGAATTCAGAAAGCTCTGATAGAGCACTTTCACCCAGTGCATGATATAGAGCCAAAGCATGTGTTACATTTCACTGGAGAGAAAGTGAGAAAAGCAAAAAAAACTCAAAAAAACCTCAAAAAAAACTCAAAAAGGTTTTATTTACTTGGCACCACAACTAGCCCAGAATATCTTCCATTGCATTTGGTTTTTTCCTAGATGAATTTTCCAAAATTGTGCAACTTTAGAGCATAAACAAGGCCACTTCTTCTCCATAGAATTCCTGATAGTCTAAGAAGAGCTCCACCACTAAGATCACGAGTCCACTATCTTGTGTCAGATAGTGATAGCTAGAAACTACAAAAATGCGTAAGTTCACCTGTAAAAACAGGTTATCATGTAATTAGTTACTTTTAGGCATTTTTTAGGGCTGTGCCTTTTCCTGAGGTGAATCATCAGCTCAATCAATGCGGCCATTTCAGCATTAGTTACTATTGGCTGTAAACTTGGGCTGGGAGCAGGGCATTGATGGAGCTTGGAGTAGGTAGAAATTGGAATAAGAAAAAGCAAAATAAATGCTTTCCTTCTATCAGCATCTCACATATGCCTGGCCAGATTTGTGAAGGTGGCTTCTTCCTGAGGGCAAACTCAGGCTTTTCCCAGATGACCTTCATATTTCTTAAGATAAAGCAGAGCCAATTTTTTCCTTCTTGTTGGAACAGCTGTTGTGGCTGCTTTTGAAGAGGTACAGAATTAGCTTCACCTATGATGAATAGAAGTGCTGGGCCCTTTAATGTAGAAAATTTAATTTGAGAGGTTGAACACTTGATCAAGGAAATACAACAGGAGGCTCTGGTAAGACCTAAAGGACTTAAATACTTTAGGAATGGTCCATATCACATCTAGTATTGACCTCCTCTCTGGCTGTGAACCTGTCACAGGTTTGCACTGTGTGTGAAAGGCGCAAACTGCACTTACTGGTTTCTAAGGGCAAGTGATAAGGTTTTGAAGACTCTAGAGCTTGCCCTGAAACTTGTTTTGTTGCTGACAGTGGGGTGTACATCTTCCTGGTGAGGAAAACCGAGCTGTGGTTGTTGCAAATATTTCAGCAGTTGACTCCTTATATTTACAGAATGTATTGGTGGTTTTTTTGACACTGCATATCTTTTTAAAATATATTCCCCCCGGCTTTCCACTCTTTTCTCCCTAAAATCAGCAGGATGACTTCACTGACATGGGAGCCAAATATAGTTCCCTGTGATGGTATCTTGCAGCAGTCATTGGTGTGAATGATGGTGAATCAGGCAACAAGAGCAGTTTCAACTACGTGCACAGTTCCTTCTTCCTGCCCTTCTTTGGAGGTCTCTGTTTTTGAAGGGGGATTTCTACTCTCAAAACCAATTCCTGGTTGAGCCATTTCATCTCAACATAAGCTGAAGGCGAGACATGTCCAGCACTTATTTTAGGTCCTGAACCTCTGCTGAGGGAACCCAGTTAAGCTCACAGCATAACATGACTCTGTGAATGGTTCTTGCTACATAAAGTAAAAAGGACGATTCATAAATTACTTTGCATGTGACAAATCTCATTGGGACTTGACACTGCACAGTATAAAAGGTGTCAAATGCGTTTGGATTGCATCAGTCTGCTCACCACAGACCAGAATTTGCACTGCAAATGTACTGTGCTGCCATATACTGCAGTGCTGAAGGAAGGATAAAAATAAGCGACAGAATAAAGGGACACATGATTTCCACTGCTGGCAAGGTGACATCTGCCATCCTGGCTGACACACCAGTGATTAAACTCCAGACTTCCAGAACTGCTGTTGCTGTAGCTTGAACTGGAGTCAAGCCCACATAGCTGGGCTGTAACCGTCATGGTCTTAATGTATTGGACATGCCTCGTGACCCCTGATGCACAGACACGCACACGGGGCTGGGATTGTCCCCAGATGCCTGTTAGGACTCCCCAGCCTGGAATTACAGATGCTGAAAGGTAGCTATTAAGTCCAAAGGATGTAAAATACATTTCAAATTAGCACATAGTTTGGCTATTGGTTTAAACATCACAACGCTGCTTCCCTGAAAGCAACAGTTTGAGAAAATGTCATGTGCGAATAGGACCAAGAGTTTCACATTTCCAGTTTTTATTGGGAAGCAACAGAGCTATTCTCTCCAGTAGCAAGCAAATGTTCTAATACATTTTCTTATATATTTTTACATTTGTATTGACTACAGATTGGGTCAGGTCGAGATTATATGAAAATATATATTACTTGCAGAGGAAAGTTACTTTTTTTCAAAGCAGCACAGTTTCCAGTGATTTTGGGGAGAAAGATTTGATTTATTGAAGCCTGCACCAAATCCATCTGTGCTGATATGTCCTCTACATAAAGTCCCAAGTTCACTGGTCCATTTTTCCCTATATCAGAGAAGCCAGCATCAAAAATTTGGTCAACTTTTATTTGTGTCACTTCAACCCTTTCCTGCCTTGGAGGCAAGACAACAGGAAACCACAGGAGGACCAAGGTAATCATCTCCCTGATGAAATATAAAGCACAGAGATACAAAAGCAAGCCGGGTTTCTGGAATCCAGCACAGGGCTTAGCTGAGACTCCCAAGCCTGAGCCCATCAGGGCAGGAAGGGGAATGAAACTATTTAAAAGAATCAAAACTTGGAAACAAATCTTACTGCATCTGCATTCAGTGCCCTGTCAATGGGAAATGGGCAGTGGGGAAGAAACTGCTCCCCATTCTCCAGCAGTTCAACATGCATGCTCCAAGTGCAACTGTCTGAAAGAAGAGAGCAAAATGTCTTTCCTGATGCCAGGACAGAAACAACAGGGGAAACGCTGGAACAGGCAGCTCTGTCAGGGCTGAGTTGTACACAGGAGAGGAGCTGCAGTGGCTGCTGGAGAAGAGAAGGGGGGGCATGGGCAGGGGAAGGGATCAGGACTACAACTTCAAGTCCCTCTGGGGATTTCCTTAGTGGATTGCACAGTCGTTTGTAAAAAATCAACTGTGACTGTTACACTCTCACTTTCTTCTTATTGCTTTATTCCACATGCAGCCCAACATGTTTTTCCACTGATACGCAGATTTTGAGCTGTTTTGTTTGGGCTTTCCAGTGGAGGGGCTTCAGTTGACACAAAGGGCTTATCAATAACATTGAACCCCTTTTGACAGCTGTTTTTGCTTCCCGTGTCTCCTGTTAGGGAGGGAAAGGGGCTGCAGGCTTGAATAGCTTGAATAGCAGCCAGTACCTTCCATGGGTAGCACACTTCAGGCAAATCTAGAATTACCTCCCTCCTGGCTTCAATTCCCCCATGGGCTGAGGCCCCCTCACTCAGCACCAACAGAATAAGCCTTCAGTTGATTGCTTTGGTAAATCCATCATTTTTGCATCCTAATAATTAGCCCAACAGATGTTGCAAAGCTGGAAACATGAATGTTTCCCTTTCAGTGAAAGGATCACTTCTCTAAATGAGTGATGTCCATTTTAACTCTCCCCTGATATGCATAAATACACACGCAGCCAGTGTGACTTTAGGCATGAAAAATCAGTAATGGTATATGATTCTCAAATCTAGTAGAACTGATAAAAATCAAGGTTGCCGTCAGCCGAGTAAATTGAGAGCTCCAAGTGAATTTGGTGGTTGGTCTGGGAAAAGGGGATTTTTGTGCTGGTGAGTTGCTCCCTCTCGTGGAAAACCAGCATCCCAAAGCCATCCAGCACGGCAGAAAGCGGTGCCGTTTCTTGGATGACTCTGCTTGAGGCACAGTGTGAAACCCAGAGACTCTCTCACACACACACACTCACAAGCCCGACCCTGCAAGCAGAAAACATTCCTGCTCTCTGGGTTTTGTGCCAGGAACCTTGGCTTGCTGAGCAGAAATCTTTAGGAGTGAGAAGCGCCTGCCCTCCCAGAGCCTCATCTTTATTGCCTGATGTAGCCTCATTAGTTTGTTTATTTCAAAATCCTTGTACAGCACTGATCTGGGGGTCTTGGAAAGGCAGAGACATCTGAAGCTCAGAAACAGGACTGGCTCCCTTTTTTCCTGCCTACTTTTGCTTTGTTGTGTCCTTTGACTTTCTCCAGGACAAAATTAAGCCTGCTTTGGGAATGGCTGATTATTGAGGAATTATTACTATGCTATTAACAGAGTAGCTATTATTACTAAACTATTGAATGAATAGCTTTCCTCTTCCCTCTTTCCATTTTAAGGTTCTCCCTATTTCTGCAGCTCAGATAATCCAAACCCTTATCCATTCTCCCAGCTGCAAGAATAAGCCAACTTCCCTGTCATCCCATGGGTATGATTCCCCTTCACCCCCCAGGATAATCACATGTTCTGGACTAGTATTTTTTTTATTGCTTTTATCGAGAGATTTTATTACAAAGGAAAATACGTCCTGTATTTCTTAGACTGGAAGGATATAGACTTGGCAGTTAGAAACCACCATAGCAATTTTTAGCACACTGGTGTGGTTTACATGGATTAATCTGCAGTAACTCTTTGGAACGCTCTTCAACTGCTCCAAAGCTGCCTCAGTCCAAACAGTTTATAAGCTAAATAACGAAAGTCTTGTAAATATTTATTTAACGAGACATATTTTGAATAACTGACATGTATAGAGCCTTCCTAGAGAGTGTGTTATCACCATCAATTTTCATGGTCTGATATAATAACAACTACCAGTGTAAACCGTGGCAGGGAAGATATTGACAGTCCGAGGCCACTGTTAGCAGCAGAGTAATAACGGGGCAAAGAGACTGCACCGAGCTGCAAAAGCAGGATTCAAATTGGGTTTGCTTCCACTTGGCAAATCACTGGGAGGAAAAACTATGTGAGTTATCTGTTATTAGAGATTGACTGTAAATATGCTGTAGTTACCATGCTATTGCAGTGCAATTATCCAGAGGTTATTCCTTTTTAATAACTACCTACCAGGCAGAGAAAGAAACACAATTTATTGAGCTTCATTTCCTTCTTTGGCCTTCTAAATTCTGAACAGTGTTTTCATGCCACAGTGATGGGTGCTGTTTTGCCACCTGTATAGACTAAATTAATCTGTGGAAACAGCAGGTTAATTGCCTAAACATATTGCTTATATTTAACCCTATTGTTTCATATTAAATATGTGTATTTTTAGTAGCCAGATAAAGTTATTTATGCTGCAAATGGCTCTCAGTTACGAGTTCATGAACCCTCTGATTAATATGAATTAGAAATGATAACATAGTAAATGTGTAAATGGTCTTGAAAGAGAAACCCTGTTTGTTACTCTCATAATTATTATACACAGTTTCAAGCCTTTCATTCAGCTCTTTTATACCAAAAAATGGCATCTCATCCACTGGTATCAAAACCAGCTAGGATTCTGGGCATATTTCACAATCATTTTTCCCCTCTATGTGTCTATAGTGATGATGGATGGCGTGGACTGACTGTCCTTAGAAGTGAATGTATTTATTTGTCCACAGGATACGGATAGCACATGAAATTGCAGTGGTAGTGCAAAACCTCCCCCACACATCACCCTCTGTCAGTGTGGCTCAGCTTTGACAAAAAGGGACACAGCGAGCCATGGGGAAATTGTGTTTAATTCCAAAGTCACACAGAGAGTCAGTGGCAGGCTGACAATGAGGACTTCCAGCCCCTCATCGACATTCCTGCGCCGTAAACACGGGGCACCAGCCCCACTCTAATGGCACAGGGGGAGCTGGGCTCAGCTCAGGAGATGCTCTGCAAAAAAAAGGCCTCCCTTGCATTCAGCTAAAATGCTGCTAGTGGGATGTGATTAATCTAACTTCAGACCCTAGAATAGCTACTATTAAACCCAGGGGATGGCTTTATTGAAAAAATAAATAAATCTGGCTTTAAGGGGTGGGGGTTGAAAACAAGAAACACATGTGGGATTATTTTAGGCCTAGTTTCTTTTTTAAAAAAGGGTGTTTTGTGCTGTTGCTGCCATGGCATGAGGAGTCAGGTTTGTAACCAGCCCTGAGCATCCCACTTTGTCGTGCCCACTCAGGCCAAATGTCCCTTCAGCACAAGGGTCATCACCATCCCTGACAACTGGCTGTGCATTTTGATCAGTCTCTGCTACTGAGCAGAGACTGATCTGGGTGGTTTGAATGCTGCTCCTGGCCCCTCAGATCAAAGAGAGTTTGGCATGAGCACTTCTGCCATGCTGATGAATCCCTGGAATCCTGTGGATATTGCAGGATGGGTGCTGGAGATGGGTGGATGTTGGCTGGTTACAGTTCTGCATGTCGCCTAAAATAAGAAACTTGTTAGGAAAGTGTTTGCTGGGATTACCCTTCAGGTAACCTCTAGCAGCATAATAGTGACACAGGATACAGTGATTTGCCACTTTCTGGAATCCCAGTCCTGGATCTAAAACAAGTTATTATTTTGAGACTAAAAAACCTTGCGTTTTACTGGTGCATGTAAATACTTTATTGATCAAGCTGGCAAAAGGCATGTACACTAAGATTTGATTTATCAGAGACAGCTTTTCCCAGCAAGATACAGGTATTAGGTAAGCCAGCCTCCATCTCTTAAAACTGTCATCAATACAACAATACAATTTTTCTGGTTCTGGTGTGATCAATACAATTGTTCCTGATTCCAATGTTGTCATAAATCCCCAATAAACACACTCTGTGCCTTTGAATAAAGTTTGATACTGTTATAGTTCCAAGACAGCTGAGTTATAATTAGACTTTTTCTCCCTATTTTTATCTTACAGACCTTTCATAGAATTGTAGGCTGATTTGGTTTGGAAGGAGCCTTAAAGATCATCTAATTTCAACCCCCATGCCATGGGCTGAGACACTTTCCACTTTGATTACTTCATCACTGAAACCTCATACCTTTATGTATTTCTTGTGGTCTCCTTGCTGATTTGAATAGAGAAGCTGCCAAAGTATATTTTTTCAAGTTCTTCTACAGAGGTGTGATTTCTTCAGTCAGATTCAAGCCATATCCTATCCTAAACAAATAAAATAATATCACACATATGATTACACTGCAGTGCATGCAGTGGGGAAGTAATGCATTTTTTTTCATACACTGTGTGATGAGGATGTTTAGTGCACAGGCTGCAGAGGAGGATTTCTATAATTGCTCCACAACCCACTGCCTCACCAGTCCTGTGACCCTGAGCAAATCCCTCAGTCTCTCTGGCTCTGACCTTCTTCTCGTGCAAGTTTTATCTCCTTCAGAGAAGCTTTGTCAAGATAATTTATGTTTCAAAGCATGTGGAAATCCTTGGCTAGGATACACTATTAGAGTGCATGCAGGCAATAATGGACATGAGTGTCCCAGGCTATGACTCTGGGTTGTCACTTCATGTCTGGTGAATTCCTTATGCTGTCTTGTGAGGCCTCACTCTCTGGGTGCACCCCTGTAGAAATATCTTAATTCTGCTTAAGAACACTGCCCAAGGAAGTTGAAACCAGCTGTTGCTGTAATGCTGCTGGAGAACACTGGTATTCACACAGAAATTGCATCTACACTGACCTGTCACAGCATTCAAGGTGAGGTGAGTTTTTCAAACCAGATCCTGACAGCTGCTCTCTGTCATGGCCAGACTTGGTGAACTTTCCTGAGTTTTCAGTGCCCCCTTACCTTGGCTTCCCACACCTTCAGCCTAGGGAAGCGTCCCAAAGGCTCAGCAGGTTTGTGCAGGAAATGGAGGCCTGCAGTGTTTGTGTTTATGAGCTGTAATTTTGTTCAAGAAGTTCCATGTATTGCCCAGATTGAGAGCACTGCAGAACAAGCCAGGTGATGTGCCCAGTCATTTCTGGAAAATGACAACAAATTAGGTAATTTGGATAGGTATTGGTCAGTTTTTAAGCTCCTGAATTCACCTCTCTGCACACAAAATTTTCAAAGGCTTCACCATCACAGACTTAGATGAGCACCTCCAAGCTTATGAACTTTGTTGACTCTTGGCCAAATCTTGGGTCTCTTTCAGAAAGGCGGAGTCTTAGCTTTAGGAACATTCAAGGACATCTTGGAGGAATGGAACTATTCTTGTGTTTAGGTGCAGCAGGGTTTGCTTGCATTTAGGCAGGTGAACCCTGCAAAGTTTGGTGTTGGCTTCTGTGCCTTGTGTGGTTGGAAAATGTGCCAGCTACAGATGCAGGTGGCCCAAAGAGGGAAAAGGAGAAGGTGAACACTAAGTGTTTGATCTGTGACTCAGGATCTCTCTTCTCCTTCTCACTAGATCCACACTTTTACTCTGAGACCCTTGTGTACAGCATGAATAGTGAGATAAAGTGGGGATACACTTTGAAATGAAGGACTCAAGCAAGACACTCCACCCTTTTAACCTAAATTGATGTGGTTTAGGTATGGATGAGTACAGTAGAGACCTGTGCATGTTAGAAAAGCTGTGCTGGAAACCATGTAAGTGCTTGGGGATTATGCACCTTCCCCAGATGTTCTTCATTAAATGAAAGGATTCCTGGAGTATCTTGACATTAATACAAGAATACTCAGGACTGGCTTCCCAAAATAAGTTCTCTTCTCTTGCACTCCCCATCATAAGTGACCAAGGCAGGTGACATGGGAATTAAGAGGGATCTTCCACAATTGACAAAGCTGCATGAAAAAAACAACAAATCATAGATTAAATTATCATTTGTGAAGGAAAGGAAAGGAAAGGAAGGGAACCTGCAGTCTTGAAGCATCCCAGAAATCTAAACAGAGGCCGCCTCACCATCCAGACTCATTCCATTTTAGTGTGCTATTTCCCAAGTTGTTGCGTGAATGATCCCAGTGTCTTTGCCTTTACAACCTTGCCTGATAGGCCATTCCACACATTTATTATCCTCGATGTGAAAAAGTGCTTCCTAACGTCTGTTCTAAATCTGTTTTAATTTCCATTTATGCTCCATTGTCCTATAATCTGTTTGGAGCTGAAAATAGAACCAAGGTATGATCTTCTTACAACCCCTGGCAATAAATTTTATTAGTATTTTTTTCCAAATTTCACAACCTTGCAGTAAATAAGAAAGCTTTATGGGGAAAAATAACCTCTATCCTCCTCCACTCTCCTCTCCATCCACAAACCCCATGACCTTTCTAAACTTTGACCAGTATCATTGTTTTCTTTCACCCCTCCCTTTTGACTTAATATTGCATTGGTTACAGGAGTAAACCAATTATATGAGTATTAAAAATGGAAGCAGTTTGCTTGCTAGCAATGTATATCTTTTACCAATGGCTGATGAAAAAAAAAAATTCTCCCAGCTGCTCTGTAAAGCTCTCTCAATGCAGCTTGGAACATCTGGTTTGTTTTGTGTGCAGTCTTTTACACTAGGCATTTGCAATTCTTTAGTCAAATTGGATTTTTAGTTCACTTTCCGGTAGAAAGGTTGATATGTTTGTAATTAATAAGCAAGGTAAAAGTAATATGTATGTAATTAGAATTCAGTCATCAGAACCGGGGTGGCAGGGTCCCCTAAAAGACATTTTCATTCACTTCAATCTGCAATCAGGGGATGAAGTTTCCTCAATGAGTTAATGCCATTTGGTCCTGGTGGACTATAACACTGCTCCAGCAAGGCATATTTATTTGCATGATTGGCAATTAGAATTTATTGATTTCAAAAAAGGAAATCCTTCCCTGGGTACTTGTGTTTCACTCCCTTGGCTGACATTGGACAGGAAAAGCTGTCAAGATATGGATACCACATCTGGGTTGGAGGAGGAGAACATAATTATTTCTATTTCTCAACAGTAATTTCTCAGGATCAAGGGCACTGATGGACTCTGGAGAGGGTTCACGCCAATATTCCTTGGCAGGAAATGAGATGGTTGATGACTATAATAACGAGACCTTTTTGATAATCTCAGTGGAGGATGCAATGTAGGCTCACACCCAAACTAGTCTCTACTAGATCTGGCTGGTCTTACTTGGGTTTAGGTTTCAGCTGGAATTTTATATGAAATCTGAAATCAGCCTGAAAGTGGACTGGATCCTAGAGTGGCCCTTAGCATGCAATTTCATTGCCACAGACAGTTTAGAAGGCGTTTGTCATTGTTGCCTACATCCAAAACCAGAATAAGAAAAATGCCTCCTCTCAAATCACGGCAAGGACCAGATAAGCTCCTTCCACAGGAATTCCGAAGGTGGACAGCTTAGAAGTTATAGAATTAATAAGAAAAAAATATACTGAAATACGAATAAAGGGTGAAAATGAAGAGGCCAAAGGAGGGACAACTTTTGAAATATTAATTTTCACTCTTCCCCTTTTCTTTGGACATAGTACATTTCAGATAATAGTCAAGAATAGACACAAGCTCTTGTCTGATACTTCTAAGGAAAATGACAGCCCACAAAGAGTTGAAATATGCTTCATTCTCCACCCTCAACTTGACCAAGAGCCTGAAAGGACTAACAACTCTGCCCTTTTTACCCATGCCCCCATTTTCCCTCAATATTGTTGCCAAATATGCAGTTGAAATTAATAGCACTGCTTCACCTGCCACATGTCAAATTTAATTTTACTTTAAATCAGTCTTAATTATTCTAGCGAAGTTTATAGTTTTAATGGAAAGACATTGCTTGCTTAAACTATAACATTTATTACAAAGGGCCAAGAGAGATTTAAAGTCACATTGTCTTTCCAAAGTGGACATTTTTAACTAGATAGTATCACATCTCATGCCTTCTAAGAACTTGAACTTTCGGAACCACAGCTGTTCAAGACACATGCAATGACCAAAAAAAAAAAAAAATTAAAAAAAACAATCCCACACAAATTAAAGACAAAGCCCAATGCCCAGTGTGGATTTCTCCATTTGCACCAGTGTGGTACAGACTGATCTTCACCGTGAAATATTTTCGGGGAATGAAGAGAGAAGGGTAATTCCAGGAACGTGGTTCCCGTTTGATAGGCTGACAAATCAGGTCAATGGCTAATACTGATCACTACGAAACGCTTCAGCTCTGAGGAAGATTTAATGGTGCTCACAGCGCTGTGGCTGCCTCCATCTCCCATTGGTGCCACTCACTTATGTGCAGGTGAAACATAAAACCAGGGGCTATTAAAGAGCCCACACTTTTTCCAGGAAGGAGGGTGTTGGGTCTGCATTAGATCCTGGCACTAATCCAGGGCCTGTAATCACACCTTGCCAACTGTACCGAAAATTTCCCCTATGAGTTCCTTTGGCAACACCCCTTTTTACAGAGCTGAGTCTGTGCAGAGTGACAGCAGCCTTTCAGTCCAGCTGCATTTCAGTCATAGGAAAATAACCCCCTGGGCACAATTTATTAAGCACTTTGGAACATCTCTGGCAGTTTTGTTTAGTGGTTAGAACATGAGAAAGAGTGTCAGTATTCAATACCTGATTGTTTGATGATTACAATTCAGGTATTTAATTTTTTGTGTAATTTGCTTTACCTGCCTGTGAAATAAGTGAAATATTATTGCTAAAAGTATATATAGTTTATAGCTATCATTTATGATTTGCATAAATACCCCTAAATTCTCTCCAATTCCCTCCAAAGAGAAGCATTAGCTGAAGGTTTATACATGCATTGTTTCTTCTTTTTTCCTTTCTTTCTTCCTTCTGTGGGCTTCCACTCAGAAAACAGATGGTCTCTTCTCACTGACATTTTCTTACAGTTTTTAAATGATGCTGCAGTAGGGGAGAGCTGAAATGTTCAATCTAGAGCTGTTCAGTCTCAATCTAGGTTCATAATTAACAGTAGCTAAGTGAAGTTTAATAAGGGCAGCCCACCAACTTCTCTTTTTTTCCTGGTGCTTTCACAGCCAGGCCATAATGAATGTGCAGTTCATGGAGTTTCCCCTGACCGTGACTCCCTGGAATATTTAGTGTTTACCTTTTGTGATAATTAAAGGAAGGGAAATGAACCCTAAAGGAAGACGGAGCGACATCTAATATTCTCTAATATTCTCTTGTTTCTTTAAGTGATGGCTTTTGCCAAAGGAGGGCCTCCCTCTCTTATCATCAGCCAGGTCCTGACCCTGGGCCAGGGATCCTGGCTGTAACTTGACCCTGGGTCCAGGTGTGTGCCTGCAGGTCACAAGGCTGACAAAAAAATATCAGCCCATGCTGCAAACAAGCCATTCCTGAGCACATTATTGCCTTTAACTCTTTCAGGATCTCTTGAGGCACGAGCACTGCAGTGACTGCCCTGTGCTGTGGGACTTGCTGCCAACTTATCCCATAGCTCTGCAAAGATGTGGCATGCCAGGAAAACTGGGATAACCGTACATGTGTTTAGGTGTGAGCCTACACAAACTGGACCTTTCATTTGTGAAAGCACCATTGTTTTATCTGTTTGAAAAAGGAGGGAGTTTGTGACCTGCAGAGCCATTTGCTTCCTTCCTCTGCTTTCACAAAGCCGTGGCTAAATCTCAGGGATTTTACAGGGATCGACTCTGGGATGGGTGAGCTGCTCCAGGTTTTTGCAGCAGGTCAGGCTCTGGAGAGTTTCAAGTACCATCTCAGATGTGCCTTGGGAGAGAATTCAGCTTTAATGACCTCACTCAGTGCAGTGACTGCAGTGCTGGACAATTGCACATGCAGTGTAAGTGGCCCTGAGGAAACTCCCAGATGCCCCTTACAGGATGGCAGGGTTGTTCTAAGCCTGGCCCAAAGTGTCTGCAGCCTAAGCATTTGGCTGCCCTAAATCCTCTATGATTTTGAGTATGGATTACTCACAGGTACTCCTTTCTGCAGCAAAACCCCACAATAAATGTAATATATTCTTTTTATTTGCCTGCTGCTTTTCCTTTCTCTTTTTTCCCCAGCCTTCAGCATGTCCCCAGGTCATCCCTGCAAGCCTTTGTCCTCGGCTGAAATGTCTGGAGACTTTTATGGGGGGTTCCTGTCATCACATGCATCCTGGTGCATGGGCTTTTAGGCAGACTCCTCAAACTATGAATTAAAAAGCACAGGAACTGACAGCCCTGTGAACTACCTGTGAAAAATCATACCTGGGTTTATGAAGCTATTATGTCTTCAAGGACGTTCGGCAGCAATTCTTGAGGAGACAGTGTTACAGGGAGGGGGAAAAAAAGGCTTTTTCTACATCAGTATCTACTCTAGTCCTACAAAATGAATGCTACTAAGTAATAAGTAGTCTTCATTGTTATGAGCATAGAGAGTGATCCAAAATCTATTAAATAGGAGAATTTCCAGCGATATCAGTGGTCTGTGGTTGGGGTCTACAGATAGAAAATCTCACTGGTATCCCAATTGCATTGTAACAGTCTCATAACAATTTGTGCAGTAAAATCATTACCAAAAGCCATTAATAATATGAATACACCAGCAGTTCAGCTCTTTCCAAAGGGGCTTAGCCCCCCTTCACTTCTAGAGTCATGCACAGTTAAAGAAATCAAACCTTTCCCTTTCCTTTTACTGATCATAGAAGTAAAAAAAATGAAAAAAAAAAAAAAAAGATAGACAGGATTAAATGTTTTCTCTCTTCCTTCTTCCTTTTCCTTCTTGTTGCTGAAAAATAAAAATAAAAAATGGGCAAATCCATTTTAATGACACTTTATATAACCATTTTTCCAGACTGAGATTGTGGACATCACTATGTTCCACCCCATCACAAACTTTTATGGCTGACTTATAAAGTCCCAGAGAAGGAGATGTATAAAATTCATGCAGACCATGGATTCCAGAAAACATATTTGGGAGCTTAGGCAGGGGTTCCTGGGAGACAGCTAATATGTAATTGAGCAGTTGCCCTCCTGTATAGGAATATCAAAAGAAAGCGGATACCTGGTTGCGCAGGTAAAGCCCATTTCAAAAGTTAATTTTAAACAGATGGAATTTGGTGCGGTTGATTTATGGCCACATTCTCTCACCAGCACAATCAACAAAACATATTTGACCAGAAAGATGCTTGTGAGTCATGGAGATCCAAGACATAAAGCCAGTTTATCTCCCATCTGCCTTGTGATATCTTCCTTCAAATTAAAATGGTCATCCATACAACATACATTTGGAGCTTACAAATCTAAATGTACTTTCACAACCACATGTACCCCCCTGCAAACTCAGACCACACCAATCAGTTGCACTTCCCAGCTGTAGTTCTTAGCAATGAACAAAAACACTACATAAGTCCATTAAAGTGTTAATATCAGTACTCTTTGTGCCAGTGCATCCTACTTTGTATGATTTAAATTGGTACAAGACCCGCATGGATTGGAAACACTGTATTATCCTTTTCATCCCATTTATCTCACAAAGTGAATTTATTAATTCTCTCCATACCAGGAAAATTCTCTATTTTTCACTTTTTTTTTTACCACTATTGATTTCTTTCAGGAGTGTTAGGGATGATGCATTGGAAACACTGGAAGACCAGAAGCTTTCATCTGCTACTCAGAACATCAGATAAACTAAGTCTCCAAGTTTGGAACGAAGATGATTGACTGGGAAATGATTTAATAATAACTTCTCCATGTGGAATTCTCTTTTAAAATGCATTGTATTCTGTGCATGCCTACAGGTGTGTGAGTATATAAAAATAATAGATCTGGCTGAAAACTTCTCTGCTTTGGCAGTTTTCAATCATTCTGGGTTTGTTTCCCAATAGAAAGGCATTCTTTTCACTGAAAACACGAACAACAATGAATTTGTTTACATGTCAATGAGGGAAAAATCCTTCATGTGTTTTTTCTTCTCTCCTGCTTTACTCTTTTATTACCATGGTTATTAGCTTTACAATTTGACGCAGCACCAGATCTTTAGCCCCTCACAACACACCAAGGCAGGACTTATCTGTACCATAAGCCTTGTCAGCTGAAGTCATTGAGTGCTTGGTCCTGTCCATGTATGTTCTGATGGTTGTGTTTGCATCAACATGGCAATGCCCCAGTCCTGTTTTGTGAAAGCAAATGAAGGATATTTATCCTCACAGCTCTTGTTAATACTGAGCTTGCAGAGGGTGGGGGGAAGGTCTGTCTTGGGCTGAGGTTCCCTTGCAGGTCTTTGGGTTGGGGAGCGTGGCACTGCTTGTCTGGGGATGCTCTATTGGTGGGAGAAGGCGCAGTGACTCCAGTGGTCCTTGGTCCAGCACTGCCTGACCTTTCCTGAGGCAGATCACACACACAGAGCAGCACATGTGTATGGATGGGCTGGGGAACATCTGCTAGAAACGGAGCAGCAGCCTGACAAGAGAGGAGCTCTTCAGCAAGATGTGTTCCTTGCTCCTCTGGAGGTACCGAGGTGGGGCTGTGAAATTTGGCGATGTGTCGAGCGTCTTTTTTGTGCACTGTCACGCATGGTGTTTCCAACCAGCCTGCGAGCGCCAGGAACCGCCGAGAGCAGCCAACCTCTCCGCCCTCCTGCGCAGCTCAGTAACTGCAGGCTTCCTCTTGGCAGGCATCTTCTGCACCCAAAATAATAAATAAATAAAAATAAAACCGCTCTATAAGAGTCTGCCTGTCTCCCTCCCCTTTTATGAGAAAACAGAGTGGGGGGAAGAAAATGTTGCAGGTGGAGTAAGAAGAAAAGCAAAGAAAAATCTGCTCAGACAGAGAGACAAAACAAGCAACTGCTTAAGGGATTTGGCAGCAAATGAAACTGCCCCCTTCCCCCTCCCCGTTTGGAGCCTGGTTCAGCATGTACTGGTGGTGGATCACAGTACCAGCCACACTGAGATACAGGCAGACACTTCTGTCTCACCAGCTGCTCTGACAATCCATTTTCATAAAGGAATGGGAGGGGAAGCAAATCTGCAAGATGGAGCTCCCGGTCACCGTGTGAAAGCTTCTCCCCGCACCGCCCCGTGCTTCAGGTGTCGAGGCTGTCAGAGGAGTTTGACAAGAGCAGAGAGTGGCTTTCCCTGAACATACAGCAACTGCAGCCAGGATGCCTTCAGTGGCTGCACGCATACGCTGCACACGATGCAATTTTGGAGATCCCTAATGAAAACCTGAAGTGCTGCATTATGATTGATGACTGGAACAGGCGCTCTTCCCACTGGGCAGTTAATGAGACAATCGCTCCATGTTTGCTTAGGACAACACCATCTTAAGAAAATCAGCTCTGGCTACTTTAGGCATTAATAACATGCTGTATATATTTTTTTTTTTGTCTTTTCCCATGAAGTGTTAACCCTTTAAACTGGCCCTGGCTAAGGAAAAATCTGGACAGTTAAGTTCTGTCAACTTGTCTGCCTACTTATATAACAAACTATTGCGTGACACAATGCATTTTTATGCAATTGAAGTGATTCATCTAGCAAAGATCCATTTCAATGGACAGGAATAAAAGTGATTCTTTACATTTCGTTTGTGTAAGTACCAAAGCTTGTGAGGCACTTTGGAGTCCATCTGGCTGAAATGTGCTATATATAAATGTAAGATTGTTATCACCAAAAACACATTCAGTATGGTGTTTCTCTCACATATTTTTTTGTTAATTTCAGTGAACCAGTTCTTTATAATGAATAATTTCCATTGGAAAGCTTTGTTTTCCCTGTAACATAAAGCTTTTTTGGTTTCAATCTCCTGTCTGGTTTTCATTAGCTTTGCAATGAATTAGCCAAGAGGGCTTTTCCTCTCAGTTAGGTTGGGAAAGTACCACTGGCATGTGCCTGATTTTGTGGGAAAGTGCCTTTTCCCCTTTATTATTTAAATTATTAATTCTGTTTGTATTCCACTACAGATTCTTACAATCCCAACAAACCACACTCCTACATTTTCCGATGTGTTTCCCTTTGCTCCTGCATATCCCCCACACGCTAATCACCATGGGATTCTTATCTCTCTGAATACAGTGTTTTATATGTTGTAACTATATAAATGTGTGTGTTTGGAGCTCTTAGAAAGCAAACAGTCATAAAGAGATTGGTTTGGAGCTTGTACCATAGGAAATTACCTGATTCCTAAATCCCAAGCAAGCTTTTAGGAGAAAAGTGCCAAATATTCCCATCAAGTTTTATACCCCTGCTCAAGAAGTAACCAAATCCTTTCCCTTGTAATATCAACTTCTTGCAAGGTCAGTTTTACTGGGTTTCACCAATAGAGTAAGGACATGTTTGAATTTTTACCCCTTAATAGACTTGGACTCTCTTTTCACTGGCATAGTCGACAGTATTGGATCAGGCAGGAACATATGAACAGTGTTACTCAACATCCTGTAATGGTCTGTGGCCCTGCAGGTGTATTTAGGAATGTGCTTTTATGGCTCTAAGGTGAGCTCCATACCGATTCACCAAACTCTGCTTTATCTGCAGAACTGGAGCTTGTGTTAAGCATAGAATGCCTGTCCCTACACACACCAGCAAAGCCAGATGAACACTTGCCTATCACTGTGTTTCCCAAAGAACTACATGTTTAAACAGCTCCCATCTTAGAGGGGAATCCCTTTAATCAAAAGACCTGGTAAAGAAATTAAAACAAACTTATACAAATAAAATTACATAATGCGTTGTGCCATATTTTACTTGCATATGAAATGTTTTTATAAACCCCTTTATGACCTCCCCACTTGCGACTTCTGGGTCTTATTATTAACTGAATGGAGGATAGATCTTACTCCATCCCAGATGCAGCTGCTTATGAATTTGCCCTTTCATAAACTAAATTCTTTAAGTATATGTGTGTGTGTACTTTATCTCCTTTTTTTTTTTTGCAGTAGGCAGAAATCACACACAATATGATGCAGTTATTACATCACTCAGCTGGGCACCTCACTTTGCACATCATTGCTTCCAAAGGTAGACATAACACTCCCAGACAACAGTGGCAAGTTATCAGACTTGGGAATAAAAATCTTCTGTGTGAAAAACACAAAAACACTGTGTCTTCTTCTGTATGCTGTTGTAGAGCTGGAGCTGGATCCTGGCTAGAAAACAGGCTGTGTTCCTGCTTCAAACACTCCTACAGCTCTTAAATGGCTAGTGTCATAAAACCCAACATGAATTATTGCCTTCCAGCCAGCTTAGTATTTTCATCTGCAAACTTTTATTACATAGTTCAGCAAAGACATGAAATAGTGGGGAGATCACCCAGCTGCACAATGCAACCCTCTTGTCCCCATCTCCACCAAAGCTGCCCACACACTGACAGTGACCCCTGAGCATTGTGCCACTCCAAAGCCACAGGAACGCCACAGGTGCTGCAGTGGTGACAATGGAGAGCTGCTTCCAGGGGGCTGTCAGAGCAATGTTTACCTGGGCTTGCATCTATATTTATTTTCTCAAGGACCTGGAGGCAAAGTGAGGGCAGTGGGAGCACTACCATGATGTAATTGGTCTCTCAGCGCCTAGTTTGGAAATTTGCACCTGTATATAACAACAGGTAAAGGAAATATTTTCTAGTACTTGCAAGCCTGGTGATGTCTTCATACAAGACCAGATTTCAAGTCAAAAAGCATTGCTACAAATTAAGATATAGAAATTACCTTGAAGACAGTAAACTGTGGCCTGTGTAGGAAAGCAGCAATAAAGAACTGAACAGAAGGAAAGATATATATAGAAAGAATCACAAAGGAACAATAAAAATTAAAAAGTTACCTGTGTTTGTTCAGAAATATTTAACTTGAATTTTAAGCTTATCTGAGCCTATCATGTCTTTTTTCCATGTCAGCCAAGGCCTGATACTGTGCAATACGTGGCACTCAGCTGAAAACTGAAGACGATCTAGACCTATGAATTAGAGTTAAATTTAGCCAAAGCAAATATACAGGATCCTCTCCCAGGTCTATCCTGGAGCCATTTTGCAGGCTCTGTTCTAATTACAGTTCTAATATGAAGCTGCAACTAGTTATTATATTAAATGAGGTATCTGAATTTCATGAAATTAAAGACTAGTTTTTTATTTTGATGTCAATGCATTGAAAGGCTAAATCAGAGAATCATAGAATGGTTTGGGTTAGAAAGGACTTTAAAGACCACTTGCTCCAAGCTCTACCATGGGCAGAGAGACCTTCCACTACATAATTCCAAGCCCTGTCCAACCTGGCTTTGAACATTTCCAGGGATGGGGAATCCACAGTTTCTCTGGGCAGCCTGTGCCAGGCCCTCACCACCCTCACAGTAAAGAATTTCCCCCTTATATACAATCTAAATATACCCCTATTTCAGTTTCAAATATTTCAGGCCTTCACAACATTTCAAATGTATCTGATGTTCACGCACATTTTCTGGCTACTTTCTCAATGTTTCAGTGAGAAGGGAATTAATGGATGAAATCTATTTTGCCATGTGTGGTAGTCTCCCTTTGGGCAACCATTTGTACATTTGAATGTTGGTAAATGATGGAAAGTTCAGCATCCATGGGAAGGTCATTTGAAAGTCCCAGAAAACAATTTTATATGCAAGAAACAAAAACATGATCCATTTCCCATTTCAATGGGTATCTTTTCACTACTACAATGACCCATGAGTTTGGGTTTGTAAAGCTTATTCTCTGCCATACAAAGGCCATTTTTAGTGCAGTTTGAAGGCTACAGGAAGGGTTAACCTCTCAGCTGCCCTCCCACGCTGTGTTTTGATCGGTGCCCCAAGCTACAGGACAGATATCTCTTTGTTTTTCGTCTTTAATATCCAATTCCCAATTCACTTGTGTAGATGATGGGACTCTACAAAACTCCCTTTGTCTGAAGTAAGAGATGCAGCACTTACTCCACAACTGACTTTTAATACTTGACTTTTTTCTTTCTACTTCAGAAAGCACCTGCTTGAGTAGCTTGATGACTAAAGAGCCTTTCAACCTCCCTGCCACCATTTTAAGATCTGATCTACTTCATAAGAGACTGAACACCATTGTGGCTGCTATTAGAGTTGCATACGTGAAAAGAAGTGGATGGTGTTGATGCAATTGTTAGTGGGTAAGTGGATGCCAGGAACTACTGCAATAGTTGACACAGCTATTGGGAAGTCTGAAACTTGAGGCTGATACCATGGAGCATTATCTAAAGCCAGGCAAAGGTGGAATGTTCATTCTTATAATTAATGGGCTCTGTATTGCATCCTGGAAGAGCCCAGAGATAAATTATCTTATCCTTATGTTTGTTGCATTTTAAAATTTATTTTTCCTTTCATGCCAGAGATAGTGCACAGGGGTAAAACGATGGCACAAAAGAAGACTGAACAGGCTGGAGACAAGTTTGTACCAGCTTTACAAAAACTGATCATGAAGACACTGATTTAAAGCTATACCAAACATCAGCAAAGAGAGGCATCAAATCAGCCTGGATGCTGTGGCATCCAAAGAGACTGAAATTTCCACTTATCTGAGGCTGCATTGAACATTGGACACACCTGAGGTGTTGCTATTCTCTCTTTTTATGGCTCATATGCAGGAAAGACGCAAACGGTGTCAATTCCAGACACTGCAGTTCAGACATTTGATGAAACAGAAACCAAGCATAGGGAATCGAACATTAATTTATAAGTTCAGAAGTGAAAATAAGGTCTTTGTTCTTCCTTCTTGTTCACAACATCTAAAACCTTGAGGAATAAACACTTCCATAGTCAACTTGTTTATAACCTTAGGGTAGATTATGTTTATTCGTTGCATGTGTAAATCTCATGGTTATAGCAAGAAATAAAAAGAAAAAAGAAATCAGAGTTGATTACAGCCAGTGGTGATGTGACTGGGAAACAATAGATGTATTGTGAGGGAAATCTCACAGCAGCCCAGAAACACACAGGAAAGAAAATTTTTAAAAAAGGAGGAAAAAAGTAAGGAAAAAAAAAAAGAAGGGGAAAAGACAGACAAAGAGTCAGAGGGAATGAGCGATTTCTTATGCAAACACATTAACCACGTTGCCTGAGGTCTGCATTGCGTAACTGAGGAAAGAAATTTCTCAGTGCAAAATGCTCCGTGGTCATTTGGCCTTTTTTTGTTGGGTGGATGTTCTTTAGCAGGGAAAAAATGCATAAAGCAGTTCTTCCAGTAACCTCTGACTCTTTCTCGCCATGTCTCTCTCTTGCTTTCACTCTTGTTCTGTTTTTATTTATTCCCTGCAAATACAATGGAGAATAAAAATGTGGTAGGACCTGCTGGCGGCAACTATGGCCTCCGGATCCAAGCTGACAAAAATGTCAAGAAACTGACAGTAAAATATGCGAATAAAATCCCTGTGAACGAGAACAAAACTCAGGCTCACACCACCACTCTCTACATTGTGGCTTTTGAGAGCATTTCCATCAGTAGCTATGACTTTCTCTTTAAAAAATCCCGCACATATCTATACATTTATCTTATATATTGTCTTCTTAAGTCTTTCATCAAAACTCACAGGAGGGAAACGGCACACAGGAAGATGGGAAGCAAGAGACATGCAGGGCAGGGAGCTCAGGGAAGAGTTGACATTCCATGGAGAGACAGAACTGCACGCTGAGCACCAGACATATGGATCCTGTATGAAGCTGCAAGACAGACAGACTTCTGCTGCTCCCTTCTGTGATCATAAGACGAGGGAAATGCAAAAGCAGTGTCTAGGAAAGGCAGCTCCAAGGAGCACTCAACCATCCACAAGCCTGTGTTCTTTATCCTACCTGATGGGAACAGCTCTTTTCCTTGAGGAGACGATCACCTTTGAGTGGGTCTTGGAGCAAGAATGGATTTAAAAGACTGGGATGGTTCAGTCTAGAGGAGAAGTGACCTAAATATGGCCTGAACATGGTCTTCCAATACATAAGAACAATTGGAGAGAGACAAGCAATAAAGGGCTTATTTTGTTTTCACTAGACTTTGAAAAAGAAATAATAAGCTTGAATTGCTCTATCGACGATTCAGGTTGGGGAAAAAAGTTTATTATCATTAAGATATTTCAAACACTAGAGCTAGTTGCTGTGCAGATTCTAAGCTTTTTGGAAGCATCTGCACAAATATTTTTCTGGAGGATACAGGCCTAGTTATCCCTGGCTGACACAGGGTTACACATCTTTTCAGTTCTCCTTTCTATGCTCTTGCTTTGGAGAATCCAATAACTGGGCAGAAGGATTTTATATTTCTAATCATGGATGAAAGAAAGCTCTGGCCATGAAGAGCTGGAGAACTAGAAGGCCTGGATTCCCTTCCTGACTCCCACAAACTATCCCCATGACTTTTGAGGAGCTGACTCACCTTCTCCACACACAGACACACACACACAAATGAGTGGGGACTGGCTCTTCTTGAGCAATGAGGGAGCTCAGCATGGAAACTCACTCCTGTGCAGAGCACTGACATGAAATGTGTATGACACTTATGTTGTACTTAGAGCTGTTTTGAGACCTAAGGCAAAGTGAAGTGGTGTTAAGTCTTTAGCTGGAAATTTTCTTCAGGAGAAAATTTCACGCTGCTATCTTGGAGATGTGCAAATATTCACTGAGGGGGTGTCATAGAAAGGTCTATAAATAATCAAATATGAGCCCCCACATGAATTATGCATGGGATACTTAGAGAAAACGTGAATGTCTTGCACTAGAAGAAATCAGATCAGTGCCACTGAAATCACATTGCTATTTCTATGAGGTATTAACTGAAAGCTAGAAGACCTCGTTTTTAAAACTGGCTACAACAGGTGCTTGCAGGTCTGTTCAGACAAAAATCATGGCTTTGTGGAGGAAAATATTAAGAAGTCTCTAAAATGTGTTAATTTATTATGAATAGAAAGCAGTTCAATGTTACTTTTTAAGAAAAACAGTCACAATACAACATTCATTAGCCCTGAAGTGAGGCAGGGGCTTGTCAGTCAATTAGATTTTTGACCCTAAATCATGTAGGCTCTTCTGTAAATTCTGTATCCTGCACCTGGAGGTGAGAGGTACAATATCAGCACACTGTTTTACTTATTATTCATTATATCAAACTGCATTGCTATTAGCAGTAATGGTGCATTTGCTCTCATGAAGAAAGAGCAAAAAGAACAGTTTTATTATAGAACATTTCACAAATAGACTTATCTGAGCAGAGTCCTATTTTGAAACAAAAATAATTAATTTATGAAAGTCCTTAAGTTGCACTTTATTTTCAGTTTGGTTCAAAGATGTCTTGTGAAGGCACGACTTCTCTAAAAGTCTTTCCAAACAACTGTTCCCTTCTCTAGTGATGGTACTTTACATCTGATCTTAAATATTCCACTGCATAGTTGTTCCTGCAGATTATATTTACTCTCTTCTCTGACTGCAAATTGTCAGAATGACTTGTCCCACTGACCAGCAGGTAAATAGTCCAAAAGATGAAAACTCTTACTCATAAAATTAAGGACAATATGATTCCACTCTTCCTATCCCTGTCTAAAGAGGAGACCTTTACTACAAATTCTTGGAGAGGGGTTAAAAGGTGAAAATGATCAAATATATGGAATGACATGTTTACCATATTTCAATGGCAACTAATCAGGACTGGTTATCACTCACTGACACCAGGGAAAATGTAGAATAATTCCATCAATGTCAATCCCATTACAACATCATAAAGTTGGCATAAGTTGGGAAAAAAACAGGGCCTACTGCACTGAGGTTCTTTCATCTCCTCTGCATGTTCCCTAATTTGTCATTACTAGAATAGTTGCTATAACTATCCTGGTGAAAATATAAAAGAGAGACTTGCATGACCCATAAACTCAATGAACCATTAAATAGGTGACAATAATCTTGATAGAAGTTTGGAATATTTAATTAGCACAAAAATGCACTTAGTGAGTGAGTTCAATTGCTGTCATGGGTACTCCTCAAAATAATAGCCAAAGATTTTATGTGTCCATGAAATGCCTTAGAAGACATTTAAGAAAAGAAACAGACAATATTTCATGCATTAATTGAGGATCAGATACATCTGTAAGTGTCCAGTAATAAACATTTCCAAGGAAAGTTAACCTAGGTCTCCTGGAATCCCAAAGGTGACTTCGTTACACATGAAGTCAAATAATTCATTGGCAAGTTTTCAGTAGCAGAAGCTTACTAAAACACAACTGAAGAGCAAATATTTTACCTTTTCAACAAGCCAGGGTCTGCCTAATAGCATAAGATTTTGAGAAGAATAAAAGAAAAAATTCATTGGTGATGATACAGTATTTCCCATTTTAGGAATCTTCTTCCCACTTGAAACTGCCTAACAGAAGGTCTCTGTTCATACAAACTCAGTACTCCTTATAATTTTCAGTAGCAGGGAGCTGTTTATATACATATTTTCTTCCCATGTGGCATTGCCTCCTTCATTGGTTATGATTGTAAAGACTCGTGTACCTCTAGATTAAGGAGTATAGAGTAGAAGCGTGTTTATAATAGCTCTCTCTTTGGCACTTGTGCTGCCACTCCTGAAATATCACATCCAGGTTTTGGCATCCACAGCTGAGGTTGTGTCTGCATTAAGAACTAGTTCACAGCAATCAGAGAGGATCTGTGCAGGATCTGTACAGTGAAAAATGAATGCAGAGCACTCGATGTCCCCTCAACAGTTGGGGCTTTCTGGGGTTGGGGCACTGGTTTTTATCCAAAAAGATAATTCCATTTGGGGCCACCCAAGATAGCTGACAGTGAAAACCAAAGCACCATGAGTAAGGATAATCATGAGATTTCCTTTGAAAATATTTGCCTGATCTGAACAAAACCAGGAGCATAGATGCACCCTGAAAGTGCTGAAAAAATGAGGGGTGATGGTGGATTAGAAAATGGCCCATGAATAAACAGAGGATTGAAAAACATTTTTGAGACAGAGCCTCTGAAGGAGCTGCTGGAGACAAGATAAAGCATTGACTTGATCTCAGTCAAAAGTGAGTGGGTGTAAGTACTTTGTCAAGTACTGAATACTGCTACTTTGGCTGGAGAGCGAAGATAGACAAATTTAGACCAGAAACACGATACGTGTATGTGTGTATATATATACACACACGTATATGGTATGAAAGTATATATGTCTATAGGCTTTTGCAATGAAGTTAAAATTTAAAGTGGAATAATCACTTTTCTTCTGGTTCTAGCTTTCATTGCCTATTACTAAATGAGGTTTTCAGATTAAAATAATCTCTCCCCCATTCCCCTTCCATGTTAACCCTAACTTAGCCTCAGCTATTGGACTTGAAGCAAGGAAAGAATTCAAGGAAATTTTATGACCTCTGGCATGCAGGCTAGCAGAGGAGAGAACTGCAAAGGTCTTTTTGCTGGTAACTTCCATGAATCTGTCATTCAGAGACTGCAGGCTGAAAGCTGATACCCCATACATTGCAGTGACTGTTCTAGGGCATCTCTACTAACAGATGTTTCTATTCTTGTCCAAACACCTTCCTTCAAAGTTCTGTTCTTGCTGTGACCTTCATTCCAGGACTTGTTATCTTTCTGGCAATGTTTCCAGAGCAGTTTCATGGACCAAAGCTGCTGTAATAATTTGGATATAGGTCAGATAAAATATTCATAGATGTTTGCCTGCTTGTCAGTGCTAGAACACAGTTGAACTTTTTGATGATTTGTCACCTCTATTGTTGCAACAGATAAAACATCTGGGCAAAAATTTCTTATTTCCTCCATCTCCTTAAAACATGTGTGTATTCTAGAAACTCAAAGTAATTTCTGCCAAAGACATCATTGTAAAGAGAGGCTTCTCACTGATCATTTACCTTAACTTATCATTTGAACATGTTTTCTTGTTTCCTTTGGGCTGCCTATTGAGTGCTTTTTCTCTCCTTTTTGTCCTGTGTTCCTGTCAGTGTGCAATAGTCATCCTGCAGCTTTGCCTGACATTTGGTGGTCCAGATGCTCATATCTCTGCCCAGCCTGTAGGTGTTCTTATCTATGGAAATAAATTAGATACCATGCTAATGCATACGTCATCTTCCCCATGGAGTTAGGGAAGTCTCTTCTTGTTGTGTCACAGTGAGCAGGAAAGGTCTGTGTCATGGGGCATCTCTTGTGTGACACAATGAGGTCCCCACTATGACCAGTGGGTAGCAAAGTGGCTTTCAAAGTGATTTCCATTTATTTATTTGACTCTGTTGAGGTTTGGACTACCGAGCATTCATGCTGATTCATTTTGCTAGGGTATTCTCAGATTTTCATGAGTTTTTGGATAAACTGGAAGAAGAATCAGAAAAAAAAATTACTTTAACTTAGACCAATAAAATATTGCTAAGAGAAACAGGAGTTTCTTTTATTTAAGCCAGTGGCAGTCACATTGATGATCTATTCATCAGAACTTACTTTGGTTCAAGAGAATAGAAAATTCCTGACTGTACTGCCAAGAGGGCACAGCATAGCAGACCTAATGGTAGCTTTTCATCATAACTGTAACATTTTGGGGCTAAGTTCAGTTTCTTACAGTCATGCTCTTCCACAAACCTTCAGAAGACATCTACACATCATGGATAAGCATTTTAGGAAAGAGGAGTTGAATGGGTAACCCTGAAGTGATCTTGAACTTCTATTCATGGCCATGGGATCTGGGGAAAAAAAACTGCCACACTTTATTTTCAAACCAGGAACTGCAGCTGTGGGAACAAACAGCATGTAATAAACACTTGAATCAAAGTTTGTGGGAGTTTTGTTATTGACTTTGAAGTAAGCAAGTCTGAGGCCTTTACTATGGAAGCTGTGATTCTGTTTGTGGTTTTTTAATGGCTAAAATATCCCACGGTCAGCTTGAGACTAAGGATTTCATTTTTGGTCTTAAAAAGAAAGGCATGAAGAAGAATTCTATATTGTTGTTCCGTCTGGCTTTTATTTTGAAGGGCATTTCTTTAAAAAAAAAATAGTGCAACTTGTGTGAAGAGTGTTGTGTTTAGGAAAAAAAAGTTCAAAAAATACCACGCATGATTGATCTCAAGGCTGCTTGCCGATCCAAAGACAACACAGCGCGGCAGTCAAATATACATTTTATGGGCTTTTGTCTGTTTTGCAATAACAGTGGAAAGCATTCTTTAATTAAAATTTAAAACCGTAACTGATTAATTTTCTGTGTAAACAATCCCTGTAAACATGGAAAGTCAGCATTTTAAGGGCAGAGCAGTATAAATTTTGCTTCCTCTCCCGGGTGCTCAAGAGAGAGATGGCAAGAAGGGAGGGGGAGTGCAGGAAGAGACCCAGGAGGGGGAAAAAGTTCAAGGCCTTGGTGTTCTGTACTCAGCGTACACCAGCTGCAGGATCTCGCCTGCTGCCCATTTCTCTGTGCAGGAATGTTGGCATGGGCTCCCTGCTCTCGCTGGGCTATGATTTATTCTCCCTCAGATGCTCGAGGCTGATTTGCAGAGCACCCATTCCCCCCACGACATGACGCTGCAGTGCTGAGTCGTGCAGAGGGGTGCCTGGCTCCTGGAAAATGCTCTTAGTAGATTGTCTGCAGATATTTCCACTTCTAATGGCATCAGCGGTTAAAAAAGTTTACTTGTAGCTCCTTTCTTGCCTCTCTTGACTTTCACAGGAATTTTGTTGTTATCTTCTGTTGGGCATTCATGGAAAGCTTGACAAATGTTAAAGTCTAGGTCCTCAGAATGCCTTTTTTGTGGGATTCAGGTAGCCACAACATAAGAACTTTGTTTAAGTTTCTAAAGTGGGCGAATTCAACCTTATTGATTTCTGGGTGAGGAAAGCAGCAGTGGACAGCTGAAGTCTGGGTTCTTCCATTGGGACTGCAGGATAATGTGTTTATCCTCAGGGAAAAAATCTTGACACACAGCATGAGTGGAAAGGCTTCCATCAACAAAAGAAGTGCTAGATCTGACACTCAGGATCCACTTTACCACCCTCACAAACTGAGATAATCCTTCATGCAAGCAGGTTTCAGCCATATCTGTGTCCAGTGGCTTCAATGGGTCTCCTTTGGAGAAAGATATCACTCCAGACTAAAAAATGGAGTAGTGAGACTCTGGCAGTTTCAGCTTTTCCTTCATTACTTTTTACTTTAGAAAATTTAAAAAAAAAAAAAACAACAAAAACCATAGCATAGGTGTCAATATTTGACCTGTTCTTTTCCTCAGCTGCTGTTAAATGGGAGATCTTTCGAAGCCATGGTTCAAAAGGGTCAAGTGAAAGCTTTGTGGATGAGAAGAGTGGCAGCCCCTCTGTCTTTAGCAAAAGTGTCTTCACATCTATTGTAATACAAATGCCTAAAGAAATTAATATTGAGCTGTTATAAATGCTCCTTCTGCTGCTACTCCTTTGCCTTTCGACTTGGAGGAATTTTATTGATGATTTTAGATTGTGTTGTTCTCGGAATAAAAATTTGTAAAATAATTGAGATTCAAACCAAACACAACTCTGATCTGACTGGAAGGCTTTGATGGCACATGAGAGGTATTTCTTGTAATATGAGCCTTTGCCACCTTGGCCATTCCAGCTGCCTTGCCTTAGCTGAACATGCAACTGATTTTTCCTCACGCTTTCTTTAGTCTTTTTTGCTTTGCAGGAACCAAAATGCAATATTCCTCCCCAATAACACTCTTTCCTGCTTCTTCCCAAACAAGCATCCCCAAGAGACAAATTCCTCCGGAGGTCCAGCGCTGTGAAACATTCACAAGGATGTCTCCCACTGCTACAATCTTGGAGAGAATCCTGCCATCTCACACAGCCCCTGCAGCTATTTGGTGAAACGGATCCAGCTAAAGTTAATGGTAAAACATCTGCTGGAGTTTTACCCAGCAACTTTAATGGAGCCAGGATGTCAGCCACTGAATTTTGGCACTCTGCAGCAGACAAATATTGTGATCTGAGATTCTTAAGACAGCTGGCCTCCAACCTTCCTGTCTGCACACTAGAAACAATTTCAGAGTTTATCAGTTCTGTATCATAATCAGTTCACTCAGCCATAAAACCTGTTGGTCTCCTTACTTAACTATTTACCTACCTGCTTACCCACTAAAATGGCTATTAACTCTCTTATTCCAGCCAATTATATTCTTACCAATATGTGTCTGGGTTTAAAGGAAAGACACTTCATGACTTCAAGTATTTTCCTCCAAATAATTTGTCCTTAGAATTTCTAAATCTTTTTTCCTTTACCACTGTTGAAAAAGGACCAAGTGAAGCTCAGGAGACATATGTAGAAATTACTTTTGTTAGCAGGGAATGTAGATTATACTGGAAGTGTTCTAACAGTTTAGCTAAGTGTGGACACTGATGTGTCAGAGTGCTCTACTGACAGCTTCTTTTCCTCATCTTCACACTCCTGGCACTCAGAAAAAAAAAAAAAAAAAAAAAAAAAAGAAAGAAGAGCACACAGTCCAGCACAGTTTGGAAAATTTTGGAAAATCCAAGGCAGAAATGGTGTAGCTCCCAAGATTTGGCTCCTCCAGGCTGAAAGCAATTTACTGTAGCTGTTGCACAGGCTGTTTGTTGAGGAGGAGATGATTAAGCAGGACACTCTATTCAGAGCTCGTGGTCACTTAGAAGATCTTGGAAGCATTCCTGGAGAAGGACACAGCCAACTGAAGCCCAAGCCTCGCCTTGCAAAGCCATCCCCATCGCACACAAAAGCGTCAGGAGCTGTTCCCATTCCATATTCAATTCAGCATAAGTACTCTTTTAAATGTTAGTGAAAGGGAATATCAGCCAGCCACAAAAAAGGACAATTACCTTATAGTTTTGAACTAAAGAGCCAATCTTTCTGCATTGAAATGAAACCTGAAAGGCACAAGCAAGGGGCTAAGGGGAGGAGGGACTGGGAAAAAGTGGGGGGACACAGGCGAGGGACGGGACTGAGATGAGAAAAAGACTTCAGAAGCTCCAGCGTTTGCTCAAGAGCCCTTATGCCTCTGAATGGTGCTATTTCTCTCATGCTACAGAGCCACAAAGTTGTTTCCACCCCCACCCCTCCTTCCCCTGGCAATGCGAACAAGATCATAAACGTCAGATGCAGTCTTGTCGCTTTAATGGTCTCATGGCTATGAATAAAAATGGCGCGGTAACAGATTTGTTAATTGACTTTATGTGCAACTGGCATACATTAGGCAGCTCCGTTAGCACCGCTCACAAAGCTGGATGTGTTGCTGCTCGCTCCCACCGCCATCGAATTAAACTTTTAACAGTTGAGAGACCAGAGGGTTAAGCCTAGGAGGCTGGAGTGATATTTTCACTGCCTTTGATGACACACTAAAATACAGAACGTCTCATTTTGCAGCAGAACATTGAGTCTGCGAAGCCGATGTACATGTGGTTACTATTTGCAGAATTTGGCATTTTCTATGAATAGCATAAAACAGGCAGTGGATCAGCTGTCATGTTTTGACAGGGTTGTCCTTTTTTTCCGAATGCCATTCTTTCTTTTTTTTTTTTCTTTCTTTCTTTTTCCCTTTATTTTTTTTCCTCCCTTTTATGCCATAAATCCACATTTATCCTTTTTTCTACAGTGGTATATAAGCTGGTGAATATTACATTAAAAAGACAGTCTGACCATGCATCCAAAGGTACAAGAAACCTTCTATCATGACAGATTGTGAACTCCCGGATGAGAGGAGAAGGGAATAACGTTTGTGCATATGGACCAGTATATGGGATTTGATCAGACATCAAGATTTTAAATGCAGATTGCACAGATATCCATCAGGACTCGTGTACACCTGAAAACCATCATGCCATGAGGCAGGTTTGAGATGTGCCCTTGGGATTTGTGCTTGAATCCTGGCTCTTTGATCTTCACAGGGCAAATGGACTCAATTTTTCCTTTCCTCAAGATCAAGAATGCAAGACTAATTTTGAGACACTTATATCTGTCATGTCTTATAGCAAATATTTGAATATCCTGGTTTTGATGCATGATTTTCAAAATGATGAGATATTTTAGCCCATGGAGCTATGGTATCTGTTAAGAGGAAAAACAAAAACCACCACAAATTTTTTACCTCGAAAAGAAATTGATTTCGACACATTTATCCAGTGCCAAAGTCTCAAACTGACCCTTCTGACCCATGGATCCATGAAGGCATAGACAGAGAATTTAAATTTGTTAGCTTAGCATATTTTGGAAGAGCGGACATGAAGAATGCATCGCTCAGGAAGAAGCTCACAGACCACAGCTCCTCTCCTTGCTCCACGTAGGGGTGGCCAGGTCATGGTCTGTGCTCAGGCTTGGAGAGATCTTCACTTTCCAGCACTTTTTGTGTGCTGCCCATGCACAGAAGAGTGGGCAGGCTTTGCCAGCAGCCATGACATTTCAGGGGACAGGCCAGACGGCACTTCTGTGCGAGCGAGGGCTCCAGGAGAGCCAGGAAAGAAGTGGATCTAAACAACAGAGTTATTGCTCAAACCCTAAGCTCTCTCTCCCATCTGTTCACCCTCACCTCCTAGGCATCTCCTTCACCTTCACGCACCACAGAGGTTGGCTTGGCTCATTCTCTCCTGAACACGTTCATATTTTGGGATGCCAGACTCAGGCATTTAATACGGTTATTGGCACTCCCCACCACATCCAAAGATGAAGATCCCTGTCTACTGATATTTCCTTCTTTCTTCATCATGTTCTTTAATAAGATTAAATTTCCCAGCATTCAGAAGCGAACAGGAAAATTACTCTTCTGTTTTGTTAGTCAACAAACATACCAGTTTTTTTTCATGGCTGAGGTGGTTAATATTCTACAAACAATGGATTGACCAGAATCGTCTGCCCTCAGCTCTGCTGCTTCTCTTAAAAATTTCTGCTAATAGTCTCTCACAGTGGTTCTAAGAAGCAAAATTATTAAAAGAGGAAGAAATGCCAAAATAAATAGTTTAATATGAAATTATATTTCTTTGTGGTAAATTTGAAAGCAAGATCCTTCCATACCAAGGCCAGAGGCACCTTTATTCTTGAAAACCATTGTGTGAAATGTCTGAAATTGGGAGGACTGTGCCTGTTAGAGGGGTTTCATTCAAACCCATCCTTTTGCCCACAAATTTTTGATGCTTCCTGGACACATTTCTTTCTCTTTTAAATTTTCTACATAGCCTGTCTTGATAAAAGCATATTTCAGGTCAAACATAGGCTGATCATGGAAGCTTTTAAACTCTCTTGCTGACCTGGAATTAGTAGATTCATGCAACTTTCCACCAAACCCAGTACACCATAAAATAAGTGTTTTACGCTACAGTGGTATTGCTGGCAATGCATAAAATAAATGTCCTGTATGTGCAACACCATAACTTCAGTCTAAAACACTATCTACAGATTTAATAGATGGATAGATATTGCTTTGGTTGTGCAGGGCCTAACACCGCAAGTTGTGTCTTTGGTTTTTTTAATGCATTATTTGGCTGAACACATTTAATGACAGTGAACAGACAAGAGATCTACACAGATACACAAGCAAACTTCCACAGCCCCATGACATCCCACAGCTTTGTGACAGCAGAGGTCATAGAACTTACTTTTTATCACCCACTCATTCATTCATTCATCCTGCAAATCTCTCTTTAATTAATTTTTTGTCTCAGTATCTTGATCTTTGTGTCTTAACATTTTAATAATGAAATTTTTTTTGTTTAAGCAACAGAAGGCAATGGGCCCTTGGCAATGGACAAGTGGAATATATAGGGAAATTGTATTCATTTCAGGTGAGCTGTACCAAAATGTTGTTTAGGGAAGCAGAGAAAATAAATTATTCACTAGGGAATAAAACTGGTATAAGCCAAAGGGGACATACATGCTTTGATTCTGAGCATAACATTGCTTCTGGTTGAGGTATTACACCTCCAGAAATTAGCTTTATGAAAAAATTCATCTGTTCACTGTTCTTTGTCAATGTATATACCTAAAGGTAGGATGTATGCACAATCAGCAGGCAACTCAGCTGTCACACTTCCAATCATCACCCTCCTAGAGCAAGTTTCCCCCTTTCCAAGTCTGGCCAACCCTTGCAGATACTCTATTTTACATAGCCACAAATTTATCAGCATAATTCCTTTCCAAGTGGAGCATTCAATATGTTACCAGGCCAAAATGTGTATCAGTGTTGACTCAGTAACACAACCTACAGTGGATCAAGGTAGTAAACTGAATAAATAGTTTATAACTCTCTCTTACTCAGCAGTTGCACCAGTGCTCTGTGGGTCCATTGACCAGGAAACACAAATCACTGCATGGGGATGGTTTCCTTCCTTCTTTCCTTAATAGATGGAAAAAAATATTTCGGTAGTTGTAATTTTGTAATTGCAATTGAATGCCTTTGGAAGAGGAAATGGCCCTAATTTCAGTAAGCCTAAAAGTGTTGTGATGTTCTTCCCAGAATGAAATATTTGAAGTTAGTGGCTTCTTTGAAAGTGTCATTGGTTTTTAAACTTTTCTCTTACATTTTATAATATAATTTTGATTGTATAATTTTCAAATCTGAGAAGATAATACAATATTTTCATTTTTTCAATAGCTTTCACTTGAACCTGAGTGTATTTTCCCATACTACCATAACAAAAAACCCCAAAATCCTACCAAAACCCAAACATGGCAAATATCCAACATTAAGGTTTTATTGAAGATCCGTGGAAATAAATTTCAGATCCTTCAAAAAAAGAAAATTTGATTTTCCACTTTGCCACAAACCAATGTGTGCCATAAATCAAATGCTAGAAGCATACCTCTTTTCAGTCTTTGATCTTAGCATACAGCTCAGAGAAAGGCCAAACCAAGAGAGCTTTTTTTTTCTACTACACTGAGCCTGCTTTGTTAGATGAAACTGTGGGTTGGCTTCCTTCTTCAGCTGGAATTGGCCTTCCAAACATAGCTGGATTATTAGAATTAAATCAGAGGAATGCTGAAAGCTAACTGGGCGATGGGAAGAGGAGGTCCCCCGTGTGTCCTCTATTTCATACAAATAAGAATTGGATTGTCTTTTTTATTATTCCAGTGAGGAAAAGACATTTACAAGAGGCTGGCTGTGGGGCAAGAGAGGGAGGGATTGCTCCTCATCCCACATGGAGATTCTCCTGCCCTGATCTGAATTTGGGTGGATTACGCCGTGTCCCTTTCCTGCATGTTGAAATTGTGTTTTCAGTCCCCACTTGATATTACACGCAAAGATCATTGCCCTTTCCTTTCCACACACACACACACAAAAGGCATCTTTTTCATTATTATTTTCTTCCTTTTCTTTTCCTGCTTCAGCTGTGGGTCCAGCTGGGGAAGGAGTGGGAAAAGGCACGAGGTGGGAGGAGTGGGATGAAACGGAGGGAGAGGAAGGGAGCGCTTGTGCGTGGGGGGACGCGGTGTCCTCCGGGGAGGCAGTTCCTGTCAGGGAGATTACAATGGTTGTCATCTGTTTGATCAAAAAGGAGGGAAACACTGCAGAAGGGATGAGTCTCCACAGCTGTGAAGGGCTGTTAATAACATCACCACGCAGGCCCACACCACCCTCACCAGCGCTGCTCTCCACGGGAGGAGAACAGCAAAGTCCCTGCAGAAACTGGCACAAAGCAGCTGCCCCCAACCCAGGCACTGTGGGCACGGGGGCTGCCTGGGCCAAAACGCAGACATGAGACACATGCCACCCCCTCCCAGCAGCAAGGACTTTTATCCTCCTTACTTTTTGCTTCTGCATGGTAATTATTCTTTTTAACAACAGAATATTTGGGAAAGGAACAAGTATTGCTGCAGAAAGAGAAAAAAAAAAAGTGTTTATGAATAATGGAACATTTCAAATCCATCTGGTTTCCGAGACATTTTTTAGTTTCTTGCTACAGCCAATTATATAGCATGCTTGAGTGATAACTGGTTTTATCCTCAGGCTCATTCTGCACACTAATTTCTACACTGATAGTTGCTACCAACCTCTGAGGTTAGTAGCCATATGGTAGTCCAATATGGCACTTAATACTACACTTGTTATACAGTAAGCAGTATTCCGGCAATCATAAATCCACATTGTAGTAGGCACTGTAAAAAAGCTGTGAGTCCTTTTTCTGAGTTTTGGCAGTGATGGCTATTTTTAATTTAATTTCAAGGACATTATAGAATCATTTGTGACTCTTTTTTAAATTTTTTTTTCCTTCTCTGTTTTATTGCTGATGAAAGTCAAATTGCTGGCACCAATCCTTCCTGTAAATGGCAAAGACAGTGGAGAGCGATAGTTCTTTTCCTAGCAGAGGATCTCCTGATACTGATGCTTCTGTCAAATTGATCCCATCCAGTAGGAATTGGAAAGCCTCCTCTAAATTGTGCTCTGTGTTGCTAAACAAGTGCCAGTCACTAGAAATAGCAAAGTGGCATTTTGTGGGCTATCCATCTTGCAAAATAATAACCACTCTTAGCATTAATTCAGGGATTTTATCACAATATCCTCATCTGATGAGCCATAGCACAGGCTTGTTAAGGCAAAGATGGTCATTATTGTACCTACCACGCACATCAGAGGCGCAGGAAGATAAACAGAGTCATCAGGATAAATGTGAATCCTTTCCAAGCCAGGAAGGGAATGTAGGTGTCCTGGCTCCCGCACCTCTACAAGCATTATGTCAAAGACTTTCACAGGGGGGAAATACTCCCATGTAAATGCACAGGAAATTGCATCGAAAACAAATCTATCCTTTCATCAACCTATTCTCATTTCAGCACCATATTTCCTATGAGGTTGAAAAATCTGCTGCATGAGAGCATATGTTCCTTCAAAACTCATTTCAGATGTAACTTTTTTTAGGTTTCACCTCCTCTTCATGCTTTCTTTCCATAAATTGCTTTCCAGGGCTGTTGTTTTTTCCTATTTATTTGCTCAGCAATCATTAAGAACTACCTGATTCAAAGAGGGCTCTTCATAAAGTGTGTTGGACAATACAAAAGATACTCTGGTGTAAGAGGTCAGTTAATAATTTTCACCTCTATTAAAAAAATGGGAAAAAAACCCAAAAAACCCCACCAAGTACACAGAACAAGAAATAACAGTTGTCTGGTATTTACATTTCTTCCAAAAAGAAGTATATTTACATTTCCCTCCCAAATCTATCAAGTTTCTTTCTTTCCCCTGGTGCCTCTAACAATTAATCAGCAAATATAACTTCTAAGGAAGTTTTATGGTACATGGGCTACAATCTATTGTGGAAGGACGTTATTCAACATGAAGCTGAGCTGGAGGAGGTAGAACAAACAGACTAAATTTTATCTCTGACAGACAAGCAGACTGAGGGATTCAGGGAAATTCATATGATGGTAAGGGCCAACCTGACCCAATGGCCTGCAAGAGGATGGAGAATTAGCTGCCTCTTATCCCAGATGAAGTCTGAAAATAGAGGACACTCAGGACAGCTATAAAGTGGACATGAGTTTTGATATAATAACACCGTGTTATTTTAACTGCTAGCTGTAACCTCAGAGTCATTACAGGGCTCAGCAATGTAGCTACCAAGTTTAAACTGCACTGACAGAAGGAAAGGAACACTTAAAGCATAAAGAGAGCAGTGTCTTTGTGTTTGACTACCTGAGGCTTAAGAACCTGTTATCAGAAATCGTGAGCATCTTTCACGTGATTTCATCTTGGAATGAAAAGCAGCAACTCACAGGATTTCCATAATTATTACATTTGATTTAACTCAGAGAGAAGACCTGTAATCAACCCCACTGATACCCTTGCTTTGCTTGTATGGCTGTTAGTACCACAGCCCCATGTGTAATTTTCTATACCTCCTTTCATATCAGGTGTAGGAGACACTCCACTATCAGCTTACAACAACCTGAATTTGTAAACAGCCTACCTGGTCCTTATCTCAGCATTGAAGTGTGCAAGTTATCTAACTGCAAAAGTCAGCGCAGAGATATGTATTTTGCCTGTGAAAACAGATCTTGACCTTTGAATTCAAGTCACTCATTTCCAGAGCTACATGTGGAGAAGTGGGAAAAATCAGGGATGCAGTCCCTTGACTCAGTGAAGTTGCTGAACTCAAGAAAGATGTTGGGCAAACTGTAGGTCACCTTGAGACAGAAGGTTTTGTTCTTCTTATCTGACAGTATCGTCTCTGAACAAACTGATTTTAATTTTGTCTTTGCCTCTGCAATAAGGGGATTTTAGCCTGGCTGGTTTGCTTGTGTTTCTCTGCCTTTATGTAAGTGGGATTTCAGAAAAAGGAGGCCTGACTTTAATTTTTCATTAATTTTGTTTGTTTGTTTTTTTCTTCAAGAGGTTTTTTTTTTACTGTTTAGAGTATTTTTTCTTTTTTTTTTTCCCAAACAGGAAATTCCTCTCTGGGCTCATCTATTTGGATGTTTACCAACAAGCTTTTCCCTTAGTTAGCTTATTCCACCTACAAACTCAGTCAGTAAAAGGCAATCCTGAATAAGAATATGCATGCAAGTGGAAAGGAAACATGGGTATTTTACACCAAAAGAAGCTAAATTCTCTAGTATCTCTTTATTGTAGTACAATTTCATTTGTAAACAAGCTTAAGGAAGGCAGTGCCCTGTCTAGTGGGAGGTGTTCCTGACCTGGTTTGGGAGTTTGAATGAGATGATCTATAAGGTCCCTTCCAAACCAAGCTGGTCTGGATTCTATGAAAATCTAAAAGGGATTTTTTTTCTTTTAGGAAAGTGACATTTGGGACTTGGCAGCATTGTAGTTGTCTCAGCAGTTACCATCTCCTCTTACTAGCTGAAGGAGGGGGGGAAATGTGCATATTTTCCAAACTATCCTCTTTCTCTGCTTGTGAATAACCACAGAATTATCTTTCTTTTTTTCCTTTACATGTAAACACCTCCAGTTGTGACTTCTTAGACCCATTTGTTAATAAGATATCAGTCAAGTAGCCCATATCAAAATCTGAAGACAACTTGAACAGAGGGGCAGTCGGAATATTCCCCAGGAAGCCAGGACCATCTTGCTAGGAAGAGCCTGTGCTGTGGATGACACAAGGAGAAAAGTCAAAAGAAGCACAAGGAGTCAGCGAATGCATTTGAAAATTAAAAAGATGAGGGGAAAAAAAATGAAAAAATAAAAACACAATAGACACAGAAAACAGTTTTCAGTATTCACCAGCTCTCCTCATCACTCCAGCCCAGGGCTTTGGAATAGACCCAGTGGAGGGCAGCCTCCTCTCCACATTTCTGACAGACGGGGCATGCTGCTCACCTTTCCTGCCATCTAGTTTGTGTTTTGACAATTCGGGATGGAAACTCCAGCAAATATATGCAGAGAGCGAAGATGCCCAGCTCCCCTTCTCCTCCTGAGGAAGTTAGCCAGGCATTGCAGAAATGTGATGCGTGAATAACACAGAGTCTAAGCAGAAAATGAGTACGTTTTAAACAAGTCCACTGGAAAAGAATTAGCAGTGAAACTGAAAAGAGCCATATGCCAATAAGGGGGAAAGTGACTCAAAGTGACACGCTGTAATAATATAATTGAGTTAGGATTAAATTGCAGAAGGATAAAAGCAAGGACAGAGCTAAAAAGGTAGAGGCTGAGACGTGCTGCCTTGTTAAGAGGGAGATGGTCAACAGGAGGGGATTCTCTTGCCGTTTTCCTTTCATTTATAATTAGGCAGTGAAAGTACCAGGGGCATGTCAAGCCATTTGAGGGTTTAAATAAAACAGCATTTCCCTGAACCATCATGGCTCAGTTTCAGCATGCCCCCCATCCCCCAGGGCTCCTTGGAAGCAGTGGGAGTCTCCAGCTATCTCCTCCTGTGGGAAACCCTCCCTGGCAGACAGCATCCGGACCTTCTCCGTCTCCCACCCTCGATCTTTATTGTTAAGGGAAAGGGGGAGGTGGCAAGGGTGTGAGGCACCCTTAAGAAATCCCCTGTTTATTTAAGAGTTTTTGCAGGCAGGGGTATGGGGGAGGGCTTCTTTTTTCCTCCCCTGAATTCTCCTCTATTAATATATTCCATTTAAATTGCTCACGGCACCATGTACTAATTAGGACTAGAATGACAGTTTGAGAGGAACAACTGAACCCACTTGAACTCTTGGAGTTCAGAGTTCATGCACATATGGGAAAAACATCTTCCCATTTATTTCTGCAAATACTCTGCACGTATCATGGAAAATATAGCTGATATGTATGGAAAGAGCTGATCCTGATGGCTCCTGTAGACACTTCAGATTGCAGCCAAAGAGATTTGAAATGCTCATTTAAAGACAACACTCTCTGAATTGGTTCTGTTGGTGATCACACATTGAGTTGCACCGATTTAAATGAAAGTGTTAATTTGATACCAGTTTAGATCTACCAGCACAAAAGCACAATGGAGGTCCCAGGGCATGTTAAAGCAGGCTCATTCCAGTTCAGAACAAGTCAATGAAGAACAGTTTTCAGCTACACTAAGACAAGATTGCTACATAAAGCTACACAGAGCTACATGGAGCTGTGCAAAACCAGGATGTTTTTAAGTGCAGCCAGGGCCTTTGTGTTACTTAATCTCAGACCAGACATCTCAGCACTTACCTTCAGTGGATAGCCAGTGGTTTTTGCAACATTCATGTAATAATAGCAATATTTAGTGATTGCAAGCATATATCTTACAGTATTTTAGCCAGGTGTGTAAATTGTAGCAGGCACACACATTGATTTAAGTTCCCAAAATCAATTTTCCTATTTTGATGGCTTTTATTTTGTCCATTTGAAACTACCCTTCAGGTGCTGACTTTGAACCACTCCCATTCTCAGTATAGAGCATCCAAATATTGACTTGTTCCAGCTTAATGAAATTGATTTTGACTTCTCACCTTTTATTATTTTGGCGGGAGGTTGTGTGCAGACCAAGTCTGTAATGAAACAGGATGATTTACTCAATACCACACAGCAAATCAGTGCCACAGCTGGAGATAAGAGCCGACTTCTACAGAGAACCACCACGCAAATTTGGACTACAAGTCTTGAAAACCAGCAGGCTTGGATTGTCTGAAAACTCCAGTTTATGCGTTGGTTTCCTTCCAATCTGTTAAGGAGAGGTTTCTATAAGAATAACTTGGCTGAAATGTCTATGTCTGTCCCTGATCTCTTACTGTTATTTTCATAGAGTCAGAGAATGGCTTGGGTTGTAAGGGATCTTAAAGATAATTTAGTTTCTTTCCCTTTCCCTTTCCCTTTCCCTTTCTCTTTCCTTTCCCTTTCCCTTTCCCTTTCCCTTTCCCTTTCCCTTTCCCTTTCCCTTTCCCTTTCCCTTTCCCTTTCCCTTTCCCTTCCTTTTTCTTTCCCACTTTGTCTGTGGTGACCACATCTCTTTTGTACCACTAAATGTCACAAGAGGGAATTAGTTGCCATGTGGTTTATTTGCTCTTTTTCCCTCCCACATTCCCTCAGCCTGAGGAGTTTAGGAGTAATGCTGGCGGTTTGGTGGAAGCACATTGCAAGTCTTTGGAGACACAAGCAATTCAAAACCAATCAATGCATCTATAAATCCTTGTAAAACTCAGATCCTGAATACCTGGTTACTCTTTCATTATGCGCTGACCCAACAAATGAGGCTGGGGTATTCCTAAGACACTCTTCATTTTTCACTCTGTGCTGTGCTCTGTGTTATTTCTCCATGGCATGCATAAAGGAAAAAAATGTGTCTTGTAAACATTGATCTACTTATTATTCTGCTTGTTTGGATAGCCTTAAAAATGGATATTTATCTACAGTTTAGGTGTCTTAAACACAGACTGGGTACCCAGACATAACATGAATGTGGTCGTACAGAGACCATCCGTGATGGCTGTTTTCAAAGCACTCATATCCCATATCCTAAACCCAATTTTTGCCTCCTCCAGGAGCCAGCAGTTTAGAGTAACTCCTTTGGGAGCGCAGATTTCTACAAAGTCCACCATGAAAAGCTACCTTTCTTAGGTGTTAACAGTTGAGGCCAACTGTTCTGCTTTTTTCAAGGCTGGAAGTAGTAAACTGTAAGGATTTCAGGCAACATATATGTAATGACTGACAGCCGAAATATAGAGACATAAAGAAATGGGTGTCAGGGCTAATGCAGTTCTGCACATCTCCATCACACATTTCAGACATGGGCATTTTTCTTTTTCAGCCTCTGTGTTTTAAAACAAACCAGATTGGGGCCATTGCTGCCTGTAGATTATGGCCCTCGAAGTGATAAACATGCTGTTCCATTGCTATTTGCCCCATGAGATAAACATTTCTGATGGATTTTTCTGACAAAACTGAGAAACCTAATAATCGCAACGTCAGAAAAAAAGTGAAAACTGATTCAGTTTGATCCCCGAAGGACAGGAGAGAGAAAACAGCAATAGGAGACACAGTTCTGTAGGACTGAACTTGTCAAAGCTCTTTTAGACTGCTTTGAATAAGCACATCCGCTTGGTGTTATAAATAAAGGTTTCAGACGGCAATTTGCATGGATTAGGATTGTTAACGTTTATCAATTGCTGGGTTTTAAAGAACTCCCAAATTCTTGATAGGAGCAACTCTTTGTAGTGAAAGATTCATGGTGGGAGTGAAAAAAAATCCGATGAATTTCAAGCTACAGATGAGAGAAAGCAAAGCCATCCAGATCTAAACTGAGATACCATTAGTGGTTCCCATAAATCAAATCATGTTTATAGCAGGGATACAGTTGAATTACCATCTGGACTTTTTAACCTCAACATTTATTTCCGAACCCTCCTCCAATATTGAAAGTAAACTTAACCCTTCCTTTCATCTTCAGGACTTTGACCTGGTGCCAGTTCTTATTTTGAAGGAATGATCTGATTTTTGATGGGGACAGAATGTCACACGTGGCATGAGGTTGGAAGGACTGGGAGTTTCTTGCAGAAGACAAAGTCGTAAACGAAATAAAATATACTCGGTCTTAAATGAGATCAGCTGAATAGAGGGTCAGTGGGAATGAAGTCAGGGGGAGGATAAGGAAAGGAGGGTTCATTTTAATTCAGGTAGAGGACACAGATGGGGTCCAAGGACAGTGTAGCAAAACATGTAACAGTCAAAAGGAACTTCTATTCTCTCAGGATATGTGGGTTTACTGGGAGGTAGATGGGTGATGAAGAGCTGGATCCTGTTTTCATTGGTGTTAATAACAAAACTGTCACTGCCTGTAATAGAACATCCACCTACTTGTTTGCAAGCGAGAACTTTAACCCTTTACTGACAAAACAAATCAAGCTCGTATCAAGCAAGTTTTAAAGTTTCAGGAAAAAAAACATCAAGTTATCTGGGTCCAAGTTTTTTTGGTATGTGTGTGTTGGGGTTTTTTCTGCATTTTTTTTTGCATTTTTTTTTCCCCTTCCTTTCAGTCTACCTCTGAACTTCCTGATTCAGTCAAGGAGCTGCCAAAGTAGTTAGTAAAGGATATTGTTGTGCTATTTCCAGCTCAGGAAGTTGTAGACAGGTGGGGGTCAGTCTTTTTTCCCAGGTAAAAAGTGACAGGACAAAAGGAAACAGCCTCAAAGTGCATTGGGGGAGGTTTAGATTGGATATTAGGAAAACTTTCTTCACTGAAAGGGCAGCCAAGCATTGGAACAGGCTGTCCAGGGAAGTGGTGGACTCACCATTCCTGGAAGTACTCAAAAACTGTGTAGAGCTAAGTTCTTCCAGTAACAGTAACAGGGATCTCTATAAGGACAGCATGAGTGAAACCTCACTGTGTGTAGGTAGGGCTGTCAGCCAAGCATTTGCACAAATATATACATATCTGCTACACAGGGTGACTTGTGTAGGGCCTTGGACTGGCTGAAAGGGTGAGATTCAAGTAGGAAAATCATCCTGGGATTATGCCACGTGGCTGGGTGAGTCCCCTGCTGTCCTAGCCTTGGATATCAATCACGATTCTTTTCTTTGAGGGCAGTTTCCCTGAAGAAAATAAATGTCTTCCCACCTCCTCTCCAAAGCTGTTTTTGTAAATGTCTTCGGTGTCATATGTTTCAAAGTGAGCTGAACTTTTTTTATTCAGTCCTTGTTAGACACAACCTCATATTTCACACCCCAGCTGGTGCCAGGATCCTCTTGGTCTACTGGCGACATTACTGCCATTTCCTATCTCTCCCCTTCCTGAATTTACCTAACCCAGAGCTCTGGCCTTTTGTTGAAATGATTTTCTGCCTTCCGGCCCTGCGTGCCGTGTGTCAGATTATGTGCAAAAGGTCTCAACCCACTTCCCCTGGGTTTAGACACAGGATGAGGAAATGAAGAAGAGTGAAGTTACTGATTTCATTTTGGAGGTCAGGGTGGGTCTTCTCAGGGTAGAATTGGAGTCTGAAGAGCAAATGCTGCCATTTGTTATCCATATTTTGTCAAACAAACAAGAAAACCCAACAATTATTCATGCCAAGTCGGAAATACTTCTCAAAACAGCTGACAAAAGAGAACAGGAGGACAATAGGTGGATGGTGAGATTATATATATACACTTATATATATAGCCCAGACACAGACATCCAGGTTTGTTGGAAACAGACTGAAGACACGAGCAGTCTGACAATCATCTCTGGACTGCTCAAGTGGGCAGGCTGCCTTGTCTGCTCAGTAACTCTCTGATAGCATTGTGCAGTCTGATTAACCCACACTGGAAACCTGTAAATCAAAAGCGTGTCTGAAACCCTGCCAGGAGAATGTTTCCCAGTACTAGGGAATCCCAAAATTTGCCACGTAGAGGAGTGTACAGACTCCAAGCCAGCAACCTGAGGCCATGCTGAAAGCAGAGGCAGGAGAAAACATCAGTGCCAGCCTTGTCCTCCTCTGCTGGGGAGAGGATGTACCCTCACCTGTGCTGCTGGGACAGGACCAGAGTGGCCTCCTCAGGGTGAGCTGGGTGATGCTCAGAGCTGCTGAGGGCAGCCAGCCCATGATACAGGGTGAGCTGGGTGGTGCTCAGAGCTGCTGAGGACAGCCAGGCCATGCCTCAGGGTGAGCTGGGTGATGCTCAGAGCTGCTGAGGACAACCAGCCCATGATACAGAGTGAGCTGGGTGATGTTCAGAGCTGCTGAGGGCAGCCAGGCCATGATTCAGGGTGAGCTGGGTGCTGCTCAGAGCTGCTGAGGATGGCCAGCCCATGCCACGGAGGAAGAGCTGCAGTGCAATGAGACCCATGGGCATCTCCCTCTCCTGATGATTTGGGCAGCATATCTTGGTTTCCTGGGTGAGATCCACACTGAGCACATCCTCCTACCTTCCCCCCCATGCCGCTGACTGGCAGTGTCACACTGTCACCGTGCCCCTTGCACAGATGTGGTGGCAGTCCAGGAATGCAGACCCCAACCTGCCTGCTCCAAATCTGCCGATTTCCTCATGGATCTGTGCAACAGCACTGGAGGGGGAGGAAAAACAAACAAAGAAGCAAACAGACGGAAAGGCAGAAATCCAAAAGCACTTCCTCTCTCTCCGCAGGTTGCTGGTTGTACCTAGAGCTCTGGCTGGTTTATGTATGCATTCAGAGTAAGTTCTCTGAGGAGTATCCTGCAGTCATTTCTCAGCGAGTGTGAACAAACTCATTAACAGCTCCTTTACTGGAATGATAAGTTGTTTCTTAATGAAGGGAAAAATAAATACCCTTGCTAACCCAGGCTCCATCACTAGAAGTCACACATCATTCTTAAAGACTCCTTATTTTCCACCAGAGACATTTGTGTACAGCCCTTAAACAAAATGAAAGAGCCTGTTTCTCTTTCTTAGACGCTCTTTTAGATGCTCAAACTGTACGTCATTTCTTAGATGCTTTCCAGAGTTTTATCCCAGATGTGAGCACCTTGTGCTCAATAAGACAAAAAATAATGATCTCAAACACCACCCATTTTAAGAAAGCCAGGTTTGTAGCACTTAAAACATGGGACTGGGGCCCAAGAGATTTGGGATCTATTCCAAGCTCTGCCATTGACCTGCTATGTAGTTTTACTTGTAAGGAACTCACTTAAGCTCATTGTGTTTCAATGTGCCCATTTGTGAAATGGAGATAATAATGCCAAGCTCACAAGGGGGCTGTAAAGGTTAATTAAATAGAGTTTTTAGGTGATTTCCCTTCTTTGGATGAAAATCATGATAGATGTATTGTTTATTAATGAAATTAGTGCAAAAATCACAACTGAATTTTTGCAGTGAAAAAATACATGGTGGTTTTGTTTGTGTGCGTGAAAAATGCCAATGTATAAATTTTTTAATTTTTTTTTCAAGCTATATTGATTCAGTTTAAACTTCAAAAATCCAGGAATGTTTTGCAAAATTTTTTTGGTCAATTTTGGCATGTAACTACATGATGATGCCTGTACTAGCAACTAGAACAGCTAGGGATCACGATGGGAAGGAATGTGAAAACAAACAGGAAAAAAAAAAAAACCCACAACAATTAAATAATACTTCAGACGCTCACGTGCTTCACGGTAAAAAAATGCAAGGGCATTCATGTCATCAGAATTTGTTAATACCTTTGTAAGACTTGATGCTATCTGTTTTCAAATGTAGAAGTTTGTTTTCTCTTTCAACCAGACTAACATTTGTGATTCCATGTTTAGAAATTGCACAGAAATCTAGAAAAGGAAATTATAATATACCCAGGAAAACAATAATAAAAGTAATAAATTAAACCTTATGTTTCTTATCCTTTCCAGTTTTCAGTGTTCACTTCAACTGGAACTGAACAGCAATCAAGTAGTTTGATGGAATGATTTGATGCAGATTGGTCTCTGCAGGAGTGGATGGGATACGCTGTGCCCTCCTACCCCTCATCTATGTGGACTTGGGAACCTTTCTTAAGTCTGTCACAACACACAGTCACAGATTTTCAGACACTAAACCTGTCCCTCGTGCAAGGCACTTGCTGAGAATTTTTAATTTCATGTCAGTGGAAGGAACTTGGTGGATTATTGTTATTTTTGTTACCCTTGGAGCCCTTGCCTCACCCTCATGAACAACATCTCAAGAAACTGGAAGACAACAAGAGAAGAAATGTTAAGCCCAGCTCCTCTGAAACTTGCTTACATTGAAGCTTGAGTTTGGGCTGAAGATTTAAATGCTCTCCCTCTGTCACTGGACAAGGTGACCTACCCCATAACCAGAGAAACTCCAAATGAAGAAGAGCTATTAACTTATCTTGTCCACCTCCTCTCTTTGGCACAAGATTGAGGGTTACAGGGGTCCTGGCAGTGGGCTGTGCACAACCCATGACAGAGGCTGCACAAAATATGAATCATGTTGTACTTAAAAGGCCCAAATGAGTTTACTCTGGGCTCCTCACCCTTCCTTGCAGCTCATGGGAAGGGGGTCCGAATCAATCCCTGAAAACAGTAGATTTAACCCTGTGAGCTCCATTGCTCTACTCACTGCTAGTGCTTCTCGTGCCATTTTGGCCACTCAGAGATTCCCCCAGGATGCTGTTTTTAAATGAAGCAAAACCTACCCACTGTGTAAATCTAACATCAGTTTGTGGCTTCCCTCGTTCAAACTTCTGGGATGGCTGAGCGAGTCTCAGATATGAAATCAGCTCACTGCAGAATGGAGGGCTCTGTAACTGGAAAAGAAAACCTGCAAATACAAAGAAAAATCAGTGGTTTTGATAGCATCGAGGGAAATAGCATCTTCATTTTTTGTTATTGTATGAAGAATCCTCCTCCACCTACTTTTAGACACTCTGTGTGGGCATACATGGAGATATTCGATTTGCCTATTAGATGTTGCTAGATTAAGATTTCACATATGATTTCTGAGTACTCATCTTTTACCCCTTGTCCTTTAAAAGATGCAGAATTAAAATTTCACTCTGAACATTGTCTTTCTCTCTGTGCTTGAATGGCTTTTCTGGTCCTTGAGTTGCGCCAGTGACACTCAAGGACCTCAGCTGAGTGCTCAGCTGATCATCCTGGGGAGGAAAAAAATGAAGAAAATCCACAACCAAGAAATCTGATGCATTTTATTGAGTTCATATAAAGGATTCATAGAATGGTTCAGGTTGGAAAGGATCATTCAGTTCCAGCCCCTGCCATGGGTAGGGGCACCTTCCACTAGACCAGGTTGCTCAATGCTCCATCAAACCTGACCTTGAACACTGGCTTGGGGCATCACAACTCTCTGGGAAAACTGTGCTAGGGCCTCACCACCTTCACAGTAAAGTTATGGAGAGTCACATGGAATTTTGCCTTTTGCACAGGTGACACCAAAATTCTGGCTGCCTTTCACATATGCCAGGGCATGTTGGTGCATGTAGGTATGTATTACTGTAATCACCTTCTGTGCTTCTAAAAAGAAGTTTACAGAGTTGCTGACATGATTTGCTCTGAGTCGAGATTTGCAGAGTGTCAGCTGGGAGAGCATTTTCCTTTGGAAATGAAACAGTACAAAATAAATGCATTTGGTCATTTCACTAAATTCTGCGATGTAAAGCAGGTTTCCCCAGCAAGAATGAGAAGAAGCTGTGCTCACTCTGGCAGCAAAGACTGAAAAAAAGTGGCAATCAGTCTTAGTGGGGTCTGAGCATGGTGCTTATTAATCTGAATTTACATTTCTTCTATGGAAACAGAGGGTTTCTAAAGTGACCTGAATTACTGTGAGCTGACAGTTGCTGTGCTCACAGACCTTCAACACACTGCGTGCAGGGAAAGAGTTTCCTTCCCACTCTTTGACATTCTCTGTTCAGAAGATTTTTTATTTTAACCCCAGTCCTAATTGCCCTTCAGTATCAAAATTAATTGTGTTTTCTGCTAAAAGGCCAGTGCAGTTTAAGGTTACTCCAGGGTCCCAGCAGCCGATGCATCTTCTGTAAATGGCTTGATTGCCGTCTGTGGAGAGGAGTGCTGGGAGAGATTTGCTTGACCGAGGCTATACATTACAGTCCAATTAGTGTGGAGATCACTACATGAGTCTTTAACTTTATCTAGGAGCTGTCGGAATCTCTAATGCTGGGAGCAGGGAGAGGAAGAAGGATGCAGAGCCCACCTGGGCAGCCCACGGAGCCCACGTCTCCTCCTGGCTGCCCTCTCACCGCCTTGCAGGCAGCAGAGGGAGCAGTTGGAGGATGGAAATACTCACTGAGCTGCACTTCTCATCCTACAGGTACTTTTATCCCTTTTTTCTCCCTTTATTTCTTTGCTGATATATTAGTGTATGGATTTGATTTTGATTTTTTTTTTTTTTTCTCTTCTTGAGACAGCTCATCTGAGGTCTGGATTCATTTAATGTAACCTGAGGCAGTGGGCTGAAGTGGATGGGAATCTGCTAGCCCTGGGTCCTCTGGGCTGACAGAGAAAGAACAACACATCCAGATATTAAATTAAATTCCCACAATGATCTTTAGAGATGGTTTTCTCCCTGGCACTGTCCCTCTGTCCTACAGCCAGGTCTCCAAACTCAGGTGTTTCATTTAAGTATTCAAAAGTGAGCAAGAGTTAGACTTTTTATTGCTCTCTGCAAGAACTCATGGGCTCCTGTTCTGCTCAGAGTGAAGTCAAGCAAAAAATATAAGTCAGTAGCAGAAAAGGCCAATTCTAACATTAAATGTTCTTTGCAGATCATAGAGTAGATCTAGAAGACAGGCAGTACTAGTTAACTCCTGTGAGCTGAAATTACTCCTGTTTGGATCTGCAAGGATGAGTGTAGATTTAAAAATAAAATAATAACTATGAATGGTCATCAACGGAAACCATCTCAGTGTGATTTTGAAGGGAATGGGGCCCCACAATCCACATTAATCACACATTGCAAACACTGGCACACAAATGTGATGAAAAATGGGTCCAAAATATTCTTATCCCAACCATTTTGTTCATACAAGTTCAGTCTGCAAGTTAGATAATCTCAACCTATATGTTGTGCATGATTGTTACAAAAAACTCTAATGAAACACCAGCTTCTGCCTTATCAGATGCATACGGAACATCTGGAATTAATTTTTGGTTGGTCTGTGCCTCAAGTCATCAGGCTTCTTGTTTGCATATCTAGGCCTCATGTCTTCCAAAAAAACTTCTAAAAGTGGCTGGAACAGCCAGTATTAAACAAGACTATTAAGGAGTGTTGTAAAAGTTTGAAAGCTAATGAAAAGGAGAATGCCAAGTCCCTGACATTTTTCACATCTCCACCCTTTATTTTTCAGCTAGCTTTAAAGCTTAATGTCTTATTTTCTGAGTCAGCCTCCAAACCAGGGAATGAAGAGGCAGCTGCAAAAGTGGGAAAAACATGGGGAAAAAAAGTTGTTATTTGACACCATCTCACAGAAGTTCCAGAACAGTGAACTTTCTGTAACAGCTCCACTTCTCATTACAATCTCATTTGACACTGGAGCAATTATGACTAAAACAACAACACCAAAAAATGTCTACATGAGTATTTCAGCATTCGGGGGATTACAGAGCACCATAATATGTTAGACAGCACACGCCTCCTTTAATTTCTTTTTGTGCTGTGCTAAAGATATTAGTGTCAGTAACACAATGATGGTATCCATCAAACTGGATCCCTGCTCCTCTCATTTCTGCGCGCTGCAGAAACACCTCCAGGACCTGGGACACAGCCACAGAGCTCAGCCCTTCCCCTCAGCCCTGTTTTACCTGCTGGGTTCACATACTTAGGATTCCACTCACCACCAGCTCTCCTGCACGGTTCACAACAGATCTTGTATCAGTGTGCAGCGGCGTGTTTGCACAACTCAGAGATAAGGGAGTCTCTCTCTCTCAGAGGCATTTTAGATTAAATAAAGCTGGTAATGGGATGAGAGCTGAGTCTCTCATCCACTGTTCTAAAGGTTCTTGAAAATGACACTGGATTGAGACTCCAGCTGGCTCAAGCAGAATAGCCATACTGAACAGCAGATTTTTCCTGTGGTCAGCAAAGCTGTGGATTGCTCAAGGTAGAAGCAAATACCATTCACCTAATGAACTTATAAAATTAAACATTTAAGAAGAAACAATATTCACATCATAATTATATAATAAGGTTTCTCACCACAAAATACTATGGGATGAAAGAAAAGAAAATAAAGAAATAAAGAAAAAAAAATATTTGTGTGAGACAAAAATGAGGTGGATTTCTCACTTTTCAGATACATGCAAATTGTAGCTAAATTCTGTGGTATTCAAATTAACAACAAGTAATTCCTGCTATTTGAATTTCCCATCATTTACCCTCTATACAACTGTAAAAAGAAAATTAACTGCTATTAAAGACAAGCAAAGAAACTCTTTTTCACAGCAATATAAGATGTTATTTCTAAGGACCAAGGTTAGAAGAATGTAAGGCTGTTAAAAAAAAATCCCTTCTTGTATGGGCCTTTCAGACCTGACCACAAGTGAATTTCTTGCTCATTTTTGGAAAATCCTGAGCCAGCTAGTCTCTGATACAGGACACTGAAAATTGAGGTCTTTAGTATGATCTCTAATATGTCATAAGAACATAAAAAATAATTACAAATTGCTCTAATTTAATTCTTCTTTGTGGCTGCAGCATTCCCAACCTCTCTGCCTTAACAAGGAGGTTGTGAGGCTTGCAAGGACTTCAAAGGAAAATTCTGCATGTCAGAAAGTTATGAAACAAAGGCGAAGTGGAAATATAAAGTCAAAATGAAACCCTCCATCTTTCTGTCAAACTGAAACAATAAATAATAATGGCATCTTGCATTTATATAGTGGTTTTCATCCAGAAAGCCTGAAAAGCTCTTTGGAAACTTTACAAACTACTGTGGAGGAATAGGAATGATTTCATACACTGACCTATTGAAGGCTCCCACTTCTGTAAACAGTTACAGTCTACAGCCACATTACATCTCAGTCTGGGACAGGTAGAGACTGATCTTGAGAGATATTGGATGGATCTGTAGTTAGTCAGAGTAAATCTTCAAAGTCCTGTGGGAATTTACACTGCTGACAGTTATTGTTTCTCATGATCAGGCACTTGGTAAAGAAATAAAATTACAGGTAGATGAAATAGCTGCTGATCCTAGTCTGTGAAATGTGGCAATAGCAGCCAGAGCTTTACAATTAAAATCCCTGGTAATTCATCAATCGTGGGATGGTAAACATACTCATTTTAAGGAGTCCAATCCTCTGTCCAGCCATTCCTCATTGTTATCATACAGCTGACATCCTTTCTTTCTTATTTTAATCTCTGTGTGTATATAGAAAAGGTGTTTTAAGAGCTAGTTGAAAGCAAAACAAACCTCTCAGATTTACGTCTCTGCCACGTTCAATTGTCAGGCAAAGCATGGAAGAAAATAAACCCAAAGAATGAGTAATTAGTAAGCTCAGGAAACTTGATTAAGCTTTCCATTTCTATCATATGTTTCACTTAAAAAAAATCACACCAGAAACTCGAGAAGTCTGTTGGATATTAAGAGATGGCATAGATTTCCAGATCCTCAATGGAGGAAAATTCTTGCTGATTTTCATGGTCTTTTTGTTCCAAGAAGGATCACATAATTTTGGCTCTTGAATAATATTTCTATAACTAGCAGTCGGCTCAGGAATTCCCTGTATGTGAATGTATTTCTCTATCAGCTGGTGCAATGTGTTTCTGCGCTGGAACACAACTCTGAAAGCATCCAGCCAGCACCTCCTAATGGTGGCAGTAAAAGGGAGAGAAATAAAACAGGAAAAACAGAGTAAGAAATTGCCTTCAGATTTGTGTGTCTTCATTTCACTGGCCTGTGGCAGGTAATTTTCAGGGGCTCACATGTTGTGGGTGTGATTCCTGCCTAAGCTTGACCCCATGTCTTCATTAGATTTCAAAGAATATACTGGAATTTGACTTGGGGGTTGTTCTGCTTTCCCAGTTTCTATCATCCCCCCCAGTTAGCAGCCACAGGAATGTTTGGAAAGTTCCCCTGTTCCCTTTCCATCCCCATCTTTGTTGGTCTATTTGCCCTGTGCCAAAATTTGTGATGTCCAGATGTCATCACACTGCCAAGGTGAGCAATGGAACCACAGCTCGTGGTCTGCAGCCTTTTTTACCCCATGCTCCCCTGTTTGGGGAGTTTGGGCAGGTGGGGAAAAGGAGAGGGAACATGAACCACCCTAAGTAGCGACCAGAGAAATGATTAAACATGATAAAGCCCTAAGGATCAACCTCTCCTATCAACACCTGGCAGAAGAGCACATAAATACTGTGCAGCTCAAGAAGGAAATGTTGAACCAAAGGCAGCTCCCCAGACTTCAGCTGAGAAATAGTTCTCTCCTCTCTGGAGAATTTAGCACCAAACGAAGGCGAGACAGGGATAGTGTGTCTGCATTTATTTAAACTATTCTCTGTACCAAGTATTCTATAGGAATAGGAAATTGTGGAAAAAAGTCTGGAGGCTTCTCAATATCAGTGGGTTTTTTAGACTATTAGGAATGTATTTTTATGCCCTCTAAGTTTTTTCTCAAGTCAGAGTATTCTCTTGAGAGACTGGAAATTTCAGATCAGAGCTGTAAACTCAATCTCTGGATCAGTAATTCCCATTTATATCATGAAACACTCAAGAAAAAGCCTGATAGCTACATTTTGTTACAAACATGAGCTATTTAGGCATCCTGATTGACAACCTAAATTTTGCACATTAAATGATGGGATCTCTGGCTTCACAAAAGTATTCTTCCAGGCAATAGAAACAGTGTTGAGTACTGTAAAAAAAACCCCAACCTTTATGTTAAATCAGTAGTTTCAAGGTTACATGCCATTAATTTGAATCTCATTGGTGGTTTTACTGGTTTTCCAGGTGGTTACTGGGGGAGCTTGGGTAATTCATTGCACAAAAGCTGGTTTGCTGGTGGAATATAGGTTGATATGTTCAAAGGCACTCAGGGTTGCCACAGGACAAACTTTTGTTAAAAGTAAGTGAACGTCAGATGCTTACTTCTTCACGCTTCTGAAAACCTCCTGCTGTTTTTGCTTCTTAAACATGAGAAGAAGGTTGTCCAGAGCAGCTATTACGGGCTACTTATATCAAATCCTTCATATTGCTGGTGACTGGGAGCCCCCAAGAGTTCTTGTCCCACATTTTGCCTGGCAATTAAATAGGCCGAGATATAATTTGCGCCCCATATTCTCAGTGTTGAAGGCAGTAGGTTTCTTCATTTTTAGCCTAACTCTTCTGTCACCTTCACCAGTTTCACATTATTTATGTTAACTCCATGGCCTAGGGGTGGGAGGGAGAGGGGAATTATTCCTAATTTACTGAAAGTGAGAGAAGAATCAGTCACTGCTTTCTTTAAATTTCTGTGGAGGATTGTTAATCAAAGTTAAAACAAATCTGTGTTCCAACGCAGAGGTGGGCGAGGAAATGTGTGCCTAACACATATGCACTTTGGGGCTCCTGCAGAAGGAAACAGAGTTCTGGAAACTGTTGTGAGAAAAACATTAAAGACACCAGACTCGATGCTATGCCACGGACTGGAAATGAGGCTTCAGACAATATCCAGCTATGTTTGAACCTACTTGAAGTGTTGAGTTTATTCTCCAACCTGCGACGCACGACGTAAATTATCTCCCTTTCTTATTTGCCTCACGTTTAAGAAGAGCCTGGCCTGGAGCAGGACAATGACTTAAAGTAAGAGCCAGGCAGAGAATACATCAGGAATTCGACCTGCAGGCCTATGAAATGCAGTGTCATCATAACCCAAAGGGCGTATCATTAGTCACTGAAGGAAGGAAGTGCAAGCATGCCCGGAGAAATCAATAGAAGGTCCTTGTCTAGTAACATGAAGAGAACAGCACCAATGTTTATGTCTTTGCCCTTCACATACTTTGCTCTTCCTTCCTCTCCAGTCATCTTTTCACTTTATCCAGAATTTCATTTTCCTGATTGCCGAGTACAAACGGATGAACGTAGTACCCAGGATTCAGGCTGCAATCCAGTCTTTTCTCAGAAAAATATTTTAAAAAATGTCCATCAGGCCCAGTGTTTCTGTATGGTGGTTATCTGATTTGGCTCCTGCTAACTAAAAACATATGCAACTGGTTATCTCCATCAACACAGTTTAATTCAGCTCTGGTCCGTATTAGTGTGTTTTTCTGCAACTGATGTCTCTTAGTGCCATGGGTGAACTGTTACTGTTAAAATCATGTTTAAATATGAAGATCAAACAAATGGTCCAAAGGTTTCTAGCATCTAAAGATTCACTAAGCAATACAAAAATACTTTGCCATGCTTTAGTCAAATCTAATAACTCTTCCCCAAAATATGCTCTCAATAAATACTTAGCCATCTTTTAATTAAATGTATTAGCTCTTCTTTAAAATATTATGCTTCCAATAACTGAGGACCCAGAATAATTAGGTATTTTAGAGTTTTTATAGAATATTAGATAGTAATTAAAAATTGTCAAGATTTCTTTTAATTCCATAATCCTGCACTTGACCCGTTCTTTTTTATGCCTCAGATTTCCCATCCATAAAATGAGCAAAACAGTAGCAATGTGCATCCCAGAGAAGGTACAAAGCACCACTCATTACTGTCAGGAAAATGCTCTGAAATTATTCAGCTGTATTCATAGCAAAAACCCAACGAATTAACAAAATATGTTCAGGCAATGCACATTTGTCGGCTTCCATGAGAAAACTGTGAAGTGTTATGAATAATGTGGCTCGTTGGTGGCTGTTTGCTCTAACAATCCTGATTTGTACATTACATGAAGGCAGAGGAATCTTTTCATGCTCAGTTTGACCCTTCCTCACACTGCCCCTGATTTCTTTCTTTTCTGGCCCTTGACAGGAGTACAAAATGCACATCAAGGACAAAAATAACTTTTTAGACTAAGATAACATTTGTATTATTAGAAGAGGTTAGGGTGTGCCTGAGAGGGCAGGAGGTAAATCTGCTGAACAGTCTAAAAGCTTTATTTATGGAAATGTCCTTTTTGAAAAGAGGGGAAAGGAGGAATATTACTAATAATGTTAAAAATTCTCCAAGATCTCAAATCAGCCAAGCTGTACATGAGCCTACACATGCATACACACTTTAGAACAAGATATTATTTTTAGTATACAGACGTCTGACCCTGGACCAGTTTCCCAGCTAGAGCAAGTCAGCTTCAGTATATGAAATTTGATGGAATTAACATCAGTTTACCCCAGCTGAGGGCTGTGACAGAGTCTCATTATTCCATAAGGAAAATCAGAAGTACCTTATACAATACTGAACAGAGTTGCCTCCTACAGGAAGAAGCAAAGTATCTTTTCTGACAAGTTTAAGAGCTTCTGACACATCTGTCTCTCTAGTCCTTTACCCAATGACCCACTCACCAGGGGAAAACACTGAAATCAACCTTTGTAAGGTCAGCTGAACTCCTCAGCACTTCCTGAAGGAAACCACACTCTGAAAGAAACCAAGAATCCTCTCAGCTGTTGTCAAGAAATTAAAAAAATACCCAAACACAGCACCCTGAACCTTCTCGTATGATTTAGGAACCAACATAGCTGTTTCCCCCCTCCACCAGATTTTAATCAGTTGAGCACTTAACCTCAATCTGCTAACCAGCTTTGTGAGAATTCTCACAGTTTGTGTGACTTGGCCCCTTGGAGGAGAGAATGCAGGCTGCTCACTCCTATTCCCTGATGATTTCTGAGAATATGACTGCTGCCCTGTCAAAGCACAAATTGTATGAAAATGCAGAATTGGCTGCTGTTCCCTGTTTGGAGGATAAGAGTGCACTTTGCAGGGGCAAAGGCCAGACGGAGAGAACAACACAAGAAATCAAAACAAAAGCTCCCCCTGAACATCTTTATAAAAGCCAGTCTTAGTCTGCTCCTCAGAGTCTGCTCCCACATCCGGGAGTGAATCTGGCACCCAAAGGGACAGAAGACCTGAAATCCTGAATATTGGGATGGTCTCTCACCTGCATTTTTCCTCTCAAAGGAGACTGAATTTAAGATCAGGAGAGCTGAACTCCTTCCATAGCTAAGGGGATTCAATTGCTGACAGCTGAAAAAGCCAAATTAATATATAAACAAGACATCATTTAAGAAATGTTTTTTTCATCACGTTTCATAGCCACATAAAAATATTATAGTAAAATATAACTTTTCTCTCACAACAGAGAGATTGGGCTGTCTCCTTTAAATACGCACTTCAAACACACTGGAAGCTTTGCACAGTTGATATATAGTTTTATTTGAATAATAATATTATTTTTTATCACAGATATGCCACCATGGCTTATTTTTAACATAGTGATGTCACCCTAACACTGAGATCAGTTTGCAGAACATCCTACTGAGCAGTAGAGGTGAACTTGCTACATAATAAATAGAAAAATTCAAACACTTTAAAGCGTATTATAGGAATGCAAAACAGAGATACTGTTTGACACCTGCAAGACAGCAATAATGTACTTCTATGAAAAAGAAAAAACTTATGTACCTTGCTTCGGAGAAGAATTTCTTTATTCTAGTGAATGCTAAATTTCTGGTGGATATATGGACTATGTATATGTGTCCCTTCTGCAGCCAGCCAACTCTTTAATGACAACACTGCCATAAATCTTCCCATATTTGAAAAAGATCCTCATGGTGATTGGAAATACGGAGCAAAATATTCAACTAGAATAACACATATTGCCCACATACAAGGTATCTCACACTTTTACATGTCAGTTTTATTAATAATTTGAATTTATTATGACATTTTAGGCATACTATAAAAATATTAGCATATGTTGGGTTTGCCCCAAAGTAATTGCAGCTGGAAAGACAAATAATGAATAAATTAACTGTTAAATCTGGTTGACCCCTGGATTTTTCAGTTTTTCAGCAAGTCCAAAAAACACAAATGTTTTATGGAGATGAAAATGTCTTTTAAGGATATATTTCCAGCATGTCAAAAGAAAACAAAACCATTTCAAATCAAATAATAGGTTTCTGTAGATAGACAGTGAACCAGGTTCCAGTTGTGGCTTTAGCATATTTTAGTGGTTTGAGTTGAAAAAAAAATATAAAAGAGAAAAAGAAACAGGAACATGCCATCTGTGAAAGATTAATATTGGAATAATCTACTAAATATTTGAGATGGGTTTTTAGGTATCAATGACTGAGCCTAGCAGGGACAAATTCTTCACATGTCTTTTTTTAGTCCTCCTTTCAAGAGTTCCAGCTAAAATTTCTCCAAACCCTGCTATCAGTGTAAAAAAGGGGGAGATCCCCATAGCCAAATGATGAGGCTGTTTCGAGACTCACAGTTCAATGTTATTTTTTTGGTTGGGGGCTCATCCTTTTTTTTTCTAATAAACTATCCCCCAAAGCCTATCTACCTAAAGAGTATTATCTGCTTAATTTCCTGCAGGCTTCGATGCAGAAGCAGGTCAGTTGGTTTAATTATCAGCTATGGAGACGTGAAGGAACTTGAAATTCAATTGAAATATACAACGGCTTTTTTTTCCCCTGGATTCCTTTGCATTAGCAAAAATACCTGTTCAAAGCACAGATTGACTCAGCTGTGACTTAGAGAAAGATAAGATTGTGTGGCAGGAAAGTCATAATGCTATTATTGTCCACTGAACAGAGCATATTTGCACGGTGATTAGTGATGGCTAATACAGTGAAATGCCATACATGGGGAAGCCGGCAGGAATTTACCTCCTGACTATCAATTCTCTTTTTGGGTTTAAAATTTAGTCCTACTCCCTCTATCTATATCACGCTGTCCATTAAGTGCCAGACAGACCCAGAAATGCCTTATGAATTTTGGAGTCCTAAATCCATATGACACTATTCAGCCAATGGACTCTCCCTCGCCGTGACAGAAAGGCACGCAACACTTCCTCCAGTGATTGGATCCCTTGCTTGGAGTTTTTTGGCAGAGAAGGTAAAAGCTTTTTCTTTTAGAATAGGCTTTTTCTGTGTCCTAGATAAAGTGTGAGGAAGGCTAAATAAGCAATAGTAGGTTGCCATGCCTTCCAAGTTCACGTCTTCTCTTTTTTTTCCCCCTTTTTTTTTCTATATAATTCTGGGAGTTAGTATTGGCAAGTCTTTATTCAGAGATAGGCATGTAGAGGGAGCATTCAGAAGGAAGGAAATCCAATTAATTTTGTTAGAAATCCAATAGTCTCCCAGTGAACACAGACTTCCACCACAAATCTGCAAGTTTATAGAGCCGTTAAGGTACTTGGAGCATCCACTCGGCTGAAAGACAGAGGCTGGGCTCAGTGTGGGCAGAGTGATATCTGTAATATCCCATAGAAATCCATTGAGAACACTTAGGAAAGCACAATATCCTTTAAATGTAACCTTGATAATGAAAGGAAAGGGCTCCTGTTCCTAAATAAAAAAACAACAAGCCCCGACAGGTCAGAATTGATACCAGCACTTGCTGCTGCCTGAAACTCCTGCCGTGCACTGAATGCTGCAAAAGTGTCTATTATTTTTAACTGTTGGGTTATTGTCCATCTTTAAGGATGGGGAAATTTTAGGAGTGCAATTAATAATAATAATAAAAGAAAAAAAATGTTAGTGCTATGGCAGACCTCTAGATAAAATACCTAAGGGGCAGGGGTGAGCAGACAAAGGAAGCCAAAAGTAAAAAGCAGGTATGGGAGGCTTGTTTTGGAGAGAGCAGCTCAGAAACCCCTGAACCAAGGGTTCTTTATATATAGCACCACATTGAGTGACAAAATGGTAGCTGTCATAATGTGCCAGTTAACATGTCCAATATGAGCCGATCGTTTAGCGTCCCCCGGGATTAGAAGACAGAAACATGACAAAGAACAAAGAACTCGGATCAATAATGCTTGGGGAAATAAGACAGAGAAGGTTATTTACTCTGCATTGATCCGTTGCTGCAGTCGCGTAAACTTGGCCTGTTTTTCTTTTGTTAACCTTTAAGCTTGAGTATACTCACAAGCAACTAGGGAGCCAACTAACAGGTGTAGATTAAGGATCGAAGGAGGTCATCGTACCTCTGTCACCACTAGGCACCCATGTAACAACATCCCTGAAGAAATTTAAACATCAATAGCTATAATAAGGGCAAATTTATCAAGCTTGGCCTACTTTTGCTGGGAGTCTGGCTGTGTCCAGTCAGTTTGCCCTTGCTAAAGCTCAATTGATTTGGACATTCTTTTACTAGAGTTGATTATCAATTGTGACACAACAAATTTGTTAGCTTCCAAAGCACTGGAGTTGTTGTTGCCATTGGAGCCTCTGAAGTGAAAACACCTGGCCACGCTCAAGTTTTACTCTTGCTGAGGAGAAATAAAAAACTGAGGAAGGAAAAAAAAAGAAAGAAAAGAATAGACAAGGGGAAGAAGAGAAAAGCAGAGAAGCCTTTTGGTGATCTCTCTGTGGATGCTGGTTGCATTGGAGATACCTGTACTGTGCAGCTGGAACATCTGGATTGTCTTCTTTGGAAAATTAGGAGCATGAGGAAATATCAACTTGAAGGAAACTGTTTGCAGCAGGAAAAGTCCAGACAGCTGTTAGCTATTCATTTTTTATGTTTTATGATTTGTCACCTAAGTCATATGGAATCATTCCTGCTCCCTCTGTGGATGACAGACTCTTGAAACCCAGCGGTAATGAATCCCGTATGATGGGCAGCAGTATTCTTTAAGCATGACTATTCAAAAGAAATAATCATTCTTGCTGAACTCCATGGAACTTGTTAAATGTGAAAATCCATTCACTGATGCTCAGGAGCTGTAGTTAATTAGGCTAAGTGGATATTTTGTGTAGAAACATGATGGGATGGAATTTGTTTGTTTTAAACACTGACCTTTTATTTTTCAGTTTCATGGTAAATGTTTCATGTTGTGCCAATAGTATTAGCAGTACATTTAAAATGTAATTCTGGAAATATTTATCTTATTTAGTTTACTTCAAAACCAAAAGGATGATTATAACACCATAAAATTGTAACAGATTTTCTGTTTTTCTGGATCAAAGTATATGCTGCTTGCCATGGTATATAACATTTTGATTTGTGTATCGTAGAAAAAAACAAACAAATTATATAAAAGGGAAAGACCTTATAATTAAAAATTGAAACCCACTAAAAAATATGAAAAAAACCCTGTAATATTATATGGTAAACTTTCTAGAACTGACATTTTAACCAGAATTTTGAGATTGAAGCAGTGGTAGCATTTACTTTAGTATTCTGGCTTTTGATCAACATTTTATAATACCTCTGCAGCATGAGCACCCATATATTTCCAGTGCAAGGGCACAAAATCATTTCACCATGAACACAGACATCTGAAAATGAGTTGCATTAGTTGTTTTGCTGATCAGCACCCATTGCTGCCTCATAGTTTAGGTGAATAAACTTATGGACATGGCTCTACTCCTTGTTTACTGTCCTGTAGCACTTTTGGTCACTGATGGCACTCAGGCATTGACTGGCAAAGCTATGGCTCAGCTCAGATTTTTACAATAGATTCTAGAAAGTAACCCCCTGCTTTACACTTCCCATTGCAGCTTGATTTCCTACAGCAGTCAGAGATGCACTTGCTTGGGCTAACCTTTCTCCCATTAACGTGGCAATCAGAGAACTCTGAATTTAATTTAAGGCATGTTGTGTGTTTCTTTCTGTTTATCTATAATTATGTGGCACAAAGAATGAACCTACTGACAAAGGAAATCAGATCCTGCTTCCCTCCTAGAGATGGGAATCTGTTGTTTGCATCTCTTGGCATGCAAAGTTTCAGCTTGTGACCCTTGCCCCATCACCCGTAAAAGTGTCACCACACTTTCTAAGAGCATTTAAGGCATTTAAGAGCATGGGAGGGAGAAGGCAGCAGCTTTTAGGGCATCAGAAATGACAGTAATGTGCACTGGAACTGTCTGCACAAGCAGTGTGCGCTGAGGCAGTTGTATTAGATCAATCTGTGCCAGAAGAGAAGCCACTGACAGTTTATTTCTGTGTTGGAGAATGAGCTGCAAAGTGCACAGTCTTCCATAGGATAAATGGAGAGCAGCTCGGTTTGGTCCTCACCAAAACTTCCTACCAGCAGTGGCTATTCAGAGCTCAATGTGAAATGAGTTAGGGCTCTCTCAGCCCTGCCAGGACGATAAAAAACAGCACCCTGGTTAGCAATAATCAGCATCCTTGGCCGAGGGTCTATGGATTGAGTGAGCATGGAGAATGAATTACCCTCTCTCCACAAGATGTGGTCCCTCCAGGTCAGGGCTCAGGTGAGAGGAAAAAAGTGTTATGGAGCTGCTTTGATTTACAGCTGAGGAACTGGTCTTAATGGCTCGGTGGGGCTTTGAAGGTGCTTCTCTGCACCAGGAGCCTGGGGAGCAGACCTGCCTTGCAGAGACCATCCCATGGAAATACCATGGAAAAGGGGGCTTGGAGTCCACTTTTCACCGTGTCCTTTGAGCCATGGGCCCTGTGGGGAGGGTGGGGTCATGACACAGGGCCTTGTCCCCCTCCCCCTCCCAGGCACGCTGCAGCCATGCACAGTCCTCGCTCTGCAGCTCTGAAGTTTCCAAACCCTCCTGTGATACTGCAGAGCATGGTGCAAGATGGGGTTGGAGAAGGAGATCCTGAGGCCAAAGTGGGGCTGAATCATTGTCCAGGACTAAACAGGGCAAAATTTGGGCAAATCTAAGGAAACTTCCTTGGTGCTTTGTACTCTGGGAGACTGCTCCAAAATAATGTGGAGTCAATGAGCAGAGCTGGAAAGGATGTGGGATTAGGTCTTCTTCCAAGCAACAAGGAAAAGCTCGTTGTAGAATGGCAAGAATTGACAAGGGAAGGGAAGGGAAGGGAAGGGAAGGGAAGGGAAGGGAAGGGAAGGGAAGGGAAGGGAAGGGAAGGGAAGGGAAGGGAAGGGAAGGGAAGGGAAGGGAAGGGAAGGGAAGGGAAGGGAAGGGAAGGGAAGGGAAGGGAAGGGAAGGGAAGGGAAGGGAAGGGAAGGGAAGGGAAGGGAAGGGAAGGGAAGGGAAGGGAAGGGAAGGGAAGGGAAGGGAAGGGAAGGGAAGGGAAGGGAAGGGAAGGGATAGCACACAAATGATGCTGAAAGGCATTTGCAATCCACCTTTGGAAGGCACTAAAACCCAAGTGTGAGCATAAGCAAATTAAGCCTTTCGAACTCGGCCACGGAGCCAAAAACGCGAGGCAGATGACGGTGCACTAAGACACCACGTTTCCTGGTTGCCTGCTTATGCTAGCATGCTTTCCTCACCCAGAGGCCTTGTCCAGCCTGACCTGTTCCCTTGTAGTGGCCAGTTGGCTGCTTGGCTCCTCTCCCAGCAGCCAGCGCTCTCCAGGCGTGACATCGATCATTGCTGCCGTGAGGAAGATGGCACTTACCTGATGGGGTAGGCGGAAGCTCCCTCTCTTACCATATGCTGGGAATTGTCAGTGGCTGCTTGAAGCCAAGGCTGGCTTTTTCTCCTGCCAGGAAACAGGCCTTTTCCAGAGCCTGCCAAAAAGGAGGGGAAAAAAAAAATTTTTTTTTCTTTTTTTTTTTTTTATATTACGTTTCACACCACGCAGTTTTATAGTAGGCTGGGAATTAGGGATCACAGTTTCCTTTGGTGCTGGGGACAGACAACAGACAATGAAAAAAGAGGCACTACAATGGGTAAGGGGGGAAAAAAATAAGGAAATACAAAAGAAAGTGTTTATATTGATTCTCTCCAGAAATACAAGATCTGCTGCAGCCAAGCAGACTACTGAGTAATTATGGCCAGCATCCTGACTCCAGGGATGCTTCAGAGGAAGAGGAGGGGAGGAGGCATGCTGCCAGCTGTTCCACATCCTTTGGAGAGAATCATTTTCCGGATCCCAGCCCGACCATGTCCTGGCACACAGCACTTGACTGCTCCATAACCTTTCTCAGCTCCACAAACCCCATCCCACTTCCCTTCTCACTTTTCAGGTTGGAAAAAGTGCCCATGTGTGTTTGCACCATGGCCCCAGCCACACCAAGGGTAGAACTATCCTCATGGTCCTTTCTGTCCCTGCAGTCTGCGTTAGAGCCAGCATGGACCACACAGGTGTTGATCTTTATGTATAGAGAAGACCCAAAAATTGTATTCACCCAGGGAAATTTGGGAATGTGCTCCCATTTAGGTGACTGGGATAAGCATGGCTGTGGCATCTCCCACCACAGTGTGGATTTCCTTTCCAGCAGATGCCACTAATGCTGTGATAGCCCCCTGAGTAATCTGTCCCTCAAATGCTGAGACAATCCCCAGGTTTTCTGGAAAAAGAGATTTCTCCATTCAGTCCAGAAGGTTTGACATATCCTGCTGGCAGTGGGCAAACCCGATTCCAAGCAAGGAAGACCAACATCTCTGAAAAGAATTGAGAGATTGAAAAATAAAGGGACTGGGGAAAAGAAGGGAAGTAATCTCTTCCTGCATCTGTGGCCCAAACATTGATGTTGTATCAGAAGAAATTGGTTCTTGAAACAGATTTCCTCCTCATCTTTCTAAATTTCCCTCCTTTCCTTCTTTTTAACCTTTTCTTTGTTGTTCTTGGTGGTTTTTGTACAGAAAAAGGAGAAAACAATTTGCCATCCAGACAGGGAAGAGATGTCCTTTGAATCACAAATCAGAAAAAAGTTTTTCTTTTGGTGAGGGGGTGGAATTGAAGTGGAAGAAAACCAGGCCAAGGGATTACTTCTCATTTCTTCTAAGGAATGAATCCTTAAAAAAAAAAAAAAAAAAAAAAAAAAAGGAAAAGAAAAAAAAAAGAAAAAGGAAGAGTCTCTTTTGTATTACTCAGCAGTTCTTTTTTCTTATCATTCTTCCATGGAAAGTTGTTGGTTTTTTTCCCTAATAACGTGTTTATCACGCAGTCCTGCACATTCACCCATCCACACACACACAGAGCTCTTTATACAGGGAAAATCAGGCTGGCGCTGCAAAAGTGCAGAGAAGATCTTTCGCTAAAATGATCTCAAGGTCAGTTTTGGGGGTCTTTAGGTTTCTATATTCAATCCAACCACGTTTCATGTCTCTGCTTTGCTTGCTTAACTTACAAGAAACTTGGGCACAATTTTGCTTGTGTTGGCAGTTTTTAGGTGTGGATTCATGCAGGCTATTTACAAGATGCCAAGGGATGTCAAATCCTGAACATGTGTTTTTGTCCTACAGTCATTCTCTGACAGCAGAAATAGTCTGCAGCTTATCAGATCCATTTGCTGATATTTAACATCTTTTTTTCCCGACAAAGGTTTGGGGTGAGATGAATTTTAATGTTTCTCTGCACTGAAGCTGACAAAAAAAAAAATCTTTATGCATTTAAGTTAGAAAGTGAAGCTTGAAACTGTGAGAGAAAAAAAAAAAGCCAACTCCCTTATTTACAACATTTTTACTTTTCATACATAGATACAACTCTGCTCATTTTTTTAAAACACTCAAGGTTTTTGGTAAACATTTTACTCAATCAAGAGGTAGAGCCACATGGTCATGGATTGAAACATGCATTTTAATGTATATCCCTGATATAATTGACACAACACTAAAAAAGTCTGATAATATTTTTTTCGGGAGTGATATTTATTTAAATTTGAGCAAGATATAAAACAATAATCACACAAAAACCCACATATTTTTTTAAATGTAAAGATTTTTGTAAAATTATCAGATAGAAATAACACCCTCTGAGCCTATAATTCCCAGACAATTTGAGCAAATAGTGAACTCCCAAAATGAAGGGTTTTATAAAAATATATAGGTTCTCAGATACTATAAGTGATACTTTGAAAGATGGAGACTTAGGTAAGCATTGCTATAGACGTAGAAAGAGAGGTAGCAATTTTGAAGAATACTTGAATATTATGAGAGCACACACAAGTGAGTTAAATTTTGCAGACAAAAATTTCTAACAAAAAGGGAGATATTTTTCATGAATCTGAATCTTAATAAATATCTGAGCTATATCTGCTATGCAGGGCACCGTTTAAATTCAAAATGCTATATACATATGTTTTCATATTGCAGTAGATTTGTCATCCCAGGTTTCTGCAGACATCATTCTATTCAGAGCTATTTTTCTTTGCTGAGCATCTTCCTCAAGTTCTCTGTTTCAGCACAGCCTATATGTTAAAACATGCCCAGTGCTGTAACCTTGTGCCTAGAGGTACTACTCTGAAGGAAAAAGTGCCTAATTTTCTTTTCCTGGCAGCAAACAGAGACAGCTAACCTGGAAGTTTGAATGCTCAGTGTCTTCTCCAAAATTATCCAGACTGCTTTTGTTTGCAGAAGTCAGATTGTGCAAGCTGTTGGTGTGTGGCTTGTCCCGGTAAGTTAAGAAGAACAATCTAGTTGAGAGGTTTCCAATTATTCTTACTTCTGATCAGGTTAGATATACAATTAGATTGGATCCCTGACAGGTTCTTGGCTCCTCCAGTTTCAGACCAAGCCTTTATTAGTCCAAGAGCACGCAGATGGAAGTGATTTATTTTCTGTTAGCTGTTACACGAATTTGATTGTCAACAAAATCTTTCTCAGCTTTCAGTGAGGTTTGGAGTCAGGCTTTGTATCTGAGGTGAGGTGTCCACCTCAGCCAGATGAGTTTGGTTTGGCAGCGTCAGCTCAGCTGATCAAGACTCGCAGAGCTTAGCATCAAGCAGCCCATGCAAAGCTCTGAGACTCCACATGTCACAAGAAAGGGATGTATGGGCAGAGGTGACTCCTGGGATCCTTCCTGCCTTTGGTCTCCTCTTCTGCCACCATGGCGCCAGCTCTCCTCTGTATATCCCCATTCCACTGGGCCTTGTCCTTTACTTTGTTGGCAAATAAGGGAAACGACCCCTGTTCTGGCGGCCCATATGCTGCAAACATCACTGGTTTTGTCTCAGCAAACAGCGCGAGGATGGCACAGACAGATGCCAAAGGAGAGGGCCCCCATCAGCCCACCAGCCCTGCTGTGAAGCACCAAAGTGCCGGGGTGAGTGGCAGCCGGCATCTCCTTAGTTATTGGAGACAGCAGCTGTGTCATGTTCGCTTAGTTTACATCATAATCCAAATCAACCATGAAGGATGAAGATGCATAGAAGGGAAAAAAAGAAAAAAGAAAAATCCCGAATCACAACAATGGAGCGAAGGGATGTGTTCAAACAAACTCCGGTGCAAACCGAATTTGGGTTTGCTCCTAAGCAAACAGAGTGATTGCAAGGAAAGGGATGGCTTGGCTGCCAAATACTTACAAAGTGGCTGCATAACCTGGGAGACTGTGAAGAGCTTTGTCCTCTACACACAGATGTTTGTACTGTTATTCCTTCCCCGTCCTTGTCCTCCTCCTGTGGCCCCGACAATTCATTAGTTCTCACCTCAGACTGCAAGCAGGTCCAGAGAGAACAGGCAAGTTCGTTGCAGTTTGGCACACAGAGTGTGTTAATTGTGATACAGATAAAGGCTGTTATTGCAGATTTGAAAAAAGGACTGCGACACCTGTCTCCAAAGCTGTGGTGACTTCAGCTCAGGCTTTGGTCCCAAGAGCTTTGCCTTGTCATGAAGAAGCCCTTTTTTTGACAAAGTATGGTAAAATGTGAAACTGATTTATTTCTTGTATGTAGGGAGCTAATTTTTTAATTTTTTTAATCCAGGTGAGGTCCAATGGAGACAAAACAAAAAAAACAAAAGACAGGGAAAAGGGCATAAAACCATGCCTAGGAGAATCCTTTTACCTGAGGTCAGAAAGGCTGAGGTGCTCTTACACCTTTCCTCTGTGCTTGTATATGTAGATTAGATGCAGATATTTAGGTAGTACAGGGCATGGTTTACACTTCTGTTTCATATATTTTGAGGATTAGAACTTTTTTTAGTATGACATCCAAGAGGTTTTAGAGCAAAATTCTGGTAAGAGTAGTTGGAAGATTTAATCTAAATGAGCTTTAAAGTGGGCCTTAAAGACATTAATAATGAAATATCTGAAGCAACCTTGGAAAATGGTGAGGACACTGTGAGTAGGCTGCAACACCAAGTCCTATTTTTTCTCCTAGAAAGAGAGGGAAAATTCCTTGAGAACTGCTAGAAAGAAGTCAAATTGTTTAAAACTGCAGCACTTCCCACATCATCAGAACTTCTGGAAACTCCAGCAGAGGAGGGGAAACGGGGGTTGAGGATCTGCTGGGGTTTTCCTGGTAGGAGCCTGAGCTTTAAGGTGTGTTTTAGAGGAGCTTCATATCCTTCATGATATGTAATGAAGGCTGAGGAGGAAAAAGCAGCAGCAGAAAGAGGCAGCTTGGAGAAGGTGATGTCTCTCTGGCTTCAGGAGGTGTTAAGCAAAGCTGAAGCAGTCCTTCCTCACTTTGAGAAGAATAATTAAGTGAATGCTCAGGTCAGGTGGGCATTCCCTCCCAGCTGCCACTGCTGACAATCAAATGGAGCTCAAGCAGCAGCTAAAGGTCTATGTTGGCTGTTCCCCCTGAGCAATGTGCCAGGAGAGAAATGCATGAGGTCAGTCTGCTTGACTTTTAACACTTTTTGGGGGGATGGCACCTGGAGAACATCTATTCTGTATAGTAGAGGTTCTTAGTGGATATCAGCCTGAAGCCTGGATCTCCTCTGTGTTCACCATGGATGAATGCCTATGGTCTCTCCTACATTTAGTGCTTTAGAGTTTGGGTGAGTTGGAGGAGTCCTCATCTGCTCAGGAGGGTTTATTTCTTACCAAGGTTCCTCTGAGGGCTGCCTGATAAAAACCTTTTGCTCCTCTGAGTGCCTAGAGGAGGAAGCATGAGGTGTGTCAGCTCCCTGGGGCTGGCGTAGCAGGAAACAGCAGTGTGTAGGCACAAGTTCAGCTTGTTTCAAGTCCTTAAAAAAAATGAAAAAAAAAAAATAAATTATGGTTTTCTGTTCCAAGTGATTCCTGCTGGAGGAGATGGGGAATTTTTCTGTTTTTTTGGTGGGAGCCCTAGTCTCACAGCAGGTACATTTGGTCAGTGGGCACCTGGCAGGCAATGTGCAATTGGAAGTTGGGTTGCATCTCTTGCAAAGTTTTCAGATATAGAGGCAGAGCATGTTTAAGGCAGATATCTCTCACTTTCCAAGCACAATGCATACTTTCCCTTCTTTCTTCAAGTGCTGTTCCTTTTGGAAATCTCTGTGGAGAACAATGCAATAATCAGTTCTTAACATCTAATTATGCCCTTCCCTTTACAAAAGAAGCTCATATTCTTAAATAACACTTCCTGGCAGCAGAGCTCTGTGGCTCACTTTGAAAGAGAGGGGAAAACAATGCAACCCAACCCAAATATCTTCAGATCATTAATGCACAGGGAATTGGGTGCACAATCCTTTCTTAGCCTCATCAGTAGATGAAAATAATACTTACCCTTGAGCGCCTGGTGATGTTCTTGTACGGAATGCCGACAATAATCTAATCAGTTAACAATTCTTATTCTGATGATCATTTTCCTGTGAATTGTTTCAGGGGTAGGAATAGAAAAAAAAAAAAAGAAAATATAAATAAATGAGGCTTTCTTGCTGGAAAGATGACGACTTACCAAGAGCCTACTCTTTACTGCCTAGTTCCTTGTAACAATTCAGATTCTTCTCCCTGCTGGGTGAAATGTCAACCTGCAGAGCAGTAAGCTAAAAAAGGCCGTTTACACTGAAATCTTGCCCCTGTTTTGCCCAGAGGCATTTCATAGCATAAGTAAAACACTTGAGGTCTGCAACTACTGGCCTACATGGCAACTTTTCTTTGTCTGTGTTTCAGGAATAGGGTTGGGTTTTGTTTTTTAATACAGAGAATGTTTGGGGATTGGGGGGGTTGGGGGGTTGTTTATTGTTTTTTTCTTCTTCTTGTGGAGTAAATTTCAGCCCTGAAATGTATGATATGTGCTGCATTTGGTGCACTCTCCCCGAGGCAAACCAGGGGATCTGTAAGTGGTACTATTTTTCCTATCAGCCCTGGAGAGTAGTGTGGCAGCCCTGCGTGTTATTAATGGATAAAATCTGAGCAGCAGCCAACCCCAAGGTGAACCCTATGCATTTAAAACATTTCATCAGACAGCTAAGTATTTTTTTTTCCTTCACTACAGCGGATATCTCTACTGCCACCACTCAATAGATCCCGATAGAAGAGAGCAATAGCTGGACTCACTAATGTGAAAATTGATAGTATGAGCTCTCCAATGAAATATAAACAGCTCTGTGTTTCTTAAGTGTCAATATCACGGGGCTGGGCTGAGGAGGTGGCGTGGTGGATTAACCCTAGAATTATCCAGGAGGGGGGAGAAGCTGGTAAATAGGAAATATTTGTCCAATCAGCCAGGGCTCATTTCTGAAGTGGATAAGATGGGCTGCTGTTGACTCCCAGCTGCTGACAGCTAGAAACCCAGCTCCACCTCGCTGCCCCTGCGAGCTGGAGTGTTTCCGGAGGCAGGAGGAAGGTCACTCTGGACTCGTTTGCCCTTTCCTTTCCCCCCTCCCGTTTTGCCTTTAAAAATTGGACAAAAGAGGGCACCAGGAGGAGTGTGAGAATCAGGGCTGCAACCTTGCAGACGCCTTTGCAGATGCACAGGCAGACATGCTGCACTGGGAGCAGCTCCTGGCAAGCTGCAATGCTGCTGTCAAAACTGAGCTCATTAGAAGAGCAGCTTATTCTGGAGGGAAAACCTGCAGCCTGCAGAGCAAATATCCTTGCTTGAGGAGAGCTGAGACCCTGCACTCTCATTCCCTCTTCCAGAAGCACTTAACACAACCAGAAGGGCCCCTGCTAGGGAAGGCAGGTGTCTTTGCATTTGGTGGTTTCCAGGGGTCAGATTGCCTCAACTCTCTCACTGTGGCTGTTTTCATGTGTGGATAGTGCAGAAATGTTGCTTAGCACCTTCTGCTCTGGCTAAAAAAATCTAAAACCAGCCAAGACCACTCCTTTGCTGCCATCAGAGTCACCTCCTGGTCTCCATACTGAGCTGGACAGTGCTAGGTGTGGGTTACAAACAGCCCAGAGCAATGTTGTTCTTTTGACAAAGAAATGGTTTCCATGGAAACTTTTAAATATACCCAAGATTATGTAAGTTTATATCCAATATACCTCCAGAACATTTATATTGCTAGGTTGCAGAAACACATTTTTAAAAAAGAAATTACTTTAAGTTCTTTGGCATTTGTTCTTTTTGAGAAAAACAAGCAATTCTACATACTGCTTCTCAGTATTTAAATGAGAAAATTATTGAGCTAAACATGGACAAATGGGTACACAATAAACCCATCTTTCACTTACAAGAGTTTTTGGAGGAGTAAAAATAATAAAAAAATACAAAAGGCAACCTATAAATCATTACAGAGTCACTAAAAACCTCTTTGCAACAATATGTTATATAAAGTGCTTTTCATGCCTCTGTGGTGGGAGACTTGGACTTCTTATCTTGAGTTTCTCTTCTTCAGCTTGTTTACTGAGTTTTCAATCTCTTTTTAATGCTTAAGGACTCTTCTATTTATGAGTCAACCCCGGAACTAAAGCACATGGTGGAGGATCATACCTAAGTTGGGTGTCCTTAATCCTGAGTGAGCAGACTGAAGATTCAGTAAACAAGCCAAAAATGACTTAGGGGACTGAGCAGCCCCTTGGGAGAAAAGGAAGATGTTAGTGGGAAGGAATCACTCAGCTGCACAGGAAGAAATGGGAGGAGGGTTCTCCATTGCAGCACTCAAAAATCAGCAGGTTTTTGGAGGTTAAGCACCCACAGATATTGATTTATGGCTTTGTCTATGCAAAGGAGGTGTCCACAAAGTCCCAAGTCACTAGGAAACTTCCCATTAGTGGCACTGGGAAAACTTCCATTATTGAAACCTTTTCCCTCCCTACACAAGACAATCTGTGTGAGCTTTAAATTTAATTCTGAATGAGGTAACTCATAGCTTGGCTTCTGTTGGAATCCAAGAACCAACTAAATTGGAAAGGAAGAGCAGATAACAGTATCGCTGCTGGACTTTTTCCTGCTATTTGATAAAGAATTTGAAATGTCAAATGAAAATAAAAGTTTAAAAAATCATCAGCAATTTGAAAATTTTAGGCTGGACTTAAGAAAAATGTGTCATACCTTAAAGATAAATGCAACATTCAGATTTATATAAAATATATATTGAATTATATAAAAATCAAAAGCATATCCTTTCACCCCAAAGAGATTGGTTTAAATATAATGAGGTTGCATAATTAAAAAGAAAAGTAGTTATGTAGGTACGAGAGGAGGATTACTGATGGGTTTCTCATTTAATGTTTAGATTTCAAATTTCCATTTTCCTGTGTACAGACCAGAGACCTCTAATGCAGTCTGAATTTCATAGAATATCATGATATCAGAAGGGGAGAAAAATACAGGACACACAATAATAATGAAAAAATGGGACTGAGAAACTTAAAATTTGTGTCTGTAGGTCTGGTTAAGGGAACTCTGCAAAGTCCAAGGATTAACTGTCTGCTTTGGACTTGTTATGTGGGGGAATTTCAGACTTTGAGAGGTGCCCCTATGTTGAAAGGAGATGGAAATCTCATTAGTTAGAAGAAATGTTAAATGGTACATATGAAAACATTTTAAGTCTGGTTTTTATATTTTATCAACAAATTATTTTTTGTAGAAAAAAATCCCATTGTCTGACCAGCTTTAGCGTAATCTTCATTTTCTGTTTATTATTCGTGAACACGTCCAAGAATTATACTGATGTGTTTATTATCAGTGAATCAAAGCTTGATTGATAAAATAAACTAATGTGGTCAAGAGTTGAGCTATTTGAAAAGTTTTTCTGAGTGGCTGAATCAAAGTTGAAGAGAAAGATAACCTATGCCAGCTTTTGGCTGGATGGAAAAAGGCAATTAGAAATCTAATTCCTCTCCACTCACAGATATTGAGAAAATCATCCTGGGCATCCAAAAGGAGCAAAGCCAACATTAGTCTATGAGGAATGGTGAACACTTGAAATCAGAGCTCTGGTGTCCTGATGACATGGACTTTTACCACACTTTGCTTGGTTTTCCTTTCTTCTCTTAGAGCATTTTCATGGGCTGAAGTTTTGGAGTTATGTGGATTCCCACCTCTGAAACTGGTATTAGCTAGATAGAAAAAGAAATCCAAAACCATTGTAAAAGATAGTTTCACATGAAGGAATGAAAAAACCAAAGGAAACTAAGGCAGAAAAGCCTAGAGAAAATGGTGAAGGTAGAAGGGGTTATGTACATATTTCATTGAGCTTCATTACAGTCATTTCCACCTGTACAGTGGCTGGATCATGGAGCAAGGGTAGAAATATGAACAGTGCATCATCAATAAAAAATGAAATGGTATTTGCTGAACTTTTAGCTGTGTGTGTTCTGCCTGGGTCCTTGGGAGGACACCTGAAGCTTAGTGACCATGCACTGTCAGACGTGTGTGTTTCTGTCAGGTAATTCAGGGAAAGGCTGAAATTACAACTGCAGACTGCCTTCTGGAGTTGTAAATGCGCAAGAAACAATTCCTCTTCATTTTCCCATTGATCTTTGCCTACAAGTGCACAAATGACTCCCTTTTGGCACAGGTTAACACTCCCAGGAAGGAAAGGGGAAGCTGGAAAAGTATCTCTACCACTGACTAGAAAAGGCTTTGGAAATTGTCACAGGTCCACAAAAAGATCAGCCAAAAGCCAGTGCTTTTCCTTTGGGCAGTAGTGGCAATGCAAACCTAACAGGAATGGGTGCCCCAGTGTGCAGAAATTCACTAGTGTGTGATCTGTTAAATGTTTCAAGAAAAGACAACGTCTTGCCTGACTTCACCAAGTCCCTATATAGGGTCCATAGATCTTAAATATCTTTTAATTTGGTCCCTTATTTGTCTCTCTGGAAACTACACTTATGCTGGGCAGTAGATTTTAATTGCTCTCTATAAAGAAAGGCAAACCTAATCTGGATTTCAGAAGCACTTGGGTAGAAGGAGGTCCAGTTTTACCCTCCCTGAGTCAGTATCATCCGAGGCCTGAGAGGAGGGGTAATGGGCACACTGTGGAAACTTTTCCAAAACATCTCCCTTCCAAGGAGTCTGTAAAAACGCTGAGCTGAAAGACTTGAAGCAGCTCACTTGAGACTCATTTTCAGTGTGGTTAAAGTTCTGAAACCCAGACTGCAGAATCTCAGGAAGCAGCTGGGTTCCTAATTAAAACAAATCGTTAATAGATTTAGCAGGCCAAATTTATGCTTTTCAATTAAAACCACTGTGGGGCTTGGTGTGTGCTCGGGCTGGAGATGGGTGTGAGCTAGAGGAGTTAGGGGGGTGATGTGTGAGGGCTTGGGTCAAACCTCTTGTCCACAACACATGTTAATGAATTCAGAACATCTCTCTAACCAGAGTACAACAACTCCAGAGCAAGAGAGTCACGACAAACGTGGTGTCAAGGACACTTTATGCATTTGTTTCCTGACCACAGGCTGCTCGTCCTTCTGCATGAAGACAGTCAGGCATTTTCCTCACAAAATTTTTTTTATTATTTGAGAGCTACAAATGTTTTAGTCAGCATGGTGAGTCGAAGCTATTGTTTGGCTGGTGGTCACCCAGCATGAATTAGTCCTTCAATTAGCCCTGCTTTTTTCTGTGTATTGTTGATTTTCACACTTCGGACCAGAGCATCCATTTGCTTCCCTAGAATGGCTCTTTTGTAGGCATTTCAGTAAAACTGGGGTAAAAGCAATTTTGTTGTTGTTGTTATTTAAATTATTTTTATAGTATGACAATAATTCTCATTACACCAAATTTGATGAAATTGTTTTTATTTCCATCTTTTTTCTACTGAGACAAAGATTGCATCTGTATGTTTTTGTTGCAAGAAAGAAAGAAAAAAGCCATGTGTTGCCTCAAAGCATTAAGCTGCCGAAAAGTTCTTTTGTTGCTACCAAAATGAGGCTAGCAGCTCATATATCTGCTTTTGAACAAAAATAAGCTAAAAACTGCTCTCATTTTGCAAAAGCTAATTTCTCTTTTCAAGTTAAATGGAGGACTACATCTATAGATAATTCCTGCTCCCCCCCTCCAAAAAAAAAAAAATTCAAATATTTTCAAAATGCTAATGAAAATAAACTTTTTCCTGCAGTGAAATGTGAGGCAATTTTAAAATTAAAAAAAAAAAAAAAAGAAAAGAAAAAAGGGCAGGAGACCACATATCTCCCAGAGCCTGTCCTCAGCTGATCACGGGACTCTCACTGTGCCTGACCCCTGCATGGTGTTCAAATGAAAATAGAAGCTCCAGTCCCACCTCCAGTCCTCTGACTGTATAGATATTTATTCATTTGTGCTATAAATGGGGAACTTGGGGTTATGGGTTCACTGTAGCAGATTCCAATGCAAAATTGGGCCCCTCTCTATATACAAACATTTGTAACAGCAAAAGACTCTGTGGGCGCTATGGCTAAATGCAGGCTGGCTGCTCCATCTGCCTGAAGATTTGCTGCGACGCTCATATTTAGTGCACTGCCTTGCAAAGTGCTTTCAGAGACATCTCGGTGGCAAGCAGACAAAAATTCTCTTGTATTGTATTATAATGTGCAGGGCTGACCTGATTTATCCTCGCTCCTAAGAGCAGCACGGGGAACGTGCGGTGATTTTTGTAAATTTTGGAAATGCAGCAGTCCCAGAGATGTATTTGGGGTTGTTGTGCTGGCAGCCAGAGGGAAGGTGGAAAGGGGGAAAAGCTGGGTAGATTCCATGGTGCTGCATTAAAACCCTGGAAAGCTCATTTAGTCAGAGATTAAGCTCTGGAGCTAAATCTGAAAGTGAGAAAGGAGAGGAAAAGCTATTGAAAACTGAGATTCTACTGCTGACTATGGAGGCCACATGACCCTGACACATAACTTTTACTGAGTTGACTATATCTCACTTCCTTTAAGTGCCTGTCCCTCCTGCTCACTCTCAAGGACTTGGCCAATCTCCTTTTGTAAATAGAACAATGCTTTATATTTCTCTATTACTCTGGAGTGACTATATCAATAATGCAGGAAAGGCATCTGTCCAGCACAATGAGATTATTTTTCTGATTTTGGTTGACAGTTATGGTAATAGTTTGGCAAACAATCTACTCCACCATCAATGACCACAGATTACAGCTGTTTTTAAAAATCTCAGCCGCTCCTGGAAACTTAGAAGATTGATTACTTGGACAGAAAGAGACAGAAAGATGTGTCAAAAGCTTTTATGGCTGAAACTTTTAACTCTGTCTTGCTCCCATTTTTTTCTCCCCCTCCTGATTCTGCAAGTCGATGTGCAGCCTTATGAGTGCAGTGAGTAAACAAGAGACTGTGCTGCAAAGGGAATTGAGGAGCTGCTGAGCATCAAAGCCTGTGGAAAGCAGGATGGGAGGTGAGAAGGTGCTTTTGTGTCCCTCCAGAGCTGTGGAGGACAGCCAGGGCTGCTTGCCTTGTCCTCTACATGTCCTGTGGATTGTGCTGCATCCCCTGTGTGTGTTGTCCCTGTGTTTGTGAGGCAGGATCTGGCTCAGGATGGTTCCTGCTTATGGGAATCTCATGGAGCACTGCCTAAGATTTGTTCTTAGCACCTAAAATTGTTCCTCTTTGTGATTTCCTTGTCCTCTTATTGAGCAGCTAGAGGATTTGACTGGGAGGCACCTGCAGGTTTATGGGAAAATCCCTAAAGAAAAAGCACTTTCCTCTCATTTTACATATTATTTATCTCACATGGATCAAAAATGGTACCTTAAAATCAAATACACACATTGCAGAGCTGAACACTACATTAAAGGACTCAGAACTACCAATAGGCAGAGTGGAAAATACACTGTTTTGAATGTATGTGCCCTTTATGCAAGGAACAGAAATAACACCACGAGATCTGTGTGTCTAGCTAGCACTGGGATTTCAGATAGCAAATGTTCACAGTGAACTGCTCAGGGACAAATTTGCAGAACAAGAATTATCCTCAGAAATTATTCAGCAGATATTTTCAATTTGAGTAACAACGGAAGAGAGAAAATCAGAGGCTGCTTGTGGACAGGGCCATGAACAGATAAAAAAAAAAAAAAAGGAGGTCAATTCATCAAATAAATTATTCCCTATGAATTATTCACGCAGGTCTAACTTAACTGTTATTCCTACTTTCCCAGCCTCACTACAGGGGTTGACAATAATACAGCTTTGTCAGTTTCTGGACTTTGATATTAGCAGGAATAAAATCTCAGAGTGCAGTTAGGTCTGCCAGAGTCAGTCAGGAGGTGAATTTGGTCCTACAAGTTGACTTTTCTCTTTGGCCATGACTTTGGTGTGTTATCAGCCATCATGAACGCAGAAGATGCAGTCAAGAAGGTTAGTCAGAAAAAGCTGACAATTGCAGAAATCTCCTGATATTTTTTCCTTCTTAGTTAAAGAGCAAAACCACTCCCAAGCAGTAGTGAATATGGTTTAAGAATCTGGCTGCTCAAATTCTCAAAACTAATGTGGGTTCATCTGTCTTATGAACTCTTCACCCAAGCCCCAATTAGTATTATATTAACCTCTTAAAATATGGGATTGCTGTGATCTTACAACACTCCAAAATGGTCTATTAGCTACCCCATTTCCTGGCTCTGTCAGATGAGAATGCCTGCAGTAGGTCACTTGAAGGCATCACTGAATTAATTCAGAGAGCTGCTGTGGGTACCCAGGATGTCAGCCATGCACAGGGGGCTTGGAGGACTTCTATTACACACCCTCACAATTTTACACTGAGAGTGCATGCAAAAATGATCTGAGAGCTTGAGCACGCAAACATTCAAAAAAAAACTAAACCTTGACCTCTTGCTGAAATTGATAAAAATTAGGTGCTGAAATCCCATGAAGAAATAGGGCCACATTCTAACAAGTGGCCTTGGATTAAGTCCCAGGCAAATGAGATTATTATTCTGGATGGTGTGAGCACCATATTGCACCATCATATATTCTGGGCATAATGCAGTTTAAAAGCAATGTGGAAGTTATCTCCACTTTCAGAGTTCCAGACCACACAGAGGATTTTTCAGGTGGGCTTGGGGAAAAATTTCTTTTTTGCTGTTTGTTCATTTCCTACTCAAAGTTACTCATAACATTGCTTGAAAAGGCCTTCTGGTTAACTAAGCATATTTTTCAGAATCTGACTTCAACTAGCTTTTGAAAATGCTGGCTCTCAAGCCAGCAAGGCATTTTGAAGGTATTAGCTGAGGTGCCTGTTATATAATTCCATGGCACCACGTAAAACCTGCTGCTATTTGTGGAGTCGTGGCATTGCTTCCACTGAATCCTTGCTAAATCAATCCAAAGTGCCATTTCCCATCTCCTTTCCCAATCATGGCTCATTAAGCATCATGCAGAATGTAATCTATTAGCAGCAATCTCCTTGGCTGGTGAGAAAATCAGTTATGAATCGCTAACTTTTATAAAACAGGAAAAAAAAATAAAAATAAAAACAACATTATAAGGCCTGCCACTATTAAAGAGATTGAATGCAGGAGGTGTGTATTTATGCCATTGAGCCAACTTAAATGTTCATAAAGACGATGAAACTTCAGTATCCTGAGTCGTTGATTTCGAGCTTCAGGTCAGAGACAGATGACTTCATGCTGAGATTTATTACTAAGAGGCAAAGCTTTGGAGTTTGTGTCAAGGTGGGCTCATCCATCACTGGAAGAATTCTGCCATAATATTCTGCTGTCAGATCCCATCTACCCTTGATCAATCTATCAGTCGGCCTGCTTAGGAAATTGTACATAAACCCAATATAATCTGATTAGACATCCAAAAACAGCATTGCTGGTTAATCATGCAGGTAAATTGTAGTGTGCTAAATGTGACTCCTTTCCCAGGGCGTGCATGCTGTGATGGGGGAATGTCCCCAGCCTGGCTAATGAATTTCTCATTCCTCTGTGCCTGGGGAATTGGTGTTAGAGCTGTGTCCCTGTTAAAAATTCAAATGCTCAGGAAATCATCCCCTCTGTGTGTGTGTGTGGCACTGGAGTTTGTACTTGTAAAGCCTGGCTGATAATTTTAAGATGTTTTGAGGTGAAAATATTGATGTTTATCAGCAGGTACAGGCGATGCATTGTTTCCAGTGAATTGGTAATGTTATCAGCATCTACTGGTATCTGGTTGTGAACTTTGTGATATAAATACCTGGACTCTTATCCAGGAAGGTGAAATAGTTGATTTAACAGGGTCCTTCTGCTTTCTGTGAGTGCTTAAAATCCATACAAGCAGGGACAATCCTGTCCACTCAATTGATCAATAAATCATTCCATGGGAACTCATGAGTTGCTGCAACTCTGAGATGAGGATACAGGGGGATGTTGTCCACCAGGAAACATTTCCCTCTGATCTGAGTCATGTCACCTCCCACTTCACATCCAGGGAAAGCTTCAGGTCATGCAGTCCAGACCAGATCCATGGTCCCATGATGCCAATTTCTGTATTGGGTCCTTTCAGGGCACAGCTTCGATTTGGGACTGCTGCGTTGCAATCCTGAGTTCCCACAGTTTAGCAACAGATGCTGAGCTTCAGTAGGGCCAGGACATTAAAAGAGGTGATTTTTCCAACATGAGGGAGAACAGTGAGCTGTGCTGGCAATGTAATTCCACTACTTTCAAAGAACTTGAGTTTGTTGCAGCCAGTCCTATGAAACAGAGCTGTGCCTTAAAGAAAAATGTTGGATTTTTTTTAATGGTTGTTACTTACTAAGTATTATTATTATCATTATTGCTATTATTTTTCTTAATAATAATAATTTTTTTTTTTATTTATTTATTATTAGTTCAATGTGAGAACGCTAAAGAACTGGAATAGCGGAGTTAGGTTGCAAACACATGTCCAAAGTGAGAGAAATTTTAGTTTTCCTTGGGTGTAAAATAAATCTGCTCATAGTTGAAAACGTGGCTGCCAGTGATTCCCAGATAAATTGATGTGAAGTGGAATTAGGAAACACTTCACTCTCTGGTGCTTTGCCCATATAGGGTGTCCCCTGTAGGCAAGCACAATCCTGAAAATTTCCATTAATTAAGGTTCCCAATCCAAAGAACCATCCAAAGAGATGAAGACTGAGGGTGAGACTTGAAGAGCTACTGAAAGGAGCTAGAAGCTCACCCCAAGATCTTTTTTTCCAATGTCTCTGACTCGCCTGTTTGGATAAGGAGAACTATGCAGAGATTGTCCAGACATGCAGAAGCTGTTGGCCACATCCTTCAGCTTTATCTGAATTTCTCTCCAAAAGGAGGCATAGACTCAGGACATGGGCAGTGCCATAATGAGAGAGGACATTTCTCATCCCTGCCTTCTATTCACTTCCCAGCCTGAATTCAAGATATTTGGAAGAGCTCATCAAAAAGATTCCAGGGGAATTATTCAGGGATGAGTTAAGGGAAAGCCTGTGCAGGTACAGATGATAAAGGAATCAAAGGTGGAGCTCAACAGAATGTAAAAATTTCCATCCTACTACACACAGGATGTTGCACAAACCAAGCAAGAAAAGAGCTTGAACAGCACCAATATTTATAATATCCTGAAGCCTGTAAAACACTGAGCTGTTTGAAAATCCAGCAGGAAGGTGCACTGAAGCTTAGCATCAATGTTTCAAAACAGAGGAGCAAAGGCACAGAGAGCCAGGGACATTTTCCCTGGAGCCCAGCTCTGAAATGCCAGGCTTTAATGATTCTGAAAGAAACACATTTCAGCACTAGTGTGGCATGGAGTGGAGATGCAGGCAGGAGCCTGAGCAGGTCCTTCTCCCAAACACCCGAGGGGGATTTTCTGACTGCTCCAAACCACTCAAGTGCCTCCCAAGGGCAAAGTGCTAACAGTGTGGTGGCCTTGTTGGGGTCGGGTGATCCTGTGTATTACACCACCAAAATTGTACCCAAGCAGCTACGGGGGGATTAACCGCAGGTATTTGACAGCTGCTGTTAGGCTGAACTTTGTGCTGGAAATGAACACCAAGTCGAGCAGTATTGTTACATGACACCACTACCTCAGATCTGGGTTACTGACCTGACAGGCCCTCCTTTGTTAGGGATTAAATTATTTGGATTTTTTTTTCAAATGGCTCCATTAAGGTAGGGTGTTGTGGTTGCTGTTTCAACTGCCTTGCTAATTTATTCCCTCCAGGGCATTATTTTGAAAACTCCTCTGTATATCTTTAGCCAAAATAAGTACAGACCATGGTAAGCATTGCCTGGGCATGTGATCAATTGATTTTTTAATTATTTTTTTTTACTGTTGCAGATGTTATCTGTCTCTGAACTGCTTAAAATAGCACATGACCAGGCAGTCTTATGATCAAATGAATGTTATAAAAGTGCTTGAACTTCAAGGACACTTGCAGTGGCTGGGCAAACCATTCATTAAAGGAATTTTGATTTCTTCTACTAGTATCCCTGTATTTTCAGGTACGCTGATTTACTGTCAAACCAGCACCCCACCCTTGCTAGAATCAGGAAAATACATGAAAGTTACATTCCAGTAGAAAATCTAGGTAGCTCTATGACGTGCCTTGCTTGAAAGAATTCATATATATCTCTCCTCTCCCCACCACTCACTTCTGGCTATTTGTTTCGAGGTTTCTCAAGAGACCAGTTGCCTGGAAAACATGATAGATGAACAAATAAGCTGGGGGTTGAATTTTTTTATTTATGGAATTTATTTTTTTTGCCTTTTTATTTTCTAAGACTCTACCTTCTGCAGATGCTTTTCAAATATGGAAAAACATTCATTTCCTCAACATTTAACCCTCAGGGTTTAATTCCCAGTGAGGGAATGGCAAAAGTCAATGGACAGTGTGGTACATACATGGTTTGGATCTGTTCCATCTTGCTGTGCTGAACCTTCCTTGTGACATTATTATGGTGTAATGCAAATAACTCTGAATAGCCCCATGGTGACTGTGACCAGGCTTGGGCACATCACTCACAATCCATGATCTGTGCTTGAGGAGACTCAGATCTGGATTTTCCAGAAAGTGTTTCCAACACGAAGTTTTACTGTTTTCTTAAAAGTAAGTCTTAAAAACTTCCAAAATTGTATATTTCCTCATAAATTTGCCAGAGGATTATAGAAGAAGGGGGCTGCTGTTACACAGAAAATGAAAATTATTTGTGAAAATTATTTGTGGGGAAATCATGACTGGTATGATCAAGCTAAATATCCTACAAAGATCAGTAGAAGCTGCATTTTCATTAGCCCTGAAGTCTGACTTTAGGACACAATAGTACAGAATTAACTAGAGATAACTAACTTCAGGTGAATTTAGTGGCGGAAGGTGAAAGGGCCTTTTGCTTTCTAATTAAAATCAGTCACTGGATCCAGCCCCAGCTATTAAATTTAATCCAAGAGTCTTGCCCAAGATCACAAAGGCAGCAGAGTACATCACAGCAAGAATTGGCTCCCGTCACTTGGCCCCAGCCACTTCCCCTTCCTCCATCCCAGTCTTCCCTTTTGTGCTTGGATTACTCCTGTCTGTGCAAGGGGATATCTGGCATGGGTGCTTGTGCATATCTGGACATCACCAAGCCAGTTGGGTTTTGCATTAAAAGAAAAGCAAACAAAGAGAACAGTTAACCTTTCCCCGCCCTCACACCCCCAATGCCTGTTCTTTACTGACCATGGTATGCTGAATTAATTTGTTTTTATTAACCAAACTCTGGATCAGTGGGACAGCTAAAGGGGAGGAGGCAGTTATCAATAGATAATCGTGCTGCTGTGGATTAGAGCCACTTAGCTATCTATTGTACCTTTGCTCTCCCAAGGGTCTGATTATAACCCTTGGCTACGCTTTAGATGATGTTAAAAACACACTAAAGCAACTGATATCCCTTCCAACCCCAAAGCACATGCTAAAAAGGGAGATTAATCTCCTTTGGCAGCTGATCACCTACCTGGTGGTGAGCCACTTTCATTAGAAGAGGAAGGGCAGGGCTGTGTTATATATACTTGCTGCTAACTACACTAGTACGGGAGACGTGACTTCACTGGCTCCCTGCTGGCCCTTGCAGCCTTGCTCCTGGATAATTTTGCCTATTTATTGAAAAATGCTTAGAGGCAGGAGAGGGAGAAGCACATCAGGCAAATATTACATGGGATAGCTAAAAACCAAAACGTCCTGGCCCTCTACCAGATTCCACTAGAGTAATAAAAATCCATCTTGTGGACATGTTCACGTGCGTGTGGTGAAAGGCCTTTGTCAGTGCAATAGATGCAGAAGAGAGATGCAGAAGAATCTGATGTTTTCCCCACACACAGGGTAGTCAGGAACTCCTTGATCTCATCTCTGTTTCAACTCCTTCTGCGGCCTTTAGAAGGTCACTCCACTATTTTTTCTCCATCTGGAAAATGGGAATAAAAATAAATCACATGCTTATCTAACTATCTCCTGGGGTTGGTGTGAAGTTGTTCATAAAACACTTTAAACATTGAGCACGCTCTGTAGGGCTTGCCTTTATTATGAACTTTGTAAGTGTGTCCCAGATGAACCACTGCTGATGGGAGGATATTACTCCCACAAATTTTTCTGCCTGTAGAATCTGGCAATGCAAGGGGACAATAAGGCAAATGTTGGAAATACGTGGGGAAAAAGAGTAATCATGGATAAATTCAGAATAATTCCAAATTATTTAGTTAGGAGTTTTGCCCGATTCACTGCAGTCAGCTTCCTTTCATGCTCTCAAAACATATCAGGAACCACAGAATCTTGTCAATCTCCTTCACCTGAGTATTCCCATTCCCAGAGACTGTACTGCTACATTTCCATGGCCATCCCAGAGCCCTGTGACTTTTTCTACAAGAGAAAATGCACAAGATACTCCATGTCCTCCAGCAATGTTTGCCTTTTGCACCAGACAGCTGTTCCTCCAGGCATTTCTAAGGATCCAAGTGGCAGCAAAGCCACAAATGCCATGTTCTAAATACAGCTGTTCCAGATGTGCCATTGTGCTCTTCCACCCCTTGACAGTTACTGCCTCGACACATTTGACACTGACACATAAAGTGTCACCTTGTGTTGACAATGTGGAATCTACACTCACTGAGGCCAAGTACTTTTCATGTTTGTTTATCCTATGAGAAGTGCTTCACCATAAAAATTTGACTATTGGCTTCTTTTATGCATTTTCTTCTCTGCATTTCACATCTTCAGATACTGAAATTTAACTTTTTTTCCTTTTTAATTCAAGAATAGGACTTGGGTCCAAGGATAGTACTCCCTGAAGGAAATAATCAATAACAGGCTTTCGTTTGTTTCATTTATACTCTTTTCTTTTTCACCCATTCACCCCCCTTTTCTCTTTCACTGGTGAGAACCAAACCTTTTAATACCCAGAATCCTTCTGACCCATCACTAATTGTTCCTATTTTTTAGGAGAGCTTGGCAGGTCTGGTGACATTATAGAAAAAGTCCTCCCTAAAGAGCACTGCCAATTTCAGCTTTAATTCCATCAGTAAACAACTTTGACTGTGTTGGGAAAATTCCATTAATCATTCATGTTCTGTGAAGAATGATACACAAAGGAGCTGTCAAAATCAAGCAGCTACTCTCCATTTGTTTGGTAATTAAGAAACTCCAGGCCATTCTGGTGGTGCAGGGACACAAATTCCAAGCCCAGCTAGAACCACTTCAAATGAAATGATACAGAATCACCTGCACTTAAACACCAGAGGCCAGGCTTTAAAGCCCTCTTTCCACTTCTGTGCTCTCACTGGGTGTGTTTAAGGTCACCTGCACATCTAAATGCCCTATTAGATTTTTTTTGATGCCTAAATGATGTCAGCTGCCCTTACAATTATTTGTGGTAATACAAATAATGCACCAGGGCCTGAGCAAAGAATATCAGAAAAACGTGGAATGAAAATAATGTAGGTGGGTAAAACTTCAGGTTGTGGGATTTATTCTTGATATTTTACTTTAGTCAGTGCAGTTTTCCTAGGACCCATCCCTCCCCTCTCTCCTGTCATTTTGTCCACTGCCTTTCCTACCCCATGACATTTGATCCTTGGAAGCCCTGACAATTTCAGTGCATTTCTTCTGGAGTAATTCACTATGGCAAATGGTGTAGAATCATAGGATATCCTGAGTTGGAAGGATCATCAAAGTCCAGCTCCTGGCCCCATGAATCACACCATGTGCCTGAGAGCATTGTCCAAGCACTCCAAGAACTCTGGCAAGTCCTTTCTGGTAGGAGAGTCTACCTCTCATTAAATGTAGTTGGCTTTTGAAAAATAGTTAAAGATGACTTCTTACACAATGATTCTAAACTTAGGTGTGAAAGCCCTTTGTTCAAATTTCAACTGAGGTGGGAGTTAGCAGATTAAAGATATTTCAGGGTTATGTCAGACTGGTCTGGATAAATATTCAAAATTAATCTCCACCTTCTCTGAACTGATAGGCTTTGGAAAACAAGGCAGATTTTGCCACGATACTCCTTAAGAGAGCTGAAATGCTCCTTGGTGACTTGCTGGTGAGGGTCCAACCCATGTTCACCTTGGAACCTGCACTTTCTAGTTTATACTGGTTCTTTTCTTTAAAAAAAAAAATCTATGTTTACCATGTTCTTTTCCAGTCTTAATGATTCCATGACTCTGTGATGAAGAATAGCAGGATGGAAAGTTAATTACATAGGATTTCAGAGTATAATTCCATATACAGATATGCTCCCACAGTGCTTCTGAGTAGGCTAAAATGGTAAACACAGATTACTGAATTAGGCAAGGATGTTCAGAAAGAGATGAGCTGAATGATGAACAATTGACTGATTTAATCACTGCCCTTGTTTTCTTACTAAGGCAGAACTAGAGGTTTACAAATAGAAACTTTGTTAAACTTTCACAGTATATGAAATTGCTTCTGGGCATTTTTATTTAAGCCAAGAAATATTTGATTTTCCATATAATAATTATATATGATATTTTATTAATCAGTTGAAATATATTTTTTATTATAGAAATAGCCTATCTAGTACAGATATAAAATCACTGTGTGCTACCTAATGTCCAACTACTATCTAGATGCCTCCCTAGAAACTCCAAATCAGGCAATTAAATGCTGTGAAGCCCATTCACTTTTAACTGATGGTACAAGCTCAACTGAGGCCCTTCAGAGGAATCTGTGCCTCCAGGGTTGGTAGTACTTCATGCTGCAGCCTTGGCTGCCTGGAGCTGAGGGCCATGTATTATTTATGAGATTATTATTAGATCAGCAATGATGATCAGTAATTCACTGGTGGTGCTTGATTCTGGGCAGATGTTCTGGAATCAAACTTGTTTGGAGAGATCTGCAGAGTGGCCTGGGTTTTATGCTGAGGTCGGGTTGCCTTGCAGACATCCCAGGCAGCCTCACTGGGCTGATCCTGTGGTTGGGATGGGAATCATCTCACCAATACAATCACCCTTCTCTCCCATTCCAAAGATACTCCTTCTAAATCTCACCTGGACAGTTCCCAGACAAGAGGAAAATCTCCTCTCAGGTGGGATTGGACACTAGCAAAATAATGCAATCCATTTTTTTAAACAAAGTTAATAATCCCACTCATTACTTTGGAACACAATGCCAGAAACATGTTCACTTTTTCACATTTAAATGTAACCTTTCCTTAAAACTGCAATGTACTCTCTCTCATACATGATGCTGGCTCTGGCAGACTTAACCCATTTATACTGGACCAATGCAGCTGAAGATAATCCAATGATATAACAAACCACATTGGAAGAGCTGTTATTTTTTTTCTCCAAAATCTGGGTCTTGCCTCTGTTCTCTGAGGTCCTTATAAACACTTTCTTGGCTCTTTCAGTCAGGACTGTAAAACTCCTAACAATTTGGAACAATGCATGGTCATTCAGGCTCATCAACTAACTGGGCATTTTTTCTTCCTTGTCCTAACATTGATTTCCTAGAAAATAATTCCAAAACCATAGGTTGCATTTTTTGGGGTGGGAAAAGATAACTAGCTATTTAGTTCATAATATAAATTAAGAAAATCAATCAATCAGCATGTGCCTCCATTAATGGGCCATATTTATTTAGGATTAATTAGGGTGGTGTTTCCAATTATCCATCACTATGAACAAGTTGAAATGCATGTTTCCTACCTGCTGCCAGGGAACAGTTACCATGTGCCAGCTGAGCTGCAGTGATTTGCTGCAAGTGCATTCCTATGCCTGGGGCAAATGCAAAATTACACACAACACTTTGCTCTCTTTCATGGCAGGCTGAGCCTTACCCTGTGAACTGGCCTTTCCTTTGAGATAAAAGCATGCCCAGGAATGGTTGCTGCAGCTTAACTGACTCATGCTGACTTGTTGAACTGTTGTGATTTGATCATCTCTTCCATTTTTTTTTTTAATGAAAGCAGAATTTTTTTTCAAGCTCCTTTTTTTTCAAGCTCCTCATTCTCTGAAGCTGTTCCTTAGGATAAAAAAACCATCCATCATCAAACTAGTGACACAACTACAAGAGTGGGCAAAACTGCTCTTCTGCAAATTCTTGTAGCTTATGGAAGGCATTTAATAAATTCCTTGATATCAGACAGTTTTAATCTACAGGGCTGGTAATTGAGATCGCTACTTGGCATACATTCATCCTGCATCTCATCTCTCCCTCCTATGTATATCACATCATATCTTAATTAGAAAAGTGAGTAGGTCTGCCTTGGAATACACTAGGAACATGCCTCTTGAGGAAAAAAAAAAGCAAAGTCTTGTTTCATATTCCATTTCTTTTGACTACAGAAGGATTAGAAGTTATAGCATGTACCACATAGCCATGAATTTTTCTACCTGATGACAGTGAATGTCCTTTCAGGAAAGAATGATCAGCATTTTAGTACCTAACTGGCAACTTGTTGAAAAGACTGAGGAGCTGAGGTTTTGCTGTACACCAGCAAGTCTGGAGCTGCATTTGGAGGATGAGTCAGTCAAGCTGTCCAACATGGGGAATCAGATGAAACCAGGCGTGGGTTCACAGCCTGAGTCCTAAACCCTGGGAAATTACAGGCCCAGAAGGGGATCTCAGCATAGCAACATGGCAGAGATAACATATTCCACAACAAAAATAAAAATTCTCCCAGCTAACAGGTCTCCTCAAGACAAATCTCAACTCTTCTGACCACGGCCCTAGAGAAGAAGACTTGATTAAAAAACGTGTTACACATCCACAGATTTAGAAACTGCTTTTCAGAAACCATATTAAGCAGCCTTTTATTTGCTAATCCTAAAGACAAAGCGGTAACAACTGATCAGACTCTATGTACCCAAATATAGGGACAGTCTGGGCCCTTGGCAGCCAAAATTTCAAGGGGAATAAAACTGAAGGAAATCATTGGGCAGACTGAGGAAGGACTGGTGGACCTTGTCCTCAAAGGCAGCTGTGGCCTTGAGCAGCCGTCCTCAAGGAGGATAATCTGGGAGGAGATCCCTGTCTCGCTCTGGCATCTGGGGGTGGCCTCCCCTCCCCTGGCTCGTGGTGGCAGAAGCTGGATGCTCTCAGCCCAGGGATTCCCAGGGATTGCCTGGTTGTCTGTGCAGAGGGCAAACACAAGGATTTCAGCAGCTCCTCAGGTCTATTTGGATGGCTCACAATGCTGGAAATAGCCTGGTGCCGGCATTGCCCACAACAGTGGATTTGACCTAATGAAGTCAAAAACCAGTTCCTTAAATTGCATACTTCTGGTAGGCAGCATAATCTCAGTCAGAGCATTCCTCCTCTGGTCTCCCTTTCACCACTCCTGCCTTTCCTTAGGCATGCAGGAAAGCCTGTGAATTTTTATTTTTTTTTTATTTTTAATTTTTTTTAATGCCCTGTTTTCAGTAGGGCACCTTAAAGGTCAAGTAAGACATTTGATATATTTTAACACAGGCAGCTTTGGAGATGAACAGATTTGACATATTTAAATAAAACATCCTAATAGTATGTTCTGGCCTTGAAGGCCTCAGGCAGCATACATTGTATTTGTTAGACACTATGGCTTAATTACTCTCATAAATGAATTATACCCATTTCAATTTAAAACCATAAGTGTTGCATTTGAACTAGGGTCAAATTAAACTTTCTGTCAATTATGCAGATTACTTAAGCAATTATGTAAATTGTTAATAAATTCTTAAATGGAGGGAAATTTTTTTTGCTGCAAAAATATATATTTTATGCATTACCAAGCTTAAATATTTTCAGTGGATGAAAGTATGGGAGAGAAAAAAAAAAGGAGTGTGGCTTTAAATAGCTCTCTTGGGATTTGCTGCACTATCTCCATCTCAGACACTGGTGATTTGGGGTCACCTGCTCTCCAGCTGGATCAGAAAGAGGCCACTGAGTTAATGCCAGGTGATGGTTTTCCTTCTTTCATGGCATGAAAAGTGCCACTAGGCTTAAGGCAGGATGCTGTGGTGGTGACAGCCAGCACTGTCACAAGCTGTTACACCTTCTTAGAGGTCAGTGTAAACTCCCCCTCCATCCCATGCTTTGTAAGGCGTTTCCATAGATAAAAACCTTTTGGAAGCCGAGATTGTGTTTTGCTTCCATTTCCTTTATTGTTTAGGGTCTGTCTCCTTCAGTGAGGAAGAAGCAAGAGCTCTGCTATTGATTTCAGTATATACAGGTTAGAGTCAAGAATAATGAAAATATAATCAAAATGCTTCTTTCTCTGGATTTGTATTTCTGTCTGTTCTTCAATTCCTGAAAGCAAAATCCTAATCTTGCTTCCATCAGGAAGAGAGTGGGATTACACAGGGACGAGCTTGGAACATTCCCTCAGAATTCAGGCCACTGCTTGCTGGATGTGTTTTGATGTAATTACGCTGAATTTATTTCAGCACAAGTGTGTTTGGAATTTCCAGGGTTCCATTTCAGTCCTGTCATTAGGAGGCTCAACTCTCCCAAGACCTGCTAGTCCCCTCACATCCACCACTTTAATGCTAGTGTAACTCGATTGACTTAATTAAAATTACGCCCTGCAATGAGAAGAGAATCAGGTCCATTAACTTTGGTGGGAACTTTCATTAGGACTCAGTTCAGTCTCCAGGGGCTTCTAAATGAATTAAAGCTACATCCATTTTGTGCCCCCACAGAATCCCAGAAAGGTGCAAGTTCCATTTCTGTGTCACCTCCGCCCATTTGCACTGACTTGCATGTTGCTGTTATCGAATCCTGCTGATTTGTGTTCCTCCCAGGCCAATTTTTGCTTGTCAAAAAACCACAGAGGTTTCCAAGTCTCTACAAAGACATGTCCGTGATTTATCTCAGCCTGGCACTCGGCTCACAGCTTAGCTCTGTTTCTGCTGTGATGCAAGTTGTTCCAGTGGCGGGCGGGGTGAGAACTGGAAATCCCACCAGGAAAAACAGGAAAGCAGACTAGTGGTTGGGTCTAGGAGTTCAGGAGTTTTTGCATCTCAGCTTTGGCAAGGGCGGTGTTCAAACCCAGAACCTGGGCGTTCCCAGCTTGGCCCGTGACTAATTGAAATCCTAATAAAGAAAAGGCCTCTGCCCTCAATCCTCCGGGCCACTTACCTTGTGCAAATTAACATTTTAACATCAGTTATAAAATGTGCTACATCTCTGGGAGGTGGGTGGAGGGGGACATGAGGGAGGGGGAAGCATCTAATGCAATGAAATATGCATATCAAAGCCTAAAAAGAAATAGGGAAATTCAATGAATGCTAAATTATGGATCTACAGAGGGTCATCTGTTAAAATCTACATGGCAGTATCTTTAAACTCCAGAGTAATAACCAAAGGCATGGGGGCAAACATACCTGGCAACCTTTTACTTTTTATTCTTTGTGACACAGAGAAAATACTTTATAAAATACTAGATGAAAGGGCCCTTTCAAAGCTACTTTGCTTTTATGGTGCCTTTCTCTCGAGCTGTTCTGCATACTTAAAAGTCAGAGGCACCTTGAGTGGATTACATTTTTATTTTTTTTAAAGTGCATTATAGCTTTTTCGCAGCAGCCGACGTAACAGCCACCCGACCTGAGTTCCCAATGCCTTGTTGTCATCATGATAAGCATTTACTGTGATAGGAAGGCAAAGAGAATCAACCTTTTTAAACACACACAAAACCCTCGCTGCTTTGTTGAAGCAAGCAGCAGCCCCAGCTCACAGGGATACACAGGGGCTGTAGACAGAAAGCTATTTAGAGCATTGAAAACAGGCTTATTACCCTGCTATTTTTTTGTGCACAGGATTTTTTTTTTTTTTACCCTCCCTCTCTCTCTCTTTCCCTCTCTCTCCCCTTTTTTTTTTTTTCCCTGTGACATTAGAGAGTCCGAAGTGACATACATTTTTTATAGCTTCATAAAGTCGTCTCCTGACCGGGTCACCCTTCTCATAACTAGGGAGCAGAACGCTTGAAAAAAGCCATTCATCAACGTGAAAGGAGCCGCTGTCTACTGGCTCCAATATGCACACAGTCTGGCAAGATTCAGCTCAGTGCAAATGCTAAGTTACTCCTTTGCTAATGCCAAATGACCCGCTCACTTCTATTAGCACACAGAAGGGGACAAGAAGGGCATGGCTGCTGTCCGTGTCTGCATAAATGCCTCTCAAGACGCAGACTGGGATCAACACTTCTTGCTAAATGTACTGAACACGTAAAAAAAAAAAAAAAAAAAAATTAGTTTGGTATTTATACTAATTAAATATTCAATTAAACAAAGATAAAATTATGGGAAGAGAATTTGTTCTTGCCTAATGGGCTATGTCCCATTTATTACTTTTCCACACATATACCATTAAAATCTCTGCAAAGGGATGCAGGATTGTTACTCCTGGTTTATGTCTTCCCCTTGCTCCCCCACAGCTCTTTGTTCTGATCTGAGCCTGGAGGACTGGGGAGGTAAAACCAGGCAGAGGGACAAGCAGACTTCCCTTTTTCTGCAGGAAAGTTCTCCAGTGAAAGGGGCGTTCTGAGAGGCACAGACATTTGCAGAGGGTTTGCATACGGGAATACACCAACACATGGGAAAATGGGAATGATTATCCTGGATAAGGCCTCTCTTTGCTATTAATGATGACCAAGACCAGATGCCTTCAAGGAACACCCTGGAGACCCTCTAGTGGGCAACTCTGGGATGACCTGCCAGGAGAAGAAGTTTCTTCCTGACCCTCAATAATTAGGGTTTAGATTTCTGCCAGGAAGCCCGAGGGTTTATCCCAACCCCTTGGAAAAAAGTGTGCTGAAGATGTTCAAAATGAACAGTAGTTTTTGTCATTATCAAAATAAATGTCAAATGGCTTTTTCAATCTTCCTTTGGACTCCAGAGAGGCTTTGTGGTAATGAATCTCATAGGTTAATAAGTCACTGGGTAAAAAAGCAACACCAAGGAAACTGTTTACTTTCTCAAATTTAAATGCACTCCATTGTTCTTGGGTTATAGGAAGAGTGATAAATCATTCCTTGATTTAACTTCTCTAAGCTGTTCATTATTTTGCCAAACTCTTTAACTCATCTTCTCTCTGACTCACCATCTCCCAGTGCTAAAGGGTCCTCCTAGCTTTCATGTATGATTTTAAGAAAGAATTTCACTACTGCTTTTTATTTTTCTGGCATTTCTGTGAAATTCTGTTTTGTATCATTTTGCAGACAAAGCAATGATAAACTGCTTATTCATACAGTATTCTGGTACCACTACCTTACAGGTTTATTCCAAATGTTATTTTATTATTTTCACATCAGCTATACATTTAACCATGGCTTTATTCACCTTTTCCTAATACCTAAAACTTCTGCATCTTTTCCTTTTTTTCTCCCTTGGAAAATTATAAATACAAGTCAACTCTAGAAATTACAGGTCAATGTAATCAGAGCTATGCGCTTATCTGGGATTTCCTTTTTTACCAAACATGAAGGTTTACAACAGCTGCAGGTTTGGGGTTTGTTTTGGGTTTTTTTTTTTTTTCTTTGCTTTTGAAAGCAGAATGCTTTTGCAAGATGAATGTAATAAGGTGCTTTACCTACAGAAATCTGAGTTTGCCATAACATGTGATTTGTACAAATAATATGCTGAGTATTTTTCTCATTATTAGACAGAAGTAATTGTCTTCATTTTTCTCCTGGACAAAGCACTAACTTTTAAAATAATATTAATCAGAAAGTAGTTTTCTCAGAAGCAAACTGGGAGTGTTTCAGCAGCAAGTCAGTCCAGAGGAAAATTAAAGTGCATTGTTAGTGCTTCCTGAATAATTTTCTTTCCAGAATCCACCTCAGCAGATCTCAGATATTAAGTGGAGGAGGCAGGCTCATCAGAGGAGACTCTAAAGCTTTTGTTTTGAGGCAATCAACATGGTGTTTCTTATGGGCCTTTCAGGAGCTGTCAGTCAGAAGCAGCTTCCCAAACTGCATGGAGGCACATAACACTGCAGTAAGACTCTGCTATGAAATTCAGAGATCCAACCAGAGGAGGGGGGAAAAAAACCAAGCTTTCATGATTCCAAGCTTTAGGTCAAAACTCCCAATGGAAAATTTGGAAGGCCCTTTTAACCCTTCTTGTTTTGTTGTTGCTGTTCAAGAATCTTCTCCAATGAATAGCACTTATTTCTTCAAAAAGTCATTTTCCAGTTAGACACATGAAGGTCAAAGAAAGGCAAAAAATGTGGGGGAAGTTCATGCTGACCCTGTTCCTTGATGCAGACATACTGCTGCCCTGCCTTGAGCTGTCTGTGCAGGAAATAGAGTAACACACATAAAGATATTTGGGTGTCAAGTCAGCCAGGCCGTAATTGCTAATTACAGAATAAGATGGTGAGGCTGCACTACTGACTGAGTTTTTGGAAGAGAAACTTAAGTAAACACAGTGCATTCTGTAACTTGGCATTCTTTATGCCAAGTTAGATAAAAAAGGGACAGAGGATTTTCTGCTATATAGGGAGTTTGTCAAATGCTCCCCTTGACAACTGAGTGTCTTTCCCCCAAAATGGTGTCTTTAGAAGGGTTTGCTTCTTTTCTGTGCTATTTGCCATGAAGAAAGAACCTCCTAAACAGAAAACAACAACAACAAAGTTTTGATTGCTTTTGAAACAGAGATTCTCTTTAAACTCCCAAATGGTTTCCAACTGTTTCAGATTCAAAGCAATTCCAAGTGTATGTGGAATTTAAAGCACAGAACTGGGCCATAGGAATGGATGGAGTTTGAGCACCCCTCATGGCTCTTCTGCCATCATCCCAGTGAATGTGGTGTGACACTGAAACTCTGAAGATGGGAACTACCAGGCTTTAGCAAAGGTCAAATGTCTGCTTGGATCAGCTAGGTTAAAATTCACCTGCAGGCTGCCTGTCCTGTTCCGAGGCTTCTTCATCCTACCGTGCTTCCAGATGTCTCCCTGTTGTTTCCTGGGCATATTAAAAATCACACCAGAAATCAGCAGAGAGCAGAGGCTCTCAGTCCTTCAATCTAATCTTAAAATACAAACCATAAAGAAGAGTTATCTGTGAAGCAGAAGGGAATTTGGGGCTTCTTGTTCACTGCCAATGAACTCTTCGGAAGTTTCAGAAATTGTCTTCAAAAGCAATGAAAATGTAACTTCTTTTGCTAGTTTTCATGTTTTCTTTGCTAGATTATTTTTTGAGTACATGTTTTCTCATAAGATTTGCTAAACAGTCTAGTTACAGTCAGATTCATATTCACAATTTCCTTTGGTTTCACTGTGACTTACATATGAATTTGTGGGCAGAACTGGATGGCTGAGTAATTTATAGAGAAGGTCAATACTAGATTTGTGTGAATAATTGATTTTTCAGCTTGTTTGTGATTTTTTTCTTTTTGTAAATAGACTGTTTAAAGTCCAGCTGAAAAAGAGCCTTTGTTAATGTCCTGAATGCCTCAGTGAGTTGAAGAAAAAAACAATCCACAGTGAAATATTTTATTCTTGGGGAGTCTTAATTTTAATTAACTTGAAGTGTACTGAGAACAGAGCAATTCAAGTTGAAAAAGAAAATTAACAAAACGTTGCAGTTTTTCTTAGACTTCTTCAAAAGAAACAATTTGGTCAGTTTGACTTTTTCTTTTCTTTGCTCTTAAACCAAAAAGGCATTTTGAAAGAAGCTTTTACAACCAAAATATTTGTCTAGCTGTAACTATTGCTGAAAATGACTGCCAAGTGTGAAGAAATTGAGTATTATCTTTTCTGTAATTTCTGTTGTTCTTCCAGTCTTTGGTTTTGTATATCAGATCTTGAGCTCTCAATTTAAATGTCAAAATATATTGAAATTAGGAGTGACCTGAGAGAAAATATATATTGGGCTCTGAGCAATCTTGGGTGCCCTAAGGAGGGCTATATTTGTTTTAATGCCATTCTAGTTGTCCAAGTTTTGTTGCAACTCTGAAAACAAGCAAACAAAACCCCTTGCAAGTAGAAAAAGTAGAATTATTTGGAAATAATCCTTTTTCTCCCAGTGTGAGGTATATTCTCTTTTCAGAAAAATATTCCCATTGACTTTGTGTTTCTGTCCCTGAGGTCCCACCTCAGATGTGATGTTGTCCCCTCCAGTCTCTGTATAATTTTCCAGCCATGCTCTCCTAGCAGCTCTCCCTATCACAAGCACTGCATCCTTCAATTCCTTGGAACAGCTTTGCCCCAATCTCTCATTTCCATTTTTCTGCATCGTGCAGTACTCCTCTCCCTTTCCCCAACATGCTGTCCTATCTTTTGCCTCCCAATCACATCTTGCTGTTGGATCACTTCATGCTGCATCCCATTTGCATACTGAATACCAGCAGAGACAAGGTACCAATGTCGTGGGACGCGACCCACAACATTTAGATTGAGACGCACATTTTTGGATCACTCACCCTAATCCCAATTGAGATGAAACACATCTGAGCCACAACTTTGGCAGATGGCTCACAAATCAGGTGTTTTCAAAATCCCCCCCTCAAAAGTGGGAAGTATTTGTGTATGCTTTGTAAATTCCAAAACTCTCCTGGCGACAGAGTCTGATTCTCTCCTTGGGCATTCAGGCTGGGCTTAGTTTTCAAGGGATTTCCCAAAAAACATGCCCTCTGTTTTCTGCCATGAAATTTTTTTTAAAGGATTTTACAGGGCCTTTTGGGGGAATGCTTTTTGTGTTTTTCTAGTTTCTTTTCTTTTTACTATTTAATTTTTGGAGCTCACCTCAACCTCTTGCTCAGTCTCCTGTAGATAATTAGCTTGAATGCCATTTCCATCCGTTGTGCTAATGTGAAATCAGACAATGTCAGGAACTGGTAGAATGGGTTTTGAAATGAGATTGCTTACTTTGTGGGTGTGCAGAGAGGATTTTTTTTCCCCTTGAACTTGGGGAGCCACTGGGGAGATTGCTTCAGATATCTTTTCACTTACTTTTATTAACTACATTGTACAGAGTTTACATCAAGTCAAGAGCAATACACAAATGGCTGAGAGAAAGGAAAAACAACCCCGCTCGCTCCCTTCACTTGAAAAAAAAACATCCCTGAGAAGGTTACAAAGGGTAGTTACGAATCATTTGGAAACTCTTGTTTTTCAGCTATCTTTTAATAGTTGCTTGTCCCCATGACAGTTGCTGCCTGCCCTCTTCCCAGTGGTGTCTGTATCAGGCAGAGATGTGTTAATCAGCTTTATGAAGTTTGACCGTAGCAAGCCTCCTGCCTATACCCGGTCAATCAGTGGTTGGCCTGATGGTGCAGCTCTCCTCTTCCCTATTCCACTGGTTGAGTTCATTGTTCCAACATCCTTGGTGGAGCCAGCCAGGAAGGGATTCCGCATGAGGTCAGGGTGCCTCTGTTTCATCCTTCTTGTAAACTCTGAATGAAGCTCAGCGGAATGACGCTTCTTTAAATAGTGTCTTGTTATTTCTCTTTTCTGATTTGCCTCCAGATTGCTGGGAACAAGGGGCTTAAGTCTTGCCCAGTGTTGTAAGTCAGGAGGAACGGCCAGAGAGCTGCAGATTTACACAGGCATAAAACAAGTGGAAGTGAAACCAGAGTCTCCAGTTCTTTTATCCTGAGCACAATGCCCTTTTGCCTTTGCTCTGTCTTCCACTGAAAAGAAAGATCCCTACACCCACCACCACATTGCTTTCCTACCACCTCATTACTCCTCTCTGAATGCTTCTTGCTTTACCCTTTCAATGGGGAGCGGGTCTGAAAAAATTACAACCTCCATCTTGTCTCCAGGGGAGGAGAGGAACCCTGGAAGGTGCTGGGTGAGCTCACCAGCTCTCCAATCCCTCCTGTTTCCTGGGGAATGTTCAGCCTATCTCCTAGGCTGAACCCCGTCCTTGAGCTGCGATCCTGTGTGGGTCTCTGCCCTTGTGCTTGTTTGAAGTCCTGTACCAGAGCGTGTCAGTGCCCGTCCCCTGCCCGTATCAAGGCTCCAGACATCCAGAGAGTGTAAACCAATCTTCCCAGCGCGTGATGCGTGCACAGCAATTTGTTAAATTTCCACATATGACACCTCCTTCCCCCGGCAGCCCTCCCCACGTTTCCTCTCAGCGTAGTTGAACTTTAAAAGGCCCAGGAGAAAAAAGAAATAAGACTTTAAATAATTTATTTTGGAGAAACAGTCAGTGAAGAGGAACAAATAATGTTTCACTAAAAGAAGCGGGACCTTTGACACTCCCCTTTTCGCTCGGGTACCTGAAGGCCTAGCCGGATTGCATTAGTGAAATTTTCATTTGATGGCATTTTAATATTCTGCCTTGATGACTTTTTAGCAACATTTACTTTCAGAGGTCTTGAGTGCTCCCTCGGAGGAAATGAAACATGTCAAAGCCCATTACAAAAATCAAAATTTAAATACCTCGGCCACGTTGGGGCTCACACACAATCCCATCAGCGCTTAAACTGCGGCTCGCAACTACTCATTCACTTGCTCAGTTGGTAATGAGTACATTTGATGAAGCATTCTGGGGTCATGGAACATACGCTAGTGATCTAAACTTAACCCATTGATTGCTTATGCACACAGGGACCAGGGGAGGGGGGATTTTATTGAAATGTAATGTTAGAATAATTTCTGTCGGCGCTGAAATAACTTTTTTCTTTTTCTTTTTTTTCCTGATTTTTTTTTATTATTTAACAATTGCTTTGATGAACTGGAATGTTAATAAGCATGATGGGAGGGCTTTTTATTTAAGGTGGGGAGGAAGAAGCCAGGCTGGGAATACAGAGCAGTTAGCTCAGTTCTTCAGCCACTCAAAGGCAAGTACAGTGCTGCAGCTTTCTTCTTATGAAATCTACATTTGAACTTCACAGGAAATCTTCCTTGGTTTATCATCTACCTTCTTTTCTTATTGAAATATTGATTGGCATGGTAGAGGGAAATGGAGATGTTCAGCATGATATAGTAGAGTGGTAGCAAGAAAATGCTATATTCTAAATATCATAGCTAGAATTCAGCATTAAAATTTTCATAAATTATCTGCACTATATAAATCAGTCTGTAGATATACTGCATTTGGTGCATTTTTGCATTTGGTGCAATTTTGCATTTTCTCTCAACCCCTTTTCTCCTTGTTTTTCAAGATGTCTAGAACAAATGGCTGAGAATGTATATCTTTCTATTCTTTCTCCTCTCCTTCCTCTTAAAAATGGGAAACCTTCTTCTGCTGTATGCTAATCTGGTCCATGAGATAACTGTGATTTCAGTACCCCAGTGTTTTGTTGTTATCATCTTTAGGAATGATAGGAAAGTTCATTAGTATCCATAATAACCTTTAATGTAAGAAAGTCTACACACCATAAAATCATTACAGACAACTTTGCATCCATGAAAACCATTTTCTTCCTGCCAAACATTTTTGTTCCATAGTGTCATATTTCAGCACTAAGTTGGCTCCTGTACTCAGATTTGCCTTTTGGGGAAGTCCTAATAAGATGCTCTACTGATAATTTTGAGGTGTTCAGTCATTAGCGCTGGGGTTACAGGAGTAATGAAAAATGTCTTAACTGAGTAAGTTGTTGAAACAAGTCGCAAATTCATCCATGTTAAGGACAGCTAAAAATCTGAAATCTGGAGAATTTTCCAAATATGCTGAGCAAAATTCAGGACCCACACTGAAGTTCACAAAGCACAATCACCTTTAGACCTGACTTGACATATGAGTGATAAGATGCCAAACAGCCCTTGAAGATGAAGGAACGATCAAACTTTGGAAAACAGCTTGGATCTCACCTGAATATCAATGACTCTTTGAGCTGATGGGACCCTTTCTCCCTCACACACCATTAGATAGAGATTAGACTGGGCTGGCAATTCCCAAAGGCAAAATACAATAAAAACATTGTACATGGGGAAGGTTGTAACCCTTCCTTTTGTTGATGAAAGAGTAGCATAACTCTAAGGATTCATAACATTAAACAGTTGTAGGTATTGTGAGGAGACCACTATTAAATTGAATCAGGCCCTACCACTGTTTTGTTGTGGGCTTTTATTGCTAGGAGGAACATAGAATGTAGGAAACATCTTGAGTGTAAAAGCTCTTTCTGGGATTATGAAGGACAAGTGGTTCAGTGCAATTTATACAAGCTATAAATGTTGTCAAAAGTCCAGTTGTGGTGGCCTCTTCCCAATCACTCTGCTTTGCATTAACCAGAGAGGAGGAGGAAAAATGCTGATTGTTATAAACAAATTTTAGGAGTTCTCACTATTACATTTTGCAGTCGCTTCAGATATGACACGAATCATTTTGGCCAATTTAGCTCTAAATTATTTTGAATTTTTTTTTAGTCATCTTCAAGAAATGTGCCTGTAATCAATTTTTTTCAAGAAAGAATAGTTAGCAGGAGCCAGTTTTAACCACATATATTTAGATAATGTCAAATAGCAGCGCAGGCAGTTAGCAAACGGGGAACTCTTCAGTGGATTTGTGTAATGAACATTTTTAACATTCTATGAAGAAAAAAAGGAGGCAAATTCTCAGAACTTGTTACAGATTCCTCACTCGTCTCTATTGGTAACTGGGTAAAATCAATACAGTATGAATGAGAGATCCTGAATCAGGTAAATGGGACAAATATAAGGAGGCTCCTGAAATTCTTATTCTTGGTGAGCAGCATCACACTTTTCGCTTTTGCAGAATTTGTCAGTATATCCATTACAGAACCAGGGAGCAGAAATTGATCTGTGAGAGCTGTCCTCATCACACAGTAAGAATGCAAAGCAGAGGACCTCATGTGCACTCCAGGCTTTGACGTCTTCATGTTCAAACCCATAGAAAACAGCAACCGAGTGATTTGACTGTTGTGTGTGATAGATAGTCACTCTGAGACAACATCACCACTGAAAAGCAGCCTGGTTGCATTTGCCCTGGTTCTGCCAATCTGACTCAAGACCTGCCTATGAATTTGTTGACCCATTTCTCCCTCGTTCTGGTGCCCGCCCCGCACACCGTGCGCACAATAAATCCATCGCGCACGATGCTGCACTGCTCTTCTGTAACATGAATTTATGCTAATGGCTGTCTGCATATGCTTATATCACATATCTATATTAAACTTAATAGTCTGTTACATTGCTTCTTAACCCTGTGTCCACACATGATTAACTTTTCTGATTTCTTTCAAAACCGTTATTAACACAGTGTAGCATTTCACTCAACATGTCACCAACTTTCCCTGCCTGATGCGGGAGTTGGGGTAATTATGCAGCCCTATAGCTCTGCCAAATAACACTGTACACAGAGAGTTAGGAGTTTATTCAGAGATTTGGGGAGCTGCATCGATGTGTGCTTGTGTACACTTATTTTTCTTTAAGGATAAGTGGTGGTAAAGGATGATCCTTCAAAAGCCACTTTTCAGCAAAGTGATTCTTCATTTCATTCAGTTAAATGAGTCCTTTTGGGTCCAGATGTCAAGTTTAGACAAAAGAGCGTCAGCATCCTTACACTTGTAGTGATATTCATGAAAGTCACTTGAAAGCTGGAGTTTAGAGAATCATTCAGATGCCATGGAACTAATTTGGAGCTAATTTGAAAATCTTCTTGGAGACCTATAAGGAGAGAGTGTTGAACCACTTTGACAATCACAATCATAAATATTCTTTTTATGAGAATATCACATTAATAAAAATTAATTTATGTATAGCATAAAATATTGTATTTGCTTTTAGACATATATTTTCATTAGGAACTCCAATGAAGCTCCTCAACTTTCTGCTCAAGAGTGCACTGATACATTTTCTTCCCTCAGTCATAGCTCTGATTGCGGCTGTTAAAAGCAAAGAAGTTAGAGCTGGAAGGTTATTCCATATAGCATATGTTCTGAAGTCAGAATTGCAGAGAAAACTCTGCAGTTTCATTTTCATGACACATTTTAAGGTTAAAATGCTACTGTCATTTATAAGCCTCTGAAATCATGAAGTTGTGCTGGAATCCAAAGGCCTTTGGAAAACTCTGCCTGCTGCAATTCACACTGAAAAGATGAATTTGTTATTTCCATCGTATTTTATTTGTGGCCTTTGAATTTTAACTAGTTGGAAGATGGGACAGCAAAGAAAAAAATCGCAACAAATTGTATATCATCTGTACCTTCTTGCAATGTACTTGCTGCATAAAATAATGGGAGTAAAAGGCACAGCCACTACTTTTGGTGGATGAGGGTGATTATTACTGAGCAAGATAAAGCAGTGGTTTCCAAATCAGCAGCAGGGACAGCAGTCAGGAGTTCCTAGTCACAGACTCCACTCCATCTCCAGTGGATTTCACTCTCTCTACATCCAAAATTCCCAGGAAGAGGAGAGTTTTTGCAGGTTCAAATAACAAACTGAATGCTTAATCAGTAATTATAATAAGATAATCTGAAGGTCATGCTGACATACAGCTGAATATATGTATGAGCCAGGTACAAATTAAACACTGGAAAGTCTTTTAGTGTCTCAGCCCAATGACCAATTTTTTTTTCTTCATTCTCCATGCCTTCACTGTTTTGAACCTCCTGTGTGCTCATCATGATATCTTGCAAGAAAAACACTTTTAAGACATTGTCCACAAAACATTGCATTAACAGGACCACAAGGTTTTACAGATTTTCTAATAGCTGCATGCTAATTTCAAAGTGTTTTCCAAATTTTCTATTTATCTCGCTTTAAAGCTTTTTGACAGCATGATTGAGGAATGTAGTAGTAGTAGTAATAATAATAATAATACAAAAAAACAGTAATTACAATGGTGATAATTTTGGTGGCCCAAAATTGGACTGAATAAGTCCCTGTGGATGTTTATCCACTGCATTTAAATACACTGTTTATGAACATAAAGGTTTCTCATAACTCACATAAGCAAGTGGTTGTTCACTGGGCTAATGGGACAAAGCCATTTCAAATACACTGTAAACTATCACAAAAAGGATCTTTTTCACAACACACTAAACAAGGACAAGCTGTCAATGAGTGTTCTGCTCCACAGACATTTATGAAATTTTCTGAACATGTGCTTGATCTGTTTTACTTCTCTACAGAGAAGCAGATCCATTTCCAGCTGCAGAGTTGGAGCATGATGCTGTCTCCACCACTGCTTTCACTGCTCCAGAGCTACTTCTAGCTCATGTAGAGGTTAGGAGCAGCACAGGAACATTACCAAGGAAATTCAGTGTCAAAGCATTTTTTTTCCAAATCTGAACATGACAAAAAGTAGTATCAGTTGACAGGGTGTCCTTACATGTACCATTACTCTGCAATTTTTTGTTGACAACTGTTATCACTGTCTTGAACCCACAGAGAAAGTTAGTGTGTTTGTGTTGTCTATCAGTCTTGATAGATGTGAAGTAAGGAGAAAGGAAAAATGGAAGCTAGTGGAAAAGTAGTGCAAATAAACTGTTGCACCCATGCCATTTTTTATTTTCTGATTTAGTTCAGTTCATACAACAGCTTTATGAAGCTCATTAATGACAATGTTATTTATTCAGCCCAATTTTGAAACCAGAAAAATAGCTCTTTTCAGAAGATTAGAGCCCCTGAAGAGAAATAGACATATTTTTTTTCTGAGCAGAGACTTGGGAGGTAAATTATAAAAGCCCTAGCCTAATACAGGCTGCAGCTTCTGTTCAAATAAACCTTTCCAGTTCCATGGACAGGTAGGAAAGACAGGGGCTCCTGAGGTGCTTTGAAGGAAACAGCACCTGACTTGTAATACACTCTCCTTGCTGAGTGGACTGGCATTTTTTACACTTACTAAGGGGACAAATACATAATTTACTAGCTTATGTGCAAATGTACTTCTAGCTTCTGCTGGATCAGTTCTGCCTCACAAACTTCTGCTCCAGTACTTGAACTTACTTTATCCTTTAGTCTTTGGCCAATAATTTTTTATTTTTACTGGATGACAGTTAAAGTGATAAAACTATCTCTCTAGCATTATGAAGGGCTTCACTGGCAGCCACAAAGCTATGAAATCATTGTAATCATTATGCAAAATCACTGTAAATGTTGTTTTTAACTCTAGTCTACTTTTAAAAAAAACCTTGCCAAGGGTATTGGAGATAATCTAGATTGAATTGCTCAGATGATAGGTCCTGGCTATCCCAAAGGTTAGGATGTATCTGATCCAGATCAGTATCATGTTTAAATGCAAAACAAGTGGCAGCCAAGTCTCTATGAGCTCTCAAAAATATTGAGCTTTCTCTGGTGTAATAGATGTGGCCATTATGAAACAGACTTGGCACTAAGGGGGCAAAAGCAGAGTGAAATACCAGAGTGCTCTGGGGATTGATTGTACACAGAAGTGAACAAGGGAAAAGGAAAGGACTTTTGTTAGTGGAAAAAAAAAGTCTTGGCAACTCAGGGATGTGTTGTAACAAGAACTTGAATAAAATAAATAGGGAGCATTTTCAGGCTGTGGGGGCTGAATGAACACAATCAATCTTCCCTGGGCTGGAACTGCATCAGTCTCACCCACAGCTCCCTCTACTGAATTAAAATCCCATGGTAACTTTAGTTACACAGTGGCACTCTGGCATGGGACATTCACTGAGGTCTCCATCATGTGTATAATCACAAATGGGATTTCTGAGTGGAAGGTTCTGGGGATGTGCAGCCTCCCACTGGTACAAACCCCACAGACCAAGGGCTGGCTTGATGAGGGCATGTTCAAAAAATCCAGCAGTCTCTCTGTTCAGACTGGATCTACATCCAGGTCTTGGCATGAGAATAAATTAGTCATCAAACTAATACTGTGCCATGACTTTCCATGTCTCATGTTGACCTGCCTTACTCTTACCTGCCACTTCTTTATCAGTCCTTTATGTTCTCCTTGCTTTTAGATTCACATTTAAATTGTCCAGGATGCCTTTCCTACTTTAAAGGAACCATGAAGGAAACTTTTAGTGCCCCTAATCCTGTATTCGCTTGTGTTGTTACTTCACAAGTATTTGAAGAGTCTTGAATTTGGGCTGGGGGAAATGCTTTTCTCCAAATTTCAGACCTCAGTATGTAACTTCTGAGCAGAGAAGCTGCAGTCAGGACTCCCAGGTTCATCCAAGTGGTAGAGTTTTGATATTGTGGTTTAGGGAGTTATTGTGCCCTACTTTGTGCATTTGACAAGTGTCATGCGGCTCTTTGGGTTTTTAATTATTATTATTGTTGAAACACCTAATATGAGCCAAGTTCATGCAGCCTCTTGAATAAAAGATTTCATTAAAAACCTTTGTGTGGCTATTTATTATGCTGTTGATCCCTGGAAATAGAAGATGTCATGTGCAGGAGTCAGACCTTCAGCTCTGTAGAGTTTCTGCTAATTAAATTGCTAAGTGTGTCTGTTATTAGGAAAACCATGAGAAATGCAGCAAGGGGAGGGAGAGAAGTGCCCATCTTGTCCTTTCTCTGCAGAGCAGCATTCGGAGCACTCTGACCTCCAGGTCTCAGAGAAGCTGGTCTCTATCCCATCTTAGCCAAGGAGAGAAAAAGGTGATGGGCAAAGAGTCAGGGCTGGGGGAAGTGTGTGGCCAGGAGTTCATCTGGAGACTTTCAGGCAAAACTTGCCCTCCTTAGACACACACTTCACCCTCTCCTCCCCCGGCAGCCCCGCGCATCTGACATTTCTGTCAAAAGATACCCTGAGCCGCCCCTCCTCCCTCCCCCTCCTTTCTCATCCCTCTGCCCTTTTCTTATTCCCCTCTTCTTTCCCCTTATATGTGAATAGTGAGAAAATGACTGGAAACAATGTGCCAGTTTGGAGCACTTTACACTGAGGCCCTTTTCTCCTCTCCCCTGACTCGCGAATGACTGAGAGTTGTTTTATTGTACAAAGATTCTCAGAGAAAAGAACTTTTATTTTACCCAATAACACAAGAATGGGCAACGGGCAAACAGTTAGTGCCTTGTTCCCAGCTGCCACTCAGACTGCAGCGGGGAATCGCTAATGGGGTCTCTGTGCTGCCTCTCTGCTCTCCTCCGTCTCTCTCTGTCTAGTTTGGCTCGCGCCTCCGTTGGCTGCCTGTGAGCCAGGCTAAAATGTTCCTGAGATAAGCTGCTCTGATGGGTTTAATAACTCCACCTTTAGTTTCTCGGGGGCAAAAAAGATTCTGATTTTTTCACCATCAAGTCTTGGCAGGCAAGCATACAGCGGGGCAAGGCCCATGGATGGAGTGACACAACTCGTGATTTGTCCCTTTGCACCTTGGAAAAGTGGAACATAAGAGAAGAGCTGCAGCACAGGGTGCCTGTGTTAGAGAAAAAAAAAGTTACAAAATCATTTCACTAATACTTCAGCTGTTGATTCATAGTTGATATCTAAATGTCAGCCTTTTACAGCTTAATCATGGCTTTATTAACCCCTCTTTTTCTTAGCTGAAAGGCAGGCTGACTAGAAGGAAAGAATAATAAAGATTGGAGGATGGGGAAGCTGAAATGTGAAGAGTGAATTAGACTTGTTTAGAAAAGAAAAGACTAGACAAGAAAAGACAAGCTGGGAAAGAAGGGTGTGAAAAAAAACCCCAGAAAACATCATGCCATTGGCTGTCCAAGTGTTTCATATTCTCGGCAGCAAAGTACGAAGCATAGTTGTTGGAGACATTGAGAATTTGGGAAAAAAAAAAGCCTCTACTTAATTTCATCCATAATTCTCAAAGCTCATCTGTCATTTAAAATCCTTCCAACTTGTTATACACCAAGTCTTTGACTATGGATAGGATTTTTAGTCTGGTGGAGTTAGGTATTTAAACTCAATGTGACATGAATCGTCACATTTCCTTTGAAAATCCCACAGTTCGGGGTCTGTTTTGATTTGTTTGATTTAGCAGAATGTCATTAGATTTGAAATAACAACATCAGGGGCCAAAAATTTTTCACAATGGACTAATGCTTTCCTGAGAATTTCTAGTCATATAGAACAGAAGCAAAAATACCTATACCTAAAGATATAAGGCACCTTTTTATTACAATACTTTGCTTTTACTTGCTTATAAACACTTCCTAAGTGTTTTTGAATAAACTTCAGAATTTAATATTAATTTTTATCATTTCTATTTTTCAGCAAGAAAAGTTTTCAGTCATATTGAGAGATTGAAAGGGTTTATATTGCTTGCCCAAGTTAAACACATGGGAATTGAGAAAATTTTGTGGACATATCTTCCGTTATGAAATTTTGTCATTTTCTCAGCTTATTCCTTTGTTGGGAAGAAAATATTAATGTTTTACTCCTGTATCTCCTAACATGAGCTTCTGCTCCAGATTTTCCTGAGAATCCCTTGGCTTCACTAATAGCCAGGTAGAGAGAGGAGGATAAAATAATAGAAATTGTGCCAAGAATAATAAATTAATGCTAATGATTATATCTAATCTAGAACTAATAAATAAATATAATGCACTTTGTATATTAAGCAAAAAGTAATTGACATGCATTTGCTGAAGAGAATTTAAAAATTAGTGTTAGATCTGTTTGAATCTGTTTTCTAAATCCTGGAAAAGCTGAGATACTCTTGCTAAGAAAGTCCAGGTGCATTGAAATCAAACTTGCACTAGGCCAGTTGAGACCCTTTCTGTATGGATGCAAGATTGTTTAAACATCTTAATCCATTTTTGAAATACAAAGTAGGTCTTCTCCAGTTTCACTAAAGCCTCGTGTGCTCTGTGCTTCAAAGGTTTATATCCATGAGTGTCTTAGGTGGCAAGTATGAAATGTTGCATTTGTCTTTCATCTTATTTAATCTCTATCTCCCTCTTACTAGGGATAGGAAACACTTCATTGGGAAATTGCAAAGATACAGGCAGATATCTTCGAGTTCAAAGGTATCTTTCCTAGGCAAAATGAAGATTTTAGTCAATATCAGCCTGTATCTGGGTGTATTGATTCTGACCTGTTTTTGTTGGCATTGCAGAGAAGGGAAATATATTTTATATTATCAGTGTCAGAATTTGAGCACTGCAGATCCCTGCTTTCAGTGGTAATGCTCCATAGACTGTATCCAGTGACAATATACTGTAGAGATTTCAACAGGCTCTTAAAGAAGGGCTGGACAAACTTCAGTTTCAACATCTGTACCAGTTCCAAAATTCCTGGCCTGGTGAAGCAGAATATAAATATGGTTGTACCTTGGTCACAACGCAGTGGCCAATGCCTGACTGAAGGCACAGACAGCTCAGACATGGACAATTTGCCTTCTGCACATCACTCATTTCAGGGATGCAGATTTGTGGGACCAAATTAATTTGGTGTAGTGCATATGGGAAAATTAAGGGTGGGACAACAACTTTGTGTGTAGAGAGGCTATGAAAATGTCAAATCCCAATTAAATCTTGATGCTTGGCCATAAATTTCTCCAGGTAAGTGCTGTACGTTGGCTTAGTCTCCCTCCCTTTGCTGCTCACATTTGTGACAGTCTCCACAGTGAGTGTGATCTTAGTTAACTGTTGCTCAGGTTGTAACTCAGAGAAGCAATTCAGGCGGCGAGAGCAACATTTCAATTATACGAATAATCAAATTCAAAATGTTATTTGAATAATTTGAGTTCTTAAATTAAGCAAGCACTTTTTTGCAAGTGGTCTATAAATTACATTTTCCGCTACATTGGCAGTAAACGGGTAATTAATATCTCAACTTTTCCTTCTTAATGTTGATTTAAGAAAAATAAAATAAGCTTAGAACATAAATGAGCTTTACTTTCACAGCTCAAACATTACTGTCCCTGCTCAGCTGGCTGTGTAGCTCTGCTGGCTTTCTCCTTCCCATAACTGGGTTGACACAAACCCTTCTTTTTAATGTAAATAGAGGAATTTTAGAAATAAGAAAGTACAACTAAATTGTACTATTTTTTTTCTGTTGATTTCAGAGAAAATATCTCTTCATCTTCAAAATGAAATAATTTAATTTGTTACTTCATGCTCTGTACCAACCAGACATTTTGGTTCATTTACTCCACATCAAGTGAATTGAAATTCAACTACTTTCCTGAGAGAAAAAAATGTACCAGAGTTAAACCATTACAATAATAAAAATTTAAAGTGTCATAAATGGAAATAATATTTTTAAATATGTCATCTAACTTCTCAGAAAGGTGTTGTGAAAATGACTTTATTTTTTATTTTGCTGAAATAACAGAGTCATTCAAATGGATAACATGGGATGAAATGTTAATATTTCTCAGCCAGGGAGAAGAAATTAAGGGCACCACTGAGTGACATAAAGAAGGGGTCACCAGTGACTACATCCATAGTTTAATCAGTTTACCTCTACTATTAATATTATGCTGATAGGGATGTTTATAAGAGATGCACTTGCTCAAAGTGTGAAGGTTAAACATATGCTGTTCCCTTTGCAGGGTTAAATGTACTAAAGTTTCAGCTAAGTGACAATAAGATATATAAAAGACAGCAAGACAGACAAAGGGAAAAAAAAAGACTATGTTTCCAAAGCTGCACCTAGAAATAGTAGAAGAATGCGGGGAAATAAAACAATTTCTTTCAAAAGGATTTATATTTTTCATTTTTATTTAACCAATTACTTCTTCTTTTTTTTTTGCAACATATATATAAAACACCTTATCTTAAATAGCTTTGAAAACAGATGTATTTTCTATAAACTGTGAGGAGTGCATAGGAGGCTAATGACAATCATTCTTTATTTGATCACTTCCTTTGTTCATCCATCCATCTTTTAGTGAACTGGCTTTGTTTACAAAATGTTAAAAAACAACTCAAAATTGATTGAATTCAGATTTGTTTTTCCCTCTCAGACTTTATTTCCTCAGTCTCTGCCTGGAGCTACAAGCTGAGCCAACAAGGTGGTGTGAAAATAGTGAAGTATCAGAGAGGAACAGTGAAACTGAGATCCTGGATTGTTTTAATATGGCACTTGGGAGATGAAGAAGGGCAGAAAGTGGGGGGAAAGTCTACATAACTGAAAAGAAACTTCAAAATACAGGAGAAGCCCTGATACTCAGCAGCACACAGCCCTTATATCACAGTTGTTTAAAATTTTTTATATTAAAATAGTTTTAAATGGTTAGAGCTTATCTGGATGGATTCAGTTCTCACATTTGCTCCATGAGTGTCAACCCAGGAAAAAACTGTTGGCTGTTTAGAACAGAACCCGAATTCAGTATTTGTTTGCCCCACTACATCTCACAGGGTCTTGGAGGTCAGAACCTGCAGACACCTTGACCATACTCCTGTTTTAAACCTCTGCACAACCCCCTGCAAATCCCACAAGGGAGCCAGTGTGCTTTCAGCTGAGATAACATTTCCAACCCCAGGTTTTATGGAATGTTCCAGAGTATTTAGGTGATTTTCTATGTGCTTCATCAACCTAAGGAGGTATTAGACAGGAATATTTTTTTTGCTGTTTGAGAAGATAAATAGATGTCCAGAAATAATTACTCCATCATTTCCTACTGGTCAGAATTGGTAGTTGGTTAATTATTCAACAGTCCCTGGTGTAGCTGCCAAACCCATGCTTTCTTCTCAGAGAGGAGCAGACAAGCTCGTTAGAGCAGCTTTCTTTGGGCTGGCACTTTTATGTTGGTATGGGGTTTATTGAGATGCCAGCACTTTAATTTTAGTTTATTTCTTTATTCTCTTATTTCTATCATTAAAAATGTACAACTTTCTCTGCATGTTTGCCTTGTCAAGCTAAACTATATTAATATTACCTTTGTTCTAGTGTGCCATTCTTTTGCAGAAATGATATGCAGGGTTTAATGTCTTAGTGGAATTCTAGAATTAATGTGTGCCTCTTTCCTGGTACCGTATGTTGCTGTTTTCCACTCGTATGGAAATGCAGGTAATCTTCTGCCCTCTGTGACTTGGGCAAGTGCTTTACAAAAATGCATCTTTGACAGTTATCTTTCACACTTTAACATGACCAAAGAGTGAGGCTCTTAACCAGTAGGCCTTGTACTACTTTGGGATTGGACAAAAGGCAGGAGTCTTGTGATAGTAGTATCCATTTATGAGTTTGTATTATCATTTCATAAGGCAAAACAGAAGGTGATATAAGCCCACTGCCATTCCTTAGTTTTTGACGGAACATATTCATCAAAAAAGCATGCAGTCCCCTGAGCTTGCAGCCATATGCTACAGGAAAATGTCACCAGTTAAAGATGTATTCATTTGCTGTTTTGAAAACTCTGTTTGATATTCATGCATTCCAAGTGTTTTGACCTAGATTTCTGTAGAGGCATTAGATCCAGTACTGAACAGGAAGCTAGACAGCTGTTGCTTGTGTAGTCAAAGGAAGAATTTAAAGTAAGGGGGGGAGAAAAAAAAGAATAAAAAAATGAAAACATTTATTAATGCATGCCAACATTTTGCGCAGCCAATATGTTTAATACTAGATTAACTAATATAAGCATATGGAGATGCATTTGTTGCAAAGCTTTAAAGAAAAGAACAAAGAAAAAAGTTGGATGTGTCTAAAGTTCAGAGAGAATAGAATTTGCACTTTATCCTATAAATGAAAGCCTGGTGAAATGGCAACATACTTTAATTATAAGCTACTTGCTAATGTCACAACATTTAAGTTTGGGGGCTATATTGTAGTACAAACCTCTCAGTGAATGCCTTACTTAATCCAGAAACCTACAGGTAATAATAATCCTTCCTGAGTTTAGTTGCAGTCTATTTTGCATTGAAGTTATATAAGCAGTTTGTTTGTTGTAATTGTAGGTTCCTTTCCCATAAATCCAGGTGCAAAACAGTTATAATTTAAAAGTAGACATCTAATAATTAAATGCTGGCATTCATTCTACAGCTATGTCAAAGTTTCTGCCTTTTGTAATTACTGGGTTTATACTGATGTAGTTCATCTGATGCCTATAGGACCTTTGGCCATTGGGTAACAACTGTAAATAGCATGGGAAACAAATGTTCTCTTAGCTTGAGAGGAGCTTATGGGGGAATTCACATCTAATCCAACTTTAACCAGCCAAAATTCAGATGTCAAAGCTGCTTGTCCAGGTTGTCTCTTCATAGCTCTTCATAGCACCTACTGCAGATGTCTTTCTTGGGCTGGGCTGGAAAGGAGCCTGTTTCTTTCCTCTGGCTGTCAAGGGGATTTGGCTGATTTGTCCAGATCAGGTGCCAAACCTTAAGACAGCTACAGACAAGACATTCTCCTTTAACAGTAATAAACAAGTCCAAGTCTTTTTTAAGTATTAGTGGCAAAACTTTTTAACTATTACATTCAACCATTTAACTATTACATTCAATGTGTTACCAATTTCAACATTTTCTGGCAATGGATTCTATACCAAGCCAGTTCAAAAATAGAGGGAAAAAGTGCAAATATTTCTCCTACCTGAAAACAGTCCTCATTTTCCCTGTGAAAAATACAAAGATGGATTGTTCCCCCAATGTCTCTTTTCCTAAGTGTTTATCAAACAGTTTATGCAGACACATTTCAGCTTATGGTTTATTTATAAACAGTTCAATTTCATTCTTCACAAAGGTGTGGAATTGGTTATTTTTTTATTTACTCACTTATTTACGACTGGGTGAATGAAACTTTTTAAATGTGGGAAAAATGAATGAAGAATAGTGAAGAAATGATGCTGCAGTTCAGAATGAATAAATCACCAGGTCTGGATGTCATGAAACTGAATTCTTCAGTATCTTTATGAATAGTCAAGGTACTCAAGGAGGCCTCAATTTCATGAGGTGGCTGAGCTAGTCACACACAAATAAATATATGTATTTGGTCTAAAATTATTTCCCATATCGATGTCCAGCCTCTGGGTTTGCATGTGCTGTAGGTGCTGCAGCCTGCCCCATATTAGAAGTGATGCTCAGGAGGTGATGACCTTGCACTCTCAGAAGCCAGTTAAGGGAAAAAGACTTTTTGGGATCTCCAAACATCAAATATGATCCCACAGGTGTGGCAGAAACATCATGCTAGAATCCCAAAAAATGGAGCAACAGTTAATGAAGATAGTTAAGGAAGGCTGTGGGAAGATCATGGCTGTGAGGGGGTGGGTTGAACAGTGATGAGAAACATAAGCCTTTGGTGGTTGGGATTGCAGGATTTTGCAACCTCAGTAAAAAGAAAAAGAAAAGTCATAAACACTTCCTTTCCTGTTGATTTATGAAAAAGTATCTTCCTGGCTGCTAGAGAAATTTCTCCTGTGAAGTAAGCAATGAAACACTGGATTTTTTTGTCAACTGTATAACATCTGTGTAACATCTCTGTATACAGCCCTTATTTCCACAGAAGTATCTTGAAAATTTGTTCCACATAATCCTCTTCAGTGGTGATTACTGCTGACAGTGGAGTTTGAAATATTTGGTACTTCCCTTTCCCAAATCAATCAACAAAATTAGAGGTTTTTCTAAGTCTAGCTGACCCACTGGACCAGGTTGGGTGCACAAAAAAAAATGTTTGGTTAGTCTGACATATGGGCAGCTTTGACACCCACCCAACTGTCCATGAATTCAGTTCTGTCTGGATCATCTAGGCACAGGACCAGGATAAAGCTTGAGCACATTTGTCTGCTAATAAGATGTTTCAATCCTTCCACCCTTGCTTTTCCAGTCAGAAGACACTTTGCATCTTAAACTGACATATTTTCAAATTTTATAGTCTACTTTTGCAAGATCCTTCCATATGGTTAAAGTTAAAATTCACAGAGGCTATAGATAGCTGGGCTAGTCTTTGTATTTATCCAAAAATGTGCCTGGTTAGGGAACACTACCTCTGTACAACAAAACAGGGACGAGTAATGGGTTAGTTCTTTGCTAATAGCATACCTGACACAAAATATCTTGTTATCCAGCCTGAACCACTCAGGAATTAGCAGTTGCACACTGTGCTATAGGCAGTTTGAACAGATGGATTTAGAACTGGAGACTCAAATATATCCCTTTTTGGAATTTGTCTGCCTAATTTACTCATGTTACTGTTACAGAGATACCAAGATAGCTGCTGCTACTGCTCTGCACTGTATTTACTCGGCTGCATTGCCACACAGAAATGTGATTCATAGACTTACAGGAATTGCAGATGGAAGAGCCATATTAGATCATTCAACCCATCTCCCTGCTGATGCAGGATTGCTCGCTATGGCTACAGTACATTTTCTAGTGTTTTGCCTGGTCTAGATGTAAAAGTCCCCTGACATGGGACTTCCACTGCTTCCCTTGGGAAACTTCTCCAGAGTTCATCTTTCAAAATTGGCACTGCCAGAGACAGGACAGAGAACTAGAGGGACCATTGACCTGTAGTCCATTGGGAATTCCTCCCTTCCTAATCACTAGATGATCCTGCACCACCAAAATCTCATGGTGTTTGTGGACATGTCACAGATTTACATTAAGGGACATTTGTCTTCTCATTTGTCTTCTCAAAAGCAAAGAAGAACTTTGCTTTTCCAAACCTACCAACTTCTGTCCCCTTTTCATCCTAATCCCTCTGGTGTCCCTGCCAGGCCCTAACAAGCAATGGCTTGATGCTAAAAATTCATCTGAACAACTTCAGTTCCTGTCTGGATCCCTGCATTTCTCATGTAAAGGTCAAGATTTTAATTACCACAGATTCCTGGCCAATTTTCAGTGCAGGTCTTTTCCCTCCTCATCCCAATGATATTGTCTTTCTGTTTGATTTTTTACTTCTACAGTAGCCTTTGATTTATTCCATAAAACAAAGCAATTTTCAGTTTTCATCTTGTTCAGAAAAAGTCTGACCAAGGAGGTGGGAACTGTTGTCAATCAACACCAGTAAAAAAATTAAAATTTCTCAGAATGTCTGAAAACCAAGAAATTAGTAAGGGGTGGGGGGAAGACTTGTTGATTGAATGAAACATTGCTCTTAAAATTGTGAGTACACTGTAAAAATTTAAATAAGCAAAGGAAATATTTATTTAGAAATGGAATTGTGAGCTTCTCTTGACAGAATACTTTATTTATCTGACTTCTTTATGTAAGAATAAAAATAAAAAATAATAGAAGTACAGGGAGGCAGTTCAGTTATCTGTATGTACACTGGCTTTTCATTCAATATTTCTTCCAAAGGAGGTGATATGACCATCTCCCAGCCCTCATGATTATCTGCTTTTATTATGACTTATCAAAACAAGGCAGGCCAATATTCAAAGATTTCACTGAAATCAGTGGGCTCTCTGCTGAAAAAGTTCTGATTTCTCTACAGTTCAGGAACAATTAGGAAATGGAGACTGGAGGATAAAAACTTTAAAAATGAAGAACAATCAAAATTTACACAATATAAAAGATACATATATTTTCTCATCAATTATACTTTTTTCCTATGTTCTGAGCCAGAACTGGATACACCAAATACCAAGTGAAAGGGGCAGTTATGTCAGTACTTCTAACCCATCTGGAAGCAATAACTAGAGTCAATCACAGAGTAAATCCTTATCTGATGAGATTTCCAGCCCAATTCTTTTAGACACCAAAGGTTCAGATAGTTCAGATAAGGTTTGGCAGCTGAATTGGTATTTGTCCCACGCAAACCTCCAGAGGTTCACCAGTCACTGGCAATAAATGAAAGTCTTTATCAGGTGATGGTTGTTTTGTGGTCAGCATGAGATAAATTGGTGGTGCCAGCCCAGGTCCTAGGAGACAAATGTCTCTGTCCAAATGCCATCACCAGCCTACTCAAAATCCCAGCAAAGGCACTGGCACCTGGAGGTTTTAACCAGCCCTCCTCCAAATGGGGGTGTCTTTTGTTTTGCCCTGAGGTAGAGTGGGAACCCAACTGTTTTCAAGGGCAGCAGCTCCAGCATGTTCATTTTCTGGAGCAAAAAGGCTCTTTGAAGGAGACATCAGTGAAGAAAACAAGCTGCTTGGGATGCAACTCACACCGTGAGATCCACATCCATTCCATCTCTTCCCCATTAGCTTGCTTGCCTGCTATGCCAGGTGTTCTCATTAGCCATATGTATAAATATTTGTCTAACTTTTTTTTAATCATTCTGGTACTGTATGTATAGGGAGAAATGAAGTCAATCTGTTTGTGAAAATCAGTGTTTGAAGATTTCCTCTTGGCTGCTGGTAGCTGGGGCCTCTTTAATAACCCCTGTTGCATTTGGCTGTTATCTCAGAGCCCCTTTTCCAACTACTAGAAACCAAATTAGAAAAAAAAGAAAGGATATGGATGAGATATTGACCTTCCACATGTTGTACATTTTACCAATAAGTATTAATGACAAAGGCACTAAGGAGTGTAATCTCCCATCAATGAATCAATACAAATCCCATTAACACTCGATGAGGGGATAAGATAGACTACAGAGTTTCACACTTACTCTTTGTATAGGACTCCCTCTAAAGGCTCTGGAAGTCCTTTTTGCCTCAGGACCATCAGTATATGGTGGGTTTAGTAAAATGAACAGTTTGCAAGAGGACAAGAAACTCAGCTGGGCACACCTTACAAATTCCAAATCTGTTCCATACAAAAACTGATTGCTTATTTGAATGTGAGTCAATTTTTTAAGAATCCGGGACCTAAGAAGCCTGTGACATCAGCTGTTCAAGTTGCCAGCAAGATCAAAAAAAAAGAAAAAAAACCCAAAAACCTAGACACAATTGAACAGTTTAAACTTCTTAGAAATACAAGTTATCAGCTTTTAATCAGCTGTCTCCCAACTTTCTCACTTCTGCTTTAACTTGTCCCTCCAGTTTCACAAGTGATACCAACATTATATATAAAGATCCACCCTTGACCTCTTCCCTTGTAGATCTACAATCATCTGCAATAGTGATTTAACTCACAGTCCCTGCACTGTGCAATATCTGCTTCTGCTAAAGCCAAAAACTGGAGCTAAACTTCATGGGAACTTGCAAGAGACTCGAGTACACAGATTTAGCTCACAGAAGATAGCCAAGGATAAATTAGTTAAAGAAAGCACTGATGTTACTCAGGGTAATTGGCTTGGGTTAACCATTAGACCTACTGTGCAACTTTAAAGTTTTTTAAATGCTTTTGACTCCAATACTGTGATGGGAATAAGAGGAAAATTGCTTACATATATCTAAATCCTCTGGGCAAAATTTTCATACCAAACAGTCTTAATTTAGGCTGATAAATCAGAGAAAAAAGAAAAATCAGATTCTGAGCTGTATGTTTTGATTTGGAAGGATCTTTTGGTTTTTCTTTCCTGAAGTGCTTGGTGGGAAAATGTTCAAAGCCTCTGAGAGCAATTTGTAGTGAATATTAATTTGAGGGAGGGGGCTTTGAAAGCTTTTCCATAAATCAACAGCAAATTTAGGTACCACAGTGTCAGTGAATGGAATAAAGTAGTTTTCCTTAGTCTTCTACTTCCCTTTCTTCCTCCACTCTCTTGTATTTATGTCTCTCTGAAAATCTGAAAAAAAAACCTGCCTGCAATTCCATTCCTTACTCTCTGTTTTTGCAATTAGATGTGCAGTCTGTGTTACCAGTATCCTGGGAAGACAACCAGGCTGCCTGCCTCCTTCCTGGTTGCTCTGAATTGCTCCAGCCAGCAAAGAAAACATTGTGGGACTTTGTTCAGAACAGCAAGAAACTAAATATTTATCTTCCCTCTTATAATTCATGCAGCATGGGATTAATATGGAAAGTACCAAGATTGAAAGGTCAAGTGAGCTTCTAAACAGTGTTTCACAATGATATATCATTGCACTTTACCATGTCCTGCTTTCTAGAAAATGAAACACCAGTACCAGTGATGCACCTAAAGAAATGATCTGAACTGTGCCATGGTCCAGTTTTCAGTCATGTATTTGTAAGTTCTATTTAAATTTGCTGTAGGAATTGTTGTCTCTGGTGAAAATTTTAAATCTGTGTTGGTACCAAGAGAGTCTACACTTGTGTAATTTTTTGCAGGTACCCGCTGATGTTTTAATTATTCAGTGGACTGGCTATGGCATGGACATATTATGGTTGTAAGATTTTCTGGTGTTGGACCAAGTCAGCACAACCCAAATTCCTACCACCCATCTGGAGCAGGCCAAGGAGTAAAACTGTTGAGAATTCCTGGCTTTCTTCTCAGACATATAGTAGTAAAAACACGTTGTCCTTTCTCATGAAAGACTTTTTGGAATGGACAATTTCCCTTCCTCCAAGCTGCTGGAGCCAGAGTTCTTACATTTATACTCAAAGGACCTTCCCTGAAATTTCAATAATACTTGTGCCATTCCCTTTGTATGGCCATTATTATAGAGACTTCAAGTAAGACTACTGCAAGCCACCAACCAGCCAGGCTTCACACCACAAAAAAAAAAAAAAAAAAAAAAAAAGGAATTTATCTCTAGTAATTTCAGTTTTCTTTAGGCTTAAGTTGGTTGAATCAGAGAATATCACTCCTTAATATGTCCTTCAAGTTATTCACTTAACGGTGCTCTTCTTCTCAGGCTGTAAAAGACCCTGTTCACAGCATTGCATCACAGGTCAGAACAGAACTCTAGTTTCTACTCAAAAGATATTTTAAGGTTTTTTTTCTTTTGCTTAAGTTGAATAACCCAGGTTCCTAGTGGAGGTAATGGGCTCTCCACTCCTTGAAGCCTTCAAATCGGGAGTGGATGCCTTTCTGAAAGATATCATTTAGCACAAAATTATTTATTAACCCCACTACAGTGGGAAATGAGTGAAATACTAAGACTGGAATTATAAAGTCGCTTAGCATAGGTGACCTGATGACCCTCCCTGGTTTTAAAAATCTAACAGCTTAGCCAAAGATCTCAGAAGTGAATACAGCTTTTTTATAGGCATGATGTAAACAAGTTTATGTGGATGTTTTGTGAACCAGGACTCACTGAGGTTTTGCTAGGTCAGATTTGAAGCACTTTAGAGCATAAGGCCACTTCTTCATGAGTACAGAAGTCATAAAAGAATAATTAAAAAGAATAATAATATCATGGGTGAGAGCTAAATAAAGCAGTGGCTCAAATCCCTCAAATGTCACATTCTTTGGAAGAAGAGAAGTGGAAAATTATAGGTGCATGGCCAGAAAAAAGGGAGGGGACATGAAGCAGAACCATCAGCCATCAAAATCTTCTGGTTTGCAGATAAGAGGGGAATGAAAGACTTCCTGCACGCAGGGAGCAGAGGCCCTGGGGGCCAGAGCCAGCTGGGAAATGCCTAATGCTGTTTATAGAAACCCTGGCAAACAAACAGCTCCTGCCTGGCCCAAAAGTCATAAAAAGCAAAGGGACAGTGCCGGTCCCGACCCCTCTGTGCCTGCCTGGCCTGACAGATTTAACAAGTCCAGCAGTCACATCAAAAACACCCTGAGCCTTTAGATGAATGAGCTGTTTGTTTTTCTTCCCGATGGCTTGATAAGAGGTCACAGGATGTGTTCAATTTATTTTCCTTTTTTTCTCTCTCTTTTTTCTTTTTTTTTTTTTTTAATATATAATGAAACAATAGGTTAAGAGAGAAGCCCCAGCCCAGTCCCAATAGGTCTCTCTGTCCCCCCGTGCTGCTCCATTTCCTGCCTTTTTTGAAGCAGACATCCCGCTTTTGTTTTCCTCCGGCTCAGCCAGCGCGTGTCGGCCTGGCGGCCACCAAACAAATGAGTTTTGGCCAGTGTCACCTCCTCGCCCCCGCCTGCCTGCCCGCTGCCGCTCGCTCATGGCCGGCGGCTTCCTGAGGCCCAGCGGGTGCTGCCGACGCTCTGCAGGCCTCGCAGGAAGCCATGGCACGGCCTTGCAGCCGCCCGGGCGGAAGGGACGGGAAATCCCTGCAGCCGCCCGATTGCAGGCCCGGCCATGCGGCGCACGGCGAGGGAGCCTTCCTGTTGGCCCGGCCGCGCTTCTCCCCCGGCCGCTGCAAGGCCGTGGCACGCCGACTCCCACACGCACGCCGGGGGAAGTGCTGGAAGCTGGAGATAAGCGTTGCTGCTCCTGCTGCTGCTGCTGCTCCAGCTGCTCCGCCGCGGTGAAAGTGGGAAATAAGGCCGAGGCGCCTGGGAGGCTCGCTGTGATCTTCCAGGATCTATCTGTGAAGAGCAAGGATGAGGGAATGGAGCAAGTTATGGCTTTGAAGTTACAACCAATAGTACAAAAGAGCAAGTAGAGCTCAGCAGTTAGGGGGAAAGTATGCGCCTGAAGACAATAACCTAAAGCACATGTAATGTTGAGTAGCTCAGTTCTCATGAGAAGTACGATCAACCATGCTCTCTGGCTTGGGAGTACTTGAAGGCTGTAGGCAGAGAATATTACCTAGGAGGTGGGCGAATCCTGTAGACTAGGGGAATCCAAAGGTGTACTGGGACGTTCCTTGTTCATGAGATTGGGTGTTGTGTACGGTAGAGAAGTTCCTGGTTCTTTGGGTAATGCTTGCGGCTTGGCCGTAGATAGGAGCATTTGGGGTCTATGGTACCTGAAACAAGAGTGTGTCTGGTGGGTGTATTGGCCGAATGCCATCCATTTAGGAGATAATGTTTGGGTTTTTGATGGAAGGGCATGACGTATGATGTGGATTATCCTACATGTCATGCACTGTCTGATGGGGCAGAGAGTGTGGTGCCTTACTATACATACCCTGAAAGCAAGAAGAAATGTGCTTATATCTATCTATAACTCTCCTACCTGGAAGAGTATGTTCAGAAGAGAGCCTCACCAGTCAGAAATCCAGGGAGTCCACCTGGAAGCAGAGCAAGGACATCATAACCACCACCCCATCCTTCTCTGTGCTCATTCCACTCACAACTTCCCTCAAATCCTGCAGCACAGAAAACCTTTCCAGGAACAAAGCAGAGGAACCATCTGAGGAGCTGAGAGCCTCCAGCAGCAGCAGAGTTAAGAGCAGCAGATGAATTTCCATCAGGATTGTCCCTGATCCTAAGGACACCCTGTCCTGGAAGGGGACACTGGGTGTCTCCAGCCATGGTTTGAGGGAAGGGCAGGGACCAAGCAGCTTGCAGGACAGGAGCAAGGGAATGTGCTGGAAACCGCCAGTCTCCTGGGAGAGGTGTGGATGAAGGATGTCCAAGATTTGAGTCAAGTGTCGAAGCTTTCACAGCCCTTCCCAATCTGCCAGCTGGTCTAAAAACTGGGATGTAAATGGGCTGTTTCAGACAGATATGAATTCTGTGGTTTTCAGGGAGTTTGGTCTCTCCCTCTGAGCGATATGACACCAGGCCTCCTCAAAGGAAATGTGTCCCTAATCACAATAAACAGGGCTGGAATTCAAAAAGCAACACTTCACTGATTTCTTTTAAAGTTCATACACACCCTATCTGTGCTCAGGAGCTGAACAGAAGTAGAAAAAACAAATTTTCTCTTCTGGCTGGAGCTGCCCAGAAAGAAGGATGATGGCAGGTGTTGGCAGACCCCAGACACAGCATCTCTCCTGTGTGAGGGTTGGGGAGATGGCATCTTCAATGATGAGCTGCTCCTGTCTGGAACTTGTTCCATGTCAGCCCAACTTCTGATTTTGGTCTAAAATTGTAAAATTGAAAAAAAATAAGATCTCTTAAACTGCTCATTAAGGTTTTCACTTTTCTACCTTCCATCTGATGACCTCTTTATAATTCCCTACATTTGAGTGACCCTTTCCTTTGCACAGAGGACACAAAGCTCATCCACCAGGCAGTGCATGAGTTAAAAATATATTCATATAGACAAATTTGAACACTAAAATAAAATTGTCTTCCTGAGGTCATTGTCTCTGTAGACCAACTTGAGGGAGGAAGTGCAGGAATGTGATGCTGATTAAGATACCACATGCTGGGCAGGTATCAGTTTAAACACTTTAGACTGTTACCTGCTCAGCAGGGGAGACCTGAATCCACATTTGATGATTAGACCATATTTATGTCTCAGCTCAGCGAGTTTCTATACATTGGCCTGATGAGCAGAGTGTATAAAACTCACACTGGTGTCTCCATATTCATCAGAGCGGTGAAAAAAATAAAAGTTTCACAGGTATGTAAGATTTCTGAATACGTGGGTGTCCAGGGCCCATTTGCCCCAGACTGTATTATGGGGAAATGAGATTCCACTCAGTCTGCCCCCTTTCACATTTGGGATGAATCATGCAGCAAACTGAGTCATCTCAAATTAATACTCATTCACAGTTGCACAGGCAACAAAACCAATAATGTGTTGCCTGAAGAAGGGAGTTTCTAGCACATGGAAACTCTGCAGATATAGATACATACACAAATATATGCACATCTATCTATAACCTCTACATGCACACCTATATGGGACCTATGTATAGATGTTTTGCAACTTTGCATGACAAGCAGTAGCTGTGTTGCTTCATATGGTATTTGAAGGTCTCCAATTCTGATTAGCATTCTTGATGGGTTCTTTCAGCATGGTTTACTCAGGAAACCAGGCTTATGCAATCACAGTCTGTGTATGTGTGTATGCGTCTGTCACCATTAGACATCAGATAATTTACACAGGAGAGAGGCATTATGAATGTCCCTGGACCAGGAAAAAGCTTCCTGGAGAAATAGCTGCTGTCGGTGTTTTCACCTTAAAGAAACAGGGTGAACCCAGCTACGAGACATGTCTCCACTAAAAATCTTCATTAGGCATTATTAAATCCTATACTCATGGAACTGTTTGCTCCATATCTAAAGAATTATTATGAATAAGGAGTCACCAAAGAGGCAAAATGCTACTCGTATTTCTTATTAACCTGCTACATTTTTCACTGCAAGAGATACACTTTTAAACATTCTATTTTCCAGTTTACAAAATTCTCCTCTTGGCTATACACAAGTAGGTTTGCAGCTCCAGGCAGAGTTCAGCTTTCAGGATATTGCACTCCCACATGACCCAAACCATCTCACGTGACACAAGGACTAATATTTCTATTTGGGAGTTAAAGCTGCCCTCCAAATGCTCGTGAGTGATGTGTGAGAGGAGCCTTTAGCCCACATGCTCTGTAAAATAGAATTCCAGAGTAAGGGCTGATTAGCAGAACTTCTGCTGATGGACCTGAGTGCTCCATCAGCAACAGCCCATGAAGATTAAGCCCCATAAGGCCCAATTATTAATTTAGGATTTAATATGGTATTTAATGCAGGACAGTGGTTTAATTTCTTTTCCTGGTGTTTTATGTTTTGGGGATTGTTATTATATATATATATATACATGGCCTTGGCACTGGGGTTCACACAAAAAGCAAAGAATTGGGCTGTGCTGTTGCTTACACAGAAAACCCAACTCAAACAGCTGTGATTGCACCTGGAGAAGTCCTGGCTCCTGCCAAAATCTATCTCTGACTTGGAGAGTTACTCTAGTACCCCGTTAGGCATTTGTGCCCATGTACCCACTGCCACAGCTCATTGTTACAGTTGGATCACAGACAATTTACTGGAGTTCTTTTGGGACAAAAAATCCAGGGATATGGAGAAACCAGAAAGAGGAAGGGAATTACGGTTTGAATTGCTGATATTTTTAAAGGAAAAACAGCAGTTGCCATGACAATGAAAATGTGAAATATTCAAAGAGGTCAAAATTAAAATACATGATTTACTCTTCACAAAGAAAGTGCTACACACACACATAGCTTGTAGACTTTAGTTTTTCAGATTCAATTTTTAAATTGTTTTTCTTTTAGATTCAGGAGACCATCTCTTGGAGAATCCCTGACTGTTAATACACCTTCAAACTGACCTCTGCTGTGAAGCCCATTTCTGAAATAGGGTCCTTATGCTTGCTAGTAATTTCTAGAAAATTAGAAAAATGTGTCAAACATCTCTAGTCCATCTTTACATCTGTGACTTAATGGGAGTGAACAGGCCTGGAGAGATGGAGAATCCCCAGCTGGGAAAAATGAGAGCATTTGCTTCTGGAATATTAATATGTTGGCAAACAGAGATGTTTGGGGAAGGACAGACCAATAATCAGTGGTTTGTGTTTCTTTGTTTCAGATTCTCTTGAGAGGGAGGGCTGTTTTGTTTTTTATTTTTGTTTTAGCTTTAGCCTCCCTGTAGCATATTTCCAATATAGCCACCTTGGTACCTCCTTTCTCCTAATTTTATGCTTTTATAAGGAAGACTGGCTTGTACCAGAAGATTGACTCTGTATCTATACAACAAAACTGTTCACAGGCTTCATCCACAAAATTTCAAATTTGACCGAAAAACCCAATATTTTTTTGAATGCTCAAGAGATAAAACCAGATTTTATTTTCCCCCTTGTGGTAGCATACTAAAATGAAAGAAGAGATTGTCATTAAAAAAACTAAACAAAATAAAACAAAAAGCAACAAAATACCCAGAAACTCCTCCTTCCAGGCTGGGACTGATCTCTGTTTACCTTGGGGGTTGCAGACTGGCAGGAGAGCCTGCCATCTGAGCATGGCACATGCCAAGTTCTCCTTGCAGCCGAGTCCTTGTGCTGTAATTTACTTTCCATGGAACAGGGGAGTATCCAGAAGGATCAGTGAGGTGTAAACCTTAAAGTGTACAAGGCCTCTTTTGTTCCGAGCTAATAATGTTGTTACTCATGTGTGTCTTAGGTTGGAGATGGCCACGGAAGAGCAGCCAAGTCTCTGCTACCTTCACCCTTGGTCACTGTTCCAGCCATAGTGGACAGCAGCGAATTCTTCAGGAATTCACAAAATCAATAAAGAGTAAAACCATGTGTGAGTGGGAAAAGGGAGGAGAAAGGTCAGCAGAGGGACCAGCCTACCTAATGTCTGGGGCTTGTTCAGTGTGGGGTGGGTGGGCTGGGGCAAGGTTTTCTCAGAAGCTCTCTATTTACTGAAATAGGTTGAAGAGGTTGAGCCACTTAAAATCAGGTTAGTTTTAGTTCTTTTGCTGTGCTTGCTCAGGAAATGTCACGGGTGACCCTTATCTGCACTATATTTTGAAGAGGATGGATTCTGCTCTCTGTGGTGCTGCTGGAAATCCCAACTGCTTTAATTGTGCCAGATTCCCCTTGCACAGATCCTTACCAAATTGTGCATGCATCTCATTCGCTGTCACGGGTATAAAACCCAGTTGAATTAATAAGTAATGACTCTGTGTCTTCAGCTTTTCTTTTCTTTTTTTTTTCAGTCATGTAGAAGGCTGATTACTTTTATTAAGCAGCTAACAATTTGCCACCAGAAACCTTTGAACCATTCATTTAAATTCCTGAATTTCGGGCAAAATATTATGTGCACAACAGAGTCAGCTCTCCTTATCTCTATAGCCTGAAGTATTCCAAGTGTTACCTGCTGTACAGTGCATATCTCATTGCAGTACATAGACTCTGAAGTGTGCCAAGTAATAAGCTATAAAGAGAGAAGCAGGACTCAAGCAACACAAGGATGCAAAGCAATATTTTCTCTTGACACCCAAGGTCATGGCATAAAGAAACGTGGAACAAGGGAGCGTCAATTTTCATTGGAGAACAGGGTACAGTGCTGCTGTACCAAGCTAACAGAAATAAATTAATGTGGTGGAAAACTTAGAGTATCCTCTTAAAATGTGTTTATAAGTATGTGAGTGTGCATGCAGGGGGATGATGCTGCATTGCTCTCTATATTTTCATGGCTAGCAGAAACAGGCTGCTCAGACTTAAAAAGAAACACTTTTTAAAGATAATCTACTCCGTATATGCTATAAATACCGACACACAGTTTTGCAAGGAGCTCTGGGTTAAAGAGCTGAGAGGAAAAAGTATGGTTTGCTGCCCAGTGAATTACTCATCAATACAGTCTTAACTTGTTTGCAATTCCTAACCAAAATATTTACCCAATGATAATTTTCTAGAATTGATTATACTTATACCTGGGCCCCTGTAAAGCTGGAAAAAAACTATTGTTGCATTCTTCCATTCTCTTGACTCCATGGTAGGAACTGTCTGTGAACAGGGAAATAGAAGGAGCCTTGTTTGCCTGGCTATAAAGTGTAAATAAGGAGTAAATGCAGAAGAATAGTTGGGTTTCTGTTTGTTCTGTGCCCAATTTGTCCTGTGAAGGCAATGGAAAAACTTCTGCTGTCTTAGGTAGGGTTTATATCAGTCCCTTAGACATTAGCAATCCATCCAGAACGATTCATAACATTCACCCTATGGCTCCAACTTACTTTAATTCTTTACCTAACATTTCTGAAATGCAGACTGTAAGGGAGCATTTCTTTATAGTTAGGAAAGCACACGGTGCTTAATTTTAATGGAAAACTCTTTTTTAAACACAGACGGATCCTGCTGTGTTTGACAAATATGTTCCAGAAAGAAGCTCAATCTAGATGTTATGTGTAACTTTATCTTATTCCCTTTTGAGCACTACTGTTCTTGCAAAGTGATCTCTCAACTGCCCAAAGTCATTACACTTTTTCCCTTTCACATTGTACCTCTGTAAATGTCAGGCATAACTACATTTTTATTTGCAGAGATACCACTGCTATGAATGAGTAAAAATTTCCTGCTCCCCCGCCTCCTTCTCTTTACCCTGTGCGCTTTCTGCTAATATGATTTGTTGAACAAATTGTTCCATTAATCTGGGGCTGTTTGACAGAGTGAGAAAATAAGTGCCAAAGTGAGAAGATTCACAAGAATCGGAAATCTCAGTCCCTCTTTCTCAAGGTAAATAGTTATTATATCAGGGTGTCAGACTGGTGAAATGGATGTACTTTCATTCTCAGTTTGTAAATGTCACTTTTCCTCAGCCCATCAGGGTGACAAATGAGGTGTGGGTTACAGTAAGAGTTCATTCCTTGACAAAGTTCTTGCTGGTTTATTTCAACGGGAAGGTAACCTCCCCTTTCTGCCCCCCACCCAAAAAGCAGGGGGAGGGGGACACATCTTCAGTCAGGAGAGAAACAAAAAACAAGGCTTGAATAACGCCCAAATTGCTCCCATTTGCTGCTAAAACCTGGTGGAGGTTTCTTCAAAAAACAAGTCATGATACACTTTGTTTGCTTTCCTACTCTTTTCTTGCTTGTTGTTTTTAGCAAAGACCCATATGACATACTTTTACTGGTGCTTATGTCAATATTTATTGAACCAGTGGTCAAGAGAGGCCACTTTCTAAGCCCTGTGCTATCTGGTTGTTAATTACCACACTGCAATGTGTTAATGAAGAAGAACACCCACCTCTTTTGACAGGTAGTTGATAAGAGATCAGGAGGCCCAATGACTGAGGAGGAGCGTGAAATGGCTTCTTTGATTGCCCCAAAGATCACAATTAGCAAGGAGCTCACATGGCTCCTGGGGAAACACAGTCACAGGGAGAAGAGAAAAGGATGATCTAAACAACTTGAGCACCAGGTCTTTTTGATTTCTGAGTCTCTGATTGCCCTCAGGAAAATCAGATTGGCAGGATCTCATGAAATGTCTACCAAGGCTGAACCATTATCTTCAGGATAGACTGTGGGGTTTTTTTCCTAATGTTTAAGTAACCATGAAAGAAAGCTGCTCCTGCCAGAATTTGCCATAGTGGGAATTCAAAAAGATATTTGTTTGATGGGTTCAACTATTTTCTTTTGGCTTGTAGCAGCTCTTAGCTTTTACAATTATCTGGTAACTCAATTTGGGTCCTCATATTGAGAATGGTTTGTGGGTTTACTGTGCTTGGTGCTGCTGAACAAAACTGTTTTGAACCAAAAAGATGTGATTTTTGTGAGAAATTCTGGAGAAAAAGCAAGAAGAAAGTAAACATGGATGGATTTTTTTTTTTAGTTTCAAAATTAAATAAAATTTTCTTCAAAAATTAGAAAAACAAGCAAGCTGAATGGAAAAAACAGAAACAATCAGCAGACCCTACGTGTATATTCTCAGAAGCTTATCAAAAGCAATATGTTTCCATGTAACATTTTGCTTTTAGTGAATCAGCATTTTCTGATGAAAATGCATTTTATTGCAAAATGTCTGCTCCATTGGCACATAATCCTGCACATGTCATAAGAAATGAAAAGGGCTGAGGGTAAATGGGAACAGGGACCTCCAGATCTGGATCTACTGCTTGAACTGAAAGGCTCCTAAATGAACAGCTATTATAGACTCCTGTGCGTGTTCGAACCCTCAGAGGGAGATATTAATTAAATGCATGTAACATGTTTCTTTTCCTGACTGATAAAATGTCAGGCTTTGAATTAGCTTGACGATGACAATGCTTATGATTCAGAAATGGAAATTTGCTTTTCATTATTAAGAAAACCACTGTACTCCAACACTCACTTGAAAGAATCTATTTCTACCAACACGTCTGCTGTTAAATTCCCATGCTAGAATATTTGTTAGAAATTAACATTAAAATGGAGACTACACATAATCAAAAAAAATCTAATTTTTTCTCTGCGTGTACATTTCCAATATATTTATCTCTATAAAATCCAAGCAGTAGATAATAGTGAATTTTGTATGACATCATATGCATTTCAAACAAATCACAGTTTCATCACCATAGGATTATCTTTTCCTAACAAATCAGGGACTAAAAGGCTGTACTGAAAATAGAAATTTGAAAAAGTAATAGTACAGAATAAGAGAAACAAATCACTTCATACTGTGACTTTATTTTTTCTTTAAAATGTTCTTCTCTTTTTCTCATCAAGCTTGCTCCTGCACATAAATTGTTCTTTGAAGACCTATTTTCTCTAGTACTGGCTAAAATAAGCAGAACAGTTACAGTCAACAATATTCTGCCCACTTTGCCAGAGCCTTCATAATTTATGTCTAACCTGGATAGGAAAAGCCCTTATAAATTTCAACAAATGTCTCATTAATTAACACCCCATCTCCCTAAGCCACAGAGCAGCTGGTGAAAGGAATTGTGTAGGTTGATTCTGTAGATATAAACTAGGTCAACAAGAGGGATCCATACTCACTATTGCAAGCTGATATTTCTCTGGAGGGTATTAATAGTTTCTCAGATCTTTCAGCTTAGGCTCATAACTATACAAAGTCAACAGTATAAAGCTGCTCAGTCTATGTACTTAAATTAAAGAAAAATAAAATAAAAAAACCCATAATGCATTAGAAGGTTTCTTTGCAGTCTGATGCAATGGGTCAAATCCTGAAATCCTTCTTTAGGCCTATAGCCAAGACAATGGGAGGCTTTCTATTGATTTAAATGAACTTTGTATTTCAAATTTTTTCTGGTTAGGACTTGATCATGCAAACTCTTTACTGATTACACTATATATTCATGGAGAGTCTGAAGTCCTTAGTAAGGCAACTCTTTCTTCTTGCCTGCATGATAAATTATCCTGAGAGCATTGTTCTCTACTTGTTTCTAAATACTCCTTTAGCCTATTCAGCATGCTAATTTTAGGGCAATTTATTTTTTCTATAACTGTGCATAACTGTAATAAAATTAAATTAAAAATATAAGGCTGGACAGCAAGGAATTAATATTACAGGTCTATCTAATGCAAGGACTGAATACAAGGTGGAAAAAACGAGAGGAAGAAAATGCCTGGGAAGCATTTCCCTTGCTATAGATGTCTTGCATATGAAAACCTTGTCTGAAGTCATCTGAGGAGGCAGACAGGCAATTTTCACCTATTCTTAGTGTTAGTATATACTATATCATGATGGGATGCAGGGAAAGGAGAGGAGAATGCAGTGGCTAGCAGGGAAAGATTAGCATACAAAATTTAAGCAGGATCTGATAGAGGGAGGAGGGAATCAACGGGCTGGCAGAGCAGAGGAAGACTTTTCCACACTGGCAGACTCATTTCAAAAAGGGGCAGAACCAGGAGTGCAAGACCAAAATAAATGATAGCAAGAGGGTGAGCATTTATCAGAAAAGAGGCAGAGCTAGTAGGGGATACAGTAGGATGTGCAAACAGCAAAGCAGTCAGGAGTGAAGCCATAAAGCTCCTTGGAGGAGATAATCCTGCCTCTAGTGAAGTCAATGGGAGTTTTGCCATTGACTTCAACAGGGTCAGGATTTCACCCAGGGAGTGTTAATATGATGTGGAAAGAGATAGGAAGACTGGGGAGATACTCAAGAGAGACAGCAACATGGTCATAGCATATAACATTAGCATATTAATGGCTATGGCTGTTTTATTTTACAGCTCTGTATGAAGCATAGAGACTATAGGAACTTTAAGAATACTAATATGTCCCTCATTATTAACTAATACAATGTCAGGAATCCTCCAAATACAGATCCCCTGCCCACCCCTATCTCCCCCTGCAATATCTCATGAGGGAGCTGGAGTCAGACTAATTTTGGTATTAAAAAAAACATTCAGAACAAACATCATTGTGTCCAGTAAGCCGAATGTATTGATTGAATCCAAGCTGACCACAAAATTTAATTGCAGGTCCTGAATTATTTGAGGTTAGGAAAAGTTACATTATAGTTTCTGAGTTAAGCTAAATAGATCAAGACTTTTTATCTTGTAAGAGAACAACCTAGAAGAGGGATAAGGAGGTCAGAGATAGGTCTTTAACATACTGACTGGCCTGGAAATGGCAAATAGATAATGAATGTTCACTGTCTCTAGTAATGCAAGATTTAAAAGTCATCAAAGGAAACTAGCACAGGGTATATTCAAAATGAACAAGACTTCTGCCTTTGTAGCACAAAGGCAACTTGCAAAAAGATTTAGAGGTGGTTGTATAGCTTCACGAACAATCTATGGAGAAATTCATGGAAGAAAAACACATTGAGAGTTATTCAATGCATAGAGAGCTTTTGTTTAAGGAGTTTCTGGGCCATGGGGATTTTTTCTGAAAAACAGCACAGAAGTTAAGAAAAATATGTTTGCATTGTTCCCAGGATATCTGCTTATATCCAAATCCAGAGAGCACACATGTTTTTACAACTCTTAGGTCCAATGGTGCAGCAATTCTCTCTTCTAAGGCAAGAGAGGCAGATTTATTTACATAAAGTATACATTTCTATTTTTTCCATTTTTTTATTAAAATATTCTGGGAGTACCAGGTAAGGGATAAAACTGTCTGCAGGTAAAGGTTGGGATTGTCAGAATAACTCCACTGGGCCGCTCTGGAAGGTTTAGCTCTGCCACTGCTCACTAAAAGGAGACAAGGATGCCAAGAAATCAGCAGCTTTGTTGGCTGGGATTTTGCCTTCTACTGGAAATTCACTTAGGAGCTAATCCAAAGCCAACTAAGTCAATGAAAAACTCCCATTAATTTTAATGGGTTTGGGATCAGGCCCTTAAATCATATGTAGGCAGCTAAATCTGCCAGTCCTTTAAAGCTGCATAAATTTACCTGCTATTCCCTAAAGCACAAATGCATCCCTCCAACACCTGTCTGACAGAACTATTGCATATAATAAGAAAACCTTCCAGAATCACAAGTAAGCTGTGAACACCAGCCTGCCACCAATCTCTTCTGATGCTGAGGTAGTTAGTACCTGGGACTGCTAAAAAACCATAATCAGGGATGGGGCTGAGATGTGAAATACAAGTATTCCATCTGCTTTAGCTGAGCAGCTCACAAAACATTAGCCAACTGCTAAGTTGCTGCTTTTCTACAAACTGAGTCATCCTCATCACACATTACACTGGGTTTTAAATGATTGACAGGAAAAAAAGCTAAGAGGAGCAGCTATTTCTTTACATTTAGCTGGTTTGTCAGGGCATTTGAAAACTTCTGGATTAAGGTGAAAATGCTTAAGGATTAAGTGGGGAGTGAAGGGAAAGGGAATGAAAACATTTTAGTGCTGTGAATTTAGAAGTCAAGCAGACACGCTCAGGAGAGCTAGCAAGACCTTTACCAATATGCTGTATCTAATCAACAATATCATTTAGAGTTTTCCACTTTATGGAGGAGAGAAAAAAAGTAATGTTTGAAGGTTTCTCTAGCCAGCGCTCTATCTCATCAGGGCCTTAATATACTCAGCGTGTGTTTTGCAAAATGAGATTTTGCAAAAATCAGGGTCACCCCTTGCACCCAGGCAAGAGGTATTAAAAGATATTCATCTTTACAAAGAGTGTCCTGAAATGATGGAAATAAATATAAGTCTCAAGAACTTTTGAGAGAGTTACCAGAGGCTCGATCACACCAGACAGTTGTGAATCATAACAAGAAATGTCTGGGAATGTATTATTGAAATGAAAGTGCTGATATTGATAATATTCACATTTAAAAGGCTACTGTGAATTGTTTTAATGTTCCTCACAACATGAATAACAGACAAAAAGGAGGTACCCTTCTGTACTCTTAATTTCTTTGCACTGTGGTAGGCAAAAGGTGGCTTGAGGGGGTCAGGAAATAATGATTTGATTCCTTGGCCTATTGCATGTCCCTGGTAATGCTTTGAGTACTTGGGTTTCTGTGTTTATTTCCCCATATAATATTTTTGGGCAGAAAATTTAAAAAAGAGAGAAGAAAAATCACATATGATCAATTTTACAGAGAATACTGGATACTTCTATCACATAGCAGGAGATTATAACATTTTCCACTAGCCATGGAAGCTTGGTTTGGAGGACTATCGGAAAAATTAGGGAAGTTTTTCAAATGCTTGAAGTAAGTTTAAAGACCCCAGAGAGGAAAAAGGCAAGTAGGAAGAACAAGAAGATTTAACATTATCACTTGTAGGAAGCTGTTTCTTTTGTAGAGACCCCCAGAGCTGGGAGAAAAAAAAAAAAGGAAATAGTGAATCATTAATTCTCAGCTCAGTTGTTTTCTTTCATGTTTGCTATTCAGAGTAAGTATTTTATGCCCATTCTGGGACTGGAAACGTTTATATACACAGTAGCAGCAGCATCAGCATCATAATAACTGAATAATTTATATTTTTAAAAAAACCTTGCACATTTTATAAAACAGTGTACAGGTATTGTTGCATTTGCTCATGTAAAGCTCCACAGCAAATCTCTGCCTAGAAAATGTCCCAATGTTTAGGGGAAAAAAATATACTTAGCTAAAGACAATCACCACCTATAAATAAAAATCTGAGGTAATTTCAGTTTATTGGTAAAGATTGATGCATGTAACACACAAAAGTAGCAGTTATGATTCAGGCCTCTCTCCATCACAGCTCTGATTATTTCTGAATTTTCTTCCTGGGGCAATACCTGAAGCTAGCAGGCAGCTCAGATTTTGGGTGGTGTGGCTGCCAACACCAGCTTCCAAGGAGCAGTGCTGGTTTCCTCACATGGTCCAGTTATTTCAAAGGTTTGACTGGAAATTGTTCTGCTGTCATGGCAGACATGTAGAAATGTGCTTTAAGGAAGATGAAATATCCTGAGGATGTCCCAGAGATGGAATGTTCACTCTGAAACCTGTTTCCCTTCAAGCCCAAGATAGCAAAAACTTCCTGGCTCATTTCTGACCAACATGAGCTTATGGGCACACCATTGCAACAGGCATCCTCCACTGAGCACCAGTTCAGGGTCTGCTTTTTCAGAAAAGATACAGAAATGGGACTGATCTTTCTACCCCCAAAAAAGCCCAGTCTGATATGTGTATGTCAATGAGTTTGCTGGATTTAATTTTTTGAGGTACCTGCTTAAAATAAGGGTGGCAAAAAAAGCCCATACTAGGGGCTTGAAACATTACATAAACTGGATTTACTAATCATCCAGTCTGCACCCTTCCAAGCCCTGTAAAATACATGTAGGTTAGCATTATTAAATCCCACTTAAAATAGGTTGGTTTTGTTAAGTGTGGCATGATTTTTACTGGGTGTTCTGCTCGCCTGGATTCTGGACCGCGGGGAGCACATGTAGGTACATGTGTCACTGGCTGATGTAGCCACCTGGCTGCCACCCTCCATCAGGTTCCTAGCCATTCCCACTTATTAGGAGAGAGGGTTTTTTCTTATTTTAATCTGCACATTGCACATGCATTTAATTTTACATAAAAATGCATGCATAATTAGGCATAGCAGCGATGAAACATTCCCATTTGGAAATGTCCTGCCCAAACCCACACAATTCAGTGTCACATTTGGTACCAAGGTTTTTTAGTACATGACAGTCCATTATCCATTAGTTCTGAATCTCTTCTGTTAAATGCCTTGTTTCGGTTAGAAACTGCACAGTAGGAAATTAAAACATGTTGATAGATTGGAAAGTTATTAAGCTTCCTTGCAGTGTTAAACAAGAATTTACAAGAATTCGCTCTCCAGATTTATCAGGGATATATTTACAGTACTTGAGTAAGTGTGAATATTACTCACTGGAGATATTTAGTCACATACTGTATCTCTCTGAAGGGAGACCATATTGCATTAAATGTCTCCACCATGTTCTGTAATTTGAAAGATAAATCCTTGAGTGCTGATTAGTCATATATTGATACAGAACATCTATTATTTTGGGTCTATAAGAAGATTTTCATCTCTGTAATATTAATTTCTTGGCTATCATCATGCTTTTTCTTAGCAACCATCTTTCATTATCATAACTCAGGCCACTCGATATTGTTAAATTTCCTCATGTACAGTGCCAGAAATGGCATTGCAGGTGGGGGAGGTAAAAAATCTTACTTAAATTAAATGGTTTGGTGTGGGCTTAAAACAAGAGCAGATATTGCTAAGGTTTTGTGTGAAGTTTTTCCAGTGACACATTTTATGGCATTAAGGAAAAAGCTCAGACTCACAGGGACTCCATTTCTACATCCGAAAACTGGGTTGTAATGTAATTTCCCAGTGATATGGGGAGATGTTGTTTTTATTCCCAAATTATTATGTAATATAATAGTTAAAATAAGGTCCAATTGCTAAGATCAAAAATAGCATTTAGCACCTCTACTCCCACTGAATTCAAGTATCTGACTCTGCTTGGGTATCTGGTAAGGAAAAAAAAAAATTGGTGCTCTGTCTTGCATGTGTATTTTTGTCTAGTTATGAAATACAGGCAGCAATGGTGACCAGAATAAAACTTCAATTTACCAAAAGAAAAGATAAAATAATTTTGATAGTTTTGTAGGTAGTGAGAAATATCAACTATCTCTGATACACATGAGCTTTACTCAATACTCAAAGCCAAAATAGCTCTCGTAGTCCCATAGCTCAAAGTTGAAGTTAGGAGCAATTTTTAAGCATTGATTTTTGACTAACCATCAGTGCAGCACCAGATTTTTCTGTCTTTAAATCACAGCTGGGAATGGTATTCTCAAAATACTATGGTTGAGTAAGAATCGAACGGAGTTCCATGGAAAGTTACTTTTCACAATGCAATATTGTTCCTATACATTAGAGAAATATCAGTTCTCCTCGTCTGTCTTCAGCCCACTTGTCAGGAGAAAAAATTGTCATGTTTTCAGGTTTTCTCATTTTTTTTCCCCCTTTCCATTAAAAAACAAACAAAATTCCTGGAAAAATAAATGTCCACTAAAAAAATCCACACAGGGACCCTAATTTACTCCTCTCCAATGTAAATGTTTTGCAAGTGTTTCAGCAAAGGGAAGATTTTTTTTTTCCTGGACAACAAACACAGCCAAGGTATTTGGTGCCCTGCTAACACCTCCAAGCTGTGAGACAGAGGGGCTCAGACCCAGGATCTCATCCCTGTGCCTTCCCAACCCTCCTCTCTCCCTGGCAGCGATGATCACCACAGCACAGGCAGCTCCACATCCTTTGTGATCAGAGAAGCTGCTCTAACACCAGCAATTAATTTCTCCTATTGGGACATCAGGGGCTTCAAACAGTTCACAAGCACGGCAAAATAGATGGCAAGACTCCAATTTTCTTCCATGAACTTTCTAGGTCAGAAATCAGGTTTTAAGGGCACAGGAGATCATACTGTCTGGCTTGCTCTATAATCCTGGAAAAGAGACCTGTCCTAGGCTGACCAGCTTGTGAATCGAGGCCACTGTTTTTCTTTAGTTGGCCCTGCAGAAAAAATAGATTTTTCTTTGGGCTGAACGCTCAGAATTCTTATGGAAATAAAAAGGTGAAAAAAGGGAATGGAAACAAAAAGGAAAGGGAAATGGAGGAGGAAGAGAAAGGGAAAGGAAAAAGAGGTGAAGGGGAAGAAAAAAGGGGAGGGAAAGGGGGGAATGAAATAATTTCTACTGTGTTAAACGCAGCTGGATATAAGCCTGCCATAATTTCACACACAAATCTTAACCTTTCCTCCCTCAGCTCGACCAGACTCCTGTAGTTCACAAAATGTTATCACAAGCGAGTTGGGCTGGCTGCACACTCCCGGCCCTGGCAGCATTCAGACCAGTATGAGACAAACCAGCTGTGCCGAATCCTGAGCTGAAGCGTTGCCATGAGGTTCATCTGGTTTAGATCAAAGGGCTATAGGGTGACTCTCATCAGAAAGTGCTGGGAATAGGAGACCTTAAACCTTTTGATTCCCACAGTCCCTCAACCTCCAAATAAATTAAAATATTTAATCAAAATCTAATGGCAGTGATCTTGTTTGTAGAAATGCTTTATTATCCCTTGCATTTTAACCACAATCTGCCTGGTTCCTAATGCGACCTAAAGAACTAGTCGGCATTTATTACAAATGCAAGGCAGAAAGCTTCTGGCTCAGCAATTAATCACTGACATGGAGGAATTTCTTCTCTCCAGGTGGGGAACCCATCCAAAAACTAAGAAAAATAATCGGGCTAATTAATTCTTATCTGCAAAGAGCAATTAGATAAATGACCTAAAAACAGGCCTGTCACCCCTAGTGAGGTGCTCGGCTTCTAAATAGAATAATGTCTCTTTGCCAGGCCATCTCTGCAGTGAAATGGAGATCACAGGGAGGAAGGGGAAAAGACAGCATGTGGGGAGGGAATGGACTGATAGGGGAGTAGGTTAATTAGAGCTGAGACCAGCCATTGATATAAAAAAAAATTAAACCAAAGCTCTGCACTCGGGTAGATTTGCTGTGATCCCATCACCTTCACAGCTCTGCCTTTGTGCAGCCAGAGGTACTAAGGAGAGTGAAGCCACATCTCCAAGCTACTTTAAGAGAGGAAATCCACTCACCAGGCTTGTCCACCACTGCATTGCATTTCACCTTGGTGAGTGGCACCCCTGACATGGCATCCTTATTAACTCTGAACTGTGTGTCTGCGGCACGGAACGATGGCACCAAAGTGAGATGCAAAATACTCTGCTTCAATTAGTTTGCTCCAGCAGACTTCTTCTGGTTTATATAGGAAATGTGCAATGCAGAAACCTTCAGGAGAGAGCCAAATTAATCTAAGCAGCAAAAGTGAGGAAGCAGTAAGAGTATTTGTACAGCAGACCTTTGCTCATCTGTGTATCCCCAACAAACTCTTGCTGTCCTTGCAGACATCTCATAGCCAGGCAAAAACCAGGAGAGTAATCAAAAGAGAAGAGAAAGGGCTTTGGACACATTAGGATAATATTAAGAATTTGTTTTTGCTTTCCTGTTCACAATTAAGTTCCTTGCTCAGTGGTACAAGGTATCTTTTTCCTGATTCTGCTGTTGTGCTTACTTATGTCATGACACCATGCCATGTCCAATGGCAGGGGACAAAGGGACACATTGAAGGAATTGATTCAGGCTTATTGAAGTATTTACAGAAATAAGCCTAAATGACCAGACATAAAATACTGCAGCAGTCAGATTAAAACAATCCACTGCAGTTATAGTTAATCAGGGCTTTAGCCTCCAAGGAACTGATTTGAGACTAACAAAGTGTTTTCCAGCTCCCAAACCCCATGCCAATCACGTTACTCCTGCCTTGGAGCTGTTAACAATACCAAATACAAAAGTAAATGCAAGTCTGCAGATAGTTTTACTGTTTCCAATATCCAAAGCTTCTTACAGTAAAAAAGAAAGACTAAAAAAATTACCATCCCCAGGGCTACAGATGCTGGTAAGAGACCTTTGTCTCTGTCTGAAACCTTGTGTGACCAAGGTTCTTATAATTTATACAAAGCAGATGCCTGCTTAAATGCTTTACTCAAAGCTGTCATGGCCCCTACATCCAAGCAGTTAACAATAAATTACAAGGACTAATGGATTAGATTAAGATGCATGAAAACATTGTATATATTCTGAAGAATGATACTTCACCTACCAAAAAAAAAAACCACAAAAAAAACCCAAAAAACAAAACAAAACAAAAAAAAAAAAACCATAAACCACTGCTGTGAATGTTTGGAAAGGAAAAGAGATATATATTCCAGTTAAGTACTTTGCTGCTTGCATTGGCTGAAATGCGGCGGCACAACAAAAGCAACCATCTGTGTTTAAACACAAAGGAAGAGACAAGCAAGTCTGTGTCAGTTTAAATTTATATTTTCCCTCGATGATGCTAATGTGAGGTTTAAGGCAGAGCAGAGCCCACAGGATGCCTAAGGATGTTTCTGGAAGATGAATGCATGTGTGGAAGATGGGCAGCTCAGGTCCAAGTGTGAGCTTCTGCAGGGCTGGGGATGTTCTGGGGAGAAGGTTTGCTGCAGGAGCAGGATTCCTTCCTGAGCTTGTGTCCATTTCATAAACTTTGCCACAATTCAGAAAATAAAGATGAATAAGTTTCAGTTTGCACTTTTTGCTGCATATATTAAAATGGACAAGGCTCCAGGCACAGGCTGTTGAGGGGGGCTAATTGGAAGATTGTTCTTATAAATATCCTCTGTTCATTTTTTGTGAAGATGCAGGAAAGTTCTCAAGAACTGGAAATTCAGATGTTGCTGCAGTCCAGAGTGGATACTTGCTAATATTGCTGCATAATAGAAGAGCTGGGAGTATCTGAAAATAACACAGGAAAAAATGGAAAAGTAGCTCAGAAATTTGCAGGCCAATTGGTGTTTACAAGAAATGCCAGTGGTCCATTATCCAAACTTCAGAAAAGAAGGATGGAATGATGCAAATCAACACAGATTCACTAATAATTTAATTACATTTAGTAAAAAAAATGAAAGTGTGAAAACATCCGAACTGCAGTTTCCCTGACAAAGTTTATTCCCTTTTATTTCTGTGCCTGCTTTGGTTCTGTCAAGAAGACCCAAACCAAGGCTCATTCTTATCTTATCTAGAGTATGTTGGCTGCATCATATTGGTAATATTCATGCCCACAATAAAATTGGAGCTACCTGGAATTGAGAAATTTGGGACAGCTGGCACATCAATGTCCCCAACCCACTGTAAATGTCTGCAAGGGCTGTTTCTATATGTATCCTGTACAAGGATTGAGAGTCAGGAGAAATACCTTTTTTTTTTTATCTTTCAGCCAACTCACTTATGTTTAATTTATACAGAAATAGGTACAGCCTCCTTCAGCACCAGAGCATTAGGGTGTTTTTAATGAATAACTTACAAGAAACAGTCACCTGCTAACAGGTCAGCCTCCCTTTTGTGTTTCATTCTAGTTTCATTAGTAAAGAAAAAAAGGCCTTTGATTGGATTAATGGAAATAGAACCACAGGGTTTAAATTATAAAGTATCCAGTGGTTTTTTCTAGTAGCTCCTACTTTCAACTGGGATCATGATTTTTATCGTCTCAGGCTCAAAGCTTTTGTGTTTGACTGCCTTGGACTGCAACATGGAAAGGTTTTGCTTTAGCAGAAATCACATTTCATCTTTCTCTCTTCAGTGATGCAGCTAAACAGCCCCTGGCTTTAAGGCTATCACCCCTACTTGATCCCTGAGCTGCTGGGGTTGCTCTCGACAGAAACTTCTGAGCAGAATCCCTTTGGTTGTTTGCTTTTTTCTCCCCTCTACTCTCCTCATGTCCCTGCACCACCACCTTCCAGCGAGGGGCTATTTTTATTTATGTATTTATTTCTTTCCATTGAAACTGCAATATCTGGAGGTGGCTACAGGCAGGACACAGAGCCATATGCTGTGCCTAACTTATATAAACAGCGTCCTGGGTGACAGCCTTTCCTGGCCCATCTGCAGCTGCCAGGGAATCCATTATTTTTCTGGTCCCTGGGGAGAAAAAGTTCTTGAGCATCATTACTCCTAGGCAAATGTAACTGACTCTACCATGCACCCTAATTTGCTTGCCATAATTATAGGTCGCTCACCCCCCTTTGCTATTTATAAACCTTTTTTATTTATTTTCTGTACTTATCAATAATGAATGGAGGCTAGTGAATCATGGGGCTGTAAATTTGAATATTATGAAAATGCTAATAACAAGGTATCATAGGCAGCAGCACCCAGGTCTTATCAGCTGGTCAGATGCTCTATTAAGCAGCCAGTGAGGAGTTCAAGCAAATTGGTTATGTTAATGTCCTGTAGTACTTGGGGAAGATGAGGAGTTAGCAATTAATTTTTTTTCCTTCTTCTTCCCAGGCTGCAAGCCGACAAGGCAAATTTATATTCCTCCTATTCTGTGGGACCCCAGCTCGCAAGGGGGGCAAGGTGAAAATGCAGGAGCCTACCAAGAGCTTTCTGAGATCTAATTGAATGGTGCAACTGAAAAAGCTGCTGGGAGGGCAAAGGGCTGAACAAGGAATAAATAAAGAAATATATAAATAAGCAAGCAAGCCCCAAAACAATGGGAATGAGGCATTCTTCCCCATTCATTCAGCTGACAGTGCTTTTGCAACTTAAACCTGTTTTATTAATTATGTTTGACATTTCCTTAATTAGTTTCATTTACATCCCATCAGCCCCTACCAGACGATTGCCCCATACATCATTTCACCAGAGGACTGAGATGCCTACAGAATTACAAAAACACCCCCCTCACTGCAAACCCCAGTAACTCATCACTGTAATTTTCACAGATTTTGAGAATTAATCTTTTCACCTCCTATTTCTCTTATAAAAATATATGGACATTTCATCTTTTAATTATTATGAATTTTTCAAAGGATTGTGATGCAGGACGAAATCTCTGGTTTCCTTCTATACATACAATTTGCTTTGTTTCACAGTTCTTATGTATCCTGACATTGACAAAATATGGACTCCAGTGAAGGATCCAATTCCATGGACTCTGCCTTGACTCCAGAGCCTCACTAGTAACCTCAGTGCTTTTCCCAGTTAGCTCTAGAAACTCACAATATTTTAATTTATGGAGAGATTCTTGCTGCCCCCATAGTTATTATGCGTTTTTTTTCATATATTGATTAATTTCTACAGAAGCCACGACAGACTTTTTACAACTTTAGTAAGAACGAAATGATTTTTTTGTTGTCGTTTCATGCCATTGCTCAGAGCTCTGGCGTGTTTGTCCTACCTCTCTCTCCATCCCCTCCAGGGGCTGGTGCGTGCGCTGTCACTCTGCACACTGAGCAGCCAGACACAGGACTGGCATTAGAGGCAGGCATTTCAGAAGTACACACTCTTTTAAAATCAGCTCAGTGCAGAGAACAGAGCGAGTCACAGCTTAGCACGAGGAGCATTCAGTGTGGAAGCTGCACAGCCAAAATCACACGGTGGAAATCCAATCTCCTGCAGGAGCAGAGCCCTGCATGCCCCACCTGGGAGCCACCTGGCAGGAGGCAGGACCTGCTGCCCACTTGGGCTGTCAGATGTCTGGTGCAGAACGTGGCTCTGCTGTCCAGCCCTCGGCACACAGACACTGCCTGATCCCGGCTGGGCTAAAGTGACAACCTGTTTTTGCTAATCCCAGAACGTGCTACCAGGAGCTGTCATTTCAGAGTCGTCACACTCTCTGTTGATAGCGCTGGAGTTAATCATGCAGAAGGAAAAAGCTTGTATTAAAGCAGATAATTATTCCCCAATTCCTTAATAATGCATGCGAAGGAAAGTGATTCTTATTGTCTTGGCAAACTGTGGTGCTTCAGCACATTTTTTGTTTAATATTGTTACCCAGGTATCTTTCCTCCTTTCCACCACCTAGATCAGGGTTGTTACACTGAAACAGAGAGCTTTCTTTACTGTGAACTGCTATACCTTATACTCAGCCCATACTTACATTGTACCATTGGCACAGTAGGAGCTAATTGACATAAGTAACCAGGTTATCTTGATTGATTTGAGGAGTTCATCCAATTAAAAGGCAGCTGAGGAGATGTTGTCCCTATCCAACCACCTACCCTTGCAAGGGCTCTCCAGATCTGTGTGTAACAGCAGCACAGGGATCTGCCAGCTCAAGCCCTCCCAATACAAATACCAGATGGACTTACAAGCCCCAATAAAAGAAATATTAATGCAACATATGGAAATATATTCACTAAAAGAAACAGACTCAAAGAAATATTGATGTGCTTGCTTTCTCAGTGGGACTCATTTGCTAGGACAGAGCTTGCTGCAGTCTCAACCACATTTCTCAGCCCTTTTGGCTCTGGGGCCAGGTCACGTGAAGCCAGGCAGATATTTCCGAGCTTTCAACAGGATCCAGATGTCACAGATGCTCTTGGTGCTCTGTCCTCTCCAGCCTTCACATAGATGGCCCTAGCCTGGGTTATAACCAACTGTCTCCTCAAATTAAGTCTGCCCAAAACTTTAAGCCTTTGCTTTAATAAAATTCTCTCAGCCCTCAGCCCTCAGAGGGGAGAAGATGGGGGAATAATGTTCTCGTTTCACCTCAGAGGTTATTACATCTGTGCTTTGGGAAGCAACAGACATCAGGGCTAGAGTTCCACAGTTGGACTAGACATAGAGAAAAAAATCTTGCAATTTGTTCTGAAACCAGAGAGATTTCATCCTGTTTTGGAAGCCTTCCAGGTAAAAGCCATGTCTGGGACCCTCTCCAGATTTTCTGCAAAGCACTGGCTGTTTCATTTCCAGATCATTTCAACCCTCAAGATCAAAGGGAGCCTGATTTTAAAAGCAGGAATTAAGTACTGGTGAAGAAGAAGGCAGTTTTAACTTTGCTGTAACCATACACATGATTCACAGAGGAGTTTCATCAAAAAGTTTGGGGGTGCTGGGTTTGTTTTGTTGTTTGTTTCTTGCTTCATTCCTTTCCTTGTTCTCTCTTATCTGTGATCCAAGCATTTCCCAAGACACTGCAAGAACATGGGTGTGAGAGGAATACAAAGCAGATTGTAGGGAAAAGGCTGATAAGTCCCATTCAAAATTTGCTGGTTTTTCTTTCTGAAGAATTCAGCTCAGAAGCCGTTGAGAGGAAATTTGGAGAGATGAAGATGGGGAATGAAATACCTATCCCTGTGGGACCACAAACAGCCCTGGGTGCTGTTCTTTGGGCTCTGGCTTCATAAAGTGGTTCTTTTTGAGCGAAGTTGGCTCCTTTTTAATAATGTCCTCTTCTGTCATTGATGCTATTTCATGGCAGGTTAACCTCAAAGGGCTTAGATCATTTCCCAGCTTTCCTGTTTGGATTCCACTACAAACACACGAACACAAACCCCAGACCCTCCAGTTCAATTATGAATAGTTAAAAACCTCCACTAAAGTAGTTTGGAAGATTTATCAGATGCTGCTGGGGCTTCAGATTTATCTCAAATAGCATCAAATGACCAAAAAAGAAAAAAAAAAATCAAAATATTTTTCTGCCACATGCTGTCATACATTGTCAGGGAACCTTGTGCTGTAGCTGCAGTGAAGTTGAATCTGATTAAAAGATCAGCAAACAAGGCAGGTTGAGGGGAATTTGATCTCATCATTGCTATGCCTGGAAATACCTGTCATCTTCTAGGTTGTCCTGCACTGTGACACTCTTTCTTATCCAGTTTGCCAATGGACATTCATGGTGACATTCTCTGCAAGCAAAAAGAGGGGAAAAGAAAAAAGAATAAGAGGGATTTGAACCATACCAATTTTATTTTCAAGTTCTGTATTTTTATTCCTCTGAGATCAAGTCTAAACATAAATACCAATTATCAGAGCTACAGACAAATGAATAATTTGTTGTAAAACAATCCTGATTTATTCAAATGAGAGTAGAGGTGAAATTAGAGCTACGCAGGATATTATGTTAAAAAGCACACGCATACAAAAAGAAAACAAAATGTCTAATTTTAACATAGTGTTGTTATCTGTGATTAATGATTTCCGTGGGTGTATAACTCTTATGCAAAAATGCCATGTAATCATGTACATATTTGATTAAATAGCTTAATTTGTGTTCATTTAAAAAAAAATAAAATAAAGCCAAATAAGCTAGATAATGAGTGGGCGTGTTGTAGGAAAAGCAGATGGGATTTGAGGCACTAGCTGTGTTCAAAGGAAGCCACCAATTTCACTTCAAGAATATTTGCGTATGAAAGCTGATATTTTCTAGAAACATTCATGAGTAGAACACAGAGGGAAATTTTGCCAAATTCTGCTGTTTTTAATGAAGGCATGCGGGGGGGGAAAAAAAAAGTTCAGCTGAGCCCAGTTAAATTCCCACTCCACGGGAAGAGCATCTTTATTTATTTATTTTTCTCTATTTACTGGGAATGTTTTCTTTCTCTGAATCAATTATACCTACAGCATCCTTTTGTTTACTTCTGAGCCTCTGCCAACAACCTCCCCTTTCTTTGCCTTCACCTGTGGAATTAAATACTTACTTTTCGTCACACAATAAAAAAGACACCTCCCCAGACTGGAAATAATGGGATCCTTTGGTGGTAAAGCTGTGTAAATCACAGTGTCAAATGAATGGACAAAGCTTTAATGGGGCTAATAAACACGTCCCTCTGTATTGAGCAAGGGGACTTTTTATGAAAATGATCAAATAAAGTAATAAAAAAGAAGGGGCTTCCCCTCTGGGTTTATGAGCTCTCTTGTTACACATCATGTATGACACACTGACTGGCAGAATATATGATGGACTGTCATACATTGCAGAATGACTTCAATTAGGATGATAAGATGACAAGTTCCCATAGTTCATATCTGGGTTGGCTGTGGGTTTTTTTTCAGCAGGGCTCTTACTTTGACCTCTTTCTTTCTAATGTTTGATATGAAATTTAAAGGGCCGGCTGAGGTCGTAGGAGACAAAATATGACTTATGTCAGGAGAGGGAGAGGAAGGCCACTTGTTTCTTTGTTTTCTCTTATATCCATGGGTAGGATCCTGTAATTCAGCCTCTGACTCACTATTGAAAATAATTAATGCCAACAGTTCAACCCACACTCACAACTCCAGAATTATAAACCAACACATACAGCCTGCCACTCAAAACTGACTGCAAAAATCACTGCAAACTCCCCAAAAGCTACCAACAAATCTGGAGGCACATCAGACAAGGTGACACACGATCCAGCATCCATGAGTGTCATTTATTTGCTTTACACTGACCAGTCCTGAATGTTGAATCACAAGGAAATGCCTGTATTTTTGCAGGGTAGAGACTGACTTTTGGCCCATAAAGACACACTGGAAGAAAGAGAAGGCTGAGATAATTTGCATTTCTGAGATTTTCCAGCTAAAACCTTGGTTTGAATATGTCTATTTGGCTGGTACAGGTAGGAAACTTGAAGAAGGAGTTGTGCCCAAAATGGATGGGGAGGCAGTGCTGTCAGCACTTTGAATCTTAGAGAAGAAAAAAAAAAAGGTATAAATTAGGAAGTACTTGAAATTTACAGATGTTTTTGAGGGTCTGAAAAATTTCACATTTTAAAAAATAAGCCCCCAAAACAGCCAGTGTACAAGCCCTTTTTTTAGGGTTATTTTAGGGTTCTTTAAAGGACTATGTTCCAACGGTCATCAGGAGCAAATATTGCTCTTGTAAGACCTACACATAATACTACTGGGTCAGGCTCAATCTCAGACTGCTTCTTCTGTGGCAGCCATAAAACAGACAGAATGAAGATGGAAAGCTATTCATCCTCAGCAGGGCTGAGCTGGCTCCCTGATATTGCTGATCCTGAGGAGCATCATGTGCCTGACCCCAGGGATGCTCCCTGGCTGGACAAGCATCTCCTCACCCACTCAGGCTCTGACCCTGGCATTTTACATGGTTGCATGGTTTGAAACAGCCCACCAACCTGGAAAAGGAAAATGCTTTCCAATGGAAGATCACATATTTTCCAGGTGGCCTATTCTGCGGATTCAGCGTTATCGCAGAGGATTTGCCTTTAAGTCAAAAAATTGCTTGTGTACGAGTCTCAAAAGCAAATCAGCAAGTGGAAGGAGTGGGATAATGGAGGCACTTATCTCTGCACAAAAGCACAAGTTTGATTTGCATAGATCCTGGCAGGAGTGACTCTGACTTTGAAGAATGGCACATGTCATGGTACGGGCACAGCAAAGATTGTGACTCAAACACACTGGAAAAGAAAAGCCTCACTGGGTAGAAACTGAATAGCAAAACTCACTTCACTTCTCCTTAGCTCTGAAAAGCCACAAATATCAGGAGGGTCTAGGAAGAATTTCCTGGGCATCTCCTCCTTGGGATAAATCGAGGTCTAAATCTAGACTAATGTGCCCAGAAGCTCCTGTTGAAGGAAAAAAAAGAGAAAGAGAAAAGAAAAGAATAAATGGGGAAAATTCAGCAGAGTTTAATCTGAAGAGTGTATCCATCACCAAAAATGATACAAATCAGCTATTACTGGATCATGCAAAGGCAACTCTACTACCTGTGATCCTTCCTTCGCTTTCTAAACCTCTTTTCAGCCCAGCCTAATGAATTGTCAGAACTGTCAGACAGCTCCAAGGAATGACAAATGTCTATGATTTGCTGCTGCTACTTTGCTGAAAACACCTGATGTATATAGTCCTGAAATCCTCTGTTTTGTATTAAAGGCAAGTGTAAGCTGAAGGAATTGGTGTACATGTGGAGTTATTTTCTTTCCTTTTACATAAATGTAGCTTAACAAAAAGAATATGATAAAAGGAAGTTCAGGTTGAATATTAAAGTACTCCTAAATCAGGAAATGTCAAAAAATAAGGCAGAAAATACAGCTTCAACCGTGGCCTATTTTGAACATTTAACAATCCCATATTTAATTATATTATTTAATATTGTATGTAATAGCTCTCTATGACCTCATATAAAACTTGCAATCATATATCTCGATACTTGCATGATGTTTTCTTAATCAGAATTATAGATAATGCAACACAAAGCATTCTAACTCCACAAAGAAATTGTTTGACACACAATAAGATCAGTCAAATAATTAATCTGACAAATATCAGAGTTTGAGTTAAACAGGCTCCAAACATTTATTAACTTGCAGCCAGATTCTGTGAACATTTGTCATTGACTTAAATGGGTCTAAGATTTCACTTCTTGACGAGTGACAGGCCCTGATGGGTATTTAGTCATTTCTGCTATACCAGATTGGCACTGTACTTAATACATTTGCTAATTCTGTCATAGAACTTACTCTCTATAACATTCCCCTGCATCTTCCCTAAAGAAACTCTTGTGAATCTGTCCCTTCAATAACACACGCAGAAAAAACATAGTTTTGAAAAACAGACAGTACAAGTCTTGCCTAATTAGTCACTTGTCCAGCACTGTAATGCATCTAGAAAAAATTCCAATTGACTGGGAGAATAATTTTTGCTGCTTCAGTGCTTGTTGGATGATATTTTCACGACAATCACTTTGTTTGTATGACTTTACAGGGAAAAGAGAGAGACATAACCATGGCACTTCCCTTGAAGGTAGCAGACACAGAGGGGCTGATCTGAGTAAGGTTGGGAGTGTCACAAATTGTGTTTCTCAGCTGAAAGATTGGAGACAAAACACTGAGGTTGTAGAAAGCTGAACCAGCTGTGCAGGAACCAAATGGAGCTGATCCTTCCTCTCACTGTCACAATAGGTTTATTGTCACAGACTGAGATGCCTGGGAATAGAGTCCAGACTCAAAACTCTGCTAAAAGCAGGAACCTGGATCAGAACCATGAGGACATTTTGTCATATTTCTTGTAGACCACCTCATTTCCACACCAGAAAGAAAAAAAATAATACCGTTTGTAGATCAAAAGGTAATGCCAACCACCTCACCTGCAATTGTGGACAGTGATCTCCATGAGTGGCAGAGCCAATGGTGGTGCTTCAAAGATGGAAAATAAGGTTGAGCTAGGTCTTGACGTTTTATCAACTTCATTAATGCTTCAGGCTCTCTGCAAGCCAAGAGCATCCTCAAGTCTTATTTCCCAATGAATCAGGCCTAGTCCAAAAAGAAAATACTTGCCCAGCCCTTGCAATTCTAATTAAAGGGAGGGTCGGGAGAAAAAAAAAACTAACAAAAAAAGCCTGCAAAATTTAAATTGATTAATTGACTCACATGAAAGGCTGTAAAATGGAAGGCCCCTGTGCTGTGTGTCTTATAATAAAGCTCCCCTGGCACACACTTGCACAGCTGCTACCTTGGTGTGGATGTCTGCAGATGATACAACATTGCCATCTCTCTGGATATCATCCCAATGAACACATTCCTCCTCAAACCACTCATGTGAGCCACTCCTGTGAGCCAGACAGGGAACTGAGGCACAGAGAACGCAGATAAAGCCCTCCAAGGCATCAAGCTTGCTGGCACCTATTGAAGTCCAGAGCAATCAAGCCTCTAAACGGAGGTCAAACACTGGAGGATTTCATCTAGGACACTTTGCCCTCTGTGGTCAGTTCCAATTAATCAGGGCATGGAAAACAGGTCCCCACATATTAAGAGGCTGTCTAAACACTGGCATCCTGCCTCCTGTCCCTTATGAGCAGACATGGGTTTGGGCCAAGCCTGCCTGAGTGAAGGTATTGGGTTGTCATCCCCTTTTCTGTCACGTCAAAGCACGGTGATGGGACTGTGAGGATCTCCCAGGGCATCAGTGCTGCTGGATAACAAAGGGGAGCTGCTGCTTTCTCAGCAATCAGAGCTGAGCTCCCAAAAGCAGCCTCAGCAAAGGGCAGGAGGAAGCTCTGAAGCGCTGCTGGTCCCATGGATGCGCTGCAAATGAAGATGTGTATACCCAAGCAGGAGGAATAATGAGAAATGTATGCCGAGGAGATTACTGGGTTTCTCTGTTAGATTAACTCTAGTTTGACAGTGGCTGGGTTTGGGAAATCCTCTATGATTTAAGAATAAGAATTCTTCTCTAAGTGGCCTAAAACTCACTGCTATATCATCACTTGCTGTTGTCAAATAAATAATCATGCGAAATCAGCTGCAGAGAAAAGTCTGCTGTGGAAGAGAGTTCATGCATGACATATGATATATCTTTTCACAGGGACAGATACATCTTTCTTACAGCCAGCATGCAGCTTCCTTCACTGCACCTTCCCTCCCATCCAAATCACCTCAAATAAATGTGAGTTCTGCTGTGTTCACAGTAATTCCTTCATTTTTAAACACATAATGGAAATGTATAACTAGTCCTCATAAAAATTTATATCTCAATTCGTCCCTTTAATTTATAACAGGCCCTCCAGGCAGTTATTATTCAAACATTAATAAAATGCCTATGGATCACCAAAAGCATCAATTTTCAGATCCACCTCCCCTCCTATTTGTACATATATAAAGCCAGATTAGAGTTAATGCCACTTCTGTGTCTAACAACAATTACGCCTTTAATAAGATAGGAACAAATGATATATTATCTTAATCATGTTAGGAATTTGAGTTCTTTACATGAAACAAAGTTGAATTTTTTATGCCCTTTGTGACAATTGTTACTTAACAGCCTATGTGTTTGGATATTGCAGTTTATGCAAATGTTCATGTTCTATAAATTTTAGATTTATCTCCATTTATCATTCCACATGTTCTCATATACAGACATTATGGTTTAGCGTCTGACTCTGCACACAGTCTAAAATATGATTAGGATACCTTTCACTTATTTATAACATGGAAAAAAGGATGAGGGGGGGTAGTAGCTGTTGTAGAGGCAAGATCCTCCACTTCCATAAAACCATGTACTGTGCAGAGCTGCAAAAGCCATCTTGGAATTTGGTCTTTCATTTACTGACAGCTGAATTTCAAAGGATTGAGGTTTATAGGGGAACTCTTCATTCTCTGCTCTAAAATCAGTCACGAGTTCATTGTATATCACACTTTAACAACTCTTACTCAGGAGAGTAATTATGGCTAATATGAGCTCTCCCATAGAGAGACAAGGAGACAACTTGCATGCACAACTGTTTTTGGATTGAAGCCATTTTAGAGGATCACTAGGATCATAAAGATTTGTAGGAAAGAAAACCCTGGTATTTTTCATTTTTCTGCTGGGAGGTTTAAAGCTCCTTGTATTTTGAGAGGAGAGCAAGGGAAGTACATCCTAGGCCGTAGTTTCATTCTGCAAAAATCACTACGGTTTGATTGCTCTCAGAGAAACAACAGCAAAGTATATAATCTGAGAAGCTGGGCCTTTGCATAGCCATGAAAAAAAAAAATGAAAAAAAATAAAGGAAATACAAAAAAGACCCTCTCTAAAAAACTAACTACACTCCAATCTGAGGTCTAAAGCAGGTTGAATTTACTCTTAGACTTCATTCACAGGAGCTCACAGTGATGTTTCAAGTGGGTGCTGCCTGAGGGGGAATTATCAGGAATGGAGCTGCTGTTGTAATTTCTTTACACCAGCAGAGTGAACAGGCAGGAATTCAGCTGAACCATCTCACCTTCATGATGGACCCTGTGTTGCACCCAGCCTTCAGCTGCCCAGGAAATCTGTCTCCTTCAGAGAGCTGCAGCATTATCTGGAGGGTTTTATTGCCATGTCTCCCACCCCTGCCAGAGGGAAGTTCCCTTTTGTTCACTGAGGTGTCCCTGCATTTCCCAGGCACCTTAAAAACCTGATGGAGACCCAGGGAGGGACCAAAACTAAAGTGAACCCCATTAAGACAGGAGCTGCCTTCCTGTGTGTTTCATTATTAATACTGAGTTCAATTACTCTGATTTCTTCTGTTGATGAATTAGTAGCACCAGAATCAAGTCCCTGGCTGATACCCATTTGTCTTTGCTTATAAGTGCTAATGTGATCCTGTTCCTTTAAAATCAAACTCCTGCTTCAGTCACTTTACATCTTTGCAACACTAACTGTCTTTTCACTAATTGGTTCTGTGTAAATGAAACAAGCTGAAAAACACTGTGGCATCAATAAATATTAATAAGTTATTGTTTGTTTTCTTTACCTTGCTTATGAATTCATACAAAGACAGTGCTAAGACATTAACTCCAGTCTATTAATTGCTACCTGATAATTGCCACCTGATACTTTTCTCCTGGATAATTAGGTACCCATTAGTTCTAATCAAGTAGTTACTTAATTATTGCAGTAATTAGTCTAATGGACTAGCAAATTGAAGCTTTATCACTTTTGGATACTTAATGTTCCTGACAGAGTGCTTCACAAGTGTCAGGGTTCCTGATTCAGCAACCTGCCATTGATGAACCCCCTGCTGCCATCTCCACCCACCCACACTGCTGCCCGGACACACACAGCACAACTTGGGTGTGTGAAGCCAGAGGAAACAGAAATTCGAGCCCCTGTTCCTTCTGGTTCCCCTTTCCACCCCTGCCTATGCCTCCCCTCCTGTGCTCTTGCTGCTCAGCTCATTCCACGCCAGAAGAACTTTGTTGGGAAATTAAATAACATCTTGGCATGGAGATCACATGCATTAGGCTGTACAGCAGCGTGAGTCAAAGGAAGGAGCTAATGTTGGCAGGTGTGGGAAGAAAAAAGCAACTGTGAGGGGAGAAATAATAAGGAGTGTTCATGAATACTCATCTACAGCCCTGCTTGGAAAGGGAAAGGAAGAGGAGCAAAGCAGACTGGTGGTAAATGAAGGCATGGCTCTGAGGTCTGGGACTGGAAATAGGTCTCTCCTTCATCTCCAAATTGGAGGTGCAAATCTAACAGAGATTTTTAGTGAATAGACAAATATGGAAAGTCTTTTTTATTCTGCCCATGGCCTCTCTATCCCAGAGTTGCTGGGCAAGAGGCCATTTCTCTGCCCCATAGTTTTATGGTTAATATCACACTTAATTCTAACTAGGCTCTCAATCCCACAGTTCTACAACATTCCACTGAGAAATGCCACCCTCACCCCTTTACTCTATGTCCTCATCCAAGCATCGTCTTGTGCACTGTGCTTGCTTTTGAATGCTGTGCTTGAGATGGATATAACATGCACAGACATTTAGAAGCATTAAATGTGAATTTATCTCTCCCACTGATCATCTGATGCAGATTCTCTCCTGTTTCTTCATGTCAGATTTGTATCAGAATTGATCATCAAACCCTTTGGCAAGTGTCATCTGCCCCAGACGCTGCAACATGTAACATATAAGCATTCATTGTACTGGGAAGGGGAAAAAAAGATTGATCCTGACCAGAAATAAAGAGGCTAATTCCATTCAATAAAAGCTTGACAACTTGCTAATGATTAAACTACTTCACATATGTGGTAAGATTATGTATTCTGAAATAGATGTATTTATCTGTCTTGATCAGATAGCTCCTGTTTCCATTGCTGCTAACAGTGGAGCACAGTCTCAGATATTACCCAGAGAAGCAGGCTCTGGAATATGTCCTGGGTGGGTCCTGCTGGGTTTCCAAGCTGCCAGGTACATGGGTTTGCTTTTTATGGATGGCAAGGTACAGGCTGGTGGCACTGAGGAGAAATTAGTGGTGTTCACCTGGGTTTTGACCTACTATGGAACTGGAACAAGGGCAAGTTGTGGGTCAGATGTCTCTCATGTGTCAAAAGCTGTGTAATTTATAATTTAGGTTACCACACAGAGACCAGATTCCCCTAGTCTACCATTTAATCCACACTCATAGACCAAATTAAACCCTACAACCTAGAATCTTCACAAAATATGGAACTTATTTTGCTTATTGACCTATCCTCAGTATGTTCATGTTATCAGAGCTGACAAGCCGACAGTTTTCAGGGAAAACAAGTAATTTAGTAACTTCATCTCTCCTAACTCTTCTCACTGCATGAAAAGCAGTGTCCTTTTACAGTTGCTTTGCATTCTCACCCAAAATATGATAGACAATGACAGAGAGGTCACTGGCTCCTGAGTTTTCTGCCACAGCTCCACATGCATCCATCACAACCAGCTGGGGATGTCATTTCCTCTGAAGTTACTCCTGAGGTAACAGTCAATAAAACCTCATGCTGCTACTGGAAAATCCTGCCACAAAACTGCTTAAACACCTGTGTGGGGCCACTGAGCAATAACAATCCCATGCACTGAAAGCAAAATTAAGCAAAGCATATTTGGCCCATTAAGAAAACATATTGCTTGAAATTACAGCGCCCCAGGATGCTCAGATCTTGCTTGTGGTGCTGGCTCCAGAGGAGAGGGTTCCCAGCTCTGTTCAGCAAGAGACATTTACTGACCTGATTTCAGTGGCTGAGAACACTGTTTCTGTCAAAGAAATCTGGCAGAGAAGTTTTTGATGGTGAGAAACAGCAACATTCCTTGTCCATCAATAAGTTGTAATTGATGACAAAAAATAAGCAAAGCCACCTGAGGAAGGCAGAAAACCTTGAAAAATCAGTGATGCTGAATCCATCTGGGCTACTGAGTGCTGCAGGCCCCCAAGACCATACACATGCAACTGAGAGCAGGGAAACATTGACAACCTCATCTGATTTCCCCAAATTACCTGGACTTCTCTCTCACACTGGAAACAAACTTGGTGCAGAGCAGCTTTTCCATGGGTGCTCCCCAGTGTATGAGCTGGCGCTTGGGGGACAAAGGGACATCAGGCTGGGGGAACCATCACAAGGTTCTCACCTAAACTGTGCCAGCTCTGAGGCTGAACAGAGACTGTCTGTCTCCAGCACTATTGATCCTGCAGAAGCAGTAAATTCATTTTTAAGGATGCTGAGAGACAGTGAGCAAACCGTACGTGACAGATGTTACTCACATTGCTTAATGTACTACTCGGAGGTGTTCAGATGCTCTCGTGATGAGGGTGCAAATAAAATCAAGGCAGAGTAGAGTGAAGCAGGCTAAGAAGAGTTTTAGTTTTGGAAAGCTGAAAAAGGGGGTTTTAGCTTGAGGAGCAGTAAATTTAATAGTATTTTTCCCTCTGGATCTGGCATCATAGATTTTCCCTCTAGATCTGACTTTGAAGCAGACTTTTAGAATTCTTTAGAAATTACACCATGACCAGCAAATTGGAAGACAAACCAAGAATACCTTTTATGTTGAAAATACCAGGAAAAACAGTCCAGTGGCTATTGAGAGAGATGCAGAACTCATCAAGGCCAAATTGTTCAGAATTCTTACAAAAGAGGAAAAAAATCCAAAATAATAAAGCAAGATCTTTCGTACCCTTTCCCCACTTCTCTTTGTGCTGTTTCCAGCACTTCAGTTCACAGTTTCAGTTGCAATCAATTTCAGCTTGTAACAATTCAGCAGTTTAAGATCTCCATAACAGTTTAGACCACCGCTGTTCAACGGGCTGCACTGCTTTTGGAAAAGCCTGAGTTGTGCTGAGGAGGAGAGTAAGTGCAAAAGGAAGGAAGAACCAGGGAGGCAAGCTGCTTCCAATTTGTCTATCCAGAATCTAAGATCTTTTTATGGAGTGTGGGTTATTATTGGAAAGATCTTGGTCTTCACCTCTTTGAGAAGCTCTCTGAGTGCTTCCCTTATGAGTTTTGTCATTTTCTTGCTTGGAACACATGGAACAAATGCCAGCCCACAGGATACAGGGGATAAGGCAAGATCAAAGAGAACCATTCAGCTTTCTGCCACTGAATGAAGCAGGGCTGTTTGCCTGGTTGGGAAAGTGAGCAGCAAATATCTACGGGGTGACCACTAAGTGTTTCCTGATGAAAACCTCTGGTGAACACCAAATGCAAAACACCTTTCACAAAGGTGATGGGGATTTTGCTTTAGAGATACCCCTTGAAATGTTAGTGAGGGGTAACTAAGTCATGAACAGTCTGGCCCTTGCTCCCTTCTGATGGCCACTGGGAAGAGTTTGGCACCCAAGCAATTCAGTGGCAAAACAACACTCAAGAAGCAGTAGTTGCAAGCAGCACCCGAGGAAAGCAGAGTGATTAATTACTTTGGAAAGACACCCCAAGCCATAATTTCATCCAAGCCATAATTTCAGCCTTCTGGCCATAACCAGGCAGAGAGCAGGGACCAGCAGCATGAGCAGTAAGGACAGAAAAAGCACAGCCATCCTAATCTGAACCAGCCCCCCAGAAACAGTCTGGGGGTGTTGGATGGTCACTCACTTTCCCGTTCAGAGCAGCAAGCATCCTGCTTTCCTGCTCACCCTGCTCTCCTCATTTACATCATCCTAGTTTAGAATTGAGATGGTCTGAGGGTGCTAGTAAAGACAGAAGATCACTCTGAAATTTGGTGTGGGTAGCTGGACCCCTGGATTAGGGGTTCTTTGCTTTCTGTTGTTTTTTGGAGGTTTTTTACAGGTTGTTCTCAGCTGCCTGTCAGACGGGGCCATGATGAAACCCAACATCTTGCAGAGACATAAAATGGAAAACAGGCAACTCATCAGAAAAGTAGCAGCTGTTTTACACCATCACTAAACAGAATGATCATACACTAAAAACTAGATTTAGCAGTTTAAAAGAGCTACTAACGCAAAATTAGCTGGAGACAACAGCGTGGTTTTGTAACTGACAGTGCTTCACTCCAACGCCCTAATTCATGCAAAAACAACTTAGGAAACATTAAACGGCTGATGCTGTTGGAAAGGGGAAGAGCATCCACTTTCAATGGCTGCTTAGGAAGAACATGCAGATTTATTGCATCATCTTTTTTCCTTTTACAAATTTTAAATAAGAATTGTGTCAAAACTGCCACCTCTTAAATAACAACGATGCTATAGTCCTCCTGACAGAGGGAGATACCAGCTTTTATTGGCAAGTCATTTGTATTTATGGCAGGCTGAAAGCCAGTAAAAAGGTTGTGCAGAACTTTAACTGTGAATGAGATGGAATAAGAAGGCCTTGAGCACTTTGGATCATCAAATACTTCAATAACTGGATATGGCTGTTCATACAACCATAAATTCATACACATAGAGAGGATATAAAGACACAATTGCCATATGAATGGAGTTTCTGTTGCCTTCTGGAAGCTTATATATGTGTGTGATCTGTTCTAGATACAGATGCCACACAGGCTTTCCTTTGGCCCAGCTGTGTTTCCCACTGAGGATTAAAATTTCCCTGTGTTGTAGAAATATCCTGCCCATAACCAAAACATCTTATGAGAATTAGAAATCTGCCTGGCAAGAGATTCAGCTGATCACTCCAGTACCAAAGGATATGTGGCTTGGCTGGAGGTCTGTCATCTTGTAACAGTGAAGGGGTGAGACCTGATTGCTTGGTACTAGATTTAATTTGTCCTTACAATTACTAAGATAAGAACTTGGTTTATTTTCCCATGGAGTAGCTGCCCTGCTCTGGCTGAGGTGCTTCCATATCTCCCATATTGTCAAGTCCCTTCATCTGTGTGATCTGACCCTGCCTGTCTTAGGGGATTCTCCCATCAAGTGCCGTCAAAATCCTGCCTGAGGGAAGAATTCAGGGCTGGATATAGAGGGGAAAAGGGAATAAACTTTTAGCCGAGGTCTGGCTATTTGTTCTGTGCAGACAAGTTGTGGCCCTGAAGAAGCCTTTTGTTTCCTAAAAAATTGTGAGGGTGGGAGCATAAAAAGTGCCCTGTACTTCAAGGATATTTTTATTTAGATGCTACTCTTCAAAAGACTATATATAGCAGTAAGAGTCTAGCTGCAATCTAAAGTTTGAAAAGTTGCAGACTCTTGCAGACAGTCTGATGGATCTAAATTTTTCAGCTAAACAGCATCTATGCTCTTGACCTGAGACCTAGATTTCACATTTCAGGAATTAAATGAGCATCATTTTCTAAAAGACATTAGACCAAGGCTGGGCTATCCAAAGGATGGCTTCACGATTTAGATGAAGATGTTGTCATGTCAAGGAGACTTAAAGCCTGACATATCTTTTTTCTATTGAAAAGCCAGACCTAGTTTGTTATACTACATTGTAGCTTCTTATATGCAGGAGACAAAGGAAAAGTGGAGGCTGTTCTGGGTTTAGCATCTCTTAGAGGATTCTCCACAGTAACAGGGCACAAGGCCCTGATGAGCTGCCCTTTCCTTATATATTACCCTGCTCAAAATTTATCCTCAGACTGTGCCAAACCCCTGCCAAAACATAAAGGAAATATTTGTGACCTCTGTCAAGTTGTGACTCTTCTGTGTCTGATACCTCAGATGCTTTGATTAGACTGAAGGAGTTGAGCCTAAAAATGGGGAAGTGGGAAATGAAAGGAAAGCTATTCCTTACCTGCTGCTGCAGAATTCAGGTGTTTGTCTGAGTACTCATCCTCCTTCCATGCAGAAATCCTGTTTTTCTCAGGAAGGTGTCGAACACAGAACCTACTTGAAAAAAAATATTTAAAAAAGAGAAGATTAAAATAGAAAGTAAATTTTTATGCAGGAAAATAAAGGAGATATTTCTCCTCTGAAAAGACTTTATTCAACCTCAAAGAATTGGAGCCCACACTTTCCTTTGGCTGCAAACAAAAAAACTCAGCTTGTGGCTCACAGGCACATCCCAAAGTGGGATCTTCTGGAACCTGGGCAGCCCCATAATCCACCCAAAAATGCCAAATATGCCCTTGCTGCAGCCCTGGGGGGATGGAGACAGAACCTCTGGCAAGCAAGGCACAGAGCCAGAGGAGAGATTGACTGATCTTGTTTCAGATCAGATGGATGGCTCCAAGTGACCTGTAAAGACACTCCCTGAGCCCTGAGCCTCAGCATTAAGAGCCAAGACACCACGAGCACGCCTGAAGTAGTTATTAGTGGCTGAAGTAGCACTTGTCAACTGCAACTTCAGTTTCAAGTAATAGTTTAACAGCATCAACTAGGAGAAAGGTTATATCTCAGTGTGTCTGGTGTGCTGCTGACACTTAAAGGAAATAATTGGTAGACTTAGAGCAGGGGCAGATGCCAGTGGTGGAACAGGGGAGGAGGTTGGGTCCTCGAAACAGAACTTGAACAGCATCATGTGATACAAGAGCCAGGAATCCATCCTAAGCCCTGGCATAAAAAGCATGAGGAAGCTGTAACCCAGCCTGTGGAAAGAGCTGTTTTAGAGCTGTTTTCACCACGTGAGCTGGGTTGCTGTGACTTCTAAAGACCCATCTACAGTTGCAGTTTGCAGCCCTGTCCTAGCAAGAGGAAAAAATAAAACAAACATGTTGCCCCTTGAAGTTATTGGCCAGCCTTTTGGAAAGCACATGTAATGCAATCTCCAGCTGATTTTTGGCTTCAGGACAGCCCAAGAGAGAAAAGGTGTGTGTGTGTATGCATGTTTACTGCGGACCAGGCAGGAAATGGAATGGAGTGGAATGAAGAGCACTTCTGGAATGAAGCGCTTAGTCTCCTTTTACCTGTACTTAGGCTGTGTGATGCTAAAACAGAGAAATCAGCATGCAAATCCAGCAATCCCCTGGCTGTCATCACCTCCCAATTAGGTGCATTTGGTTTTGGTGGGCGCTGAAGGGTTGTGTCAGCAGGTGAGGTGGGATGGATGGCTGAAGGGTGCCCTGGGCAGGAGGGTGCTCTGTGTGTGCATGTTTCTGCCTTGTGCTGGTGGCTGGAATGATGCTGGCCTGCCAAAATAAAAGCATTGCTGGCCAGAGGAATGGATTCTGGTCCTGGTTCTGGACCATACATTTCTGCTAACATCCGTGCAACAACCACAGAATTGTAGAATATCCCTACTGGGGAGGGACCCCCATGGAAATCCAACTCCTATTTGATCCACCAGTTATCAAGGTCAAAGCATAGGTGTCTCAAGTTCATAGTTTGGAACTTTCTGGTTCCTGCCCCATTCTGCTCCCCTACTGCCATTTAATAACCATTTTCTAATTGATGTTATTGATTACCAGCATTGCATGAGGCATCTCACAGGTTAGGGAGGTTTGGGAGCTGTTGTGCTTGGTGCTGTTGGAATGAAAAATCTTGCTCTTGTCCCAGGAAATGCTCAGACTAAACCAAGGGAAGAGGAACTGGGAAAAGAACAGGAGAAATATCAGGAGAACATGCACCAACATAAAATGCAGCTGCATCCAGGGAAGAGAAGAAGACTTCTTTCTGTCATGAGGAGACACTGTGTTTGTCCTAGCTAGCCAGCCTGGGAGGGTGGACAGGATCCTGGCTCCTTGGCTGCCTTTCTCCTGACTGTGACCAGCAGTGTCTCATCAAACCAAGTTAAAGAGTGAGGCAGAAGAGTGTCTTCAAAGTAAGGATTAACTTGTATTTGTTGAAACAGAAGGACTCCCATGGAGAAATATCTTCCTTCCAAGAAGGAAACCAAAACAGCAATGCATTGGTCAGAACGATAAGCTGGAGAAATTACATTTCCAGAGTCATTTGGAAAAACATACATGTGGTTCAATTTGTCCAGAAAAATAAAGAATGTTTCCACAGATAAAATCCAAGTAATTCCAAACCTCTGCAAGTGTTTCATTTGTGTGGAACAGCAGTGAATTCAGCATCTTTTCTGTTTGCTATAACTGAAACTCAGAAAGACGTAGACACATTCTGTAGGAAATAAATTAGAGGAGGTGAGCCAGTTGAAAAATTCCTTACATTTGGAGCCTTAGTAACAAATATGAGTCCCAGGTCATAGTAGAAAAAAAAAAGGGATAGAGGCAAAGTGCCTGGATTTTGTAGGGAGGAAACTGGAAATTCATGGTCAGCTTAAGATGACAGTTCACCACAAGTGAGTAAAAGTCAAGGGCACTGCAAGAAGTTTCAGTTTTGGACAAAAAGAAACAAGTCCAGAGTAGACTTGTGAGTCATTGTCAGAGCATGGATGCTTGAGTTTGGATATGCAGATAAGGTTGCCAAGAGAAAGGTGGGGGAGCAGAATGGAAGAGAGTAAGAATGTTTATTTGTGAAGCCAACAAAAAATTGTAGGGTGGGGAGATGATGAAGAGCCTGGCGTCAACCAGAGCAGCATAAACAGAGGGCTGAGATCTGGGTGTTCAGAAGAACAGAATTTATTCTAAAAGCAAGGAAAAATGGGAGAAGAATTTAAGCTGCTGTTAGCAACAACAAAGTATTTAACTGTGACTAGAATACCAATGGTACTCTGAGCTCTACACATCTGTTTCTGTTGGGTTGGATTATCTTAAGAAAGAACATGCCAAAAAAGCTTAAAAGAGCCCTGCCACCTTTGGCACCTGCCCCGAATCAGGCCTGCACATCCACCCTGTGTCTCACTGAGACTGAGAGCTTCTGTCCTTGAAATGTTAAACTCATTATCTGCTAGGTGTGGACAGTCTTGTGTATCACAGAGCCAGGAAGAAATTTGACATCAGCATGTCACAGGGAGGGGGGGAAAAACCCAACTCCTGAGAAATGTTGAGAGTATGTGTATTTTTGGCAGAGGATACCAGCCAGACATGTCAGCTGATAGCATCCATAGAGCTGGAAGACTGAAAATGAACTGCAGTACAACAAACACAGATTTCACCACTGAAAGCAGCACGCTGACATTTATATTAGCTCTGTTTGACATGACCTGATGAGCTGGGCTTGGCTGGAGCACAGCCTGTTGCAGCAGCCACCATCCAACCTCTGCTGGTCCAGCCCTCCAGTCCCTCTGCCCTGTGCCTTCCTCACCCTCCTGGAAATAAAGGACATCATGATGTCCATATGCAATAGTAACTTCACAAATGCAAATATCATTGTTCGTTAGATTACACTGCCATTATCTGTACATTAAACCATACAGACATGAGATGGAAGGAAATGTGTAGGTGTTGAAAGTCTGAGCAAGGGGAAAGGTGTTGAAAGTCTGCTGGTGCTCTTTGCTGTGAGAAGGTCAGCTCCTCAGCTCATGGGTGGAGGCAGGACTTTCACCTTGCTCTGATTGAGGAGACCTTGTGTCAAACCAGGGCCACCAGTGCAAGTCAGGGGGGCTTGAAAAGCACCATCTAGATAAGAAACATGGTGGGATCAGCAGAGGTTCCCCTCCTCCAGGCCATTCTGCACTGACCAGAGCGACTCCTTTGACCTTGGTGGAGTTACCTTGATTTACCTGAAGGAAGCCCAGCCCGATAAATTCCGTCTGGTTTATGGCTTTGTGTAGGAGAGAAAGGGAAGTTCGGACCTGCAGTCCCCAGGGCTACTTTGGGGGCTGACTGTCAAGGTGTGTTTTTTATTGTGTGTACTGCTTGTCTGATGATAGGAACTAAATTGAGAAGAGGCTCATTTCTCACAGGCCACTGAGCAACCAGAATGTGCTAACTGTCATACGTAGGAAGCACTCAGGTGTCGGGATTGTCAAGAGAGAAAGTGCAGTGCTTTTTATTAACTGCAAGAGCAATCAGCTCTGTCTGGGTCTGCTCAGTCTTGTGGAAACACATAGTTCACACTGGGCAATGCTCAGAGGCTTAACACAGGTATCAACACTGTGCCTGCGGTAATAACTTCACATCAGAGCTGTTGCATTACAGGCTGGTGCATAGTCACAACTGTGCTTGTGGTGCTTGGTAGTCTGATCCCTCAAAGGCATTTGCTAAGCCTGAATAGGCTGAAAATTGCACTACTCGATTGCATATTTAAAATGGATTTTGTCTTGCCCTCTCAGGTCTTGCGTGGTGTGTGCAAAGGCTGTGTGCACCCCTCTGCCTGGCGTGGTGCCCTGCTCAGAGCCTGCTGTGCTGCTTCATCCTCAGGTCTGAGCAAATGCAGATGATTCCAGGGCTTTGGGACAGAGCAATAAAAAGAAATACCCCCCAAAAAGAAAGTGGGTGATGAATATTCAAGGTCAGATCTGAAGGGCTTTGAGCAACCTGGTCTAGTGTGACATGAGATGTCCCTCTGCTCATTGTTTGTCTGCTCATGGACTAGATGAGCTTAAGCATCCCTTCCAACCCAAACCTATTCCATGGTTCTGTGAAGATGATGTCAAGACACTTGAAGCCTTTTTTTCCTCAAATTAAGTTCAGGTCTACTGAGTCCTTCCCTGGAGGATATGAAAATACCCTCAGATTTCAAGGGGAATTCAATCTGATCTTGATTTGAATTTGGCTAACTTGCATCGAACTAAAATTGGGTTAGATTCAAACACAATTTAAAAAAAAAATCAAATTACGCATTAGAAAAGTGTTTCTAGCAGCAGCATCAGTGCCACTTAATGGTGGCAAAAGGGTCAGATGTGGTCCAGGTTCCATTTGCATCCTGACACTGTGTCACTGATGGACTCTGTGAGAGCAGCTCAGGGACTTTCTTTTCTCAGCTGAGACATCTCCAAACATGACCCAAAGCCATGATCACAAGCACATCCCCATAGCATGCATAGGAAAGAGATCAAATATCCCTCAAAATTGCCTCCACACTGCCTAGAGCTTATCAGAAGCAGTATAAAAGGTTCAATTTCTGTCAAGGAGTCCCTACATCAATAAGGCCTGCTACATCTCAGGAAGCTCCAGAAGTGGGGAAAATCTCTAACCTGTTGCCTCAGCTGGGAGTTGTCTGCCTGAAGTGATATGTCTATTACATTTCCCTAGCACAAAATCAGCTCACAATTAAATATATATGTGTGGGCAAAGTTCCAATCTGTTTACTTCCCCGCTCTACCCAGGGAGAGCCCTGAGAACAGCATTAAAACAAGAGGCCAGCTGGGCCAACAGAAATGTTCACGGCTGGCTGCAGTGCAGCACTTAGTTGCAAACACAGAAAATAGCCCACTACATCAGAGAGAGAAAAATGAAATACAAGAGGCAGGCTGCAGTGCCTGATCTGCGCCTTTTTCACATGGTCAGGGGCGCTTGGGGTCCCTCCCTGGTGCCTCCAGGGTGAAATTCTGCCTTGTGGTGCTTGAGGAGATGCCCAGCCCCAGAGCCATGCACTCATCCCCTGGGTTATGGGTGGGCTGCACGCTTTGAGGACAAGCAAAGTGACACACGCTGTCCCCAGAGCAGGGTGGGTCAGCTGTGCAGCAGCCCGTGCCCTTAGCAGGTGCTTCAATGTCAAAGGTATTAAAGCTGGTTATTTTCAGAGCTGTGCCAAGTGCTGTGCAGGCTTGTTCCTCCCCTACCCCCATTCTAATTAAATTTATAGGCAGCAACTACGAGCTGGGCTAAGAGTGGAGCTGTCAAGTCAAGAAAGAGGCACCAGCACTGCAAAACCCTCCAGCTGGAAAGACAGAGTTTCTGATGGTCGCTGTATTTTCTGGGAATTATCTCTCCAGTCTCATCTCTCATGTATTTCCCCATATATCTCATCTCTCCCTCTGTCTCTCACACACCCAGGTGCAGGCACACACACAGAGGCACGTGCCCACTCTCTGAGTTATGTGCTATTTCCTCAATTTGGTGGATTACACCTGTCTTTACAGGAATATATACAATATAGCTGAGGGCTCTATCCTTCTGCCAGCGACATCAGTGAAAATGCCTCATTTAACCCTAGATACAGGCAATTCTGATTTTCAGTGGAGCAGGTTTGCAGCTCTCAACTGATGGTCCTGTGACTGCATGGTGCAAAGCTGTCTGAGTTTGCACTTCATCCACCACCATAAGACTTGTTAGAGATGTGCTATGGGCATGTCCTGGATAAACTGGGGCAATCCTGGTCACTGTTCCAAGATTAATTTCTCCAGCAAGGCAAAAAACAGATCTTCACATGGTTCACAGTGAACATTTCCTACAGCTTTCAGCTTTACATAAGACCATCCCTGCAGCCCTCAGCATCTCAGAGGAACTCTGATTTTGAGTAGTGCCTTCAGAGACAACAGCACCTTAAGGGATGAGGCAGCCCCAGGACCTACAGATGCTCTTTTTCCCCCTCTTGAATTGTTCTGCAGGGTTTCCCCTGACCTAGACTGGGAGAAGTGATAAGATTGAAGCCAGCAGCAAAATGGCAGCGTGCCAAACAAATATATTTTCTGCAGCCCTTCTGAGGGTCATGTTACTTCAAACTGCAGTGTGTTCTTACCTGCACACATATGGAGTGCATTGGCTGGCCCCTGTGTGGCACAGAAAATGCTCATCCAGTTCATTTCCCTCTGGCCACATTGGAGGAGGACAGCAATTCCAATAGAGCTATCTCATCCAGAGGATGCACACAAAATCACCAGGGAAGGCAAGCTTGGTGGAGGGTTTCAGTGTGCTGTTGTACAGGTTGCAGCTGGCTTTGAAGCAGCCTAAATAAACTGGGGGATGATGTGATTCTGATTTCTACAGCTCCTGGATGAGATGTTGCATTGCAAAGCCCAAACCTGATCCCCAGCGTTTACAGAGGAAAAACTCCCTCAACCATTCTACTGCTACTGCAATTCCTAAGACAGTTTTCCAAAATTGAAAAAAGTCAGACAGACAAAGATGAGGTGAAGGATACGTAAGGGATTGAAGGATAAAAAAATTTCTTTTTGGTAGAGCAGCGAACCTGCAAGAGGTGCTGAGTGTCCACAAATAATGGGAAGGAAGATGGAGCTCTTTTAAAGTCAGGTATTGTGTTTTCCCAGTTACTATTTGCTGGTTTTGTCAAAGAAAATAAGAACAAACTAAAATAAACTATCCAAAACTTCATGGCTGTTTTAGAAAATCTTTCTCTGAGTGCTGCTGGCGGGTGACACATAAAACCAGGTACCTGTGATGCCTTGGTACCATCTATAAGTAAAATCTAGAGTGGGGACTGGGTGCAGTTTATGTCTCTTCACGAATGGCTTAAGTTTTAAGATGTTTTGAGACGTAACCTGGAAAACTTGCAATCCCTTTATTGCCCACAGAGAGTATAATTAACACAATAAAATGCAGCAGGTGATGTGTACCCCTTTCTGATGTCAGGGGCCGATTTTAAGGTCAATGATTGAAATGCTCTGCTGGTGTCAGATGAACCTTTGTTATCTAAGATTTCACTTACCAAGGTCTCTTAAGACCATGTACATTCATTAGTTTAAAAGATATAATTGCCCATCCAAGCTCACCATGTTCCATTTCTCCCTAACTTTGCTCACCTAAGTAGGTGGCAGTGAGTGCATTTGCTAACTGGTGATCACCAAATTAGTTGATTGATAAACCTTCATCAGCATAAGTTTTAGGGAAAAAAAGTAAAGTTAATAATGAGTTGATCCTTTACTTCAACACAAGGTAATTTTATATTAACTTGATCAATTTATTAGGGTTGGAAAGGAGAAAGAGAGCTTGTATTCCTCTGAACTAGTACTACAACAGAAGCAAACAAATAGGAAATTTTCCGAATGTACTCATATTTTAAAATCCACATTAATTATAAATCCACTTATTCTTTGTAAAGGCAGGGTCTGCAGCCTGTCTGGGGGAGGGAATAGGGGGTCATGTATAAATTGTGTCCCAAGGACCCCACTGAAATTTCCATAGCATTCGCCATATGACACTGATGTGTGAAAATTGACATGAAGATTTGAAAATTGGGACCGAGGGAGACCAAGCATAAAATAACTTCAATTTTGCGCTCCCTCTGTCTCTCAGAGGAATAGTGCAGTGGACTGACCAACACAACACAAACAAGTGAAGGGGAGAGAAAAAAATATTCAGGGAGAAGGATAGTAGTTATTAAAGAGAAAACACACTCCTCACTCACTGAGAGAAAGGATGATCAATGGATTTAGTCACAGAGAAATTCAAGCAGAAAATTGCTGCTGTTTTTTATCTGAGAGGCAGAAAGTTTAACCAAACCAGAATCCTCTCAACTCACACCCAAGGAAACAGTGAAGAAAACCACTGTGTTTTAGAACAGCGGGAGAATTCTGTTTGTGTGTGTATGTGTGTAAATTTTTGTTTGTGATTTTACAAGTGTTATGATGCCAAATAAACTGTAAGGTAGAATCCTCACCTCCAGAAAAGAGCTGTGTTTTATCCTATCTCTATTCTTTCACTCTTTTTATGATTCTGAATGTGGTTTTCCACAACTAAGTTTTGGTATTTTGGAGCCTTCTTCTAACACTTTTGTACACCAAACCCAGCTTTAGGGGTTACTTATACTCCCCAATAAATGGATCACTTTGCAAAGGCAGAAGGTACCAAAACATCACTGGCCTATGGAAATAAAACCAAAGTTCCTCTCCTGAATTATAACTGCCACTCAGAAAATATATATCCATAATTTTTTTTAGCACAGACTAGGTATTCAATAGCTCACATCTTTGGGTTATTGGTCAAAATGTTAACAGGTTAGAAACTCACTTTGGACTCTTAGCAGGACCATCCAGCTCTGCTGTGTTGCACTGCAGCAAGTACCTGAAGACCATGGGTGTTGTGCAAAACTAGATTTGTCATGAACTTCATCTGAAAATTCCACATTTGATCTGCCCTACTTTATAGAGACGCTCAGCACTCACCATTATCACAAGGTTTGGAGAAGAGTCCAGTTGCTGCTGCTGCTATTTCCGTCTTGGGTCACAAGTTGTTTGTTGGTCCCTGTTATCCCCCAAAGACACCTGCAAGGCAATGGAAGTGCAAGTCTGTACATTTCTGTACATTTGTATATGGATAGAGATAGAGATAAGAGATGAGACAGGCATGTAGACCACAGCTTTAGCTTTGAAACTACCCATTCTCTAGCTGCTGCAAGTCCTGAGGTCATTCTCAGGCTGACAGGATGTTCTGTGCAGTCCTGAACACTCAGTGCTCTCCCCCCAGCCTATTTTTCTTGGGATTACTTACTTTATTTTATTTAGCTTTGTGGCACACAAGGTTCCTCGTGCTCGCTGATACGATGATCTACAAGAGCGGCGTTCTCATGCTATGGATCTCATTTATTACGAAGTGAAGTATATAATAATGAAAAATAGCTGCAGCTATTCCTCCTCTCTCCAGGGTATCTCAGCACCCTTATGGATGACCGCACACACAGTCAGCTCCATAGAAACAAATGGAGGGGAAATGGCAGCGCACAGCTCCGAGCTGGAGGACTGAGTGCCTTTGGTCTGGAGCACGCTTGATCCATAGCTCCTGTTGAAGGCACATTACAGAGGGTACTGAAAAAAATATATTTTTTTTGCAACAGCATGCCTAGATGTGGAGCAGATTGGCCTTGTAGGAACTGGGGAGCGGGCAGAGAGGAGAATTCTCTATTACAGCAGCCCGTAGGAAGCATTTGTCAATAAACACCTTGAGGATTTTCTATAGAGTCCAAAGCAAAATGCCCCCACCATTCACAGTCAAACACAAGAGCTGCCCATCATTGACTCTGAATGCTCTGCTGAGCATGAAAACAACAGCATGGAGACAATATGAAAAGGCCTTGCAGGTAATTTCACAGGGTAACAAGAAATGCCAGGCTTATTGTAATTACTGGCACTGGCGACAACGGAGTTAGTTTCATTTAAATGCTGGGACCTTCAGGGCAGCTTCTGTGCTTCACACGGAGCCTGGATTTTATAAATTTTGTGCTTTGACTCATCTGATGTAGTTACATAAAATTAGGTGATTTGAGCTGCACTCAAAATGTGCTTTTGAACTTCTTTCCACAACTAGGAAAACTAGGATATTACATTTAAATAAAAAATAAATAAATTGGACATTTGCTAGGTGATCACCTGATCATCTGAGGCTTTAAGGAAAATAACGAGAAAACGGCAAGAATTCACAATACTAGAACAATAACAAGGATGATTATATTAATAACGGGTTATTATCATGTAAATAGAAAATAGAATGCAAGGACACAGTATCTAATGATTTCATTACTTTCTTTTACAGCCTGTTGCAATACCCTGGCCATAAGGCAGTATTGACTTGAGCTATAGTTTTGTTATGTGTCTGCCTTTTATTGAAATACTTACATCTCTTTGTACAGTGCCTGAATATGGCAAGGTTGATGCCATCTCCCTTTTAATGAACTCATATCATTAAGTTGTTTCCAATTGTCATGGTTTGAGCCTGGCACAGAGCCAGTGCCCCCATGAAAATGCCTCACCCTGGTGTCTGCTGTGAGATGTGACCAGGAATAAGCAAAACAGGCTCCAACTTAAACATAAATAACACTTTATTACCTAAAACTACAGGGAAAAAAATAGGAAAGACTATAAGGAAAAGGAAAAAAAAAATTGAAAACCTTACAAAAACCACTTTTCCTCCTCCCCCACTCCCTGACTTTCCCAATCCAATACATTCTCTCAAAAATACCAACTGCCCAGCCCGGCACGACACTTTAGTATACTCAAACTGCAGTTCATGAAGAGGAACGGAGTCCTTCTTGTTCCATAGGCTTCTGGAAACACACTGAAATCCCGGATGCTTCCTTGTCACTCCGGCACCGCCCGGAAAGTCCATTTGCCGCTTGTGACATGTTCCTTCCATGCTCAGTGCTCTCACCACCGAGACATGGCCAGAGCTGCTTTTAGGGTGGTCTTTCAAGGATGCCTTGTCTCACTCCAAAAAGGCACAGTCTCTGCTTTTGGGACAACTGTCCCCCCCATATATTTCCAACCCCCTGGGGCCGGGGGGTCCTCACAAATGAACCCTCCTGGTTTTGAGGCACTGCCTCCCCCTAAATGCAGTCTGTGTCACAGGAACAACTGAGTCCATGGCTACAAGAAAACGTCCAGCCCAAAGGCCACTCCAAATCATCTCTCCCCATCCAATCATCTCCACAAACTCCGGGCCAAGGTCCTTATCTCATATCATCTCTCATCTCCCTTCTTATTCAGCTTCGAGGAGGATTAGCATTTTCGCAAGGCCCCAATCATGCAGGAAAGGGTTAAAAGTTTTCAGTCTCTGTCTGTCCTGGGAGGAGATGATACTCCCACACGTGCTGCTGCGGCCGGGCAGTCTTCCTCCCCCTTCTCGCTGGCTGCTCTCCTGGGGGGGAGAGGGGGGGGGGGGCTGGCTGCCCGATGTCTCTTGGGGCTCCCCCACCCTTCCATCCTCGAAGCCCCCTCAACACCATCTCTGTCCAGGCCTTACCGCATGGCTGGCCCCTCCCCCGCCCAGCAGCAACAGGCTGGGCGGGGGAGAGAGATCTGAACTCCTCGCCGCGGTGTCCAAAAAAAGGAAATGCCAGGGCAGTGCCCTGCTTTTAACCCCTGTGTATTCTCGGAGGTGTGTCCAAAACCCACTGGCCACACCGGACGCCAGTCTCAAACCCAAAACCTTCATTGGTTTGACCACAGCTTCCCAGAATTCCCAACTTCTTCCTGGTCAAACCATGACACCAATTTACAAAACTGTGTGATCAAAATATGGCTCAATACTTCTATTAGCACTTTTAAATAACTCAGGAAATAATTCTAATTATTTCTTCACTCTAATAATAAAACTAATACTTATAATGGCTATGCTTCCTCAGTTTTATTTCAAATACTCTTTAAAGGGCCTGAATTTCTCACCTTTAGAACTCTCTTAATTTGTATGATCTCTTTGGTAAAGACCCACTCATCCCAATACAAAGGTGATTTAAAAAAGATTTTCTTTACTTATTTATGTATAATCACAGTACAGATTTCATCAAATGCTTTACAATGTATAAAATACTCCTGGCTGGTTTCACGCACTTGGGAGATAGTCATCTCCCTGTGAAGTCTGAGATGAAATATTCAAATAAGAAGAAAATAAAAAGGATAACACCCACCTTAAAAAGGTCTTCAGAAGCCTGCTGGGCAGAGTTTGAGGAGGAAAGATAGGAATGATATACTGCCATTTTTGAGAAGGGATGGAAGAATCACCTCGATTACTACCATGGAGAAATGTTTTCAAGGTTACTTTTAACTCCAGAGCAATGGTAGCAGACACTTTGCAAGCTGTCCTGAAGATTTTAACTGGAAAAGTGATATTCACAGAAGCAAAAAAGACAGTTATAGGCCATTGGGTGCAGTGTAATTGGCACTCGGCCCCAGCCACAGAGGTTGGAAGCTCTCTCTGAGTTTGACACAGGGCATATATTGAAGTTGGAGGCAGTTTAGTGAAAGCTCATTTTCTTGGACTATATAGTTCTGTCAAAATGCAAGCACTTCACAAACAGCTTCAGAAATAAAGATGGAAGAATAAAGTTCCCACAATTCTGAAATGTCCACTTTTAACAGTTTGGAAATAGAGTTTGAGGTTTGTGTTTAGTTTTTATGTATGTGCATTTTAAATAGTTTAATATCTATATATGTGAAACCCCCACAGTTTTAGATATACAAATATAGACTTTGATATATCTGGTTTGTATATATATATATATGTGTGTGTGTGTGTGTGCAAATATATACAGGTAAATATATATAAAAAATATATAAATATATAAAACTATATATGAATATATTTGTATATATATAAATATATACAAATATATTTTCTTTTACTGGAATTCTTGGAATTAGAATTTTTCCTTTATTGGACTATTTCCCTTATTATAAAATTATTTTGAAAGCTGAAAAGCAAAATAAAACACTGTTTGTAAAAGGGATAATCTAAAACTTCAAATATCTCAAAAAGGCAAAGGAGATTAACCTCAAATTATTTCTGTAAGTGCTGATCTGCATTGGTTTAATCAGACTTTTCCTTTTGAAAGGAGAAAGTGAAGTAAGAAGCTATCTGGCTAATCTTAAGGTAGATGTCATGGGTAAAATCAACTAAGAGTAGAGAAGAAAGAGCCCTTCTTGGTTTGTAGGCATCACATTTTTTTTGCAGACAGACAAGGCTTCTTAAGGACATTCTTGATATCTTAATACCTCAATCTTGTTCAGTGTCATTTCTGAATGAGACCATTGTTGAGGTAACAGTGAGTTGCATAGCTCCATCAACCTTCTTTAATTTGCTTGGAGATTATGGGAAAACCTCTATAAATCAGTTTTATGACCTCATGAAAAACTTACAGTTGTATGGCATCACTTGCATGAATTATGAGATAGCCACAAAAAGGACCAAAGATGTCAAGGACACCAAAGTGAAGCTTTATGTACCCTGGGACATGGCAGCACATGTCACAAATCTGCACTTGGTAGAAATACCAAAGGCAGACATAGAAGCTTAAACTCTCTGTGTCTCCTAAGCATGAAACAGGACTTGAAAAGGCTGGGAAGGAATTGCTAAAATAATCTTCATGAGAGTCATTAGTCTGAAGATGTAACAATTTAATTCTTCATTAGCATTAAAAAAAAAAAAAAAGAACCAGAATGTGCACAGAAAAAATATACTTAATGAGAAAAGAATGCAGGTCAAATACTCTTTTTCTTACTCAAATGCAAAGTTTACATAATGCCTTTTGTTAGAGACTTTATGCAGTGTGAATATGCTGCAGCTGTAGCCACATATTCAGTATGTTCACAAAATAGACCTCCAGTTGCTCTTTCCTGGAGTTCCTTCTGCTTTAACATTACATCTCAATGTTTTTCTCATATTTGTCAAAACCTAACCCAATCATCACTGAACTTCATGTTGCTTCATGGTACTGTAAACCTAAAGAAAAGCCTGAAATTTGCAAATTGAGTTGAAAACCTCGGAGAGCACCTGGGGGTCAGGCTCTTTGTAATGTTAACAGCAGAGATAGCGACACTACCCTGACTATTAGTTAGGTGCTTCCATCAACACTGAAACATTTCATAACAGCAAACTCATTTTGACATTGCTTCTTTTTGGAAGAAAACTACAAGAAAGATCCTGACTGTGCTAAAGAACCCATGCCAACTTTTTGAGGGGGACACAACAATATTTGGCTTTACATTTTAATTTTTCTATCATATAATAGGGAATTATTAAAAAAAAATTAACCCAAGTAAAATATTCTGGTTTTGTCAAAATATTTCTTTCTTTTATTGACACTAAATAAATCTTATGATGTTTCCTGGCATGAGTACTGAATGTTTCCATTGTCACTCTATCCAGAAGGAGCCAGGCTCCCAAATCTCATCCTCCCTGTGTTAAATGAAATGTTTATCCTTCACCAAGTACTGATCAGCCTAAACATAACCTCATTGAGATTTGCCAGGATAGAGGAGGCAGAAGGTCCTGGGCTCAGGCAGAGTGAGCCCTGGCCAGGCTGATGTGCTCTCAGCCTTTCCCTGTATCCCTGCAGCCCCTGTGCTCAGGGAGGGGACACAAATGCAGCTCTGTGTCACCTATGGAGAGAGGAAATTGCTGGTGCTGTGCTGGCTGTGCTGCACCAGTGCCCTGCACCACTGCAGGTGTGTCTGACACTCTCTGCTCTCCCCCTGTTTAATTCCCACCTTCTCCCCTTTCTGTCCTCACTTCAGAATTCCCCAGGACTGCTCTTATGCCTTAGAGCCAAGCAGACTTTCAGCCCAGGAGAGCAGCAGACAGTGAACACAAGATATCTGTGCCTGGTGTTGTAAACTAAATGGTCCCATTTTCTATTTTAACAGGGCTCAGTGCCTCTCTTTGGAACAGAGATCTGAGATGGAGATAGACTTTGCTTTCCTCCCCTCCCCTGGCCTTCTCAGCTTGATGTTCCTACTAATTCTCTCACTCAGGCCCTGCTGTTTGAGTCTCTTCTCTCTTTTTCTCCCCTCTGCCATTATTTCGGGTGGTTACTCATCCCATTTGACTCCCCCCAGGGTGTCACCAGGCTGCTGCCAAAAGCTCTTCTGTTTCCTCTCCTGTTGTGCTCACTCTTTCTCTTTGTTCAACTTTTAATCTCAGCCCTCGGTGAGGTGTGCTGAACAGTCATGATGAAGCATTCAGGATGTTAGAAAGTAAACTGCTGGAAGAGGTCAGCAGGAGCAGAAACCAATAAAGCACCAGGAGGAAGTTGGATATGTACGAACAAAGCAATTGGTAATGATGTGAAATAGTTGGGTCAAACAAGGGCTGTGCACAAATGAAAAGATTCACCTCCAAACACCTGAAAAGTTTACCTAACCTGCTTCTCCTTGACAGGAGCTGGTCTGTTGCTGTGAACCATTGCTAACAGCTTTATACCCTGCTTTATTTGCACATCTCAACACCCACATGAGCGGCTGGCCATCAGCAGCAGGGTGGATTCTTTCTTCAAAAGAAACTCCTTAAATCCTATAAGCCTCCTGTTTCCTTTTCTTTTCATTGCTGCTTATTACGTGCAAGGTGTGATTTCAGACCAAGTTTCCAATACCCTCTCTTAGCACCAGAAAAGCCATTGAATTCAAAGGGGTCGCCTCTGATATATGGGATTGTTCAGTGTAAAGGTGGCCTTGTTGAGCTCCTACTTAGTCAGAGAGCAATCAGATACTACAGCTCCCACTAGAGAGGGCAAAATTCCCAATTTGCCAGGCAGGGGTGGTTTGCTTACAAGTGGAAGATGCTTTTTTTAGATAGATTTCACATCTGAATTCCCTAGACTGACCCAGGAAAAGTGAGGAGCAAACAAACAAACAAACAGAGAAAGACAAAGGAAAAAGAAAAGTTCAGTTTAGATTAACCCATTTTCATGAAAAAAACAAGGGGTTTTTTTTAAATAGATAGTAAAAAACAATAGCAATAGGAGAGATTTTGGGCATGGCATTTTCAGACTGTCTCCTCTTCTTTCCTCCCTTTGGAGGGCCAGCACTGCAAGAAGGGATGTATTTTTCCTCCTTTTACACCTGCAAGCCAAGGCCCTTCTCTGGCTTTGCTCTTGGTACAGCTCAGGGAAAATATTTTAATGAAATTTCCTCAGAAAGTAAAGAAGTCCCTGCTGGTCCCTTCTGTCTCTGTGTCGTCGCTGACCTCCTCTGAGAAAGTGTTCTGGCATTTCCACAATGGCTGAGGTACACTGACCTGGAAGGAGCAGAATTCCGAGAGCCTGGCTCAGATGGCAAATTGGACAGGACTTTTCCCTTCTCTGGGAAGGCAGCCAGCCCTGCAGCTGCAGCCTGGGCCACTTCATAGCAGACCTGGAGGGCACTTTCCTAGACCTCAATGAGAGCAGCCTTTATTAAAAGGAGAATTATAATATTAATAGGAAAATTATTTTGCTGCTAATGACAAAGAACTCAGTTTCTTCATACTTGGACGCAGTTATATTCCCAACTATGCCAATCTCAATATTATCTCAGATGGATACTTGTTCCCAGGAGGCCCTTAGGGGAGTGACCTTATGTCCCTCTACCTTTGATAAACCACTGCCTGCATGCATATAAATCAATTAACAGCATCAGCTTATGCTAATTTTGAATTTAGATGGCATGCTGGAAATAAACAGGGGTGTTTATGCCTGTCTAGAAAGAGACCACAATAACAATCTTCCTTCTTTCCTAATGCACACACACAAATACACCCACACCCAGTGCACACACAAGTCAGGATCCAGCAAAACCCCAACTTCAAGGAGCCTTCATTTAGCTTCTTGTGCTCTCTCTGTTTTCTAGGGCAATTTGGACAAACAGAGCAGCCAAAATAACACCATGCAACATATAAATATCCCTTGTCAGCCATTTGCTTTCTGGTTTGCTGCTGTGTCATTCCCATTCCTGCTTTTGTTGTTGTTCTGGTATTGCTTTCTTTAATTTAGGGTACTCTGAGGGATGTGATGTTACCAGACTGGGAAGAAAAAAGACATTTAGAAGTGGGAAAAAATTACTCTATTCATGAATAAAGGTTCCTTTTTATCATAGCCTAACTACCCACAAGAAACAGCACATCACAGCTTCCCCCTACCCCACCACAGAGCATGACTTACTGGTTTTAATGGTCAAGAGCCATGCCTGAAGTGTTGGGTCCAGACAAGAGCAGCTGGGAGCACATCCAGGAGGGAGATGGAGCCTCAGGACACAGAGGATGATCGAAGGAGCCCCAACAGCTTTTGAGATCAGACCAAATGATAATTCCCCTCTTCACCTCTCCCCTGGCAGCCAGGTGAAGGGCTCACAGGTGGTGGCCAAGCCACAGCAAGCAGACACCCAAGGAGCTTTAAGGCCCTCCAAGCTCATCAGAAAAAGCTCCTTGTGCTTCCTTCTGGAGGACTTTTCCCTGCCCAGGCTCTGTCTGTGTCTGGACCATGAGTGGAGTGTGAGGGTGCTATTTGTAGAGCAAAACACATCAGTATATGACATGTTTTAGTGCAAGACACGCAGAGCTGTGTGCTGAGAATCTATTCTCTGCCATTGACTTATCTCCATGATAAACATATTCATGAACTAGGGGTAATTTTTATCTCTGATTAAAGCTGTATGCAGGCACAACTCTTTCTCAGTTGACAGCTCTGGGCAAGGAATGGATATGGCAGGATTGTCTAAAATACAAGTCAAGTTAATTTCCTTGGATCCTGCAATTCTCATCAACATGGGCATTTTCTGACGATCTGATTTACTTACCAGCAGTGCCCAGCCTTCCATGCCAAGGCAAAGAAAAACAGAGGACATATGCTGAAAAATTTGTAACATGGTCCCCTAATCAAGTGCTGGCTCCATCCTGTATCCTGTTATAAATTGTAATCTACATTGTGTCTACTGTACACATTCTTTCCTCCACTCTCCCTGATTGCATTTAAATACTTTTTTTAAGTCATTATTGGTTCTCCTATTATTTATATGTTGCTTGGTTTGGTGGTTCTCTCCTTTTCTTTTTAGCAAAGAGATCCAATGTTACTTTTATTCCTCATGTCTGACGAGCCAATTAATTTCCAGCATCCCCCAATGCCATCCCAATAAATAGAGGCTGCTGTAGCCATATTTCCTTCCACAGGGAGACCAGGATGTTGAGCCAATTTTGAATCCTGTCTTAGCTCTACTCCGTGGTTGAGATATTCAGAGAATGGTCTCAGCTGAAACCCTCTCTGCTCACCTGATTACTGTGTGTGCTGCTTTCCTCATCGCTTTTCTATTACACTCAGAGTACCTGTGTTTCACTTTCACCCCCAGCTCAAAGGGACCCCATTTCTGAGCAGTATTACAATGACAATACCCATGTTTTGAGAGGGAAAGCTGAGGGGGGGTTCTAATTTTTAGTGTGTTTTAGTTATTTTTAATATTTTTGCCATAGACTGTTATTTTTTCCCTTTGTGTATACTCCTTACTTCCTCCTTATAAATCCACAAAATACCCTTAAAATTATTCATCTTTCATTTAAACTGCTGGGGGCTAAACTGGCCCCTGTGTGGTCTGGAGTCAGGAATTAAAACACCACAGCAGCATTCATGGGAACAGGCGCCCTAAAAAGAGATATGGGTACAAGCACACCCTGGGTACAGCCCCTCCATAAATAAAAGAACTCCAGCCCTCTTAAATATCCTCCCTAAGAATTTTAGGGAGGCATCATATTCCTTTAAAACTGGGTAGTCAAGCAGCTTCCTTGCTGCTTGGGGGCAGAGGAGCAGCGCCAGGGTCAGGCACACAGTGACAAGTGCTGTGTCAGGGTGGCAAAGCGATGGAGAAGCAGCATTTATGGTGCTCTCTGCCCTCATACCTCTCTGTGCTCTGTGCCATGCCCTGTTTTTTTTGCTGAACTGCCACCTTTGAGTGTGGGGGAAGGTGGGGCTGTGCAGGCGGTGGCTTGCCCAGGCCAGGCAGAGGGATGTGGCTGGAAGCTGGCCGAGCCCCGGCGTGGCTTTACGCCATCCCAGCTGGTGGCACTGCATCATCCCTGCAGGGCCAAGCAGGGGCCTTGACGCTGGCAAAGGGATCAGACATGAGCCAAGGTCAGCAACACGAGCAGAGATGCAAGGGAAAATGCATCACAAGGTCAGCAGCACGAGCAGAGATGCAAGGGGGAAATGCATCACGGGCAGTGGGGAGCTGGCTCCGCGCAGCTCAGAGAGGATGCTGTGGATGTGGGACTACCCAGCCACAGACACAAAACTGGGTTTTTCTCTCCTTGAGAAACAGGGAGGAAACAAGGCATCCTTCAGGCTGAGCCCAGGAACAGCTCAGAGAGCATGCTGTGAATGTGGGACTAGCTAGCCACAAACACAAAACTGGCCTTTTCTCTCCTTGAGAAACAAGGCATCCTTCAGGCAGCAAAACACTGTTCAGATCATACTTTAGAGGAGAGAGTGCTAAACTGGAAGGCAAAGAGGTCTGACATGGGCAAAAAACATGCAATGAAGGATAAAGTGCAAAATCTTGCTGGCCAATGGCACGAAAACCCTCTGTTAGTGAATCTAATAGGCGTGTGACACACACATGGCGGTGGTAGTTGAGCCTTCCCATCTGGCATCCCACTACTGATTAATCAAGTGCCTCTAAACCGAGGAAACCTCCAAAAATATCCATCGACAAGAGCTGAGAGTGTGAGAGAAAGTAAGACAACTCCAACTGTGTCGGCAGAGGCTGTGCTTGATGCTAACAGGTGGTGACGAACACTGCGTGATTTAGAGCTCAGAGGGGAATAGGAATCTGAAAGATCAAGTATCATTCCAAAACACTGACAGACTTTGGGATCTGAACCTTCAGGCTTGAGGTCTTCCAGGACAGAGCAGAACATGAAAATAGGGAGAGGAAATGGAGAATTGGGCTGCAGTTCAGCATTTCCTGCCTTCAAGAACTCTTCGTTATAAATAGTTTAAAAAGAAATTTGCAGCTCACCTGATATGCTGACATTCTTGAAAATGCAGAACAATACAAACTCTGCTTTTGTTCAGATCTTAGAGCAGCCTTCAGACCCCATTCCTTGCTATCAGTAGTACCTTCCATCCTTTACACATTAAGTTGCAGTGACACCTGTACCCATACCCTGTACAAATGTTGATTGGCAGGATGAAGACTGGCAAAAGTAGGATCTCCAAGTGATTTATGAATGCAATTCAGTGGCTCTTGTTTATAAACAGCCTGGTTTGCTGAATTGCCGTATGCATCATTCCTGCAAAGATACACGCAGGTCTCAGGCGCTCTGAACGCAGCGAGAAATCTGCAAGGCACCAAGGAAGGGAAGGAGGAGAGGTGGAATAAATGAAATAGAAACTCTTGAGAAGAAAAGATTCATTTCCCTGAAGTTGAAAGACTGAAGTTTAGCAATGGAAGGAATTCACTGGCTTGGCAAGCCTGGATGCTGCCACAGGAAAGCACTTTGGGACTGCCTTAGCACTGTCCCCAATGTCTTTAGTAGTTATACACCCTATTCTTCTCCTCAAGCACAGAATCATCTTGAAAATAATTTATCCCTCTTATATCCAGTATTAAGCAGTAATACTAACCAGCCAAATCTTTGCTGTTGAACCCAAATAAAATGTGATCAGAATTTGGCTTGATGAAGATCTGGTGAGGGAACTGCACAGAGCAGAGAAGGATTTGTTTTCTTTTTCCATTGTGTCAGAATGAACCCTACGAAAAGAGGATGGTGCAGCTTTAATAATAAAAAAAAAAAAAAAAGAAAGGAGGAAAGGAAGAAAAAAAGAAAGAAAGGTGCCTCAGTTGTCTCGGCAGCTGATCAACAAAGGAGCAGTCGTGAGCTGTAACCTCTTGGAGCTGCAGTCTGGAACATGACACATGTCAGGCTATGATAAATGGTGCGGAGTGTGTGCAATTTCAAGCGCAATGCCCTTGAGATGCTCAGGACCCCGATCGCAAATGTTATTGTTAAATTAAACCTTAAAGGAAGGATTGGGAAGGGGAGGGGTGGGATTGTGTGTGTGTGCGTGTGTGTGTGTGTATGTGTGTGTTTATTTATATATATATATATATATGGATGTATGAAATGCACAGAAGAGAAGGGGAAAATGGCAAGGTGAGGAGAGAAAAACTTTATATTTCTTTTAATTGAATTGTGCATCTTCTAGGTCTGGTTGAGCTATGGGAGAACTTCAGGCAGGGTTTTTCTATCCTACAGGCATTTTATTACTTTTGCTCCATCACAATTTGATAGCTAGAGATCAGCTAAAGTAGGCAGGTGCAAGATTAGAAAACAGGTAAATAAATAAATAAACACATGCCACAGATGTGCAGTTTCTCTAGCTCAAGTGTTCTGCATCCAGGTACCTTTGAATCCAAATGAGTGAAGTTTCAGAGAGCACTGAGTGCTGATTTTTGGGAGCTGCCATTCTCTGAGGGCTTGTTTGTTAGTTGGTTTGTTGTTTGATGGTGTGTGTTTGTTCTTTCTGAGACAAATACTCACCCTTAAAAGCTGCTTTGAGAAAGAGGTGAGTTTACATCCACATCCCACTGTGAGGAGAGCAGGGATGGAATTTTGCAACTTCTCCAGGCAGATTTCATCCCCAGCCTGCAAGAATGGCCTTGAGGTGCAGCTCATTGCTACTGTGGTGTCAGCATCCTTTTTCCTGTGGTTTTGGAATGGGAGTGGGGACAGGGGCAGTGAACAGTGTTTTAGACAAGCAATTGCACTAGAGTGAGTGGTCAAGGGGTATGGAACAATGAGTAAGAAACAAAGCAACCTCTCCCACATATTGAATAACCTTATGCCAGGGAGGGCTCCACAAGCCTTACCCTCTGAATTTTGCATCACGTGGGTGCTGTGGAGAACAGGGGCTGGATCTCCTGGGCTCCCACCTCTGCAGCTTCCAGGTGCTGCCTTGCTCCCTCTAAAAAGATGAGCACCAACATGGTCCTGCCTTGAGGTTGACTCTGGTCACTCTGGACGCAGAATCCGTTCCTCTCTCCTCTTCCTTCTGTTGCCTGTTTTATGCGTTCCATCTTTCCCGTGTGCAGAGGAGCCTCCAGTTGGAAACTCATGCAGATTCCTCAGAAGTTCCCTCTTTACTTTCTCCCTCCCCCACCACATCCATGCTAAGTGCAATTAGTGTGGGCAGTGCAGGAAACAGTGGAGAAGGGAGCTGTGTAAACGAGGGGGAGGACACGGGGTGGGTGAGGGATGGGGTGGGGGAGCTGGAAAGGGTTCAAGGGGAAATGCTTGCATGGCTCGCATAATTGAAGGGAAGACAGAAGCAATGAGAAGGAGATGGGAAAAAGCCTTTAAATCGTGATGGAAACTAAATTCAAACAAACAGTAAATGGTAACAAAGGACTAGCAGTGACTCATTTAGCAAGATATATTGTTTGTTCTAATTTTTACCAGGTACAGGACAAACCCAATGGTTGGGAAAATGACAGCATAAGAGACCTCCATGACCTATTTAAAATGCTTAGGACAAGGAAAACAGGTAGCAGAGATCTGGCTGCACCAGCATTAATCCATCTACTTATTGCTCCTGGTTGCCTCATAGTGACTCATTGTCCATTAAAACCTTCAGAGTGTCATGACAGCATTAAAACCAAGGCTCAGATTTGGGAAATATAGCATATTCAAAGAACTTATTAGATACCAAAGTACTAACATTATTATTTTGAGTTGCATCTTATGAACATCCTACATCTTGTTTTGTACTTTTTGGCTACTGTTGCCTAGCGTCCAGGAAAACTCAAGTCCTTTTTCAGTTCTTTGGAACATTTTCCCCATGTTTCTTGTTATTAAAGAAAATAAACATCAGGCAAAAGTGGACTTTATTGTATCTATAAATAATTTAATGCAGATGGATTCATGGAAAATACCAGCAGGCAGATTTTCAGAGAGAAAGAAAGAAAGGGAATGGTCTAAGGTTAGATGGTGAGGGAACAGAAAGAGTGAAGCGACAAGAAAGTGCAAGATGTGATGAGTAGACACAAACAAGAAGGTAACTCATAAAAGGTAACTGAACATAAAGATGCCTTGGAAAGACAACTCAATCACTTTAAAAAGAGATTATCCTTTAGCAATGAGCTTCCTGCTACCAAGGAAAAGAAGGCATTTGCTCTGTGTCTTGGGAGGGTACCACGGACTTATATTTAATAATTTCTCATACTGACATGTTACCTCTCCTAACTTTTCCTTTTGGGGACAGGTGATGACAATGTTGAGATGATCATTTAATGATGTATCCCTCCTTTATGACCTATCACAGTATCCTGTAGACTTAGAAGCCTGTGTGGATGGATGCCTGAAAACTTATTGATATTCAATGTTCAGTCTCATCCTAGAAGAATGCCTGTTGCATGAGAACATGGAAGGCTATATGAAATGAACATTGGAAAAAATCTTGGCCTGTAAGTAGGAGAAGGTGGTGAGGAAATGAGTGGTGGGAAGGAATAAAGGCATTTTTAGGAGGAATGGAGCAGCTTTGCTTGATTGCAAACAGCCATTCCTATGCCACCAATTTTTGCTGATGTTGCACCAGAAAAGCCTTCCTTGAGGTATTGCTTCTGCCAGGAAAAGTGGAATAAAAGCCAGTTAAGAACTCAGCTGCAGTCATTGAAGCAAACATAAAGCAAAACCCTGTGTTGTATGGGATTCCTCCCTCCACTGTGTAAGACATACGAGGTCTCTTTGTCCAGTCATTGCTTGGACAGGGATTGTATTTTTGTGATGTGTCTTTTGCACCTGTGCATAACCAAAAGGCAAAGGTACTGAGGTGGAAGGCAGAGGAGCTGTAAACCAGGTCTGTGACAAGAGCTGAACGTGTTTCTGCTCCCTAGGAGTGCTTTTGGGAAAGGTGCTGCAGCACTGAGCTATCTCCTGCAATCACAGGACATCAGGGGAGGGAGACAGGAAGGTTTCCAGGGAAGAGAACCACCCACCCACAGACGAGAAGAAAGGTTTACTTCAGACATTAGAGAAACAGGAGTGGAAGCCCAGGGAGAAATCTTCTTCTTGCCATTCTGCTGCTTTGCCACATGCTGGGGGAGCAGCACATTGTTCTCCAGCTGAACAATGCCCAGTTCCCACCACGTGCAAAGGGAAAAGAATGTGAGCTTTGCTTTGCTTTATTATCAACTTGTGCAGTGCAGAGATAACTGCACAGGCAGCTCGGTCCCCGAAAAGCGAAGATGAATTTTGATCAAAATTGGATTACAGGGCATTTCATTTCTACTTAAGAATGATTCTGAATTGGTTTCCCATTTACTCAATATCCACAAAAATAACAAAATAAAAACTGTCAAGACAGAATAATGCTGCTGAAAAGAAAAAATAAAGCTCAAAAATTTGAGAAAAAATAATTGGACTGAAACAGCTCCAAGTCAGATTAGCATTAAATCTTCTTAAGAATGATGAAGGCTCTTGCAACCAAAGGCAAGATATTTCATTAGGCTGAATCTGCATATTTAATTCTCAGCGTGCCAATTTAATGTAATATTTTTTTGGTTATCAGGGACCGTTCTTTCTTGATATACAATAATAATGACATTGCATTTGGTTTAAAAGTAGAAGTCCACAATCAAGGCAATCACAGACTATTAAGTGCTCAGTCAAATCCCAATCAAATTGTGTTCAAATGGGTTAAAGGGAGACAGTCAGAGCTGCCAATCCCAAAATACAGCCCAGCCCTTCAGCCCATCCTGTGACCAAAGGAATAGCACTCTCTTGACTTCAGCAGACCCTGTGATGGAAAATATTTCAGTCCAAAACAAAATTGGCCTGTAATCTGGGTAAGCTATTCAGAGCAAACAGTGGCAAATTTAGCCTTTTCTCCTGTTCACAAATCATCCATGGATGGACTTTGTTGTTTTAATGCCTTTGCCTGTATTTGTCTGACAAATACTAAATATAGAAATAGCTCAGCAGCCTGGTGACATTGATTATATCTTGCATTATCTGTGGTAGATTGTGGTATATGACTGGTCCTTTAGGTTACACTGCAATTTAGCCATAGAGCAAATATGTTAAAATACCAGTGTAAAATGTACTAAATCAGATCCTCATGAATTTTAAAGCCTGGAGTCTGAAGCTCTTCCTCAATCTGTTTACCAAATCAGTGTGGCTGCTCTCAAATTAAAGTGCAGTGCCCCATAAGCAAGATCAGGCTCATGAGCCATCATAAACCCACTCTGCACTTGTAAATGGCAGCTGATTCAGCTGTAACCTGAAAGCAGCTTTTGGGACCAGAGCATTAAACATTTCCAAAAGTTTCTTACATTGTCAACCTTCTAGATTCTTTCAAAATCATCCAGCATGCCAGACCGTGGGTTCTGAGTTGAGTGAAGTGTCTGTCCTCAGTAGGCACCTACTGAAATGCAACAGCAATGTCCCCTTTGTTTTAAAATGTTTGTTTTGTAACAATACATGTTTGTAAATGTGTGTGTGTTTGGGAAGGGATTGATTGAAAATAAGATCATAATACTGAAAAGAAGAAAATCTGCATTTTTGTCCAACAATGTAGAAATGTTGCATGTAAGGAGGCAAGATATGGAGGAAAATTCCATTTAAAGGGTTGAAGGCTCAGTGTGATGGCACAGAAACCAATGTCAGTGTTTGCTACTCTGAGCCTAATTTTGTCAGAAATTGCTGCTTAAGGACCTCAGGTGTCATCTCTCCATGGAGGATACAATGTACATCTTATGGTTTAGTCTTTTTTCCAGTGCCAAAAGGGCAGAGCCAGGGCTGTAAACGTCTCCAAAACCAGACTGGAGAGGGCTGAATCCTACCCACAGGCACAGGCTGCCCAGAGAAACTGTGGATGCCACATTCCTGCCCGTGATCAAGGCCAGGTTGGACGGGGCTCTGAGCAATCTGGTCCCGTGGAAGGTGTCCCTGCCAGCTCCAGGGGGGTTGGGCTGGGTGACTTTTGGAGGTCGCTTTGAACTCAGATCTCTGTCTGTGAGACGGCTGAAGGATATCCAAAAATTCCTTGTGCCCTGAGTGGACGTTCAGCCAAGAGAATACTTGTTCCATAGTTACACAAAACCTATTTATTACCTGTGAGAGATCTGATCCTCAAGTATGTGCCAGGGAAAGGAAAGTATTCCCAGGGTCATGTTGTCTCCTCTTGTCTCGGATGTTTTGCAGTATTTCTCTCCAAGAAGAAAACTTTTCTTGCTTATGTGCCAGTCTCTTGAAAAAAGAAAAAGAAAAACAACCAAAAAAGACAAAAATTCCCCTTCTGCCGACATTCCCTTCCGAGTCTGGGAACCTCTATTGTCTTTTCTCTGGTAATAAATGATAATAATTAAAGGCAAATACACAATAATTAGTCACACTAGGTTTATCCATCTGGCATACCTGTATCTCATCACTGTGTCTTTGAAACAGATGACAAGCACCATATTGCACAACATCCTGCTAATGGGTCTGAGCAGGGAAAAAGAAGGTAAAAGGGTTACAAAAAAAAATTAAAAAAAAAAAGTAAAGAAAGTAAAAGAAAAAAAAAAAAAAAGAGGTTAGCAACAGGGACTGGCTGACATTATAAACATTATAGAACATTTTAAAAAATAGTGGTGCCTGACTCTCAAGTTATAAACCACTTAGTGGCAGATGGACTTTTGACTGGGGGTTAGAAAAACATGGAAATATGCAGCCCTTGGCTTAAACTACCTCCTCCTTGAAATACCTGTACCTGACATACCTACTGTTGAAACAAGGATCACTTCCTGGAAGATTTTAGCTGGGCATGCAGATGGATGAGGAAAACAAGCCATGCTAAAAGCTAACTGAAAATTTGGGTTTGTTCTGAGGATAAGACATGACAGACCCAGTAATCACCTATTTTGGTCCCTCTTCTCTGGGTTGATTGATGCACACCAGGAGTCTCTCCATCACTATCAGGGCTGCCTGGGAAAAAGCAGAGAAAAATTAATACAGCAAAGAATTTTCAACAAATATTTACTTCTTTTTAAAAAAAATGATCATAAAAGTCTGGCATTTGATTTCTGGGAACTTGTGAGAAGCAGAGATTTACTTGTATAAATAATCACAGGGAGCCAATTTCAGTCACATGCATTCAGATTTCGATTAAACCTCCACAAGTGCTTCAGCTCCCTTGCAAAGAAAAAGCAGAGCCTGGCATGCTCTGGGAGCTGATTGTCTGGTTGTAATGATTTTTGGGTTGCAGTGCAGTCATGCCCAAGACACCCTCAGTGGAGCTGGGCCCTGCTATGTTACCTAGCTGCATAAAAACAAAGAAAGCAAACAAAGGCAGCGCCTGACCAAGAGCCTCCACAACCTTGGTGTGAGATGAGCATCAAGCACAAAAGTGATTTTGTGCTTCCCCAGGTCTAACCTTCCTGAGCCTGATAGCTGAAAGCTACCAGATGGCACTCTCTAAAGCAATAATATTATTTTTTAAAGTGTAATAGATTGTAATAGATTTATAATAGATTCTGAGGTGGAAAAAAAAAGTAATTTGTAATTTACACCCACTACCCATCCAAGCTTCAAGGCAAAATCTTCCTTCACAAACATCAAGCTGCCCTGTCACTCGCACTCTGTGAAGATTTGTATCTGGCTGGGATTTAGGGAACATCTCAGTTCTGCCTTTGCAATGAAGGGGCCTCTTCTGTAGGTGTTGTAGAGCTGAAACCCCCACCAAGTAATGGGTGGTTGATATTGTGCCAGAAGCTGTACCATTTTCTGTTGAACATCCCAACCTCAGGAAGAGAATAAACACGACCCTGACCAAACTGCACTCAGAAAATGCAGCCAGGTGTTTGCAAAAATGGTAATGGCACATTGGTTCATTTTCATGTAGTTCTTGTGCATTAGGATCCCTGATCATACAGGAAGATAAAGAAAATAATGCAAAGGGTGAAGGGAGGCTCTGCAAGTGATGCTCCCCTAACATCTCCCACTAACTCTATCCCTGACCATATGGACATAGGGAATGCATCATTAACTGAGTTGGGAGAACTGATTTATTTTTTTTTTATACACCTGGAGATTATTTTGCACAACTTTGCCTCCCTGAAGCATTTCAGCCATGCTAAGCCCACTGGCATACATCACACACAATAAGCTGTGATGCTCTTGCAATAGTCTGGAAATGCAAAAAAAATTGTATTGGTCTGCAAATGAATTGTCTCGCTCAATCTGGAAAGAACCATGAGGCTCTGGATGGGAAACTTATATAAAACCAGACCAAAACCCTGGAGTTTGTCATTAATTCTTCCTAGGTAAATTAACTGGGGACAAGCTTTTCAAAATACTTCCTGTACATATTTTCTATACAAAGAGACCTTTTCTTGTTTGTTTCTCTCTTCCTCTGGACAGTCCCTAGTGATGATTTTCACAGCTCTTATGGAAGCAGCTCATTGTTCTGCGGAGACTTAATTAAAGTGTACTTCCATGTGAAATTAGGCTATTGTATTTATTTAATCTTTATGGTAATTGCTGTAGAAGGGCTGTGGCTGCCTGCATCCTACTCTCACACCCACGTCCCTCCCCACCCCAGGGCCGCCCCTCCCTGAAGGAAATGGCAAGTTGTTCTGCCCTGGTTGAACTCCCCATCTGCTCAAGTGATGCATTTGAACTTTAACCCACAGACAGCAATATTTGCTCACCATGCCAGCGTGGTTCACAGGCTTGAGGTGTGCTGGAAATGCTCTGCAGAGAGAAATGTGTTGGTGGTTTTCTTCTCCCAGGTCCCAGCTGATTCTGCATTGACTTCTTACAACTGGGCTGACTTCTTAGCAGAGCTCATGTGGTGTTTCACTCTTTCTGTGCCAGTCCATAGGTCTTTCCCAGGCTGAATTTCATCCTGAAATGATGCACTCCATTGTCATGGGAAAGCTTTTTCTTAAAATTAAAAATTAAATGTCTATGAGTCCAGCTTAATCACCTGAAATGTTAAAAAACAATATCAATGAACATACAATTGCCAGGTATCATTTATGTCCAAATATTGTCCAAACAAAGTGTAAAATAAATCTCTGGCACTTTTTGCTCTTGTTGGGGGTAGGAGGAATTGGTTCAATTTGTTTTCAGAACATTTCTACAGTGAGATGGGTCTGTTTTCCAAAGAGATGTTGGTAAATTGAAAACAACATCAGGTTTTTCAATTTGTTTTCAGAACATTTCTACAGTGAGATGGGTCTGTTTTCCAAAGAGATGTTGGTAAATTGAAAACAACATCAGGTTTCCTTGACTCCACTGTGCCTGGAAACATGAGTAGAATTGCAGTGAGGAAGAAAAATCAAATAAATGTAATTAAAGCCTCCAAATGGTGGTGTGACACCAATGTGATTGGCATTTTTTATTCTGTCCTCAAAGACTGAGCTCCCAAAAAGTGTTTGTCCTGAGATGCACCAGCAGACAGGTGATCTGGCCCCCTCTCAGGTCATAGCTAAAGTTCAAGTCTGACTCAAGAGAGTCACATCACAGGAAGAGGAAAAATTGAGGTCTCTGGCTCATCACTGTAAAGATGAAATTGTATTTTCTGTCATACTCTAACATCCTGTTTGAATTACTATTTCTGCAATCCTTTCTCACAGAGGGAGGATTTGTATTTAACATAATTTTGCAGATTGGTTGAATAAAACACAAGAATCCAGCTTTTCATAAATCAATTGTCTGAAGGACAGATTATAATCCAAAGCAATTCCAGAAATTCTCTCATCTGTCTTCTGCCAGGTGTGCATTTTATGCAATTGATAACCTCCACTTTGTTTCCATATGAACCGACTATTCTCTTTCATTCTGTCCCACAGGGCTCCGTGCTGGCCCTGGTGCTTCTGAAGCTCTGAATTGGCTTCCTCTTCTAAATCAGCATGAGGAGTGAATTATTATTGCAACATCACATCACTATCACTCAGATTCACTTTGATTTATCTGCAGGCTGATCCCCACAGTCCAGCTCTGCTTTCTTGCTGGGTTTGATGCAGCTATTGTTTCGATTCTGGTGGTGGAGACGCCGTATCTGTGCTCTTTCTTTGCAGTTTGCCTTTCTGGGTGGTGGGCTCTGTAACTCCATCCTGACATAAGGGACACGTCCACCACTTTGGAAGAAGATATGAGAAACCACTCACTAGGCAAAAATGGAATAATTCATCTCCACTGCACTGCAAAAGCTTTAACCTAATCCTTTGGGCACAGAGAATTGCTTCAACTCAGGGTTTTATAGCCATTCAAACTTTTAGTGTTAACCCTGACTATTCCTCTTCTCCTCAGATGTAACTATCTGATGGCTGTACAGATCCCCACTGAAGTCTGACTCTAGGGAAACCTTCCCACAAAATTAACTTTTCTGACACTCTAATACCTGAGCTAGTATTTCTTATTCTGTTTCATTTTTTGTTGCAATGACAACAACAAGGTAAAGAAAGGATGATTCATAACTTCTGAAGAGGCAAAATATTCAAATATCTGGATGCTCTGGATGGTCTTTGAGGATGACCATTCTTAGGTGCTGTGTTTGCATGTCAAATGAGGCATATTGCAGTCTGAGAGGCCTTGCCATCTTAGGAAAACACCAGATTTATTAGGTACCTAAAACAACCAAAGGTGTAAAAAAATGAGTAATCTGCTCTTTTGCTTGTTTTTCCCTGGAGCAGGCTCAGTTTTTAGGTAAAGGGAATCTGGGGGATTGTTTGTGGGACTTCAATTTGCTTTTGTTTTGCTCTGTAGCTGTGACCTCAGCTATCTGCAATCTGTTCCTACACATTTCCCCTTGTGCAGGTCCAGAAAATGGGGGCAGGAGCTCAGCAACTCAAATGAGCTTCCACCTGCAGCCCCTCCTGAGCACATCTCCTTAGACCTCCACCCTATTTGGAATTCCTTCTTTTCTGCAGTGTCTCCTCTCCTCGGAGAATTGCTCTTTTATTGAGCTTATTTTTGGACTCCAAAGGTGCTGTCAGGAAAGGCAGAGATGACAGCTCTCTTTGATGCAAACCAGGTAATACCACTGCACTTGCTGGCATGTTGTACCTACAGGAGTGTAGGGAATGCATCTGAGGGGATGTTTGATCTCCCATGACTATCTCTTACAATTCCCTTTTTTAATATGGTTTATACACACTCCACGTGTGTCCAGGCACTGCAGCACCGAGGGCTGATCTCAAACAGAGCATGGCTGTGTTTAAACTGGCCAGTGTTATCCTCCAACCCCTGAAAAATCCATGGGGCCACACCTGACAGGGCCTAAAGGAAAGAAACAAGGAAAACAAAACAAAAAGCCCAGTGACTACGAACGGGCAGAAACTTCAGCTCCATTATCACTCCCCTTCATCTGCTCAAAAACCCTCGCTGCAGGGGTTGTCATGGTGATGCAGGTTTGACCTCTCACTTTTTACTCTTCCAGGAGCTAAAAAGGTAAAAATGAGCCATTCTGTCTCGAATGAAAATCAACCTTCCTCAGTCAAAGGACGCCAAATTGCTTTTTTTCCCTTTGTCAAACCTGAATGTTTCCATAGGCGACACAGAAATATATAAATAACCAGCACCAGCATCAAGGAGCACCCGTGGGATGTGGCAGTGGCCATGGTGGATGGGGCTCAGCAGGAATGGTCCATCCCTAAGTTTCCTGGAAGTCATAAGGTGCCACATCCCACATTTCCCCTCGTTCTGTCTCTGCAGCCAGCTCCTTACTCAGCCACTTCAGCGTGGGGTTCATGCTTGTGGCAGCTCTAGGGCAGAAAAATCAAATTATTGATTGAACTGTGCAGCAGCCTCATAAGGCATTATTAGCAGCCTGCTATGAGTAGGACCAGAAAGGGTAAAACCATTTATTTTTATTAATATTCTCGAGAGTTGGGCTTTAGCAAACCCCGCCATTTCCCTGGGTTGGCAGCAAAGTCATTGCACCATCTCCTCGTTCCTGGATGAAGCTGGCAATGCACATGGAGGTCCTTCTGTTCGTGTGAGGGGTGGCCTGATGTATTGGGATAGAGCCCTTGTCTGAACTACCAGCAGAAGTAATCTCCTTCTGTCAATTACTATTGAATCTAAGTCCTCTGCTTTGATAACCAAATCCTTCCCTACTTGCTCATTCCTCCCATCCAGTCTCTCCTCCCACCACTTTCACACAGTGCCAGGGTAGCTTGACATGTGAAACCAGCATGACTTCAAATCAAATATTCGGGTTAGCTACAAGCTGGCCTTGAATGAAACATTTGAAGAACCTCTGATGCTAATTCCCTGATGTTTAACACAGTTCCATCAAATCTCTTCCTGCACGAGACTCTCTCTACCAGCTCTACCTTAAACAAGAGCTACTGATTTTTTTGACAGAATAAAAACAACTTAGGTATATATATAAATACACACACACATATATATATTTTACATGTGTGTGTGTGTATTTATATATGTCAAAAATATATATAAAGCGCCAGCCTTAAAATCCTACTAAACTGCAACTGAAGTCTGGAGTCATCTAAAGTTCAAATATTTCCCATGATTTTGGTATGGAATGTTCTGAGAACGAGTGGTTTTGGATGGTGTACCAGTGAGGGAGGTCCTCAGAACACCAAACAGGAGTTCAGCTGCTTTCCAAATACCATTGTCCTCAAACCAGGGACCATCTCTCTGAAGATCCTTCACTCCCACATCTTTGCTTCCACTTTTCCCTCCTTACAGATGAACCTTTAGCAAAATGCCTTCAACAGACAGGGTCTGACAGTCCTTCCTCCCACCCCATGTGCACTCACCAACCCCAGACACACTCCAGTGCCCTCGAAGGTTTTGTGCCTGAGCCCCTGAGGTGTTTTGGCAGAATGAAGGCACTTCTGCCTCCCATACACTCCAGCAGCAGAGCTGTGCTGAGCACCAAGTGCCTCCAGGCCCAAGACTGTCCCTCAGATCCAGCTATGGGACCTTCCTAGACCTTCCCTTTTATTCCTTTGCAAATCAGCACACTCAGTGAGGCACTAGGGCCTCCTTGGCCACCATCTCAAGGAGTAACTTCAAGTGTTTTGAGAGCTGAAGAATACGGGCAGTGCCTGCAATGACCCACCTTTCTCCTTTGCCTGCCTCCCTGGTGTGTGCAACACCTTCCCTCTCCTCATCCACACAGCAGCCTTTCCAGATTGGTTGAATAAAACACAAGAATCCATCTTTTCATAAACTCCTTGTCACAGGGCTCATGCTGCACCTCTTGCTCACTTCTGGAAACATCCACAGACTTTTCCTTCAAATCCATCATCTCCTCCAGCTCCAGCAGAGATCATCCCTACCAGAGTCACAATGACCTTCTGATTCAGTCAGAGGAGGCATGTCATGAAGCAACACAGTAGATTGCTTCAGATGATGCCCTGAATTATGAAAACAGACAGTATAAGTGACAAAACTTCAGGAGTATTTTGTGGAAGGGCATTCCACAGGTTAATTATATCTGTGAAACTTTTCCTTTACAACAGTACAGCCCAGAGAGTCTGATCTGCCTCTATAAAAGGTGGCTGTCATATTCCACACAAGCCATTTCTCTAGCATAAAACAGGCATTCTCTAAGAGTAAGCTTTACAGGGAAAAAATAAATATTTTCTCAGACATAGCCTTTTGTCTTAATTTCAGTTATACCAAAAGCAAATGCACCTCTACTTAGACTTACTTTGGGGTGAGAGGGTTGAAATAATGCCCTGATCCCATTGTTTTTGTATTGTAACACTCTGGATATAAGCAAGGGGATGTTATAAAGATGCTAATTTCTGTATGTTTATGCTCAGAAGTTCAGCCCTGAAATGCAAATTAAAAAGAACTTACCACCACTTTTTCTCTCACTCTGTTTTTCCACAGCCTGAAAGATATAAGTCATTAGATAAATGACTGCCAGTGGAATGCTATAGCTGCAATGTAAACTATGAAGACAAAATCCATAACAACAACAAAAAAAAATAACGCCTCCCTCAGAGAAAAGTTCTGCTTTTCACATTTAAATGTACTAGTTATCAGTTATTCCTGTTCACAGGGCATTAAAATACATGCTGTTTCCCAAGCACTGGTGCAGCTCTAACTAGACTCAAGCTTGGAGCTAAAATAGAACATTTTTTACCAAGCAGTATAATGTAAAACTGTTGTCTAAACATCTCTCCTCCTTACTAGGTCTCTCTACAGTTTTCTCCAGAGAATCCTGCTTTTTTTCTTTATAGCACCATCATTTATGCCTTTGTTTATTAGTGGAATGAACTTGTCAGTAATTCTCTTCCCACCAGCCAACCTTTGTCCCAGCTCCCTACGTGCTCATCTCTCCAGCTTGGATCAGACACAATGGGGAGAGCTCCTGCCAAAGTGGTTTCAACATCAGTTGCTCAGGCTGCTGCAGGGCAGGGAGGTCACCCTGCATCCTCCAGAGCCCAGGGGCCACCCTGGGACCAGGACACACTGACCAGGGCTGCAGTGGCCATGCCCAGGGGTCACAAGTGGCACTGTGAGGTGGAAGGGATCTTGCAGGGTGCCCTGAACACTCAGCCATGGAGCCAGCACAGGCATGGGGTGGGAAGGAGTGTCTAATGGAACTCCCAGGATAGGCAGATTCCATGTGGAATTCTATACTGGGCTGTAAGGTGCTGCCATGGCGCTGGAAGCAACTTTAATGCCCCAAACCCCTGAGATATGAGGGTGATTCTCAAAATTCCAGGACTCATCTTCTGATTTCACCACTCTAATTCACCAGTTTAACCCATACACTGCCTGGACACATCCTGCAGATGCTCCATCCTTCAAAAAGCCAAAGTTTATCTCCCCCCCAATATTTACGTAACTTACAACTTCTGCCTTCAAGGCTGCAAGGATACTTGAGTCTGACTTCGAGTCCTGCCAGAGATCTCCTTCTGTGATTTTTAGGTCTGGGCAAATTAGTGACAAATAAACTCTTGCCTGAAGTTGGAGCAGATGAGCAGCAGCGCCCTGTGGATGGCTCCTCACCGATGCAGGGATTCACTGTAGGTTGAGAAGTTGCTACGTGTCAGCTGATCCATGGCAACTGTCTGTCCATGGCAAATGTGAGATAATTTAGGGCAGTTTAATCCTTTTTCTTTGCCAGTCCACATGATGAGTTTGTGTGGGGTGGTTGGTACACAGTAAATTCACACCGTAATTTACTGAGCACTAATTTCCCAAAGCTTTTAATTTCACAGTGTCTCAGTTTCCTCATCTGTAAAAGAGAGATAATAAATACTTTCCTTTCTGGCAGGAGTGCTCAAGATCCTTCAGCAGTAAACATAAAAGGAAACATTTTAAAATAGTTACTTACTGAAACTTAATTTTTGGTGTAAACAGTTATTTGTGTCTGATCTTATACTACAACAGTATGAGACTACATGTAGGAGGAAATAAAATTTGAAAATTAAATAACTTATGTTAAAAATAACAAGGATATTGACCATAATATTATTTATATGCAACTGGAACTACAAATATTTTATTAAAGCTTTCTGTTTCAATCCATCTGTGATTCCTTATAAAGAAAAACTAAAATGATGTATTTGCCATAAAGATGCACTAGACTGTTTTCTTTAAAAAGAAGCAACATGTGTCAGGAAGGCCTAAACCTTATATTTCTCAGGAGGCTCTAAACTTCTTTTTGAGGGAGTGATGCATGATCAGACCCAGAAAACAGTGTGGTTTTATTTCAGATTTTTCTAGACTGTAATAGCCCAAGGGTATGTGCTATAAACTGGAGGAGTTGAAGGAGACCTGTTTTTAAGAGGAACGTGGTTAGGTTTCTGTTTCTGATTGGAATGTTTGTTTTAAACTTTTCTTTTAGGGGAACATTTCAGAACTAGTTGCAGTTTCAATGATGACTAAATTCGCATCACAATCTCAGTCCCTGGGAGTTGTCCTATTCTTTCTGGTGCAGCTGAGACTTCAAAAATGGGAAATTTATCTTTAAAAATTATTCTTCATGCTGAAATGATGAGTACAGTATTAAAACCTAAAGATTGTTGAGGTCATGAAGCAAAATGAAATTCAGGAACTTTTTTTCATTAGCATCCATATACTGAAAATTCAGATTAACATATAAAAAGGAAACACTTGAAACTTGTGTATATGGATATAAGATTCTTTTTCCCCCCACCTCGGCTGCTGAAGGAAACTTTTAGATCTGCTCCTGCTCTAGTAACAAAGCAGTTTAAATTGAAAACGCTTTCCATTTCTTCCTTTTCTAATTCTTCAGGTATTTCTGAGTGGTATTTCACACAGGCAAAGAACAGCTAATTCCAATCAGCGGTTGCCTCCTTGAGAGAGTTACACCGAGGTGATATCAGCTTTGCTCTGTTCCATGGTACTCAACTGCCATCCACTGGAGGAGAGAGGCAGAGGCAGGAGCTCTTCCCAGCTATTTAAGTCACAGCAAAAATAAAAAAGAAAGTATGAACTTGGGTGTTACTTTGCTTATTTACTTGTTCTCTTGCGTTTCCCTATCATGAAGCGCAATTGAAATCAATAAGTCAAAGAAAATACACATGACAAGAAAATCCTTTTGCTTTCTTGACCAAGAAAATGCAGTAGTGACTGTCCTTAAGCATTTTCTATAAATTCAATAATTTTAATAGCCATATGAGGAGTAAGAAAAGGAAAGGAGTGAAGGAAAACTACAGTTTTAAGAACACTGTTCGATCCAGTCTAGGGCGAGTAAGGATTCTTAGAGTACAGTCTTTTACACTAGAAAGCACACAGGAATCTCCTTTAGTATGCTTATGTAAATGTTAAATTCTCAAAATATCACTGATTAAATAAAAAAACACTTACAATAAAAGCCTCTACTTTTTGACTGCAACAAGAGTAACTGCAGAAAGCAGGCTGGCTGCAGCCAAGGGATCTTGTCCATCTGCCCGACATTTTGATGCCTCAGCTGACTTGAATTAGGAGAGAATAACTTGGAAGATTTTTGAGTGCATCCAGCCCCAAGTTAAGAGAGTCCTCTGAAGCAGTGACTTATATTGCTTAAATCACGCAGGGAGCTCCCGGTTGTGCTCTTGATGGCTTTATTAGAAACACAGTGGTGGATCTGTGCGATATAAAAACCATCCAGGGGAGACCTTCAACACCTGAACCCTCCTTTTGCAAGGCACAGAAATATTTGGGTGCAATGGGGATAAAAAAAATAGCTGCAAGTGATTCACCATTCCTGGTACCTCCCATCACCGCGCCCTTTCCCCCCAAAGATTCACCTCCCATGTAACACATGTTGGAGTGAACTTTAGCTTCTTAGAAAACAGGATAACACAGTTCTCCATGCATGCATTTCCCTCGGATTCCTGTGGTTCCACACTGAAGGATGTTGTGTTGGATAAGGTTGAGATCCTTGGTACCTTGAGATCCTCGTTACCCTGAGATGGAGCTCTTCCTTTCTGGTGAGGCCCTTGACAGCTGAGATGGGCGGCTCTTGTTTGATTGTTGCTCTCCACCACGCTCAGGGAAAGCAGGGCTGGAAAGATGGGTGGAAACATCCTTCACTGCCTTCCCTTCTGCAGGAGCCTGACTTGTGCTTGACTCGTGTTCTGCAAACGCCGCAGTTCTTGCGTAGACAAAATCCTACCAACTCAGAGGTTTAGTTTGCCTGGCTAAAAGCTGCAGGGTTTGACCTCTGGAAGCTCATGCTAAGTCCTCGCAGCTCTGATTTTTGAGTTTAAGCTTTGGCCTGGAATAACAATGACTGTGAGGGAAGCAATAGGTTATGAGCTGGGTTAAATGATACCTGCTTCTTGCCAGAAAGTCTAACTGTATTCAAGCAACTTCTGTCCTCATTTTCCTTTAAATAAATATATAAAGACGTTCAAACTTCCTATCTGAGCTGCAATAATGAAAATCATGTGCACATTAATTTGTACAGGGGTCACCAAGTCTCCCCAGCTCAACGGTTTTCAAACAGAGTGCGTAGTAAGCCCATAAAACATTTATTTTTCATAATTTATGAAGCATTACATATTGTGAGTCCACAATGCCAGCTGACGTAATACGTGATAAATTTGAAATAACAAAACATTTCTCATGTATTTTCCTCCTGATGTGACAATGTGGGACATAAATTTAAAAGAAAGTTCCCTTAGAAGACAAAAGCAAGGCAAAAAGAAAAGGCTGCTCTTAAATCAATAAATACTTATATTACACCAATTTACTGAGCCATTCCCCCACTCCAAGGCTGTGTCTCCCAGCTTTTTGAAGCCTCTTGCTAGCCCTGCTTCAAAGCTGGAATGAAAGGCTGCTGGGGTGGGTCATGGTGCCCCCCATGAGCTGCAATGCCGCAGCTGCCAGCGCTGCCCTGTCCCTCCACAGCCACCAGCAAGGGCTCCCAGCACAGCTGCTCCCTGTCCTGAGCCTGGAAAAACCTACCCAGGAACGGTGACAGGCAGCAGGGCACAAAATCAATACCGTGTAAAGGTAATTTTCCTCCGTAACAATTATCATCCCTGTATTCCCAGGAAGAGTAGCACTGAAAGGCTTTGCACTCTTGAAGATAACTTTCTAGTGCTAATTTAGTAGGCAATGCAAATATGTAATTGCAGGATTATGATACAGAGCACAGAGCACTACAGAAAACACTTAAAACTCACCTATGTGGCTCTGAAAGCCAGCTGATAAATTCTCATATTACAGGAAACACCTTATGGGTTGAAGGTTGAGACTCCCAGCATCTGTAAAATTGCCAAGTGGCTCCTACCAAGCACTGAGTACCTGGTGCTGAGCACTATTTGGTTTCATTTTGCCTTGTTTTGTTCAATTCAGTGCACCAAAGCAGTATCTACTTCAAGAAAATGCTGCAATCCAAGGAAGTGAAAAAATGTGAAAGTTATTTGAATGCATGACGCAGAACAGGAGTGAAGGACAGAGCAGGGTAAAGAGGTTCAGGGACTTTGCCTGGTGTCAGTACTCTGTTTCATAAATAAACACAAAAATATTTAAAGATTGCGAAAAGGAGCTTTGCAATAAAATAATGATCTTTCCTTTAAATTCAGCTTTTATATTTGTAGAGATCAATTAAACTTTACATCAGAAGCCCAAATGAGAAGGGAAAAAATTAAAATCCATATGAAAAATACCCAGCAGGAATGATGTGAAGTTCAGTGTGTTGGAAGTCAGTTTTCCCAGGAAAAGACACAGCACATCCACCACAACCAGGAGTGCAGGGACATCTACTGGCAGAGCAGCCAGACCTGGCCTTGATGAGTACAAAAACCTCGTTTCACACAAAAAACCCCATCAGTTTCAGTGACAGCAGAAGGTTTTGGCTGATCTAGTAAGAGAAATGTGTACAGAAAAGGGAGGAAAAGCTACTGGCTTGTCCCAGGGGTGAAATTAAGCTTTTTCACAACCCATTTCAGGGTGGGGTGTCCTTAGCTCAGCAACCCTGGCTGTAAAACCGTGCCCATGGTGGGGATGCTGGGCACGCAGGCAATCTCACCCTTCCCAGCACTATTCCTGCACCCCTCTCCTGCCAATCTGGCCCTGTGCACAGGGGAAGCAAGGCTCAGGTCTCACCACAGAGCTCTCCTGCATTAGCCTTGGGGACAGCAGTGAGGTTTGGCTGCTGCTTCCTCCCTCTACCCCAGGCAGAACATTCCCAGAAGTAAAAGGCTGCTTGCCTCCTCTCTGCCCTTTAATATAACCACAGGAGACAAGACACATTTAATCCCTCCTGGAAAGATATGTACACCAGACTGATGAGACAGAGCAGGAACCAGCCTGACCCCAGCATTTGAAACACTGACTACTCTTCTTGAGACAGGGTGAGGATCACAAGCCAGGCAGCCTTACTGTAAAAAGATAAGAAGTGTTTGTTTTTCTCATCTCCAGATCAAGACAATTTTCTCAACTCCTTGTAGGAGTCCTGATTCTATAACTCATAAATGGAAATATCTCCCTACCCCCACCCATGGCTTCTTCTCCACATACTGTTTTCTGCCCTCAGGGTATCTGTTCTATACTTCCAAAAAAAGTCCATCTGGTTATTTTACTGTAACACACTTACCAGAACTGTAAGATCATAGAAAAAACATTTGAGAAGGACCTCTGGAGGTTTCTAGGTCAGCCTCCTTCTTCTGGGAGCTTCATTAACATCAACACCAGACCAGACCGGGGATGGTTTTTGTGTAGGTGATCCCTGAAAGTCACCAAGGAGAGAAATCCCACCGCTGCCATCAATGACATGCCCTAGGGTGGTACAGCACTCAGGTAAAGAAGTTTAATTCTAGTTTTAGACATGAGACATTAGTCTTGAAGTTAAACACTCATCTTTAGTAGCTGAAACTTGTTCAGCAATATTGAAATTTCAGCTTGTACCTGGATTTCAAAACCACTCATTGGGTTATTTACATTTCAATTTTAGTTCAAACCATCTTCCCTTCCAGCATGGACCCTCAGAAAGGCCACAACTGGATGAAATTCAGATTTCTAATACACCTCCACCAAGCAAAGTGGGAATAAAAAGGTTGAGAGGAGTTGAGATCAAGCAGGAAAGCTGGGAAGAAAGGGACCATAGTGATGTACACTGACAATGACATTGAGACCTTAGAAGGGACTCATAAATACCACAGACGTGCTACCTTTAAGTCCCATTAAAACCACCCTAAATATACTCACTTTTACTTTGATTACACAAGGCTTTCAGCATTTTTAGGCTCATCCCAAAAGCAGCTGCTAAAATCCAGCTAAGTGTTTCTTCAGAAGTAAAGCACCTACAAGATCTTTCACTTAACTGACATTATGATATCAGAAAATGTTACATACGATTGCATTTATATACTTCATTTAAAACATTTCACCTGCTTTTATTTTTTTCTTTCCTTTTTTTCCCAGTCATTACACAACATCTGAAAGATAAGAGAGGGAAATCATTTTGTTACTTTAAATACTTATCTCAAGCTCTCATTTTGAGTACATTGAATACATGCACTGTGCTAAAAAATGCACAAGGGAAAAAATTCCAAGGATACAGCTAAGAGATTGTGAGAAGAAAAAAAACCACAAAACAACAACAGCAGATCATAGAAGAAGAAGCGTCTAAAAAATGAGAAACAACAAAAAAAGGGACAGAGCTATAGCACGGTAGAAGAAAAAAATAAATATACCACATAATTTATTGCAGGGAGAGTTCTGAAGAAAATGTCTTGTGAAATAAATATAATGCTCATGAGGACAAGAGATCTCATTCATATCCAATCTGTCTTGTGTAAAGAACTAGGCAATAATGTTCAAGTAAGTGAGTCACTGCGAGCTCTCCCAGTTCGGCTGAAGATTGCTCAATAGAAATAATAACAAGCCTCAGAAAAAAGACAGTGTAAGTACAGGTGGGAAAGGGAGACAAACTCAGAGCAATAAGTACATACAAAATATCGAGATTGCTGTGCAAAGTAAAGGCATGATATGTGTCATTCTCTTCCTTCCAGACTATTCCTTCTGTGCCAGGGAAGATCTGTGCCCAGGCTGACAGCTTCCCTCTGCCCGTGCTTGAGACAGCACAGATGTGAGCAAGTTTCATAAAGGGTGATTTATTTATGGATCCAGAGCCAGGGATTTCTCAGTAAAGGACCTTCAGCTCTGTATTCTGTTCTTCACAATGAGCCATGGGTGTCCAAGTCCCACAAAATTCCAAGTGCCCTTTGAGGCCCCCACTGTCCTGTTGGCAGAGGAGCTGATGAGGATCAGGAAGGTGGCAGCTCAGGATGCAGGTGCTTTGGTAAATGAGAATTACATACATTTGCCATGAATTAGCTACGTTTAACCTTTATAAAGGGGGAAAACCTTTTGTGTCCATGTGGTTTTCTGTGACCATGTTCACAAAGGTCTGAGGAAGAGGGAAGAGATGAGAATTTGACTCTGTTTCAGAAGGCTTGATTTATTATTTTATGATATATATTATATTAAAACTATACTAAAAGAATAGAAGAAAGGATTTCATCAGAAGTCTAGCTAGGAATAGAAAAAGAAAGAAGGAATAACAAAGGTTTGTGTCTCAGACAGAGAGTTTGAACTAGCTGACTGTGATTGGTCATTAATTAGAAAAAACTCTATGAGATCAAACATAGATCCACCTGTTGCATTCCACAGCAGCAGATAACCATTGTTTACATTTTGTTCCTGAGGCTTCTCAGGAGAAAAAATCCTAAGGAAAGGATTTTTCAGAAAACAGCATAGCTACAGTCTTCCACAGACAGACAGAGGGTGTTTGAAGTCATGGCCAAATGGGCAACCCTGGCAGTGCAAGCTGCTTCTGGACACATCAGGAGAGCCCTGAACTGACACATCCTTGGGAGAGACTGGCTTGGGCACGACAGGAACAGCATCACAGAGCCCTGGGAGTGCCCCAGCACAGCGTGCTGGCACAGAGACCTGCCAAAGGTCACTGTGAGTGGTGAGAACAGAGGGCATGGCCACCCTGCTCCCCTGCAAACCAGCCCTGCCTGCCAGGAGCAGGGCTGGATCCTCACAGAGCCCACAGCCCCTGCCTGGGCACCCTGTGCAGGCAGAGGAGAAGAAACAGGAACCCTCAGGGAGTGATTCATCGTGCTCTAAAATCCAAGCCTTGTGGGAATGCTTCAAAACACACAAGTTCATTTCCTCCCAAAATGCAGCAAAACTGGATGTGTTTTTTCCTCAACTGCTTCTGTCCTTGCAGATCTCTCAAAAAGTTTAACAGAAAAAAGAAAAACAACAGGATTCCATACTTTTGATGTAAACCTGTTTTGGCAGGTGAGAGGTGGGAAGGGAGAGGAGATTAACAGGATGGCAGATCCAGTGATGACTGCATCTCAATAGGGCTTTTTCCAGCCCAGGATTACAGGTTCAGTGAGGAGATCTCCTTGCTGCTTTTAGCTGCCACAAATATTTGCATATCCAGGCTAAAATACAGTAGGAAAATTGTTTTGGATGGTTTTGTTTCCACTTCTTCCTCAGCTATTGGAGGTGAGTCAGCAAGGAGACACCACTATGTGAAAACCAGCTGTGGGGAGAGGCAGGGAGGATGTAGGGATGGGACAGGACTGAGAGGGGAAGGGCATCAGTATCCAGCTATTGGACATCTGCATCCTCACCCCTGGAAAAGCAAAAAAACACCACTGGAGTACAACTCTGCCTGCTGGGTGGTCCAGGAGCTCCCAGCAGGAGCCTGAGTTGCAAATTTAAATACTAAAATTTCTGATAGCCCAAACTATTTACAGAGGAAAAGGCTATTGATGCACATTTGGAAAAAATGTCCTCTTGTCTGCACAACTCTACATTTTTCAATCTAAATTTGGAGTTTTGGCTACTGTGATTTTTCAGGGTATGAGATGTGGGTGGGTATTTTTGTACAAGATAATGTATATCCAGAATGATACAGACTGTTGCTAGAGCCAGAAAGATGTTACAATGTCAGAGTTGTGAGGAGAAGAAAATATGCATTTTAAAGACTATGAAATAGAGAACAACAACACCATCTAAGTGACCTGACCGAGGTTAGAACATGAGTCACTCACAGAGGCAACTTGATTCTGTGATCCAAGTCAGAAGCACTTGGAATTCACTCACTGTAAAGAAACTTCAGCAAGGAGGGTCCTGGGGGTTAAAAAAACCAGAATGGAATTATTTACCATGGTCTTTGGGTGCAAACATGGCTTAAATGGACACCCTGGTGTCTCTGAAGCACTTGTTAGCAAGGGAATGCATTTACAGCTGAGCATCAGCAAATAGAACTACAGAAGCACTGGACTATTTAAATGCAATTAATGGATAATTTTTTCCTTCTGTAAGATCTCCCATCCTGCTCTCCAGCCATTGCAAATATTTCTCTGGCAGTGGATACATTGCTGGACTCTACAAACAAACTTTGGCTGGTCTTATTCTTATAAATTCCAAGGATTAGGGGACATAGAGTCAGTTGCTGTTGTATTGTAACATCTCAATTGAAGTCAATGGAACTACAAAACTACACAATAGTCAAGGAATTACCTGAAGACATTAAAAACATCAGCCTGACTCTTGACATAATTCTTGATGTCATGGAATTAAATGAAAGAGAGAATAAGCATTTGTGAGGTCTTGTTATAAAAGATTATCCCACCACCACCTCACACAAGTGACGTGAATGCAGACCGAAGAACCAAAAAACACAGCAGAAAAAGAAAACTCTTGAAATTCATTTTAAACATTCTGATTCTTTCAGCCCGACTTCATGCTTTTAGAGAGCTCTGTGATGACAATACAAACAGTAGCTCATTTCTCAATCAAATTCCACCCACATCAGTGTGTCACACTTGTGCCTGATGAGCAGGGAAGGGGTAGTGGTGGGGTGCTACATACCCAGGGGCATGTAGAGACACAAAAATACAGATATTGCAAGTCTCTTTTCAAGCTTTTTAGTGCCTGCTCTAGTCCTAGATACAGGGCTGGCAGCAAAGCAGATTACCAATATTGTTCATAACAATACTAGAACCTTTTGAAATTTCAGAGGGGAAATGCTTATAACTCACATATTTAATTATGCTTTCCGATATGTCTCTGAAATAAATTCAGTCACTGTGATGATTTCTGTCCTGGCAGTGGGCAAACTGAGGCTGACTGACCTGATCTGCCCCCAGCCACCCTTCTGTGACTGCTGGGACTGAGCTCTGAGCCCCCCTATCCTCACACAGCCACCACTCTGCTCTTTTCCGGGCTGTAATTGCCACATCAGTAACGATGAGAAGATTTTATTTGACTGAAAGGCTGCTCTAAGTGCCCAGCCTGCAGGTTACATCTCACCTGCAGGAACTTAGGGGCTGTACAGACATTCGATTTCATGATTCATTTAAAGCAATACGAAATGTTGCTCTGAAGCTCCCCCCCCCTTCCCCCTTCCCTCTGCACACCCAGAGACTGCACAGTGAAGGGAATTACACTCAGCATGTCAGTGGACAGAGATGGTTTGTAAAAGCTGATAAGCCTCGTTAGGGTTTGCAACTTTGTATGAACTCCAGTGATAAATACTGCGTTCGTGAAATGCCAAATAGTGCTGGAATGTTGGCGTGAGCACGACAGAGATTACAGCTAATGTGGGAGCGCGTAGGTACCCTGTGCAGGAAATTACAGGCATGATGTGCAGCCACTTTCTGGGGGAAGTGGTGGGCTTTGAGGCTGGGGTATTTCCTATGGGACAGGGATCTAATAGAGCTAACAGCTTGGAGTGAAATTAATGAAGTGGGGATGATATGACGAGGATCCTGAATGGGTACAGGAGGAAGAGACAATATTCGTCAATATTTGTTCGTGGCTCTTACTCATGGGTTACCTGCTCTGCTGAGGGTATGAGTTTATAAGCATACTCAACTAATGGCTAAAGAGACTCCTCTTTCCTTCATTTTAACAAAGAAATTACAACTCACATCAAGAGCAAACTTTCAAATTGTCTTCCTTTCTTTTTTTTCCCTTCATGATCAAAAGGAATTTCAGAATGATGTCCCGCACTCAGATGAAAGCAAAGTTTGATGTTCTGAAGTGGTAAACTTTTCTGCTTTGACCTGCACGATTGAGATGAAGGAGAAATTTGTCTGTAGTAATTAACATGACAAATAACTGTGAATGGGAACTTGCTGTTCTGAATGACAGCGTTGTCTTCTGCTTCAGGGTGAGAAACCCAGGGCCAGGATCCTGGGGATCTATCCCTTGCTTCCATCTGACTCTTAACAGGTTTGAAAATCTCTGTCTCTCACCTGATGGAGACAAGAATGGAGGGTGGCGTCCTGCAGGAGCACAGCAGCTTTGGATGCATCCTGCTACATGCTGCAAGATATTGCGGGGGTGGAGGGGAGAGGAGCTGATTGCCCAGAAAAAGAATAATCACCAGTGATTAAAGGTATTTCATGAGCCCTGCCTTTCATGCTGACAGTTCTGCTATAATCATTCCCAGCATACTGCTCTGCTTCTGTGCGTATTCATCTGTTGCCAATTGCCTTGTAGTTACTTTGTGAGCGTGTTAGTTGGGGACTCTTCTCTTGTTCTTTGTTTTCACAGCCCTCAAACACACAAGGGATGCTATGAGTAGGATCCTGGATGCTTTGAGGCACCTAATAAATAATTGTTAGCATCTTAATATCCAAACTATGCTTTGCAGTATCAGGAAGCCTGTACGGCAAGCACATAACTGATATTTGCTAATTGTTATTGAGTGGCTTTCAGGCAATAGATCACGGAGGTTTTTCTTTGTTTTCAAGTGGGATGCTTTTTACCTTTTTTTTTTTTAATTACACTATGAAAATGCAATGCATTTTATCACTAATTTGATAGTAGATGGCTCCAGCAGAGAATCCTAAAACTTTCCAAGTCACAGAAAGAGACTGAATTGGGTTAAGCTGTATTATCAGTGTGGAGGGGGACACGTCCTGCTGTCTATGCTACTCTGCGCAAGGCAGTTGTATCTCCAGGCATATCATTTTGGCTTTGCTCATCAGATCAGCATTATCTACAGGAGACACTCCTCAGAAACGCAGCAATCCTCACCTCATCCATTTCTCCTTTCTGCTGGCTCGTGCCTGGTGGGAAGCGAGCAGCTCCTGAAACCCTGCCCCAAGCTGCTGGTAGCAGTCTGTGTGGGAGGGGAGCAGAATCATCCTCACCCTTCCCAATTAAAACTTCATCACCAGCACCAAGATAACAATGCGACAGAAAAAACACTGAATGCTGTTCTCACTGGTAACCGACATGACCTCCCAGCTCAAAAAACCCAGTGCCCTCTTCTTCTGCTGCCATTCCCCTGCAGCCTCACCCACGGCGCCCATCAAACAATCAGGCACAGACCCCATCTGTCAGCACGGGGTCTGCAGTTCATGGAATCTGCCCGACCGTGGTGTTCTATTACTGAGACTCTCTGTAAACAGAGGTGCTTTGAATGACTTGTCGTCTCTTACAAATTGCACGGGGAGAATGAAGGCTACGGGACTGAGTGACATAATTGTAAGACAAAAATTACAAAGGCTCTTCTTTCACTTACCCTGGCAGTCTTAGAACTGAGCTAGACTTTCACACGCAGTGCCAGGGCCGATCAAAGCAGCCTTGAAAAGTTTTTTTTTGCTTGCTGGGGTTTTTTTTGTTTTGGCTTTTTTTGGGGTTTTTGGTAGGTTTTTTTTTTTTTTTATAAATAAAATAAATTTGCATCAAGGTTGCTTTGTACATCACAGTTCTGTGTATTGTGATGGCCAAGTGCTCCCCTTCCAATGGCAATTGCTAATCATGATGTTTACCATGAAGCTTGACAAAATACAAACTCTTGACATTATATTCTGTGTTTTGTTTGTATTTTGTGTCTGTATCTTCCACCCCTTTCTTCATCTCGTCCTTTAAACAAAATCCACAGTACCTTGAGGTTCACATCTGAAGATCCTGGGGAAACCTCTGCTCTCATATTCAGTCAAACCAGTCACATCCTGCTGAAGAAGCTCTTCTGTATCCCAGTCCTGTCCCTGGGAAGCAAAGGTCATGGTTAGACTAAGTGTCCAGATGTCAGAACAAAGGGACCACATTTGTTTAATGGATTATGGAGTCCAGAGAGATATTTGGGATCTAGTGATACTTCCAGTGGGTCCATGTATTTATCATGTTTTCCATCTAAACAACATAGAGTCTAGCTAGATGCCATTGTGATGGGTGACTGATAGTTGTGTGTAATAAATAAATTTTAAAAATCAGAAATCAGTTCCATTATCAAAAAATGAGTCTGGCTTCCAGGATGCTTTTTGTGCCCCTATATGTAATGCTGTAAAAACTTTTTTTGCTAGCATGAGAAAGATTTGAGACTTTTGTAAAGTAGAAATCAGCACCACCAAAGGCTTAATTATATAATGTAACATTCTCGAAGCCCTCACATTAGCTCACTGATGCTTAGTGAAAAAAGCATTACCTAGCAACAGACACTTACAAATCACAGGAAAAGTAATGGAGATTATATGCTATACCACACCATAGAGTCAAAATTGTTAGCAGGATGTGCTTGCCCTTTCATTTCATGTGGAAAAATCCATTGTTTACAGGTGTGAGGGTGTAAGGGATGCACTTCAGGAGGGAAACAGGCCTGTTTATCCATCATTAAAAAGTAATCTTTAAACGAAGCCCAAAGATGGAGCGAGACACATTAATGTGGTCAGAGAAAACAAACTACAACACAGACACTAGAAAAATTACCTCTAGTATTCTTTCTCTTCAAAGAAATTGCTCTTCATATGTCATTCATTCTCAAGTGCTTAATTAAAACAATGTACCCATTTTTAAGTGCTGTCAGGCTTGAGTTCCCCAGCACCAGTGTCCTGCCTGTGACTCAGACAAGTTACTCACATCAAGGTGTTCAGCAGTTCCTCAGCCACCAAGATTTGGTGGGCATTGACTCTGTACTTTGTTTCCATCCCACTTCTGCGCACCACAGTGGCAAAAACTCTTAGAAACTGCAGGAGAAATACATTGGTATTTAAGAGACAGAGTTATTAGAACCAGCTCCATATTGCAAATGCAGCTAGCAAAGAGAGAGCTGGGTTTTATTCCGAATTATGCTTTGTTAACAAGTTGTTAACTAAGTTCTCACTCCAGAATATTTAGAGCCAGCTAAATAATATGTGTCAAATCATTGATCTGACAAGTTTCACAACTTTTTTTTTTCCACTTTAAATTTCAAATATCTATTCAAAAAATAGCATGTTCAGTTTTTTCGCTCAGTTTTAATTACTGGCGACAGCAGGGGAGGGAGAAAGAACAAAGCTGAATGCACAGATCCCAGAGGGAGTTTGCCATCTCTGACCATTAGGGGAAAAGAGAAAAAACAGGATCTTTTCACTTGGAAACTGAGCCCACTTAGTGTGGAGGTCCTGGGAAGAGAGGAAACACAGAGTCCTCCCAGTGGAAGAATCCTCCTTTGCTGTTGCTCTGCTGATCATTCCTGTAGGCGGCTGCTATGGCACAAAACCTGGTACAACAGCACTGTTGGACTGAGGCAGGAGTTCTGCAAGGGTGCAATGTTTGCTGAGTTGGGAATTATACAGCTGGCACTGGGGACAAAGGGAAAAGTTACAGCACAGAGCTCTGCTCATTATACAGAAAACTGTTCAGAGACAGGTGGCTTCAAAGGATTGTGATTCTGAGGGATGAAACTTTGCCTTTTGCATATGTGTGTGTGTGTGTGTGTGTGTGTGTGTGTGTGTGCAGGCACACACATCGATGGAGATTTGCCTCAAAAAGCAACAGAAGTGTTTCTGGCTTCCCTGGGCAGTGCTCAGGCAGTCAGCTGTGGCTCAGAGCAGGAATGTGTGAGGAGAGACCCCCGTCTCCCCTCATCTCACTCACCAGTCCAGGATCTTGATGATGATGTCAAAAGCGATGTCCATGAGACTGCACTGGAGATTATGCTTTGGGACTCCTCTCATATCACAGAGGGAGTAGCAGGATTTTTATCTGGACCTGAGAAATAAACATGTATTTTCTAAGTGAAATACCTCAATCTATCTTGCTTAATACAACTAACAGCCCATCAGTGGGCACAGACCATTAGCAGATCCAGCTGGAGAGAAGCATAGGCAAGGCCATAACTTGCATATCAGTAAAGTCTTGTCCTCTGTGACAATCTTCTTTTCCACTTTTGGAGATCTCAGACCAAACAGGAGTGCTGTGGATATGAGGCTGCTCAGTGCATGTTCAAGTAGCACAACTGGATTCCTAGCAGCTCCAGTAATTATCAGGTATACACCAAAGAGCCAATCAAGCACCCAAAAGGACAGGCTGCCCTCTGCTCCCCCCGGGTGCAGCTGGCTCCTTATTTCAAGCACAATCTTAAATTACAAGGAAAAAGGATTTGCTGCAGAAGCAATGTTGTTTGGTATCAAAAAAGATTCCTCCTTCCTTCTGCCACCTCCCCCCATCTGCTTTTCATGTTTTATACAAAACTTGCTGCTCTGAACACTCCTGGATTTTCTCCCCTTCTAATAATAAAGAAGCGAATCTGATGTCTCCCACTGATGGCTTTCTAACCTTCAAAAGCATGTGTTTATCATGAGTTTCAGCTATCCAAAATAGTTTTGACCTGAGGTTACCATGCAGGCTCAGCCTGCTTCGAAGCGGGTTAAATGGATGATAAGCAAACATTTCATTACAGACCCTTAGTTGTTGTAAGGATGTGCAAATCCCTGAGAAAGATTTTCAGCATATCCTCCTGAGCAGTGTGGGGCTTTGGACCTGGGAGGTTCACTCAATCAGAGCCCTGCTGTCACTTTGCAAATATCTCCGCTGACTGTGCCCTGCATCATCACTTTGTGAGGCCCTGGGTGAGCCACGGGGCTGGCGAGAGATTCCTCCCACCTGATGCACTGTGAGGGATGAGATTTTTAAGTCTTAATTGAAAACACTCTTTTTTTTTTTTTTTTTTTGCTATCCTGTCTCTTCTCTGGTTTCTGTCTGAACAGAGGAGTGTGGAGAGGTACTGATGGAAAGTTGGGTGGCCCTGGGGGAGATCAGTCCTCCTCCCAGCCCCTGCCTGCTGCCTCATGTCTCAGAGCCACAAGCTTCCAGCAGTTCCAAACCGCCTGCAAAACTATTTTTGAGCAGCACTATTGCTGGGCTACCTGTGTCAAATGAAAACAGTCCAGTGTGGACATCACACAGCGTCACCCCACCAGAAGGCAAACCAGCACTGCTCAGAAAGCAGTGCTTTATTCTGCATCTTCCTCAAAATAAAAGAGATGGCAGCCCTAGTGGCTAAGCACACCCCAATCCCAGAAAGGCACATCTACAAAGCACCAGGTACTTTGTCTCTCTCAGCTCTTTCTCCTTTCTTCTTTAACCCACACAACAGCAGCCCTTTATGAGTCACCATTTGCTTTAATCCTGAGCAGGATTCGCAGCCCCAGCTCTCCAGCCAAGGATTGTGCCCCATTTTCTTTATTCCTGTCTCTCTTCTGTACCCATCCAGCTAAAATGTTCTCAGTGCAAGAGCCTGATTAAGGACGGAGAAAGGTGAAGCCTGGGAGAGAACTCGCAGTGTGCACCCAGAGTGGGCACATCTCGTGTCTCTGGTTCCAGCAGCACAGGGGATGGAGGAGTGCAGGGCACCGTGTGCTTGCTCCATGTGCTCCAGGTTCATCATCCAGCCAGTGGATTGCTGTTCTCAGTTAAATTTCTGATAAATGCCTGAAGAATATTGCACTGCTTGGGATGCAGCTTCCCACATCTGTAATTCCAGCCTGACTGCACCAAGAAAATCAGTACCTCTGCTCCGAAACTCCATGAGTGACTAGCTGACATAGCTGTCCTCAACTGGTCTCCAGAATTATTTTCCTTCAGTCCCAATCATTCCTGGTGTTGGGCTGCACACAGCAGTGTTCAGTACAGCCCCCTATTTCTATGGTATCTGGGATTAGCATGGATTTACCTATTTTTTTAAAGAAAATTGTGCAGGAATACGTCTAATTATGCTTTGCTAAGTATGAAATGTCCTTCTATTTAGCAGATGCTTGGGCCCTACTTTGACCTAACACTGAGTGTTTCAAGTAAACTGCCAGCAGCCCCGTCAAACTGTTGTGGGTAATTTGGAGTATGAAATGTGTTAAATTATTCAAAGAGCTGAATAAGCATAAACAGGCAGTACAACAGGAGAGATATGCATACCCAGCGATGCTGGTGTGACATTTAATACATCATATTAGCACTCCTGTTAGTACAAAGAGCTGGATGCCTAGCACAGCAGCTTGCAAATTCACAGGCAGAGCACAGCCTAGCTGCATTTTGCCCCCCATATAGCCTTCCTCCAATGGTTTTCCTTTAAAAAGCAAAATACTGCTTGTCTATAACCAAAGGTGAAAGTTGGGAAGCGAAATTTGATTTCTTCCTGAAGTGCAAAGCGCATGAGGTCCATCTATCCCACCTCTGCTTCATGCTGGTGGCAACACCCTGCTGAGACCAACTGTCTGATTTAGAACAGTGGTGCAAAAACAATCAGAATAAGGCTCAAAATTCTCTGATGCTGGAAAGTGGACCCAGCACAGACAAACTCTGCTTAGTAATAGAGCTGAAGCAGCAGAGGACACACACAGGATCACAACACATGTCCAGCTCAGAAATACATATAAAACCCCATGTCCTACTAAAAGCTGACACTAATTCAACACAAACCCCCCCCTTTTACCTACAGTGGAAGCAGTCCATTATTTCTTATCCTTCAAAACAAAGAGTGTTTTCAGGTTATGGAGTATTTCTGAGTTCTCAAGAGATTACACTTCAGGGGATGAATGAGATGCTTCTGTAGTCAGGCTTTCGTGATGGTGAGCAGCAAGGGGGAGGTGATTCTACTTTGAAAGCTTTTTCCCATTTTCAGAAAAGAAAAAAAAAAATCCAACCTGTACTATGGAGAAGTTTGGGCCTGGCAACCCAATCTTTACTGCTTGGTTTGTCAATGAAAATAAAAATAAAACTTAAAAAAAAAATCCATACAGCCAACTTGTAACAAATAAATGGAATGATCTCTCCTGAGAGCAGATGGAAGCCCCAGTGATGGAGGTAAAGTAGCCTGGACAAAGCACTCATGGATGTGAAAATACTGTCAGCAGCATGCCTGGATCAGCAAGGGATGGAGTAGCTGACCTTAAAGACCTTTCCTTTTCTTTTCATTTTCCCCCTTTTTTCATTTTCCTCCCTACAGTTTTAAGTTAGGGGCTGTGGGGCAGCAGAAATCCCTTGTGCTGGGGGGAATTCTGATTTTAAGTGGTTCTGGAGATAGTTTGCTGACTAGCATAGAGCCCCCAGTTTTTGATATTTGATAAAATTTGATATTAACATTCTCTTAGAAGGTGAGAAGAGACATTGGTACATTTTTTTTTTCACACTTCTTTGGGACAAATACATTGCAGGGTGTCTCTTGGCTTTCCTCTTCCTTGCTTCCAAACTCCATTTAGTGATAACTTGGTATTGATGAGTTTTATTTCATGAAAAATGTTTACTAGCTTTGCTATCATGAGTGCTGAGTGATACTAAAAGGAGCATAGCTCAGTTTTTAGATGGTGAAGGGGAGCTTCTAATATAGGCACTTGGAAAAAGTCCATTTGAATTTATAATCTGAGCCAATTTTCATTCCTTTTGGAGTAAACCACAGAAAAAATATTAAATGTCAACTTGCCAAAAACATGACCTCTGCCTATAAACACAATGGAGACAGACAAACATTGTGTGGGGAAATGTCAATTTAAATTCAAATCTTAATATAAATTTGGGGTTTGCAAATACTTTGAGACATACAAGTTGGCTGTTTCCCTAGGAAAACGTATCAATTATTTAGGAGTGTTTGTGAGAAGCCAGCTTAAATTCCTAACAAGACTATAAGTTCAAGAAATATGAATCTAAGCATCAACTTCACAGAGTCAGGCAACAAAACCAAACCAATCTCTGGATCCAAACTGAACCAACATCTACAACTACCTACTCAAATTATGTGAGAACCATTTGAAATTATGAGTTGATACAAAGAGTTTTTTGCCTTCTCATAAATATCTCAAAAGCAAAAAGGGTGGGGGAGGAAAGCCTGCATTCTCCATTTCCCCTGTTGCTTACACCAGTCTTTCTGATTTAGGGAGGATCACTTCTCTGAGCCAGCTCCTCTTCCTCATAAGGCAGCTGGGAAGAGGGAAACGTGGGCTGAGTCTATATTTGTATATCTGTTTGGATTAGAAATGTGCTTTTATCTCCCAGTCACCCCCACAGTCTGCACTGTGGTGGATGTTACACAAGGTCAGATAAAAATAACAAAACTTGAGCCCAAACTGTTGAAGGAAATTCATTTTATGGGACCATAGTGGAGGAGGCAAAAAACAAATCATCCCCAAAATATGTATAGCACAGAAATCAGACCCACAGCATCAGCTAAGGCCCTCCCTGGAGCAGCTCATAAGGTGATGGATGATTTATTGATATTGATGCCATCACACAGGAGGCAAAACCATCTGGGGAAGAACTGGGAAAGGCAGCGAGACCATCGAGGGCCAGTTGACATAGCTTGGGAGCCAAAGTGAACTCCAAGGTTCATCCACTTCCCAGCACCTCAGCAATAAAAATAAATCCTATTAACTTCCATCACAATTGAATTCTTGTTCAACTCTGCCACAGTAGCCAACTCTTATTAGAGAGAGGGCACATCAAGAGCCTGCGCTTAATCCCTGCTCCCAACTCTGCATCTCTCACTACCAGAGGATGTCTCTACCCATCGACATCCTCTGGTACTGAGAGACTCAACAGGCTTGTGAGATCCTGGAAATTGGTTCAAAGGGGCTGGAGAACACTTTTCTGAACCTAGCTGCCTGCACACGGGAGCTGAGTCCCTTTTCCTTGCTGACTTCACGTGCAACAAAACCACTGCGTAAAGCGCAATGTATTTATTAAGAAATAAGTAAGTGCAGATTAGTTCCTTCTAAACGTTTTAAGCTACCCATTGAACCAGATCTGGTAATAAAAGCTAATGCCAAAACACTTGAAAAACCTCATTAACAAAGAAAAAAATAACTTTAATGGTCATTGCTATGTTTTAAATTAGAAGAATTGAGAGGGTGAGGAGAGATTGCTTTGAAGTGCCTTCATCCTCCAAGGAATATTTCTATTGTTGTAGTTTTTTGCTGATGTTCATTCTTACAAGCCCAGCTATTTTGTGAGTCACCTGGAACTGGTTTCAAAATTCAAATATTACAGTCTAGAAGTCTTATTTCATGTAACTTCACTGACTTCTACAACTCTGCAGGGCTTTGTTTTGGCTTGGGTTTTTTCTTCATTTTTGGTATATGTGTGTGTTATTTTTCAAAAAAGTTCTTCCTGCAAAGTACGCCCTCAAAGCAAAAGCCTCCACCCTTATTTTTTTTCCCTCTTAGATATTAGACTATTTGTGTCATTCTTGTGCATGATACATAAAATATGATCAAAGAGAAGTCACAGAGCTTAAAAAAAAGTTAACTTTCTCTTTTCTGCCTGCTTTACTTATGTAGTAGATTTTGCAGTTTCTCTGCAATAGCCAAGCAGCACTTACTGTTTTCTTTACTTTCCAATTGCTGATATCAGTGATGCCTTCATACACACTTCATCTAGCCTAGAAGAGTGCAAGAAGAGCCAAAGCTGAAAAAAAAAATACTGAAAGCTTTCATAACAGCCTTTATCCAGCAAGTTTCAAAGAGGGCTCATTTTGCACTTTCCCTGTGTTTAATGAAAACAATTTCAAAGTTGAATTGTCCTCAAGCACTTTCAGTTTTGTTTTCTTCCTCTCATTCTCCTTTCTTGTTCCCCATCACTGAATGTACTCAATAGCAGTAGAAAGCCAAAATACTCAATCATTGTGCCCTTTCAATGGGCCATAATGCTACTAAGGCTGCATAGAGTATTAGGCAATACAGTGTGAATAAAACTCTCTTTTTATATAATAATCTGGATTTTACAGGTCATTCCTGAGAAAACAGTACACTCATCTGTGCAAGTTTTCCACAGGAGCATACAGAGCTGTTACCATTTGCCAGAACTTTCTCATTTTAGTGCTAGAACTGTCACTGTCAAACCAATCCTGTGTCTCTAAATGACTGAGAGGTAGCAAGAATCCATACTGAAAGCTCTCCAGGGCCTTTATCAGGTTTGTGTGTTTGTAACAGCACATCTATCTAATCTGCAATGGTCTACTCACTTAAGAAACACTAACTGGTGGAGATGAGCACAGGTTTCCAGTTCCTTACCTGCAGGGCAGTGGTTAGGTGGTTGATAGGCAAGATGACCTCAGGTTGTGGCCAACTCTGTCCTGTTATTCTGGGTGCTCACATAAATGTCTGAAGTTGTACATGTCATATTAGCAGCCACCTGAAGGCTGGATGTGCTATCCATTCTGCTCCTCCACAGGAATGGGGGAGAAAGCAGTGGGAATACATCCAGGGCTTTCAGCAAGTGCTAAGGGGAAAGAGAAGAACAAAGTGAGCAACACAGTGACTTCTTTAATAGATTTTCATGCATTAAATCAGCTTGCCCTCAAGAACCAAGAACAGAAAATGAGTCCATGAGCATCATGCAGAAAGAGTGCAGATCAGCTGAAGGGATTCTTGATAATTTTAAAGATATTTTGTATAGCCTATTTAGATTATTTAAGAGTTTTCACCAAAGCAAACGAACTGCCTTACCTGATGTGTGATGGTTCCAGATTCTTCACTTTTCCTCTGTCCACCCATTCATCCATCCCATCTGTCATGGCAGTGTGGCTGTGTCAGACCACTTCTATATCCAATGGAAAGTTGTTGAATACAGAAAAAAATACAAAATCAGGACAATCAGGGTAAACTGGGACCCCTGAATCCAGTCATTAAAAGATTTTTTGTTGCTTTCAAGCCCAGGGCAGAGTTATATATTTTTTCTGCTATAATCTGGCTAGGGTCACATCAGGCTCTGGTGGCACTTCAGCAGCATCACACCACAAATGGGTGACCCTGAAGTGATGCAGCCTGGGTGCAAGGAAGAGAGTGGATCTGACTTTAGGGTTTTGCAGCTTTGACACTTAGAGCAACCCCCACTCTATTAATAAATGAAAGTTCACCTACAAGAAGACACACCCCACACTTAATATACCAAGTGTCTGCTTTCCTAATCAAAATTAAAAAGTACTTGTGATTAATTTGGAAAAGTAGTGTCAGGCAGGTGACTGTGGCATCTGCTTGACATATTTCCCATTCCTTTTCTATCACATGATGAAGACTCTCTGCACTAGTAAAGCAAGGTATTATAAATTCAATATCCAAATTTTCCACCACGCCAGCGATTGTTTTAAGCCTGCTTCTTGTGCCTTTTATCTCTCTTACAAATCTTGAAGGGAATCGGATTCATCATTACACAAATGGCCTTTATTTCTGGCTGTTAAAAACCTGATGATGAGCAACATTTCCAAGGAAGAAAAAGCAGTCAATTTCCGAAGCATGTGCAGAGTTAATGTCTGCAGTAATTGCGACTAAGTACGGTAGAGCAGAGATGCTCTGCCAGCTGGAGCCAGGGATTAAAAAGGAAACATCTGTGCTGAGATTATAGGAACAGAGGAAGCTGTGGGAAGGAAGGAAGCGAGAATGCCCATGTAGGTCCACCTACCTCATTTGAACTTCTCCTTTTCCCCGTGGTTTTGTTTTCCCCTCACTAAATTCTACGTATTTGCCACCATGAGTGCAAAGAAAAACCTGTCTGATTTCTATGCTGTTTGACCTTTCCTTTAGACCGGATGGCCATGAGGATTCATGGCCACCCTTCTTACCAGAATGAGCCTTAAGAGCAGGAGTTGGGCATAGCCTTAAAAATGAGCATTTTCTAAAGTGATGTGCTGAGCAAGGACACCTTTGAGCTTTATGACTTGAGATAAAATTCTGGGCCTCAACCAACAAACTACTTATAAAGAAACTAACTTTAGGCAGATAAGAAATTCCCTTAGTCTCAGTGGGACTATGCAAAAAACTTAAATTTACATGAATTTAATTATGCAGCTAGACTAGGAGCTACACAAGCAGGAAAACTACAGTCCAATAGCAAAGTATTCCCATTATATCAGAACCAAAATGCATCATTGTAGATATTAAATACTGACTGTATGCTTAATTCTGCATCCAATAAAACATGCTGAATGTAATGAAAATCATGATTTTTTCAGGTGTCAAAATTTTAAAACCTGTCCTACCTTTAGGAATTTTTACCCCTGCATTCTTACTTAAATAGTGAATGAAAGCTACAGGAGATGCATTCCAACAAAATAATAAAAAACTCTGGTGGCTCGATAATGTGTTAAAAAATATGAGACATACTTAAAAGCAAGGAGAAATTTCTATACATGCACAGACACACATTTAGCTAGTCAGCTTAAATTCTAATGAAATACTTTATGTTGCTTTTATCCCTCCCAGTACTGAAGATTTACAAGTTTGCAGCAGATTTGCAGAAATTGCCCTTCGTACAGGAAGGTCAAAAAGAGATTAGAGAACTCTTCACATTCACAATATTTTGTTTTTATTTTTATTTCTACTCCAATTGCCTTTGAACTCGTGTTCCTCTGGTGAGGTGAAAACTCAGGAGTGAAGGAATTGAAGGTGGGGAGGAGGAGGGAGGAGAGGAGGAAGAAAAGCTAGAAGGGAATTACTCCTTTCAAAAATAAATCAATCAATAGAAAAAGCACAGAAGTATTACTTTAAAAAAAAATAAAATTCCCAGAGCCAGCGCACACACTCCATTTCTACTAATTGGATTGTGATGTGTTTGCCTTTAATATGTGCAGCCAGCCCCTATGCCCTGCCTTGTGCACATGTCATGTCCTTTCAGCATCAGCAGCCACTGGCCTGATTCTCAGTCCTTGATAACATGTTCCCAAGCAGTATCGTGTGACGAGGGGGAACGCACAGGGAGAGCAGCCAGGGCCTGCACGAGCCATTGGTGGCCCTGTTGAAATGCTGCAGACAATTCTCTCCTCATTGCTGACCCTTCCGTTTGATTCCAATCCTTTGTTTCTCATTGATGTGTCCAGGAAAGGCCACACTGGCCATAAAACAAAAGGATGGGTTCGAGCAGGGCTTTTCCTTAATCTGCTCTTCTCCTTTCTCCCTCACCCTGCTTTCAGCACATTTTCAATATCATTAGTTTCTCTGAGTGTTTGCATTTTGCTGTTCTTACTTAGAAAGGGAGGAGCTGTCAGAGACCACAAAAATGGTTTTGGGTTCAAACCACAGAAGTTCAAGATGCTGCAATAGCATTGATGAAATCCAAAAAGACAGTGGAGCTAGGGAGGAGCATGATGGGCAAGGAGAGGACACTTGCTTGCTCATCCTCTCTCAGACCAAGTTCCCTCTTGCTAGTACACCTTTACACACAATATTTTATCTACCTACTTTAAGCAATTTGCTGAAATAACTTGCAAAGGTCCCCTTTGCCTACCTGGTGGGACAACACATCCTCCACAGAGGAGCCCTCTGTGTTACATGTGGGCCAAAAAAATCAGAAGAAATTTATGAGCTGCACTGCCATAATATTTTATTTTCTTTTCACTCACTGACTCTGTAAAAGGCATTATAGAAAGCTTTAGATGCAAGTATTTTGCCAGTTCCTTGAGGAGAGAAGCAGGTCAGCCATTTAACTCTACTGCTCTTTTAGTGAGATTGCCCAGATAGGACATTCAAAATAAAGGATTTTGAAAATAATTCGATTTCACCATCTCTAAAAGTGAAATACACTTGAATAACATTGACCTTCTGCACAGGTTAAATGTCAGATTAAAACCTACATGGACTTTTTGAGTGGCATGTGAACAGAAATCAGACAAGACCCAGACACCACAGAACAGACTTTGCACTTATTCTGGGACCACATCTGAGTGCTTGATCATTTTGCCTGATTTTTTCCATTTGATTTATAAAAAGAGAGCAGCGAAGTTGGGCTGGGATACATCAGACTGCAAATTACTCCGGACTTCGAGGTCTCACTGGTTGGCTCTCCAGGGCTTATCTGAACTAAGTGCACATTGGGTTTGCTCAATGGAACCTTCTCCTAAATGCAGTTTCCCACCAGGTTCCTGATGTGTCCACACTGGTGTGAATAAGAGATACCTTCTGGTTCAGTGGAGATACAAGTGTGCCTGCAAAGTTACTCAGCCAACCTCTCCAGTGTTTACTTGCTGCTTTAAAGTGAACTAGAGCACTTTTGGACTCGTTATTTCCTGAAATCTGAGATCCTGAGTGATGGTTTGCCTAGAGATCAGCCCTTGAATATCCTGAAAAACAGTTAATAAAAGCAAAACTTCATCCAGCAGGGACCAAAAGAGAAATCAGATTCACAAATCCAAACTAGAAAAGCAAGAATACTGCCTTTCTTATTTAAGTCATAACAAATATCAAACTCCGTATATTCCATCTCCTATAAAAAGGCTTTATGGCACTATTCCTTGTCACTCAGGTGATGGTGTGCAGTGGGGTAACACAGAGATCATCCTGCCTTTCCTGTTTTGGATCCTCAGCTATCCCAGATCACCAGCTAGGTGACAGGCACCTGCCCTTAGCATCTCTCACTGTGTCACCTGTTAAAAACAAAAGTCCAGCAGCAGCAGATTTAAAATTTTGTGAAAAGAAATCTTATGGTTGATCCTATAAAAACAGATGCAGAATTTTAATCTGTACCTTTCACCACTTTATATAGCTGAGCCATTTGTTTCCTTACTGCTCTGACCATCTCTTTGGGCAAGAGCAGGTAATCCAAAGCCTTCAACTAATGACAGACACTACAGAGAATAAAAGAGCACCAGCATGGACCATCTCAAAGAAAACCAATGCAAACTTGAAATATCCTTGGAAAAGGGGAAATAAGGTAGCATATGGGAATTGAGCTTTACTCACTTTCCTTAAAGAAATATTAGTAGCAATAAAAACCCCAAACTATCGAGAGCTCCAGAAAAGAAAAAAACAGAAATCCAAAACCAAACCGAAAAAAAAAAACCACCAAAAAACCCAAAAAACACACCAAAAAAAAAAAAAAACCAAAACAAACCTATATCCTTAAACTACTAAGGATTCTGGCTGATGCAGCTCAGTTCCCCCCTTGGCCTGTGTTTGATTAGCAGATGTGCACATCCTGACCTCTGAAACCTCTCCTGCACCCTAACTGTGTGTCCCTCCATGCTCCATCTCAGCTCTGCTGCTGTTTCAGTGGCACTGGCACAAGCTGCTGACAATCCCTGTACCTGCAAGCTGAGCCTGTGCCATGCACCAGCCAGTTGTGCAGCTTACCAGTGTGTTACTGCGAGCAAAACCCCGTAATGTAGCAGCTTGGCAAGGGAATAGTTTCCCTTTTATCTCTTATTAAAGGGGATCAGGTGTTTGCCCATGAGAACTGCACTCTAAGCGACATGATTCTTTTTTTTTTATTTTCCCCTGGAATATGCCCATAAACTAGATATGTGTCTGTTTAAATAAGCATAAAATTATGGGTATCCTGCAGCAAAAATGAGACAGCAGCGTTCAGGAGTAATGTGGATAAAAAAGCTCATTCTTTTCCCCTTCCATGACTTTGGGGGTGAACTTTGAGCCTATGGAGAATTTTCAAGGACACAGAAGAAGGGTCCCTTCAGCTGACAAAGCCTTTTTAGAGTAAGCCTTTCAATGTATTTGATTGAGAAGCAGCAGTATAAAAGCTGTGATCTGTATTTATGTGCACAGATAATCCTCAGCGTGCTGGCAGCTCGCTGTGTTGAGGAGCAGCGTCTCCCTCAGGTCTGCCACACACCCTCCACTTCTCCAGACAGCAGAGAGGACTTTACTGCTCCTTGAGTTGAGACCAAAGAGCTTTATTAGCTGCACTGACTGCAGGATCCTCATGTTCTTGAGCCCTCTTATTTTAAAGTCTTTCATTTCCCAAGACAGCTGCAAGGCGTCCCTTCAAGGATTTTGCTTTTTTTTTGATTTATACTTTTATACACTCAAATCTCAGTCGAGGCATCCCAGGCTCATTCCACTCCTGACCTCACGCTATCAAACCGGACTGACCCTCCATCTCTCAGGCCTGGGCTGGATTCCAGCCCAGGTTATGGAAGCACTGGGGCAGAGCTGCCGAGCAACCCATCACGCCTGAATCCCAGGGAGACACTTCACCCAGAGCTGCTCTGCCCACGTGAGCCCAGCTCAACTCTCCACCCTCTGAACTCCTGACTCCAGCCTTGTTTTCAGCCAAGGGTTCGTCCTGGGTTCACTTTGTTTTTCTGAGGAAACCCTGACCGAGCTGAGCGTGGCCATCCCACAGATGGCATGGAAGTGGATGACATGGGGCTGAGAACCGCGGACAATGCTGAGAATTGTCTTTTTTTCCTTTTTTCTTTTTTCTTTTTTTTCAAAAAAGCAGCAATTTCAGCTAGTTGGCAGTGAGCTGGAGTTCCTGAGAGCCAAGGCACCTGCTTCTGGTCATTGTTCTCCATCTACCACACCTGTAAGTCTGAGGATATCCAGGTATTCGATAAGCCCCAGCCTCAGCCAAGAAGACCCAGCCTGCAGACAGGCTACACCCAAGGGTTGACCCTTTTGTGTCACAAATCTGCAAGTGAAACACACCCAAATGAAATAAATACCTTCACATTGCATCATCACGCTTTTTTTAACTTTAAAAGAAAGGGGAAAAGGGAGATGCTTTACTGGAATAACCTTACTGTTAGAATCAGACTGGAAAAATGCAGCTGCTGAGTAAACCTCTTGCTGAAAATCCTTCCACTGTCAGAAAGCCCCTGTTCTGAACAATATATTCCTCTTAAATTAACACCCTAAAAAAAAAATAAAAATCAGTAGAAGTAAGAAAAAAGCAGTTCTTATTCAGGAGAAACTGAGGCAATTTGAGCCAGTATAGGCTGGATTATCTTCCAGCATGGAAGCCATTTAAATAAACCTCTAAACAGTCCTTAGTACTTGCTTAAATAATAAAGGGGGGGAAAATAGAGGTTTTAAAGCTGAAGGTCTATAAAATCTCTATTCCTGTCCTATTCAAGAGCCACCCTTAGCTGCTGCTGATGAGAGCAAAATTGGGAGCAAATAATACTACCATCCTGCTTCCTCAATAATGCCTTTAAAACATATAAGTGCCAGTTGAATTAGCCTATTTATAAGACTTCTTTTTTCCCCCTGACTGTAAACTCCTAATGACTCTCCGTTACACAATGCAATTCAATATGACTCAAGCTTCCAGGGGTCTTGATCCCCTCTAGATAGTGTACCACAAAAGTGATTTATAAACTACAGTCTGAGAAAGTCACAGAGACTGAAGTGATTTGAGAAAATAGTTCAGGCTTGTAAGTGAATACAAGTGCTATGAATTCCAATGACAGAATAATACCCCCTCCCCAAATCTTTTTTTAGCTCATTTCATACAACAGAGAGAAAGGTAGTGTTGAAGGAAAGAGAGGAAAGGAATAAAAAGCCCAAAGGGGATAAGAAAATTGAGAGCTGTATGGTGAGGGCTAATCAGGCACACACCAAAGATTTTTTTTTTTTTTTTAGTATGAAGAAGTGTAATGAGAGCCTGTTTGCATTGCAGATCATATCTGTGAAACTGAGCAATTTTGAATGGAGCACTCTGGCTGGAGGAGGCAGGGAAAGAGCTAATAAAAGTAGAGACCACTGATAAGCTGAACTCAGCTCTCAGGTGTATCATTGGAGGAGAAAAACACAAATTTGCCATCCTTCCTTCCCCCAAACAAGCAGGCAGCACACCAAGGTTCTTGTATTTTACTTCTCAAGAAGGACTCTATATCTCAAAAGTTATTTTGAATTGAACTGGGGTGGGGGGGAAACAGAAAGAATCCCAGAGCACACAGTTCCTTCTCACAACACAGATTTTCCTCCCTGAATTTCAAAAGGGGCTGTTATTTTGGAGCCTGTTCCCTTCCCCCTCCCCTTATCTCCTCTCCCAGTCTTTCATATTGAGGCGTTTGGTCTAAAGACAACCAGGGAGCTAAATATATATTAATTAGAACTCTTGAGGCTGCCATCAATGAGATACAATTATCCCAAACTGTTGCTATTACAGGCTCTGATAGCTTCATTTAAATTCCTGAATAAAACATGAAATATCTTTAATGAGAAATGAATATAGTTGTCAGGAGGGAGTAGTTGTGATATTGTTACTAGTTGAGATATAGAAGATGAAGACATAATATGAATACCTCCGAATTTATATAAAAATGATGGCTGTTAGCAAAAGACAGATACTCCTTCAGAGACTTCATTTGGGCTGCACATCAAAAAACATGGAAAATAGCAACATATCTCTTGCAAGGAAACTCTGCTACCCAAAAGGCAGCTGGGACTGCTGTCATGCTGCAAACCATACCAGCTACAAGGTGCAACACTGGTCTAAAAAATTCTTTACCATTAAGGGGAAAGTAAACAAATCATGTGAAGCCCAGTGAGATATTCCTTTTGTCTCGTTACTCAGTGGCTGACCAGGGGGTTCAGTGCGGAAAACTCCCACTGAACCACATGCTCTGTTGTTTTTCTTACCATTTTTTGGTCTTTTTTTATTTTTAAGACAAATGCCAGTGAGTGAGCAGAGACAAGGTTCTCTCCCTTTCAAGGCAACTGAAAGGCACAAGGCCAGGCTAGCAAAGAGCAGCTCTTTAAATCACACTGTCAGGGAGAGAGGAGCTGCAGCACCTCTTCATTCCTCCACAGCTGCCTGATGGACTGCGCCAGATGTACTAAAAATTCACCCCTAAGCTGCAGCCGAGGTTTCCTCACCTGCTGTTACTTCACTGCTTTAATGACTCTCTCCTCCTTCCCACACTGGTGTATTTGTCCCTTTTTTTCCTTAAAGTGAGATGTCCTGTACGTTTTAGGCTTTTCATGCAGGAGAATTTCTGAAATAGCTTACAGAGACGGGGCAGCTCTGACTCCACTACTGGAATCCCTCACTTTCCTTGGTTCCACAGGATGACAAAGCTCATCCCACTCCCAGAAAACAGTGGCTCCTGGGGTGGAGCACAGCAGCTATTTAACATCATGTACCATCACTTACACTTCAGTGTAGGTCGCAAACTGGAGATGATTACCATACTAATTGAAAGGGCATGGGAAACATTAAGGAAGCAGAACATAATTATTCAAACTGGAAATTGCCAGGTCGCTCCCATTCTTGAAGGATCCTCTAGTGACCAGAGAGAATGGTCAGGACCTCAATTTAAAGTCTCAGCACAAGTTTGCATCAAGCTTTTTTACATTAAATCAATTAATATGCATGGCCTGACTATTATTTTTGAGATACTTGTAGTGTAGTGTCTCTGTTTCTTCTCCAAGCATTGGTGTTGCCTATATTCTCTAGACACAGAGACAGAAAATTATCTCAGGGATCCAATTCAATTTCTCTTAATCAACACCTCTTTGCTTCATCGAGTAAAGCATGCTTAATCCATTTAGAGTTAGTTGTCAAGGAACACACACTCTAATTAATATTTTCCTGAAGATGTTCATACATGACAGTATAATAAATTAAACAAAGAAAGCGAAGGATTGAAGAGGTCTTAAGTGCCTCTTTCAGACTGGACCAGAAGGGAGACCTTCATGGATTCTGTTTTTCTTCCACACAAGATAAGACCTTAAGAAGTAAAAGGAATTCATAAAACTAATATATCTTTTATTCTTGGAAGCCCTCAGGGCTAAGTATGCTGCAGTTATGGCAATGAATTGCTGTGCCTCAAAACTTCTCCCTTCCAGAAATGGATCAATTACTGGCAGATTCCTGGGACGAGAGAAGAGCTTCCCAATCTATTGCAAAGCTTTTTCTGTCCTTACACTTGCCATATTTGTGATTTTGAAGGCTCACAAGCTGACATGTATGTATTCACACCCCACAATAAGAAAATGGTTATAATTCAACACCAAAACTGGCCACAGATTACCTTGGGGGCAGAGAGGAGCAGTCACAGGACCAAGAGTACAGCACAACCTCAACTGCAACAAAACCAAGAGTAAAACACAAATACCTGAATGTCAACCTGAATATTTATGCCACGTTCAGATGTGTTAGATTGATATGAACAACAACCATTCCTGGGATCAAAAGCCAGCTCTAAGGTGAAATATTACAACCCAAAAGCAAATATGTTGCATTAACAAGCGAATTCTTTCCCTTTATAGCAAATTTGGGATCCCCTTGAGACAGTCAAACTTGCTGAAGCAAACACTCACCCCTGACTGCATAAGTCATCCTTAAGGAACAGAATTAAGGGCCTCAGAGCCTGACACCGTGAACATCAAGTGCAATTTACAGCCCTAGAATCAATGGTACCAGAGCGATATCCAATTATACTCATTTTATTTATGTAGTTTATTTCCTCCAAAAATTAATTTTATGTTCCAAAAAATTGCTGGATTAATAGCCCTAGTAACTGAGGCCATCCATCAACACAAAATACACAAGGCAAACAGTGACTCTGCAGATTTTACCTTTCATTTTAAAGCAGGACTTGGCCAGAGCAAGTTTGGAGAGTGACAAGAAAATCCAGAAAGTTGTTCAATATTTTTACCCTTTTCTGAGATGACATCTACGGTGTCAGCCAGGTATGACCAGCTGCAGTGCTGCTATTTCTGATGAGAACAGGCATTTTTTCCAGGAGGCAGCTGACAGCAATGACTTTTTGACTGGCCCCTTCCAGTTGCTCAAATCTTAAGCTGTGGTTAAATGGCAAAAAAACAAGGAAGAAAAAAGAATTGTGTTACTCAAAAGATGGATGTTTACCTCAAACTCACAAGTTGTTTTAGATTTAAACCCAAACTCTCCTTGTTAAACTCATCCCAGCACTGCTGTGTTTAGGCCCTGGCAGCTTTTGTCCATATTCCTGCTATATCCTGGGCAAGGCAGGGAAGTGTCCTGGGAGAAAGAAACATGAACATGAGAAAGAAAAGAGAAGCCAGGCTGTGGCACTGTGATCTCAAGGGTGCTGACAGATATAAAAGCTAAAATATACAAGCTGTATGCACAGCACCATTGGGTGTGGTGACAATAATTTGAGTGTGTTGTTTGTACAACACAAAATCTTGGCTTCAGAGCTCCTCCAAACTCAGACTTCACCTTCCACTCCCATTGCAACCTCTCCCAGATTCACCCCTTGTCCCTGGGGCTCAGATAACACACACACATTTGGCCCCATCTCAGCAAGATGTTGGTTTCCCCCCTTTTCTTCCATTGTTCTCTTAGTTCTTAAAATAAAATCCCTCCTGACTGAAGGTACCTGTTTGTTCCTATATCCTGAGAAGCATAACAACAAAGCACTTAGAATTACTTATTGTTATGGCTTGGGGACAAGATTACATCTCTAAGTTTATAAAGCAGCGGCTACATTTGCCACTAAATACAAATGATTTTAATAATCAGCATTATATTTGCTTCCTTCAGCAGGGTGCCTTGTCATTACTTTAACGATAATAATACTCGCTTTTCATTTGCTAAGTGTTATTATGATTATTATTCAGAAGCTTTACTATAATTAACTAACTGAGCCTCACAACACCCCTGTGAGTCAGGTAAAGAATTATGACTCCTTGCTTTTTTTACCTGGAATTACTGCAACAGGGAAGCTGAGGATTGGAATAGAGAGGAGAATTAAAACCAGCAGTTCTTACCTCAAAATCCCATACACAACCCACACCCTGAATTCCCTGCCTGCGGTTCACCATCTAGTGATGCTGTCAATTCAAATTCCCCAAGATGACATTTTGGAGAGGCAAGAAAAAGAGAAGGAGAAGGAAGAGGAGAAGTGGCAATCCCTAACAACACTGAGACACTTTGCTCTCTGCAGCTTTAACAACCTGCTCTGGCAGCTCCCGCTCCCGGCTGGTGTCAGTTCCCAAATCCTGAGCACTCGTGTTCAGTGCATGCATTACACACATCTGTATCCATACAGGCGACAGCTTCTGTCTATAATAGCCACCTGTGAGACCAGGGGAGGGGCATTAAAAATTAAAGAACTGCAGAGTAGATTGGAAGCCAATCTTGGGTTTTATAGACAGGGAAGCGTTTGACAGGTGGTCTCTGCAAAAGAAGTGGCCTTAGAGACACATTTCTCTTGATTTTATTTTTTAATTAACTTTTATTCTCAGTATTATCATGTCCTCCCCGCACACACACACTTCCTTCCCACCTCTTTTTCAGCCTGAAATGCTGATTAACTCACCAGACTCTCACCACAGTGCAATTATAGGTACCTTCAGCGCTGAAATCCAGCAGGAACGTTTTAAATATATTTTCATCTACATATATCCTGATGCCATCCATCTACCCAACAAGCCCAAAGACCCTGACAACCACACATAGTCAAACTGCAGTGCTTATCATCAAATTAAGGCAAGTGGCTTATCCTGTAACTCGCTGTAGTGACTGTCCAGCAAAGCCTGTAATTACAGGGCTGCTCGGTGATGAGCAATCCAAGCCCTGGGTCAAGCATGTGCCTGTTAAGCTCTTCCACATGTGCCATTCAGACCCTTCCTGTTTGGGTTTCGTGCACTGGCTTTGCACCTCTCCCCTCACATAAAACCAGATGACCTCAGAGAGACCAGAAGGGCCATCTCCATCACTGTCTGCGGGGTGGGCTTCACCTCCTGCCATAAAAACGCTTCCTCACCTTCCCTCCCGCTCGCCCCTTGCATTCCCGCTTTCAAGTTAATTGGAATAACACATCTGCAGCCCAACAACAGAGCCCAGTGCATCCCCTCCAGGCCCCCCCTGCCCTCTCCAACCTCCCCCAGCCCCGCTTTGCTTCATTGACTCCTCCAAACCCACCGCATTTCGACAGGAGCACTTAACCTTCTGCGGAATATCTTTATGCTCCATTTTCCTTTCCATTAAGAAAGAGATGAAAGCAAGCAGAGGAGGCTTTTGTACAGCTGCTGCTGCTGCCAGCAGATGTGCTCTCCCAAGCCTGGATGTGTTTTAAGCCTAGGCTTGAATACTTTGGGGTGTGAGGGGTTTTGGTGTGGAAGGGATGCTTGAAGGAAGCTTAAACAATGTTGAGTTTAAGCCAAATGTAATGACTTACACCCAAATCAGAGTAATTCATGCTGTCCTCCACATTCTTACCAGAGACTCTGCTAACCAGAATTGCTGCACTTGCTGTACTTTGAGTTCAATTTCCCAGCTTCTAAATGTATAAAATCAAGACTCAGACTAACCATAGGCCTTTACCATCTGAGGAAAAGATCTGTTATGAACCTGCTAAGCTTTACTGTGGTGTTCCCTTCTTTACTTCCAAATAAAAAATAATTTCTGAGGTTTTCTTCATAAAAATTAATTCAAGGCAACAATAGAAATACATCCATGCGTATAAATAAACCCACTTTCTAAATAACTTTTAGAAAGAGAAAAACAAGCCTTAGGAGCTTCTATGCTGAGAGAAAAATATCCTGCCCAAGCAACTGACGAGCACCAGTAACTTTCTGTTCATATGTGTTCCTGAAAGACCCTGTTGCATCCAACTGAGAACCAGCTGTGAGTCAAAGCTTGGGAAGCTCCAAGTGCAGGAAAACTGGCTCTAATAAAACTGTCCAGATTGTGTCCTCCCAGGAGTCGTTTCACCCACCAAAGATGCAAACACATCTGGGGAAGGCAGCAGATGAGCATAAATATAATAGAGAGGGAAATGATGAGTTTTTTTCTGCACCTGAACTGCCAAATGTATTTCAGGAAGATCCTGTTTGGAAGCTGTTCAGTCCCATGTCTACTCTTGCTTGTTTGCCATGCTTTAAAGCATGCCTGGATGTGACCTCTCTTTTCCACCTCAGGTTGGAGGAAGGAGAATGGTGTGGGGATGGGCAGGGGTTAGCTCAGGATCTGTTTCCTCAGTACATTCATTTGCTCTGCATAGTCTTTGCGGATGTCTTTGGGCAAATCAGTTAAACTCAATTTCCCATCTCTAAACTCACAGTATTATTGCAAGTGCAAACTGCTGGGCTAGGGAGGAACAGAAAGAAGCCAAGTCACCTGAGCAGCAGCAAACACCACTGTGATAATGGACTGTAAGGAAAGTGCCTCTCATTCCCTGATACCCAACCTGAGCCAGCTGGAGGTGGTGTTAATGAAGCTGTAGCATACCCAGGCTTTGGGAAGGGCAAGTTCTGGTTGCAGATTTTAGGCAGAAGTTGTCCTGCAGCAGGTCATGGGGGTACTGTAGCAAGCAGGGCAGTCAAAGACCCCTTAAAAACCACTTTGGTGGCTTGCCCAGCTCCAACAACAGCAATCACTCCTCTGTCCTTAGTGCCATCAGGACCAATCAAAGCTACATGAATCTCTGTCATTCTGTCCCTTCCTTATTGAACCAGAGGCTCAGAGAGACTGGCTCTGCCTTACCAGTCTCATTGTATTAGCTTGATAAACCATCCGTTTACCTATAATTCAACAGACTGTAAAAATCCTTGTGGCTATTGCACAACAAGGAAAATAAATAATAATATGCCTTAACGAGCATTAGTTGAAATAACCAGGATTTGATGGACCTGGAGATAAACAGCAGATTTACTTCCCCGGGAATGCAGACAAACTAATCAGATTTAGTTGGCAGCTATGAAAACACAACTGATGGGAGGCTCAGCACCAGCTCACACAATCCCCTGCATCCCTGTGAACGCAGAGGGGCATGAAAGGAAGGGACATTAAAAAGATACCATATCCTCACATCCCTGTGCTGGATGCAATGCCCTGGCATGCTGACAGCTGGCTGGCAGCTTTCCATCCCTGGGAAGGGGGGATGCTGCTCTGCACAGCCCAGACAGCAGTTTAACCCCAGGGTCAGAGGCCAGTCGGGCGTTATCTACCGGCCGGGCGCATTTCCTCCGCATCTGCGGCTGCGATATTCCCGAAAAAGACACTGACAGCAGGATGAAAGCTAATGGGAGCTCCTCTGGTATTTAGAAATTTAAAGGCCTGCATTCATTTTTAATGACCTTGGAAACTCGAAGATAAATAAATAAAAAAATGCCTTTAAAAACAAACAAACAAATAGTCAAAAGCAATTTATGTTTTGTGAGAGGGAAGAAAATTACTCCGAGCCTGACTCCCCTACCTGGTTTTTTCAGGACTTCTAGCTGTTGGATGAGGAGAGAATTGTTATGTGCTTTGTTAACTAAAACCTAATTTTCAGGATAACATTCTGACTACGAGATGAATTGTACAGCTGTGTCTTGCATGTACACCATTAAGCTTTTATTGCACAGGATGAAAATAATTCCTACCTTAGCAAGGTAAAAACCATCATTATCTCCTCCCTGTTCTTCTGCACAGGTAGATTTTGACAGACCCTTGTCAGTCTGCATGAGGCACAGGGCCAGTTTTTGAGCTAAGCACTTATTTGGTGCATCACTGTGATGTTTTAGAGCCACTCTTGCTTCCCAGCTGTCTTGGAGGTGCCAGTGCTGTATAAATTGGAGCAGCCCCTAAATCTGATCACATTTATGGCGCCCGCAAAAGCAACAGGGAGCTGCTCCAACACCTCACTGCCAGGCAGGCAGACGGGGTCCTTGATTGTGTCCCATCTGCCAGGCACCAGGGTGGAGAGGGCAGAGATGTCCCCAGAGCCCTCCTGCTCTGCCAGGGATGTTCCGCTGGTGGGTGTCCCAGGTACCATGCTCCCACTGGGGTGGCAGCTTTGTGACAGCAAACGCCACCAAGCAGCCTCTGATGCTGCCACAGGGCCAAGAGGGATAAAATAAAACCCTTTGCCATTACCCAGGTGGAGCTGAGCTCCTTTTATTGATTATGCTACAGCATTAGTTCTAGAGGAATGCAGCTGTGGATGGAGACAAGATGACTGTCTCCAGTGGAGGACACTCCAATGTTTTTAGGTGCACTGCAATTTAATATTTTTTCTTTTGTTATCTTTCATGATGATGAAATCCAAATGCTACCTGATTGGGCTCTATAAATGAACCAAATAGCTTTCCCCACGTGCTGGATTATTATCCAGACCTCACCACAAAAATAGTGACCAAAAGACGCGTCAGAAGGAGCTTTTTGCCAATTCTTATGAGTCACTGATATTTACTGTCTCCTTCCCAGCCATATCACAAAACCATCTCCACGATTAATATCTTTACTGGCATCCTCTGTGGAGGGGTAGCCAACACCAACATAGCCTCTGCATTTTAAAGGTGACAGAGATGGATGAGGTCATTTTCCCATCCCTCATGTCATTTCCCTCTCTGTCTGCAAGGGTGCTCCTTGGGAGAATATCCTAATGGAGGGCTTGTCTAGACTGGCCTTTAATTGACTCCAGCAACAGGACTTCCTCCATTCCTCCAGGGAGACCCTTCCACCACCTCAGACAGACCTCACTGCCAGGAAATGCTTCCTGATACTCACCCCACCAGCTCCTTCCTCAGTGCTACCCCTGGAGCTGTGCTCAGACAATGTCATGTACAACCAGAGCTGCAGATCCCACCCATCTCACCCAGGGTATTCTCACATGGACCACACTTCCAACAGGCCTGATAACTTTCTGCTTGTCAATTTTTTTTCCTTTCAAAGCCCTAGATCAACATAATTATTTTAGATTTCTCCCTTGGCTGCACATTTATTTGATTAGTTTATGGAAAGGGGTTTTGATAGCAGTGGCAGAGGAAATACCACCTTTTGGGCAGCCATTATAAACAGTCAAATGTTTTTAATTTACTACAGGGACAAAAAGGTGCTTATGTATATTCTTCAACAAATTCCAAATTCAGAGTGCAGAAGAATAATTTTTCCAAATAAATTATTGTTTAAAAAGAAATCTGTTTAGATTAATTTACTGGCAGAGCAATCACATAAATAGTGAACAACATATTAATAAGGCAGTAATAGATATATTAATAATGAGTAAATCGATTGTTATGGGCTGTTCAATACTGTGCTTATTAGCCAGGTTTATATTCATCTACACTACTAGAACTGATGAGCTTTAAATAATCTATAACATGTTATTCATGACTTGGGTATTCTTCCCTATTAATAATTTACTACCAGTTTATAAACTATTCATAATTGCATTCTTCATCTCAAAATATGATCTTTGATCTAAAAGTGAATTATGACTTAGGACAGTCCCCACTGGTCTGACCTTATCACACACAGGGGAACCACCCTGGAGCTGCTGAAGCCCCACCTGAGCAATCCCCACAGTCCCCACCACTTGCTCCAACTCATGTTGTGGCTCCTAGGAAACCTGATAGGCAACACAAATTTGACTTGTAATTTTGCAAAACTCAGTAGCAAAAGCTGCTTAGAGCACGGCTAATGCTCTCATTGCATTTGCAAATCCCTTTTCATCTGCTGGTTTGGAAGCACAAGAGGAAGAAAGGCTAAGAGGGGCTCACCTAGACTACCATGTAGGTATTATTAATATTATCATTATTATTAATGGCCATGGGACTTGTATTCATCTTACCAGTTCTGTCGAGGCACAGAAACAAGCTCTGCTCTGCTTGGAGCACAACTTGTGCAGAAAATGGCTGAAGAGATGCCAGGAAGAAATGGAGTTTCTTCTCCACAAGCAAAGCTCAACAACCAAAGCTCTGGCTTCCTCAAACTGGAATTTTCACATCTTTTCACTCTTCCAAAGATTCACCAAGTCCTGGAAAGAGAAAAGCCAAAAGCTTGGAAAAAGATAATCCAATAGGTGCCACAAAGGAAAGAAAGGATCTGGCTTATTGGTCATTCAGGGAATGGCTAGACTGTGTTTGGAGAGGCATTTTTCATATAAAGCTATCAATGCTCAAAGCTTTGATAAAATCTTGTGGAAATATTCCATCTAGTTCTGGTATTTAAGAACAGACACCTTACTGGGATGAGTGCAGAGTAGGGTAGAAATACGTGACAGGAATGCACTGGCTCCCTCATGAAGAGGTGAAGAGACTTTGTCTTATTTAAACCCCTAAAGGTGGAAAAGAACTTATGATGATTCTTCTTAAATGCATTCAGGATTCAGGATGGTGAGACCAGGGGAACAGTAAAGAAAGATGATGTAATTTGAAGGACACCATTGGAACTAGATCAGTTAATTATAGATCCACCAAGAATCATCTCACCATGAAAATAAAACAACACAGGTATTTATTATTTGAGTATTGAAACTCTGTTATCATTTTCTAAAATTAAACACAAGGGAATCTGAGCTGGAATTTGATAAGCCTTTGAAAGAGGCTGTATTGCCAAGGAGACATGAATCCTGCACGTCAGTATAACCCCAAAGGGCTGAAAGGAGACTGGATTCCTCTTTATTTGCATTGTATTTATCTTACGCATCAGGTTTCTGTGGTTACTTCTGGAGAGCAAAAAGGATTTATCCCCTCCTCACTCTTTTTGCCTTCTGACAGGCCTGTGGGGTTTGTCTGGGTCCAGTTTGTGCCTTTCTCCGAGCCCAAATTGCTGATCAGCCATCATAATGAACAGGATGTAGAAAGATGCAGTGATATACTTACAGACCCACATGTCCCCAGCTTAGATGGAGGCTGAAACTGATGGATGAACTCTTGAGAGAGGAATAAAGTTTGCTGAATATACCTAGATGACATAAACATGCTTTATTTCTTTAGATAACTCAATAGTACAATATATGAGTGATGGGGCAAAATAGAAAATGGAAAGAAAATTCTTCAGGGTATTTGTAGTACCTAGATTTGATTTTGAACTCAATCCCCGCATGCTTGCTAGATGGTCTGTCTTAGTTTGTGTCTGAATGACCTTTGAAGGCTTGAATATCCTGGACCCCTCAGAATCAAGTTTGGGGCTGCAATCCTCCCTCTCTGGAGGAAAAATAATTTCAGAAAGAGCTGGAACAGAAGAAAGATTTGTTATGGCTTGTAGATTGGGTGATTTATCCAGTTTGGAAACAGCGACAAAAGCGCTATCTCCTGTTTCCCCAGAATAAGTCTGAATGGTGGGGAAAATTAGCCACCTTTTTTTTCAATTCTTTTTTCCCCTTAATTATTATTATTGCCAGCTCAGCCCCATCATTTGACTACACTTAGGAGCTTAATTTTTTTTTTTTTTTTACCCTGCAAAGTACTTTCTAACAATACTTATTAATTTTGCTGGAGGAGTGGCCCAAGTAACTGGAGTATTCTCCTGTTCTGTCCTCCCACACACAACTCAATCTTCCCCCATGCTCGTGGAGGAACAGCAGCCTCCTCTTTCGTGCGTCTGTGCTAAAAGTGGAAAGAGGATTTGACTTAAAGGCACACTGACAACTGGTTTAAAAATCTTGAGTTAATTTGGTGTCGAAGTAATTTTTTTTAATAAAACTTGGGGGTTTCGTTAGAGTGACGAGAGAGAGTGAGAGATTTGTTAAATCAAACGAGAATTAATTATTCCCAGCCATTACTGAAAATAACCAACACAACCTGGTTGCGTTAGAGCAAATGAAATTGATTTTAAACAAAAGTGAACCTGACCATTTGTGTTTCACCACCTGCTCTGTAGCACTGACAGCCACCCTTGTCCAAGGTAGGCTGGCCTCTCCAAACTTCACTTCTTGTTTAACAGAATTGAGTATTAATCTGGCCACTTTCAGAGAAGGCTGAACGATAACCCTGTTTGCTCAGACTGCCTCAGCTGATTAAGTCTCGTTTCCAAACTGATTGGGAAGACATAGGAGGGTGACAAGCTTTTGTCTCGCTGAGATCTTCATGTTCCAAGTCTGTAAATTCTCTGCTCTCTCTCACCACTCTTCTTTATCCATTTAAGTAGACACAAACCTAAACAACAAACCTGAAATTTAGGAACTGAACAGAAAGCTCTAGCTTTTCTCTTCCCCAAAGCCTTTCTAAATATTTCTGGCATGTTTTTCTTAATCTGCCACTTGACGTTACTCCTTGCCTGCTAAAAGATATTAGGATACAGGTTTTGTTGTTTGTTTTTCATGGAAAACATACTATTAGATCTATTTGCATAGAAAAACCAACACAGCAGTCAAGGCAGAGTGGGGGGTTGCTAAATGCTGATGAGAGCTGAGGCATATTAACCAGGTATGAATATGCTGCTCTACTCTCCTGCTTTGAAATCATTGCTAACAGGCTTCAAACCTGCTCTCTCACGGCCTATAACATAGACAGAGAGGTGCAGAGGAATGTAATTAACTCCTCATTGGCTCCTCCTTGCCTCTGTAGCTGCATAAGGAAGGATGGTGTGAGACTGATTCAGTTATTCCATTAAAAAACAAAAAGAGATGGTGAAATGAAACCTTTCCTGGTAGGTGTTTCCAGCTCCAAAGACCCCACAGACTACAGAGAGGCATAAGCCCTGCTCAGGGGGTGCTGTGGGGCAGCAGTGGGGCCACAGGAGAGGCAGCAGCAATGTGGGGCATGTGGGATGTGCAGAATGCCCTGGCTTGTAACCCTACCAGCACATTTTCCATCTCTCCTCAGCCTCCTCCTGTGCAAAACCAGAGAGATGGTCAAGAGATGTTAACCATGGCCATGGAAAGAGCAATCAGGAATTTAGAGGAACTTTGAGGATGGCTTAGTTTGAGCTCATGGCACACTGCTGGCATAGCAACAAATTCAGTGGCCATTGCATCAAAAGGCATCTTGGAACCTTCATAAAAGCCAGGCTTGCGCCTGACACAAAGGAGAGCCATGCTTCCCACCTGTGACACCACTCACAAGCAGATACAATCACTCCTGACAGGACTTTTCACAAAACGTTTTCCATTGGGCACCTTTTTAAATATTAACCAGTGAGATCTGCTGGCTGCCTCACTGGAATCACCATGTCTGGTACTGGTGATCCCAGTGTGGCAGCACAGCTCAGCAGCCAAATCCTGCCTCTCAGCTTGCAGATGTGGATTTTAATTAAAAATATTTAATTTCCAGCTCTGAGTTCCATTTGCGCTACCTGGCATTACAGCTCGTGGTGCTCATCATCACACAGCCTGCTGCAGTGTTGCTGTGTGGAAAGCTGCAGCCTATGGCAGCTCCACCAAATGGCCCTGCTGAGCCCTCTTTTGTGTTCAGCCATAACAACCAAAATAGAGCTGCAAAAAATGAAAGTCATTTGTGCCTCACAACCTACCTTACACTGGAACAATTCCCTCAGAGATCAGCAATATGGAAACAGCACCTTTCTAGTCCCACCAAGACATATCCCTGTGGAATCTCTTTATTGTTTTCAGTCTGCAGGAGGCTGGAAACTCCAGGCATTGCTCACTTCTAGGGGAAAAAAGTTAAATTTAAATTGGCACCTCAGGCTTGTATCACATTCACAACTATCTCCAAAGCCCACCTCATCCTGTGGCCATTTTTCCTTGAGATGAGATGCTGCATTCCCAGAGCTCCTGCATTTTCCCAGGATGGACCTCACATGGTCCACTGGGACCTTACATAACTCCTTCATTGTCCTATTTTCCTTGGGAAAAAAAGTTAAGACAGTTGTTCAGTGAAAAGTTGCTGTTTCACTTTTTGTTGCTTATCACTTAATTTACCTCTTTTCAAGTCATTAATGAGTAGCTTTACCTCTATATCTATTTTCACTAGCAGGTTTCTACATCTACAGATATGTACTCAATGAATCCTTAACTGAACATTGTGGAACAGGATTTAGTGCCGGTCCTACTCATAAAAAAGTTTTACCTTTGTCCTCTGATTGCCCCCTGCAAACAACACACAGAGCATTCTTCCATAGGTAAACACTACTTCAGAATTCAGCAGGGAATTTTCAGCCTTTTGAAAGTTCTACATTATGATGGATAAAAAACTGAAAATCTATTTTGATTTTACTGTTTGGGTCCCAGGTTTTTAGGGACTATTGAGGAAGCATGTGGAAAAAAAGGGCAGAAAGCAAGAAAACAACTCCAGGGCAAATAAGCTTCCATGTATTAAATATCCAAATATAAATATACTGGATTTCGAGGTATTTAAAATAATTATTAATTTTATTGTGAATTTTGATTATGGAAAATATTTTGAAATATTATTGCACTTTTTATGTCCTGTTTTACCTCCAATTAGGAGGTAAAACTGAGGGAAATGAGGAGTCCTACACCCTCTAAAGAAACTCCTGTTATAGAGCATGTACAAGTCAGTGACTGCAGAGCCAGTGAGAGCTCATCCCCACAGAAAGACTTTGTGACCTGTTTGTGGGAAGGACAGTCCATGGTTGTATGGCACCTGATGCAAGGGAGGCATGACATATGACCCTTACTGCAAACAGAAAAATAAACATCAACAAGACAGATTGAAGAACACATCAGAAAGAGTAAAAATAAAGTTAAAAATAATCTCTGATAACATTTAGCCCGGAGTGCTTTTCGCTTTGTTATTCTGTATTGACAATCCCACCTACAAACGGGTCTCTAAGACTTTTTGACTTGTAGACAGCCTGGTTTGCTGTGCAGACCCCAACGTATCCATTGTCACCCATGGGAGGGCCCCAGGGCCTTCACTGTGCTGCATCTTTGGGGACGGATCAAATGGCTCCCAGACGAGAACAGAAGCAGACATTTTCTAACCAAATACCTCTCAGGTCACTGAGCAATGCTCTGGTGGCTCTGCCTCGCCAGCAAACGCCCAGGCTGAGGCACATCAATGAGCAGCTTTGCCTGGGGAACTGTGCTGCCTCCTCCAGGCTTTCTGTGCTGATGGCAGGAGGGACATGTGCCCTGCTCTGGGGCTGTGGCAGGAACATCAGACACGGGCTGGGTGTGTGCTGAGATCCCAGACTGGGAAATGGGGCACTGGCAGCACACACGGAGGTTTTGACCCACCACAACCACTGCTGAGGTTTTGCTCTTTTGCACTAACTTCAGGGCCATAACTTGCTCCAATCCCTCCTCGTTGCTCTTCACAGATACAAGTGGTTGGTTGGATACTCCTCCCTAACTTCATTACCTCGGCTTACCGACCTTCTACGCTTGTTTCTTTTTGGCGTCTCTTCAATAAGCCCCTCCAGTGCAGAGCAGGTGATATCTTCCTCTTGACATGTCCATCCCATGACAGCTGAGCATATGAATCCCCTAACACCCCGGCTTTCTGTGCTGATGGCAGGAGGGATGTGTGCCCTGCTTTGGGGCAGTGGCAGGAATCTCAAACATGGGCTGGGTGTGTGCTGAGATCCCAGTCTGGGAATTGGGGCACTGGCAGCACACACAGAGGTTTTGACCCATCAGATCCACTGCTGAGGTGGTGGGGAAGTGAGTGGAATCTCCACTGTATGAGGAAATTAGAAAAGGTGCAGCTGGCTGAAGGGAGAGCAAAGGAGGAGCAGAAAAGCTCCCCCAATTGCCACAGCTCCACAGTGAGCACTACCAGCCATGGCAGGGCACAAACACGAGACTGAAGGAGTTTCAAGCTCAGCTTGGGGGTGAATTGCACCAGCCTGTTGCTGCTCTGAAGTCCCAGACACCAGAGCTCCTGTGCCAAATGATGAAAAGCCAAAACAAAGCCCAGTCCCCAATTACAACAACTTACAGCCTTGGGACACACAATTACTCATTCAGATGAAGCTTTGTGTCAAGAGCTACCGGTTTACAAGACAATTGGGTATTGCTGCAGATGACTGCCACAGCAAGGACATTTAGGAAATCTCTCAAAATCACCCAGTGAGTGCTGCCATAGGATGCAGAGCACAGCTGCTTCATCACTCTGTTCCAGGCTGTCATGTTGAAGGAGAGCAAAATAATGTCAGGTTGTTGTTTCTGCTCCATGGAAATGAGCTGAGTTACCTCTACAGGGGGACAAATCTCTTCTACAGCTTGTTCTACAGAACAAGCCAGGTTTTGTAGGATACCAAATCCTCATCCCCAGTCATCTCATGTGACAGACACTGGAAGTTACATGTCCCATGCTCCACACTACAGGATCCCACAACAACCCTCTGACAACCACTGCTAGCTTTTCTTTCCTTGTGTCTTGAAGAGTCCACCAAAAGTGATGGATTGGGTGGGCAAAGCTTGTCAAAGGACACTTGGATGTCAGACACTTTCCTATCCCTTTGAAGTACCTCCAGAACATGAGCAAAGATGAACTGCCCAAGTCCCTCTACATGAAAATCTCCAGGCTGATTTCCAAAGATCCTTGAAGCAGTCAAAGAGAAGTACATCAAGGTGTCAGATGTAGAACAATATGTCAGAGCAAGAACATTTCCTTTCCCCTTCACCCCTTGCCTGCCTCATCACAGCCAGTGGTTTCAACATCTGTCCTTCCTCACCACCTATGGCACAGGGAACAGACCATGTACCCAGCAAACCCAGGGAAGGGCAGCTCCTGTCCAAACCCAAGCAGTTTCTCCTGCCCCAGTCAGAAATGGCATGAGCTTATGGTAATGGTGTTCTGCATGAACTCGTTCTTCAAACAAGGACCAGCTTGTCATCAGACAGAAATGGAAAAGGGTCAACCTTTCCTGCCCTTTCTGCACATAACAATTCCTCCTTTCAGGGGGGGAATGGCTTGAAAGCTCCAGTTATCGAAGCCTGTTCTCCACAGAGTGACACCTCCAGACCCAGACTCCTCCTCTCCCTTTTTTAGGCTATGAACAAGTCCTTGGTGTTTTGGCCAGGCCACTTCTCCAATGCAGCTTCTGTCCTTAGGAAAAGAAAAAAAAAAGGGGAGGAGGGGGATTAAAAAAAGAAAAATCTGTGCTTTTTTTGGGGAAAGTTCTGCAAATATTGTATGCCTCCTCTTTCTTTCTTCTTTTTATTTTTTATATTTTTTTCCCCTTCTTACATTCACACAAGCAAAACAACAAGAGGGTCCTCTGATGAATGTGGCAGATCGCCATGGTTACGGTTCAGAGATGCAGCAAAAAGCAATTATGGTGGGACAGAGTGGAGAAAAAAAAAGAAACAAAAAAAAAAGAAGAGAAATGCACCTCTTTGTCAGAATTTCAGAACAGCTGTAATAACACTTCTGCACCCCAACCACTGCAAAGTAACTGAAATATTGTGGCATGCTAAATGCCAACGCATTAAATACCAAGATTTCAATGTCACATTATTTAAAAAGACAGGAAGCATTAATTTCCAGCTGCACTTTCAGCTTGTTAAGTCATCTAGGGGGAATAGGGAAAAAGGAGCAAGTCCATGGCACAGGGCCTCACATTTTGAGGTGTGAAATAAAACACTGTTCAGCAAGGCAGTGGAATGCACTTGTAACAGATTTAATCTGACAGCAGCTGCGGTTTCCTATTTAAGCTTTGTGTGATTTATTTTTCCCCTCGGTGCTGGAGCTCCTGGAAGAGACGGCGATGCTCTCCTGACCTTTCCCATCACAGGATCTCAGAATTCCTCACCCCCATGCACCCAGAGCTGGGCTCTCCCTGTCCTCACAGGGTGGGTGAGACTCGCTCAGGTCTGACCTACCAAGGGTCACACGTGGTTTGTCTTGGTTTGGGCTTCTGCAGTGGCTAGAAGAAGAAGGAAATTCTCCTTTTCCATGCTGTTTTAATATTATATTGTAAATAAAAGTTCCATGTCACAGGTTGAGATTATCTGTCCCTAACATTTATTTCTCTGCAGCTAATAAAAGAGTAGGATTCACCTGTGCTCTCCCTTACTTGTATTTAATCTTGATGGTTTCCATTATTGGTCTTGCAGATCTATTTTTGGTGATAACAGCAGCATAAAATATCTCCCTTCCTTTTCATACCTGTTGCATACTGCAGCCTCCAACTGTGTTCTTGTCTTCCTGGCTACGAATCACACCAGAGATGAGATCTTGCTGAATTTTACACCATGGAAAGAGGCATTAGGTGAGAAATTACTAAAATGGATCTATCTCTCATCCTGTTCACCAACATGCTCTGCATATTGTAGTGCCAAAGGGTAGAGGGAATCACGAAAGGGACAAATGGTGCTGTGTTGGGAACACTTTGGGAGCAATAAAAACAATGGATGGACAGAGTAATACAATGATAAACAGACAAAATAGCCCAAACAGGACAAAGACTAAACACTTCACAGGTTATTTACCTTTTCTGAATGTTTCCCTCCAGTTTTGTTTCTTGTCTCTTCACAGAATAGAGCTCTCAGGTCAAACATCCTCATTCCAGCTTTCCTCCATCTGACCACAAAAGCAAGCTCCTCCATCCAGCCAACATTTACTCAGTCAAAGGACTGAACAAAAATTAGTTTTCCCCATCATAGCAGAGGTCCACTCTTCCTCTCTTCTTCTTTCTATTCTATGCCCAGCAAAATCAGAGCTCCAGTCTTGTTTCCTCACAAAAGAAATCTGAGAAAACCTGTGCATGAGAAGGAGACACTAAATCTGAAGGAAAATGAAGTATTGCCAAGTCTTGTGGTTATACATCACAAGTCTATTGATATTTTGACTTTTTTAATTGCTTTTTATAGTGCTGTCTTCTAAAATCAAAAATTATCATGAACCTCTTATAAGAACAGCAGAGAAATCATGAATAATAGAAAGAAGGGACTGCTAAAGGTTTAGCAGTGAGAAGGAGCCTAAAAAAACACAGAGCTTGAAAAAAGCAATCCATGATTTAGACAAACCTGTTGAAACTTCTCAACACATGTATACATAATGTTAGATAATGTACCTTTCCCTTGACAATGCACACCTTTGGAGATTTGGTTTCCAATTAATTTTCTCCTGTCTCAGAGCAGTTCCCAAATCAGAGGTACACAGCCTGAGCAGTGGGGCAGCCTGGATGTCTCTCAGCCGACCAGGGGCTTCAAGAGTAGGGTACATGGGCAGCAAACATCAGAGCCAAAGCCAGTGATGAGGTACCAAGCAGGAAGGGTGAAAAGACAGGTGAAACAAGCTCAATTCTATGTGAGACTGCAGTTGAAAGCAGACTGTTTGCAAAAATGTGTCAAATTATCAGGAAAAAAAAAGGTCTGGAAAAAAACAACAAAAAAAGGCTGGAAGTATAAACTGGTTTAGGTTTCAAAATACACTTCTCTTTCCAAGAGAGGTTAGAGAGCAAAGCCTGGAAACCTGAAAAGTGAGTAATTCAGGAAGCTCTGGTTTTGAACATGGTGATGCTTCTGCCAAGCCCCTGAACCAACCATGGAGAGCTCCAAGAGGGAAGGATCCTTAAGGTGAATGAATGCCAAGCAGCTGCAGAGCCAGCCCTGCAAGGTACTGAAATACCCCAAACCAGCAGGATCTACAAGCACACAGAGCCACTTCTATCAAACACCCCCTGCCCAAATGGGAAACTCCCTAGAGATGGAAAACAGAACAACCAAAAGTGCCCCAGCCCTCTGCAGCAGTGAGTGCCATTGCCAAGGCATCCTTTGTGCACTTGACATTTATATGAGAGAAGATAAAAGAAGGAAATTTAAAACAAAGGTTTCATTGCAGATTGCTTGCTCTCATTGCTTTATTATTTGTTATTTGCACATGTCAGATAGCTGGACTTGCAAATAGCCTTAATTAGAAATGCAGATTACACTGGGCCAGGGCACAGTGGACACTTTCACTCCAGCAACCCTGCTGGGAAAACACATGACCAGCTTCTAAGAAACAGACTGAAAGTCAAAGTTAGCTTCATTTTAGGCTGTGTCCTGATCATAATCCAGCAGCTGTGAATAATTCTTCATTCTTAATGAATTAATTGAAGAACTGTGTTTCCAGTAGAAATTTCCACTAAAAGAGATCTGCAGCTCCTTGTAGTGGTTTTTTGTGTTAAGGTAGAATGAGATGTGATCAATCCTGAATTTGAGAGCCGCAACCAGAAAACCAGTGTGTTGTCTCAGCCCTGACAACAGGCTTCAATACTTGAAATCTTGTCTTCTTGCCCACAACTGAGATTAGTGTGTCAAATAAAAGGTATTACCTTTCCTCATGTCCCTTGGTTTACTTGTTTACTAACACTCCTCCTAAGAGTGGGACTTCTCCCTCTGAACTTGATGATACATCTAAGTATGATTACACAAAAACTACCAGTTCCTGGAATAAATGGCCATTTAAAATCCTTCTGGCCATTTGATGTTCTGCAGGTGATTTCTTTGAGATTGGCCCATTGCTTCTTTTGATTTTAGCAATGCCTAAAATCCTCCGTGTATTACTCGAGATGCGACTGTTTTCCCAGCTGCTGCTTTGCAATCATTACCAAGTTCAGAAGCAAGCAAAAATGGACAAAGTAAGGGATGAAAATAAGATGTTTGATGTCATCACTCACACTTCATTATACAGGACACTCACCAGCAGGATAAAAGCTGCTCCAGTCCATCACCTGCTTCCAGGCAAGAGCTTTTGGCTGTTGTACACTTGGGCATCAGGTGGCAGAGCTGCAAGATGGGTCCACAACACAGTGAAGTCCAGCTTGACCTGAAGACCAAATCTGGAAAAAATAGCACTAATAAAGAGGCTGTAGAAATATAGGTCTTAAAAAGAAAAGGTCTCTTGGAATGACTGGCTATGGATGTGGATATGGGAGATATTTTTGCTTTTTTAAGTGTTTATTAATTGCTGTGACATTGTTCAGTGTTCACTGAAGAAATGTAAATATTTCACTAAAGACAATACAAAAAGTATGCAACAAGTTGCAAATAAACCATTAAATATGTGAACCTAAAAGGAAATATGGATGTACATCCAGAAAATCTGGTGTGAAGATCAAGCCCATTCTAACAGACTCACAATTATACAGAAATCTCCACTGGTAATGTTTTATGGGTTTGTGAGTGGCAAAAAAAAGAAAAAAAATTAGCAATCTGCTCAAAAGGATGATATCATGGTTACAGAAGGCCACAATTTGATCCCTAGACATGTCACAGCTGTCTTGTGTGACCTGGGCAATCTGGTCAGATCCATTTCAGAAAGAGTTAACCCTGTTGCATCTCCAATTCCTGAGACAGATACTGCAGCCCACACTGAGCTCCCACACCAGAGGTGCAGGCAATGATTTGATGCTCTTAAGAAAGACTGAAATTCAGGTGAGAACTGGAACCCTGAGTTTATCTAATTTGCACTTGAGTTGATATAATTTTGCAGTCATGAATCAGAGTTTTAGATGTAATGTACTGAATTTCAGACCTGAACCTGGTCAATCACACCTTGTAAATGTGTCATTTACTGCAACAACTGTGAGAAGAATTGGCATGGGGACAGAGGGTGAGAAGAGAATTAGCAAATCTTCTAAAAAAAGAAAATGTACAAGATTTTCAGCACGGAAAAGAGAGCTGTGGGAGAAAGCTCAAGGATCCAGAATGGCCTTCATGCTCCAAAATACATCCCCTTCCACAAGGCTTGGAAGGAAATTTCTGGCTTTGAAACTCTCCTCACTTATTTATTACCTACATCTGTTAGTCCAGGGCGGTCTGATGAGAGGATGTGCTTGCTGCAGAGCAGTTTGGAAAGGAAGGAACAGAGCAGGAGCAGGGAGTGCAGCGAGCGCTGGAAATGCACAGACACCACTGAAACCCCAACCTCTGTGACAGCTCTGCTGGAGCTGTGTCAGGGCCAGGATATCACATTTCAGCCTCTGCATCTCCTACAGCACAGCAGCAACTTCTTCATCATCACCGGATTCTGCTTTTTCACGATGGCACCTGGGCAGATATTTTTAGAGGGGGGTGCAGGCAGAGAAAGAGAACCTCAGCTATGGAGCTGCTCAATTTAGGTTAAATGGAACTGTTTATTATAACTATTATAATGGAACTGTTTATTAAAACTATTTATTATTATTTTTGTTTATTATAACTCAGTTTCAATCCAAAAATCCCCCAACAACCCAACTACTCCTCTCTGCTAATGCAAAAAGTAAGGGGTTAAACATTTCTTCCCTTCAAGTCAATGAAAAAACTCTTTTTGCCTATGGTGGGAGTAAAATGCCATTAAAGTTTTCTGATACTGCTTCTAAGAAAAGGTTTGGGTGGGAAGGATAATTGTTGAGTTTTTTTTTTCTGTGATATCTTGCATTGACTTACTGTCAGAACTATTGCACTGTTACAAAATATTTTCCAAAGTCTTGCAATAAAGCGTAGCTGGGGATGTAAATAAAACATATAACTAAGTTTGTGACTTTCCAATTTAGAAATGGCAAGAAGGCCTCAGCATTTCAGAGAAATGTATAAATTTGTATCACAGTACTTATTATCAGGTTATGAACTGATTTTATCTTTATAAGTATCTCCAATGTATATACTCCACTAAATTTCACAAAGTATCAGGTCTAGGTGAGGGTTTTAAACAATGTTTTCTAGATATTTCGATTCACTTAAATTGCTTCAGTGGTGCTGATGCATCCTGGGTGTTTTGTAGGGTCAATTTTACAGGGAGAGAATTTTATGTGAAGTGAGAAAATTTTAGACATTGGGAAAATAAGAGTAGCCACTAGTTAACATCAGTGGCAGAAACATGACTTCAAAAATGTACTCAAGAAGCCAAAAACCTCCACAAGTAGACAATCTCCACAAGTGGGTATTACATGAAATGCAAGTGGATCTGGATATGAACAGCTGAAGAACTTTACCTCAGAGTCCAGGACCACAATATTTCAGATTGCTCATGAAAATCCATCAGGACAAGGTCTCTGTGTGACATCATTTAGCATTTTCAAATGTTCATTTGACAAAGTTCTGAAAAATACTTCCCAAGCTTTATCAACAGAATAGGTAAAGGAAAAATCTAAATTATACTCTAAAAACTATTAATTTCTATGGACTGTGCCAGCAAATCTGCACAATTCTCTCTTTGGACAGGCTCTGTCCTGGCTGGTGCTCAGTAATTGCCTTTTCTTTCTATCTGGGAGCATCCAGACCCATTTCTATTCCAGGAGCTGTGCAAATCTCTGAACCTTCCCTCTGCCACCATCTCCTGGGAATGTTGAATTTCTCCCAGCAGGAGAAGCAAAACTCTTCCTTCAGCTACCAGAAACATTAATTCTCTCACACTAGAAAATCCTCCATTAGCTTCTATAAATAAGAATTAGCCAGCACTAAACTATCATATCCCTGTGTGTTAATAATTTCTTTAAAATTCACATGATTTTGGATATCTCCTGTCTCTAACCTTATATTTACTTCTAATCTGTGATTTGTGTTTCAATATTTCACAAGGAAACCCACAGTAAATCTGAGGTTTCAAACCAACTATATTATTGCATTAATGACCTCTGCAAAAGTTTTTGTCTTTTCAGCAAGACAAAAAATCAAGCATCCTTTTCCTTAGGTCTCCTCTGTGAAGCAGAAAAGAAAGTTTACAATAATGAAGCATTTCTGCTTCAGTGTGGCTTTTGTCACTTTTCCAAAACCCCAACACCTGATATAAGGCACCTGGCCATGGATTGCCCAAGGCATCAAAGTTTTACTTCTAAAAATGAAAATTAAATGTCAAAGCCACTTGATCAGACAACTTTCTCAAATTTCCAGTTTAATCTGAATCTCTGTCATTAAGGTGGCATACTTGTATAAATTTGGTCCTTAAATATTAAAACCATAACAGGTATCCAGTTCTTTTTTTCAGAAAGGTGACCACACTTGGACGAATTTTCAAAGTGTACGTTCAAGGCTGTAATTCAGATACTCATGGACTTGATCTAGTGGTTGGAGAAGGTGAAATAACCCTTAAACAGTAAAGGACAGTGCAAAAAAACAAAGCAAACTAAAACCCAGAGACACAAACAACATTGAAACAACAGGTTCTGTTACCAAATAGAAAATATTTTTTCTCCCCGTTTCACACAAGGACAAATATGAATGTGTTAGAGATGTTGAGAAAGGGGTATTGGGTGACAACCATCCTTAACTACATTGGACTTGAAAAATTGAAGCATAAACACGGATTGAAGCTATTTTTTGGCACTCCTATGGGACTGTGCCTCCCTAAAGTTTCCTGTCCCCAGCCCTGACCTTCTCAGAGGTTTCCATCCATTTGGAAAGCACGGATAAAGCAAGCTTGCAGCACAGAACATTGCTGACATTTCAGTTCACCAGGCTGCACTTTGGTGGCTGTGGTGGTTGGGGAGGGAACCACTGCAGCCCTCCAAAGAATATAAATTCATTTCTCAGCAGCATTGCTTGAGAGAAAGTCTTGCCCCATGAAGTCAGTCGTTGGATTTTCGGACAACAGGCTCCCCACCTGGGAGGGCAGCTGCTCTCAGCACTGGTATTTTAACTTGTGGAGGATGGAAAACACGCTAGCAGAGAGTTTGTTTTGGCCCCACAATACAGGGATGGCTGAGCTCTGCGTCCAGCAGAAGATTGTTGTTCCAACAATGGAAAGCGGAAGGGGGGAAAGAGATGAACTCGGAGCAGGCAGCACACCAAAGCCAAAACACACAATGCAGACATTTCTGCTGTGGTGGGATACACAGGTTAAGCCAAGCCAATGCTCTGCAAGTCTCAAAACTCACACTTCAACAAGCATCTGCCCTCAGCAGACCTGGGCAGAGCAAAGGTTTTTACTCTGGCAGAGTGACCAGTTGAGGGGAAGCGTGAGGATTTTAACAAGTTGCTCCTAAGAAGATTTAATATGATATCTCCTCCTTTGCTGCACTCCCCTCTCACAGCCCACCCCTCCCAGGAGGCTGTGCTGAGTTAACTCATTTGGCTGCGAGACAAAGGAAGAGGAGGGTAAAGAGCAACTGAGGGAGCAGAGGATGAGAGAGGTGGGAAGGCAACGAGGCAAAGGAGAACGCTCTCCCAGGGATGCTGAGGGCAAGCATGGCAGAGAGATCACACAGGAGGAGCCACTGGAACAAGCAGGTTGTCCTCCCCCAGCTCCACACCTGCGTCACAGCACGAGGATGTCTGGAGCAAGTCCCTGTGGCAAACACGGGCACTGAGATTCACTCATGATAAAACCAGAGGAGCTGCTGGGCTGTGGCTCACCTGGCTCTGTCAGTGGAGCAAGCCCAGGTGTGTGCAGCCCTGACAGACTGCAGGGGCTGTGAATGGCCAGGGGCAGTGTCCAGCTGCTGGCTCAGCAGGGGGAGGATTGTCAAAGCAGCCCCACCGAGCAGGTCAGCACACCTGAGCATCTGCTGCCCCATTGCTGCACAGAGCCAGGAGTGCCCTCGGACCAGGATACCCCAACCTCTCCCTTCCCTAGCTGAAGCTCAAGAGAGATAATTAAAGCAGAACAGTGGCTTTTTTCCTCCTTCCTCTTCCAAACAAAGAGTGCGAGTTGAGCCTTAGAAATATAAATTTCTTCACCCCAAATACAGAGGACATGACTGTGTGCTTTAGCACTGCACTTACCCTGGATTTTATAGCTCACTTCCTTCTTTGCCTTTGCTCCCTGTCTCTCCTTCCATCCTTTCCACTGAAATCAGCCCTCCTTCTCCCCCATCCTCTCTCAGAACCTTTACTTTGTCCTTCATGCTGTTTCCAAACCTGATCCAACATCCCAGCCTCAGCTGAGTTCAAGCTAAAGCACTCAAATATACTACTGTGAATTGGATGCAAACTCAAGCCTGGGAATTCTGCATATCCTCCATGTATTTAGCTTGTATAAACAGCAGTAGATATTTCTGTCCCTTCTACACAAGCACACACATGCTCCTGCTGCTCCCAACCCTACAGGCATTCCCCAAAAGCCATCTAAAATTATTGCAAATGCAACACCACGTTATGGCTTCTAAAAATAAAAAAAAAAAGAGTAAATAAAATAAAACAGTAATAAAAATGAAAATAAACTAAAATAAACTAAAATAATAAAAATATTTAAAAATAAAAATAAAATAAAATATAAAAATAAAATATTAAAATAAAAAATAAAATAAAATAAAATAAAATAAAATAAAATAAAATAAAATAAAATAATAGTCCTGGTGTACTTCCAGAGAGGAAAGCGTCAGATCTCAGCTGGTAAATAAGATGTTACTGTGAAGCTTGTAAAGCCAACGTTATTTCTCCTTTGTAAAGCCTTTACCTGCATAACATGAAGGGGGCTCAGTGACAGACACATTAAAACACCATTAAACTGTGAAATAGAACACAGTGTGAAAATAGATTTAACCTTCACAGCATATTGATCTCTACCCCGCGCCGTGCCTAAGTTCTTGGACAACTGTTTTATAATAGGTTTTACTTATTTTCCTGTTGCTATTCTGACTTCCTCAGAGGAGGGTGTTATTTCTAAAAGCTCCTGACAGCTAAGGGAAAAGTGGGCTTGTTTCTTAGTCATCGCTCAGTGCTCAAGCCTTGCTGCTGCCAGCTGCTCCATAAACAGAAATCAGTTTTGTGCAAGTGAAGGATGGGTCTGGGCAGCAGTGATTGCAGTGGGATGGGAGGAGGAGGAAGGGGAAGCGGAAAGGGAAGAGGAGACGGGCTGTGTGCAAGGACTGTGCTGAACAAAACTCTGCAGGATGCAGGCAACCAGGCTGAACCCAAAATGCCTCCTGCAAAGGACAGTGCCAAGATTTATTTCTGCTCGCAGGGACACGGGCTCTGTTTGTGGAGATAGGTAAAATAATTGTGCACACATCTGCATATTCAGACGGGAAATCCTCCTGATGAATTGGCTGCCACAGATCACGCTGCTGCCAGCCAGTCCTTAGACTTTCACTGGGAGACAGGGATTTCTCACAGTGATGAGTTATGCCACAGGACCTCTGACCCGCCCGTCACCTCCCTCTGACCATTCATCCATCTCACAGAGCCTTATGCTAAGAGTTCAAACCCTTTCAAATGGCCAGGTATTTTTCTTTTTCACATCAGTTCAACAAAAACATTCCACCCACCTCTCCACTAAGATTTCCTTTCTGACCACCCCAAAATAAACCCAGCCGGAATACAGGACAGATAATGTCCAGCCACTTCCTGTAGCCCTGAACAAGGGTTGTGTAACACCCATGCACAAACTAGATAAATTTTTTGGGGTGTGGAGGGGCTATATTTACGGAAATATTTCTGATGCCTTCCCCACTGTGGTCATCTGGCAAATTCTGGCCTGGCTGGAGATCTCTAAACACGTGAAAGGGAGGCTGAGCCCATCCATCAGATATCCCTGACATGCTGCATAGAAATCAAACCTCCACAGTGGCTGCTGGGCATGGCTGGAGCACCCCTGGAGCAGAGTGTGGCATCCGTGTACCCAGACCTTGCCAGTGAATTAGCACCATACCAGACACGCTTGCACAATTTGCAAATTATCTGTGAGGCGACCATGCAACTGCCACAAAGGTCACTGCTCAGCAAGGGTGTCCAGGGCTGAATTCAGAATAACAGCCTTGACTTCAGCAGGACTGGAATGGTGCTCACTGAATTTAAGGCACATGCCCACTGAAAATCTCAGTATACTTCCCCCTCTGGTTAAGTCATCCAGTTTTCCATGGCATCAAGCATTTCGATGTAGCATAGATGCCGACCATTCCCCAAAAAATGTATGACAATGTTAAATTTATCTCATACACCTGAACTCTAATAATAAGAGTAAAAAATGGACAAACTCAATTTACAATCTGGCAATAGGAAGAATTATTTCTCATAAAAATTTCTGAGGCTTTTACAGGAATGTCCTGTTTTGAATCACCTTAATCCACGTCACACTGTGATGATGGAAATGGCTGAACATGTGAGAAAACAGAAAATAATTTTGGAAAGAGGTTCCCTGCGAAGAAGCCTAACACTCTGCATGTGCAATAGAAAAGTTGCCAAAATCTCACCCCACAGACCCCTCACTTTCCAAGCACTTTCACACCTTGCACCCCTGGGCACTGCCTCTGGTGGGCAGCAGCCCTGCAGAGCTTCAGGGGACAAAAAAAATCCCCCAGAACCCCTCCCCTCTGGGGAAGGAGCGAGCTAGCAAGTGGAAAAGGGGTAAAACTGAATTTTCTGTTGCATGGGGTGAGCCAGGAACAAGTGCTGGAATCACCCAGGCTCTGCTGGCACAAGGGGAACAATGGTGCCCTTTCTACTATTAGTGCTCAATGATGCAGGGGAGGACAGAACAAGCCACTGCTGCAGAATGTGACCTGTGCAGGAGCCCTTTCCTGAATGATTCCATGAAAAGAGGTTCATGCAGAGTGTTCTCAGCAAGCTTTTAACCTAGAGATGCTCAGAAGCTGCCAGATCTACTGTGATGCCCCCTGCCAACCTTGGGCAGATGGGTTTTGGCTGTCTGACAGGAGCTGCATCACATCATGCTCTGTGCACAGGCACTTTCTGCTGGTTTGCGATGCAGTAAACCCACATAGTTTGGGTCTTAATGGGTCTAAAGTAAAATATTTGCTCTCTCCTGTACTGGATCTCTGCATGGGATCTCCTGATCCTAACACTAGCAGAATCATTTCCATGGAACATTGTGTTACTGTAAGGAGTCCTCTTTCAGGGCATCACCATCCTCACAGCATTAGGGGCACCCAGTTTATCAGCAGCAAATTTGGCCACTGTTTATCCCTTTCACAGAGTTTTGAAGACTGATCCAAAACCTTTGAGCTCCACAGGCATTTAACTCCAGTGCACTTCAGGTGCAGCTCATGAAGAACACCACTTCAGTACAGCAATGCAAGTGCAAAACCTCAACTGTTCATTGCTTTTTCATGCAGGGAAGTGGTTATATTTACCTACAGGAATCCTGAAACTGCTTCTGTTCCCTGAAAGGAATCTACTTTTTCCCTGTGCTTTAGAGAGGGCAAACACTCTCACCAGCACAGAGGAAGTTGTTTCTATTTCTGATGATGCTGGATCAGAAGGACAAGCCACTCAGCTGTTTGACTTAAGGGGAGGGAAAAAGAAGATTTTCACTTTCCTATTCCTCATCCATTCATGGACATTCCCACTCTGCTTATGGAAGCTTCTGTCTCACACCCCACAGCTCCTATGGATCACAGGAGGGTGGCACAACCATTTTGCCCCATAAGCAGGACAAAATGTAAAAACAATGCAAAGGAAAGTGGACAGCTGAGACTAGGAAAGCCTAAATCAAAATAATCCAGGCTGCTTTTTCTGCCACATACCTGCTCTGTGACCATGGGCAAATGGCTCAAGTTTCTCCACTTGCCCTCTGGCCTTCTGATCAAAACACAAAAATCTTCAGGGTAGCACCTGAAGGTTACTCATTGTGCTTGGATCTCAAAGTTCAATCATTTAATAAACCCATTTAACTGCAATCTCAAGTGCAAAGCCTGAGATGCAAACACCTCACTCAAAAACATATTTTGAAGCAACAGTCACACATGGCTATGGAAAGATGATGATAATTGTGACTGCTTACATCAAATGGTACTGCCCAAATTGGTATCATATCCTACTGAAAAGGTCTGAACAGAAGCATCTGGGCCATCACAGTAGAGTTAAAAACAAGCCCATCGAAAATGGATAAACAATTAAAAATGTATTGAAAGAAAAAAGAAAAAGAGAAATCATTCCTAATTAATTCTAGTGCCCTGTACAACCCCAGACTATTTGTAATCCTACAGGGAACATCTTTATTGATCTGGGGGACGCTGCAGCAGACTTCTGATGCTTATCTCAGCATAAAAATAGGCTCTTGTGATGAGCAGTGATTTAATTACATGACAATCACTGCTAACAATGCATGGCGAATACCAAAAATATGCAGAGCAAGAGTGGCAGTGATAAATGCAAGGGAATGGCATTGACTTTCAGAAAAGTCGTCTATTGCCAGGGCTGGAGGGAGACTTCACCCCCCTCCCAGCCCTTTTTCCCAGGTTGTAGCTGCTGTGTGGTTTCAGATACTCACTTTGGAATAAGCCGACCATGGGCAGACAGAAGATGGAGGCAGAAAGCAGACAGCCATGATCAAAGCAAAATTTAGCACACAAGTCACTGAATCGAACAGGCTTTTTTTGTCTGTAGGAACATATGCTCTTACCACTGCGCATCTCCTCTTGAAAATGAGGATGAGAGATATTCTTTACTTTGGGAGGTGGCAGTACTGAGCAAGTGAAAAATATGTGGTTTAGATGTGTACAGATACAAGCCCACAAAATCAATTTCCCTATCCCTGTTTATGAAAACCCAAACCTTACTCTTCCCTTATATGAAATCCAGACCCGCACACCAAAGCAGCACAAAATCAAAAAAAGAAAAAAATAGAAAGCTAAAACCCAAGGTATCATGATATCGAGATCCAAGACCAGTCAAATCCCATATTCCACACATAGCAGCTAGGATAGAAGTAGCAGCATTTGCTCAAGAAATAGAAATAATTTGGTTTGTTTCTTTTCATGTGATCTCATTGAAAAAAAAATACCCAGGGTAGGAATAAAGAGTTGTGTCACTAAGACCCTCACCCTTATATTCACTTACCAGTACTGAGTGTGGAATTGAAGTATTCACCGGCATCTCTGAAGGCTGGTGAGCAGACTTTGCACTGTCATGAAGGCATTTGGATCCTTTGGGACTGAAGGGGAACTGAGGCTGATCATGCATTTGGAAGTGGCAGGCCCAAGTTCTTAGGGTTTTATCACCTTCAATTTGCAGATGACAGCTCAATATTTAATGTTTTATCCCACTATAAGAGCAACTTACCAAAATGCAGAGATCAACAGCAAAAAAAATTCATTCTTTCATCTGCTGAAAGTCTGATCACAAGAAATCCAGCCTGGAGGAGAGATCTCCAGCTCAGCAGCCCCTAGGTTCCCTGGGGAAGCATTACCTAGCACAGGCTCCCTACCCAAACCCATCCATCCATTCAATGATTAAGAGTGAGAGGCCAGATGTGTTGACCATCTAAACCTGACCCTGTAAGACCCAGAACCAGATGTATGTGCCCAGTCCATGAGACTGCCCTACCTTCCTTCTGCAAGAAGTCCTCAAGAGTTTAGATGCTGGTTGCTCTAGGACACCAGCACAAATTTTACACCAGCAAGTCTCCAGCTCTTACTCTCCTCCCCTGCAAGAGGCACACCATCATGCTCAGCCAAGAGGGAATTTGCAGGTGTTCAATCCAACACACAGGAACCGACTGGCAATGTTTCTTCAGTAAAATTTAACAAGAATCTCCAGCCCTCAGGTTAAAGCCACGCTGAGAATTTGAACTCGTGCCTGCCCAGGTGCTGGTGCTGTTGCAAACACTGAGACCTGGATGCCATCTCCTGCTTCCCCGTGCTCAGTTTCATGATTTATGTCAGATGAGCACAACTTTTATGCAAAACAAAATGACCCTCTAAATTCTCTTGAAATGTTCTGTTGTTCTCAGTCAAAGCATCACAGAGAAAAGTAGATTGAAAATGCTGTAATGTCAAGAGACTTTTTTTTTCACTCCAACTATATTTCTAAATGCTGGTGAATATTTACATTAATCATAAATATATCCTTTGCTCACGTTTACCTTGAATTACTCAGTTACTGCTGAAGGTCTTCCCCTCTGATAAACTCGCAGGCAGATACTTTTTCCCAACATCATATTTCACATGGCTTAATTTACCCAAATTAGAGAATGATTAAAACACTTTATCTGCAACAAACCAACAATAATTTGGAGTATCTCAGCTTCCTTCTGAATGGTAACTCTCAGGATGCAGAGGAGCAGGTATTCTTATCAGGCCTCTGTGAGATTTACAGGGATGGATGCACCAGGGCCCTGACACATGGTGCCTTACAGATAAAACAACACACAACATTAAAATAGAACAGGATTCACTACTAACACATGCTATAGTCTCTAAAGCTTCCATTTCCAAAACATTCTATCAGCTTAGTTAAAAGATGGAAAATCTAAAGGTTAACGTTTGGTTTGAATGCATTTTGTCAATTTTTCAATTAAGGTATCAGAGGAACCAAATTCCTTCCTGGTGTGAACCTACTGGTCTGATGGGAAAATAACTCCAGTTCCACTTGTGGTAATGCCTGCAGAATCAGGCCCTCCAAATTAAAAACATAAAATAAAACATAGCCCCATATAGAGCACAGGAAATTAAATGGCAAGGCTCTGTTTTCTAGTGGGACAGCCCAGCTCAGGGAGTTGCTGTACTCTTACCCCAGGCAGGGAATTGGCAGCAGCCAGTTTAATTCCATGGGGAGAGCCATGCACGGGGATGCTGGTGTGCTCCTGTGGGATCCCTGGGAAGCAGGACAAAGCCTGGGCTCTCCTCTGCTTCAGGGGTGGCTCAGGAGGTGACTAAGGGGGAAGCAGAGCTGTGGCTGAAGGTTAAAATCAGAGCTTTTCAAGCAGAGAAAAAGGAAAGGTGTGTGGCATTTCCAGCTGTGCTGTACTCAGTTATTTGCTTGCTTCCCACAAGGTGTGTTTCAGTGATTGACTTTTGCTAACAATGATCCATAGGGAAGCCAAGTCCTCAGTGTTATTCATGAATATTCCAAAAAACCAAACTTTCAGCAGCACCTGATGTTTGGGCAAATGTAAATATTGCATTTGCACACACATATCAGACCCATTTTTCTACACACTGGTCAGTCAGTGGGCATGCTTCACATTCCCATATCTCCATGATTGTACAATCCAGAAGACCCAAAGTTAGACTGGAACTTATAAAGGCTTCTGGTCTTAGAGACTTTAGAATGCAAATGCCCTGAAACAAGCACTTTGAAGTAAAAATGTGTTTTTTTAAGTTCTATGCTATACATTAAATAGATTAAAAATGCAAAAATCTGATAATTAGCATGGGGAAATGGACACAGAGAGATAGTCTTGCTTCAAGAATCTCATGACAAATCTGAATATAGAGTTTGGTAAGTGGACTGTGCAGCAAGAATACATAACCCTCCTTTCCTTGAAGCAGAGCCTAGGAAATCCCACTAAAGAGTTGTAGGCAGGTGAGATGAGGCTTTACCTCAATTCCTGCTGCAGAAGGAGATGCACTCATAGTCCTTACTCCAAACAAACTCCAGTGTGAATGGTTACACTGCACTGCCAGGGGATGTCCTTGCTTACCTAGTCAGATACTAAATATTACAGCACAGCATTTTGCAAAGAATGTGAAACACATCTCCTAATCCAGAAAAATTAAAAGCATCAGCTTAACCTCAAATGTTTATTGCATTTCAAACAGCATTTATCAAAACAAAGAGCTCATCACAACATATATAGGTACTGGACCATCCAAATCCCTTCATTTGGTATGTCTCCAGCAAAACAATTAACACAAATTATTCTGAAACCCAACATATCTACACCAAAAAAAAAAAAAAAAAAAGAATAAAAAGATATCACCCTGTCTCCTGAACAGAAATCAGTTCCACATGGAAAAACCTACAGAAAAACCCTCTGAAGTATTAAAGTATCAATCTGAATTTCTGAATAAATAAACAGTTTTTCCTGCAGTTGAATGTTTTCACTCAAATCAACGATCAGATCCCACACGCCTGCTTAAATATGCCTGACTTTGGTCCTTACAAAATGACAAGATTACAGTATGATAAACCAGATGATAGTTTGAAGCGAGACAATGAGGCATTGTTTACAGAGAAGATTGAGAAACTGGTTTAACAAAAGGGTTCCGTGGACATCTATTGTATGTACAAGAAGGAGATTTACTGGAGATTTTGTAATTTCTACAAGGCTCTTTCCAACCAGCTTCATTAAGTTGAAGTAAATCAAATCATGCAGAGATCTGGCTCAGCCAGAGAGACATGCCGGGAAAGATACAAAATGAAGAAGAACAGACGCGAGATGATAAGCTTTAGAATCTTTGGCATTTTTCATAAACATTTTCAAGGTTTTTAAATCTGTATATTCACCCATTTTCCCCCACACACTCGCCTATAAATACATTATACATGTACTCTTTATACACAACTCTGTATATGCATGGGTACACAAGCACACGTGCAAACAAAGAGGCATTTTTGTGGCTTTTTAAACCGGGATAATCTTTCCTCAATCCTTCCATTTGCAGCTACACACAGCTTTGCATAAGCAAAATACATTCTTTAGCCAATCAAGTATATGAAAATGTGCCTGTCCTTATTCAAAGGCACAGTGGGACTTCGAAAAATAAACTTATGAAAAACTACTGAATCTGCCTAATAACCCAGTGGAAGATAGTCTGCTGTTAGTTTTCCTCCTTCAAATTCCTGGAACAAGCCCACAAGATTGTGATATGGAACCACACACAACTCCATCTGGATCACAAATCCATAAGAAAGGTTTTAACCATTCTACCTTTTATTAGATGACTTTCAAAACCCTTTTTTTCTTCTTTTTTTTTTTTTTTTGTAAAAAAGAATCCTATCTCTCAGGTTTCTGCATTTCTTTGTACTGTAAACTACCCCAGGGAATGCTGGTGGTAATCCCTGCCTGGGAATCATAAGCAACAAATCCAGCTCTCGTGCTGCCAATGACTTGTGGTGACAAATCACTCCCAAGATGTCCCACAGCACCTAAAGGACCGAGGGCTGCAGTATCAGCAAAATTAAGCAGGTTTTACACATGATTCTTTTTTAATTTCCCCAGTCAAACAACCTGACTAATGCTCATTTTCTGAAATACATAAAGCAAATGCACAATTGCTAAAAGATTAGTAAGCAAGCAAAAAAATCACATTCTCCACAGAACACAAAATGGGGTCCTTTCTTCTGTCTTTCCATTGCTGTTTCCACTCGACTTTACTTCTGGGTCCTCTCCTTGTGAACCACCAGGAAAGACTGCAAGAAGACATCAGTGGTGGACCAAAGCCTGCACCCTATTGCACAACCACTCCTTTGGGCATGTGCTCTCTTTCTGCACAAGCACTTGTTTCTTTAAGGCTATAAAGTGTTGGTTTTTCTTTTCCTCTTGGATCTGTAGTGTTGACCTCTCTGGATTTAGACAGGAAAACAACAGCTATGCTGAAAATATCTGATGAGATGGAATTATAAAAGGCAAGCCAACAGAGTCTTTTCAGGTCACTGAGTTAGCCTTTTCTCTTAATCCTTTCATGGCATAAGGTTTTCATGCATCCATTGCCAGCAATGGATCTCCGATGATTCCAGTATACAAAGAGTTAACCACAGGCTGGGCTTTAAAAAAAAAAGGAATAAAAAAAAAGGAAAAAGGAAAACCCACAAGTGCTGGATGAAATATTGAGATACTGTTGGAGCTCCTAGCTCTTTCTGCTAATTATGATAAAAAACTTTTTAAAATGTACACTGCTTGAACAGAAGATGGGTATCAAAGACTCGTTAATTCAGAGCTTAAACCTTTCTAGGCACAGTGATTTAACTCAGAAAAGAATAGCTTTCATATCTTAATGTAAATCTGTTGGATATGTTAAAAACTGGTTCAGAGCATCTCCTCACATCAGCTCAGCTGATCTGCTACACTAAGCAGAATTATCTCTTCCTACATAACACAGGGAGTGCTGCCACATCCAGCCTTGTCTCTGCAATCAAAGGGGGGAATATAAAAAGATAAAATAAAAGGTGCAGTTGCACCATCCTCTTCCATTCTCCTCCCCATCCCACGAAATAATTCACGTTTCACCTTGCTCTTTTTTTGGGACTCGTGCCAAAACGACAACCCAGAAAAGAAACCCAAGATAGGTGTTTATCAAAAACCACATCTTCCAAGAAAGAGAAAGTCCGTGGCAGTGTCTCTAGTGTTGTTCTGCAGCAAGAGGGAGGGGAGGGGTGTGCAGTGTGCGCACGTGTGTGCAGGGAGGGAGGTGCTGCATTCCCAAACCCCACTGCATCCTAGAGCGCGCTCCGCTTCTTCCTGATGGGGCTGGAGCTGCTGGATGGTTTCAATTCAGCCTGCTGCACCTGTAAAAACAAACAGGCATGACGTCTGCACTTAGGTAACTCTAGCTCGCTGCAGCGTGTGTTAATGGCTCCCCCAGGACAAACCCAGGGAAACTAAGGAAGGTTCAAAAGTAATGAATCATTTTCTAAACACAGGAACATGGGGGATTAATTGCAGGAAGGATTTGAGAAGTCATGCATCATTTCTTGAAACAAAAATATTAAAAGCAGATTTTTCTAATGAGATACATGGGGTTCTACCTGATTTCAGAAATCTTTTTGGGTTTGTTTTGGTTTGGGAGTTGTTTTTCTTATCTTTCTGGCATTAACCTATTAGTTTAATAAACTTCTCTCAGGAGTCTCAGTTCAAGTGGATCCCAATAGACAGTAAGATGACAGTTGTCAAAACCATACACAGACCCTGGGATGCTGAAATACTTAATTATTTCAAAAAAGGAAAGTATTCTCCCAAATAGAACCTGGACAAAGCTACCTCCACCTTTCAAAACAAATTCATATACAATATAATGATTAAAACATGTGTGGTAAACTGTCAAGGATGGTATAATCTTCACATTGTCTGTTGTGTGAGACAAAAGTATTCCCACTGAAATAATGTGGAAAATTTGGCTGAAAATGCCATCTTTTTCACTCCTCCTCTGTCTTTTGTCCAAGACGTGTGGTTGTAAAGGGGTACTGTACAGACAGGAGTAATTTCTAACTCACTGCAGCACCCCAGTGAAATGCTGAATGCCTTGATAACATGTAAAACAAAGCAGGTAGAAGGGCTTTGGAGCTTCCATGGATGACTTGTCCCTAAAGTGTGTGGCTGTCACTATTTTCAGCACTAGTGGAAAACTCCAAGTTTTGTCCCATCCAAGGAACTTTTATCATTCCTCCCATAGAAAATGGTGATCATTTCCCTTGGAGAGCTCAAAGGATCCCAATATGATAGAAACCACTCAAGGAAATGTTGTTAGTGTAAATGTTAAATAAAGCATAAATAGAAAAGCAGCAGCTTATCTTTAAACATAAACATTTAAAGGGCATATGCAAACCATCACTGCAAATCCAGTGGCCTCTACAAGAGCAATGACAACAAATAAAAATACACTGAAGCTTAATGGCTCTATGATTGTTCCTGTTTAGTGTTCTTCCCTCCCACCAGTCCATGGTGAGATTTCTTTCCAGTTATTAGTGCTGCCACTGACCAGTCTGGTGGCCTCTGGAGATAAAGTAGCATTTTCCAACCCTGCTTGGGTTGGAAAACCCAACACTGCACGTGAGCAACTCCCTTTCTGTCTCCAACAGCATAAAGTCACTATGGGCAAGACTGTGATCCCCTTATTCCCAGTGATCAGCACCTCACAGGGAAAGTGCCACAGACAAAGGCACAATGTCAGAGGGATCCTGGGCATCAGGATCAGGGCCTGGGGACACAGATTCCAGTCAGTGAAAACAAAAGAAAGAATCCTTTATATTGTGTGGCTTCATTACCCAGCAAGACTATGTTCCCTCCTCCAAGAGAAATAAACAGATCTTGACATTCAAAAGGATTTATTGTCCAAATAATTTCCAGGAAGATAGGCGAGATTGCTGAAGACAATGTTGTTGTTTCAAAGAAATGGGAGAAGGGACAAGACTTGACTGAAACTGAGGGAGGATAGATTCTGGTTAGATTAAAACTTATAATTCCATAATGGTAGAAGATTGATCTGATCAACTGTAGAGTATTTTAAACACACGTCAGGGTTTCCTTTAAAGAAAAAGATGAGCGGGGCATTGTCCAAAGGAGGCATGGAGCTCAAGCACAATGTCACAGAAATAATTCCCCCCATTCCTCCCCCTATCTTGAGAAAGAGGAGAATTCAGCAAATCCTTTTGGATGGTTATCTCTATCAAAGAGACTATTTTTCTCCTCCCTCTGCACAAATACCGGAGCAGAAAGGTGACGAAAACCATAGCTCAGTAACCGCGCTGAGTGATTTTCCAGATCATTTTTAAGTAGGTCTTTTCAGGATAATTTTTCCTCAATCATTTTATCCTTCTGACAAAGGATTTTGGCTCCCCTCTCTCCCCCTCCTTTTGTGGATTTTCCCCAGATTCCTTATCTCCCTTATTCAAAATTCTTTGGCATTGTATTCCCAAAGGGAGCACCCAGCCGCTCTCAGTGTCACTCCCTGCCTCTGTTGGCTGTGGCCATTCATTACATACCTTTTGAACATCAGATGGTACCCTGGAGAGGAAATCCAGTAGCTCATTATTGTCAATGGCATAGGGATTTCTAAGCTTCTTAGTAAATTTATTTATGCCTAGGATAAAAAGAAAAAAAAATAATAAAGGCAAACAAAATAATACAAGCCTTTTCTACTCCCTCCCTCTAAATTTGTTCAGGCAAGGTGAGAAAGGGAAAGGGAATTCACAAGTAAAAATTAGTGTGAAAACAGTGCCTCAGACTTAAAGGCACACACATGCTCCCTGTCACGTGGAATCACTCACAAGTGCTTCCTGGAGGAAGTGGAGGACATCATTGGTAAAGGTATTTCTCTACTTTCAGGATCATGTGCTGCCAACAACGTGGTGAAAAGTGACTGCAGCAAGAATTCATTCTGGGGGATATTATAGGGAGAATACACACACTGAAAACCAAGCGTGCTGTTAAATCTGCTACCCTACATGACCAATTGGAAGGCTCTGAAAATAATTAGGAAAAATTTTCCTTCCATCTCTTCAGAAAATGAAAGCTTCCCTTTCCCATCCCTCATGGTTTATCCCTTTTTTGCAGAGCCACGCTAGCCAAACTGTCCATGTTATGATGCTGTGTGACAATTAAAAACGTTATCACAAGGTTTACTTTAGTTTGATCTTTGTGTAAAAAATTAGGCTTATGAACTGCAGCAATAGCAGTCCATCTCCATGGACCTAGTAAAGCTGCAGTTGGCAGAGGAGGTCCCTAATCTGGACAGAAGATCCATGGGAGAGTAATGATCATATTAAAGTGAAGTTCATAAGGTCTTCTCTTGCCTCTCTTAAGGTCTTCTAGGTGAAGAAAATCAACTAATCCATTTTAAAGAATAGCAAAAAAATTCAAATGTTGGTTGCCTCTGAGGATCATAATACAGCATTCAATTCCATCATGCCCCTGTCCAAAACCTCATAGTGGTTTCCCTGAAAGTGATTTCAAATGTGATGGCTGCTCCAGCCTTCTCCTCTCCCTGAAATGTACCTGCTTCACATCTGAGATTCAGCTTTTAAGCCATATACTTGTAGCAAAATGACAACACAATTTTCTGTGTACCTGATTTTTAAAAAACAGAAAATACCATAAGGTCTTTTGAGGCCTTGCCACAGGGTAGTTGTTTAACATGTATCATATTTGAAGGCCCTGTCACTCTAGATGATGTTGAATGGATGTATAGTTTTCATGTACTCACCATGTCTTCCATACAGGAACAACAATATTTTGTTACTGAACTTTTTACTCCCAGCAATTTCTCCCCTTTCTTTCTGCCCTTTCTTTTGTTTGATTTAATCCTTTATTTCTTTGTGGCCGTTGCCCAAGAATGGCTTTTTTTTTAATGCCACCTTCTCATTCCCTCCCTTTTCTACAAGCCATTCCCTCCCAAGCCAGAAGCTGATGGCTCAGCCCTGGGGTCACAGGGGGTCCCCACAGCTCAGAGCCACACCAGGGCTGAGCTTCTGCAGGTCAGGGAGGATTTACCTGCACTGTGCTCTCCACACCTTTCTACCTCAAGGCTGAGATAAAAGTTAGCACCTTAAATAAGACAGGAGAAAAATAGAAAGCCTTCAGCACCTGGAATCATGGAATCGTTTGAAGGGAGTTTTAAAAATCATCTCAGTCCAGCCCCCTGCCACAGGCAGGACACCTTCCACTAGACCATGTTGTTCCAAGCCCTGTCCAACCAAGCCTTGGACACTTCAGGGATGGGGCTGCCACAGCTTCTCTGTGAGCCTCACCACCCTCACAAGAAAGAATTTCTTCCTGATATCTAATCTAAACCTGCCCTCTTGCTGTTTAAAGCCACTCCTCTTAGTCCTATGCCCTTGAATGCCATCTCCTTCTGTGAAAGATGACCTCACATTTCTTCATAATGCCACCAGGAAAGTTTTACTTTTTAAAAGCTCCTCTTTATGCATCTTCATACGAATACTTTCTGACCCACGACAAAAGGAGATGCTCAGTGTGTCCCACTGGGCACAGCCTGTCCTGACTGCCAGGATACTCAGACCCAAAAGGCTCCCAGGGTCCAAATCCACATGGTCCAGCTCTGCGAACACATCTTGTCCACTTCCTACCATTTCCCAGCTGGAGGGCTCCAGCACCAGGAAGCTAATTACTTTCCTGCAGAAGAATAATAATACTGAAAGTAGCTTATCCAGGCTAATGCTCTTCTTGTGGTGCTGTTGGAAACTTATAAAGAACCCTAAGAAAAGCAAATTATCGGATAACCCGGGGGAAGAAATGGTAATTTTAAAAAGTTCATAACATCTTTATTCACCTCTAAGCAACAGCACTTGTTTGTCTGTGTAACAGGTCATTTAAAGCTTGTTTGATTTCACTCTGTAGACATATACTGTATTTATCTCATACAAATGAGACACAGTGGAGTACTTACCCCAGATTAAAACAATGTACCTCAGTGGTATAAAATACAAAATAACTGTTGCTGCTGCCAGGACCAAGCAGGCCAGGACAGAGAGGAAAGGCACCGTCCAGTTGAATGTACTGTAAGAAAAAAAACCACAATCCCTCTCAACATTTCTGTTCTTGGACACTGTCTGTGCTCTGCTACCCAATAATAATTTAATGACCCCTTTGCAGTGCTTGGTGCAGTCAGACATGCTGTAAATTGCAGGCCCTTTGGAAGGTGGATAAGTAGACTCCTACGTCAGGATGATAGAATGGATTAAGGAAGATACATGAGAGGCAGATATCATGATAAGGAAAGAGAAGAGGAGCCCTGGGGAACTCAGTGAAGGTGTTAGGCATGTGAGTGAGTTGTTTTTGTTTCTTCTTCTATGTGTGGCACTTGTTACACATCCCTGCTGGCCACTCAGCTCTCCATTATGCATGAGCAGATAATCTGATCTGGAGACAGGGTGAGCCAGCTCCACTGGGTCACAGTGGGTGACACAAGGTGTGTGTCCAGGGCACGACCCAGCTGTGACAGGTAGCCAGAGCCAACCCCAGCAAATAACTTGCATTGGATTGATTATGATGCCAAACTGTGAAAGAGCAGTTCAAGTAATTTCTCTGCATAACATTAGGGCCATAATATTCTATAAAAATCTGTCTACATATATAGATGCATTTTGTCCTATATCTTTACATTTCCAGCAGTTCTTTACTACACTGAGGATAGGATGCTGGCTTGGGTAAGCTGTAATGAACCAGCAGCAGCCCAAGCTTCTGCATTCCAACAATCCACATCGGATCTTTCCCAAGAGGAGCACTCCTGAAAGGCTCAGTTACTACAGCATTTCAGACTTTGGCCACATTGTAGTGAAAAATAGGATTTTATTTCACTCAGACCTCTCATCTGCAAGTCAATGATGGATTGAAGGTGAGAAGCCACTGCTAACACATCTTTGGAATTACTTTGTTCCCCCTGTGCTGTTGTAAGACATAACCCTATGCCCTGCACCAAATGCTGAGATACCTGCACTACAAGGATGCCTGCTAGTCCACAGGAGGATTTATGGATCTGGGCATCTCTGTTTCACACAATCTGCCTGCTAACTTCATCATATCACAATGATGGGGAGTAGGAAGAAGAGAGAATGAATTTGGACCACTTATCAGGCTATAAAATAAGACAAACTTCCCTTGACAGATAAAATTAATAGGACGCTTGAAGAATTACATTTAAGCTTCAATAGACGTATTAAATATTAAGTAAAAATAGGTGGGAGAGGACCCATCATTATCAATCAATGTAGCTTAAGTTAAAGCAAAAAAAAAATAATAGCAAAACAGCTCAATTGAGTTAAACTATGAAAACTCCCTGTGATTGTGTAACTGGAGTGACAGACGGAAACTGTAGCACAATTCAGTCTGTCACTTACAAAAAAAACTTTGATAGCAATTTTTTAATGGCACATCACTGCCGAGCTACAACAGAATCCTTCTGAAATCACATCGGGCGTCCACATTAATACCCAACGTGTTCTTTAAGACCATTGTTAGCAAAATGAATGCAAGAATTAATAATGTTTAAGTGCTTGGAGTCTTCCTGCCATGCAGCTGGGCAGAACAGTGCCCTGTTCATAGACTGGAATACATCTTTGGGCCACTTCCACCCCAGCTGGGGTGTCCAGCGTGGCACCACAGCACATGTGGTTGCTGTATTTTTAGCTTGAACCCAGCTCCTCATTAAAGTGAGGCTCGGTCACAAACCATCACTTTGTGTTCAAAACAGACAACAATATGGATCAATTAAGCTCCAATAAAGGCTGAGTTATAAAAGGTTTGTGTGTGTTTGTCTGTGGGATTTTTTTTTTCTATTTTTTTCTAGGCTCTTCACCTCCCTCCTTTGTAAGGTCAGGAATATTCTCTGTGTGTCCCCCCCTGCCATGAGACCCTGAAAATCCCCTTTGGGCTTCCTCGCAGCACCAGCAGGAAGCAGACAGCTCAAAATGGCAAAGGCAGAAGAAGATCAATGTGCTGGCCAGGGACACAAGTGACTGGTGACCCAACAGCCAGGTCAGGATGGGGAGGGCGTGGGAAAGGCAACACTGACCACCAGCACCCACTTTCTGTGATGAGACTGAGCAGAAAGGCCTGATGCTTCTGTGACCACATCTTCGAGCAGCATCTGTGGCATCCATGACTCCCCACCCCATCACAAACAGGCAAAATTCAGGCAAACATGAAAGCTACATCAGTAAGGAACACTGCTTCTCCTCTTCTCTGTGCTCTGCAAAGGTGTTTTGGAATAAAAGACTGTAAGAGAAGAAGCAGTGGTGGGACTGGCCAGCTTAGCCTGCTGCACCTTTCAGTCATTTTTGGAGCAAGACAATTACTCCACCTTGATCCTCCTGGCTCTGCTTCATATCAAGTCATGGTCAAGCAAGAAAAGGTTATTACTTACTTTTTAATCCTCTCTCCAAATGATGCTATTTCTTCCAGGATGCTTTGAACAGCTATGATGATCTCCTGGACCATGTGGATCCTCTCAATCAGCCCCTTTTTCTCAGATTCCTAATCAAAAGAAACCAGAAAACCAAAACTTTTAATAATTTGCTAGAGTGTTCACAGACACATGGTGAAAATAAAATTTCCAGCACTGCTGATCCATCCATGACCAAGTATTTCATTGAAGGAAGAACAGAACAAACCCTGGGTTTATCACACAGAACCAACATTATTTGTATAGATCCCACCATTTTCTTCCTTTTCCTCAACACATGGGCAGAGGTTTCTTCATCTCCTAACACAACTTGGCTGCAGGATCTCCACCAGGATTTCACACAATTGGATGCCAAAGCACAAGAGGTGCTGGTTGCTCAGTGCTCCTCAAGAACAAAAATATTCTTGTGCAGAACTTCTAAATTTCACATTTCTGAGCTTTGTAGGCCCCTCACAGCCATGCTGGTTTGTGTATATAAATTAGAAGCAAGATAGTGAATGCAATATTTTCTGAGCATTCCGTATACAGAGACTTATTCTTTTACTGGGGAAAAAAAAAAGATCAAAGGAAAAAAACGTCATTTTCCCTTTGCAGCGGCCATCTCAACTTCATTTCTTACTACTTATTTTAGGCAACAACATTACAGGACATTGCTACACATGTGCAGAAATAAAAAGGAAGCACAGAATGAATTAAAAATCAAAATTACTTAAATCAGGCTTGAAAACCAGTATACAATTATCAGCATTCAGCATTTCTTTGCCAGCAATCTAACACACATACAGGCATGCAAATTGGTGTGGTTGCAGATATTCTTGCAAGAAATCAGCAAAACATTCACTTATTACAAAATGCAGAGCCCTGGACACTGATTTTACATCACATTTAGACACTTAAAAATCAGTCCAATTTAGAAAAAAATAAAAGAAACAACAAAAAACGAACCAACAAATCATTTTAAGCTGTTTTTTAACCAATCTGTTCCCAGAGAAGGGAGATGATGGCAAAGAGGAATGGCATCCACATTCCTCCTCCATGCAGGACAGGGTCAGAGGCTGTTTAAAGTCACACAGGGCCACAGAGGTGAGGGCTCTTGCTCCATCCAGCATTTTGGCATTACCATTCTGGCAGAGGGTGTGTATGGGGCTGAGGCAGGGCACCACTCTGCAGAGGGTGCTGGAATAACCTGTGACCCATCCCTGGATGCTGAGAGGCAGCCATGGGAATGCAGCCCTTATCCCTCTTTGAATTACTTACTGCCCATTTCTCTTCCCAGCAATTTCTGAGTTTAAAAAGCCAGCCAAAACCACCACGGAGTTATCAAGCTCCAGACATTTGAATATTTGCCTTTAGGTTGCAAGTCAGTGCACAATGAATAGAAGCAGCATTTTAAATAATCACACATTTGGGTGTGAAAATGAGTATTTTTACATTAATAAAACAACCAACAAAAATGAAACCCTTGGGGTGTGAAATAACCCCAGAACAAAATAAATAAATAAATAGTCAGTTTATGTGAAAATAGCACCAAAAAGTCATTTTCACACAGCTCCAGTTATAATCTCGTTAGGCTCAAATGTAAATGACACATTGAAATTATATTTAACTATTTCCTCGCTGGAATGGTACAACAGTCCTTTGGCCATAGCTGGCTTTTTTCCCACCAAACCTGGAAGCAGAAGCTGAGGAGCAGCTCACAGAAAACCAGACAGTGGGAATTTCATTCTGTCCAGATTCAGGCAGAGGGGTAAAGAAACCACTTAAATGAAGTGATATTGCAGGGCAAGCCTACTCTTGCTGCCCAGAGCTGCAAGGCAGATCATCTGCCAGCTCTGCCTGCATCATGCTGACTTCATTTACACATCCTCGATGGAGCTCAGAGATGTGGTGATAACACAGTTTAACCAACACAACACAACACAACTCCTGCTGCAACCACGAAGCAGAGCCAGAAAATAAAAATAAATAAACCAGAAACTGCCAGTCCCTAAGTTATGACAACTGCATGCCCATGCTCACCTGGCTGCATACTAAAATCACCCCTGGACAAGAGTGCTTTCAATTTCTGATACTAAATATGGCAAAGAAATGTAAAGGCAGAGACAAACTGGGATTAGAAAACCTTGTAAATAAAATCAGTTATTCGAGAGAAAAATAGGCTGCAACTGTGTCTATGCATGATGGGCATAATTGTTTGAAAATCCTGGGAATTTGTCAACGTCATTTCTTTGTTATTGTTCTTTGGCTCTGGAAACCTGCAGTCTAAACACATGCACAGGATTATTAGGTCACTGGTTAAGCAACAGAGGAGCAGACAAATGAAGTTCAACAAATGCGATTTTCCAAATTATTTAGGCTTTGGAGTGTTGTTTATGCTTTGTGATGCCAGCACCTCAGAAAACACTGTCAGAAGCAGTAAGAGTCCATCAGGATGGCAGTCACTGGACCCTATTTATCAGTAAATGGGCAACTGTCATAGAGAGAGCTGTATCTGAACACTGCCATGTTCGTGGAAAATGTAAAGAAGGAATCCAAAATGCATCTTCCACTAAACACACGGCATCATCCATGCAAGGTCCCACCACCCAGACAATTCTTCCCCATCCTCCCCACGTGTCATTCCTTTCTGAGTTCTTTTGGACTCAATGCATTATATAGCTTGAAAACTGGATTTGGATACCCATAGCTTAAGATCACAGCTCAGAGGCTTTTGCAGGAATTGAAAACAAAATATCCTGCCTGTTTCTGGCATTATTTCCCTAAAACCAGTTGTGATAACTTCCATTAATTCAAGGCCTTTGTCTCCTTTTTGTTTTAGCTGATTACAGCACTGTGGGTGGACCAAAACTGGTCTCCAGCCTCTGGGAAAGAATTAACTCCATCAAAATGAATTTACAGCTGAGAATTAATTATATAATCAGTGTGTTACTTCAACTCTTCCTTGCATATCCTGATTTAAGAATCCTTCATTTCTACATTAATTGCCTGAACAGAGCCACAAAAGGGGGTTTACAAAAGATTAAGCATGTCAGGGGAGGGAAAAAAAAAAAAAAAAACAACACCAACCAAGACCCAGCAATTTCAGAAATTAAGTCTTTTGTTTGCAGCTAACATACACCAACTTGAAATCAGAAATGAAGAGACCAAATTTCTGCTGTACAAGAAGATGCTCCTAGAGTTTTCTATTTCTCAAATACGTAAGAGGACATATAAACAGACTTAAAGAGTTAGCACAGCTCTGAGGTCTCCCTTCCCCAGAAGGAACTCATGCTGCTCTGAGACATTTAGGGACAGTTGCAAAAGAAACCTTCACACAGCCACAGCATGGAGGGGCTCCCAACGCCGAAGGCTTTAAAGGAGTGGGAATATGGGGCAGAGCAGGACAGGATGTCCCCAGCACTCACACAGCAATTCACAACGGGCAAGCTGCAGCAGTCAGAGCTGCTCTTGCGAGGGAAAATCCTAAGAGTTATGGGGGAAGACACTGAAGGCAAAATTCTTCAATCATCTGCTCTGGAACAAAGGCCAAATGCCACCCATTAGTGCTTCTTCTCTAGCCAAGCATCCATTACTGAATTCAAAGCTTGGATGGTGGAGATCCCCTAACTTCTTTTGATCATTTGTTTCAATGATTAATAGCTTTCATCTTTACAGAAAGCTGTTTCCTATTTTTTAAATCTATCCTTCAAATATTTTTCCTCTGGATACATCCAAACTAGCAAGCAACGCTACAAACACACAGACAAATTTTGCTGTTGTTCTCTAAGTGTATTTCTGATGTACACTGCAAGTATCATATGCACACAAGGAAAAGTCAGGCTTGAAGCCATGGGTAAGTTCTACATAATACTTGCTCACTTGGATTTCATAGAAAACACTTGCAGAGAAAAATCTTGCATGCAACTTTCAAACAAGTGGTATTCATCAGCAGATTTCTGGCATGCCAAGGGGAACTCAATATATAAAGCTGAGGAACACTTGGGGGCAAAGATGAGGAAAAGGGGAGGAGAAAACATAAATATGGATTAATGAAAAGGAGGAAGAAAACAGGATACAGGCAGCTCAGTCAGGAATGAAAATCCTGGATCTCTTCAGGGATTGGAAGAATTAGTCTGCCTAGCCCTGGGCTGGCCTAACTTTCAGGATTAGCTTTCTTACAGTAGCTGTCTCATTATGCTACTGCTGCTACAAGCACATTAGGGTGATGTTTTACCAGGATTTATCTAATGTACCAGTTATTAATTCTTCAGTGTATTAGCAACAAAAAAGATTGATGGAAAGCAAAAAGAAAGGAAAATAGCTCAGGCATGCATTCCTTTTTGCTCCACTATTATTCTCCTTTTAAAAAAAAAAAAAAAAACCCAACAAAACATGCTGTAGTTATTTAGGGAAAAGCAGAGCTGGGCAAAGTTGGATTTAATTTACAACTTGCTCTCTGCTGGACTACAAACCTCAGACCTTACCGGTGTCCAGCAAAAGCTGTGCCAAAAAAACATCTCAGGGCCAAAACACTCATCCACGAAGAACTTCTGAAACCAAAAGGATTTTATTGGGCATAAACAGCAGACCACTGGCCTCTGCTGCCAGCAGGGAACACTTCACTACCGCTCCAGTCTAGCAGCAGAACGAAGCTCTTGTGGGAGGTGGCAGCCATGCAGTGACAGACAGTCTCTTGGTAGCTGAGATGAATTCCAGGCAGAGCTGTGCAAACAGTCACCACAGCAACCTTGCACCGGCTCCTGCCTTCGGTGGGAGCCGAGGGCTGCTGAGAGGAGCCCAGCGATGCGCCCTGCTGAGTCACTGCCCTGCCCTGAGCTGCTGCGTGCTGAGGGGAGCAGGGGCACGCCGAGGGGACGGCTGCCAAGCTCTGAGCAACTGCCTCGTGCAGCCCTGCAACTGTGCATCACAGGATCTTTTTGTTTATTAACACCACGCCGCAAACGTGCCTGCCTGCCGGTGGAAATTTAGCGGATCTGAGCGTACTCGAAATAATCGCCAAATAGCGGAAATGCGACACGTACAGGTCAATTTATGCTCTCAGTTAAAAAGGTGTGAAATCTGGAATAATTCCACCAGAGCCAATAGAATCACTTCAGGCTGGTATGAAGGGGAGCAGCGCTGGTCTTAAAAGGACACATTTGGAAGGCAATAGCACATCATCCTACAGCTCAGGCTGGGGAACACTCCCTCAAGGGCAGAAGATGACCACTCCTTGTCCAGCCATGCCTGCACTTTCTCTGCCTGAATTAGATGAATTTCATCCATGCTCAGGGGACCAGCAAATGTCTCCTAAGCCAAGCCCAAGAAAAATCTTATGTGAAAAACCCTTGGTCATAATTCAGTTTCTTTCTCTATGCACAGGCATGAAATGCAGGGGGTTTAAGAAGAATTATCTGTACATGCTCACGTTTTCATAGACCTGTAAACCCAAAAGTCCACTGATATTGCCACAAGTTTTCAAGCAGTATCAGCAGTCACAATAGAATAAAACACAATTAATCAGCAGTCACAATAGAATAAAACACAATTCAGGTGAGGAACACATGCTTAAGAAGCAAGAATCAATCCTAAATGGAGATAAGAAGTCATCAGTCATCTTTGATTTAAAAACTGGAAAGAGAAAGAAAATAAATTTTGTCAAAATAAGTGCTTTCTCCTGGAAACACATGAGACTTAAGAACAATCATATGGTAATTAGACTTAAAACTACTGGATCATCATTTACAATCTAGGTAATTATCTTCAGCATTTTGGGGTACAGGAGAAGGAGGTATCTATTCATATATCTGACCAATTCAAAAGAAAATTTAAGAACATTTTAAATAGTTGGAATTTTTAAGGGAGGAGAACTCCCTGGGGCTCATCTGCTGGGTCCAGTGACCTCCCTAGAGCTACTTAGTATTTTTCCAGAGATTTAGAGAAATTGCAGTGTTGGCTTTTACCCACATCTAGGTAGGTAATTCTCTTTAAGAGGGAGAATTCTCTACCACCATTCTCTCCTCCACCTCTAAACCTATGAATGGGTGGCTCATGGCACTGATATAAGAACTGTGCCAATTTATGGGATGCCTACAGTTAAGAGCAGCCCTGGACAATGCTGCTGTTCAAATAAGATTTAACAAGAGACCATTTAACTTCCAGTTTCTTGTACAAAGAAGGCTCCCAGGAAAAGAGCAAAGAAAAATCAAAGCAACCCCTGCACTGGGTCTGCTTGCCCATAGTTTTATGGAGGATATGGATGCTCCTTGTCAGTCTGAACATGCCCTGTGTATCACGGGGCATTTTCAAGTCCTTACCATCACTTCTCTTCAGCAATCTTAATGGGGGATGTTGAAATATTATATTGCAATTGTTGTATTGAAGAGAAAAAGAAAAAAAACTAATGAAATTATTTATACTTCCAGGGAAGAAAACAATGAGATGATATTGTCTTGAATGACCTTTCCTAAGTATGGGGATATAGCATCTTACACAATAGACTCTTGGTTCATGTTTCAATTACTGACCTTTACTGCGGAGAAAATTAATGCAATTTTCATCGTAATCCACCCGTACAAATAAGATCCATACGGAAGGTTTCCACATGCTGAATCTAACTCAAATGGAAAATGTCAGCTCTTTGCTACTGGATGGATTTGACTTTAATTTGTTCAGCTGGAGTCTTTTTGAATTGTGTTCATAAAACTTTGTATATCTCCAGTACCTATTTTTGACAGAGAATTTCCTACATTAAAGGCATTTAATTTTTATTCTTTGGTGATTTTCTTCCACTTCTGTTTTTTTTCCAATACATGAGATACTAAACATTTCTTGGAAGTTGCCAAATAACTTGGCTTAAAGCCACAGTATCATTTGGTTCTTCCCTGTTACATTGCATTAGCCAAGCAGGACTACACTGCCTCACCACAGAACAAAATCTCTTAATAAAACCCCCAAAAAAATCAACAAAAACTTCACATAGAAATTGTTGTTGATTTAGTTTTGTCTCTGATTTTCTTTGAATCAGTTACCAGACCTGAAAATGTAACTAAATTAATCTTTGTCTGTTGTGGAGATGTAAACTTTTATTCAGACAATGGAGAAGACTCCAAGGTTCTTTTCAGTCTGGTGCTATGACACAATCACAGGGTAACTATCTGCTCTTGAAACTCTACAGTCATTATCAGAAACAGAAAAAAAAAATAAAATAAATAGAACTGATCAACAATCAGACAACTTAAGCTGAGTTGCATGCAGCTTGTCTATACCTTCTTACTGGCAGACCAAGGATGCTGCAGTGATGTAATTTTAAAACAATCCTTGCTGAGGCTGACAGAGCCCAGAGCTGACAGGACACAGCCTGAACTCCGTGTCCAAGATGGCACAAATCCGAGCAGGCATTTATCCAGGGAAGAGCTGGTGCCAAAGGGACAGAGCACTGCTATCTTTTACAGCCCTCCACGCTGGTATGTGGGGAGGGCAGAGGGGGAAACGATGGGGGAGTCAGCAATTAAGCCCTGTCATTTAAGACAGATAGTCTAGGTGGAGGGAGTTAATCTGCTCTTGGGTTTTTGAACTAAGTGTCTGTGTATTTATAATTTGTAAACAGTTCATCTCTTCGAGGGTGTGTTACAATTCCCAGAAGCACGGTCTGTTATGTCTAACAGGCAGCAGAACCCAGAAGGGCTCTGTGTGCAAGTATTTTGATACAGCAGGATGACAGGAAACAGAAACAGTGACCTCGTACACCACAACCCAACTAGCAGATTTCAACTTTAGGAGCTCTTGTATTAGGGAGGAAAAAAAAATACACAGACTTCTTTTTAAAGTAGACTTGTCTGTTTAAATGTTGACATTGCCATGAGATAGTGCCATAAAATTACATTTTTCCTACACTCCCCAGAGAGCACTGGCCACCCTCAGACTTGGAAAAGTGTCTTAGAATGTACTTAATGTAATTAAAGATGTACCTAATGTACTTAAGGTGCAAGTCATGGGAGTGCAAGTGTGGCCCATCACGGCTGCATGGGGGTACACACAAGGCACAGTAAAGACATTAAAGCAATTCTGCACAGCACTGGCCATGGGGCAAATGCAGGGGCTGGCAATTGTCTCTTCTGGCAACTCTGTGCCAGAATTCCATCCATAACAACTGGAATGTTGGGATGTAAAGTGTTGTCTTCATGAGAAAGCCTGCTGGGGGTATCTGCTGAGAGAGGCTTCAGCCAGTGCTACCAGCTCTCTGTGTCAGAGAGCCCTGAAATTTGTGTGGAATGGAAACAGAGGCAGCTCCCATTAAAAAGGGCAAGGCCAAACCATCAACAGCTCAACGCTGACTCCCAGGAGTTTTCCCAAACCTGCACACTTAGTTAAAATAAACCACGAAAGGGAATGACAGTGAACCTGTTTGGGGGGAGACAAAAACCCAAAGTCATTAAATCCGTATTGAAGTGACCCTGTTGTATTTGTACAGAGAGAACCAAAGTCACTGGAGTTAAATGTAGGGTAAATGTAACCTAGAATATCTTAGTAGCAATGAATCTATTGCACACCACAGGAAACAGAGGATTTGATACCTATTTAGTACATTCTTACTTCTATTTTCCCACCTCAGCACTTGCAAGGGAAAAACAGGAATATTAAAATAGAAAAAAAAATAAATGGGATTGTTACAGTGAATAAGTTACACCTTTAGGCATCACACAAATAATACAAATGTCTAGAACCAGGTACCCACTAAATAGAAATTATTGACTTCTACAGATACACAGTATTCTTTTGAAAAAGATGCAACTTTCATTTAGCAACTTTTGAAGAGTTTCAGATATAGGTCCATTCACTTGACAAATTTTACAATACAAAGAGTAAATTATAAATGAGAACATTTAAACAACTACTGTGTGTTGCAAGAAACCTGTAATTCAGCTGGATTGCCTAAACTTCACTTTGTAACTGATGGATTTCTGGTTGCTCATTAAAATATAAGCACAGCAGAAGAGCAAGTTAAATTTAAATAACTATTCCCATCAATTAGTCTGCTGAGTTTCAATCCTAGGGTCTGTGACTGAGAAGAGTTAAGGTGCACTCGCTAGCTGCATTATTGATTTGCTTCTTAATGATCAACAATTTCACTGTAGCATTTTTAAAACATAGAATATTCAAGAAGAGTCCTATTAACTTAGTATGCAATTTGAAAGTTTCACATCCCCTCATGAACATTTTCTTCCTAACAGCTAATGTTCCTTTGCATGCTGTTGCTCGTTAAATAATTCCTCACCTTTTAGCTTTAAAGTATTTATAGATTATCAGATCCTCCTTCACTTACTTATGTTTTTTCAAGCTGTATACATTAAGTTCTCTTAATCTTTCTTCATATGTCATGCCCTCTAATCCTTTTATCATTTGTCACTGTGGTTTGATAAACTTGGAAAAAAATCCAATGAATTTTTCACAGTGAGAAGAATAAGTAAGTATGTTCCAATAAAATAAAAAACCTTGGCCTTGCCAATTCCAATTCTTTCCACATTTCAGCTGCTGAACTAAAACTGTTTTTTTTTTTTCCCAGGCTCTGAAAGAAATGCTGAGAAAATTCTAACCAGTCCTCCACAAATCACACCAATTCTGGCCTATTGAAGTGGAAATGCCAAATCGTTTGGGGAAAGCCATTAGCAGGGAATGTAAACCAGCAGCGAGGGGGGATTGCACATCCTTGTGTGCATCTCTGCACCTCCTGCACCAAACATCCATGAGTGTGTGCCCACTGCAAGGCCAGGCACAGCCTGGGGCTGCTCACAGTCAGTTCTTGTTCAGGTCTTGCACAGGTACCGCCACTCTGGGATGCTACACAAACCAAACCCTTCCTGCTTTCAAACCTGCCAAGCAGCAAATTGCTGACAACTGTTTTCCCAGTTAATACAGACAATAACTGAAGATTTATGGAGAGATTATTTGTTTCTGTTCTCCCACCTTTCCTCTGATTCTAGCCAACACAGTCGTGAGATATGCTTACCTTATCATCTTCATCCTCGTCTTCATCCAAGCCCATAAGCTCCTGCAGAAGCAGATGTCCATATTATAAAACACAACAGCTATTTTTTAGTGACAGGCAATGTTCAAAAAGCTTATGATACTCCCACAAAGTTTCACTATGCAATTTTCTCCCACTTCTATTGAAAGTCATTTAAAAAACCACCACTTTCTCCTTTCCAAAACAATGTTTTTTATTCAAGGACCTTTCTTTTTTGTGGTATTCTGAACAAAGCATGCAATACCCTATACAAATTTTAAGTCTAAATAAAGCATTAGTGGCCGTGTCCAGTAATCTGAAGGCAACAGGCTTTCAAACACATTGCCAACTTTTACTATCTGTAAACAGCTTTGTTCTCAGTCTTGCAAATGAACCAACTGGTATGTCAAGGCTGAGGACTCTATACTCAACTTGTTCCATCCCCACTGCCACAATGACTGCTCCCTCCCTTTAGGGCCATTACTGCAACATTAGACTTTAGAAAACACATTAGTATGAACATAATCAATCTCACACAGAATCCCAGTCAGATTTCTATGCAGCATTATTTCCTCCTTTAACTTCTGTGCTGACAGGTAGGACAGAAAACAAAAGACTTGGCGAGGGCTTGGAATTAGGAGCACTTGGCTTTCAATTCAGGTATTTAACAAGCTGAGCCTTTAACAGGGTCCTCCAGGTTTTTTTCTTGGTTATTTAATAGCTACATTTGAATCTGTGTACTACAAGTTTAAATACAGCAAACATGCAAAGAATGTGAAGAATCACAATGAAAAGATGTTTTGAATTTAGGGTTTCTTAGGGGGTTGGGTGTTTCTCTTTTGGAGTTTTTAAATTTCTTCTTTTCCTCTGAATAGCAGTTTCATCTAGGATGTAAAAGGTACTGGAAGTTCAGATAGCCAAATTTATTCTTTGGCTCTTTGCAATACCCTGAGCAGCTGAATTAACACAGATCATGGTTTAAATTTCTATAGAAGCTCCCCATCTGTAAATCATAAAACATTTTACCAATATTCATGAATTTAGCCTCCTGGCAAGTGGATCAGGAGTACAAGGTTAATACTGTTATTCACATTTTATAGCAAAGAAATCAGAGAGAATTTGAGGTTCACTTTTGCAAAGACTCTTGCTTGAATTCCTCTGTACACACAAAATGTGTGTGCTGGCACACAAAAACCAAAGGCAGTGAATATCCAGCCAAGGCCTGAAGAAGCAAAAAACAAATAAATGACTGTGTAAAAAGCATTGGTATTTTGAAGAAAACCTTTTCTCATCTGCAGGACAGATGTGAATAGGGCTAGCACCTGATTGTCTATTTTTGACCTACAGATGGTTAGAATCATAGACACACATAAAAAAGGAATCAGGTAATATTAAAGGCACTTTGACTACTTGTTCCATATGATCCCAATCCTGCAAAGCACTTTGGCAGACGTGTGATTTTGCTTATGCAAAATGCACCCCTGAATTTCATGGCGTGGCACAGCTTACAGAATGTGTGACAGGAAAAGAGCCAAATTCCTGATGGACCTTTCTTTAGTATTACCACAATTAGCTGTATTTTTAGAAATTGCCTTTTTGCAGTGTCCATCTGATGCTCTGCTCAATTTTTCTGTCTCATGTGAGACTCTCCTCACCTGAACATGCAACAAACTCACCACAGGACAAGGGAAGAGGCACTCTGTGTGTATTTTTTTTCTGGGTAGGTTATTATTGTTAGTTTTTAGTGCCTTTTGTATTAAAAACAAAAACATCTGTTTGCCTGGTATTCTTCCACTTGGGAAGCTCTGCTTTTCTTGATGAAATCAAGTAGTCACTGAAGACACACAGTATCTTTCTGCATTATTCTGGACTTGGCTGAAACTGAAGAAAGGCATTTCTTTTACCATGTTTTCAAATTAAGCCTCCTCTGGTCTGGATAATGCAACTTCTCCTGTTTTCTAAGAATCTTTCCACTTTGGAATGGGTGAAAACTAAACCAGGAGCAAATTTTTCACACAAAAAATAAACCTGCCATTGAATTGTTTAATTCTGGGATATTATGCCTCTGTGTAAAATCCACTTGACTCGTTTAGGTAAAGATATTCTTCATGGTTACCAATGTCAATCATCTTTTAATAAGAAATTAGAAGGAAGCTATCCTTTCACTTCCATTTCATTACTGTATTTATTTCCCTTTTAAAAACAGAATATTATGGATATTCATGAATTTACTCTCCTTTCCAGCTCTAATTACCATTGTTAAAGACAGTGGTCAACATCAAGCAATCATTTCATACCCCAACAGTAGAACTTTGTCACACTTGGTGATTATTTCTATGTTTAAATCTTTCTTTCTCCCAAGTTAAAAACCAAAGCCTAAATTTCTGGGGGAAAAATACAAAAACATTTTTGGGTCTTTAAGAGATTAGGATGGCAAAGAGGAGTAAAAGCTTCTTAAGACTTCAGATCACAGGACAAGGCTTAAAAGAACTACATTCTCTTTTGGATTCTATTGACTTTCCTCTTCTGTGAAACATGAATCATGAGTGTGTTGCAGAGTGCAGTGGCAGGAGGGGAATGGCTTTTAGGAACTTGCTGCTTTGCAAACCTTTTTTAATTCTACTTAAAAACATTTGTAGGTATTTAGTAAGTGAAATCCACCTCCTACACACTCTCATCTTCTTCTCCTACTACTCTGAATGTTTTATTGCTCTAATTGAATAATGAAAATTGAGAGGGTTGAGGTTTCTTTTTAGTAACTTTGAAACAGAAGTGTTGTTTAGCTACACAACCAACTTAATGCCAATAGAACGTGTGATGCTTCACTCGGGGCAAACTGGGGCTGCCAGAAATGTCACTCTACTTGCCTGGGCATCCTGGGCATTATTGACCTTCCCTGTTGTGACGAGGGAGAAGTTGTATGCAAAGAGCACCAGCAAGGCCAGGGGCACCATGTACAGCTCCACGGTCCAGACGGTGACCACAAACACCTGGAGAACACAGACAAGTGTGGAAAGAGAGAGACATGTGAGAAAGGCTGTCAGTCATCATCACTGTGCACATTCAGCCTTGAATCTCTGCTAACACCACCCAGATTATTACTGTTATTTTGGCAAAGAAATCTGCTCCCTCTGTTCTCTGCGAGTTCATTAGGCTGCTGCTTGTTGCCTTCTCCTCCCCTGCACCTGGAGATGGAGAAGTCATGAACACACGGTCAGCCCAAGGCTTCTCCACTCCTTCCTGGGAGCCCTCCAGCCTGAAAACCTTTTGTGCTTAGTGCCGGTGTGTCGCTGAAGGACACGAGAGAACACAAGCACACTACTACTCAAGGTGAAGGGAAAAAAGGGAAGTTTTATTCTCTGACTCCAATATTTATAGTTTTACAAAAGTGACAGTAGATTGGAAGCTGACATTGACACCTCTGCAATGACACTGGTCAAACCAACAGTTCATCAACTCTCTCTTCTTCCATAAAGGAATGAAAAACAATGAGTTATTTACAGAAAGTGTGTGAGAAAATTCACTACAAGAATGTCAACATCAGAAGGCTTAGAAAATCTTAAAAAACCAGGGTGACACCGGTGTACAACAGATGGATTAGAGAGGTCAACCTGCTCCACTCATCAAACTCCAACTGCCAGGGGGTCTTTCCCAGGCTAGGGAAGAGCATTTTCCTCTTGTGCAACAGGAGCTCCCTTGTCACTCCACAGGGGATGATCAGCAAATGCATCCTCACCATTAATCCACCAATACCCTTGGCACAGCAGCACAGAGAAAGGACTGTCACCTTGCAGGAGGCAAGGCCTTAGGCTGCACATGATTCATTGTTTTGGAAAGGGATCCAGTCAGCCTAGTCTCCGTTCTTATACTCTTGCCATTTTTCAGCACAGCATAATCTGATTTCACTGGTTCTTTGGAGTCTCTTTTTCTAAAAACCAGTATGAGTCTGTGTGTTTGGACTGGTATCTGACAAAACTCACCAGCTACAAAACCAGAAGCCAAACTGGAACTGCAAAACACACAAATAATGTGATGGGGATCTAAAAAGCAAGTAGGATTTTTCAAAAATAAACTGCATCAAGCCAAACTGCAATCCTATCTTACAAGTACCAACAACACCTGAACAGACTGCAAACTTGGAGGGGTTGGCAATGAAAAGTTAATAAACTAAATCCAGAACTGCCATAAAATGTATGTTGTGATCCCATTTCCTTTTCTACTCAGACATAGTGTTTCCAGAACTGCCTAATGCTGGTAGCAACTTGCAGCTATTTTAAGCAATCTCCTTCAAAGACAAGGCACAAACACATTTTTCTGATTTTTCTTTCCCCAAAAGAAACTGGTTTGATCAAAAACAACAACCACATTTTTAGAATAATACAGGTAAATGGAAATGAGTCAGATCCAGTAGAAGTATCTCAAACAACAACAAAGGGGAAAACTCTATGGGTAATGAGGAAACTAAATCTCTACCTCCCCTCATCCTTGGCTTGCCAAATACTACATAAAAAGACAATGCTGGCAGCTGTAGAATGGGACATTAATGGCAATGTATTTTGTGTTATGGACCTGAAAGTGTAACCACACTGTACCAAAGAAACACTTCCCATTGCATTCAGCAGTGTGAGAATTTACACCCCCACAAGACAGCAGCTTTTTAACTTTTTAAACAAAAAGACTTGTCTGACATCAGAAAAATGGCCAGTTAATACCTACCATGGGCCAAACATAAACCAAGAAACAATGCCTGTATCCATAACCTTGCCCAAACAGCATTTGCATTTTCTGGAGTGCACCTGATTTCATGTTAGCTGTTGCTATGCAAGGAATTCGACTGTCATCCTGTTCTTGGCATTTGTTGGCCTGTAAAGCAATCTTCAAGATATATTCATTTATAAAATGGGCTGACATCCAGGAAATATATCCCCATGCTATCGATTTGCAGCACAGGAATGTGGAAGACAATTTGGTTTGGGTTTTTTTTTCCTTTTTTGATCCTGTTGTTCAACATACTAAAAAATTAGAAGTGATAATGATTCACACAGCCACATTTCATATGTAAGCAAGGCAACAGAAACACGTGAATCCAGGCCAAGAACTGGTACTTGATTTGTCTTACAGGAGTCTTGCATAACTTTAGCTAATAAAACCTTCAATAGTTTTGATATTCCCAGCTAAAACGTCCCCCATAAATGAAAAGTTCTAACCTGAACAAGTTCCTCTGAAGCTATTCCAACTCCCTTGGATGAATATATGCTTGTCTTTTAAGACAAAGTGAAGGTGATAACAACTTCTGTCCTACCCTAAATGTTACTTAAAGAACAAGGATCTGTTATTATACATATCTCCACAGGTATCTTTCTCAGGCACACATAGATTAAAAAAAAGACATCCATACAAACATACATCTGATCCTTACATAAATTCCTTTCACAGAAATTCCCATTTCCAGATATTACTTCAAAACATTTGCATCAGCCCAGGGGAGGGGGTTGCATTTGCACCTCCTCCCTGGGGTACCAGCAAACTCAGCCTTCCCTTAATGCAGCAAAAAGACCCCACCAGCAGCCAGACAGGCAAAGTCCTACAAGGAGTCAATGAAGCTCTTGAGGAACCTCTCTTCATTCACTCAGTTGCAGGACTTGACCCAATTTTAGTGCATCTGTCACCATCCCATGTGAACATCACCCTGCTCGGCTGCAAGTGCAACACAACCTTGCAATCACAGGTCACTCAGGCAAGCTACGAAGCCAAGACCTTGGTGATTTTAGATCTTACAGTACATTTTGTGTATTATTAAGTTTCAGACCTCAAATAAAGCTTCATTGCAAAATCTCACTGTGGGCTCAATGGGTAGCTGAGGCATGCTGTCTCCTCCTTTCTAATGCTGGCTGGTTAATCAGCTGCTGAGTTATAACTCAGACAGTGAAGCTTTGATAGAGCTCCGGCATCTCCTTAACAAGAGCCGCTTTGCTGCTATTGCCACAGTACAGGGAACTTTCATTACTGTGACACGACACAGACACAAGACAAATTGATTTAGCTATTCAGAAATTATTTAGCCTCGGAGGTATGGGAAATGATTGCTGTGAACATACAGTACATAATAAAAGTTCAGAGTGTGTTTATAGAGCGAATAGAAATATTTCTGCTGTTCTAACAGCCTTTTGAGTCGTTCTGCAGCATCAGTTTTCAAAGCAGATCCCAAGCAGGCCCATGTCCTATTTCAGGGAGCTCTCTGACACTGACCACAGCACCAGCAGCCCTGTGACACAGATACCCACTCCCCAAATGACAAGGTCCTCAATCATGCATGTTTTTACTCTCTCCTCAGTGATACTTTATGCCTGAGAGAAGTTCTTGAATTATGCTCCCTTAATTATTTTCTTATCAATAGTTTCATGCTAAAGCTCAAGAATGTTTCAGCTGCTGATGTAAATAACAGCTAATGCAAGAAAGAATATCATCTTGATTTCTTGTCATCCCCAGTCTGCTTTTTCCTAATGCATAAACTAGAAAGAGAATCCATTAACAGGTTCAGATCACTTTCCCAGTGCCACAGAAGTCAGGGACACAAACCATGCCCCTGCTTCAAATGATCCAGTTTCAACAAACCATTCCTTTCTTCAATGTTTCTTGTTGCTAGACCAAGTTCTGTCAGACACAATCCATTACATTAATTGCTACTTTTTCTGCTGGGCTTCACACTGTTCAAGGGGGAAGTTAAAAGCACAGCAGCCAATTTCTAAACTAAGAGTTAAAGTAGTAGAAGAGAGTTTTCCACACTACTCCCTTTAATGCAGTTTGAGAGTATAAAAGCCCATTATAGAAGCGAGCACTTTAATTCACAGCATTCTAAAACAATGATCAAAATAGAAACAGGAACGGGATAGACCTATCTTGAGGGAAAGAAAGAAAAAAAAGAGCTCTTGAAACTAATATTTAGACTAGAGCTCTACCTAAAAGACAACAGCAATATCACAGCCTTGGAGAAAGGACCACTTGATTTCAGCTGATTAATGTGTTGCTATTTCAAAGGGCCTAATAACTACAAGTTAAAGCTCTGGAGGTTTGGGAGCCGTTTCATCTGAAAATCATTGAAGAGGGGTCCAACTGTTCCTGTCAAGAAGCATGGAGTTTGAACAACCATGAGAGTGGCCCTTTTGACAGCAGCACAAAAGATGAGAGAAGACAGTCTCAACTGAAAGTAAAAACAAACCCTTAGAAACACGTTTCAAATCTGGTTTTTCTGCCGCTCTGGTTCCAATTTAGCATCTGACTATTAAGACCAGATTTTAGACGGGTGTCTACTAAAATATGCCCATAAAACATTTGTCACCAGCAAACCCACAGTCATGGGATAGAACAGTTTTAAGAGGCTTAGAAACCTAGCACAAGATAGGATTTTCTGCGTGATTTTTCCACACAATAATTACAATTTTTCTAACTGTAAGATTAACAGGCTCCTTTTGACCTGGCAAGACTTTGTGTTGCAGTGAGGGATGCTGTATTTTGTGACAGAATAACTCTTGGACACGAGTGATGGGAGGAGAGTGATACATTCCATCAGATGGAAGAAATAAAAGTGAAGGGAGATTAAATGCATGTGAGGAACCTATGGTATAAAGTTATTTTCTTGGTCAGTGCAGGCTCCAATGCTAATGAAATGCCTCATCAGCAGAGCTGTGAAAAATATTGTTTGAAACTCCAAGTTTCAAAACCCACAATTTAACTGAACTCTAAACTTCTAACAGCTTCATCAAAAGTTTCCTCGCAATTTATAAACACGTTCTGGGTAACTTGTGAAGGCACGAGAAAAACTTGGGCTGATACTGCTGTGAACATCCAAGTTTGGTTTTGAACTAAGCTACACTAAACCAGATCTGTGAATTTGATTTGAAACAGAAAGACGTGCTCCCCCTTATTTACAGGGGAGAAGAATTCTGTATTTTTAACTTTTTTCTGAGCTACACACTTTCAAGTTGCCCTGAATGCACAAATGAAGTCCATAAAAAAGGAGAAATTTTTGAGAATAAATATTCAGGGACGAATTCTCTATTTTTTGGGGGTTTCTAAGCTTTCTGTTCCAAACAAAATACAGGATATTAGCCAATAACATAAGATACTGGCTCCCCAAAAGGGCACTCAAATCCCTTGGAGGCAATAAGCCTGTCGACAACAAATTATTTCTGACAGATACTTATTCCTGCCCTTAGACAGAGAGAGCACAAGAGCAGAGGAGAGAATGAACACACTCACAGAGAGCAGTACATTTGTGCATATATAGCTGTGCGTATGGAGACATCTCTTCCAGATATGGGTGACATGGATGCAGGAACACAGCAGTGCTGAGCCTCCACTGACAAAAATCAGGGTGCCCGGTGAGGGCCCAGCCTGATTGGAGTGCAGCAGTGAGGGTTGTGCTCCTGGGCTGGCTTTGCATGGAATAGCGAGAGTATTAAAAAAAAGAAGTTATGAAAAAGAATGGAAATTATCTTAATACAGCCCCATCTCAATGCACAGCAAAAAAAAAAAGGTTGAGGAAACCACATAGCATTAAAGATCCTCTTCCAAAGAGGCATTCCAGAGTCCTTGTGACTGATACCCTCCTTCCCACATTCACCTGATGCTCCCTCACCTCACAGCGTGCTCTTACTGCACTTCACAGCTGTGAAACTGGAGCTCAAGGAGGGTCAGTTCTGAGCAGAGTCACTCCCTCATTGCAATGCTGTGCTGGAGAACGTGGCAGGAAGAGAAATTACACTTAAATAAACCAGCACTGGCAGAAGAAACCTATTTACTTTAGATTCAATTTGTTTTTTGTGTCCCCGGCAGAAGAACGGGGAGCATCTCGACGGCGGCGCGGAACGTGCGCTGTATTGAACGGCAACGACCAAAATCAAAAATGACCTGAAGGAATGGAGGCCTTTAAATATTTATGCCACATTACAAATCATCTCTGCATTGCTCCACACACCAGCGTACAACTTACTAATTTTTTTGAGGGTGTACCAGAAGGCAAAAAGCTCTTTGAAGTAAGTGTGAGCACAACCGGAATTCAAAAACAAAGGCACAAAAAATCCACTTCAACATCCCAAAAGCCAAACCAAAGAATCAAACTGTGCCCCAAAAAACCTCAGTCTGCCTAACGCGTGACTGCACAGAACCAAGAGGTAGAAATAAAGGATATGTTTGCACAATTTGTTTTACCATATGCATGAAGCTAATGGGTTTTTTCCTCAGGTAATGCCTTGGATAACAAACAACAAGCCATGGTTGCCCAACCCAGTTGTCTGCATAGAATAATGACACAAAGCCATGTCCTGCTGCCATATCCACATCCCAACTTCTCTTTTCCCAGCTGCATCTTGCTGAGTGAATGGCCCAGGATGAGCTCAAGGAGGAAAACGGGGGCCCAAATTGTTGGGAAGTAGCCAACTAGTGCTTGAAAATTTACATCACATGTGAGGATTCAACAAGAAAAAGGAGTAAAAGAATAAAGCCTGTGGAAGAGGATGGGAACTCTGGTCAGCATGGTCACAATTTTACAAAATATTCAGAAGCAAAAGAAAAAAAAAAAAAAACACAACGTTCTCCACTCGCAACAAAAAAAAGAGATTCAAAACCAACAAAAATAGTCCCAAAAAACATGCGAAAAAACTCATACTGTTTAAGTCAATATGTGTTAGGGCCTTTTTTGTCATTGCCTGATTTAGACTCTTCAGGGGGATCTCATTTTCTCTGCTGCTGGTAGGAAGTAGAGACTCATTTGTGTTTTAAATGAAAGCTGTGATTCATGTGCAATCACAGGACTCTTAAGAAATGGTGCTTTAAGAAGAAGCATGTTCTGCAAAAGTCGCAGAGAAATCAGAAGAGCTGACAATATTGCAATCTGTTCTCCACCATCCTCTTGGGACACTGCCGTCGGAAACTCCATCAGGGAAGGTTGGGATGCTACACTCAAGACTGCAAACACTTACAAAATGTCCCCACTCTGAGCCTGAATTACTGTTGTCATTAACACGTTCAATGGATTTATCCCCTACTCATAACAATGCCTGGAATCAGAAAGAGATAACAACAAAACAAAAACTAAGCTAATTAAAAAGGGACGGTTTTCTTTTATTCTGATTATTTTTGTTACATTAAATGAGGTTATCCAGCCTAGAAAAGTGGAACCAAGATCCATGGATATATTTCTGTAATGAGGAGGTCAGGGAAGAGGCACTCAGTCTAAATTTATTTCACTGAACTTATCACTTGTAAAGTCTGTGTGTAATTTAAGATTTCTATATTGCATTCCAGCTATTTGACAAATACCTGGCACATTGGTCAGTGTGGATGATAATTTCCAACATGAAGGGGTCCATGCCTGGGGGTGTCACCTCTGTCCCCTAAAATACGTGCATTTAACCCTTAAAGCCAATACCCACGAGTCTAGTGGGTGCCCCTGTCCAATTTTCTTGTGGTTCCTACTTTATCCCTAATCCCTATAAGAGGTTAAACCAAAATCAGCTCCAACAGGAGTTTTGGGTTCTATATTTATGTATGTACAACAGTTTTAGAGTAAAAGATTTCAAATCCTTTTAGGCGGCAGACACTGAAGAAATAGCTGTTTGCCAACATGCTGACTGGTCTAATTTTTCCCTCATGCTTTTATCTAACGTATTTTACATTTCCTGTGCCAAGTAAAATACAGTTAAGACCCTCAAGCAGTAAAGCTTAAAATCAGGAAAAAAAAAAAAAGGGAAAGAAAGAAAATATTACAACAGTTTTCTATGTTTTGGGGTAATCCTCTGGGGATAAGCCAGGGGAATAAATCTGCATGCTATTTCTAAAGGGGTTACTATCACAGACTAAGGTGACTGGAGAAGATCCCAAAATAAAGAGGGGGTGACATGCAAGGGGGGAAAAAAAAATCTGTTGCTTTATATCATAGATAAATTAAATGGTCATTTTTAATTCTCATGTTTTGGTTTGATTATCAGTAAGATCACAGCTCTGGAATTATTCTCATACACAAAGTTACAACCTATTTGCAGGGAAGACAGGCATTATGCAAGTTAAAAGCCTGATCTTACAGTAAATAATTCTTCCAAAAAGCACCAGAAATAAAATATTTGTGCTATTTAAAAGAAGGCAAAAATGTAGGCAAATTTTATTTGTTCTGGATAAGGTGAACACCTTAAAAGGGTCATGAAAAAAAATTATCATTAGCTGAGCTGATAAATGTCCACTTAATTGGAGATAAATTTGTTAACATTTTGAGAAACATTAGCAACAAGGGACAGATGGTGACGTAATTGTTCACAGTGGAAGGAGTGGTGGTGGAAGTGCTCTTAAATTTGGGCTCTCAACTGGGTTCCAATTGGTAACAAATGGGAGTCTTAAATGATTATGTTTAAACTACTTTAATGACTCCTCCTTCACGTTCATAATGTAAATTAGAGCTGAATGGGTAAAGGAAAAAGAGCTCTCTAATAAAGCAAACATGCTAAATTAGACAGTGTTCAGTAAGAATCACACATAAGGTTACTTCCCTGGCATCTACAGCTATGGCACAGGGGGAAAAAGAAAAATTCAAAAACCAGGTTTGTAGAACCTGGCAGTAAATCTAGACAAATGAGGAATAGATGATTGTAACACCATTGGTGCAAAACTCCCTGGTACTCTCTATTCCAAAACCTCCAGTGCTAAAAAAAACATTTCCAGACTGAAACAGAGCAAAGGAACAAAACAATAATTTTTTTAAAATCCCAAACCCAGTAAACCAAGACCACAAACCCAGAAATCTAAAAGCACCTCAAAAGCACATATAAAGCAGTGAGATTATATCCTTACAGACAAAGAATTCCAGATTATTTATCCTTTGTCCTTAAACTGTACCTGGGATTCCCCAACACATCCCCATGCCAGAGCCCAGAAAATCTCTTTATCTGCCTGGGATAGCTTTCCCACAGTGAAGAGGAGAAATGCAGTCCATAACCCCAGCCCTCCCCACACCTGACACACACCCAGGACACCAGGAACAGTGTGATTACACAACACTTAAACAATTCCAGCAGGTTCATAATCTGCAGTGTGACAAAATTGCTGCGTTACAGAACAAATGCATGGAGCTGACTGAGGCTCACTGTAATTATACCCTGGATATGTTACCATTGTAAGCTAACAGCAGTGACACACAAAAACACCCCCTGTATATTGACAGCATGACTATGTAATAGAGATTTTCCACCAGCAGACCTGTAGCATCTTGCTTTCTAAAACACAGAATAATCTTAAGAAAAAAAAAAAATTAAAAATCGCAAGACTCCCACAATTTCAGGCAGCTGTTCAGGTAAAACTAAAGCCAGGAGATTGTTTACTTTAATAAAGCTATTATATGTGCAACTCCAAATTAGGAATGGCAGGAGACTGGGGGATGCCTAAACCATCACCACCTGTTTGCCCTGAAAATCAATTAAAGTCACACTATCACAGCAATCCCTTCCTAGCTAATAAAAGTTATACAGCTTCAACATGCAGCTTTAGGTGCTTTGAGGGAATGTGCCTGAAATCTAAATCCTGAGTCTCACATTACTTCAACACTAAACACAACTCTGAACCACTGTAAAACTTGCTTTTTTGGGGTTAGAGAAGGTGTTAAGAGAAAAGAGATCCCGAAATGCTATTTTGATGCAGTGGATTGAACTAATAATCAGTAAATTCTAACGATTCAGCCAAGAACATTATATAGAGTTTGAAGTAGGAGAAAACTGAAGTCCTTTATGACACATGCCTGTTCAACATATTCTGTGCTGCAGAACAGATCCAACTTTACAAGTTGAAAGCAAGGGCAGTAGAGACATCCCAAGTGTTTTAGTAATTAAACGAATATGCATAATGAACCATATGCCCAAAGGGCCTGTTCTTCATGTGGGCCAGATTTTTGTTTGAATTTTTAATTTTTATATACAGATGAAACATTTCATGTAATATAGCAACAGTGCAAAGGAACATGCTATGCAGGAAGGGAAGGAGGAACTACCCATCTGAGAACGATCAGAATACACTTGATGAATTCTGCTCCTCAATTTCCGATTCAGAGCCAAGAGGGCTTTAAAAAAAAAAAAAAAAAAAGAAAGAAAAAATCTTTTTCTCCTTTGAACAGCTGTATTACTCATCTGCTCAGAGTCTAGAAAAGAGGCATTGAATATATGTATATTTATATAGGTCATATTTATACATTTATGTGTGAAATGGATTTGATACACCAACACATTTAGATGCTGCAAGACTAGCAAAAACACAGACACTATCAAATTGAAAAGCTTCTGATCCACCAGAAAAATTAACTACAGGATGGCTCTCTGGTCGGCAGGACCTGTCACATTGTGTGAGCTGCAGTGAAACAGGACACACTCACATCTGCCTGTGAAACAGGAACGGGCAGTTGGTAAAAGATGGGTCAAATTCCACTCCTGTTACAGTAATGTTGCCCTACTGTGAACGTGAGGATACCACAGCCTCGTTGCAGAAATATTAAATCTCCCAGTTTCTCCTGGGGTGGAGCTATGCTTCTCCTCTCTCAGTAACATTTACCTTTTTTGCCATCCTTTGCCCTTAAAGTACTTTCCAAGCAAAAGCAGCATCTTTTGCAAATGAAAACTGTTCTAAGTATCTGGACCACACTTGTCAGTGTGGACATTCTGGTTCAGAAGCAGAAAAACTTTCCTGCCTTGAGCTTTACCAGCTTTCTGAGTGCATTTTTGTTTCAGGTTTTATGGACCAAGAGAACTCAAATGGTAATCAGACTTAGTGAGGGGGAGGAAAATTGTGGGAGTAAATAGCAGAGTGCCCCACAGTAGCTGGTGCTGGGAAAACACTAGCCCAGCAATAAGGGATGGAGACCATAATGTGAGCACTTCCCAGTTAAAAGTTAATTTGAATTTCATCAAATTCAGCAGTTAAACTTTTTTTGGCACTTCAGGAACTCCTATAACCAAAAGTAAGTGGCATGGCAATGTAACAGCAACCCTGGTCTCAGGACTTAAGAGTATTTAAAGGCTGAAATAGTTGTAAATAGCAGCATTCATTGCTCACAGTCCTAATTTGGGATCTGTGCTTTTGCCACTGCTGGCTTTGCATGATCTAGTGGTCTCCATGGAAAGACAGATAAACTTCAACAGCTGTCAGAAGACGAAAATTGACAAGGAGCATCACCTTGCCCGACTGTTTAAATCCTTTAAGGAAGTGTTGCAGCAATTAGAGAGGGAGTTTAATCTTTGCAGAGTGCATTAACACTCTCCGACCTCCCAGACAATAGATCAGGCCTCAGACACATAATGCTTCCCCAAGGCTTTTTAACCAGAGCATTTGATCTCATCCCCCTCTCTGTGTCTTACTGTAGGTATCCCTGTGTGAGACAGGATTCACTGGGCTCTCAAGGACCACTGGCTCTGCCAGTATTCACACAACTTTCAAAAAAGAAAGCAGGAATTACTCTCATTGCAAGGCATGCTGCTGCAGTACTACTTCCCAGAAGAAGAAAAAAAAAAAAAGAAAAAGAAACAAAACAAGATTAAAACCATCCAGAGTAGCTCTGCAAAATGTCTTCATTTTTATTAATCTCATATTTCCTTTCTACTGCCACTGTTTATTTCCCAGCTTTGGAATATAAATCTATTTTTTGGAAAAAAAAAAAGCTTAGATTAGTTTTTTATTCATAGAAACAGTTATCTGATAATAATTTCAAAATACTTCATTTCTTAACCCCTGCAGAGGGACTTAAGGGAAAGGGAATTAGGAAGACAGGTCTAGTTTATTAAGGAAATTGAAATATATCATTGCAAATAATTTTCCCAAATGTGTACATGGAAGTATCTGGGGAAGTTTTCTTAACTGCTGGAACAAGTCATCATCTCATTCCTGATGGGCATGTTCAGTTAAAAAAAAAAAAAAAGCTAATATCTCTGTATCAATTATGCATTTCCCATTTAATATTCTAAACATTTTAAGAAAATTTGCTTAGTGCAAAATTTTTAATGGAATTAGACTGTCTTGCCATCATGTTCTGACAGAAGCCACATCTCCTATGGCCAATACACAATGGGAGGATAAAAGCAGCTCACTGGTTTCCTACCCACTGCTAAAAAATGGGTGCTGCACTCTCCCTAAGCACTGGGGGCTCTCCCCCCCATGCATTGCATTTGAGGTACCCTTATGGATAAAAAATATTTAGATGAGGCTATTAATGCTTTTCATTAGCAGCAGGGTTTTATTTTACTTTTGCAGACCTACAAAAAGTGCCTTTTTGTGGAGTGCCTGCATTACAAAAAGGTTTGGCTGCTGCTGAAATGGGTATCTCAAATTTGCCAAGCCAAGTGCATCACAAATGACAAAAAGGTCACATATACCCAGTATATTTAAAAACAAGCAAGCCTTCAAAGTCAAAGTGTAATGCAGTTATTTCTAATCTGAACAAACAATAGAATGCATCTAATGAAAGCTGACAATTGGCTTTGATACAGAGATGTGCTGCTCTCCTCTTCCATTAAAAGATGAAAGCTGAAGGGAAGTACAGAAGACAGCGACTTTTCCCAAAACAAAAGTAGAAAGTTCTGAACCTGAGCTAGCAAAGTAGTTAAAGGCTGTTTTAGTGAAGACTTTTGCTCACCTTTGGCACTCATCTCTCAGTAAACATGCTGACTTTACATGGGTAATGCTAAAGGTAAAATAAATCAGCATATTAGACTGGTACAAAACACTACATGTTCTACATATTTATTAACGCTTCTCAAAATCACAGTACTACCTTTAAAAAGGAAAAAACACCAAAAGAAACCAGCTAAGCTTGACTACAGCGTGGATGCCACAATTAAGAATAAGAGATTTAATTTTCATGAAGTTGTGGGGGAAGAGATCAAAACTCTATTGATGTTATTGGTAGCAGTGCAAATCTTTACAGTGGAAGCAGTCAGATTTATACATAATTAATAGTAAAGATTTTTTTTTTAAATCAGATTTCTGAGATTTTGCAGTCATCCCACTGCTCCACATTTATTTTCAACTGAATAGTTAAAAAAAAAGAAATGTAAGGGACATACCCTGACTTAAGGTATTTTTACTATTACTGCTATCCTCAAACAACCCAAGAACTTTCTGGTTACTTAGAAATTACCTCTAAGTTAAAGCATATCTTAGTTGCTAATAAAGAAAAGTAAAGCTAAATGGGAACAAGCTTTTTAAAAAAGTGTATTTGCTCTGCAGCTTCTCTACTAATCTCTTTTTATTTCAGAACTTGTAAAGGATCCAACTCTTTCTTATTTAAAAGAAAAAAAGGAAAAAAAAGCCCGACAAGCAAACGCCTTAAGAGAAATCCCTCAAGGTGTATCTGTCTCCATCATAAAACCAAATGTTGCATTACCTTCAAATAGGAAATTTCTTCCAGTTGTCACGATTTCTGCAACTAGTGTTACATTAGCACTGAGAGAAAGGGTGAATTAAATTAAAAATAAAATAGTTCAAGCAAGAGAAAGAAAACCTGCCAGAAAAATCTGACAAAAGCCTGAATGCCAGAGCTGGCTCATTCCTGAGGGTCCATCGCCATCTACAGGCTTTTCCTCTTCTCAGAAAACATGATCGTTCTATTCACACAGGATTTTTGCCCAAAACGAGGACGCAAATTTTTTAAACTGCTGTTAAATAACACAGGTTTGCTGAAGCCAATGGAGTTACAGTGATTTAATCCACCTACAGATGTGTCTCTACTTATTCCTTCATTTTGGAAGAATAAAAACTTCCTCTGTGCTTCAGGGGAAAGCAGTGTTGCTCTAAGCTTACATTTGTGTTTAATAAAAAAAATCTACCTTTTTACAACTAAAAGAAATTTAAAAAAACACTAAAAGAGGTGTTCCACCAATGACATAGGCAATAATAGTCAATGTCTACAATTTTCCTGTAAAACTGAGTGCTTTAAAGTACTTTCTAAGAGGTGTCAGGTCAAAGTAATGTGAATAATGAAACAAACCCAAGCAGATGCTGACTGAAAGAAAATCAATACACCTGTGGCTCTATGGGGAAAAAAGAGCACACTAAGTATAAGAATTTTTAATTTTAATGGAATTTTTGCTTCCTTATATATACCTTTTTCGTCCTACATGCCAGGGGTTTCCTGCCTTTTTTGTTTGTTTGTTTGGGCTGAGCCTTATGTTTTTCCCATACAGCTTGCAGAGTCTAAATCCATGCCAACTTTGGGAATTTTACAAATAAGCTTCTCAAATTCTGGTATTTCCAATAGTGGTGGTAAGTAGCTTCTGTCTCACACTCCTGTTTAATGAGTCTCACGCAGATGCAACATTCATTCAACTCAGAATACTAATTTCATCTTTGTTTATGCAATTTCTAGTCTATGAATAAAGTGAACTTTCAGAAAAAGCACCAGGCAAATTGGGAAAATGAAAATGACTGAATCCTGACATGGAAAATCATCTCTTTAGGATCAGATAAGGTAGCAAATTATTGCAGATAAATTTCTCTTGGTTTTCAACCTGCCACTCAATTCAGAAGAATTACAAGTCAGAATTTTGTGAGAAGAATCAAAAATTCAGAAGATGCCCATGAGTTTTAATCTGAAGTTTCTCTAAAGAGAGAATTTTAGTTTCTCTAAAGAGAGTTTCATTTAAGACTGCAAAAATAAATACAGCACAAGAGGAAAACAGCTTTCAGGTAAGTGGGCATGTCAGCCTTGTCGAATTTTTTTCTGGCAAATTCCTGAAGTCAGAATGGAGGTTTGTAAGATAACCATAAAAATTATGAGCTAAATTCATCTTTGACACAATCCAAATTTTGCAATTTTGTTGGGAGTAAAGGAACCAGTGCTGCCTTGCTGGAAAGAGAGTTTCACTTTTTCTAAAACAGTTAAATAATAGTCAAAGGTAAAAAAAATTAAATAATTAAATGCTAATGTGTGATTACTCTCACAGTTGGGAGAACACAGAATATCTGCTAGAGAGGCAGGAGTGTTAGATACAGGAGTTCAGCAGTGTTAAATATACAAATAAACCCAGCAACAGGCAAGAGTATTATTTTGCTGTGCTGAGCAAAGCAAAATAAATACAAGGCATGCAAAAATAAATAGGAAAAGTACAAAATAGCATAAGATCAACAACAATCTTTTGCAAAACTTCAGGACTTTAAAAGACACAAGGTGTTATATATGAAGGAAAAATAAAAAAAAAATTAAAAGGGCTTCATAAATCAAACGGTGAAAGTACAACACAATATAGCAAACTCCAGCCAGACCGCAAAGAGGGTTTGCTCTTCATAAACATCAGATCAGGCAGCTAAAATTATTACCAAAGCTCTCTTGTAACTGTCACCTGTGGTGGGTATAATTACAGGCTACTGCTGCAAGCACGCCCACGTCATATGGCAATAAAAGGACCTACAGCTTGCCAAGACCAGGCAGACAATGGAGAACACACACCACCTGACGAGAGCCCAAAAAGATCAGCCAGGGAGACTAATAAAAATGACAGCTTCGAAACAAATGACAAAGCTTCAACCACAAAAAAAAAAGAAAATAGAAAAAAAAAAAAGGCGATATCAAATTAGCTGGAAATGCAAGCACTGAGCAGAGTTCTCCAACAGGTTGCAACTTGAGCACAAAGGGAGGAAGAAGGATTTGTGGATGCCTTTAGTTCAGGTTTTTGCTAGAAAGAGTCCTTTTTAATTTGCCTTTTCTTTTTTTAATTAGATAAAATGTTCCCACATTTGACCTTGGCTTTGTGGGCTGTCATTAAATAGCCAAAGAGATGAAAACTACATTTCCAATCTGGCTTGGGAGACTGACAGACACACGTATCTATTCAGGTATCTTAGCACCAACACCTTCCAGGGATAAATCCACACACTATAACAAAGCTGAATTTCTTTCTCCCTGCCTTAATTCTCGACTGGATGCCTGCATACACATTTCTGCTGACCAGCTGCACAGAGGCTTATCCTACATCAGGACTGTTCTTTTACCCAAATACTTGGACCACAGAGTTGAACACACACAGCCAAGGTATTAAACGGCTTTATCATCAATTAAACCCAACAAAATGCAATTAAAGAGGGAGAGGCAGTGATTTTGGTCTCTCTCATTACCAGGGCTGAGGGAATCATTTCGATGTGATGCATTCAAGTTCTGAGTACATGACACAGAAAGCCTCAAAAATATCAGCACAGCATAATTTAAGAGGAAGATCCCCAACCCCAAAATCAAGGGAATTCCTATAGAGGGTAAATGCCTTGTTAAGCACACATAGAGGAAATGACTCCTCAGATGCAAAACATAGTTTTGCTTTTATTTTTATTTTGGAACATTTCACTGGTAAGAAGCAAATTCCCAAAACTTCTGAGCTGGAAACATAAGGCCGTCCATCTTTTTCAAAGTTAAAAGGGATATTTGTACTGGTCTGCGCTCAGCTCCCTCTCACCCTGACTCTAAAGCTTCAAACTCTGCTTTTTAAATCTTGTTTATTGTGTTGTCAAGGCTCAAAGTGGTTATTTCCCTATTAACTTTGTCCTTGTTTGTTCTTGCATTTTTGAAAGAGCTGGAAATAACATGTGTTTACTTTGCTGTGTGTCTCTCAGCATCGTCAATATCACTGTTGCTATTCCAGGAATTTTAACTGCTGCAGCAAAGCAAAGTCTGGGATCTCGAGCTTAAATCGTATTTCCCCCTTCAACCACGGAAGAATAATAGTGGAAATGTAAAAACTGCAGGGGGAAAGGGTGAAACCATCCCGTTTAATTGTCTGGAGGAGCCTGTTTCCCATCCGAGCAGCCACTTGTGTCAGGTACCACCGTGCTCCTGACAGCTTTGCTCCAGCCCTGCTGCCCTTGCACAGGCACTGCCCCAGCAGCCAGGGGCAAGCAGGATGTAAACGTTTCCTCCTTCATTAGGAAAATATTCTATTGGGCTATAACAGCCTGAAATAAAAACACACCTCTCCACTCCAGCCTTTTCACCAGAGTTCGAGACAACGGTATTAAAGATGTGCCTTTGCCCGGGATTTGCAGAGGGGAAAAGGGGAAGAAATGTTGGGGGCTCTGAAGAATTACCTACTAGGTGAAATTCCTCCTCCAGCACCGGCTCTAGCCTGAACATGAACCAATTTCTGTAGCAAGGATATTTTACAGCTCCCCTATTTAAATAGAAACTGCCTTCCTTCCTTTGCCTACTGCTTCTTTAAAACTGCAGCAAAACACAAGCTGCAAATGGGCTGAGAACAGCCCTCAGCAAAAGCTCTACAGTAAAACGGATGTAAAGACCATCTCTTTTGCATTAATACTTTTTTCCTTCTTTTTTAAAGTTTTTTCTTCTTCCAAGTTCCCTATTCAGTGTTTGAAGAATACTCATTCTTCTCTCTTTAGGATTACATCTATTCATTTTATTTAGCTTTTTAATGTGGAGACATTTTAATCTACCATTACTTTAATGCTGTTCCCGAATAGTTTGGGAAGAATGATTTATATTTCATCTTCAGCTGTGAGGATGAAAAAAAAGGGGGGGAGGGGAAGAAAAAAAGCTAAAAAAGACTGTACCCTTCTCATCAGTTACACATGTAGTCAAGGCAGGGTGGTTTGTGTTTTGTATCAGGGAACTGCTTGCTCAAAATTAGCAGACAATCCACAGGGAAAATAAGAAATATTTTAAGGGAGCTCATGTGAGAGCACATTTTGCTTCCCCACCCTACAAAAGAGTGAGTTATTACCACCTACTGGTAAATATTCAGTTAAATTAAACCTCCCTCCTCTGCTTGGTTGGCCAGAGGTGCAAGAGAGGTTTGGTGACTCAAGTCTCTATATTATTCCATAGCTGCTACTGGTCTCCCTTCTCCACAGATTTCTCATGTTCCCTGTGAAACTTTCATCCCAAGAATTTCCTCTTATTGATCTATAACTCCCCTCCCATCAAGGAAAAAATACAATAAAATAAATCACTGTGTTGCAAAACAATGCAGGAGTTAAATTGGATGTTTTACCCGTATATTGTTGTCATCTCCAGGGTTGAATTATGCTCAGCACAAACAGGGCTGGAACATTTTGTGCTTTGCTTGGGAAAGCCAAACCATAACATGCAGGAGACACTTGTCCACATACAGAATGAGAGATTTACCCCAAGTAAACTCCAGAAGGCTCAGATTTTGAGCTAACAAATATCTTTCCTGAGGGGATAAAGAACATTTCCCTCTTACTGATAAGCAATTAGCAATTTTAGAGGACACTGTCAACAAGCCAATGGCCTTTTGCCTGCAGTTCATCACTATAAATATAGCCCAGCTCAACAGGGATCAAAAATTGCTCATGTCTAATAAGATGATTGGTATCTTCTCTCTGAGATGAGTTTAGCTGGGCTCAGATCCAGCTGCTGTATCAGGAGCTGAAGTGGCAGAGTGCTCCATCACACACTCGGCAGAGATGCCCACAAGTTCACAGGCTCTGTCCTCTCTGTCACTGCCCCAGGTCAGACCTGAAGCAATCTGGCAGAACAATGCACATCCACCTGCAGCCTCACCCAGCCAGCCCTCGGGCTCCTAAACCTTCCAAGCTCTCCCAGCCCAAGGGGACAATGCCCAAAACCAGCCATCCCCAAGCTCCCTCTAGGTTTAAAGCACTTTGGAGATCTCAATGCAGAGCAGTGACAAAATCCCACCTCTGCAGCAAGGAACAGAAAAGTTTACATTTGGGTTGTACTTCCTTACTCTTGCATCAGTCAGATTTCTGGGAAGCCCAAAGTGCTCCAAAATGCCGCCATGCCTGTCCTTTTCCCAGCTGCCCATCATTAAATAGCTGCAGGGAGTTTGACCAGAAGCCCCACATTTCCAACACATTATGCTGCATCACCACACACTCCTCCCAGTACTAAACTATCATAAAATAATTAGTAGACACAGTGCAGTGTCACTGCAAAATAAACAAATACTGCCTGTGCCTGCTGCATCCCTTGTCTGGCTGGCCCCTGCTGAGCTGGAAGCATCACTCCCACCTGTCCCCACCCTGGCAGCAGCCTGGATCAGCAAAAATCCTGAACTTGATGGAGTGGGAAATGCTGCCAGTGCAAATGAAGGATTCTGGCATGGCTGAGTGTGCAGGGACCCTGAAGGAATCCAGAGCAGCACTGCCAGCCACACCAGAGGTGCTCTGGTGGCTGCTTTCCCATCGTTTGCCTGATCCTGTCAACGTCTCTTGCAACTATCATGCAAACTTTAAATATATATATATATGAGATAGTAAAAATTCCAGTCAATATATCCTTTTAATTCGCACCAGCTTATATTTTTTAATGCAATTACTGTAATTTCATTAAATGGCATAATTACCATTAATGCAGAGAAAAGTGTCAATAGAAGGTGTAATTATGTTGTATGAAATCACAAGCACAATGTGCAATGATGCATAAGTCCTCATGAAAAGCATTGTGACTAAAATTAACTTTTAAATATTTTAAAGATACATATAATACAGTAAGAATGATTTGGTTATTACAGACTTCACTTCCACAACCAGAAAAGGGGGAGCAGAGCAGGCAGGGAGTGTTTGCATACAGAAGGAAGGTTCAAAAATATGGTTTAAATGCACAACAGGAAGGTAAGAAGACAAGTTTTTGTATGCATGAATGGGAAAAACAAACAGGTTATAATCAGACATAAAAGCTGAGTTGTGAGCAGACATTCCCCCAGGCACACCACAGGACACAACTCCAGTTTTTGGACACCAGTAGTGCTGTGCGGAAGTGATGTCTCAATGGAGAAAAGTGTGGTGAGGAAGAACTGAAGAGGACCAGGCTAAAACGACAAGATTGAGACTGAAAACTGGTAGAAAAATGTCCAAGGTAGGATATGGAGTGTGCCAGGCACGCAAGAAGGACCATACAGGGATGTACTGCATTATATGTCCAGGTATCTTCAAAATCAAGACCTTTTTGAGATCTATGTTTCAATCAAAACACAACATATTGGTTGAATACAGAGATAAATATATCAGGATTAAACAGAAAGGGATGTTTGAAGGTCTTTTTGGTCTTAAAAGTCTACAAATCCCCCCAAACCCTGAACTGATGGAGAAGAACACACAAATTAAAGGTATCTCTTGGTATATGAACACTGTCAACTCTACAGGCAACATGAATATTCCTGATATTCCCAGGCAGATACAACCATGTGTGGCCATTTTTAACACTAGACCAGTGAGGAGAGGTAAACTGTAAAGAACCCAGAAATTTTATGTGTGACCCCTTCCTCTGACCCAGGATGTTTTCTCCAGTTGTGTAACACCATTTTCACAAAACCCTTTATGCACAGGGCAAACATCACCAAAAGTGAAAATTTGCTCTTCATCTCACCTCCCTTTCAACCCTCTTTCCTAAAGCTCTAAGCTTGAAAAAAATCTGATTTTACATGTGCTTCAGCACAGCCCAGTGTCCTCTGTGCCTATACAATTAACTCAGATGAAAAATCATCAGATTAAAAGCACAGAACGCTGATGAAAAATGTGATTACATTTTTATAGCACAAAAAAATTCATCTACTCACATGTTCTTGGACTGTCTCCTCTCACCATTACATCCTAATAAAGAAATTTAGCCTGGGATGATGAATCTTATAAATGAGGCAACAGAGTGAGAGTATTTTCTCATTCACTCATGTCCTGCCTGTGCTGTCCTCTGTTTCCTCCCTCTTCACCTGTCCCTCTTTTTCTCTTACACCCCCAAAAGCTGCTGATGTCCTTGTCACACACACGAGCTGTGGCACTAATGGGGAGGGAAGACTGAAACAGGAAGGTGAAAGATTCCATGTCCTTGGCTATTGCTGTCCTCTGACAACCTCACAAATATTTTATCTGTCTGGCAGCGGGTTTTGTCTGATTGCTGAGGAAAACAAGGCTCTCATGATTACACTGCCTGCTTGTCTTCCTCCTCCTCCTCCTCCCTCACTTCATTCCCCCTTGGAAGAAGGGGCATGGGTTACCTGTAGAGGGAAACCAAGGGAAATACCAGATCAAAATGGTAATTGCCAGGGGCCTGAGGGACATCATCTGTAAGGCAAAATAATTTTTAAAAACCACATTTTCTAGTTTGAGGGCCTAACTGGCATCGAAGCTACCAATAAAGGGTTTCATGAACTCAGCTGAAAAGGGGGAGAGAAGCTTTGTGCATCCTCCTAACCTCATCTTTTAACCAGCACATGAGGAGTGGATTTTCCACACAGACTGGGCAGGGAGGGATGCTGCACCTACTGTGCTGTGTGCGTATTTTCAATACTATGAACACTCACGCTGGAAATAGTGAGAGAGAGAGAGAGATATATAATTAGCATTTCATTTTTAGTGCCAGAGCTGAATTATCTCCATGTGAGAAAAATCAGATAGACTTAAATTTTGGGTTGTAGAAGAAGCCTGTGGTAATTATTCTTAGAGTTGAGTATTTTTATTCCTTTCCTATTACCCACTTCCTTTCAGGAAACCAGGAGTATTATGGTATCCAGTAAAGATGCTATCAATCTGTAACTTGTAACCTGCTTATAACTCTTTTTGACTGGAAATAAATTCCTTTTCCTGTAGACCCATTTTCCCACCTTCTTATTTTCTGCCTCTCCACCCCTTCCAAACTTTTCCTAGGTTTGGAAAACTGAACTTGACAGCTGTAACTTCACAAGCACTTTGGTGAAAAAGAGCTACCCTTTTAAATATGTGCTTAGATTTCTGCTTACAGTGATGGCAGGACATGGACATTGGGATTTTACCCTCTCTTTCCAGCCCCAGCATGAACACCCACCTGATCCCCTTGGACACAATCACAGAACTCCTCTGCACAGCCACTTTTATTTCAGTGGTACCAACCACTCTGTTCTCCAGCCATTAACTATATATAATACATATAATATCTTCTGAATGAACTTCAAGAAACAGGACGACAAAAAATTAGAGAAAAGACCCTCTTCATCCTACCCACTCATCTGTGTGAGCCATCCCTCTGACCTACAGCGTGAAGACAGCTCCTCTGCCCTTGTTTAGAAGCTTCTTTCAATCAGGACTGGTCTACTTTACCCATCTGTGGCAAATACACTGATGTGTTTTCCTTAAAAAATCCTTTAAGTATGTTACAATTCACAGACAGTAAACGCAGGAGAAAATCTTAGTGATGTGGATGTTGTATTGCTTAATAAACAATAAATTCAAAAACTTTCTTTCTGCATGCTGGACCACCACAAAACGATTTTTGCAACCTTTAATGGCATGCCAAACATTTCAAGCATGAAGAAAATGTCACACCGCAGAATAAAGAGCAGGCAAAATCTTTTTGTGCTTGAGTGGATTATGAGAAAACTGCAAATGGGGTGTTTACTACCAAAAGGAAAAAGGAGAGAGATGAAAAGCGGCATAGGCAGGTGGAGAAGTTGGCTTTTGGTTTGCAGAGTGCAGTAGAACTCACTGACCAGCCTTCTTTTTTTTTTTCTTTCAAACAATGCATTATTTCATTCAGGAGAATAAATGTGCAACAGGCAATGCCAACACAGGCAGAGCAGGAACTGATAACCTGCAGGGAAGTGATGCCTCACTGCAATGGAAGATGGAAGGCACAAAACCCATCAGCTCACTGCACCACGGAGATCAAAAGCATCTCCCTACACCATCTTTTTGGCCACCACCTCCTGCCTTTCCTACCCCTCAGCTGCCATGTTTCAAATTAAAATAATTCAAAATTCCAGAGTGGCCACACAGTTCCAGCCTGTGCATGGCAGCATCATCCACCATGAACATGGGCATCCCCAGAGCTCGGTGCAGAAGGTGAACACCTCTGCTCCCAGACAGGAAAAGCTGCTCCTGAAGGTCTCTTTCCCATCCCCACCAGGCCCAGTGTGGCCCAAGCTGCCCTGCAGCCACAAACAGCAACAACAGCCGACGAGAAAGGGCTGCGCTCCAGTGGGGAGGAAGACGCGGGAACATTTATGGGGAGGAAGGCCCAGAACACTCCAGATCCAGGATCACTCAGCCCCATGCAATAAAAGAAGAAATCCACTTACCACAAATGCTATCAGGCTCTTCACCGTGGACTCCCAGAGAAAGCAGCTCCAAAGGAATTGTATTGTATTCCATATTGCCATGGTGATTTTTTTCACGCGATCAACATTTCTTGATAAGATCTGATAAATATTGAGTGGGAGGAGGGGAGGAGAAGAGGAGTTTAATCAAACACACTAATATCCTACTATTGCTTCAGAACAAGGGATAATTTAGGCTACAAACGCATGCCAGGGCACATATTACAAATAAAGCCTCTATTTCAGACACATTCGCCAGCTCCTGTCTGCTTTCTGATTACACCCAAACCTTCCAGATTTTCCTCATCTCTTACAAAAAAAAGGAAAAAAAAAAGGCACAAACTGATGCCAAAACTAAATAAAACAGTTATACAAACCTACCTTTATCGTCATTCAATTCTTAAAATACTTCAATGTCTCAGGGAAAGGGAAAGAGAGAATGTAGTCTGCTGCTCTATTCTACATGTTTTGGACTAGTCCATAGAAATAAATAGGGATTTTCAGACTTATTATAAGGCCTCTCAATTTAAAAAAGAAAAATGGCCATTGTTCTTAAATCCTATGGATTTTCTACATAAGGAATTTAGCCTTTCTTCACAAAGAAGGGAATAAGGCTCTCATTGAGCTTTAAGTGCTGCGAAGTGTGCAAAATCCACAGCTATCATTTTCCCCACTCTGAAGCACAAAGCAGAACTACTGATGCAAGCCAGATCAGAAAGCAATTTCATGTTAACACAAACAAACCTTTTAATATATACAGAAATACACTGAATTTACATGTGTTCGGCATTTTATGCATAAATAGGTTTTGTTCTTGCAATTGTGCTACAGCAATTCAAACCTACAGATGCAAAAGCTTAGCCCAGACCCAATTTTCACCTTTTTAGAAAATTTGCGGTTCTCCTCAGTAAAGCGCTTTTCTCGAGGCTTGAATGTTCTAATACTTGCTTTTATCTAGAAAAAAAAATTAATAAAAATAAGACTATGTAGTTTTAAAGGGATTATTTAATTTTCAGAGCACCAGCACTGCTCAGAAAGATCAGGAATTTCAGCATCTCTCAACCTTTCCAGACTCTGTGTGACACAGGAGCTACTTTTAATACATATTTGCTACAATGAGGATGGTGAGGCACCGGCACAGGTTGGCCAGAGATGGTGGATGCCTCATCCCTGGAAACATTCTGGTGGACAGGATCAGACCAACCTGGTGTAGGATGGGGTGAGTGAGATGAGTTTTAGGGTCCCTTGGAAACAAAACCACTCTATGATTCCATGCTGAGGAAAATGCAGACAGGTTAAATTGGGCAAAGCTGGACTCACTTGAGGAGGAGGAGAGATGTGGCACAGCCCACGATGCCCTTAATAAATAGGAGTTAAACTCAGTAAAAGACTGGAGGGCATAAAGGATTGAGACTGACTCAGCCACCTAAAAACTAAGCACTGTGTCCATGCCTCATTAATTTTCCTGTCAACACCCTGGGAAGAGAACGTCCTGGGTCAGCTTTTTAGGGGAGAACTAGGTATTAAAAGTAATGTATAACAAAATGAACCTGAAGCCCTCTTTTGGCTGGTGCAACAGGAGCTGTGGCTGCAGCTATCAGCACCTCTTTCCTAAAGTTCTTGTGGTTATTTGTCCTTCCAGAAATGCCTCTTGTCTATCCCATCCACAGCTCTGAGAGACCAAATCTTCTTCACTCACGGCATCAAACATCCCTCCACCACCAGATGCAATGGGGACGGGACTCTTCTGGCTTGGCTCCTGGTTTTAAAAGCAACACCCCCACCCTCGTCCTTGCAGATTTGCACTTTTCTTCACTAGTGATAAGAAAAAAGAAAATACTTCAACTTACAGGATTAAATAGGACATCCAGCTCCAAGTAAATTACTCCTTTTGAAGCACGTTCCAAGTCTTTATTCTTCAGTGTGTAACAACTTTGTTTACCGTTTCTAATCTATAGTTTGGGGTGGGGAGGGGAGAAAAAGCATCAATATTTTCCTGGCTGTAATCCTCAATATAATTTAAAGACAGCGCAAACAAATAAATAAATATTTATAACTCAAGCACAAAAGAATAAAAAATAAAAACTTCTCCCAAACCCTGATAATATACTCAGAGCCTGAAATACAAAACAACTGTTGGATTAGAGACCTATAAAATTGCAGATTAAATCTCTTACAGTCCAACTTTAATTTTCAGACCTTGTACTTTATAGTAGAGCATTGCACGCAATAACCAGTCTGAAAATTCTGCCCTGGAAACCAGTGAGCTGATGGGAAGTAATCAGCCTCTGTTATTACAAGTTTAAAATGGGATTTTTCTTCCAAAGTTTAGGAAAAGAGCCACAAACAACAACTTTACCTACCTATTGCACACTCCAGTACACGAAACCACTTCTTAATGCTTAGTTTATTGCAACGTTATCAAATTATTACCCAGCAAACAAATGCAATCCAAAGAAATGAACAGGCTGAAGTGGAGCAAATGCTAATGTAACAAATGTTCAAAATTAACTAATTCATGTAAAAGACTTCTCCCCCCACCCCACCCCTGAATTTCAATACCACTTCTCTGCTCTGATCAACCCGTTGTCCCTATCTCATTAAGTATCTATTAAACAAAAAAAACAACCAGCCCAAAACCAAAATACCTTCCTTGCCATTTTGTAAACTATTTGGCTCAAAGCAAAAGCATTCTCTCTTCAAAAATGATGGCAGAAATGTATTTATTACACACAGTGGGATATGTATTGATTAAACATTTGGCTTTTTAGGAAGCAGACCAGTTAATTCTAAACAGCAGTAACATAAAAAACTGCAGCTTACCAAAAAGCTATATTGAGGGACTGTAATGATCAAAGATTAAAGATAACGGAGGAAATTTGGGGGCATGAAATTGCAACCATATTTAAAATGGCTATTGCTGCTCTGGCATTTAGAAGAGACACTCCTATAAACCATGGTAGAAATGAGTAAGGAAAAAAAAAAGGTGTAATAGGAACAAAGTGATTTCACAAGACAAGGGAAAGGTCACTTTCTTTCCCAATGCTGCTCCACCCTTTCTATACCAAAACAGCTTGTCAAAAGGTAGATGGGATTTCTGCCCAAGGGTTCTAAGGGAAAAGGGATCTCACAAGGACCAACTTTGCATCCTCAGTGGTGTACAGCCAGGAACTCCAGCTATTTCCTATTTTCTCACCCAAAGCTCTACAGTTACAGAGACTTCTGTGGAATTCATTTAATACTAACAAATAAAAACAATAACACTAAACTGATCACAAAGCACCTCTGCTTTCACCACAAGAGAGCACACAGAGTGCTGGAGCTGGCAGCAAAGGATGCTGCAGGAAAAGGGCAGGTAAAAAAACATTTTGCAGTCCTGCAGCCTCAAAGCAGAAGAGCTGCCAAAGTGATTAAACCCTTTTCTAGGGCCAAATGGACTGGCATCAGAAGGTCCTCGGGCCAACTGCCACATGCAGCATTGTCAACCCATCATAAAGGTTTCTGCTCTCTCACCAGTTTGCTTTTCCCCCCTTCAAAAAAAATACAAAACTAAATTGAATTTACTGAATGAAAACAAAATTTTGTTTGGAAAATAGCTATTTTGTTACATTTTACAAATTAAAGGATAAATGGTTTCACTGTTGCAAGCAGCAACAGGTTTAGCCTGAGCTTTGATTCATGGATTCTGCTGTGAAAGGACAAAATGTACCTTATTCCCAGTGTGTCTGCAGAAATGCAGATGTCCAGTATATATCACAATACCCTAATTCTGGATTCCCCATGGTTATCCATTTTGGAGCTGAATTTCCCTGTATTTCAGGTACATATATTTCTCATCACATTTCAGCCAGTTACACCAGAAGCAACAGTGGGAAAGCCTCTTTATATTCTTTAGGATATATTTCTTTCTTACATCTTTCAAGAGCATAACCCACAAGGAAAAGAAATGTGACACAGAGCTAAATTGATAGAAAAAAGTAAAAGAAATGTTTCTGAGTGTTTGAGCCTGATAGTGTGGTATTCTGCACTCAAAAAATGCTTTAGGAAAAAGACTCTTCATTTTAAGAGCTGGAGCTGAATCAAACATTTTGGGTGTGCCTGCAGGTGTTTTCAAACAGTAAGTTTTAAATCAGCAGCAAGTAATTTCCACCTCTGTATTTGTAAATAAGGGTTGCTTGGGAAACTTGTTGAATGGTGTCATTATTATTGTTGCTCCTATTCTTAAATTGAACAGGGCAGGAAGTAATGCAGTACAAATACAGTTTTAGAGTCAGATTTATTTGGCATATTTAATTCTAAGTGTTCAAACTGTCTGGAAAAAAATGCACAAGTATAACACAACCTAGGACTAAATATTCCTACAGATATTTTAGCTTCAGACTTCCTTCAGAGGGAAAAAAGCACAAGAGAAGAATGGCAGCCTGTGAAACGGCCTGTCTCCACTGCATTTTCACTTGGATAAAAAGAAAAAAAAAACTAATAAAAAGTCAACAAACGACTCCCTTACAGTTTTGGCACCGTGCTAGGGCAGTGTGGTTCAACAAAAGGTACTTTTGGGTAATTCTAAGGCCCATGACTGCATGGAGATTACACTGGTGGCATGGCTCAACTGTGCCCACAAGAAAACATGCAAAAAAGCCTTAAATACTTCTCATTTCCCCTGTTCTTGGGGCACAGTTCAGATTCTGTCCAGCTTCTCCCCCAACCTGAGAGACAGACGGTCACAATAATTTCATTTTGCATCCATTTCTTTCTGCTCTCTGGGTACTTTCCCCCAGTCTCTGCTATTCCTAAAGTGCTCAAATGTTCTTTCCACCTGTGGAGAAGAGCAGCCAGGGCTGGGGGTGTAAGGATGAACCTCAATGTCAGAAAGATCAGGTTTCTTCTGCCACCCAAACACCTTTTGCTACAAACCTGATGACGTCACACAGATTTGTCTCAATGAGTAGTTCTGATAACTGTGTCTAAAACTGCTTAACATCTGCTTATGGGAAAAGGAAGGGAAGCGAATGTTCAAATTAAATGTGAAAATATCTGCAGGTAAGCACCTTAAAGAGACATAATCAATATTATTCCTTTATTGATGATGCTTTATATCCTCACTGAATACTAATGCCTGCATTCTCTGAAAGCTTCTTAAATAGCTTACTGGGGTTCAAGCACCAAGAAAGCCTGCCCATAACCCTGGGATTAACACCAGGACAGCAGAGCCTACCACACCCACATGCTGCATTTTGCAAGGTCACCATCAAAAACATAGCCTGGGTTTTCATCCCATGAGAATTTCTGATATTTGGGGCATTTCCCTCTTCTGAAACAGCACAGAAAGACAAAATCACATCCATATTTTCACAGAAAGAATTATACATTCTATGTCACATCCCTTCTCCATACAGGGCCACGAAAAGGAAATTATCAGTTGGAAGAAAAGCTGAAATTCTTTTTCGCAATAAATATTTCAACCTACAGAGGCACTTGAGGCAAAACACTCCCTGAAGTTGCCTCTAACTGAAGGAAATGTTGAGGTACATGAGACCACCATCCAGTCAAGGTCCAAAGTGCACCAGGTTCCTCTCAAATGAATGAATATATTTGCTAAACTCTTTGCACAGATGTCCCCAGTAAAACAAATGTGACTAAACACAGTATTGATGTAGCCAGCCAATGCTAAATCTATTAAGCAACAACCTTCTGACCGCTTGGGAATTTTAATGAAATAGCAAAAGCCAAGATTGATATGACACAAAACACGGAGAAGACAGGACCCTTACGCAGCAAAGCGTGGTTTTTCATTGCTCTTGTCTTAAAGAAATATGGTTTAGAGGCTTTTTTTTTACATTGATTTTAAGAAAACTTCACTCTGTATCCAGCTTTGATGCAGATTCAATGTCATATATTGATGACCTGACAGAAGAACGCTGGGTTAAACCTCTGTACATCAACACCTGTGACGTGTGGAGAGGGTAATGGCTACTCTCCAAGGGTAATTCATCTCAAGCATTTGGGACCCCTGATATTCCTGCTTGAGCTCATTGCTGATGCACAATGTCATCCCATTTGCCCCTGCATAACATAAAGCTGTCTTGTAATAGACACACACCTCCCCTTATCAAAGGACGCATTTCCCCAGGAAAAGATGAAAGCAAGCCACATATTTGATCCACCTGCACGTGAATAAAGAGGGTTTTGTTCCTCCCCAGTCTTGCCATATGCACCGAACCAATTTTGTACAAAATGCTTGCTCCTTCACCCCAAAACTCTTTACCCTAAACACCTCACTTTGAACAACCTCCTGTGGGACCCAAAGTGGAATGGAGATTTGGGTTTTTGGCAGAGGACTGCTATCCAAACACCAAAGAGATATGGAGCTGATGGACTGAAAGAAACCAGGCAGGGCTTTCATATGAGGGCTTGGAGCCAGTCTGAGGAGGAACTGAAAACCCTGGGAGCTCAAGGATCCTAGGTGATACTTGAGACAACATCCCTGTTGGTACTTTTTCAGTGAGCAGCCAGGGGCTGGGGGAGAATCTAATGCCAGAAACAAGACGTTGTTGTCCCTGGGAGAGAGGTGGGGAACAGTGGGGGATTTTTGCCCATTCCAAAAATCCTGGTTCATGATCAGGATAAAAGTCAGAACAGACAGCACATTTCACAGCTGCCTCCATTGCATAAACACAGCAATTTCACTTTTCTCAATCTCTAAAACTTTCTCCTGGAAAGGACTGTGCACTTACGGTCAAGTGCTAAGTAAGTGCGATCGTCAGGTGTCTGCTCTCTGAATCCAGGCCATGCTTTAGACAATCAAGCTTGCCAAAGGCACACTCCTTGTTTTCAGTGTGTCGTTGGCTACTGACCTTGCCTGGCACTTGAGAATATTTCATAGACCTCTTCCTGTTGGCTGGAAAAAAAGGGTGCAGCTGAGGACTACTCTGACCTGATAATCCAGCAGATAAAAAAACATTCCATTCTGCGCTACAACTCCTCACTCAAAGGCCTTTCTACATGAGGATATTTGATATACTCTGCTTTCAAATTCATTGAAGCACACTATATGCTCCCATGTCTCTAATAACTTGCAGCCTTCTAGGAGACAGGAGTCTCTTGAAGCAGAAGAAAAAAGACAGACCCTCACAAAGACACACGGTTGCCTTTACTAAGATCTAGGACACAAAGGAACACAGAGACAGAAAGGACTTCTTTGATAATTAGTTCAAGTCCCCCAGAAACTACAAAACTTATAAAACCTATCAAACTTCTTTCTTGAAGTAATAAAGTTTTTGCCCTACTTCTCTGTTGCCCAGGTTCTTCCCCAGTTTCTGGCACAAAAGCTTGCTCTGCTCAGTGCTCATGGGCTTCCCTTTCACGCCCTACACCCCAAAATCTGCCTCCCAGCCCAAGGCTTGGCCAGGCCACACTCTATGGTCACCTCTGGCAAGAGAAGGATCCATTTTGCTGGATACTGTGCTATCACTAATTTGTTTCTTTCCTAGTGTAAATTGTGAATGTGGCTGATCAGAGCAGTGCTTGAGATCAGGTCTCACACTTCCTTTAGAGGAGGACAGTAATTTGACAAAAAGAACAGGAGAATAAAAGTACAACAGGTTGATCAACATGGAAAAGTTAAAGCTAAACTACAAACTTTTCTCCCTCTGTCCCCAAATTCAGTTTATTGCTAGCAAAATGTGCATTTATCCAATTCTGCTTTATCGCCTCTACCAGAACGTGAATTTTGCAGTTTTATTCATCATCTGGCACCTTAAAACTCTTCTCATGCTGCCCAGCTTTTCATTTTTCTTATTTGGTTCCTGTAATAACCCTACATGACAGTCAAGGATCAACAGAAAAAATACATAATTTCACCATCCCTGAATTTTTGTGCTGTAAGGTTATTCCTGTGCTAATGTGATGATAAGGGTGTAGTCATGTTTCCAAAATGCCAGTGTGGGACTACTGAACACATTTAACCCAAAATTCGGTGTCATATTAATTAAACATTTCATATCCCTCCAACACATACCTTATTCAAGGCAATTTTTCATTAAGAAAAGAATCTAGTCATCCATGAACAATTCCTGAAGTAAACTTACTTCATGTGCTGACAGCTCACATGTCAAACTTGTGCATTTTTAAGATAAAAAAAAGAATGGCAAAAGCACATCTATTTTCAAAAGACAATTCAATGCCAGGCAAATATTAGGCCTGATTACATAGATTAAATTAAATCTACATGGTTGTGAGGCTTCCTTGAGTCTTTAACTTTTGTTCTCTTTTAGTATATTTATCTAAATGGTTCAAAGGATACATTCAAAGTTACAGTCAAAATGACAACATACATTGAAATTCCTATTTGAAGAAAAAAAGCTTAGAAAATTACAGTTCTCTGTCTGAGCAGACCAAGTTAATAGGTGCAAAATGTTTTTAATCAGAAGCAGAGATGAGTATATTTACACTAGATTTGACTGAAATAGGAGGCAGAGAAGTTTGGATGGGAAGGAAGAAGATCAGTTGGCAAGGGAAAGCATAAACAAATTTTTATTTTATTTTTTTTTGTCCCAAACCTTGGACGCAGAAAAACCTACACTGAATAGTTTGGCCATTACCACACACATGCACTCCCCTCCTCTGCCTTGTTACATGCTTCCTAAGGGATACTTGACAAATGCCTATAAAATCAACAGAAAATCCAAATCTAACATCTTCTCACTGTGAGCCCACACAGCCTGCTGCCGATCATGCAGGCCATTTGGCAGGCACTGGGTCTGCAGGAGAGCAGCTGCTCCAGCCACTCTCTTCCAGCAACATCAGAGATACGAGGACTTGGGGAGAAATTAACAGAGTGATCAGAAATGGAATAAAAGATGTTAAGAGGTTTTTTCCTCCCTGTAAACATCAAATAATCCTCCATGCCCAACTGACTCTAATATTATTCTAAAATAGAAGATATTGACAACTTGCGTACAAAAATAGATGGACAATCTAAAATATCCCCAAAAAGATCACACAGTCTGAGGGAAGAGCATTGTAAAGCTCAAAACAGCATGTGGGCCACTGAGAGCTCAGTATTTACTCCTCAGATCCTGTACCTTAGGCTCTTCATATCCCCAAATTGATGTTTCAGACACCAGCATGAACAGCACAGGGTGGATGAAAGCAGATACACTTTTGTGAAGAGATTCAGGAGCCACATTGGTTTTAATTCACATATACAAGAAATACATTTATTTAGACAAAATTACAACAAAACTGGAGCACACAGACCTATTTCCTTACCACTGTAAAGCATTCTTTAGTTTGGGATCATATCCTATAAGTCAGTTCAAGAGTTTTCTGGGCAGTTCATTATTTATTTGGAGATACCAAATGTTTCAGTCCCCCTCTCTGATCTTGACAAGTCCCTTACCTAAATTGTGCTGTGAGGCTTATATGGCCTGCCTTGATCAGAGGGGATCTTTGCTTTCCCCCTAGAAATCTCCAATTTCTCCAGTCTCTGCTGGGACAGAGCCCCACAAACCCATCACTGCCTTTTCCTGCAGCAGCCAATCTCCAAAACTCAAAGACAAACTCTTGCCTTAACCCTGGAAGACGTGTGGCAGCCTTTCTGCAGAGGTGAATCTGCTTTCACAGGGATGTTTCAAAACAAGACTGCAATTCTGTACTCGGCAGTTTCAATCACGATCCACCATCTGCCCATTTGAGAGTACTATTACCCACAGCCTCACACCGAGCACTACCAAAAGCATCTCACCACAGCCTGTGCTGCTGTGATTATATATGGAAAGCATCAATGTCATCATAGAATACCCTGACTTGAAAGGGACTTACAAGGATCCTGGAGTCCAACTCCTGCACAGGACAGCCCTGTGAATCACACTAGCATGTTTGTAGAACAAATCATCACCTCACACTCCTGCACAGGGCTCAATTGCACAAGTATCTGTCACAGGATCCCCTCAGCACAGGGAGCTCCTGCAGAGCATCACTGCCTCCCAACTCACAGCAAACCCCATGCTTACAGCTAAACCTGTTTACACAATTTGGCTAACATGACACAAGAGTCCCATGATGTTTCAAGCCTCAGCTACTAATTGATTTAATAAGTCACAGCCTAGAAAGTTCTTCCTACACGTTACAGTAAAAACTACCAGAACCTTCTGTGACACTGCACATACACATGGAGCTGTTTACGTCCTCTTGATCTGGTTTGCTCGCTAATACCACCAGTCTTGTTTCAAAATTAAATCAGTCTTACCAAACACAAAGCTGCTTTTCCCCCATTCCTCTATTAAAGTCTTCTAATGATCCCTTTCATGTTCCACTCTCTTTAGCTTGGCCTTTTTTTGGCTGTTTCTGAAAAAGCTTCAACTCTCCTTAATCTCCAGAGCAACCACTTTCCCCTGAGCTCGCTTTGTTTCCAGTTTTGATTCTGCACTCCCGTGGTAGTGCTCACTCCTCACGTATTTGTTTACAGAACAAAAGCCACCAGTCTTTAAAAGCACTATGAAGTGGAAAACACCCCTTTTAGGTAATTTCATTCACTTGTGCCAATAACAACAGCTATCTCTAGTCAATCCTACTGCGATGTGCAATTACTCTCTTGGAGGAAAAAGAAGCTAGGCAGAACAAGGACATGTTTAAAATGTTACCTTCAGAAGATGATGTGGAAACACACAGAACAACTCCATTATGTTCTCAGACCTACCTGGCACTGATGAAGTACAGACATTTCTGCAATTTGCTTTCCAAACAACCAAATTTGTACTAAGATGGGTGGACAATGCCTGTTACTCTAAGGAGAACTATAAACACTGCCAACTAAGGCATGTATAGATCACAAAACCTGTTTAAATCTGTGGGGTTTTGTGCTAAGGGAGGCAAAAAACCACAATTTGTTTCCAGCCAACCATGATACATGTGATAAAGATAACTTACAGACAGCAAAGGGATGGCAACTTTTCCAAGGAAATCAGGGGGTTTGTCTCCATCTTCATCAAACACTGTCACCTCCAGAACATCGTGAATATCTTTAATAGGGCTGGAACAAAAAAGTGCAGACACATAAAAAATAATATTCAATATACATGCACACAGTCCCCTCCACAAAGATCTGAGACTACTTTTTTGCTAATTAAGTTTGTATTACCTTGGGGTATATAATTATCATTTAATTAAATTCCACCCCAAAATGAATCAAGTGATGGGCATTCCCCACATGGTTCAGTTGCAGAACTAGGTCCAGACAGTGACTTTTTGGTATTTTTTGTATTGGTTACGCTATCAATGTAAAACTCAGCTCTCCAACAGAGAATGCTGCTGCTGGGAGAGATCAAGGGCTGAATTCAAACCCAAGTTTCATTGCATTAAAACTGCACAGTGACACACACAGATAAGTGTGTTGCAGAAAACCTGGATATAATGGGGATAGCTTTGTAGTGGTACTGAAAGGTCCAGCTAAAATGGACTCATGCACCCAAAATAATCCACAATAAATGCTGCTCCAAAATAAATCTAAATCATCAATAGCTTTTAAGGGGCTTAATTAATTTTCTTTTTTAAATGGACAAAAATCTAAGGAGAGATGTGAGTGCCTGACTGGTTCTACAGATTTGGAGCTTGGATCAGCCTAAGAAAGTTAGAGAAAGTCCATAGCTGACATTTCTGAGACCCACAGGAAGCACAGACACAAACTTTCTTTTCAAATAAAATAAATTTGGATTGTTATTGGATTTATTTTGCTGGCTGAACATCCGACAAGACTCATCTGCTGGCACAGTCTCAGAAAAAACAGTGATGAGTGGAAGCTTCTTGAGAACAAAGTATGAGAAAGGACTCCAAGAGACAAGCATTCAGCTGCACCCCTGAATTAAACAGAAATACAGCAAAGTATTTCTATTAAAGAAATCAGATAGTTTTTCTTGTGTTCTCATCCAGTCCAGTATTTATGAATGTTGCTTTAGGAAGAAGTTCATAATTTTCAAACTGTCCTTCCAGTGGACAGATGCAAATGTCACAAATGCTTTGTTGCCAGCCTTTGCACAGACTGCTGCAGTCTTGGGACTTATTCACAAAAATCTTTATTATTAATCTGACTTATTCACAAAAATCCTTATCTCACTCACTTATTCACAAAAACCTTTGTCAGCATACAGCAAGATTAAAAAATTGGGTTGCCTAAAAGCAATACCTTAATTATAACTTTTATTATTAATAAAGTGACAAATAAAAGAATACCTTGATTTCCATAAAAAAATTAAGCATCTAATTGGAGTGTTTGACAAGCTTAAATTCAGAAGATAGACCAACACCAACATGAGCTCTAATTCTCTGCTTACTTCAAACTAAAGAAGGATTCTACCAAGATTCAATGAAACATATTTTATTTTAAGTTATGGAAAATGTAGGCGTGAGTATCTGGTCTCAACTTTCTGTTACATTATTTCTTGGATCAAACTATGACTCCATTATGTCTAGTCATGATTCTTCCTATAAATATCACAGTAATCTTTCTTTTAATGACTTCTATTAATAAACTCCACGCAAGAACTAGTAAAAGGCAAAAGGCTTTAATTAAGTTATATTTGAGATTTCTCCAACATCCTCTCTGACTATGAACAAAATGACATATCTTAAACTTGACCTTTGCATTTTCCCAAAGTCAATAGCTTTCCTAGTTAAGCTGCTAAGTGGAGTTGCTGCATGGTTTCCAAAGCAATCCACTTACAATGTGAAAACTTTGTTCCACTCTGGGTTGAGGTTCTTGTAAACGGTGTGTGTTTGAAGCATGTCGTTTCCCAGCTCCAAGACACAGAAAGGATCACTTTTGCCTAGGGAAAGGAAAATTAAATGGATCAGTTATGGCGTTTAGTATGCAGACTCTTTGCAATAGGGCTGAGGAAGTGATTGGTTTAATAAAATCAGATCCATTAAAGCAACTGCGAAGTGCCCTGTTCTGTTGAAATGACTTGCCAAAAAAAAACACAGTATCTCTGATCATCCCCAGTTCTGGAAACTCCAACACTTACCTTACAGCTCATTTACAGGGCTTCACTCTAATACCTGAAATCCGAGACCTTCAGTGAATCATCCCTCAGTCCTTAGAGCAAGAAAGATCTGTTCATGGTGACAATGACTCAGCCACCCTTAGGAGAGCAGCACCACTGCTCTGAGCCAGGGAAGGAGCAGTGCTGCACTTACACTCTCTGTTTTATCCTCTGCTTAGAGCCTGTGGTCTTCTTCAGTTGATTACAGGATTAAGTATCCATATCATGAGAAAAGAAGCACAACACTGACTGAAATCAGAAGCATTCCTTCAATTAGTTCCATGTGAGCAAGTCCTTGAAGCTATGAAGGCTCTACACCGTGTCACAGCTTAAACAAAACCCAACATCAACTGGAGAATCCATGCATGATCCAAGTATTGTACTTACAGCAAACAAACAGAGCAAAGCCCCCACAACAAAACAAAAAATAAAAAAAAAGGCAAAAAAATTCCTCCTCTCTAAAGAAGGATGCCAACATGGAATCTATTAGGTGAACACATGTTCGCTAATGTTTTTTTTGATCATTCATATTAAATGAATGTATAGTTTTACCAACTCATTGCAGCTCAGCAGTTTTCTTTGTGAGCAGAGTGGCCCCTTATCAGCATGTCTGGCTCAGGATCTGATTTAATCTCATCTACAATGCTCGTGTACAGCTCAGCCACAGACACTCCAGCCTAACTTCTATGTAGGCAACTAAATATGTCAGCAATGCAGGGATTTAGATATCAGGCAAACAAGCTATTTAAGCCAAAGCTGTCCGTTTCTTAATCCTTATTTTCTGTATTATTAATGCAGAGCTTTTAAGGGTCTTACTCTCAGAAGTTTATAAACTAAACAGGAATCTTTTCAGTATGTAAACAGTGGGTATTAACTAGTCAATATTGGTAAAGTTTAAAGACCATGTGTATTACTGGAATCTATTTGTCTTCTCCTTTTCAGCTTACATGCCCATTCCCTGATAGTGTGGAAAATGCTTGTAGCCTTTCAGAGAAACTGCTTGAAATGCAAACTGGTATATGCCAAAAACAATCCCACTGTATAATTTGGTATTCTGAATGCTATTTTTTGGTCAGTGAGCAAATGCAGTGTTTGAGAAGAACTCTCATGCGTACACAGAAAACATCCAACAAAGCAGAAAAAGTCATTTCCACATCAACAGAACTATTATCTAGGAATATAAAAGTATGGAAGGCTCAAACTGGGCTAGCTGTGGGTGAAGAGCTTCTACATATATGATACAGCTGTCTGGAAACCAGCCCAAAAATTTATGTCCAAGAGTAAAATATGGATTCCCAGAACACTGTTCGAAACCAAAGCAGATAGTATGTGTGTTTTCTGATCACTATTATTACAGCAGGCTAAAAACTTGCAATTAAAATCTATGATGACAACATACAGAAATCCCAATCACACCAAAATCCAATCTTTACTGTGTCAATAAGGTATAAGGTGTCATTATACCCATCATACCCACCGGGCTGCAGGACTTGGGGGATTTAAGACTCGTGGCTGCTATGGGAAGGGACAGGGAGGGGATACTACCTGCTCACACTGCTCCTCTATTAACCCTTGGAAATCTTTGTAGCTCTGATTCCCTCTGTGATTTTCCCTTTATTAGATTTTTAGCTGGGACTTTGAATTTACTTTTATCAATAACAATAAATCTGAGCAGTCTCCTTGGCAATGCAGGAAATATGGCACTGCTCTAGGAGGGCTCTATTATGGAAGCCCATAATTGCTGCACTAATCATTTATGAATGGCTCAGAACAGATAATTAATCTTTATGTCTCTCATTTCATGATCAGAAATTATGCTATTTTTACCTAAAATGGCTGCATCCTTTTGCAATTTGGTGGGTCTATTACAGCATAATACTAGGATATTTTCAGCACTGCCATTGAAAAACAATTTGTCATTTGCTTCATGAATCAGGCTCAAAGCCTGGGTTATTTTGAATATAATGACAGACTGAGTAACCTTTTACTTAAGCAGAATTTCATTCTGTGCTATGCACAAGGAATGTGTATCACATACTCTGTATGAAAAGTCTTTGAATTGCAGAATCAAGAACCTGCGTGTCTCTTCCAATGTTCATTATCCACCCACATGCTCCTGTTTGAGTACTGAGGGAGAGGGGGCCAAATCCATCACTGATGCAACTGCTTCAGCATCAGCAAAGTTTTCCAGAGGGTAAATAACCTTCTGGGCTCAGCTCTTTCCACGAACTCTGTCTATATTAAAACTCCACATATTTCTAGATGGAACTTTTGGCACATGGCAAAGCTGGGGCTGCTCTGCTGTGCTACACTTATCAAATTAAATTAGTCAGCAAGGTGCAGTTACACTCCTAATTCCATATGGACCTATATATTATGTCAATTTAGATATGGATTTCTTTACAAGTTACTTTTCATTATTGACAGGTTTTGGGTTGCTTTTTGGGTTTTTTTTTCAAATTAACTTCTTCAGTTCCTTGAAGTACTGCTCTCTGCAGTAAACATTTTTTTCCAATCCAGGGTTAACACTGAATTGACTATAGCCCTAAAACAGTACCATGATTAATTGTGGGCTTTCTCCTCTGCTCCTTTTTTCAGGAGCAGCATTCTCTTATGTAACAATGCCTTCACAAAAACAAGGGAATGGGGCAAAAATGTTTTCTCTCTACCATCTTTCCTGCCTTTATCAACAAGTTATCTTTAAAAAATGACTGTGTCAGCAAATACACAACACACAATGCTGTGCCTGTGAATTATGAGCTGCTGTGAGATAGAGAGGGGAATTAAAAGGTCTCCAGAATCCTGGAGAAGATGATAATAAAAATAATAATATCCAGGCAGTCGCTACAGAGAAGTATCAACCTCCTAGACTTTCCCCAGAGGTACAATATAAAGTTGTGGTTTTAAAAGGTGTTAGTGTCCACTGCTGTCAGGACCAAGCACAACCTGAGGAACAGCTCAGTGGAAAATCCATATTTTTCATGGAGCAAGAGCACCAAAAAGGTCATCCCAAAGTGAAGCCTCAAATAAGCTCTAAGAGAAAGCATCACACTCACAGCCCCATTGCTGACAAGCTTCCTCTGTCAGGTGACAGCCTGCAGCATCACCCAAGCCCACACACCCAGCACCACATCAGACACCCCAACATCTTTGTCTTGCTCCAAACCCACAAAACACCTGACAGGAGATGCAGAGGCTTTGCTTTGCAGGTGCTCTGCAAGCAGCATTGCTGTGTATCAACTCTTACTTTACATATTCCTGATGGAAAAAACACCTAGCATGATGTGCTGTTGTAAAGTTATCTGTCAGATTGCTCAGGTCTAATGGGAAATTAAGATCTCCATCCACTGGACCTTCCCACATACTTTTGGCAGTCAAAGCCATTTGGTATCTCAGTTCCCTGAGGCAAGTTTCAGTGCTAGAGAGATGATTCACTTTTCCTTGATCAACTGAACATTTGCAATATATTACAGCATCATATGCTGCAAAACAGAAATAAAATACCTGAAAAATCTGCTGCCATCAGGTCCACTGCTTTTAAAACTTTAACTTGTAAGAAGCCAATGTCCTTCATGTCCCGAAAGGAATTCTTTATACACTGCAAGGAGAAAAGCATAAAGATGTATTTTGCTTGTAATTCAGCAAGAAACAGAGACTATGGACCACTAAATAGCTTATCACAGAATCAGTTAGGTTGGAAGCAACCTCTAAGATCAAATTCAACACCTAACCCTGCACTGCCATGTCCACCACTAAACCATGTCCCTAAAAGCTGCATCTACTCATCTTTTAAATATCTCCAGCACTGATGACTCAACCACTTCTCTGGGCAGTCTGCTCCAGAGCTGAAAACTCTTTTGGTGAAGAAATGTTCCCTATCCAATCTAAACCTACCCAGGCACAAATTGAGATATACTTATTCCATCCTGAGGAGCTTTTGAGGACGTGGAAGCCATCACAAAGCTTTATCTCCCAACATTTAAAGTCCAGAAAATAACCTTCCCAAAGGAGGGAATAAAGCTAAGTGTATTACCATTTCTTCATGATATTCATTGTCTCATTCCCCATGATAATCTCCTAATACAATTCAAGTTTGCAAAGAACAGCATAAGTTTAAAACTCAACAAATACAAACAGCCAAATTGCTTGGGTCTATCTGCCCTGCCAATCTCCTTCTCATCATTCAACAAGCCACTACTCCATTTAATAGTTTTCTTTGGTAGGGGACAGGTCATTTTTAGTGGAGAATTTTTTTTCTGCGATTTTGACTATTTCAAAACAAAAAAAATAAAAGAAAAAAAAAGAAGGAAAAAAAATAAAAAAGGGGGGGAAAAAAGGAAGAACTCACATAACGCTGAGAAATCTGCTGCCGTTCATTGGGGTCTCCCAAAGGACAGACACACAGATCAGAGATGGACACTCCTGTACATGGGGCAACAGCAATGAGCATCAGCAGGGACCCTGGGTGTTTCTCCAGAGGCAGCTCCAAGCAGTTGGTCTGCTTTGCTGGCAGGGCAGTAATGTCAACGTGACACCTGGAATGACATTGCCAAGGGTTAATAAGGAAAAAGAGGTGATTAAAAAAAAACAAAGCAACCAAAACTTTCTGCTTTTTCAGTGCAAAAAATAAAAACATCCCAAAATTAAACACGGAAAACCAGTAAGATTCTATTGCAGATTCTACTGTCAGATTTTGCTTTCTGGTCTCTCTACTAGTAAGGGGAAGTAAAAGGTTTGGGTTGCAAATACAGGAGGAAAACTTAACTCGTGCCAGCCTCACTTCCCCTCTAAAATCCCCCAGTGTTTTGTGATGGATTTGAAACACAATTCAATTTCACCTGGGGGAAAAGAAAGGGGGCAAATGCAAAATTTAAAACATTAGCCTAAAATAGATTAGTTTCTTTAAAGTCACATACTCCATTTTATGCTACATTATACTGTATGCCCCAATCTCTTTTACAAGCCTTACTAGAACTACATTTTCAGTGTACTGTTATATTTCCCAATGGGAAGGATTGTCTTAAAAGTCCCCCCCACTCACTCCCTGCACATAATATGTATCATTAACCTGATGCTTCTCCCAAAAATAAAAATAAAGAAGATAAAAGAGAAACATTCATAAAGAGACAACAATAAAATGAGTAGGGGCTAAAGCAGAGGGATCACCAGGCAGCCAGTTACACACGAAGGGAGTGGTTAAATGCAACAAAAAGTGCAATCACTTAGCTCATCTAAAAGCTTTCTATTTAGAAGTCCAGTAAATGGAGTGGAACTTTCTTGAACCTCCGTGGGGCTTGGCTTGTAAGAACAGGCTGAGCAAAAGTTACAGATGAAAAAAGGGTAAAAAATAAAATATGACAAAAGAAACAAACAAAAGAAATAAAAAGAAAAAAAAAGAAAGAAAAAAAGAAAGAAAAAAAGAAGAAGGAAGGAAAAGGTTTGCTGCCAAACTGCAAGAGGAGGAACATTCCTCAAAGGGATGGGCAGTGGCTGATGGAGAGCAAGAGGTTTTGCTTCACTTAATGCCTGCCGACAAGTTTTTATTTAAACTAAACTTGTTAAGGTGTTGTCTTAATAGGCTAAAATTCCACAGGGTTCCCCCAGGTGTGTTTCTTCTGGGTAAATGGTGCATGTAGTGTTCCTGATTGATCCCATTCCAGTAGTAGAGCTGGAGCAGTTTATGCCCATCTGCTATAAATTGCATGCTTTCCGCTTCTTAACAGCCTATTTTCTGTGAATGCTAAAGGGGGTGAAAAAAAAAAAAAGAGGAAAAAAAAATCTCAAAACATTTCAGCCTGAGAACCCAAGAAACCATGCTATGAAGTAAAAGCCACCACTCTAATGAGTTTCTAAGCTGTCCAGTAGCTCTGTGTATCAAAACACAACTCCTTAAGCTTCCTCTGACCACAATCAACGGGAATGACTTTGCCTTAAGTGTGCTCTTTTCTCTCCACTGCTCTGGAGGTACAACAGGTTTCAAGTTTACTCTTATTAACTGCTTTCAAGTGCTTTGAAAGAGAAGGAAAACAAACCAGGCAGAGTACCAAGACGGCGCGTAGGCTGCCTCTCAACACCATTTCCAAGTGTGAGAGGTTGCATTTAAAGCTCACTGCTACACCTAGACTCTTCAGAAAAATATGACAGCAAAAGTTACAGCAGGAAAGAAAACAAAACAACAACAAAGAGAGAGAAAAAAGACCTTATTTCTTTCTGAGAAAAAGCCTTTATCACTTCCGCACTGGAGGTCAACATCACCTTGGCTGCATTAACACCACTGTGTCTCAATTCCAGTGATACTCTGGGTAACAGCACAAAAAGGGGGATGCATCCTTATCTTGGAGTTTGGTTTTTTGTTTTGGTTTATTTTTTTCTCTAGATGCAGAAACTAAAGGAAGGAGAGGGGAAATCTCAAGGTCACCCAGCTGCTCTGTGGTTCAGCTGGCAGTAGGGGCCATGTCTCCCACATCAGCATTTCATACACCACCCACTCAATGCAGTCCACAAAAAGCTGGGAAAAGCTGCAGCTGATTTTTTATGTTTAAAACTTTCCATGGACTCAGACAGAAAACACAACTTGTTCAGACAAGAGCATCTCCCACCAATAGATAACTTCGAACTCCATCAGATGTCAAAGGCAAAGTTAAATATAATTCTATCTTGTTTTGGCAAATTGGAATTGCTTCTCTTCTTAAAACAATTTGATTTGCATAAGGTTAAAGAAAAGATGAAGTACAAGGGTGTGTAGGTCAGAGGGATGCACATGTGGAGGGAACAGCAGGAGGTGGAGTGTAAATATTTCTTCCTCAAATCATGTCTGATTTCTGTGCAAACTAACTTTCTTTAAAACATCTGTGTTCACTCAAGGTATGCCTATATTTTCTTGTGAGAAAAACAAATCTTGTGAGAAAAGAAAACCCACATTTGCACTGGCAAAAGGCTTAAGAAAAAAAAGACACTGTTTCATTTAGGTTATAAAATCAGACTGCAGAGAATGCAGCTTGGTAAAACAATTAGACATTCAATTTACTATATAAATTCAGCAATTTCCACACTAACACTTCTACACTATTAAAACGAGTCTAATGATTTCCAAACTACTTCCCTCATTCTTGTGAAACAGAAACTCTTCCTTTCCTTCTTTCTCAGCCTTTTATCTACAAGATCTTACCACACATAATTATTTCACAGGAAAGTGGCAAGAGACTTGTGATGGGCACAGAATCAAACTAATGCAGGTAATCTCCTTTTGTTTAAAAGCTGCCTGCTCTGAATGCAAAGGGCAAAACTCTCAGAACATTTGTATTTTAGGTGATACAAATGACCTCCTGAGTTAAATTCTCGACAGCTCTGCTTGTTGTCATCTTTTGCTATGCTACATATTAAATTCAGACAATCTTTCACACAAGTGGCCACATGCACAATCTATAGGGGCTGCAGTTCTGTAAGTCAAGAATGCATTGTGCACCCAAATGTATCACTTTCCTTTCTTTTAACCACAATTAATTAAATGCTTTCCTTCCTCTTCTTGATCTTCATCTCTATATTACCCTCTAGTCCTGTACAGCTTTAGTTTTCATTTAAGACTGTTCCTCTGACTTAAAGCCCTCACCTGTAGCTTCTCTTTTGCCCCATTTTTTACTAATTTTGCAGAGAAATAGTACTTGAGAACAGTACACAGCAAATCTGGGATTAAAATATTTTTTTATCAGGGAATCACATGTTAAAATTTCACTAAAAGGTGCTGAGGCTAATTTCTTGCTAGCCATGAAGTTGTATTTCATTTTCCCAAACACAGTTAATCAAATTATGACAGGAATCTTTAAACATATATAAATACATACAAAAAAAATGTGTACACAACAGTGCCACTTTACCCCCTGCAGACTTCTTGAAATTCCTTCATAAAAGAGATCAGAATCATCAGAGAGTAGAGACAGATGTATCTGTGATTAATCCTTGACATTTCAAATGCCACAGTGTTAGGGGAACAATTAGTAAGGTTTTATTTTATTATGACTTATTCAATGGACAAATTTTGTTTTTTCTGATTCATCCTACAGCCTGGTGAGATTTAAGTGAAGGTTTTGGTTGCAGCCATAATGGGGATTTTACTGCTCCATCCAAACAGCACAGCCTTTAAAACACGGGGTGTTTCTTATTGCAAAGACAGTTTCCTGGAGGCATTCATCATAAAGATATTGGAGGCACTCCAGTCTCAGAGCTTAAGTTTAGCAATTTTTGTAAAATCTCTTTCTCGAGGTAAATATCTGAAGGAAAACCCTACAACGTTCTGCAGCATCTCTTTTTCCAGAACATATCCCCTAATGCAGAAACACTCTCTAACAACCTGGCATAAACAATTTAACTCTGCCTGGACAAATTCTGCACACGTTAACACCTTTGTTTATTCATATACATTAACATCCTCTCCTGTTTATAGCGTGCCTCTTCTCCCAAAGGACACAAAAAGCACTCAATAAACGTTACTAACAGCCCTGTGCAGACTAAATAGAGGGATTATTTCAGCCAGCACCAAAATGCAGCCAGCCCTCAGTGTCAGAGCCTGCAGCTGAACCACTCAAGGCTGTGGGATTTTAAGTGAGGAAGAGAAATTGGACCCAGCTGAAACTCTGAGGAGACTGCAGGTAGGCTGAATGTAATAATTTAGCTTGTGATGTGCACTGACAGTGAGGGTTTGCTTTGTGATAGAAGGGTGACATGAAATGTTTCCTCACTAATTCAGAAGCAGACAAACACCCCAGGTGTTTGTGCTCAGCAATAGAGGTCCAAGGCATTCCTTATTCTACATGTTCCATGCTCTCCACAGACACTTCAGGTCCTATTTCAAGAACAATATTTTACCTTGAAAAACAAATTATCCCTGGGAGAAGAACCATATTCCAGAGTCTTAAGGCATCCATACTATCTGAAATCCTGAGTCTAAAGGAATTAATAGAAGTCTTCATGCTACAAAAGTTTATCAGATTTGACTCTGCTGTGAGCATCTCCAACTTCATTTAAATATTAAAAATATGCATATATTTAAAAGTTTAACCAACGCAGCTGGAGGTTGAGCAGTCTGGAAGGGACCACAATGAATTCTAACTCTATTCATAAATTGACCACAAAATTATTAATTCAGATCCAGAAAATTTTGGTTTTTCCTTAAAGCCATGCAAATTATTTGAGGGCAGTTGGCTGCACTGCTGTGTGTAATGACCGAATATAACCCACAAACATTTTACTAAAGAATATTTCTTATAATGATGTTGTGAAATCCAGAAATCTCAAAACTCAACTTGGAAATCATGGAGACAATAAACATGGCACCTCATAATGCTGTTTTTCCAACAAAATCCTTCTCCAGATTAGACTGCATTTGAACCCTTCATAAAATATTATTTATAGGGTGTCAAAAAGTTTCTACACTGTAAAAACAATACTTGTTATTATGCACTTGGTGTTTACCTATTCTTGCAATTGCTCTTCAAAAACTAGTGTATTTTGTCCCATTTTGATGCTACAGCCAATTTGCTGTGCTTAAGACAACAAAAGCAAAATTTTTTTTCTCCATATAGACATCAAAAATAAATTTAAACATGGAATCACAGAATTGTTTGGGTTGGAAAGGATCTTAAAGATCATCTGGTTCCAAACTCCTTCCATGGGGAGGGACAGCTTCCACTAAACCAGGCTGCTCAGGGTCCTATCCAACCTGGCCTTGAACACTTCCAGGGATTTACCTTGGAAGATTTGCATTTTCTTTAAGGTAAATCTACAACACCTCACCAGTGCTGAACAGAATAAGCATTTCACTGATTGTTTTTGCCACACTAAACACCACCTGCCAGAAACCAGTAGGAAAAAGAGGCAGGGGAAGCTTAGGGGAAAATTAAAATGAAGGGGGAAAACCTCAGGAAGAATTGCTCCAGCATCAGAGACTGACCTGAGGTAAGCTGCAAACACTGCTTTATTTCTTAACTCTAAACAGAGTATCAGAAGTAATGGAAGTAACTGTGAGAATGGAAGGAACAGATTCATCTTCAGCCACTTCTCCTTGTGATGAGCAACAGCACTCAGCCAGAAAGAATTTCCTGCTCTGCAAAACCACAAACATTTGTAGAGCCAAAGGGCATTGTTCTTCTCAGTGAATAGTCTCAAACTATTTGAACGCCTAAAGTTAGAGAATGTTCTTATGAGTTACTGCTATTTAGTCAGCACATTGTGAAACCCTGGCCAGGTGAGAGCAGCAAACAACTGCAGGCCGGGTCCCTACCCTCAGGAAATTGAGAGTTGTGGCAATGATCCTGCCAGCAGATGAGCTGGACAGACCAAAGAGGGTGTCCAGTGGAGTGAATGGTTCTTGGTGCTGCTGCCCAGCCCCAGCAGCACAAATGTTGTTTGGGGAGATGGATCCACAGGACAATGCTGAAAGCCAAAGCAAGGAAGTGAGAGGTACTACTAAGAAAACAACACTGTACAAATTCAGACAGAGTGGAATGGAATTAAAGAATCTTAGAACACAACATCAAAGTGCAAACAGAAAAAAAAGGGACACCACTCTCAAAAGGAGCAAAAAATCCCTGGGGTGGCACCAGCAGAGCATATATAAAGATGTGGAGCAATATCACCAGAAAAATACAGAAAAATCCTGCCTCTTGATGCCACTGAGCTCCCACAATACTTCAGGTTTTAGAGGCGGCCTGGATGTCTCTGCATTCAGATTTTGGCTAGTTGATTATCCACTAATAGGTTTTAATAAACATAATGTAAACGTAACCTGGACATGGCTGGAATAAGGACAGAAAAATATATTATGATGCTTGTAATGAAAAAAAAATTGATTAGTTCTAAGAAAAAAATAAAAAAACCTTTATTTTTTGTACTTAATCCATTCTCCCCCCCACAAAAAATATAAAATCTAACTCAAACCCAACTTACCTTCCCAAAAGCTCCTCGTGCTTTTTGTTATCCTTTCTCCACACCTCAATGTCCAACATATCCTTCCTGTCAGAGAAGTAGTGAAAATCAAACTGTTCCCTCCACTGAGGATTTGCACTCTTACACAGTGTCTAGAAAACATGCAGTTATAACATTTACTTTTCTTAAACAGCACTTATTTTCACAGTAAATCAAAAAGAAGAAAAAAGAAATCAATTCTACAGAACAAGGCTGGATGTTAGAGCATCAAGTACTATTGTCATTCCAACTAAAGCTCCCCAGCCCAGTACATACAGTCTCATCTTCCTAAATATTCTCTTTCCTCCCTCTCAATAACAATAAATACACAAGTGTTATCTGAATGAATGGATGGGAAAATTCCAAAATACAAGGTAGATCCCACCAGCTCCATGGTCATAATTCACCATCACACACTGGAGGAAATCAGGAATAACCCTTTTGAGGACAATCACCTGGAAACAGGTTTGAATGAATTAAGGAACCCAAAGCAGTGGTTTTTCACCCTTCTGTGTTAAGCAAACAGCTCATCCTTGCAGATTCACAACACATCTATGGACCATTAAAGAGACACACAAAAAGAGACTGTAATGGGAATAACATCTATCTATTTATTCTAAAGTAACTAAACCATTTGTTATTTTTCAAAACTACTTTTCTAAATAAAAAACATATCATGACCTTGGTTTGAGGTCTGATGTGAGGGACAGAGTGCAGGTTTCAGATGCGCCTACATCCAAATGTTATGTTCTGTGAACTTGCTCTGTACATTTTGTACAGGAGGAGGTTTGTTTTCTCCTCCTCTGCACTTCCAGTTCATGACATGCAGAGCTCTTGCTCTCTCAAAAGAGTATTATTTTAATTATAGCCTTTCTTCTTATTAGATTTTCCAGATAAAATGTCTATCTTTGGGAACATCATTAATTTCTTAGACTCTTATACAACTAAACTGTATATAGATAAACACAGCCTAGAAGAATAAAAATTAATATCAAAACCATGAAACATGCTATCTGTTTGGGGGGCAGGTTCTGCAATATGTAACATATTATTCAAGAAAAGTACTTTAAAAGAATAATAATTCCCCTGCACTGGAAACCATTTCAGGTCTACTTTTCCAGCACTGCAAGCTCAACTTCTGTATTGGCAGAGAACAAAACACATGTGTGATGCATGTAGCTTTATTTCATTTCATATTAATTTCAAAAATCCATCAACATGATGAGTGAGTTAAATGCACAAAACACTGATAACACACAATATACCTAACTTGCTCTTTCTCTACTGGCATCACAACAGAGCAAAATGTTAATGCTTCTGGTCTGGTCTCCTGATTTTGAACTCACTTATCAAAAAGAGCATCAAGAACAATTCCATCTGAGGTAGCAACACCAGTAAAAGAAACACCAAGCCCCTTATTGACTACAGACAACTTAAGGAAATCCTTACCTTGCTCTTGTATCTTTGATCCCCCAGTTTGAGGAGAATAAAAATCTCTGCCAAGCCCCCTCTGGGCATGTTCTTGCCCTCCAAGAGGGTGATGGTGACCAGCCCATTCCACAGCTGGTTCTTGCGCAGCGACTCCGAGAGCCGCAGGTTCCGTGTGAAACTCGACTGAAAAGCAAGGCACAACATGGAATGTTTCGAGACCCAAACACTTTTTCAAGCTCACATTAACTCGACTGAAAAGCAAGGCAAAACACAGAATGTTTTGAGAGCCAAACACATTTTCATGCTCACATTAACTGAGCTAGGAAAGCACACCAGGAGTGAGAGGGATATCATGCTTCCCTAAGGGTAAGCAGGCAATAGAAGGCAGTAGGATGCTATGGATTTTCTGCCCAACTGTACTATGGTCCCTGTGAAGGGACAGGGCTCAATGTGACAGCAAAATCAGCAGGGTTTGCTTAGGAAGAGGTATTTTATGTTAGTTCACCACAGAAGTCACCTTCAACTACCCTGGCTGAGCTCTGGCGAGAGCAGACCTCAAGCACTGAGAGCAGTCTGGTACCTTGGCTCAGGGAAACAACCTTGGGGAACAGAACAGGGGAGAAACTAAACTCTTAAAACCTCACCAGCTACATCCATAAAAAGCAGGTCTGTCCTTTCTGGGGAGGCAGCCCAGGATCATAAAGCCCACGGCCAGGTGAAAGGCTGAGCAGCATCTTCCACCTCCTCCATCACTCAGCCGCCCGCCTTAGCTCTTTGCTAACTTTGCTCTTCCTGCTTCCAGAAACTGAGCCCACGAATCAAAAATACTGATGCCTGCTGAAAAAACACTGACACCACCAGGCTCTTTATCTGGAGTTATGGTTACCTGGTAGCCACATTTGTTACCTTCGCAGCTTCATCTTGTGCAGCAGGGCTGCGCTAACAGTTTGCTAACTGGCAATATTTTATTGGACAGAGGATGATTAAATAGGCCTTTATTTGGGGGGAGTGAGCTGGAAACATTAAAACTCAAGGCTATACTCTTCCCGCAGTAAAAATCCTGCCATATTTTATTCTCCTGAAGCAACTTTTAACTCGCCACACTTTGGTGCTTCAATCATGTCATGTACAGGTGGGAGCAAGACGGAGGAGAAGATTTCACAAGTCACTTTAAAACAGGACGTGTTAGCTTTAAAAGCAAGTAAGAAATGTTGTTGCTAAATAAAACTATTGCAAAAGCACCTGATGTCTGAAGATTACTTTTTATGGATCAATTACCCGGCAACAAAAATTCTTAAATCATAGGTGGTGAACTCACAAATTTTTTACTTGCTTTTTACTGGTTAAAATACTGAATTCTGAATCCCACAAGCATATTAATATACTTCCATTTAAACACCCCATTTGGCTTTCCTGGCGCAATGGGTAAAAATTCCTACCTTTAAAAAGAAAACGAGATTTTGATTCATAAATCCAGCTGCAATGTAATTTCTTTTCTCTTCTTTTTTTTTTTTTTTTAAAGTTCGTCTTTTGGGCCAAAAAGCAAAAGCATGACTGTTCCCATGGACATACTTCAAAGTCCCAGCAGATATACTCCTCCCTAAACACTGCAACTATTTCAAAATCCTTTTTATAAAAAAGGGAGTAATGTCCACAAGGGATCAAAGGGCATTCTACAGTCTGGCAATCGCCTTAGAAAAATGGCAGTGCTTCCATGAAATATGCCCTAAAATAATTTTGCAGCTTGGTATGTCCTAATTTCGAATTGGATGTTTATCTTGGAAAGGCTTCTATCTAACTTGTCCATAAAACAGCTCCACTTAGCTCTATGAGCCCTGTGAAAATGGAATCCAAAGCTGGCTATTAAGGGGGCCTGGAGATTGCTTCCATATGGCGTAACAGCATGGGAGTGGAGGGCTAAGGCCTACAGCAGGCGCTGCTTGGCTTGAGCTCCCCATCTATCCATGGACACTCATTGCATTACACCATAACATCTGGATTATTGCTTGTAATGTCCCTGGGAAATATCCACTTCCCATCAAAGCCTTTATCTATCTCGCTTGTACTTTGAACATTTTAGTATTTAACATAGTCATGTTTGATGTGATGTACTCGCTGCTTTAGGAGCAAGGATATTCCCTCCCCCTCCTGCTCCTTCCTCGGAGGAGGAAGAGGTATTTGATGTTAGTTCACAAAAAAAAAATTAAAAAAAATAAAAAACAGATGAAGTTTATTCTCCACGTTACAATTTCTTTTAAAAACAAAGCATCCAGCTCTCTTCAAAGCTTCCAGGCTGAACACAAAAGACAGTTGTTATCACTCAGCTTTCAAATCAAACTTGGATTCTTTTCTTTTTTTCATCCAGGCCAGTATTTCAGGGAGTCACTCAGCGTTGGGGACCTTCCTACCCCAGCTCTACAGCACACATAACCCCACCCTTGTAGCTGCTGACTTGACAGTTCAAAGGACTCTTGGGAGGTACCCAAACCAGCCTGGATCCCACACAGCCCCTGGAAAAATCAGCACCTGCACTCAATATTACTGAAACACATTGCAATGCACCAACCTTGACCTCCCAAAACAGGTGGGCCCAAGCAAAGAGCCCCAGGCACCCCCTTCTCTGGCTCTGCAGAGGGGTGAGCTGCTCTCCAGCAAACAGGACCTGCATGAGATCCAGCATCACTTGAGAGCATCCCACTGCAGAGTGGAGCCAAGATGTTTGCAACTGGTTCAGGGCATGGTGCTGACCTGCAGCAGCTCCTCACAGGCTCCATGAATCCCCTCCAGCTTCCCCACCTCCCCCAGTGCAGCCCTGCCACTGGCACAGGGCTCTCTCCAAACTGAGCATGGGAAGGCTGCTTGTCTCACACCCCTGGAAGGCACAGCACATGAGGAATGCTTTGGATTTCCTGGACATGCCCAGGTCGCCCCCACAGAGTCTGCTCAGCAGGTCTGGCACGTTTCCTGTGCCTCGCAGCACCAAAGAGCCCCTCTGTGCTTGCTCTGTGGCCACCTCTCCAGCCTCCCCAGGTATTTGGCAGGCTGTTCCTCTGACCACCCTGATGGAAATCCCAGTGAAACAGGCAGTGTCTCAGATTCCACTCACAGTTTCTGGAAGGAAGCACGTCTGGGGAAAATCAGATGTGTGGTAGACCCACAGACCCAGGCCTTCAATGAGTCAACTTTAGTGCTGCCTAGGGAAGTCTGCACGATGGAAAATGCCTCCCAGGTGACAAGAAAATGATATTGCCTTATTTATTTTAGACTTACCTCCTCTCTGATACCCCACACCTACTCATTTCAAACTGATTTACACAGAGCTAATTGATTCAACTTCACAGCCTCCCTCTGAGCTGGCAAAACTACTGCAGAGCAGAGCACAGAGGAGCACAGCCTTTAGTCCAACAGAGTTACTTGGGCAAAACAGGCACTGAAAAAAACACTCCAAACACTTTTCCTTGCCACCAACCTGCCTTCATGACGAGAACAGAAAAACCAAAGCCCTGGTCCAAACTGGCAAGGAAATGAGGACACAACTGCTTCATCAGTGACAATTTTGAAATGTTTTATCTATTCAGCTCTCCCTTTTGCTGTTACCTCCCAGGCTACTGATGCCTCCACACTTGGGTACTGCAGCTCCTCCCCAGCTGAACCTGAGCCCTTTCCAGCTGGGCTCCCACACTGGGTGCCAGGTCCTTCAGGCCTCTCCTGCTATATTTTTCTGTAAACTCTCTGCTCACACTCTGGCTACATCCCAGACCCAAGCAAAGGTGCCTTGCCGAGGTACAGAAAAGCTGGCTGAAGCTGGGATCAGGCTACAGGGCTGGAAATTAGGAAGCACGTGATTTATGGTGGAAGCTGGCACATGTTCCAAGCACAAGGCATTGGACAAGCTTGCTTGTTCCTTCCCCTCATAGTTTCTGAAATCAAGGTAGCCTTGAGACCACAATTTGAGGGTTGTCTCTAGATAAGCTAGAGCTCTGATTTTGGCTGGGCTCTGTGTGCAAATAAGCAGTAACACCATAAAGGTCACCTTTATGAACAGTTCACTGCTGTAAAATGGATAAAAACTGGAACTAAAGACATCCCTCAAACAAGCCAGACAGGGAAAAAAAAAAAAAACAGCAACAAAAAAACAGGTAATAAGGACTAAAATATCCAGAGATCCTTATTCCTTGGAACTAACTAGATGCTTTTTAAGTTTAATAACGCATGTCCACTGCAAAATTTAGAACTCTAACTCATCAGATAAGTAATCTCTGAAGCAAAAGTATGGCCTGGTCATAGAGCAGGATCCTGCCACAAAAGGACCGGAAGATGTTTTTTCTCCCAACTTAAAAAGGGAGAAAAATTTGCCCAAAAAGCATCCCATAACTCTGAACAGAAAAATTAAAAATCAGTATTCACATCACCAAACTCAAAATCTTGATCCTGGTTTCAAAATGAATATAAAAGTTTCTCACATCACCTTTCAATTTTTTATCACTTCCTGGTTCTGGTTTAAAAAAGAAGGATGAGCAGGTGGGCTATATTCTGCCTTCAGAGAGTCAAACACAGGAGCTGAACAAGAATGACAGAGCTCTGGAGGGGAAAGAACCAGCTCATTGACCCAGCTTCACAAAATCCTTTAGGAGCTCCAGTCTCCCTGATAACTCCATTTGTCCATAATCTCCCTCCATAGGCACCCAGCAAATCCCCTCTGGTGCATCAGGGCTGCTTTCAAATCTGTCTCTTTTCCTGACACACACATACATGCCCCAAGTTCAAACTTGTTTTTGAAGCAATAAAGAGATGCAGAAAAATTGTACATTTAAATGACACGGTGAGGTGGCCAAGTGTGAAGTGAGCCCATCTCTCCCATCCTTCATTTAAAAGGATGAGACAGGACAACAGAAAGCCTGCTGCAATCCCTGTGAAGAGGTCAACGTCAAAACTGGGCCACGTAATTTGCCATTTGAGAAAACAACAACACACAAATAGGAGGACTCTTCGGACCTCTCCTCATTAGGCAGAGAAACCATTTCTGCAAGAGGCAGTTTCCCCTTGGGAAAGAGGAGAGGGCAGTGGAAAGGCAAGTGAACCAACACGAGATTGGCACCACGACGTGTGACCCCGTGGCGAGCGAATCCCCGCGTTCCGCGCTGCCCACGGGGGATTGGGGGAGAGAGCCAAACACAATGAGGCAGACAAAAATGAAACCCAACAGCCCACACAGGAACACGCACACAAAAAAAAGATAGGAGACTGAGGGATTTTCCCCTGTGATGAGATGCTTGAGGAGCCCTTGGGTCCGGCCAGCCTTTCAGCCAATTTATTCAATCAGCTTAAGCTATCAAGGTGGCAATTCCGTCGCTTTTGTTTCAGGACTGAACTGCTGCAGGTCAATCCACCCCAAGCAGACCTGCTTATCTGCCTCCTGGATGTTCAACACTTAAAGGTTATTCAGCTGTACAAATGCAGGAAAGAGCGTGCAGGGCACTCAGGGTGAGACTCAAGCCACCCGGGACAAACAAGGGTAGTGAGCATCAGCCTGCTGGGCTCCAGCAGAGAGCTACCAACTCCCTCTGTGCCCCAGAAAGGAGAGCAGAACAGAGGGGAAAGCATGTCAATACACAGATATGAGTGAATACATTAATGCTGCCTAACAGCATCCTCTTCCCTTTGCAATGCCACCCTCCACGAGGAAAAGAAGAAAGCCACACTCTTGAAAATAGCTCCCACAGAGGACAATGCTGTTCTCAGCTCCCATGAAAAATGAGGGATCTGAATGTGCTGCCCATGTCTGGAGAATCTGCCCAAATATGCAATGATTCCCTTCCAGCAGCAGAGAAAAATATATACTGTGTAATAATCAAGAGACATCTAAATCATGCAGTTCAACAGCTCTTGCTCCAAAATGATTTAAAAGACCATACTGAGTTGCTGGAATCCTTCCTGTATACTCCCTGTAATGACCATGAGGCTACTGGAGCTGGACTGGGGATCTTGTGCTGACATTGTTTTTGCTGCTCTCTGAAATGCAGCTTTATCTCCAAAAAGCAAGGGAGCTCAGAGAACATACATGAAGAGAGCACAGTACCCACAACAGCCCACGTGAGCCCTGCTGCCAGTCTGACATGGAGCTGCAACAGGTACCAATGCCATCAACATTTGGGGTAAATTTGGGAAGTCAGCAAGAATCCTGTGATTAATGTGAAAAGACTCATTTAGGACACTGATGTGCCAAATCTGCATTAAGACAACATAAAATGGTCAAATTAGAGGATAATCAGATTTCTTTCATGTAGGCAATACAGATTAAAAAACAGCTGTGAAAGTTATATTCATTTTGTCCATCCTTAAAATAAGTCATTTTCCCTGTATTTATAGAAGAGGAAAAGCTAAATATTACAATAGGGGTCAGCTGCAGTTCAGCACATTAAAAAAAAAATCCCAGGAAAACTATTTCAAATAGAAAACTTTTATTTGCCTAAACCTGGAGAGAGGAAATTTAAATGTTGCTCAAATGGAAAGTATACTGTGTTTTCCTCCTGCAACACCCAACCAGAGTCAGCTCAGGACCCAAAAACCAGACAAGCTTGTGTATCCATTACAGAGCTCTCTCCATTTCCCCTGCACTCCTTATTCCTGTATCTTTATCTCGTCCAGCAGCATTGTTTTCTACCCCATCATACTCTCTGGCTATTCTTCCATAACCTCTTGTGCCTTCCCTAGACACCTATATTCCCCATGCACACAATTTTTCTTCCCAGCCTTTATGTTCTGCCACAAACTGCTAGTACTGCTTCCACAGAGCAGAGTTTCCTAACTAAAGATGGTTATTGATGTACAGTACTAGTGTTTTAGTGCAGTAGCAGAATCAATAAACCAGGAAATACTGCTTTGTCAGATTTTTTCCAGCGCATGCTGGGAAATATTTTTTACTGCCTTTGGATGGTCACAGAGGTTTTCTTTAGAGATCACACTGGAGCATGAACTGTGTCTTCCCTAGGAAGAGCTGAAGCTCTCCTACCCTCTAGTGACTGGAACAGAACAGAGCACAGGGTTGAAGCTTTCTTCCTTTTAAACAATACTATCATGTCTCCTAAATCAGCACCACACTTCAGCATCTCTTAATTTCATTTTGAAAGGTGGTAAGGCACGAGACAGAGTCTTGAGATCTGAAAGGCTGACAGCTAAAGATCCAAAAACATGTATGTAAAAATATTATACAAAATGCAATGAGATATTGCTTAAAAGCAAAAAGGAAAACCAAACAAAAAAAACCCTAAACAAATGGGAAAAAAAGGCACCCCAAAACTTCCAGCAATAGCAACCGACACAGAATTTTGGCTATTCTGAAGAAAAAGAATCTGAGTTTAAAAACCCCAGTCCATTTCCCAGGTCCCAAAGCCAACCAGCATCCAGAGACAGCTGTGTGAAAAAGATGGGGATCAAGCAACACTGACCGAGCCAGGGCACAGTAATTTCCAGAGTTTTAGTTAAAAACTGAAGTGATAAGCTCTTCAGTTATTCCATCACTGTCTATCATGTGGCATTCAGGCATTCCTGGCAGCTCTCTGCTCCAAGCACTGCAAAATCCCTGCAATCAGAGCTCCAAAAGCTGTACTTTGCACTTCTTCTATTGACAAAAACATTCTTGCTGGCACAATACCTGAGATGGTTGGCTCCTCTACACAGCACACCACAGTTGTAATGAATAAAACAAGAGGAGGTTAATGATTCAATTTATTTAGGCACAAACCAATAGTTACAGAGGGAAAATATCATGAGAGCACACTCATCTTAAGAGCCAAATTCTGCTTTTCAGAGACTGAGACTGTACAGCTCTCAAGCTGGGTACTGGGGCTTGCAGTGTCTGTATCATTGTTATTTACTCAATAGCAAATTAAAGCTTTACAGAACACATAAAAAGCCACAGTCTCCTTCCTGAACAAGTTAAAATCTAATGCAAAAATGATACAGGAATATAAAAGTAATGGAAGCCTGCAGGGATCCTACAGGAGACCAAGGGAAGCAAGCTACACAGACATGTGGCAACGCACAAATCTTGGAAATCCTGTTACAATGGAGGTAATGAAAACTCCCTGCTCAGCCTCCATCCCAAGAACAAAAGGAATTTCAAAACCCACAGGGGCGACTGGAAGAAATACTGCCTCACAAAATTCCACCCATGGTGAGAGGCAGCCCCAAAGACAGACGGGGATCCAGGAGAGCCTCGTTCAACTCCTGCACCAACCACTGTCGGCGCATTCTGAAACAACTCAAACCCTCCGCAACTCCTCTCATTTTGGCTGAATTTACACCCCTTTCTTTTGTACAGGAAGTTTTTCTCTCTTTCAACAGCTCTTTGTGAATGGGGTCTTACGTTCACTTGCCACTAGATACTACCATGGCACCTACAATTAGCAAACAACATGAATTTCCCATCACGATGAATAGAAAAATCAAAAAAGCAAAGGTTACCACAGCCATCACATTGTGACAGGTTGCCTGTACACTTCTGAGTTTTCCTTTGTTTAGACTGTTTCAGAGGAGGGTGCAGATTTTGGGAGGGGACCTTCATTTTCTTTAAGTAAAAAAAAAAAAAAAAATTATTACCTTGGATGAAGTTCTTTTCTTTCGACTTGACCATCTCTGTTCATGAGTCCCCATTATTGTACCAAAGAGAGTCCAGGGAAAGGAAACAGGTAAGGAATAAAATGGGGAAAGTGTTTAGTAAAATTATTCAAACAGAAGCTTGTCAAATGAGTTAGAAAAGCCTATTACAGAATAGAGGGCTAAATCTACAACTACATCTCCATCTACCTTTCCTGCTTCATGGAACATAACAATCAACAAAACTCAAAATACCTGCATTGCACCAAAAAAAAAAGAGGCAATAAAAAAAAAAGTAATTGAGAATAAAAAGTGGAGGGACCCAGAGCCATTAGTAAGAAACATGGCTTATACTTTTGGTGCCATCTGGTTCTACAGTAAGCTAATTTAAAAAGGGGGGAAAAAATCATCTTGCTGTTAAGTGCTAATGTGGACAGAGCTATTTCACTGTTCTGACTCCTTTGGAAATGGCTGAGCAATCTGCATTTGAAATATGAGGGCTTAAAACATTGTCTTTTAAAAAAATTACAGTGTGCACCAGCTCTTCTATCATCTACACTCTGAATGTTAACTAAGCACCCAAGAGTACCAAAAGCTGCTATTTAAACCAATAAGCTTTGTTTCACTAGCTAGGTCCACTTTAGCTCAGGCCTTAATAAAAATCCTAAAATTCCTGAGGTTCTGACTTTTTTGCTAAAGTAACTTTACATTTTTGCTTCACCCCTTCCTGCAATTCAGTAACACATGCCAACAATGCTGATTGTACAAGTGAGAGGGGAGTTCACATTCCAAATAAAACCCATCTCATATTATAGACATATAAATACACCATTATTTTAAATATTGTCATTAAGCTTTCAAATAATCACATAGTGAGGTAAAATTAACTCTATGATTACTTTGTTATTAATTAAGGCTTTACAATTCTCAAAAAGGCATCTGTTTGAAAAATAAATAACGAACAGCAGATATTCCACATTAGCTTCTTCTCAGTTTGCTTTCCAGCCCCTTGAAACATTTATGTTTCTATAAATAATCCCATTCAGACTGGAATTCCATACCTATAATTCACTAAAGTGCTGTAAACAGCAAGTTTCATATTCAATTTTACAGGAAACTTGTAGAAATATTTTCTCTTAATATGCATTACACATATTTAAAACTAGGTCTGGTTTTTAAGACAGTCCAAGTAACTGTCTGATCTTGGGTATTCTCCACCCTTTGCTGGCCAGTAGCAGGATTAATTCACCAATATTTGTGTGCTGTACACACTGTATAAAACACTAGGAGAAAACTTTACAATTAGAAGCAAAAAAGCCACGCGCAGGACCTGAAATTTAAAAAAAAACTATCAGCTTCAGTTATGGTGTTCCCAGTCTCTGCCCAGCTTCTCTGGGTTTCTAACATCACTAATCACCACATTTCTGCATCAGGAGCCAAGTTCAATTAACTCAGTGAAGAAACTGTCAGTGGGAGCATCAGAGTTTTACAAGCAACCATCTCCTCTCAGCCTGGTGCTCCTCCACACGACTGGGGCAGTTTAAGTCTTAACGTTCAAGCTCAATTTTTAAATTTTATGTGGAGAAGCTTTTTCATTGTTGTTAAAAAAAACAAAAAAAAGGAAATATAACAGCTTTTCTTCAGCCTGCCTATTGCAGTGCTGGGCACATACCCAGAGCACACAGAGAGCATTGCCACAGTGCACATCACAGTGACAAGACAGAAGCATCCAGCTACAAATGTCTATACAACTTTAACCGAGCTAAATACAAGGCTTTTTTTTTTTTTAAGTTATGCTCTATCTCGATTTCAATATTGACTATCAGAGGATGAAAATAAAGGTGGCATTTCCCAGTAAATCAGATTATGCCAGCTCTTCTTTTCTACCCCCTACAAATTCCAGCTATAAATTTGATTTCCTAAGCCACTTACATTTCTCTTGAAGTCTCCTTGCTTGACTGCTAGACTCAAGTTTAATACAATCACTCCCATGTCATCTTCTAAACTGTTGGGATCTTCCAGTTTTAAAACCTGTTCAGTAGTTCTACAAGGCAACAAAAAAAAAAAAAAAAAAAAAAAAGGAAAACAAAGAAGTTGTGCATTTATTGACTCCAGTTAACTTGAGTTGATTATTAAAGGTCAGGCTGAGCTGTGCAAATTTCAGCTTCTTGTCTGAAATTCCCAATATTGAGTTTAAATGTTAAAATGGGAAATCTGGAGAGTTCTTTCTTGGTTCTGACAAAATACACCCCTCTTTTAATAATGCAGCACAGTGCTTCTACAACGCTGCTCACAACTCATAACTCTCCATATGCAGGTACACACTGAATTAAGTTACTACTACCTCCACTACACAGAAGAGTGACAGGGAAACTCATCCAAGTGAATCTTCTAATATTAATGGTTTGTATTTGACTCCAGAGATATTTATTCTGCCTGCTTTTAATCCCCCTCCATGACTCTGTTCCTTTGCTGAAAACAGGAATGCTGGTCTTTACCTGGTGACACTATCTCATGGACAAATTAACATTTCTAGAAATTCAGATACAACTGCCACGGGAGCTACAACACTCCCCGCACAGGGAGAACTGATTCCTCCCCAAAAAAAATCATCGCACAGCAAGGGAGTATAAAAGAAACAACTAAAACTTGAATTCCTGGCTTCCAGCTCCACACTGAGCCCAAGCAGCAGCAGCAGCAGACAAAAGGCACAGGGCTTGCCTCGGCACTAAATCAGGGCCAGATGCAGCTGCTGCAGGCAGGGATGGATGAGGGGGAGGCTGGAAAAGGGGCGCTGGCAGCTGGGAAAAACCCTCTCAGCCCCAGAGAAAGGCACGCCGTGAGGCTGAGGACAGGTCCCAAATCTTCTCCCCCTCTTCCTTCTTCCACATCCACAAATTGTCCTGGCGTGGCTCTCCCTAAACAATGCTGCAACACAGAAATTCTTAGTCCCAGAAATGGGCTCTGTCCAGATTGGATTTGAATCCGCTGCACAACACCGGATAAAAACATGTGCAGAAGATTTATCTCAAGTGACTTCTCTTGAAATCCCCGCTCTTCTATCAAAAATAAGTTTTTACAAATAGAAAAATTTCAAGCCAGAAAAAAAGCATTCTACTACTTCCCTCTGTTTCTCAATTAAGCTGTATTAATAACCTTTCATTAAATGAACTGTTACCTATTGAGTTCAAGTTCAGTGAGCGCCACAGATGCCGAACCCATGAAGTCTGAAGAGGTTAAATCACGATCGTACACCTGGTGGCAAAATAAGACAAATATTTCCAATTTTCACATCATAAGCCAGTTTTATCCCAGGCGATGAAAGAACAGATATTTTAAGCCCTTTCAGTTCAATTCTGTATTTGAAAGATCAAAGCTTAGATATAATTCAGGGATCACTTTCCATCTCCCCGCTTTAATTTGTATTTTTAGCTAAATATTTAACCAGCATTTTGAAAGTATCTTCTTAATATTATGTAAACAGAGACATGTGTGCTGCTATGGATTGTGCCTGCTCCTTTATACTTCACACGACAGCATAATGAAACGCTGCACAAAAAATCAGGTACTTGTGCTTACAGATGTTTTAGCAATTAGTGCTCACAACTGGTAGCTTGTGGTTCTGGTAACTGTAACGTTAGTCATAACCAGAAAAGGCTTTGCTACTTGTCACGGCTGCATCCCAGGTAATAATTCTGTGCAACCCAGCCAAATTGCACTCCTAAAACGTGCTTCTGAAACTGCCCTTGGTTTCCCTGAGTTTGCACAAGCACGGGGGGAGAGAGAGAGGGGAAGAGAGGGAGAGCAGAATTCAGCTCCACGGCTTTAAACAGATCCAGTCAAGGAGTTTTATTTCAAACTTGGGTTTTTGCAGACAGAAAGCAAAACATGCAAGTAAAATCTGGGAAAGACATATGTGCATTTTAATTTGAAATTGCTGAAGCTCTTAAACTGGATTGTGTTTTATGCCATGCTGCTACAGGGAATAAAAATCAATATGTTTCTAAAGTTGAAAATAATTGCTTAAAAAAATATTGGGCAGTCTTTCAAAAATCTGAGACCAAAACTTACCTTGATCCAGAGGTTTTGATCGAGGGTCTGTATGGGCAGCACAACAGTTTCATCCCAAACTGGGTTGAGGTTCTTGTAGACTACCTTACTTTTGTAAAGAGTTTTGCCATTCAGTTTAAACTTCACGTACGGGTCACTTGTACCTGTGATAATTAATTAAAAAATAGATTAGCATCAGCATCGTATGCAACTCCACAACCTTAAATTATATTTTCATAAAATAATTTTTAAGCAGTTAATTGTAATTACAGATACATGTATATCCTTAATTACCTATATAAAAATTGCTCATTCATACAGGAAACCTACAGACAGAATCAGAAAGTTGCCTGAAAGCAGGCAACAAAAAAAAAAATCTTCTTTGTTTGCTTGATCTCTGTTGTTTTATTCTTAAGAATACTAATTGTTGTTTAACAACTCTGTTAAAATTTTAATTTGGTAAAAGAGCAAACAGAAGCAGCACTGAAGCACTATTTACAGGCCAACTAATGACACAGTGGAAGAGAGAAAATGTGATCCTGTGACTAGGAATATATTCAAAGGACCCAAACTCCAAAGCATCGTAACTGGGATAGGAGCTCCAAGGAAACCAGTAACAATAGCTAAAATACCCGTCAGGATTTCATCACTGGTGTCACTTTGCCAATTTACTTAAAACCCAATTTGAGGTTTCAGTGGAAAAAAAATAGCAACATTATTCATCAGCTCATGATAAAAAGCACACAGAGAACAGACTCTGCAAAAACAAGCATTGTCCAGGTAACACGTTTTTTAATCCAAGTGGCACAATTTGCCAGGGCAATAATGTCCCCTGTTTTTATGGAGCAGATGTCCATGGACAGAGCGTGAGGCTCGTGCCACTCGGCAGCAATAGACAGACTTGCATCTGTCAAAGGAAAACAGAAGAGGGAATCAACTTTTTATTATTGTTATTAAACTGGTGGCATCTGCACCAACACCAACCACCGTGCAGGACACTGGGTAAGAGGGGGAACAAGGCACAGGGAGGATTTAACTAGAGGATGGTTGATTTAGTTATTCATACAGACTTTGCAAAAAAAAAAAGAATTCACAGGCTGCAAATAAAGGGGGAAAATCAAACTGAGATATAGCAGCATCTACAATTAACTGAGCCTAGGTGTCATTCATCTGTCATATCCAGTATTTTCTGTATTGCAGGTGATATTTGGAATTAAACTTCCCTCCTAGTGGTTCAATTTCATTAGAAGGGTAACAGCTAAGGTGGTGGTCCTGGCTGGCCCCAGCCTGCAGCGAGAGCTGCTGGAGGAAAAGACTGATTTCTACAGCAGACTTCAGAGTCAGAAATAATCTGAACCTGTCCTCCCTGGTTCCCACTGGCCTGACAAACACATGGCAGTGAGGATAACCCAGCCTAAGAGTAATACTCAGTCTTGCCAATGATTTGGTGCACCTGTGAGGATGTGAAAAATCCATATTTAAATATCCAAAGCTCTCATCAGTGTTATGTGAAGACAGACTTAAACACAAGAAAAAACAATTATGTGTAAGCATCTATTTGGAATTACGCAGTGCTGTAAAGAACTGCGCTCCTGGGAGACAGACATATTTCTAAGAATTATAGAAAGTTTTTATTCTGCCTTAATTTCAAAAGGGAAGGGTTGTACAACCTGGTCCATTCCGTGCATAAAGTGTGTTTCACTCCCAGAAGGAAAATATCAGTTGGCTTTCAAATACTGTTTGCAGCTGATCCTTTTTCTGAATAATAATTGTTGAAAAAAAAAAAAAATCTCTTTTTTTTTTTTTTTGGTTAAAAAAAAAGCTGCAGACTTCTTAAATAGAATTTTCTTTTTCTTCTCCTTTAAGAGAGACTAATAATAAGGGCCTGATGGAAAGCCAGGAAAGTCAGAGGGCAGCTTCTTATTGTTCCCAGTGGGTTAGGACTAGACCTTTCCCTAAAAATTTCTCAGAACTATGATTATACTCTTATACAAAGCATGCAGCTTAAAACCAGCACAATGTCCAGGAGTGGGAACACACAGATAGATCACAGCCCCACAGTGTGGGGGGGCAGCAGTCCTCAGAAGATGCAGAATTAAGAAATAACAGCACTGAGTTCTTTGGTGTCACTTCAAAAAGATTTTAAAAGGCAAAAAAAAAAAAAAAAAGGGCAAAAAATCCCCTGACTTTTATTTACAGGGTAAGCTGGACAAATCTGCATAAGTAAAAATAGTAATAATGTCCACAACCTATTCTGTGCATGAAATAGCAACTGGCCAAGACAAGGAAAGCAAGTGATGAAATGAAAGCATGAAGAGACGATGGAGGCAGGTGGTTTATGGCCATAACTCATCTGCTTTTGGCACAGAAAACCCAGGAAAAAGGACAAAACCTGAAAAGAGAGAGAAAAATAGGAGATACAGAATAAAAGCAAACAGCCAGCAAGTTCAATACCAACAAGCAGAAAACTCCAAGCCCTTTCTCTGAGGATGGGAAGCAAGAAGACTATAGCTAAGTAAGCCTCCCAATTGCATTATTGCTCTGAAAAGCTTTCCAGGCTGTTATACAGCAAAGGAAAATAAAAGGTGGCGGGGGGGAGAGAAGGGCTGCCCAGCACTGCTCATGCAAGCCAGGCTTTAGCAATCATTCTCATGTATTTATTTTCAATAAACTCTTCCTTTATATTTACACGTATTTATATATATAGAAACATACATATATAAAAGCAATTTAGGTAAAATGAATATATGTAAAAGGAAAATATATTTTGTTTACATAAAAATATATATCGTACATTAAAAAAAAAAAGTGAGGGAGGGGGAAGCTATAATAAAAAGAGGCCTTTAATTAAATAAGATTGCCACTCTGGGATCAGGCCTTCATGCTTGTCAGCTTACTCTCAAAATAAACATCTCAAAGCGGGGCCTCAGTGGTGTCACTTACTCCAGCAAGGCAGCCTGGGTAATCCCTCGCTATCTTGACAGCTCCATAATGTTCCAGCGGCTTCACGGGTGAGCGGCGGCACCCGCGCCGCGGAAAATATTAATGCAGAGAATTAACGGCCAGAGAGAGGGGGACGGCGGCTTACAAAAGCCAAACAAGGCAAAGGTGTCGAGTTAGCACCGGTGTTAATTGTGAGGGAAAATAATTGTGGTGGGGAGTCCTGTGGTGCTCGCCTGTCGGGCTGTCACGGGGGTGACATCTCAACTAGGCGGGCGAGGGACGGGGCAGCGCGGCTGCTGTGGCCTACAAACGGCCAGCATCCAACAGCAGCTGGATTGTCACCTGGGTGGGGGGACACACAGCATCTGGGAGGTGGTGGTGGCCACTGGGGTGAAGCTGGTGAAGAAATGTCAGGGATGGATGTGGCAGCATGGGACCAACCAATGGCAGGCCCTGGGGGCCAAGCAGCATGGGAGTACGAAGCCATGTCCTACAAACAGCAGGATGGCATCTCTGTGCCACTCAGCAGCTGGATTGTCACCTAGGTGGGGGGACACAGAGGACCTGGGAGGCGGTGGTGGTCACTGGGGTAAAGCTGGTGGAGAAATGTCAGGGTGGACGTGGCATTACAGCCTGCAGGGCTTGCTCCAGGTCGGTCCCAAGCGCGGCTGCCACGTTCTACAAACAGCAGGATGGCAGCTCCGTGCTACCCAGCAGCTGTATTGTCACCTAGGTGGGGGGACACAGAGCACCTGGGAGGCAGTGGTGGTCACTGGAGTGGAACTGGGTGGCTGGTAGAGAAATGTCAGGATGGATGTGGCAGCAAGGTCCCCAGGGCCTATCCCTGGTCGGTTCCACGTGGCACCAGAGCATGGCTGCCATGTCCTACAAATGGCAGAATAACAGCTCCATGCCATCCAGCAGCTGGATTGTCACCTAGGTGGGGGGACACAGAGGACCTGAGGGTTGGTGGTGGTCACTGGGGTGAAGCTGGTGGAGAAAAGTCAGGATAGACGTGGCACCATGGCCCACAGGGCCTGCCCCAGGTCAGTCCCAAGATGCTGACGTAGCCTCTCTGCTCACAGCGTCTGGTTCTGGTTTCCTTTAAGACACCCCAGATTACATCCAGGTGACCAAAATAGTTGACAGGGAATGAAAAATAAGCCAGGTGGACAAGCCTCTCCTGATGGGATGAACAGCACAGACTGCAAATTACTGACTGCATTTGAATTCAGGGCTTGAAGCCTTCTGGATTCAAGCTCAGAAAGACGTCTGGGTCTATTAAAAGCTATTTATAAGAGACAATCTACAATCTAGGCAGAAAAACATAACTTTTTTTGAAAAGAGCCTAGTGATGTTAGAGATGAACCAGTCTAAAAAAAGGGGTTTTTGTTTATAATCTTCTTTTAACTGTGACAGAAATGGATAATTTACTGAAAAAAGCCAGACCAATTAAAAAGAAATGCTTCTTAGCATCCATTTCCTAGTGAAGGCAACTGAATCAACAACTTTTAAGCACATGCATGCAGGCTCTTCTGAAAGCAAGGTCTCATTCACATCAGTAGCAGTATCAACAGGGGAATGGATTATTGTTAAAGCCAGTTGAGAATTTTGCCCCCAAAAAATATTACTCTAGTGGGAAAAGCAAGATGCTCTGATGTTAATTTGTATATTGTACAGTGAAACAAGTAGATGCTCACACCATAAAATATATGGACAAAATATATATAAAAATACATTATAATCTACCTCTCAGCCTAAAGCAAACCAAATAAAGGGTTAAAATGAAAGCTGACCTCTTAAAAAAAAAAATCATTCATCATCTAGGCCTCTTCCCCCATGAGAGAAAAAACATTCATCTTGACAGTGATGCTCCTTGGAATTCCTTTGCATAATACCAATATAATTTCTATTTTCTTCCACTAGCACTAAAAAGCAACGAGTACAGGCAGACCAGACATCACCTAAAACTGAGAAATTTTCAGTGAGCAAAACGTTGCTGGGACAGAGCAGCAGGAGAGAGTTTAGTAGCCCAAGAAACTAAACTGTTAAAGGTGTTTTTAAATGGATACTGCTGCCCTCTAGCAGCTACCGAGAGGTGGATCACATCCACTGCTTCAGAACAAGGGAAAAAATAACCCAGCAAACCCCGAAGACCCAATATAATTTCAAGCCACACACTGTTTTATGGGAGCAAACTTACTGGAAATGTAGCATATGAAACAAGTCTCATTCCATAAATAAATAAATAAAAATGACCACCAAATTGCCTTAAAATCTTGAAAAAATCAAAGAGCAGTGTGAAATATAACCTAGACCATCTTAGGTTTTGGTTAAAAAACTAAATTTTAATCTGAAGAAGGAAATTAAGGATTTATTTTATAGGCATGTAAAGAATAAATATCTGAAAATCTTCCTAGAAATAGAATTACTGGAGTTATTTACGACAAGGAGTAAAAGACATTCTAAAATAGAACACACATTTTTCTTTTTAAGTAGAAAACCACTACATCCTTGCAGAGAAACAGCCGAGATCAAGGCTTAAAGGGGAAATCAGAAAAAAAAGTATTCTGCTGGCAGGAAATTCAGGTGATTTTGGAAAGTTTTGTCCCCAGCTAGTTTTACGTGGCCAGATGGAAATGAAACATTGCTTGGAAACAAGCAGTCCCAATAGGTTCCCCAAGGGAAAATAAAACCAACCAGAAAAAGAAAAATACACACAAACTTAAAAAAAATCCAACACAAAAAAATCCAATAAACCAAAAAGACCAGAGCAGAGAAGTGTGAAGAAAGTGCGCAAACTGTTTAAGGGAAGGTGAAGGAGAGGAAAAATTGCCTGAACTTAATAGAATGAAAGATGCAGACGTAGCACTTTCTATTCAAAAAACTTCAGAAACACTAGAAAAAAAAAAAAAAAAAAGGAACTGAGAAAAACCTACCAAAATACCATGTGACAAACATTAGGGACATGTGATATAAAGCACAGAATTGTCTTTGGTAAGAATTAATCCAACTGAAAACTACTTTAGGCACTGGCAGAGGCTCCAAAAGCTCCCTGGAGCTTTCTCTTCTGCATGCTAAACAACCCAAACTCAGCATTTGTTTCTTGTATTCTGAGTCTTCACCCAAATAAAAATCTTCAAGGTCCCAGAAAGATGCAGGGTTAGCAGGCAGGTGCCCTCCAAGACTCAGCTCTGACAACTGATGGAGCTAGAACGGTTTAAGAAATCTATTTTTTAAACTATAATTCTGACACAAGAAGAGTCACAGGGTGTTCTCTGGGCCCAAATATTCTCTTCCTATGCTGTCATTCCAACATTTCCTAAATTAACATTACAAGAATGGAAAGACATAGAAATTGCTCTTGTTTGAACTCCTCCTGTTTTTCTGAGGTTCCTATCTCAGTGCACTCCTTTCCCACACCAGTGCAGGCAGGATGCTCACAGGGATCACTGTGCCCAAGGCCAAAGTTTCAGGCACTTTGCACTTCCAGAAACTGGGCTTGGCACAGACAGACACTTGCAGCACAAGCCCTCGTTCACATACAAAAAGAAAAATCCAAAAAACACCCAGAAAAAACATCCAAACGAGTGCTCAGCACCATCCAAACTCTCAGCATTTGTTAATTAGCCATGATTACGCCTTTCAAAACGAAGTGTGAGAAGTTGCCTAATACATGGCAATAATTAATAAATCTGAAGGCCTAATGATCTAATTGCAGATACCCTGAAAACAGAGAAAGTCTAAATTAATCAGCATGTTTGCAGAGAGCAATTCAGCCTAATTGCTCTGAGCATTTGCTTTCCAAACAATTACTTGCTCTAAGCTGACAAATACCCAGCAGAGCACACACACATCCCTTCCTCTGGCACTCTGGTATCAGCACAGACCCAGGCAGTGAAACACAGAATGATAAAACATCCTGAGTTTGGCAAAACCCACTGGGATCACCAAGGTCTAACTCCTGGATAGCTCAGAGCTATGAGTGGTGGGTTCCTGCAGGCTCACTGCTGCTGGAAGTTAAAAGTGTATGTTATTCTACAAGTTTCTTTCCTTTTATTTTGTCCTTGGGAGGCTGATCTCTGGCACAGCTCACAGGGAGCCCCCCAGGACCCTGTGGCAGTGGGGCTGTGAGATGTGAGAGCAGAAGATGATGTGCTGAAGACAAGAAAAGCATGATGCACCCATGGAGGTGTTGCATCTCCTCCCCTTGCTCCCTTCACACTGCCTCCATCATGAGAGGAAAACCAAAGTGCAGCAACAGGAAACCAATGAAACCTGAAAGGAAGAAACAGAGACGGGGCACAAAGGTCCCATAAAAAAGATCTACAAAACACAAAACCAGGTAGAAAAGAGACGCACACAAAGTTCAGGCTGGAACATGTGGTTAAAGGGGAAAGAAAAAGAAAAAAGACACCAAGCACTGTGTTTCTTGTAACTGCACTGTTTAACAGATGAAAAATGAACTTTAAAAGAACAGGATTTGGAAATGGGAGGGGCTTCTCACCCTCACAGGCACTCAAAGCTCAGTTTCTGTTTATTCTTACAGCAGCAGAGCTGGGTTTGACACCTGAAGGAAGGCACCCTTCCTTGCAGCTGTGGCATATCTTTGTTCACTGCTCTGGAAGGGTGACTCCACCAGGCGCAACATGCACAGCCAGCGCATCCCAGTGCCAAAGGGGAGCAGGACCTTGGAGATTTCTTCAGCTTGACTCAACCACTCTGCCCTGTGAAGGTGAACCAGCAGGTGGGAATGGCCTCCAGCCTCTCCCAGCTCAAAGCACAAAGTTGGACTTGACAAAACAACAGTCAACAAGGCCCTAAAACCACTAAGGGTGAGACAAGATGCCAACACTTAGAGCACCAGTGATATTTTTTTAATGCCAAATGAGATACAGAATAACCATCTCTCTGTTTTGCCAAGCTGCTGCAGTGCTCCACAGATTTTTCATCAAAAAATACATTTCTGCTTTCTTACTACTTGCAGTATTGAAACTACACAAATGCAAACTCCTTGCCATCACTGAAACACATCTAGTAATAATAATGCCATAGAAAATACATTAAAAAATCAAACTTCTGGTGCTGTGTATGTACACACACATAACCTTCAATGTTTGGCTCAGACCCTACAAGAAATATAAATGTAGGAACCATGGACTGCCTAACATGGGCATGAAAGGTGCACAGAGGTAACATGCCAAATTTACCATCTGCTTAGGCAGTTTCTGCTCTGTGACTGGGTGAGACTGTAAGCGAGTAAATCAGACTCCAGGCAAGCTGAGGACCAACAGGTAACACCTCTCTCATCCTGCATCCCTAGACAGGACACTGATTTTGACCCAAAAAAGAGGGTTTTGGAGCTTCTCTACTTTCCACCAGAACTAAGATCCTGCTCTAGCAGCACTTGGATTCCTTGGCTGGGGCACATATGTTGGGTGTTGCTGCACAGAGGCTTTTTGTTTCATTTATCCTTCGAAAATAGATAAAAGAGGAGAAGCAAGCACTGAAATTCTGATTTATTTTTCTTTTCTACATTGTTGTGCAATTTAAAGGAAGCACATGCATCTCTGAACCAGTGTCCTGGGCTGATGCAGCCTCTCAATAGAGAGCAGTACAAGAAGAGGAGCTGCAGAAAGTCAGGGACTGGAGAGACACAAGAGACAGATAAAAAGCAGTGCAAGAAGTAAAAAGTGAAGGAAAAAATAGGAAAGAGCAGATGTTAACAGGATTAATATTATGAAGAGGAAAAAAAACGTAATGAAAATCTGGTAAAGTAAAGGAGGAATTCAAATCACACCAAAGGGAACATATCCTGGAAAGAGCAGTACATAGTGAGGCAAAGAGTCAGAAAAAAATACTGGGAAATTTGGAAAAAAGTGAAGTCTGCAGTTCTAAGTGGAACTCCTGCTCACCTTTACTTGGCCAAGCATAATTATTCCCAATTAATAACTTAAGCATATAATGAGTAAATTCAGGGAATTTGTGAATTTGATGAGTAGTGCCAGGATGGTTTTTAGCAATAGCTAAAATGTCAGAAATATCCAATGTCAGAGATATCTCTCCTTGGTCACAAAGCTTAGATTTATCTTTACATTTACACACAGATAAATACTTCTTTATTATTATTATTATTTACTTCTTAAATTATTCTGTGAATTTCATGAGTAATGCCAGGATGGTTTTTAGCAATAGCTAAAATGTCAGAAATATCCAATGTCAGAAATATCTCTCCTCGGTCACACAGCTTAGATTTATTTTTACATTTACACACAGATAAATACTTACACTGGGACAAAACAGAGGTAGAAACAGACTGAACACGAGCACAAAAGACTTTACTCAGCTGCCAGGAGAGGGCATCACCCACCCACACTGCAGCCTCTAAGCCTGAGCTATTTAAACTGTTGTAAAATAAAATTATGGGGGAAAGTGCAAACATGAGAAGAAGGCAGGACACCAATCTTAAATACCATTTCCTTTATGTAGATAAAGAAACTCCCTCAAAAAATATAAACTGATTGGTTTGACGACTGCTTTGAGATTTTTTTTCCAGATAAATCACTGATTGCATACTAAATGAAAATTAAAATTTAGGAAAATGACAAGACTTATTTTAAACCTCATTTAGGCTAAAGATGCTGGGGCATAAACTCTCCGTTCGGTCTGTGTGAATATTTTGCTAAATTTAAATTATTCAGAGCACACTGATACAGCTCAGCACAGCAGCTCTAACCAGCAGCAGGGTGGGGGGAGAGGAGGGAAGTCTCACACTCCCAGCCCACAAGTTATCTCTGGGGCTTTCTCACACTGAAGAGATGAGCAGAGCTGACAACCTCCCACTTTCAAAGGCACGTTGAGAAAGCCCAGTGGCTGCAGGTCAAGCCCCAGCATCACACAAAGATGTCACATAACCAGAGTGACAGCAGAGGCCTGCAATGATGGGCATCCACTGTGGGCTTTTTATTTTTTTTAAGGAGCCACCACTGCAGCATGGTGGTGACTGATGAATAATCATTAGGGCTCTGTTTCCTCCCCTCCTGCTGCCTGTGCAATAAAAAGCAGCAGTTTTACTAAAGGAAGCATCCCCTCACATACTCAGTTTACTAAATGAGAGGTCATTTGCCACAAAGCAACAGAGACTCATCAAAAGGGATTTTTTTCCCCCCTTATGTTGTTTCCCTGTGCTGTCCAATGCTTTACTAAGACAAGCATTTGCTTTCTTACACAACAAAACACAGCCTAGAGCAAAGTATGCTCTGTCTTCTCTAGAAATACTACTTTGCTAGAATTGCTCATTTCCAGCATCTTTTTCCTAGGAGCAGTTGGATGTGTCCTGGCTTGTGCATCTTGCCAGTAAAATCTAAAGAACTGCTACACTGTTAGGAAATTCAAGCTTTTGTATAACCATAAAGATCTTAATCTAAGTACTGGTTCACTTCTTCCAAAAACTGGTAGGAAAAGCAAGCATACACTCAACCAAAAGTTACTGTTTTGGGAAGCCATGAAAAACCAGTATGGAAAAAGTTAACTGAGATATCAGACAAGAGAAATCCCAATGAGCACCTCATGTGAAATCAGACAGGTCCCTCCAGGTGCAAACCTTCAACCTTCACAGGCCTTCAGGCTGTGCAAGTTTATTTTGTTTAAAACCAAATGAATAAAGCCCATGGCTTCACCTCAAAAGAAGCTGCTCAGACATTTTGCAAGACAAAACTACCAGAACTGTTTCCACATGCAGGAAAAAAAATATGGAATCAAGCCTGGACGTATGGAAGAGCTCTCTGACAGCTTCAGATGGAAGGTCCTGCCACAGCTGCTGCCTCAGGGTCCTACAGGCTGCACAGAGCCTCTGGCAGGGCAGCTCTCCCTCCACAGCAAGTGACTGGCTTCTCACAAGTATTTCTACTCCCTCTTCCAAAATCCTGAATAAAAGCCAGGTTAAGGGAAGGCATTTTCACACTTTTTTCCAGGAATTCCCCAAATATTTTTACAATTTCTTTGATATGTCATTTGGGTTCTGGGTTTTTAGGATGCTGTCATTGCTCAGCCACATCCCAGGTTAGAGGATTGCTGGCTTACAGCCTTGCTCCTGTGGCTCCACCTTTTATTAACATCTTTGCAGATAATCCCAAAAGCACTCCTAAGAGCAGCTCTATCATTTAATGAACCTCCCATTATTCTTTGGAGGTTTTAAGTTCAAATAGAATTCTTGCAGCTCCTGAATGAGTCCAGGTGCTAAGGGCAGCTAAGAAGGAGCCTTGCAGCTGCACAGGCAGAGGGCAGCTCCCTCCCCTGAGTATCCAGGGTGGATAAACCCAACCTCTGAGTGCTCTGACCTGCAGGAGAGACACAAGGCCATGGCTCCTTGCACTGCAGATAAGCAGCCAGCTTGCTGCCAACCAGATCAGTGATAAAGGAGTGAACAAAGTGATAAAGTGTGAGAATTCTGCAGGAAGCCAGAGGGAAGGTGGGGCTCACCACAACGATCCCTGATAACCAGGTTCCTGCCTTCCTTCAGGTGGATGGTCAGTAGGTAGGCAAAGGGGCTGGGCAGCTCACTCAGGCAGTCGTTGGCTTCCTCCAGAGCCTAAGGAGAACAAAGGAATCAGTCACACACCTCTGGAAGCAGATCATAAACGAGGCAGGTGTGCTCCCAATGCTGCTGCAGAGATAAAGTTCTGCTCTTTCCTTAGGGCAATCCTTGACAGAAAGAAAAAGTAAAAGAAAAAAAGAAAAAAAAGAGGGAAAAGAAAAAATATTTCTTTCCCAGGCTTTCCTTCACTCTGCAAGTAGCTAAGTATCAGCATCAAGTGTGCTCAACAAAGCACCTGAAAATGAGCGGTGATATAACAATCACCAATGCATGCACAGGTTTTCAAAATCCTATCAGCACATTTTTTTCTGAGCTGTTTTTTGTGCATTCAGAGCATCTCTCAAGTTGGAAGAGACCCTGAAAGTCCTTTGTATCCACCTGATAACCTCAGGAGGAAGAACAGATCTCACAGAGCTGCTGAGAGGAGAGCACAGCACTTCTTTGTGCAGCTCCAAAAGAGAGAAGGCCAGTGGCAGGCAGTGCTGGTTGTGAGCTTTAGCAGAAGCAAACTCGAGAGGATTTCTGCTCCTCAGAGGTGCTGCCACAGCTCAGCATCCTCCTCCTGCTGGAACACTCGGTGAAAACAGCTCTGGACAGCACTTGAGAAGTTATCAGAGGGCAAAGGTAGAGAAGTTCATGCACAAAGCAAACATGTTTTACATGAGAATAACATGTCAGAACTGCCAGTGCCTCTTCACATTGCCCTTTTGCTACTGATTTTGCTATCTGTCAAAGCCTACAGCTGTGTTACTTGCTGTATTTACTTTAATACGGTTTGTTCCTACACTGTTATTTGAGTATTTACGCTGCTGCTCTCATCAGCTACCAGTACAATACAGATTTTATAGAGTATTTCAAAAAATCCAGAACATTTGGGTCTATTTAAAACATTAGCAACCACTTTGAACTACTAAAAACCAAAAAAAAAACCACAAACCCACCACTAAATAAACAAATCCCCCACAAACTGAAACACCCCCACAAAAAAAACCCCAACACACTGGGCAAATCTCTAGACGGGCTCTTCACCTGATGAGTTTTTGAATTTGTAAGAAGCAAAGAACCTAAATCTAAAACAAATTGTGTTCCTGATCAAGCTTCAAAATGACAGGACTTACCATTTGGTCATCAAAGTTTTGAGATGATAGGGAAGAGTCAAAATCCATTTCTCCAGATGGGTACTATAAAACAAAATATACAATGAATTAGACAACAATACAGGAAAGTAAATGCTCCTAGCATCAGTCAAGATTACATACGTGTAATGAATGAAATGCTCTTACTTATGCTTATAGATAATTTAAATATATATTTCTTTTTCCTGTTTTACAGTAACTGCTCTTGAGTTTAATCCAGGAAAAATAGGTGCCTGCTTCCAGCTAGGAATAAATTTCTTCTCCTCCTCCCCAGCACTGGGTGCTGAAGGTTCTTATCACAAACTCTCCTGGTGTCTGAAGGTTGTTGTGTCTGGCAGCCTGCTGCTCTCACTCGACCACAACTTCTCCTTCACCACACAAAAAGCAGGTTCCACTTTAAAGTTTTTTAAATAGTTTTTTAACTTGGTTTGGTGTTTGGGGTTTCTTTGTTGTTGTTTGTGTGGGGTTTTTTTTTTTTTGGTTTGAGTTTAAAATTAAATTGCTCAGAGGAAAAGTTAAAAAGAAATTGTCAAAGGGAAAGGTGTCCTTTTTTTGGATGAGTTAATTCTCCTTCTAGTAGTTGGTACAGTGTTCTGTTTTGGATTTAGGGTGAGAAGAATGTTGATAACACACTGATGTTTTTAGTTCTTGCTGGACAAGTACTGTCCCTCTGATGAGGAACTCACTGGATATCAGTCAGCAGGTGATAAACAACTGCACTGCGCTCACTTGTTTTAATACTTTAACTGCCGTATCATTTCCATCAAAATATTAATTACTTTAAAATATCATATAAAATATATAATTAATATAATTAATTTTTTAGACTTTTGTGTTATAATATCTTTATAATACATTAAATATTATTAAAATAATAATGTCATTCTTCCTTATTATTCTTCCTTTTCTGCCCTTTCCTGTCTTTATCTGGACCCATAAATTTTACCTTTAACCCCCAATTCTCTCTTGCATATGATGGTTCCCATTGAGCAAGGAGTAAGAGAGAAAATGTGATATTTAGCTGCCTGGTGGGTTAAACCACAACAAAAGAGAAAATAGAAATACGAGAAACATGCTGCAATAACTGGAAGATCCAAAGGATTTTTTAGCAGAGGAAGTCAAACATTTCCTCCTAAATACTGACTCATCCAACGTCTTGAGGGTAGAATGGCCCAATCTCAAGTCTGTCTGAAGTGATTCATCACCCAGGACATCTCTGATGCTCCCTTGGCTGCTCCAAGAGCCCATGACCATCATGTCAGCTGAAGAAGACCAAGGTGCCTGGGAAACTCCTCTGGTCTGATGCAGGGCAACCACAGCACGTTCAAACACAAAGATTTATGCTAAGGGCAGTTTCTGTCTGCAGAAATGCACACAAGGTGGAATTCGATCCTCATGTGAAAGGGTGGGAACATCCAAACCTCTCCAATGAAAGCAGCATTGTGTGCAGCACCACAGAACCATTTAAAAGTCAACCAGCTCCTGCACCAAAGTACATAAATCTTGGCTGTATTGACATGCTGAAATAAATAAAAATACCCTTTGTGTAATTTTTTCCCTTCTCTTCCTGCAAATACATATATTAGATATCAGGAAGTACAGAAATCCAGCATTGCAAGGAAGATTTCCCTTGCACGACACACAAAATCTAACTTTATGGTTCCCACAGTAATCATAACTTGGCCACCTTGCAAAAACACATTAAAAGTGGAAAAATTATCATCATAAAGAGCAGCAGAAGAATTTTCTCACACAACGGAGCTGAGTTACAGCTACTAGGGGAACCCTAACTTTGAATTTTCTGACTAGTATGCATAAAATCCCACTCATGTGCATTAAACATGGTGTTTCTTGGAGTCTCTGGCTTCACAGGAATCTCCTTCAGGCACCATCACTGGCACTGGTAATGGTCCCTCTTCACAGCTTGTTTTACACGGCACTAACGGGTTCAAAGAACTGCATCGAAATCATAATTTTAGAAGTATTGTCTTGGCTAGCTTGATATCATTTATTTTAAAATTACCCTCAAAATTATTATTTTGTCTTTATTCTGTTTTTTGTTTACTCGCATTACATCCACAGATATTGAACAATTATCATTTTAAATAGAAAAACTTGGGTTTTTTCAATTTTAGCTCCACATAATATAAATTACTGTTACTCTAGGTAGCTAACTGCAGTGAGATCACTGAATACAGATAAAAGTCTTGGTGAAAACATGGTCCTGAAACCTTGATTTTATCAAACTACAGTGACACTTCTCAACTTTAAACAAAAGTGGGCACACCCGGGGGGGTGTCACAGCCCCAAATATATTTGCATGAAAACAAATCAAGCAAGAGTAGATGTATGAATATACACAAATTGAAAGTTCTTCTTGACAAGCGTTCCCACCTCTGCCTCCTCTTGGTTTCTGCAGAACTATTCAAAAGACAAAACCACTGAGTGCATCTGCAACAGGACAAGGCTTTGGGTTGCCCAAATTCGCCCTAAACCAGGACAGTGACTCACTGCAAAGTGCTGGCAAGCAGATAAAGAGATATCAGAGCACTTCAGCAATGACACGTGGCCATGGACAAAACCCAATGGAAAAAAAAAATGGCATTACAGGAACCTTTTACAACCTGAATCACGTAGGGATTCAACACAACTTCACCTGCTTCTTCAGCCTTGCCTAGCTGGGTGCAATGGGGAACAGAGAGCAAACCTCTCACAAATGGGAAAATGGTATTTGGGCAGAGCCTTGGTGAGGATGGGCTGTGCTGAGCTCTGCAGGGGAGTTCACACAAGTGAGAAAACCACAAGCACATGCTGATCTCACGGTATCGGGTGGCCAAAGACAACCAGGAAATGAGTAGGTGGCATGTGACAAGCAATTCAGGGGGGAAAGGAGCTCAGCCTACATTTCTGCTTTTTTTAGTTTGTTTTGTTCCAGGGATCTGCCTTCCTTCTGATTTACCTCCCTGGGCAGGGAGTGATGCTCACACAAGAACAATGGGAACTCTTGTGCTCCTCAGAGCAACCCCACCCAGCATTCAGGGACCAAAATTTTCTGTAACAAACTATTCCCATCCCAGGCACACACGTGTATTTGTACACACAGTACAAACCCAGTAATTATTCAATTAAGTACAAGTAAAGCTGAATATTGAGGTTGTCACATAATCATAGAATATTGAGGCTTGGTTGGAAGGGACCTTACACATCAAATAGTTCCACCCTCCCTGCCATGGACACCTTCCAATATTGAATTTGTTTTTCACCAGATTCAACATAATTAAATTTGCTCAATTCTCCTTATTTCTACTTTCCTTTGCCTCACTCTCCTCTCCTTTTATTCGCAAGGAGAAAGATCTTTATAAATTGCACTGGAGGCAGATTACAGTAAGGAAGCATATTCACACAGAGAGATGATTTGCCATACAAGTAAATACCAAATGATTTACACACACCAGAAAATACAGAAACACACATTTAGGGAAAGATGTAGACGTAAGTGCTGCAGAAAATAAGCCAGACTCGGATTGCATCTGGCTGAAACTGGACTTGAGGTTAAACTATTTCATCACTATGCAGGTACTTCATTCTCCTAGAACACTCAATTCACCCAAAATCAAAGCAGGACTTAGCATTAACTTTGTTGTGCTAAGGTAGAGTTTAGATTAGGGTTTCTGGCATACAACAGCAGGAAAAAGCTGAATCCATAGATTTATCATATGCCGAGTGAAGTGCTATAACTTTTGAGTAATGTTTGAGCAGAGAAACAAAGTACTGTACTATTTCAGTCGCTTAAGTAGCCCTCAAGATAATGAACACTCCAGCAACGTGAAACCAATTTGTGAACAATTTAGCAATCCTAAACCACAAGTGATGGTCAGTAACTACCAGTCTGACACTCTGCATCACAACAGACCGGGAGCTAACACCCATTTGGTAGGAATACACAGGTCTCTGAGATGCAAAACAAGCAGTTTATATCAGAAAGTACCACTTTCCCCACATCAGTGCTAATCATCCTTTTGAGGGTGCAGTTAAAAAACAATTAACCTGAGAAATCCCTATTCCCAAGGGAAGATTGGAACAAAAAACTCCCATTTCCCATTTTGGCATCTTGGACGACTACAGAGGCAGCTCCCACAACTGCAACAATCAGGTAATGAGAAAAAGGCCTCAGAAAGTTCAAAATGTAACCTTCCCAGAGAGAACTCAACGGGAGCAGACATACTTCCACAAAATCTAACTAAAACAAATTTTGCCTGAAGTGTTTCCTGCAGCCACAACCTTCACATGCTGTCGATATAATGAAACTATCATAGAGCTCCTCAGGATTCCCAATTTGCTCAGGCCAGGCAGGAATTAGTTTCATGACAGTATTGGTCTCTGATCCTCCTGGGACATTTATGTCCAGACACAAATACTGAGCACAGAGCAGGGGGAAGGAAAGGGGGATAAGACAGTGCAGAGAAAACATTTTAGTTTTTCACCTCCTTAAATCATCCTCACAAAAAACCAAAAAACAGTCCTGAGAATGATGCTACATGTTCTGTTCCCTATCTTGTGCTTGTTTTGCTTAATTCCAGGTACAGGCAGAGCTCACCTTGCTCACAGCTGTCTTTCACCTATTGCCTTCATCAGAGTCTTCAGTGGGTGGATGGCAAATTGATAGTGCTACATAGCAATCCTAGTAATTATATTAACTAGAAAGCAAATGTATCAGCACCTCAATTCTGAGCTCAGAGAACTGCAACAACTTTTGATTTGAGCAAGCAATTCCAACAGATCTGAAAAATCTCAGGTATCTTTAAAAAGAACAGAAGAATAATAAAAGAACTAAAAAATTGGAGCAGAGTTATTTGCAGCTCCAGACTGACAGGAAGGACAGCTGAACTAGTCTTAAATAATGTGTACATCATGTAAAGTTTAGGCTTATTTTCATTGCTCATTCATTCCTTGAACAGAGCCCCCTCCTCACAGAATGGTTCAGGTGGGAAAGGATCTTAAAGCTCACTTCATGGTCAGGGACACCTCCCACTCCACCAGGCTGCTCAGAGCCCTGTCCAGCCTGGCCTTGGTTGGATCCTCCATCCCTTTTCAACCCAGAAAATGAAGGATAAGCACGAGGAGCCCACAGGAGGCGGCAGCTGAGCCTCGCTGCTGCTGCAGCACCCACCTCTGTCCCCTCGTCGCTCAGCGCGGCGCTCAGCCGGGAGCTCTGCAGCAGCTCAAAGAGGTCCTCGCTGGATCTCCTCTTCTTCCCCTCGGACACGGGGCTGCCCACAGCCTCAGCTCCTCGTGAGGACAGCAGGTGATTGCCCACATCCTGCATGTCTGGGGGGGTGACCGTCAGCTCCGTCCGTGTCCTCTGCTGTGACGCCCACAGCCAGTCCTCTCCCGCTGCCTTCACCGAGGCGTTTCTGCTCTTCAGGGACACCACAGACCTGGAAAAGCTCTTGGGGGAGCAGCTCGACAACACCTGAGCGTTGGAGTAAGTAATTTCTTCTTCCTCCTCTTCTTCCATGAGTGTGTCCACCTCCAGCATGTCAGGCACGGACACGCTGAGACAGCGGTCCAAGGAGCGGCCCTTCCTCTCCAGCATCTTGCCTGACCTCTTCTTCGTCCTCCTCACGCTCAGGTTTCGCAGGAACGGCCGCGTCTTCTGCTTCAGGGATCCCCACATGGACTGTTTGTCCAAGTCCATTGCTGCTGCAAGGGGAATCTCAGCAGTGCCTCCTGCACAGAACAGCTTCAGCGATTCCCAGGGTGACTAAAAGGAACGTAGGAAGGAGGCAAGTCAATCACAAAAGTGAACAGCCGCTCAAGACTATGATTCATGTTGTCTCATCTTAAAAACTTTCAGTCATTTCTCTGAACAGTTAAAACAGAGCATGTCACATTAGTAAGTGCTTCCAAATACAATCTGGTGGGTAGGTTTGATTATTTAGGAGGAAAACAGCCAGAGCAAGTATTTATTCCTACACAAAAATGCAATGTCTGCCCACTACTTCATTATTTCTAAGAGGGGACATTACATTTCTTCTTCTGTCAAGTCCTGATTTGTGAAAACTTGAGATTTGTCCAATTTGAAACTGTTTCTGTACAAAGCTTACTGACGGGAATTAGATCGTGATAATGCAAGCACACAAAACATGCTGGCAAAGCTGGCACTGACATTTCTGCTGCCACTTTCCCAGGCCATGTAGGGCTTTGTTGACTATTTCCAAGGCTACATGGATTCTTACAGGATGTGTTGTTGGCAGATATGTAAAAACTAAGTAGCTGAGGCTGAAGAGAAGACATTGAACTTGAGGAATCCCAACTGGGACCTCAAAACACTCCCTTACATTAACCCACTGTCAGTGAAAACTGCAGAATTATTTTTTCTTGTAAAGTAGGCAACTGAGAGAAAAATAACAAAAAATGGATGGGTGGATCACTTTTGAAAACCTACTGGTGGACTCATCTTTGAGCTGATTCACAGTGAGCATTTACACAGCTGGGAGGGTCAGGAATAAAAGAGCTAAAATAAAATCACTCACTGTATGGGCATCGTAAGGGAACAGGGACACCTCTGTGCACAGGAATATCCTCACAGACAGACTCTTCCGTGGTTAACAGCTGAGCAATCATCCTTATTCTGTGAAAAGAAGTGGTCAAATCATCAAACCCAGTAAGAAAAAAGCTGGTAAAACCTGCAGATTTACTCCTTTACAGTCACACACACAGAGGTTTCAGTACATACCCACATCCTCAGAAATATGCACCCATTAAATACATGAGGGCTGTTCCTAAACTCACAGCATGTTTACCTTCTAACTATTGCATAATCAACAAAAAATTACTTCCCAATGTTTTCCTGATTACTAGGAAAAACACCAGGAAAGGCAACAGAAACACAATTGTTAGATTAATGCACAAAGAAAAATTACTGCCTGCTTTCAAAGAAATCTACTCTTGCATTCATTAATTTGAATGAGGCTGCATAACCAGTTACTTAATAACTTTATTTAAATAACTTTATGACTAACCTTGCCACACTTGCAGAGTGTTCAGCAATATACAAAAAAATTCTCTAACTGCATTGCTTTCTAACTAAAGCTGCACAATCCTCCCCTCCCTCATTTATATTAGCAAATAAAGAATATCAGCATTGTTATAACACAATAAATGAATAAGCTTAATGGCACTGCATGCATTCACAAGGCAGTAACAGGTTGTGTCCAAACAGGAATGTATGCTAGTGTAGATTTATCAACATAACACAGCCACAATATCAAAGTGCACATGGACAAACTGAAATTGGTTTTTTGTCCCTTACAGCACCACTATGTAAAATCAGTTTTCTGAACCTCACAGAGGAAGATTTCACACAGAAAGACCCACCATTCTTTTGTATTTCTCACTGAACTCAGGCAGAAGCACAACAGATTTACAGAGGGAGGAGCAAAGACATAAAAGCCAGCCCAGTTTGACTGGGAATGGAGGGATGCCTGTGCTGGAGCAGCACCTGATGCCCTGCACAGCCTCAGGAGACATGGCTGGATTTGCTCACGCCAGATAAGAGCTTTCACTGAGGCCCTTCCCTGTCTCCATAAAACCTTGACAAGGCAGGCACAGCCTCCTGGCAGCCTTACATCACATGCCAGCAACAGAAGTTATTGGGCTAAACACGTTTGCACAAAACATTATGAAACACACTGCTGGGAGTCATTTAAACAACTCATCTTCTGCTACTGCTCTCTGCATGGCTCGCCTACTTGCACTGAAACCTGCTGGAGCCAAGATGTTGCAAATAAAGGCAGAGCCCAGCTCAACATGCACTTCCCAAGGCACTTACTACTTCCCATTCCCTTCCTGTTATTCTCCACCCCTCTCACTTTGAGGATCCACTGCCGTTGTTGTTGTTATTTTGTTTGCTTTGAGATTTTGTTACCAAGGAGCAGATTTATTCCTGTAGGTTTTTCCAGTTGCTTTCCCCAAGTCAAATGTTCTTTTTCCCAGTTAGATTGCCTCAGTTGCTGATTAGAAATGCCCATTCTAAAAGGGACCACACTGTGTCTCTGATATCTGACTGCATTTAACCCAAAGCGGGCAGAGTCCTCCTCAAGCCCAGCAGCAACAGAGTGGAATAAAAATGTTAAAAAAAATTTAAAAGGGGTTTTGTCAAGACAGCAGGGATGGCTCCACTGGGCTGCCACCTCACAGCTCCTGCACTGGAGCAACACATCAGTGATATTTGCTGCACAGGAAGCAGCAGGTTGTCTGACTGAGGCCACAGAAGAAATAAACCCATCCCTGGTCACTGCATTGCCTGAAAGTTTAACCATACTCTGCCTCTGGACCTCTACACCCACATTGCTGCTGCAGCTACAGCTTCTCTTACTAAGTATTGTATTTACAAATAAATTAACCCGAATGATGGCTATGATACGCAGTTAACAACAAATAGACAATGTGTTCTCATCAGAGAAAAGGGTAAATACAGTCTGAAGGGCACATGCACTCTGACATCAGCCATCTGCTTTTTCACTTCCTCAGCTCAAGAAGACTCACACAGATCTCCACCATGACAAGAAATGTTCCCTAGGGAGATTGCTGGAACATTGGGAATGGGGACCACCCTTCTCCTCAGTGGTGCTGGAGCTAAGATTGCTGGGGCCACCCCATATTCACACACACAACTCTTCTTTCTTCCCACATCAATTTCCTCTGTTTGTCTCTTCCATACAGAACAGTATCAATAGAAATGCTTTATTTTGAAGAGAGAGAAATTCTCCCTTGCATGTGGAAAGGGTGCCCTTGGTACCAACATGTTGTTCATGTAGGTCACAGGCCAGAAGCTTTCCCTCTTCCTTCCTCAGCCTCAGAAGTTCATGGCCAACTGTATTGCCAAATATTCCCTGAGCAACCACAGGGAAAAAAACATATTTTGCCAAATTATTGGTCTAAGCTTGGCATCTTTATTCTTCCCCTTTCAATGGCACATTGTGGCAAAAATCTGCAAACAGAAAACATTCAAAGAGACACACTTCCTGTTATCAAATTAACTCTGTTGTTCTTGATTTAACTGAATGGCTCCTTGTTCTTAGGTAACGAGAAAAAGACAATGTTTTCAGTCTACCTCCTTCAGTTTTCTCTTTAATATGCTGCCAAATCTCAAATGCTCAGAAGAATCCATATACTTTAATCTCTTCCTTCAGAGAAACTGCTTTTGATTGCACCTGTCATTTTTATTACACCCTTTTATTTCGCCATCTCCTCCTCTTTTGGGGGCAATAGGGACAGAAAGGATTACAGACAAAAAAAGTTGGTCATAGCTCACTATGACTGAACAAATATTTCTAGCATTTTATCCTCCCTTAAGTATCTTCTAATTATGGTTCTTGGAATTTTTCAGAATTTTTTTTTATGTGCTTTGGTTTCTTTCAGTAAAACACTCCATATGCACTCCCTTAAATTCACATAATATTTGGAGCTAAATGATTTTTTAGATGTTCTAGCAGGTGGCTATAAGAGATATTTCAAATGCCACTGAAAGCCTAGAGAAATCATCCTGCAATTCTACTTCACTTACTGACTTGACAGGAAGCCAGCAAAGCCACAAGTGAGAAATACTGCAAGACACTTTGAAAATATTATAAAAGTGCCAATATAACCAAGCAAATAAACTGAACAAACCCAAATTGATTTACACACTGGAATTATGGAAGAAATTGTCTTTCTTCACCATGGAACCATTCCCTGCACACCCAGAAGAGCCCCGTGCACACTGAAGATGCTCCTCGTTAATATTTTTGAAGTATCATCTTCAAAGTCAGCCCAGATGACAAAAACACACCTGAGCACCATGCCAGCACTATTACAGCTCTAGATTAATTAAATCCATTAATCCTTGTACTCATTTGTTTATCCAATGAAGGTGAAAACTTTGGGTCAGTGTGCATGCCAGCCACCTCTAAGTTCAAATTCAATCAGTATGTTTTCAGCTACAACTAAATGCTAATAAACACCTAAATCCATGGCAGCTGAAATTACCAACACATGCATCAGAGGCTGTTAGGAAGGTGCTCCTCACTGGAATGCATATTAGCACAGGCTCAAATTGGAAGGAACTAATGGAACTCCCCCAGTGTAAAACCTCTATTGATTCTGGCTGCTCTGGAATAGGATATTCATCCCAATCTCTGCCTGTCTGGCACATTCACTGGCTTAAAACCTAATGCATGAGACCTTGTACAAATTACAAGATAAGATAATTACATTTCCCTTATGCAACATAATATTTGGCTATGGAAGGTTCTAATATGAGTTTATAACCTCCATTAGGTTTATAGCGTCTGAATTCAGTGCCCTGAGAAACAAGGCCGACAAGAAGGTGATAACAGAGCTGGGGGAAAAGGGACTGAGGACTTTTTTCCATATTTTTATTTTATCTTTTTGCTATAAATTGAGTCTTCTGGCTCTAGGAGCCATAAATGAAATCATTCCTCCTTGGGAGAGAAAGGAAAATATCAGGGAAATAGCTCTCTGCTGGCTGAACAACCACTGCATGGATGGTTATTTCTATAACAGAACATACCAAGTACCCCAGGTTTTTAATATCATTGTAGCTCAGACACAGCCAAAGATAAACCTTTACAAGGAATGGAATGACTTCTTGTAAAGAAACCAACACTTCCTTCTTTGCAATAAGGGCTTATTTCAGTCCCTTATCTGGCAATGCTTTATGATAAGCACCAACAGCCACAGAGATAAGAAAATATCATCCAAATCAAGTAACCCTTTGTTGAGCATTACCAGTTTGCCCTGGATATTTCCTAACCCAGCACCAGTTATTACAAGAAAAGGGAATACTTTACCAGGGACAGGATGTTCCTTGGATCATCAACACCTTCAAGAAAGCATTGTGCCCCCTTTGCAAAAAAAAAAAAAAAAAAAAAAAAAGATAAACCCCAATAAAATAAATAAAAAACCCCACAAAAAATGAAAAAAAAAATTGAAAAAAAAATACAAAACAAGTCCCAAGTGGAAAGCTGAGCTGGGTGTGATTCCAGAGGGCAGCAAGGGACACTGAATTCCATAGAGCACAATATGGACAAATTGAGACAGCCTTTTCTCCCTGCAGCATATGGCAAATACCTGGACTTAAATTTGATAAGGCACCAGAAAAAAGAATCTAATCTCAATCTGACTCTGCACAGGCTAATTACCCAGGGGAAATCAGTGTTAGAATTATTTTTAGCACTAACAAGCATCACGGGGAGTGCACTGATGCAGTGCAGGTAAAATCTTCACTGCACAGGTGATTTGCTGCTAAAGCAGGGTCATGGCTTGGGCAGCTTCCAAATCTTCCCACTGAGCTTAAGCTTCCCTGTAGGGCTTCAAATGATGCCAGTCTGTGGATACAGATCCTGCTCTGCTGTAACAGATTCATTTGCAGAGCGTAGCAGGATGCTAAACTCAAATATATAAAATAAAAGCGAGACTTGACCTGTTGCTGTCAGCCAGACTAGAACAAGTGCTTCATAAGAAACAATTTTACATGCTTCAATGGAAACAAGATATCCAAAACAAACCAGCTTTATTTTCTTGATGTGGGATGAAAGAAATCTACAGTCTCTGCAGAAGATCACAAGTAACGTCCAGGGTAAATACAAAGCCTAAAGAAAATCCTGTTTGTTACATGCAGATAATAAAGGCATCTAAAGTAATATTTTCTATTTTAGGTTTGAGGTTTGTTGGTTTTGGTTGGGTTTGGGGTTTTTTCACAGATTCATGGGGTTTTAGGCTCTTTTAGATGCCATGCTTGTCTTTTTGATTTTTAATTGGCTCAAACGTGATGAGTTTCATCTTTCACAAACACATGAAACAAGCACACATCCTCCTCCAGTTAGCAGCAAGAGAGGAACAGGCCCACTTTAACTCCTTAGAGGCTCTTTTGCATAATCTGGAGGGCTTTTTTCTCAACATTTATGAGCAGACAGTAACTAGGAGAAATAAGAGAACGACCAGCTGCTACAAGCATCTTAAAATAGCATCAGATAGTGAAAGTTACTGAGAAAATACCATGCACCTGCCTCCAGCTTATGAAAGTATTGCTTTCATTTTGCTTCTGTCTTTTCTAAAACAGAAGAAAAATGATGAGTATGTATAGAGGAAATGAAGGAGGAAGTGTTTGGGTGTATTTTTACAAACATATTTCACAAGTTCCTTCCACTCTTTGAGCTTCCTTCAAAATACTGTGGCTTGCAGTTGTACCTGTGCAAGCAAAAAGGCCCTTCCAACCTTTCCAGCCGAATTTGTGGGATTGTACCAGAATGGGGCAATCAGATATGATCTTTCCAGTGCAAACAACGCCTGCTGGGCAGCAGAGCTCTCCAGGGACGCCTGTGCACAGAGATCTGCTCCCTGCAGTGCTGATGTGCACCTCAAAGCAGACTCCAAGGGAGATCCTGGAGGGGCAGATCCTTCTCCTGAAGGCACTGTGCCGTCTGCTGAATCACCCCAGCAGCTGGGACACTTCTTTCTTACTGACTGGATCTGGTTTATCATTTGTCTCGTTGTTCCCAATCCCATCAGAAGATCCCTGGGAGCAGGGGGAGAGGGAAAGCTGGTGAGCAGCAAGGGGAAGGAGAGGGGGTAGGTACATACAGAGTAAGAATGAGATGAAAAGAGCTCTAAAATAACTGGGCTCACATGAGGGACAGCACAAAATCAAGATAAAAGCAGGTACAGCCACGCTGAGGGAGCTGGTCCCTGCTGGAGGAGCTCTGTTGGGAATCCTCACTCTGTCCTTCCAGCCCCTGCTCACCTCCCTCACAACAAAAGGTTTATTTTTATAACAAGAGGTGCACAGAAATAGATCCTCCCTTTCCATAACTCTCAGAGAAAACAAACCTAGGAAGGAAATCAGAGACTCACTTCCACTGGAGGCCAAATCAACTCATGCCTTTTACTAGCACTTAAACCATATATTTCAATAAAAGCAGCCTGTGACTATACGCAAATTACTTGTCCATGTGCCAGAATTTTCCCCTAAATAACTACTATTACTGTCACACTTCTTACCAAATTTCAGTGACTATAGAGGAGAGGTCTATTAAAAGCTCTGTATGATTCTTTATTTAACAATTTACCAAAATAACCCAAACAGAACATTTTTGATTCATAAAAATGCCCTGATGACAACTTGAGCAGGAAAAAAACCTACTGGTTTGTCCTTTTTTTTTTTAATTTTCTCCTTACTAGAGCATGTTCCTCTTTCCAACAGTAACATGGCAAAAGCCAGCCTCAGAGCTTGGGTGTATCTGCAGGTAAAGTGAACCTGTGCTTTTGCAGTCTTTTAATTCCCAAAGACAAGAGGCTGAGTAAGGATCCCTAAAGAAAAGAGTTTGGTGTGTTGCAGCACAGCACTGAATGAGGGAATTGCACCAGCAGCAGCCCTGATTTTCTGCAAGAGCAGAAAATAACAGCACTTAAATACCTGGAGTTGTGCACCACACTGAAAAAGTTAGAAGGGACATAGACAGAGAAAGCCCTTAGCAATCTCCTGGTGAAGTCAGGTGTTTGAGGGTCTCACCCTGGACAATAATTTAGTACTCCAAATATGAAGAAGCCAATGCGTACAACTAAAATCAGTCACTTTGCTCCCCTGAAGTCATGACAGCAACATGCTCAGCACACAAATGGCAGCAAACCCAAAGACTCCTTAAACTCCTTTAAACTTCCTTTTTTTCCAACTGTAAGGACTGAACATATGCCAGCACAATCTCTAAATGCCAGTCATTTTTCACAGGAAAGAGCCACCTTTGAGGTTTCTCTTTCCATTCACCATCTGAGTTTTCAGCCTCCTGGCGCTCCAAATCTGCACCTGGTCTGCAGTTTTTGTTACAGCATTACTTTCTCACTGAGAAGATCAGGTAAAGTTTGTAAATTTAACTCATGTGCATTGGCAATTACACTTTGACACTTCCAAAGTCTTAACACTGGGGTTTTGGTTTGCTGAAGATGAAGTCCCTACACACAGGCAGCAGCAGCATCATAAGAAAACCACAAACTATGATTCCAGTAACTATTTAAAGCTTGAATAAAAGAGACAAAAATTAAAGCATAGGAATACTCTGCTGGGGTCAATAATAAGTGATCTGTTCAGGATTTTATTTGCAGAAATTCAGAGAATCTCAATTATAGCAAAGCCTGGTTTTGTTAATTCTAGTTCCTGGAAGTGATCCTATCAGAAAAGCTGCACAAAACAGGAATATTATCATTGCTGAGCTAGGATGACAAGTGATAAAGCAATTGAAAATTCACTTTTCTATGATTCAATATGACACACCTGCTGCATGAAAACCTGCAGACACACTATGCAGTCCATAAAAAACTGTCTGGGCCTGATTCATGTGGGGCATATTTGCCATAGGCAGGGTGGAGTAGATAGTTAACTTTAAAGACCTTCCCTTAATCATATTTACAGCTCTTGCTGCCCAACCACACTGGCTTTTCCTTTGTAGACTGCTACAACTGTGGGGGTTTTTTGTATGTTTTTAATCCTCCTTTCATGCACACATAGCTCCAGGCAGGATAGTTTAGAACAGATCAAGCTGACCACTTGTTATTATCCTGCCCCATTCACATTTTCTCAAAGTAAATGTTAAGTGCACAAATTATGACTACTTAGCCCCTAATTAACCAACAAAACACTGGGTTTATAATCATGGATGTTTAGTTCTGGTGAATACTGACTAAAAGGTATTTTAATTCAGCTGTCATAATTATACAATTTCCTGGTTTGGCTCATGAATTAAAATCACATAAAGCTCAAATCCAGAACTTTTCAACAGGTGTTACTAAACCCTTTAAAGATGTAGTAATGTTTTTTAAAATGGATTATAAGCTATTCACATTTCAGTTCCTCCGTCCAGCAGATATGGACTGGAGTCACCAATCTGACAAATGTCCTGAAATACAAACTGCTCACAGTCAGCTGAACAGATCTGCAGGTTTTCTGGTTCAAACAACTTTTGCACCCAAGTAGGTGAATGTTTGATCAGCTTTCATTTGCTTGCTATCAAAGGCCAGACAGATTATTTGTTAAATGCTACTGTGAAGCATTTGGTAAATGGGAGGAAAGAGAAGCCTTCCTGAACACACATCCTTGTAGTGAGATTTGTATCTTACAGTTTTACAGAAAATTCAGCCACTTATGCAATAAAATAAATTAAAATTGCACCACAAGCACAAAGGCACCCTTCCCACTATTTGAATTTGAGTAGGGAGCATTTATTCTAAAATAATTACAAGCAATCCCAAATAGCAGGAATCTATAAAATCCACTAGAATACATAACTGGAATTAGATGTTTGCATTCAAAAGGAAAACAAGACAAAATAAAACTCTCCAGTTAATTGTTTCCAAGTTGAAAAAACTGGGAACAAAGCCTGCTATTGAATGAACATTAATGATCTGCCATTTGGATCTGCAGATGTTTCCCATGAGGGAAGACAGCAAAAAAACATTCCTCTTCAAACCGAGGGAAGCAGCAGCGACAAGGGGATGAGTTATGTTCATTCATTTGGATATTTTTATTTGAAATTGTCAAAACCATTAGGTTCAATAAGATTTTACTTCAAGGGGAACCTGCATCCAATAAAATTTCAAAGAACTGAGCTCTTAATCTCTCCTCACTTAAACCCAAATGAGTCAGACTTTAAAAAAAAAGAACTTTCACGACCGTGATAAAGTGAGCTGAAAGAGCGACTGCCCCATCCTCGCTGACAGCTCCTGATCATCACCACCTCCACATCAATGGCAACACAGACAAATGCCTGCTCAAATAAATTAGCGTGGCCCCCTCATTTCCATTCACCCCTATTAAAAGTTTATCAAACAATATAGATTATATGTCCTGCCCTGGCTAGAAAACTTAACTTCAAGAGCAGGGCTTATCTATATGGGAGGAGAGAATGAAAGTGCACACTCATAAATCTTACAAAGACAGAGCTGCTTCTGTGTCTTAATTTATGGCGTTACGCAAAAGCAGAATTGTTTTATTTCTAGATTGGCTCTGATCTCAAGGCAGTAAAACTACACAATTCCCAGAATTCCCAAAACAGTGAAATTTTCCCAAACCTAATGTTTCCAGTAAAGCAAAATTTACTCCACAGACTACATCTATAGTTCTAGGAGTGGGCAACAGGAAGAATTGTCAAGGGTACAAGTGCTTCCCAGAAAGGAAGGATATGAATAAGATCTCCCTTTATTTCTCCCCATCCCAAAAGGCCAACAAAACCAAACAAAGATCTCAAAAGCTACGTTCGTATTTAGCTTGCATTTTAGCAAGTTGTTTTTGTGGGAAAGTGAAAACAAGCCAGTGAAGGAGCATCTGTGTAAATACACAAGAACCAGGCACCCACCACAGCAGGAGGAAAAGTCACCCCCTGGGTCAGGGTGCTCCAGCTCTCACCACCACTGACCAAAACACCAGAAGCAGCAAGCAAATGAATTTGTTTGATCTGAAGACCACCAGAATTTGCTACCAAGAGGCTCTCCTTTATGGCAAAATGGTCACAGAGAACATCCAACCTACCCAACATGAGGTTCCTCTCTGGTGGCAGGACGGGTTGGACACCTACGTGATCAGACATGAAGATCCAGCTTCAATTCCACAGGCAGACCTCAAGACTCTGAGCTCTGGGGTCTGTTTTCCTCAGAAATCAATAGGAAAGCACAGACAAAATTTGTCCCCATCAGTCCCCACCTAGGGTTTGACAGGAGGCAGTGAAAGAATCAGAGAAAGGGTTAAAAAAATTGCCTAAAGGTCAGCAGGCTGCTTATGTGAAGGAAAGAACAAAAAAAGTCTTCTTAGAAAAGCAGTGTGCATTTAAAAAATAGAAATCAAAACTAAAACTATTACATACTCCAGATTTTCCCACAATAATCCAGTTATTTCACAATGGAGTTTTGCAGCAGCACTGCAGCCTTGCAAAAGGTCAACTCCATCTGTGTTCTTTGCAGATTGCATTTATGAATAGACAGTTAATCAAAACTTAAGGAAATACAGCATATTATTTAGTTCAAGGTTTTTTCCCCCAAGTGTGGAAATTGAAGCTGCATCTAATGTTCACCTGTTTGAAACTATTCCAGACAAAACAGCAGTGATCCCAGGAAAACCCATCCAAATTTCCATCACGCACAGGACACAAGGGGACCACATCACTCCAAATATCCACTTAGCCCAATAAGCTGCCTCTAACTCTGACCAAAAACAGATGCTCAGGGAAAGACTATAAGGTCACAAAATCATACTGTGATTCTGCCTGCAGAATAATCCTTGTTTCCAGGAATCTGTGATTTAGGAGCCGCTTCAGCTAGAAATTGTACCTGCATCTTTGTGATTAACAGCCCCCGGCGTTTTCTCTCTTGATTTGCCAAATAACTTTTAAAATTCATTTATATCTTTAACAGGAAGATACTGGAGTAATGAGCTCCACAGATAAATAATGCTTGTGTGAAGCAGAAGCATAATTTAGCTATGGAAGATTTGTTTTTATTGAAGAGGATCTTAGGGAAAAAAAAATACCTTTGAATCATGCTCATTTACTCTTACCTCTTTAACATCTTGAATTATGTGAAATTATAAATAATTGTTTTCTGTTTACTCCACATCACTCAGACTGTTCCCACTCCTGCATTCTCCTCTCTAATGATCTCTCCTAATTGAAAGAGAGGTTCATTCAAGGAACCTGGTTACTGTTACACCATCCAAACATCTGACCTGGCACACACCACAGGTTTTTTTCGCCCCTCCAAGATAATTGATTTGTCTGAATGTATAAAGCAGTGCAAAACAACCTAAGTTCAAAACCATCTAGGAATGTTTCAAGAAAAGGTAATTAACATCTAATTTTCCACAGTCTTCACAAATATTTTACCAAGTAATTTCTAAGTTGAAAGAATAGTTTAAAGGGTTTGAAAATTACCTCTGGCTGTGTAGCTTTTTAAAGGACTGAAGTTTTTGATTAAGAAAAATTTGTAATCCCTTAATATTTCAAATAAATAGAGCAAGCCCCTTCTTTATATCACTCCAGAGTAGGTTTTTGATGAGTTACTGTAAACACAATTATATTCCTAAAAGTGTTTACCCTGGCACAGCGAGGCATGGAGGCCACAGGGGTGCCAAAAGTCAAATGTGCCTCAGGAGGTGACATCCTCAGGGCAGGACAGACAGACTACACATCCACAGTGCCTTGCAGCTCACAAGATACCCAATATCCAGGGAAGACAGAGAACATCTAACAGCAACAAAGTCTCTATCAGCAAAGCTTCCTTACTACTGATCTCTGAATTGGACCAAAACCATCTGCCCACGCAGCAATCAACCCACTCCGCGGCTATGCTGGTGAACCTGTAGTTACACCCAAGCTAATTCCTCCAAGGCAGAAATTACCAGGTATATAAAAAGGTGATCAATCATTTGATCTCACATGGGAGACTTGGCCCAGTTTCTCTTATCACTCTTGGTCTTCATTAGAACCTTCACACAGAAGACAACGGGGAGTTAATTTTCATGTGGATCACAGAAAATCTTCTATGGATTACAGTGGGATACACAAAGAAAGCCTTGATATTGAGACATGTAAATTGTTCAAATATGAATATTCCATCTGGTTCTATGATGATGTTATAGCATCAACATCTCAGGGAACAGAGGTGCACTCAGGAGCAGCTGTTACACTGATACGTGATTTAAAATCAGAGTTCATGGCACTCATGGTTCCAACATCCCCACAATCCTGAAAAGACTAGTTAAGCCTTAAGAAACAGACCCCTTGGGCCCAGGGAACATTTAAATGCTTAAGCTGAATAGGAAATAGTTGAATAGATTGAAAAAAACATGTTCTTTTTCTTATAAACAAGCTCCTATGCAAGCGTGTTATCTAATAAGTACAACTGGAAGTAGAATGGGAATGTGGGAAGAGTGCCAACGTAAATCCTCCAATTCTGGGGAAATCAGGAGCAATTTTCCACTCAAGGGTGGAAACAACAGAGAGGAAATGCAGAGCATACTTGGCATGCTTTGCTCTCCTCTGCTGAGGTAAAGGTTCCCTCTCCCAGTGCCCAGGCAGAGGGACCCCAGGGGATGAGACCCCCAACCCTCTGCACTTTGGGAGACTGGAATTCAAAATCTCACACTAGAATTAGTTCATGGTGCAGGTGATGGGCGAACAAAACAGTTAAAACCGAAAATTCTCACAATGAAGTGACAGCACGAGTTGTTACACACATCCTGTCTGAATTTGACAGCCACTGGTGGGGGCTTCATGCCAACCTTCTGCTGTCTATGAAAATTAAAGATAAAATGGGCAAATCTGCACAGTGTGGACTCAAGGAGGAGAAGCAGACACTCAGTATTGCCTGGAAATGTCATTGGGACCAACCAAGAAACTTCTGGGGTGAGGTTTATCCTCTATCCCAAGCCCACTCCAGCCACACACACACCCTGACTCCAGCTCCACCAAATCCCACTGAACTTCAACATCCAACGTGCAAACACTGTTCTCCTCAGGAGTGTTCCTTGGCTAAGCAGGTAGATTTTTAAAATAATCCTCTGTTCAAGTAAGAGGTGCAGTTAGTCCAAAAGCAGCTGCTTACATTACCAAATGCAAAAGACACTGGGAAAAAAAAAAAACAAAAACAAAAAAAAAACCAACAAAACCCTGCAGTGAAATGAGTGAAATTGAGCCAGTTATGGTTCTAATTACCTTGAATGACATGATAAGCAACACTTCTAGCATTGGCACAGCCTCATTCACTGCCCCAGGAGGGGATGATTACAGGAATCCCTGGGTTGTTCAGACACCCACCTTCCTGTCTATGACAGCAGTGCCTCTCCTCATGCCCTTGTTTATAATTGACACCTTAAACCCACACATCTACAAACTATCCCAGAGCTCCTTTAAAATAACCAAAGCTAAACTTGTCTAAATTGCACAAAATTTGCCATTCTTATTTTTTAAAAGCACAAAATTGTTTAAATGAAAATTTATATAAAATGAAAATTTCCTCTCTGCACCACTTTTGGTTTTTTCTTTCCACAGGCAAAGTGAAACTACACATACTGAATCCATCTTCAGGATACAGCACATGCAAGTTTATTTGCTTTATGATAAGCTATTTTATGATGGCATTGAACAGCAGCAAGAAATCAAACAAGTAAGATTATTACTCAAATATACTCATTCATCTTGACAGCTAAATCGACTCACTCAACAGTATCTTTTCTGAGAATTACTGCAAAATGCATGACAAATTCTACACTTTAATCACAGTAACCTAATAGTATATAGACATCCAGGTGAGAACTTTTATTTTCTTAATGCCACGTAGCAGCAATTCAGCTATCAGTGAGCTTTGACCAACTGTCATAAAACTAAGGACACCAGCTGGACCCCTGCCAGTTGCCATAGTTGTGCTAAGCAAATATCAATGAAAATTCACACTGGTTCTCATTACAATCGTACGAACAGCTCTTTAAAAAAAAAAAAAAAAAAAAAAAAGGAAAAAAAAACAACTGTGTCTTACACACTACAATTTCCATCAAAGTTACCCTTAAAACAACTCCGCTATGTCAAGGTACTAGCGTGAATGTTCCACTTTGTTGTTTGTTTTTAGTTTAGGGATTGTTTTATTATTACTATTAAGTGGTTTATTTATTTAGTCAAAGCCAACAGCCAACCAACTCAATTTCAGCCAGCAAGTGCACATGGGGATGCGCCGGCTCAGTGAGAGCTGCCTGAGGAAGCCGAGAATTTCCCCAGCATCATTTTCTCACACCAACGGCAACAAAAAGCATTATTCGCACACGGTGCGAGTCCCAGGAGCAGCATCACCCAGCCAAAAAAGCGAAGTAACCCCGAGCGTGCCATGGCAAAGTTCGTCCTGCGGGGCGCCTGGGGAAGCACCAGCAGCGGAACAGAGAGAGCGACCGAGCCAGCAGAAACGCGCCAGACCTCAAAAACGCAAACAAACAACGAGAAAAAAAAAAAAAAAAAAAAAGGCAAACTAAAACGCAAACTACAGAACCTCCCTCTCCGAACCCGCCGGGCTGCCCTGTCCGGGCGCTCCCCTCCTTTACCTGCCGGCCGCGCCCGCCGCCCATCGGACCCGCTCCGCCGCTCCCGGCCGGGCACGTGTGGCTGTCGCCGCTGTCACCGCCGCCCCGTGTGGCCTCGTCCCTGTCCCCGTCCCCTCCCGCCTGCCGGGGCGGTGCCGCCGCCGGCGCCTCCCTGCGCGCTCCGCTGCCCGCCCGCCCCCGAACCGCCGGGGCTGCCCGCAAACAGCCCGCCCCGCCGGCATCCGCCGCGCACCGCTTCCCTCTGGGCATCCCCCTGGAGGATCCTACCGGGGCATCCCCTGGAACATCCCCTTGGAGCATCCTCCTAGGGCATCTTCCTGGAGGGTCCTCCAGGGGCATCCTCAAGGGGGATGTTACAGGAGGATCCTCCAGGGGGATGCTCCACGGGGATCCTCCTGGAGCATCCCCTTGGAGGATGTCCGTGGAGCATTCTCCTGGAGCATCTTCCGAGGCATCCCCTCGGAACATCCCCCTGGGGCACCCTCTTGGATGATCTCCCCGAGGCATCCCCTTGGAGCATCCCCCTGGGACATCTTCCTGGACCATCCACCCGGGGCATCCCTTTGGAGCATCTTCCTGGAGGATCCCCCTGGAGCATCTTCCTCGGCACATCCCCCTGGAGCATCCCCTTGGAGCATCTTCCTGGAGCATCCCTCCACAGGTCCTGTCACTCACAGCATCATCCTCCCCCCTCCTGGACCTGCATCCTGCCCGCCACTCCACACCAAGAACTCCCACCAAAACCAGCACCCCAGGGACATCAGGCATGGTGGTGACAAAGGGCAGGGACTGGCAGCACTGCCCTAGAGAGCCCTGGGTGAGGGTGGAGCTAGGAAGGAAACGACATGAATGACGACAGGCCAGGGAAATACAATCAACAGCAGCGCTGCTGCCACGTAACACTTGTTCTTGGCTGCGTCTCCCAACAGGTTTTTTTGGCAGCATCTCCAGGTGCCTGACAACAGAGCCAAGGGTGCAGCCGCGTTGCAGGCAAGGAAACTGAGGCAGGACTGGGTAAGATGAGGAGCTTACCTGGTGTATCTGCCCATGAAATGTGGTCCCACACGTGTTTCTTCATGAGTTTGCCACAGCGTGGAAAGGCAAACACCTCCCAACAATGCCTTCAGTGCCAGGGAGTTTCTGGAGCAGGCTGGGTCACACACCTTCCCGGAGAGCTCACCCAGTCACCACTCCCACCTGCCCTGTTCAACATCCCTGGAGCGTGGTATCACTGCAGGAGGTGCAGAACAATGAAATGGGGAAGGACAGGCTTGTGGTGGAACATGTTTACATTCCATACGTGTCATTCTGAACAGAAATTACACCTCTTGCAGCTGACGTAGCGACACCCATCTCACACCATCGAGTGAAACTTGGTGATGTAACCACCTTGTGTCATTGCAAAACAGAAATGGTCGTGTGGGAAGGGTGTCACAGTGCAAAGAATTGTTCTCTAACCACTGAATAAAAATGTGGGGAAAACATGAAAAACCATGATTCCAATTCTTTCAGCAAAATCTGAAGAATTCACACCTGTGCACAATCCAATATGGATTCACAAAAGAAGGACCAGGAGCCATCAGTTCAGGAGTTGGGAGCTACACATCAGGAAGATTATTACTTGAACATGTGAGCAATTTTAGAGGAACTGGAAAAAAACCTGGCAATGCTTTATTTTGCCTCCTGACTTAAAGGTCATGTTTGAAGGGCCAGATCCTGATGTTCCAGCACAAGCTCAACAACAACACTGGTTACTGCAGGCAGTGTTACAGGTATACAGCAACTCCTAAATTGCATAAACCTTCCCAGAGTTTGTCATGATGAATAGGACAGCTTTACTCAGCTCATGCAATCAAAAATCTAAGGGGAACTTGGCTGAGATCAGAAAGCTAATCAACGAGCTCAGCTGAAAACAGAGAAGAAAGGAAACTTATGGCACTAATGTTTTTGTTTTCCTTTCATCTAAACCAAGAAAAATATCAGCTTCAGATAATTAGGTAAGTTTAGAACTAAAACAATACAACCTTTAAAACACTTTTCTCTTAGGTGTGTGATCCCACAAAATGTATATCAAATATAGTTCTGTGCATGTTTTGTCAAAGGCTGCAGCCAAGAGAGAAAAAACTGTAGACATGCCCGAAGGCAATCTAATAAAGGTGGCTGCTGATTTAGGGAGCAGCAAAGGAAAGCAGCCTGTGTGTGCCTCTGCCAAAATGAAATGTAACAGTGCTCCTTGGATGCAATAGGAGAAAGAGATACAGAAACTAAATTCTCATAGCCAATATGAGAAAAGATTGCCACAACATAGTGGTAATAAAGAGATACATTGATTAACTGTCACAAGATTACCCAAATATGGGCTCTGCAAAACATGAGCTTGAGAAATTTTCTTGTCTTAGGCATCACGTAGCTGTATTAAAGATGCTGATAAGGCCACAGAATGCTGAATATCAAGTTCTTTGTTTCTTCACTGCTAACTAAGAAAAAAAAGGAGGACAGTACTGGGAAGATACTTGGCATAGGAGCTTTACATCACTGGCAGGCTAAGGGGAAGAGAGAAGGAAACATGAAACTTTGGAAATGTCGCCAAGACATCAATCTGGGGGTATTTTTTGGATGTATCTAATGTAATCTGAAGTCATCAAGAGCCAAGATATGCATTATTATAACAATAAGTCATTAAGTATGACTTAAAGATGAGCACTAATTAAATCCCCCTGTAAAACACTTTGTCAAAAAAAGAAAAAAAGGTGCAGTTAAAAATCCAGCAAACAGAAAAATTTCAGCATGAGAAATTGAAATATGTATGTCTAAACAAGATTTCTTATTAGCTTTCCATACTCACAAGGAGCCCCTGTACACCTTCTCTTCGTGCACACAAATGTTTTTCTTCTGGATTTTATTAAAAATGTCATTATCAATTCCTGTGAGGGAAGAGAAAATATATAATTGAGAACCATAGTTGGCGTTATCAAATCCTACTCATCTTTTGTGTGAATATCTCATTTTCTCTGGAGAGAAAGAAGACCTGTCTTCTCAGCAAAGGAAAAAAATCGCAACTTTTCTTCTTTTCTTATCCTGTATTCTGAAATGCTGTTCACATACCCTCTATGCTGAAAGAAAAAATGACCTTCTCAGCCTTTACCAAAACCTGGCCAATGTGGATCAATGTGAGGCTGCTGAAAATAATGACTTTAGCTCCTTTCTTAATTACAGGTTCAGCTGCAACCTTTCAGAGAGGCAGCAAGTGAAGCATTTATATCCAGCCCACCCCTCTGCACAGCCTGTTTGCAGCAGCATTTCTTCAGGGTTGTGAGGAAGAGGCATGAGGGCACAAGGAGATCAAATCACAGAAGAAAAGAGTCACAGAATGGTTTGGGTTGAAAGGAACCTTAAAGCTCACCCAATTCCATCCTGGGCAGGGGCAGCTCTCACTAGAACAAGTTGCTTAATCCACTTCAGCCTGGCCTTGGACACTGCCAGGGATGGGGCAGCCACAGCTTCTCTGGGCACCCTGTGCCAAGACCTCATCAGTCTCACAGGAAAGAATTTTTTGTGTATATCTAACCTGAATTTCCCTCCCATGTAAGCTAAAACTCCTTTTCCTGACAGTGTATCTGCTAACAAGTCTTTGGAGCTCCATCAAGTTAAAAGCTTGTCAGTAATTCCTCCTCTTATCTCACCTACAAGTGGAAGGTGTTCACTGGAAGCACCACCAGAAGCTTTGAAGATGTTCTTATCAGGATTTTGAGCAATTCTGTTTGCACCCACGTGCTCACCTCCAGCTTTGCTGACGTGTTTACAGCACTTGTCTTGACAGATTGCTTGGGACATTTGAGAGCCTGGGACACAGCCCCTCAGCCATGCAGCTGATAAAGGCTTTTCAAAACCCCAAAGTAAAATCCTGCAAGAGTTGAGTGTTATGTTTCATTTCTTTTGGACAGGTGGGTCCCAGAGACCTGGTGACCCCAAAATACAGAATTACGAGTCCCAAAGTTGCAGCCCATTTTCCTTGCAGCTGAGCACCTGGTTTACAGGCAGAATTTGGAGCAGGACCAAGGGTGTGTTTGCTCCCAGCTCTCAGTGTTAAGCCATTCCCAGAACACAAACTAAGCCAACTGCAAGGTTTAAGTCATTCTGTGCAATTGCACAAATAAATGCACTCAAGACTTTAGGAGACTTAAGCATGTCAGTAAGTCTGGGATTAAAAAATGAATAATGATAATTAGTTATGGCTTGACTACTTTCTTTCAGCTCCAACAGGTTACCTTGAAAAACCACATATTTTCAATCTCACTTAATGTCATTATGATTCACCTTATCAGTTAAACGTGTGATACATTCTTGAGGGCTGGATTCTCTGCCCTGAAATGTCACTGACCATTTTTTTGTCTCTGCCCATGTGGCATTTCCGCAGCTAACCTGAGCTTAAACTTCTCAGAAATGAAACCATCACAGCCTCAACCTTCCTCCTCACTTTTTCAGTCCCATGCCCATGTTTGTGTGCAGCTTCACCATTTGAGCAGCACTGACAACATTTCCATCAGCTGTACAAGGAGAGAAAGAACAAAGATGTGAGACAATTGTTTCAACTGCTCAGGATTCATTATTAGCTTTTAAATGCCATTTCAACAGGCTGTATTTTGTGACAGAATTTATAATTCAGAATCTATGCAGTAATTTTCCTGACAATCCATTGAGCAGCAATGCTGGAGACTGTTTCTAGTGCAAACAATGAGCTTTTAGAACATTTGAAAATTCTGGTTCATCCTGAGCCTCTGGTTCATCCCAAGAGCAGAGCAGAGCTGAGCAGTGGGTCTGTGGGCTCCTGAGATCAGATGACAACTTCTGGAACCAAAATGTAGTCAGGGATTTAAATAAGGGGTTGTATCCAGAAATCTCCAAGGAATTTACCAGCATTAATCAATGCATCCTCATACATCTCAGAAGTATTGTCAGAAAAAAAGGCTGATACAAGCAAAGGGGTTTTTTTTATGATTGGCTCAGGATTAGACAGGAAACCAGTGAGAGTCAGGGATAAAATATGAAATCTTGATCCTTCCAGCAATATCAAAGTGTTTGGTAGGGGAGGAGATGATGAGTGACTTATTTGGGTTGGGGTTTTCTACTTGCACTTCTTGAAAAGGGAAAACTGAACCTGGGTGTTTGTAGCTCCCAGCCCCAAGCTCTTACCAGAGCTGCAGTGAGACATTTGGTCCTTTAAAGAGGGGAGGTTGGCACTTCAGGAGCTATGGAAAGTCTGAGTAATGCAAATAAGTTATGAACACAGGGTGGGAAAAATGAAGAAAAATACCACCAAAACAACACCCAAAAAAAAAAAAAAACCCAAACCAAACCAGCCTTTCAATATTTTTGTACAATTTCCCCTCGATATCTTCTTCCCATTCCTTCAAGTACAGACTTGTTACAAGCTGATTACTGGTGTGCCATCACCTCTGCTTTCTCACAAAGTGATCCTCCCAGGAAGAAGATACAAACACAAACCAGAGATTTATAGCGTGCTCCAAACCTAGTCCTGGATCTAGAGAACAGAGCATGGGGCTGGGAGTGAATGTAAGGAAGAGTTCTATTCTTTTCCAGACTCTACCAAGTAAGGAATTCTTTTCCTTTATGTGTCTTTTAAGCAAAATGTGTTCAAGAAATAGAATATTTTCCTATCTTGAACCACACCTGTTGGAATTGTCATCTGGGGTAGCTGAAGGAAGAAAGTTACACAGGTTTTAACACAGCAGTTTTCAACTGTATTTTCTAAAAATTGACAGCTAAAACTCAAGGTTTACTTTCCTCACAGCTGACTTGAATCAGGAAAAATAGCTATTTGCCTTTTTTTTTTTTGCTACTGTTATTGTTTTGGGGATTTTTATCTCTTGATTATAGCAGAAAACTCTCACTAAGCTGAAATCCATAGCCTAAAACTGGAGAACAGCAGATCCCATCCCTGATGGTAATACATATTTCCAATGCATTGTTTAATCAGAATAACACAGAACTACTGACACTAAGGCTTAGTCTTGTACATACTCCTACATGTTGAATGAATTGAATTACTCAGTTTTAAGGTTCCTGGATCAGAACAAGTGTTTACATGTAGGCATGGCCACAGATCTACTTACAGCCTCACCTACTATTGCTCTCCAAGTGTTATCCCATGAGCAAATATAAAGGCTTGGTCTTACAAAACACTGACCTATGGACTCTTGTTAAATTCAATTACTTGAGTCTTTTAAACTCAATTACTTTTTAACATTAAAGACCCAGAAATTACCAAAGATGAGCTGAGAACTGCCATAACTGAGCCTAATTTGGTTTGAGAATGGCAAGGTAAAGGTGACAAGCCTGCAAAGCCAGGCCAGGTGTCACATACATCCTCAGAGCCACCAGCAGACAGATCCCTGAGGGTCCTGCTGGAATTGTTAAAGCCTCCCCTGCTTCCCATGCCAAGGACAGCTGCACTTGCCAGGGAGGTTATCAATCCCATCTGCACACTGCTCCCCCGTGCCAAACATTATCACACACAGACCTGTCAGCAGGGCTGCAGCTGGGAGAGCTCATTAATCCTCTCCTGTCAGAATAAACTGCACTGGCAGAGCCCTGCTAATTAAACCCCTTCACCTTCCTCCCCTGGCTGCTGCAGACATGTCCTAACTACCTCGCTCAGGAGCATCTCCTGTCCTGGGCTGCCCCAGGGAGGCTGCAGATGACTAAATCTGCTGGAGTGGTAATAAAACTCACCAAGCAAAGCACAGCTCCTGTGCTTCACTGTGATATGATCAGAAATGCTAAAACCCAGCAGTGCCCAGGAGCAGGGCCCGTTTGGAGGCGTGCCAGGTGTGATCAAAGGCTGCCCCTCACCCTGCTCCCAGCCATTGTTCTCCAGGACAGCAATTCCTAACCGGAGAGGTGCTCTGCACAGGGGCTGACAGGCTTCAAAGCGGGTCTGTCATCCAGGCAATCTTCAGAACAGCCTGAGAGGAGGGCAGGAAATTGTGTCAGAACAAGGAAATGATAAGAATAACTGCCTATTTTTGTAACTATGGATTTGTTGGTACTGGATCATCCCACTGATCCATCAATTTCCCTGCCCTGCCTCTGTCAGGGACCAGAATTTGTCAGAGCTGAGGAAAGTGGAAACCCCACAGAAGGCATAGGGGCAATTACACAATGCTGGAAATTCAGGGAATTTGCGCTCAGCAGCTTCAGGAGTGGTTATGTTTGTAAATGAAAGCACAATACCCAGGAGCAATTATTCTAGCTGTGTTTTTCCTACTTCGTCAGTCTGCGTGCTCCAGAATATAAACAGGAATACTGAATTACAGTAACTGGTGACTGCCTGTTTCCCAGCAAGGCCAGTGGGCTCTGATTCTCATTCTCTTGGCTTGCTGTGAACCAGATCTGATGGTTTCCCAGCCTACCTGGGAAATCCTACCAGGGATGCAGAGCAAAGAGTTCTCCCTGTGGAAAGGTGAAGATCTGGGGTTATTACAGAGAGTGCTGGTGGAAGAGACACAGGGTGGAGCGTGAAGTGCTGGGGTAAGGCCTCAGCTGCTATGATTTAAAACAGCCCCTGAGGCTGCTCTAATTTACTTTGGAGCCTTTCCTAGAACAAGGTTGAACATTTTACAGAGAGGACACGAAACACACAAAAGCCTTTTTGCACAGGCAAAACCAAACGAAACAATCCCTAGGCACAAGTGTCTAATCCCTCCTTTTTAAAAGCCCAGGTGTTTTGACTGGGAGTTTGAACCCTTGCATAAATCAGGGGTTTCTAGGTGGAAACCCCACCTCTGTGTACACTGATATGTTCCCTTTCCTCTGGGTTTGACAGAATCCAGCTTGAGTGTAGATAATTAGAGGGGGGAAAAAGCACAGAGCAGCTCTGATATAACATAAAAATAAAAAATGGGTGAATTTGAGGTGTAGAAGCAAGAAGTAGCACTTAGCTTTGAGAATGCTCGTTAAAATTCATCTTCCACATGTCTGAGTTGTTTATGGAGGATCACCTCAGCCACTCAGCCCCGATAAACTACAAGAGCCAGTCTGGAGATTTATGGCACAGCAGCCTGAAAGAAACCCACCTAATTCTTGTCTCAGCAGTTTGAGGCTGATACACAATATATATGTATAACAAAAGTGCTTTGAGCTTGCTTTTCCCCCTGTTTCTTTGATAAACCCAAAAGGTTATTGTTAAGGTTTTTAATATAAACCTAGGGACCAGGGGGTGAAAAAGCACTAAAAGTTGAGTAATGTTTCCAGGAAACAGCCAGAGCTGGAAGCCAGGTGCTTTATACATCCAGCTTCAGCAGAGCTGATAAGAGATAGGCAGGCATCAATAAGTTTAGAAAAAAGTGTATTCTGCTTTGCACAGAATGACCAAACCCATTTATGTCTGTACATTTACCACCCTCAATACCTAGAGCTAAGATGCAGCAAAAGAAAGCAGAGGAGAAAAACAAACCTGTTGAGTGTGGGTGTTTTAAAGGGTTTTGTAATGTATAAATGCATTTGTAATGCATGTATGCCTTTTTATGGCATTTCAATAAATCACATGGCAAGATGTTCCAAAATGATGTGTCCTTTAAGCATCTTGTTGTTAACTTCCTTTATAAATCTCCAATTGATGCAAATAATTTAGTATTGAGAAACATTAAGCAGTCATTAACATTAACATTAAGTTGGGAGACACTTTGTTCTTCAAAAATTAGGATTTTTACTACTATTTCAGTGCAGCCCTAGCACCAGAATGTCTTATTTTCTCTAAATCCTGGGGACAACTGATGCAATCCCATTGTTCATCTAGTTTAGTGGAAACCAGGGCTGCAAATCCCCCAAGATTCTGGGGAAATTATTCCTGCACGTTAAAACTTTCAAAACTTACTTTCACCACAGACAGCATTTCCATGCTGCAAGCTGTGACCTAGCAGCCAGCGAAGGAAGCTGTGACATGAATCCTCTTGCACCAGGGGGAAAACACCAGAGCATTTTACTTTCCTTTTAACCCCCATGTGCAGTTTCCCAAGCCTTTTCCTGGGTGATGGGAGAGGAAGAGGAGGAAGGAAGGGGGAGAATTGTCCAGCAGTAGCAGAATAGGCTGAGGCAGATCACAGCACTGCTCCTGGCTGGAATCACACTGCAACCAAAGCTGCATTCCTGGCAGCCAGCTGCTGCTGCAGCCTGCCTCCACCTATGCTTCATAAAGGACTAAAGAGAGCAATTCTCTGGGATCAAGGCAGAGGGAAACCAACCTAGACCATTTGCAAATCAAATCTCTACAGGGAACGATGAAAGTTCACGAGAGCTTAAACATCTTTTTCACATAGCAAGACAAAAACTGCACTGGTGTATGTCTGCCTGAATTTAGTGCTAGAAAGAGTCAAATGATGCCAGTGAAACATCCACAGAAATGCCAATCAGCATGTACTACACTCAATATCCTTGAACTTCGAGCAGTATAATTCACCAGGCACCAGCTGGTGAGTGCTTTTATTTGTTTTCCTATGAATATTCCTTTCTGAGAGATGAGACACTCTGTTCTGCTGAAGGCCAAATGTGAAATTATAATTGCAATGATGCCTGAGTGGAGCAAACTGGGAATCCTTCCAGACTCTTATTTTGAAAACATGTAAGTAGATTGGAGAGTTAGAGAAGGAACCATGGAAAGAAAGGGAGAATGTACTGGGTGAAGGAAACTAATATTTGTTTGTTGTAAAGTACAAGTTCTTCTCCCCACCACCAGTAAACACCTTAGAATTTAGTGTAGGAAAGAAGGTTTGCAGTCGAAAGCAGCCCTAGAACAGGTGATCAACCCAGGGGGATGTTCACAATTTCACTTGCTATCCCAGATGCTACAAAACACTCTTGGTACCTTAGGACCAATCTACATCTATTTCTTAGGAGATCACAGGATATAGAAAACAAAATTCTGCAGAAAAACATCAGATAAAAACATCAAGAATATTTCCTCTTTTTCTATATTCCTTTAACAGAAGATATTTTATGCATGAAGATAGTAACTGTGTAAATATAAGAAGTAGTCCCTGAAAGCAGACCCTTGTGCCACATTGGAATAGAGACTCTAAAGGTCCGTGCCAATAATGGCACCAAACCCTCAAAAAATGAGCAATATTCTCTGGTCAGTCTCTGAATTATTTCCCATGCCCAGCCTGGCTCCCATTGCACCATTTGTCTGCCTGTGGCCAATACTCCAGAATGTTCCATTACTAGATGGGGAAGACACATTCCAAGACTGATACATAATCCTGATGGAACAGCAAAGGTACTCTGACCAAAAAAAACCCTGAAATGAGCAGGGATTCAGCATCCAAACACTTACCTGTTCCACCTGGGAGAGGAGAGAGGCCCCAGCTCTGAGCATTCAGGGCGTGGGGTGACAGGGACACGCAGGAACAGAGAGCTCCACTGCTCTGGGACAGCACAGGGGGAAAACTGCAAAACATCTCAGTGTCTTCTCATATGGGTGCCACTGAACATCATTAATTAGGAGATGCCTTCAAGGTTTCCCTCCCACTGCCTCTAATCCTGTATACAAGAACCCAACACAGATCTTCCTTCCCTTCACACCTTTTTCTGAAGAATTGCATCCTCCAGAGGCAAAAATCTGCTCTAGATCCTTTTCCATCTCACAAAACTCTTCCCAGATAGCCCGGCCTTTGAGTTCTACTCTTCATATATTTCTGGAAACCCTGAGGTTCAGCGAGACTCTCCCACTTTGCCTGGTTTTGCATCACTTGGAAAAACCCAAACTGCTTGCATAAATTCAAGTGGTTATTTTGGCTGACACAAGCTGACAATCAGGTTTGCCTGAACCCTTCTTCTCTGTAGCTGGGAAAAAGAAGCTGAGCTTCAACAGCCTTTCAAACACTGGTTTAATAGGTCTGGTCAGCAGAAAGGAGCTCTGCCTCCTCTCCAGCCCCTTCAGAGGCTCCTGCACCTTGCTGCTCACTCAGCTCAGCCCTCATCATCAAATCCCTCTGCCAAAGCCCCCAACAGGGAAACCAGCACTGAGATGTGACATGGACCACCTGGGAACAGAAATGTTTCCCAGCATCTCAGCTCTATGGGGATGACCCCACAGGTCACACCACAGGGCTCGTTATGGTTTCTTCAGGTCACACCTTCTCAACAGAATTATTGGCCTTGCCCTGGTTTCTAAAGACAGGGCAGATTCACTGGTTCAGATGTGGATTCTTACAAAGCAAATCACTTCCCACCTGAAGAGAACTTCCCTTCCAAAAATTGTTTATCAATATTTGGGTTGAATTTGTCTAAAAACGGGGCAAGATGAAAACATTTCCCCTTTTTGGTTCTCAACACACAGGGAAAAAAAACCCACATGAATGTGGGCTATTGCTTCATTTGCCTTTACGAATATTTCACATGGCTGTATTTAGCATACCTTTAAACCTTTGCGAGAAGGAGTGGAAATGCTGAGAAAGTCTGATACAGCATAAAACCTCTTATATCTTAGAGACTGGCTCCAATTTGTGGCCAAATCCAAAGCGCAACTGTTGCACCATCACCTTTTGTGCTTTTAGAAGAAATAGTGAATACTTACATGGGTATCTAATTTAGTTCCACAATTTTTACAGAGAAACTAAATTTAGGACTGTTTTATTTAAAGGGTCAAATTTTCACAATTCCAGAAGGAAATAAAATTTTTTTAGGAGTCTGAATCTCAAAAAAAAAAAAAAACCAAAAAAAAAAAAACCAAAAAACACAAAACGACCAAAAAAAAAAAACCATTCAAGAGTAAGGAATGAAATCTAATCCAAAAGTGAAAGTTAGTTCACTGATTTTCAAAATTACAACACTAAGAATGAAGGAAAATGCTGCTTCTCTACAAGTCTATCACTCCTAACAGCTGATATATCAATGATGTACACTGACAATCTTGTTTCTAAGATTGGTAGTTCAATAGAAAATATCTTTAGGAATTTGCCAAATTTAATTACACAAACCCAAAAAGATCTTTACGAAGACTCAACAGAATCAAAACTGGGCAAGTTATTTTTATAGCACTAGAAGAATTACAAACATCCTGTACAGAGTCCAACATTCATTTCCTCCAGTAGTTGTAGCAAGTCAGAGACTTCAAGGATAAACCTTTAGAGCAGGGAAAACAGTTTCAGGAATTGTGTGTGCCCAGTGTTGAGCTGTGCTTACAGTAAAGCAGATCGACTTTTGAGTCATTCTTTTCCTCCATGCTACTCTTTATTCAGAGCCTGATGTTCCCATATGATTTAGTAAAGTTATAAAAAAGCATGAAATATTTCTCTGGGGTGTTGACAACACTAGACAGACTTGATGGAAGTCTCTCCTTCTCCTCTGCCTGAAATGAATATTTCCTCTCTCTTCCTTTGCCTCTCCCTGACAGGGAGAAACCACATCAGAGCCCTCTTACAGAATATTATTTCCTTCTGGTTAGAGAAGGCCATGGGTTCTCTAACACATATAAGTTCTGCACATAAAAGTGCATGTGTCAAATACATGTTTTCACCATTCACTGTATTTCCATTTTTAAATGGTCACAGCATCTGAACTCTACAGAAAATAAATAGCTTTTATGGTAAAAACAACTCAGATCCTCCATTTGTTTATCTTGCATAGGAATTGCTCTGTACCTGAATTAAATAAGGTTAAAAAGGTTTTTTAGCCTCTACTAATTGGCATCACCACATTTCTTTCACTTTCTATACCACTAAGATTCATGCCATAGCACTCAGAACAGCACCACTCTTACATGAGGGAGCTGAATAGAAACACATCTGGAGCATCTTCATCAGAAGGTTTCAAGGCTGGTTTTTGGCTACCTCTGTGTTTTGCCATAAAAAGGCCATTTCTGCAGCATTCAGGCAACAAATGGGCTTTGTGTGCCCTTACAAAAACACTCCTCCTTTCTGGATGAACTGCAGGTTTTACCCTCAGGTGAGCTGGAAGGTGCAAACACCAGAGAGAGCAGGTCTGATGACAGAAGAGACAAAAGGTACCATGGATGAGCAAAGTGCAGTTGTGCAGCTCTGGTGTCAAATGTACATCAAGTGTCAGCCATAGAAATAGCAAACACAGGAGGAAAAGCAAAGAAATTGTCTTCTGGCTTGCTTGAGACACTAAAGATGATCAGTTGACAGCAGATGGATGGCTCAGAGGAAGAACTGTGGTCTGCAAGAAATCCACAGTGAATCTGAAATCAGATGGATAACAAATGGGTGTACAGAAATATCAAAAGCTTGAGCTCAAAGGGTATTTGAGGCATTATTAGTGTTCAGACTCCCTAAATGAATCTATATCCTGAAAACTTGGCTTTCAAGACAGTCTCAGTTTACAGCTGCCCGGTGAGAAGGTGGATAATGTTTAGAAACGTTTGAGAGGATCTGAACCAGGCAATGTGGTACCAGGCATTTTCCCTCAGATCAACATCAGGATCACATCTGGAGACCTTATCTTTGTACAAATCCCAAGCACAGTGATATTTGGGGTGGAGGAGAGGCCAGAAATTAAATCACAAGGTGACTAAGTGAGAGAAGGAGTTAAGCCCCTGGGATGCAGTGCATGTGAAGCACAATCTCACAGCTCTGAACACCAACTCACCCCCATCCAGGATCACTGCTCATACACAGATCCCAGGGCCACGTGCCAGCCAGGAAATACACTCCTGGCTATGCAAACAGCCAGCAAAAGTTCAGGGAACATGTGCAAGCAGGAATGACTCCAAAGAACAGGATCCAGGCACATTCAGGGAAAAAACCCAACCTCAGACTGACTGAGCTGATGGAACGGGACCCTGGAGAAAGGGAAATGCAGGGACAGCTCACCCAACCCTGCTCCAAAGCTGGCATGGCACTGAGGGGCTGAAAGACTGACCACCAGATGAGGGTGGGAAATAAGAGATTTATCATGGAGGTTAAGAGTATACAGAGAAGAGGAAGAAAAACAGTGAGATGCATGAAAATGTATCAGATGCTATCCAGAGTATTTGTGCTACCTCTGTAGAGGTGTTTGTACCTTCCCAAGAACAGCAAGAGGCTATTCAGGGATTCATCAGGCTTGCCTCTGATGGGGCTGTAATGATTCTGTTTAATTCCTTTCTCTAAAAGAATATACCATCCAGTTACCTTCATGGTCAGAGTAGCCCTCCAAAAGCTACCTCCTCACTTGCAGTGAAATAACTGCAGATTCTGTGCTAAAACATTCATTTGCAGAGTACAGTGGAAAATCATTAGGAGTCTGCAGAGGCTGTGCCACTGTTCAGCCTTGAACACAGATAAGCATTAATGTTGATCAATAGCACCTTAAAGAAATTCCTGGTTTTCTAGACAAGAAAAGAAACCATAGAGATTTATGAACCAGAACATGAAGATCCATTTTGGGTGGCACTATTTTTCTTTTATAATCAATGGTTAGTGATCAAAAGGAAAGTTTAAAATTGCAATACACCCTTTATTGCATCCAGCTGTCGTAAGATGCAAGGTAATTTATCTCCATCTCAGCTGTAGAATCATGGAATTAAGGGTGGAAAAGACCTCTTAAGATCACTGAGTCCAACCACTAACCCACCGTGGTGCTGACGGTTTTACTGCAGTTTGGGTTGATAACATCCCTTTCCCTCAGCCCCTGGGCAGGCCACAGGAGATCAGGCTGGGCAGGCAGGACCTGCCTCTCACACAGCCTGGGCCTGATGCCCTGGTTCTCCTGCAATCCCACTCGAGATGATCCCTCCATAAAGTTCCTTGGCACCCACATCACTCTGACAGGTGTGTGTGCCTCATTTCTGCCAAAATGGAATAGACAAGAGGACAAAAGTGTTAAAAACAGGCAAACAGGCCCCTGGTGACATGCAAGAGGTGCAGCCCAAAGTGACAGCCTGTGCTCTGAGGGTACAGCACCTTGAGATACCCCTTCCCACAGGACAGGGATAAACCAGAGGGCTGAATCAGCCTTGCTCCCTTTGATGAGTCATTTAAATAAATTGCACTCCATTATTTCCTCTTTAAACTAGTAAATTACTCCATCTATAGGAAATGGTGCTAATTGAGGGAGGTATTCAAGTTGTCTCTAATCCATTTACAAGGAAAGCAGAAAAAATTGCTGCAGAGCTCACACACCTGGTGGTGCTTTGCCCTGCTTTCCTGTGTGACCACATTCCTGCCACCAAGCGCTGTCCCCTGCTGCTCCCTCACAGCTCACTGGTGATTGCTTAGCAAACAGCTTCTCCTTTAACCAGTGTCCCATACTAATTATGGCTGCCAATAATGAACAAGCATTTCCCTTCTGCTGAGCTGGGCATGCTGCAGACACAGTCAACATCTTTTTTTTCTTTCTGGTTGCAAAGAAATTCCTTCTAGACAAGCAGAGCAACCATGAAGATTTATGTACCAGGAGGCAAAAATCCATTTTGAGCTGCTCTATTTTTCTTTTGTAATAGATTATTAGTTGCCTTTCAGCCATGTCCTTGCTTGTTAGTTATGTCTCAGGCCATAGGGCAGCAGGTGGGTTTGGAACCAGGGCTGTGACAAAACTTTGCTTTCCAGTCACCTCCCAAGGATTTCCAGTGTCATTTTAGGCAAGAAACATTCAAATCCTTGAAGACTTTATTCCAAGGGAATTAGGCTCTTTATAAAGACTCAGTTTCTTAGTTGTGTCTAGAGAAATCCTTAGCCACAGAAAGGAAGTTTTCTCTACCTCCATGCTTTGTAACTTACCTGTAATGGAAGAGTCCTTTTCTTGTTGCTTTTTATTCAGGCTTCAGTGATTGCTCAGGGAATGGTTTTCATGCTGTGTTTGTAGAGCCTAACAGGACCCTGAAGCTGTAATGACAATATGACAGGACTGAAGTAAAGCACACATGCTCCAAAGCCAGACTGATTTCTGCTATGTCTTTAACGCATCCTCAGAGAGAGGCTAAAAAAAATTTATTAATTTCCTCTAAACACATGCAACTCAACCAAAACTTTCTAGAAAGCTCTAGAAAAGTTTGTGTCCCTCTCACCCAGCCCAGTTCCTGCAGGATCAAAGCACAAAAGGAGTTGAGTACTGCTGGAGGTGAATCCCCACCAGCGTTCCGTGCAGCAGGATTCAGCTTGGTCAAGCATCACACCTGGCAAAGCTTTTAGGGACTCGTTCCTGACGCTGCTTTAGAACAAAAATCCAAAACAGAAAAATCCTGTTTGGATTTTGCTGCCTCACTGTGGCCATGGGGAGCTGTGGCAGCAGCTCTGTCTGGTCACAGAGAGCACAGATAACATTTCCAGGCATGGTGCTGGGAAATGTCTGTGAGAAAATCAGAGGAAAGAATGACAAACAATTCTTATCTTCACTTGCTACACCTGGTATTGCAAACATGTAGAATGTGTTATAGAAATTTGTTTACCAAAGGGTAGTTTTTTAATTAACCAATAGTGATAGGGTTTTAAGTAAAAGACCAATTAAGTAGTCTATAAAGTCTATAAAAGTCTATAAAGTCTATAAAGTCTATAAAAGAGCAATAAGTTTATTAATAAAGATATTATCGATCAACCTTCTGTAACACATGGAGTCTGTGCCAATTATTACCTGGCTGGGGGACCACCTACCATAATAGGGAGCAAAGATCTTGAGGAGAGACGCTGCAACTCAGACAACTCCACAGCTACACAGACTCCAGCCTTTGCATTTTCTTACACAAGGGGCTTATGTAGCTCATTTTCAAGCAAAAATAGATATTATCAAAGAAATACACTTTTTTTTTTTCTGATGAGAAATCTGAAAATTAGGCATGAGCATGCTGGTGAGAGTTAGGCAAGACATGGTATTGGTAGAAGCTCTTGGAATCCCAAAGAAACAATTTTCAGCAGCCCTCAGGTGAAAGTGGATCCTGAGGGACCTAAAATGACCCCCAAAAAAATAAAAAAATTAAGTCTTCTCTCTACTGTACAGTTCCTAAATAAGAGCCCTTGTGGTTTTCCTGTAGCAGTTTCTATTCTAGATCCTCTCAATAGATCAGTATTCTCATCATTCAAATACCAGTAAATCCTTTCCCACCCCCAAGTATAACCATCTCTGGGTCAAACCGCATGGAAATTTTGAGCAAGCCCAAAAACCAAATCAGTTGAGTGCAAAAACAGTGCAGAGGCAATATAAAACAAAATATAAAAACTCTCATGTTCCTTCCCAGTGAATATTAACACTGATGTATGAAAACACCAAAAATCTTCTATCAAATCCCATTTTGACCCTGGCATAGAGGCTTGTCCCCATGAAACTGAAAGCAAAGCTCACTCACAGATATCTGCTGACCACAGAGGAGCAGCACAAAGCTAAAGCAGCTTCTCCAACCCATCCACTTCCCAGTCCTGGGGGCCTGCAGGAGTTGAACTGAAATGCAGAAAATTGCAGGCAGTGAGAGCAGCCAGTGTGAGACCTTCCACGGGCAGCTGCTTCCATTGGACTCCTGAACTTTTGTTTCTGTTTTAACAGCAAATCAAACCTGGGTGTTTCATAAGCAGACAGAGCATCCTCCAGCTTTGTCAAGCTCCCCCAAAAGTTGTGCAACAAGAGTGTGGATAAGATGCTGTTTCAAATCCCACAAATGAAGGGCCTTTAAAAGTTGCACCCCTATCCTTCCCATGATTTAGAACAGGTGAAATTCTCTTTAAATTACACACTGAAATCCTTTAAATGGCTGTGGCACTCCCTCATTTCACCCTGCCAGGTAAACACCATTTTCAGATGATGCCTGTTACAAGGTCTGATCACTCAAGTATTTCTCTATATATTTTTTTTTATTTGTTCACTGACCTGGAAGAGGTGACAACATCCTTATATGACTGTCCCAGGATACATGAACACATCCCCTTGCAGACATTCAAATTACCTCTAAGGTGGAACTGAAAAAGTTCTGTCTTAAAGCAATCTGGTCCCATTAGTGCTCCCAGCTTGCTGACAGTTTATAATTTTCCTTGAAAACTAATCAGGCTGTTCCTGTCAAAACAATGGTTTGCATGCAACCTGCAAGGAAATGAAAAAAGGGAGGAAATGAAAAAAGGGAGGAAATGAAAAAAGGGAGGAAATGAAAAAAGGAGGAGGAAATTTTAAAAAAACAGGAGAAATTTTTAAAAAGGAGGAAATTTTTAAAAAAAGGAGGAAATGAAAAAAAAGGAGGAAATGAAAAAAAGGAGGAAATGAAAAAAAGGAGGAAATGAAAAAAAAGGAGGAAATGAAAAAAGAGAGGAAATGAAAAAAGAGAGGAAATGAAAAAAAGGAGGAAATGAAAAAAAAGGAGGAAATGAAAAAAAGGAGGAAATGAAAAAAGGAGGAAATGAAAAAAAGGAGGAAATGAAAAAAAGGAGGAAATGAAAAAAGGAGGAAATTTTAAAAAAAGGAGGAAATTTTTAAAAAAAGGAGGAAATTTTAAAAAAGGAGGAAATTTTTAAAAAAAGGAGGAAATTTTAAAAAAAGGAGGAAATTTTTTAAAAAAGGAGGAAATTTTTAAAAAAAGGAAGAAATGAAAAAAAAGGAGGAAATGAAAAAAAAGGAGGAAATGAAAAAAAGGAGGGAATAAAAAAAAGGAGGAAATGAAAAAAGGAGGAAATTTTAAAAAAAGGAGGAAATTTTAAAAAAAGGAGAAAATTTTAAAAAAAAGGAGGAAATTTTAAAAAAGGAGGAAATAAAAAAAAAGGAGGAAATGAAAAAAAAGGAGGAAATGAAAAAAAAGGAGGAAATGAAAAAAAAGGAGGAAATGAAAAAAAAAAGGAGGAAATGAAAAAAAAAAGGAGGAAATGAAAAAAAAGGAGGAAATGAAACAAAAGGAGGAAATGAGAAAAAAGGAGGAAATGAAAAAAAGAGGAAATGAAAAAAAAAAGGAGGAAATGAAAAAAAGGAGGAAATAAAAAAGGAGGAAATGAAAAAAAAGGAAAAAATGAAAAAAAAGGAAAAAATGAAAAAAAAGGAGGAAATGAAAAAAGGAGGAAATGAAAAAAAAAGGAGGAAATGAAAAAAAAGGAGGAAATAAAAAAAGGAGGAAATGAAAAAAGGAGGAAATGAAAAAAAGGAGGAAATAAAAAAAAGGAGGAAATGAAAAAAGGAGGAAATGAAAAAAAGGATGAAATGAAAAAAAGGAGGAAATGAAAAAAGGAGAAAATTTTAAAAAAAGGAGGAAATTTTAAAAAAAGGAGGAAATTTTTAAAAAAAGGAGGAAATTTTAAAAAAAGGAGGAAATTTTTTAAAAAAAGAGGAAATTTTTTAAAAAAGGAGGAAATTTTAAAAAAGGAGGAAATGAAAAAAAAGAAGGAAATGAAAAAAAAGGAGAAAATGAAAAAAAAAGGAGGAAATGAAAAAAAAGAGGAAATAAAAAAGGAGGAAATGAAACAAAAGGAGGAAATGAAAAAAAAGGAGGAAATGAAACAAAAGGAGGAAATGAGAAAAAAGGAGGAAATGAAAAAAAAAAGGAGGAAATGAAAAAAAAAGGAGGAAATGAAAAAAAAAGGAGGAAATGAAAAAAAGGAGGAAATGAAAAAAGGAGGAAATGAAAAAGGAGGAAATGAAAAAAAGGAGGAAATGAAAAAAAGGAGGAAATGAAAAAAGGAGGAAATGAAAAAAGGAGGAAATGAAAAAAGGAGGAAATGAAAAAAAAGGAGGAAATGAAAAAAAAGGAGGAAATGAGAAAAAAGGAGGAAATAAAAAAAAGGAGGAAATGGAAAAAAGGAGGAAATTTTAAAAAAAGGGGGAAATTTTAAAAAAGGAGGAAATTTTTAAAAAAAGGAGGAAATTTTAAAAAAAGGAGGAAATTTAAAAAAAAAAGGAGGAAATTTTAAAAAAAAGGAGGAAATTTTTAAAAAGGAGGAAATAAAAAGGAGGAAATGAAAAAAAAAGGAGGAAATGAAAAAAAGGAGGAAATGAAAAAAAGGAGGAAATGAAAAAAGGAGGAAATTTTAAAAAAAGGAGGAAATTTTAAAAAAAGGAGGAAATTTTTTAAAAAAGGAGGAAATTTTAAAAAAAGGAGGAAATTTTTTAAAAAAGGAGGAAATTTTAAAAAAGGAGGAAATAAAAAAAGGAGGAAATGAAAAAAAAGGAGAAAATGAAAAAAAAGGAGGAAATGAAAAAAAAGGAGGAAATTTTAAAAAAAGGAGGAAATTTTAAAAAAAGGAGGAAATGAAAAAAAAGGAGGAAATGAGAAAAAAGGAGGAAATGGGAAAAAAGGAGGAAATGAAAAAAAAGGAGGAAATAAAAAAAAGGAGGAAATGAAAAAAAAAGGAGGAAATGAAAAAAAAGGAGGAAATGAAAAAAAGGAGGAAATAAAAAAGGAGGAAATGAAAAAAAGGAGGAAATGAAACAAAAGGAGGAAATGAAAAAAAGGAGGAAATGAAAAAAGGAGGAAATTTTAAAAAAAGGAGGAAATTTTAAAAAAAGGAGGAAATTTTTTAAAAAAGGAGGAAATTTTAAAAAAAGGAGGAAATTTTTTAAAAAAGGAGGAAATTTTAAAAAAGGAGGAAATAAAAAAAGGAGGAAATGAAAAAAAAGGAGAAAATGAAAAAAAAGGAGGAAATGAAAAAAAAGGAGGAAATTTTAAAAAAAGGAGGAAATTTTAAAAAAAGGAGGAAATGAAAAAAAAGGAGGAAATGAGAAAAAAGGAGGAAATGGGAAAAAAGGAGGAAATGAAAAAAAAGGAGGAAATAAAAAAAAGGAGGAAATGAAAAAAAAAGGAGGAAATGAAAAAAAAGGAGGAAATGAAAAAAAGGAGGAAATAAAAAAGGAGGAAATGAAAAAAAGGAGGAAATGAAACAAAAGGAGGAAATGAAAAAAAGGAGGAAATGAAAAAAGGAGGAAATTTTAAAAAAAGGAGGAAATTTTAAAAAAAGGAGGAAATTTTTTAAAAAAGGAGGAAATTTTAAAAAAAGGAGGAAATTTTTTAAAAAAGGAGGAAATTTTAAAAAAGGAGGAAATAAAAAAAGGAGGAAATGAAAAAAAAGGAGAAAATGAAAAAAAAGGAGGAAATGAAAAAAAAGGAGGAAATTTTAAAAAAAGGAGGAAATTTTAAAAAAAGGAGGAAATGAAAAAAAAGGAGGAAATGAGAAAAAAGGAGGAAATGAGAAAAAAGGAGGAAATGAAAAAAAAGGAGGAAATAAAAAAAAGGAGGAAATGAAAAAAAAAGGAGGAAATGAAAAAAAAGGAGGAAATGAAAAAAAGGAGGAAATAAAAAAGGAGGAAATGAAAAAAAGGAGGAAATGAAACAAAAGGAGGAAATGAAACAAAAGGAGGAAATGAAACAAAAGGAGGAAATGAGAAAAAAGGAGGAAATGAGAAAAAAGGAGGAAATGAAAAAAAGGAGGAAATAAAAAAAGGAGGAAATGAGAAAAAAGGAGGAAATGAAAAAAAAGGAGGAAATGAATAAAAGGAGGAAATGAAAAAAAGGAGGAAATGAAAAAAAGGAGGAAATGAAAAAAAGGAGGAAATGAAAAAAGGAGGAAATTTTAAAAAAAGGAGGAAATTTTAAAAAAAGGGGGAAATTTTAAAAAAGGAGGAAATTTTTAAAAAAAGGAGGAAATTTTAAAAAAAGGAGGAAATTTTTAAAAAAAAGGAGGAAATTTTAAAAAAGGAGGAAATTTTAAAAAAGGAGGAAATGAAAAAAAAAGGAGGAAATGAAAAAAAAGGAGGAAATGAAAAAAGGAGGAAATGAAAAAAATGAGGAAATGAAAAAATGAGGAAATGAAAAAAGGAGGAATGAAAAAAGGAGGAAATTTTTAAAAAAAGGTGGAAATTTTAAAAAAAGGAGGAAATTTTTAAAAAAGGAGGAAATTTTTAAAAAAAGGAGGAAATTTTAAAAAAGGAGGAAATGAAAAAAAAGGAGGAAATTAAAAAAAAGGAGGAAATGAAAAAAAAAGGAGGAAATTAAAAAAAAGGAGGAAATGAAAAAAAAGGAGGAAATAAAAAAAAGGAGGAAATGAAAAAAGGAGGAAATGAAAAAAGGAGGAAATGAAAAAAGGAGGAAATTTTTAAAAAAAGGTGGAAATTTCAAAAAAAGGAGGAAATTTTTGAAAAAAGGAGGAAATTTTAAAAAAAGGAGGAAATTTTTTAAAAAGGAGGAAATTTTTAAAAAAAGGAGGAAATTTTAAAAAAAGGAGGAAATTTTAAAAAAAGGAGGAAATTTTAAAAAAGGAGGAAATGGAAAAAAAAGGAGGAAATGAAAAAAAAAGGAGGAAATGAAACAAAAGGAGGAAATGAAACAAAAGGAGGAAATGAAAAAAAAGGAGGAAATGAAAAAAAAAAGGAGGAAATGAAAAAAATGAGGAAATGAAAAAAAAAGGAGGAAATGAAAAAAAAAGGAGGAAATGAAAAAAAAAGGAGGAAATGAAAAAAGGAGGAAATGAAAAAAAGGAGGAAATGAAAAAAAAAAGGAGGAAATGAAAAAAAAAAGGAGGAAATGAAAAAAGGAGGAAATGAAAAAAAAAGGAGGAAATGAAACAAAAGGAGGAAATGAAAAAAGGAGGAAATGAAAAAAGGAGGAAATGAAAAAAGGAGGAAATTTTAAAAAAAGGAGGAAATTTTAAAAAAAGGAGGAAATTTTTTTAAAAAGGAGGAAATTTTTTAAAAAAGGAGGAAATTTTAAAAAAAGGAGGAAAATTTTTAAAAAAGGAGGAAATTTTAAAAAATGGAGGAAATTTTAAAAAAAGGAGGAAATTTTAAAAAAAGGAGGAAATTTTAAAAAAAGGAGGAAATGAAAAAAAAGGAAGGGGAAAAAAAGGAAGGGGAAAAAAAGGAAGGGGAAAAAAAGGAAGGGGAAAAAAAGGAAGGGGAAAAAAGAAGGAAAAACAATGAAGGAAAAACAAAGGAGGGAAAAAAAGGAGGGAAAAAACCAAGATATTTATTTGCAGAGACCTTCTTGGACTTAAAGCAGCAATTCTGGGCATCCTCTCCCACCTGGCCAATGTTATAACATGAAAAGTGATGGATCTGCAATACTATGGAATGCAAAGTGCTTGATCATTACATCTTCTAGGCTAAATATTGGCTCAAATTCGAAATTGAGGCAGTATGTCTGCTACTGCTGAGTTTTTACACTGCATTTTTCAGAGGAAAACTTTGTATTTTGTAGAAAACAAACACCTGCCACTCCACTATGAACTGACTCAACTCCTTTCATCCTACAGGAATGTCAGAATATCTGCAATCATGTACCCAGTGAAAGCCTCTAAACAAGGAGGTATTTCCATCCAGTAATGTGAGAGCAATGCTTTTTGCATTCTGTCATCTCCAAAAAATACAGGCAGCCCATTATAATATCTACAAAATCTTTTTACTGATAAATATTCTGCATTAATTTGAGTCATTTTGATGAACATGACAGCAAACACAAGTACCAATATCCCCCAGCACAAAATCGGGTGTTGAAACTCAGAAAAGCTGATTTATATAAGTGCAAGATAGAGAAAACCACCCTCAAATGTAGCCACTTATTGACCAATGAGGGGGAAAAAAATCCATTTCCACTACAAGGTTATACTTCTGCTTTGGCATCAGCTATACTAGTAATGGGCTGAAGATGGAGAATTTCTTTACAATATTTCTTCAATTAAGAGAAAGAAATCTCTGGGAGATCTGTCCAGCAGGATTACTGGACTCACTTGGCAAAACTAAATTACTTCATTGATCCTCACAGACATCCTCCTTCCTTTTAAAGAGAGGGAGGCACAAAGGCTGAAAAATTGAAGCCTAGAGGTAGCTGAAAAACAGACTAGAAGGCTTGATTACATTTTCCATCAAGTTACCCTGGTTTATTGCATTGCAGCCCTGGAGAATTTGATTAGCAATTTCTCCTCCTCACTCATCCTCATGTCATCTGGATTTCAAACCTCTGATCTGTATCTGCAAACATGCTAATACAGATCCCAGCCAGGTCTTGTCACTACCCACTCCTGACATACCAGAATTGAAGTGTCAGAAGCTCCACTTTATTTGTGGTTAACTGGTGCAAGTTCCCCACGGGCAGAAATAAGGGAAGCCCAGGGCAAACCTGGACTGAAGTCAAAGCAAGGTGCATGAAGCAAGTTTATATACATAATTTTTTTTTTAATATGGTGATTGCACAGAATGATATATTACCTCTAAAAAATTGAAGATTTAAAAGTGAATTGATGACTTGGCTTTGACACACATCCTGTCTTTAGGCTTGTGCAGTGCACATGGGCACCATCAGGACTCTTACACACACCCAAATGTGCTTCCCAGCAGCAAGGAGGATAAAAAGATCAGTCCCCTCGCAGCACACACTGTCCCAGAGCAGATGCTGTGATAGAGGCAGTGAAAAATGTAAATTTAAAGTGCAAATTTAAAGCATAAAAACAGCTCTACTGGGTTATCTGGAGTGCTAATTGCAAAAGGCAGGGAATATCACCAACTAATGTTGTTATCACAGCTCATCTTTGCTTGGACACATCCCTTTTACAAACCAGAAAACGGAAAACTTTCCGACATCCTCTGTCACATGGATGGGTGTGGTTTTGCTGTTTTTTTTCTTTTGTCAGGCCATTTCAGAGATTTGTCCAAAAGTAAATCTTCCATTGCTCTGAAAGCTTTCCAGCAGTGTCTTTACAACCTTACCTCAGCAGTGTCACTCTGCACCAAAGACAAACTCTATCCCTCAGAACCACACGGACTTAGAAGTTCAGCCTGCTAGGTTACAAAAATATAATCCATCTGCAGCTCCCCTTGGATCTAGGTCTGCTGCCATGGAGCAGAAAGAATCCCAGCAGCACAAAGGCAGCTGTGGAAATCCCAGGGTGTGGACAGCCCAGCTAAACAAAACTCCAGGAGAGAGAGGTTTTGCAGGTGCTGGGCTGCAGGGAGAATTTGCTTTGCAAAGCCCAAGGAATCACCCAGTGTCACAGATACATTTTATGGAAAATCCTTTCATTAAGGTCTATTCTCCTGAGAAGCTGAGAGGCCTCAGAAGCGAAATGTGAACAATGGTTATCTGCTGCTGTGGAATGCAACAGGTGGATCTTTGATTGGTCTGATGAGGTTGTTTTAATTAATGGCCAATCACACTCCAGCTGTCTCACACCCTCTGGTCAGTCACAGGATTTTATTATCATTCCATTCCTTTCCTTTCATGCCTTTTGATGAAATCCTATCTTCTATTCTTTTAGTACATATATTTATATATATACTAATATAATATATAGTATATTATAGTATACTATAATATACTATATAATAGTATACTATAATATATATTATATTAGTATATATACACTATATAATCTATATACAGTGTATATATATACACTATATATAGTATCTATAGTATACATATAGTATATATGCTATATATACTATATAAAGAATGTATAGTATATATAGTATATAATGTAATATACTATACTATATATTATAGTATATATGTATATATACTAATACATGTAATACTATATATAATATCAATACAATATATATTATATTATTAATATATAAAATACAAAATACTAAATTATATTTAGTTATATATATATATATATATACATATATATATATATATATACATATATATATATATATACATATATATATATATATATATATATATATATATATACATATATATATAATAAAATAATAAATCAGCCTTCTGAAACACGGAGTCAAGATTCTCATCTCTTCCCTCACTCTGAGACTCCTGTGAACACCACCACAGTCCAGGAAGGGTGGAGATGGGGGTGATACCATCTACAAAGAGCTGCAGCATCTGCTCAGGAAAAGGGCTGGAGGGTTCGTGCACATCCAATTGTGCTGACTGAGCTCTGTGCCAGCAGATGGCACCGGGATCCCATAAATCCATAACCTGCAGGATCGCAGCTGCTGCTGCTGCCTCTAGCCCTGCAGCGATCCTGCACTCAGCCAGGCTGAGTTTGATAAATACGCTGATAAGTGGAATCGTTCTGCGCTAACTCGTGCAGGGTTTTTTCCTGCTGCAGCGCCATTTATTTACTTCCTGCCCTTGCTGTGGGAAGCTGATAATAGCTGTGTACAGAGAGGGAAAAAAGGAAGTGGGAATTCAGTGTCTATGTGTCAAAAATGTATAATACTACAATATATAATATATAATATATAATAAATATATAATATATAATATAAATATATAATATATAATATATAATATATAAATGCACAAAAAAAGAATTCAGTGTCTATACTACAAAAAAGTAGCATGGCAAGGGCAAAAATTCTCCTCAGCCAAGCCAGCACTCTGCTTACTTGTCTCAGCTGCAGGAAATATGATGTGAGTTTGGTCTCAGCATACCTGCATATACAGGCAGGTGGGGAGACTGGTAAATATTGTGGTTGAATTTTATTTCAGTTGTTTTTCTTTATTTGCACTGTATCTAGGCACTTCTTCATGAAAATTCCTCCCCTGTTTATCATATCATGGAGCACCTGAAACTCAGCTCACATTTCCACAGCCTTCTCAGAAAAATGACACCAGTAACTGACAAAAGGTGGGAGGGAATCACTTGGCTAAGTACAACAAATATTTTGTTTCTAACTTTGTCCCACAGCAAGAGGCCAGTATAGTTTGTCCAGCAAAACCTCTAAAAACTGTTCCCAGCAATTGCTTCGGAGGCTGGGGTATGGGAAAATGCTGCCTTGGTGACAGCAAAGGGAAACACTGAGGAACAGAAGAGAGCAGCTGTGATTGCAGGGCTAAGCCTTGGCCACGAGAAACTGTACTTGCAATATCCCTGAATTTCTGGATTTTATCCATTCCAGGTACTGCTCTGTAGTCTTCACCTCCAAATCCTATAAAGTTTTCTCCAAATCTAAGGCCTTTTCCTTCTATAGATTACTCAGAGGGCTTCCAGTTTTAAGGACAGCAATATTTACATTTGCTGCTGCATACCTCCTTCCAGAGCCATGTCTTGGGGCTTTTAGGAGTGTGCCTGAGCAAACATGACTCTTTATATAGACTTCAAGAAGAGGTAACTCAAGTAAACACTGTGCAACTTAAAACCTTGAAAGCTAATATTTGGCAAGCTCTTGTGTTCACAACTGTGGAAAGGCTCACCTCTGGAAATAAAGCAAGAATATCTTCTCCTTAGAGAAAAAATAAAAGCCAGTGTGGCAAATCCACACCCAGGACTAACAGTGGAATTCCTGTTATTATTCCATACATTATCCTATGCTGGGAACAACCATACCCAGATGCTGTTTGATAGAGCCAGGTTTTACAGATGCAGACCCCCAGGACAAGACTTTCAAGAGGAGTCTTCTTACCTGCCTGATCTGTATGGGCAAGTTGCCCCAAGGTTTGTGAAAAAGCTGAATATCAGCACAGCAAAAGTGGGAGGAGTGGAAGCAGCCAGGGACTGATTAACAAAACAAAGCAAAAAAACCAAAATTAAACAAACAACCAAAAAATCCCAACGACCGGCACACCAAAAGAACCCAAAACTGAGCACTTGGGGAAGTAGCTATGAAGGCATTGAGGCCTGTAAAGAGTGCCCCAGCCCTAACTTTGCCCCCAATAAGTTAATTCAGGTCTCTCACAGGTTTAGCAGATGCTCTAGGAAAGGCTGCATCTCTAAGCTGAGCTCTTTTGTAAACTCATATGATTTTATTGCCCTTCATGTGAGCCCACCACTGCAGCAAAGCTCTCAAGTCCGTATATTACTGATAAGGAGGGAGGGTCCCTCAGAAGCAACATTCAAACATTTCTTTCTTCTTCCAGACAAAGAAATTCAAAGATCAGCATCATCTCCCACGTTTCAACATGCAAACTAAGGCACAGAGCAGGGGATGGGCTGTGCCAAGCAGGCTGGCCAGCAGTTTGATTAGCAGATCTTTCCAGATTGTGTTGCCTGAGCATTGGCTTGGCCCCACAGTAACTTGGAGAAGCAGCAAAGCCCAGTTACCATTCTTCTGCCACTGCTTCCAAACTCCTCAGCAGAAAAGGAACACAAAAATAATTTTCCCAGGAGGATACTGATAGCAGGATAGAAACAACACAGTAAACACAATTATCCTGAGCTATCTGGCTCATTGTAGAAACCAAAGGGGGCAATTTGCAAAACAGCTGCACTCAGCTCCGTAGAGGTCTGGGGGATTAATTTCTCACACATGCAGGACTGGATATTTATCTGATTTTTTTTTTCTTGCTCTTCAAGAGACTTTGAACCCAGTTCCAGCTCTCCCAGTGTCTGTTTAGGAACTGCTCTCAAGTTGCAGGTGGTCCTTGCTGCAGTGAATGGCACATACACAGGGACACTGCCTGTGAGCTACCACAGCCAAGAGCACTGCTGAGGTCTATACCAGGGCAACACAAACTATTGCAATGCCACATCCTTGACAGGCTCCCCAGGGACCTCCACAGATGTTTTGGAAGCTATTTTGCAGCAACAGCTTCATTAGAAGAGCTCAGCAGGAACTCTGCACTCCCTTCTCCTTGCAACCTCCCCCTGCCACATTATAACAATGCTAAGTCTTAATTTTCTTTGCTGACTCTGTGACAGGAAGAGATGCAGAGATGATCATGGGGAAGCCCTGCTAAGAACCCCATGTGTAGGTAGCTGTTTGCAGTGCTCACTGTCAGTCCCCAGAGCCAGCAGCTTAGGGAGGTGAGAAGTGATCTCCCATGTCACAAAAAACCCCACAACAGTTTCATTTGGACACTGGAGATCATGGCAGCACAACCCTGCTCAGAGCACAGGCTTTAATCCTTTTCTACATGAAATAAGGAAACATGACAGCAATGAGAAAAAAAATCTCTCTGCATGCAGGTATTTGGTTAAGCACAAAAAGGTCCTGGCATCTCTCCAGCCCAAATTGCTCTTTCCTTTGATGCAGGATTCCATCTACCTCAGGTAATGGCCCATTGGTTTGGCTGTCAGCAAGAACTGGACCTGAGGCACATACCTCTGGAGGTAGCTGACTAATCCAATTAAGTGGAAGCAACAGAAAGGTGAGATCCCTCTTGTATTCTGGACATGAGCAGGAAAGAGGCATAAACAAGGGATTTTTATTTACTAAAAGAAGCTAACTCAATAGTTTAATTTGGGAAACTTGCCACAGACAATCATGGAAACGATTTTACTATTATAATTAATAACTTTCCTTCAGCTTATCTCCACATGTTTTCATGGTAGCTGGTATCACTGCTTTGATTTTACAGGAAATCAAAGACAGATGAAATATCCCCTCCACATTTCTTCTTCCTTCCAGGCCAGTAGCAGAGCCTGGAACAAAACATGGATCTCAAGAAATACCTGGAAGTTTAGATCCTGCCAGGCTTCTAATCCACTTTCAAGTTTGTGTTCAGACAAGCTCCTCAGAAGCTGTTAAATAAGCCCCAAGAATTTCTGAATTACATCACTTATCCATACTTGTTCTGATGCAATTCCGTTTTGCAGGCCAGTTTGGTATCCCTTTTTCCCCCAATCCTTCTTTCTGCAATTAGTGCAGAGCCACCCAACATGATGCCTGTTTCATGGTGAACTGGATCATTTTAGCTGGCCCCAATTCTCCCCTAAGCAAGAGCAGCCAAGCTCTTGAGCTCAGGTTTGTAAATTCAGACTGGTTTGGGTTGGAATGGCCCTTAAATATCATGGCATGGGCAGGGACAGCTTCTCTGGGTAATATCTGCTAAGAGCAGTGATTGGCTCTGAAAACACTTAGAGGACAATAGCAGTATCTGCTTTTTTTAGATCTATTTTCTTGCCTTTTCATCAAATGCAAGTTGTCATTGATAAACTTGAATTTTTGCCTGCCCATTCCTTCTGGCAGCTCTAGGTCCAGTTTCCCTGCTCCTCCAGGCACTGGAAAGGATTGCAGGAACTGGCTGAACACCAGAGCAAGATGCATTGCTGAGCAGGTACCCAAAGGTGTCCCAACAGCAGCTGCAGTGTGGCTGACCTCTCCACTGCATCCTCATGGAAAACACTGGGAGCACCAGGAAACACCAGAGCAGGCCTTCATCTGCCACATTTTTCTGAAAACTTCTTTATAGTTAAAAGAAAACCAGTGTCCCAAAATCCCACACAGCCTCATTGCCCCCTTAGGGGCAATAGGATTTCAAGGAACAGCTACTCCACCTCAAACATGATCACAGCTACCTCAGTCACAGCCTACCCCAAACACTCCATGTTAGAGGTCACTGTCACCAGCTTTTCAACAAGTTGAACTTTTTTTACCTCCCACAAAAGATATCCCAGCAGTTTTGGGGCATGACATTTCACACTCTCTCTACAGGATAACTCCTGTGTGTTTGTAGGCTTGTTAAAACTTATCAAACTTGAGTGAAGCTTCACCATAGGAAAAACAAACCCTTTATATCAGTAAAAGCCTCATATCAGATCAATAAACAGTAACACAAGGCCTGAACAGGAAGTCCCTTTCAATAGGGACTCTTGATAAGTAACAAAAATTCACATAAATCAATCAGCATCTTTATGCCCACACACTTCTGATTCTGCCAGGGGAACCCACAGCCATCACTGCAAATATTGGGCTTGAACAATCTGCTCCAAAGGATGGGAGATAAGCAGCAACCACAAAAATCTGCTAACACACACAGGTAATCTGAGAACTAAACTGCCAGCTGCATCTGCAAACCAAATTTTATATTTTCCCCATGACCTACATTTTGACATAAACCCCAGAAATGTAGGGAGGATTCTTCCAGAGTGTTTCTGCAAAAATTCTGTAAATACTTATTCAATCATCCTTGGCCATAATTCTGACATTTCTGTTCAGAGTTTATGGACACATAGAAGAGCTACACACAAGGGCAAATTTAAATTTCACATTTTGGACTCTGGGGTGAAAGATTCTTAGGAGGAATATCACAAGGAATATCGCAGCCTTTCTCTCAATATTTATAGCAGAAAAACTGGGCATGGGGTTGGGAATAGCTGATGAATTTTCTGTGGACTTGTCCTGCACTCCTTCTGTACCTATTCCTCCAAAATCGCCTCAAAACAATTAAAAATATAAGCCTTAGTTTGAGCAAAATATTTTCTGTGGAATTTCTGGGGTCTAGGTGAACACTCCTCAATTGAAACTCTTCCAGCACATAGGGAACGTTTGACACTTCTGCATGAGGAGCAGCTAACACTGCATGGGGGCACCTGACTTTGCAGAAATGTTCAAATTTCCCGGAAAAATTATACTGGAAGCCCCCAGTCATGTCTCTGAGCTCACCTTTCACACTCCAAATCCATTCTCTCCAGGAACCCCAGCTCCCTGAGAATGACTTGGCTTCTGGGTTGGGATTACCCTGTTTGACCAAATTTTGTTCAGCCTATTTTAGGGATGTTGCTCATTAAAGAATTTGTTTAGAGAGATGGGAAAGAATCTCCCTTTCCTTTGTTTTTAAATGGATCCTACACAACATAACCTCAAGCTCTTTTCTGTGGCTGGAACCAGCCAGCACAGGTAGCCAAGATGTGCTGGCAGGCAGCAGATCACCACTCAGTAAATGCACATTACTCACCTCCCAGCAGCCAAGCAACCCAACTCTTCATTTCACCTTTCAAGCTCTAATTAATGGCAACAGCGTGGAAATGTAATCCATGATCCCTCTATAAGCTGTCAACTGTTTACAGAGGGGAAAAAGGAAAGTTTTAACAGAGCTGGGCAAAGGCAGCTCCCACTCCACACCCAAAAATCTGCTTTTATTTCATTTTTATCATCATCACCACATGTTCATACCAGAAATGCCCTGGTGGGAAGTCAAGGACAGAGACAGGGCAATAGGAATGGGCTCTAAAATGTTCAGATTTCATAGATCCCTTCCTTTGGATGAGCCATCTCAGTGCCTTGTTTCCTCTCCATGCACAGCCTGAAGGGGGAAAAGTCATTGAAAATTCAAGAGAGGAGGAAAAAGTACTTCTGGCCTTGCCTTTCCCACAAGCAGCTGTGCCAATGCTTCCCTGCCTGGTCCAATTCTCAGCAGACAGGGATTTGCAGCAGACAAATCTCCTGCACTCTGGCACTTCATTGGCAGCATCACCAGGACTAGCAGCCCAAAGGCTGGAACAGCCATCCCAATTAAACCACTGCCACCCCATGAGAGATTTCTTTCTTTGAAGGGAGAAAGCAGGCTCCAATTCCACTGGCAGCAAAGCTGCCATCTCTGCCACAAATTAACAGCCAGCCTTTTTCTCTGCAGGTGCCAGCTTTGCCCCTCTGCACTCAAAATTCAGCTTTTTTTTCTCCCTCTTGTTCTGTCATCACAACTCACTGCCAGTGGCACTTTATCTCATCCCATTTCATGGGTCACATGTGCAGCATTGTCTTGTTCAAATTATGAAGGCACAAACACCACCTGCCACTGGTTTGTGGGTTGTTAATCTGCCTTATCTGTGTTCAGGTAATCCATGTGCCATTTTCTAAGCACCAAAACTCCATGATTTCTATTTGTTTTACCCAAAACTCCATATTCTGAAATCTTGTGGTTATGAGAACCCTGGGTTTGATTTAAAATAACAGTAAAATCAGCAAATTACAGAAATTACTTTTAGTCATGTGAGTGACCCTGTGGTAAAACAAAAAATAATTTAAGGCAAGAGTCAAAAGGAAGAAATGGGGAGGAAAAAAATCACTAGCACCACCAGAATAATATGTACAGCAGTTCAGACTACAAGGGCAATAATAAAATCCAGATACAAGGTACTTCATCCTAAGGTTAATTCCCAGTGAAGTTTCCAAATTGCATTTGCCTTACACTCATATCAGCACAACTCCTCTCAGGGTTGGAATGGTATCACTGAAGAAAAAATAAATAGTATTTAACTGTTCAGAATTCCTCTTTTTTCCCCTCTGCCTGGATTTCCTACGGCATTTATCTGGGGTCAGTGCAATACACTCTGATTTCCAGAAATGTGCATTGGACACCCAATACATGCATTTTCTTCAGGGATTTGGTAATATCTAGCCCAGAGAATTTGGGGTCCAACCCCTTTCCAGCAGGAGTGTCCCCTCTCCATGGATCCTCCCACACTCCCTGTGTGCACTCCTAAATGTGCCTGCAGCATTTTCAGGCACCTTTACAGGAACCAGTCCTCCAGCTGAGCCCATTTCCAAAGAGGAACAAAGACACATTTACCCAAGCAAAAAGAAATATTTGAAAATTCAGATGATTAAATACAGCCTGCTGTTCATTTTACCTCTGTGGTCTCTGCTAAGTACCATAAATCCTGGTTTCCCTTTGAGACAAATTGTCACATTATAGCCCTGCTATACAGGCATACACACATTCCTTGCTATAAAGAGAAGGAGAGAAATCCATGCCAGATTAGGACATATGGAATCTCTGTTTATGGATAAATCATTTTTAAACCCCCTCTCTCTCCCCCTCCATGAGTCATGTGTGAATTGCTTAAAGTGTCCTGTCAACAATAGTTTATTTACATACAGAACTAATTAGCATTATTATGGCAGATTGTAGAAGCAGGATTATAGCTGGGAGACATTATCAAATGAGTGATGCCATTTTAGGAAGGTTGGGGAATGGAGGTTTGCAGCTCTCCAGCCCAGAATTCCATAAATTGGCCACCTTCCAAGGGTGTCAAGATGAAACCCATTTTTAACATTTCTTCCATTACTGATAATATCACTTCGCAATTAAAAGCCTGAGTCCTAATTTGTATTGTCTTGATTTTTTTGTAGTATGCATTTCAGAGTAGAGCCTGATCAGCTTATTTTGCTTGTAGCCCACTTTCTCAGTTCCATATCTTAGCACCACAAAATTGAGTTTAGATTTGCAGTACTACAGATCTATTAATAATTTTTAAAAGCTTTAAATGCCCTAAAACATTTATATTCTCTGTTTGAAGATTATTTAAAGTCAGCAACTAAATTTTAAACTAAATTAAATTTATATAGCCTCTTTAGGTTAGTGAGCATAGTACATACAGCTACTCTGGGACTTGCATGGACCTTTCATCATTAATAAGTGGAACAAGATAATTACATGCTCCAGTAGCTCTTAGGGGTCTAGAAGTTATCACCACATAACCTGCTTTATAATGCAGGGAGAAATCATCTGTGCTAGAGCTGGGGGTATAACTCAAAGAAATTTCCATAAATATATAAACACTGTGAAATGAATTCATGTGATGTGCAGGCATTTCATTTCAGAGCTGCTAATGTGTTTGCCCATTAATTTGTCAGGAATGTTCACTTTGATTTGCTCCATTTACCTTAGGAGGATGTTCAACAGCAAAACAGCCAGAACTGCAAAATTAGTCCACAAAAGGGCATCTCAGGTAAGTGCTGCTGAATTTGCTCTAAAAGGTCCATGCACAGATGTCTGCTCGGGTAGAAAAATGCAGAAAGAGCAAGGGCCAGAAGCTGCCTGGAGCTCTGGAGAGGATCTCTGGCTCCACACACACACCTGACTGAGGGAGATGCCTCCTCCTTCGCTCCACAGAGAGGGGAGTACACCTCTTTTTGGCAGGATCACTCTGCTCCCATCTTACTGCCTCCCTTCTGGGGCTACACCTCCACACCAGCTAGGACAAAGCACTCAGAAAGCTCTGGGAAAAAACTGTGACATTATTTGGAATTTCAGCTAATAAGTGCTTTCTAGCTGGTTCCAGATTTCCCTGGGATTATTTCCAGATTATTATTATTACATTCAGACTGTGATGGACAAGTTTTCCGTGCAGGGCTTTGCAAAGCTCCCTGCACAGGCAGAGTGGCTCTGTGAGAGGGCACAGCCTCCCTGCCCTGGGATGGAGCCCTGCAGCTCCCTGGGGTCAGCAGGCAGGGCCTTCCAGGACCAGAAAGGAGCTCTTTGCTGGGAGATGCTTCACTTCCACCCCACAAACAATAAACAGTGATTTCTCAAGCCTTCTGCACCCCTTTGGATGGACAAATGTAGGAGCATCGGGGGTAGGAGGGTCAGGATGGACAGAGACCAGAGATCTCTGCAGCCAGGTCGTGGAACTCGGGTTTATTGCAAAGGGCCTGGGTGCAGGGCCCTGCTGGGATTTGGGGTTTATTGCAAAGGGCCTGGGTGCAGGGCCCTGCTGGGATTTGGGGTTTATTGCAAAGGGCCTGGGTGCAGGGCCCTGCTGGGAGCTGCAGCCACAGCTAGAGCAGGCCCCAGAGAAGAGAGGGGGAGAGAGGATGAGAGGGTGAGAGAGTAAAAGGGGTAAGAGAGTAAAAGGCAAGAGCTAAAACAAGAGGTGAAAGTGTGAAGTTCCTGTTACAATACAATAAATCTCCTTCTGTGTTGAATATTCTAACTCTAACCGATCTAGTACAAGATATAAATCCTATAGCATTTCCATACAGCCTATAAGAATCACTATGTTACCATACTGTGCTACATTTTAAACCCTACAAACTCCTCTTTGGGCCCCTTCTGCCAAGCTGGCAGGGTCTGCTCTGCCCCTTGGAGCTGTCTGCAAGCAGAGGATATCAGATGGGTATCCTCTCATCAAAAGGGGATCACCTTCAGCCGGCCAAACCATTGTTTTCCAGTTGTTCAGTAACTAAGTTATCTCAAAACTTGCTTTCATTTCAATCTCGCTTATAGTTTCTATATTCTCAAAATCTTTTGCCAGACAATCATATTTATAAGGCTTTCTTGTTTAATCTTCCCCAACAGACAAAAATCCCTACAAGACCTGTGAGATCTCCAGCTGCAGCCACTGGCACGGCTGTGGCAGTCACCACAGGCCCACCTTGCTCTCTGTCACCCCTGGCTTTCACACAGCCCCTCAGGGGGTTGCAGGGGGCCCTGCCAGGTCCCCACACATCCAGCCTGTGCAGGCAGGCCCACACAGCTGGCTTGGGAGCATCACCCAACCCTGGCACAGCACCAGGGACTGGAAAGGCAGAAAGCATGGGCAAGCTTAGGAACAGGCAAGTGGAAACCTGCACAGCCTTGGGCATCTAGAAATGGTCTGAAGAGGTATTAGATAAGCACAGGGGTTGCCATCTGAACAACTTCTCTGTTTCTGTTTGGCACAGATGTTCACATTTTGGGGTGTTTGAGGGGGTTTTTTTGCAAGCGTGTTCCTAGTGTTTCCCCTTGTCCTGATTTTTCCAGTTTCTGACCATTTTTAACAGTTAACAAGAGCTGAGCAATTACAAGATCGAGCCCTGGAGAAGTTGCATTGCTCAAAAGCCAAAACAGGAAGTTTTAGTCTTGCTAAGAACTGGAGTTGATAGCAGTGAGGAACAGAGCCCATTCTAGCACCACGAGCATTTCAAAGGGCATTAAAGGACTACACTGCCTTTTCCTCAGGGAAAGAGGACTGGCATACAAGCCCTGGGCTGAAGGCAATAGGGAAGAATACTGGGAAGAGCACTGCCAATCCTTCCTCACCTCCTTTGGGATCTAGAAAGGGATGCTGCTGTTGGAGATAGGAATGGGTGTGAAGAAAATGGAAACAAATACTGGGGACCTCAAGAAAGTGTTTGCAAAGCCTGCCAGGTGAGATTCCCACACAAGCTGACAGAAACAAATGCTCTTAAAAGTTCCTTCCTTCACAGCACCACCCCACAGATCCACTTGGAATGGCAGCCCCCTCAGATTCTCCCTCCCAAAAGCAGAGCAGCCAGATCTGCCCTGCAGGTATCAGGCAGATGTGCTGGGCTGGGCTCCCAGCAGGGACCAGTGCTGTTTGCCTTGCACACTCCCCAGGCTGATATTTGAAACCTCAGCTTCCACTTATTCACATCTTCAGAGAGAGATACCTTTGTTCCTTTGCTCTTGGCATTTTGATCCCCAAACACTTGAGTAAGGAGTGTTTTGATTGTGTGAGGATGAGGGCAGCAGGGATCCTCTCCTGTCACTACAGCACATGCACTTGGTACACAAGAGGCTCTCAGCGAGTCAGGTTTCACTCCTGACATTGGGTTTTCTGTGTGAACCATTTATTTTGCTGAGTTGGCATTTATACACCCTCCCCCTCTCACCATTTGAAATCCGAGACAAATATAAGCTTGAAGTCTTGACTTTTTTTCCCCCCCAAGAAAGTTAAGCTGGTGTGGCCACCCAAATTCCAGACCAAGCTGCTGAAACCCCATTTCACTGTTCATAAAGCATGTAAGGTCTGCCTGGTGCTAGTTCCCACATTCCTGATCCAGGCAAGCTGGATTAAAGTTCCTCCCTTACAGCCTGCACCTCTCCTCCATGCATCTAAACTTACAGGGATGAATCCCCACAAAGGAAAGCCTGGACAAGCACAAACTAATTTTTCCACAAATTTAAGTGCAGGACAACCTCCCCTCCCTGGCTTTCTCCCCATTATCCAGCTGTGCCCATAAAGCAGAGTCTGACCAAGCAAGGCAGGGGTTGAAGGCAGCTATTAAATCTGCTCCCTGGAGCTTTAACACTTGGAGCAATTTGTAGTGGAATTACTCTCCCAGCTCAGCTTGCAAACCACCTCCACACAGGGTTCAGTGCTGGGGTTGAGAAAGCTGCTCTGTGCCAACCTTTCCTCTCCAGAGGAGGGGCTCAGATGGGCACACATCCCCACAGTGCCCTTCCAGCTGGCAGGGGAGCCCAAATCCAGCCCCTTCTCCTTCTTGAAGCACGTTATTGTTAGTGTGAGCTAATCTGCCAGATATGCCAACTGCCTGGCAAGCAATCCCAGGCAGCATTGTTTGTTTAGGATTGGACTGGGCTCTATGAATCCAAATTAGACATGGGGTTTTTTTTATAACCACCTCAGCCAGGAATGTCTGAAGGTGTGTTGGGGTTGAGGAGGCAGGGAAACAGCAAAACAGGCCACAAGCCTAGAGCTTTATAAGGGTTTGTGCGTGTTTCTTTTTTTAATTATTACCTCGCCTCTGCTTTAGATTCTTTGGGAAACCAGAAACCAGAGTGTACCTGTATACCAAATTCTCCTTATCACCACACAACAGAGGCACTGATTTGCTTTTCAGCAATGGGCTACAGAAACCAGATTGTTTATTCTTTGGGTTCTTTTGTTTGTGTTTTCTTTCTCCCTCTCCTCTGGAGGGCCCTCAAACACTTTACTGGTGAGCACTGGAAAAGAGAAAAGAGGAGTCCATGAGTACCTCAGCTCCTCCTTCATGGCCACCTCTGCCCCAGAGGAAATGCAGACCCTCCAGTCTCACCAATGATTAGGGGATGAACTAGTTCCTCAGCAGGGCATCGAGCTATTCTAGAGCCACATCCCATCCCACTTGGACAGCTCTCATATGTTCATGTTCACACACCTACACAAAGTTCACAAAAAACCCAGGCAGCTGAAGAGTTGTTGCTATTTCTCTCTAGTCCCAACATTGCCAAGGAAAGGGAAAATGGGGGACTTAGTTGAAATAAGCTGGAGCACTTCTTGCTCCATCCCCATGCAAAGCAGCCAACCTGGGAAACCTCTTGCAGCCAAAAAACACAGACCAGGCTCCAGCTCAAGGACTAGAAAGTGGCTCCATCATGGTTATGGAAGATGAACATTATATTCAAGCTTCAAAATTACTCACCCTTAACAAAAAACAGCCATTGCCAGCTCCTTCCTGAGAGGAGCTGCCCTTGGGATGGAGCAAGAGAGGTGCTGATGCCAGCCCAGGAGCCCTGCAAGCCTGCAGGCTGCCTCCTCCAGGCAAGCCTAACCCACCTTTTAACACAGCCCCTCTGGGCTCACCCCTCAGGCCAGCTCTGCCTCTCAGGTGCTCAAATGCAGAGTTCTTGGTGCTCTTTGGCCCTTCCCAGGCCATGGGGGTGGAGATCAGGTGGGCAGAGCCAACCATTCTCCAGCAGGACCATGTGCCCCTCCCTGCAAATCAGCAAAGTGCTGTAATTAATTAAAATCAATTAATGGCAGTGTAATTTCCCCAAACTCAACCTCAGCCTTTTTGCATCCACATTGTTCCCAGGCACGTGCCAAGGCAGTAAAAACACATTTTACATTTGCTTCCTTCATAATCCACAGCATCACTGTAGGCTTTTCTCTTAGTTTAAGGAAATCTCTCTGCAAGAAAACTGTGTGGAATTAAAGAGCTTTGTTCACCAAAATTAGTATCATAAAATGCAAAGCACCAACCAGTCCCTGAGCAGCCCAGTGCCTTGAAGAAGTGAAGCAGAAACTCACATAAACCTTGAGCAAGCACACACCAGGGAAAACTGCCCTGAAATTACCCTCTCAGATCTGCCTGTTGAGACAGGGTGAAGGCTCTGTGCAAAATGAACTTGCATTTATTTGAAAATAAATGACAAATGGCTCCATTTGTCTTTTATTCTCCCGTTAACGCTTGAACCTGGGGATTATTATCCCTGCAGTGCCTGAGGCTTGCAGATGAGGTGACCTCTTCATCTGGACAGGATTTCCTTCATTTGGGGAATACCTTTCATCAGCCCATCCAGCCTTTTCACCTGTACCTTTGACCAAATTCTTACTCCTCAAGTAATTGTGAGGAGTTTGCCAATTTAGCTCCATGGCTGGGGTTTAGCTACACAGCTCTGGGGCAAGGAGAACTCCTGTGCTTGACAAGCAAGATCCACAATATAATAATTAATTCCATAAGCATGAGCTGGAGCACAAGCTCCATAAGGAGACAGTCTGAGCCATCATTATTTTTGCTTTTGCCATTTCTAGACACCTAGAGCCATTTATCTGGTGCCTCTGTTTACCTTCCTCCCTCAAAGAGGAAGTGATTGGCAGTATGAACAAATAAAACAACCCAAAAAGAGCATGAAAATGAGATTTTATCATTTTGTACGTTATCAGTGATATTTGTTATGGATTTGTTATCGAGTTTTCATTGTATCTTTATAAAATCTAGATCTTTTAACTCTCATTTCTTTCTCTCCCAGTGCAAAGAAACACAAGCACCAAGATCTGTTTTGTTTTCATCCATTTTCAGTCTTCAGTTTTTGTTTTCCCTTTTTTTTTTGTCTTTTCTGTTGAGAAAGCGAAGTGCACATAGACAGAAAACCTAGAGGGAAAAAAAATGGAAAATAGAGATTGAGAAAACTTTAAAAATTACACTCAAAATGAGTCATGTTTTCTGAAGTTCAATTTTGATTTTTGTGGGTTTTTTCCACTGCAATATCAAAATACATGAAGACAGTAAGTTAATAATGTTTGGACTATAGTAGAATATTGACCTATTTTGCCTCTGAGAGAGGGGAGGAATAAATCTGGGAATAAATCTAACTCACAGCACATCCTGTTGCAGTCAGCTCTTTTCCTGCAGCAAAGAGATGGGAAACAGTGGCCATCATCATCATCTTCATCATTATTATGATACACAGAAATGTTGATTGCAATTATAGTACATGACAGAGAGAGCTGTGAAGTACATTTTATTTCTCACAATATACCCTGGAGGTGCAAAATAGACAAAAAACAGATTAATTCAATCTCTTTTGTTTGCACATTTCCATGCTGATTTTAGGCACTTTTAAACGTGTTAGAGAAAAATCATCAGCAACAGCAAGATACATAAAAATATATATTTTCTAAGGAGTAGCTTCCAGGAATGCCTTTCATGCTTGACCTAGCAAGAAGAACTCTGGACCTGAGTTGTCTCATGAAAAGCTTTGTGTGTGAGAAACACAAGCACTGAACCAACACAAACTGATTCTTAAATGAACACAAACATCAGTTAATTGTTTTCTGTGACATAAGTGTGATGGATGTATTATCCTGACTCATGCACACAGAGGATACAGAGGAAAAACAGGTAAATTGAATTTCCAGGGATCAAACCACAGAAATCAGGGGGTGGGGGAAGCCTTAGAGGTGAGGAGGTGCTTCTGCTTCTGTGTCTGGACATACATGTGTCACACCACTGACACACAAATATTTTACATCAGTGCAGTGATGAAGGGTTTTCTTGGGAAAATGAGTAGAGAGGAGCTAAGTACCAAAGGAGTCTGGGAAAAAAAAAAGACAATTCCATGCTCTGGTAGGACTCTGAGAGAAGAGGAACCAAATATCCAAGATTTTGTCATGAGCAGGGTTTATTGGGACAGAATTGCTCAAAATGCTGCCTGAGAAAAGCAGTTTATTGAACTGGGTCTGAGATGGGTGAGTGCCCAAGCTTCTCCCTCACTTGGCTCTCTAAAATCAACAATAATGTAAGAGACACTGAGATCTAAATTTTGTTTGTGAGCAAACAACCTTTTCTTTCACCTGAAATAACCTTTTCTTTCACCCTGAACCCATTCCCCACATTTCCTTGGCATTCTTTTTCCTCTGTTGAAACTCTGGGTCCAAGCCTGGGGAAGCTCACACCCCATCTTGTATTGGACTTTGCATCCTGTATCACCACATTCAGAGTTTTCCTGTCCACTGGGGTGTTTGTGATGATTGAAAGAACTGAATGAGGAGTCAGCTTGGACTTCATCTCAGCAAAAAGACCCAGCAGGCCTTCATGAACCAGACTTCCTTCATCTTCTTCACTTCTCTCAGTCCCTTCTGACAAAACCAGGAACCCTTGGGCCATATTTCCTATTTATTTCACTATCTGAAGCTAATTTGAACAGATGCATGGAGAGTGACAGTCAAACAGCCTGTAAAATAGGTTTCCAACCCCTGAGGCAAACTTTAAACCAATCCCCTTTTTTAAATTTTCTTTTTTAATTTTCTTTTTTTTTTTTTTTTTTGCTTCTATCAAAACAGCCTGAGACAATCCTGCTGCTGAGCTAATGGCTAGATTAGAAATTGCTGCATTCTCTTGTTTTACTCTTTAGCCAGGTTTAGAGCGAAAGCTTTGTGTTTCAGATACAACAGAATAACTACAAGAAGAAGTAATTTTACATCACTGTTGGGTATCACCAGTCAAAGAAGATGAAGCCATTTGTGAAATGCTCCTATTTTCCAGGGCTGGTGTAGCTTGTAAGCTGTTTTATTTCTTCATTACTGCTCTCCTTAAAGCTCACTCATGCAGTTCAGGCAATTCACAAGCAATAGGAGCTCTAATCCTGCTGCCTTCTTGAAGATCTTATGGTACTTTCTGAAAAGAACCCTCACAAATCAAATTCTTCCCCTCCATCCAATTCTTCTCTCTTGATTTTCCTTTTTTGTCTAAGAAACAGATCTGCTTTGCATCTGGGCTGGAGTTAACCAGAAATGTTTAAACCCAGAGGCAGTTGCATCAGAGCAAGGGACTGCTTTATTCCCTTGGAAATCACCTGAAAAAGAAATGAGAAAAGGTAAAATATCCTTGAACACAGATTATGCCATTAAAAGTGAATTATAACTTCCTCAGAATCTGGGAAAAAAAAAAAAAAAAAAAAAGAGAAATTTAGAACACCCATTCCTTTATACTAAAATAATTCTGGGCCATGCTGTCTACTTTTGCATCCTTCTAACAATTTAGGCAAATGCTTGTGTGATCACCTAGGAATCTCTGATTTTTCACTCTCTGTTTTATGGTGTTTTCAGGTCTCCAAGCATAAACTTCTTCTTGGATACTACTTGAATGTCACACAAATGCCTTTAACAGCCCTGCATACAGCTAAACAGCACTTTACTACCAGGGTGTTGAAACATGTTTATACAAAAGATGTATACAGAATTTCAAAGAATATAAATGTGCACCAAAAATGCATACAAAAATAATTGCAGAATACCAAGAAAAGCTAGACAGGTCTAAAACCAAACATTTGCCATGAACTTTTATCCAGTTCTACTCCTAACCACCAGCAAGTGAATAGAGATGTCCATCAACCATTTGTTTCCTTCTGATTGCTTTGTTTGTCTTTTACTCTAATTAAAGACATCCAGAAAACTTCAAGGGGTTATTGGTCTTCAGAATTTATTTAGAATTCAGGTCCAATATTGTTATTTATTTGTGGAGAGGGGAAGAGAGAGCTATTAGAGAACCAGAGCCATGCAGGAAAAGCACTGATAAACAAACACATTGATGTTACATATGTGTGGCATCCACACACACATATGTAAGTGTGAATGAGAACATCTGAATATTAAAATAAATATTTCTCCTTCAGCTTTCCCACAAGCTGTTGCAGAGCTGAGTCAAAAGCAGAGCAGAAGCAAGGAGCAGTGGGTAACTCACTAACTGTGGCTTCTCCCTGTGCCCACAGGAGCTGTGTGTGACACCCTGCAGGCTGCAGTGGCATCTCTGAGCCACCAGAGACCAAACCCCACAAGGCATGGCATGGGTCCGGTGTCAGTGCCTGCTGAGGTTCTTGGTACCACTGCAGTTATTCCGGGATCTGGTCCTTTCCAGACACTCAGAGCTCACAGGACTCCTCTTTGGAAGTTAAAAGGACACAAGCTGCTATTCTCACAGGCAAACTCCTCCCAGGGATGCTGAAATCCCACTCCTGTCACCATCACCATCATCACCAGTGCAGGTGATGCAGAGCAGCTCACCTTGGCTCCCTTGCCTGTGCAGGTGTGAGCCTCCAGGGGCTCTGCAGTGGCCTGAGGAGGAGGGGGAGCACTGTAAATCAGTGTAAATCTATCAATAACACCTGTTCTCCTTAGGTCCTCTCCAGAATTCCTGGATCCCAGCAGCAGGAATGCAATCCTCACTGCTGCAGAGGCTCAGGCTGAGCCCTCCTCTGGGGACCAGGCACTGCACCCCTGTGCTGGATCAGCCTCCGTCAGCTCAACAGACCTGACAGGAGATCCTACACTGGTGACCAGCCCATACAGCCTTCACTCCATTTACTCCATTTCTTATTTTCTTCATTCCCTGCAGCATTCTGCTCTCCATACATCTTGTTAGCCACACTCCTCTTCCACTGCAAGTCAAGAATATACATGTTCAGTAGAAAAAAATACCTTTTCTGTTAGTTAGGTGCTCTCTGTGACAGGATTGTTTAGTTCCTTCCTCGTGCCTGAGCTTGTGCTCCTACAGCTAAATTTCTGACAGCATCACAGTAGGAACTCTGAGGCCACCAAGCTTCAAGTCACTTCAGAAAGAAGCTGTGCCTGAGCCAGATGGCTGGAGCTGGTGGAGGCAAATCCAGGGCCTTGGAACCAATGCTGAAGCATTATTTCATCTGAGCACAGCACACCTGGCAGTCCCTGTGGCTGGGTAAATGCCTTTCAATCCAAACCAGCTCAGTAAATTCAAACACATCATCTCTGCGATAGGAAAACAATGCCTACTTTTAGTGCTCAGCTTCCAGACCAGCTTTTCCCTTTCCTTTTCTCACTGCCCTTCCAGTGGCTGCCTTCTGCTTACCCAGGAGAATTGAAGAAAGGGCTGATGTGGAGGAAAATGACCATTGACATTTATGTCACAGTGAGGAGCTGCAGGTTAATGGCAGATTGGTGACAGCCCTGAGGTGAAAGGTTTCTGCCTGCACTGTCAGCCTGTGAAGGGGATGTTGTCTGTGCCACTCACTGGTCAGCTTTGCAGCTGAAACACTTTGCAGTGCTGTTTTCAAAATCTTTCAAAATGCTCAGAGCCAACAAAAAGAAAGCAGGGTCTCAAACATCCACAAGGCTCCTGACAGCAATGTCTGTGCCAAAGAAATCTGGCATGTCTGAACTCCTCATCCTGAGAAGGCTTTTTCCCCTTTCTTCCCCACTCTCTTTCTTTTCTTCTTGGTTCCCCACCATATCCTGAGGTTTGAGTCACTGTGAGTTGTACTTTTATCAACAATGAAACACAGAGACACCTTTCACAGCTGCTGAGCTCGTTTCTTCCTTGGAATTTGGCTTTCTAAAGGTGAGTTGTTTGCCTTTGGAGAGTTCACACACGTGTACACAGACTCAGACTTGCACACAAAGAATGCTCCTTGCTGTAGGAAAACAACAGCCTTACACAGCTGGGTCTGTCACTGGGGGTGCTGGCTGCTGCCCTGTGGCAATAAGGGGATGCCAGATAAGCACTGCCAACCTAATTAAAGCCCTGCAAAATAATAAAATTAATAATAATTTTAAAAACCCCAATGGATGACAAGTCTTTTACAAGATGCCGCATACACTGAAAAGTGACAACAGCCTCAAGATTAATGTTACTGGTTTGGGATTCTCACATGGAAAATCATTTTAGAACTGCATTTGCAGCCTCTCATTTCATCCTGCTGCATTTCTCAGCCACAGGGGAATGTTATTACCTGGGACAGATCAGTGAGTGGGCTGAGTTCCTCTTCCAGAGGCACATCCTGCTGCTCCCTGGCACAGCATCCCATCCCAACAAGTGCTGGTACCTTTCAATCCTGGCATGTTTCTGTGGCATTAGAGAGCTTGATTAACTTTCCCTCTAAGTATCCCTTCTTCCCACTCATCCCAACCCCAGCACTCTGTTTTACATTCTGTCTCTGCCTCTGCACTTTCTAATTCTCTCTCCTACCAAAAATTTTGAACTCTGGTGAGAAAGGCTCATTGGATTGTAATTTCCTGCCTGTCAAACAAGAGGAAGCATCAGCAGCCTTGTGAGAAAAGCACTTCTCATGGCCATGAGGCGAATGAGCTGGGCCCAGAAGACTTGGAGAACTTTGGAGAGCATCCACATTAGGATTTAAGTGTTAGGATGTTTATCTGAGCTTTTGATCCTGTAACTCTTTCACATTCCCTGTAAACTTTGACTCTGCCTGCCATGGTTTCCCTGGCCAAGTGCATTCCATGAGGAGGGTTGTTTTTACCTCCTGATCAGCTCAGGGTATGCACAGTGCTTCAAACTGCTCTGCTTGCATAAAGATACTTCCTGGTGGTGCTGCTCCTTTTGCTTTGCTCCAGCTTGTGGGGCATCAGATCACACATATCCTGACAAGTGGGGATCTGTGTATGTTGACAAACCCCTTTGCTAATCCCTTTGACATGAGCTAAAACTCTTCCAAGTAAAGAAAATTTTCTCCTTCATTGTGTTTCAGTCAGCTAAAACTGGGAAAAAGAATTATATTGTGTGGTTGAGTTCACTCATTATGTGAATTGAATAGGAAACAACTGATTCAAAGAGTACACACCATCCAAGCCTGTTAATGAATATTGGGAGAAATGACTTGAAAGAGTATAGGTTCACTTTCCAAATAATTTATGAAACAGAAAAGGAGCTATGGTCCTGCTTGGAAAAGCAGTGGGTGCTTGCTGGATTAAACATTCACCCTTAACAATAAACACATGCTTAAATCCACCTTAGACAAGTGAGACTAAGGAGTGCTGAGCCGGGACTCCATTGTAGAACATTTTCAGCTGTTTTAAACCCTGGAATTTTCTCCCCACATTCTGCAGACACTGCCGGAAATCCCCAAGACAGCCGAGGGTATTTGGGTATTCACTTCTGCATGTCAAAATTTCCCCCTAGGCTTTGCAAAACTCCAACCAGCTCTGCTTTGTGTTTGTCTGAATGACAATGTTAGCTACTGATTTCTGTTGGAGATGGTATAGTTCCAAAAATCAAAGGTTCCATTTTGCTGTACTGGTTAAATGGAAATAAAAAACAGGCAAAATACCAATTTCCTGCCTGAAATGAAAGTTGCTACCAAGATAAAAAAAAAAAAAAGTCAAAGATTCAAACTGTATTATTGAACAGTTTCTCAGAACATACCTTAAAGTGACTCTTCACTTTATTTTCCTCATCTATTTCCAGGTAGAACAGTCTTTCTTTACTGCAATGTGTTGGCAGCAAATAACATTTCATGAGACAGATACAGCCTGCAATGTCCTGCCTGCAGTTCTTATTAACAATTTTTCCTGCTCATCTATGTCTGTGTCATCTGAAACAGAGTCTACATGTCAGATGTTCATTATATTGATGATGTCCCAATGACAACCAATTTATTTTCCTGCCTGCACCTCAAAGAATTGTATTAGTAATGATGTCTATCTGCTCTAGAGATGCTTTGTTAAAACTGATGGTCTGCCATGAGGATACTTAATTATATCTTCTTAAAGGAACACAATTAAGTTTTCAGGTAAAAGATGGCTCTAGAGTTAAAATGTATTTATAAATTAGTTTTCCTGGTGGATAGGATGTTTAATTTTCATTTTGGTAGTCAAACTGGAGGATTGATCAGAGCGATCTAGTAAGATGAATGCTCTGGAAAGCAGAGCTGCCACTCATCAGAATTCTCTTTTAACCTTCAGCCAGTGTGATATTTGGTGGTAAAAAGGGAAACAACAGACACACGTGGCAGTGAGAGACTGTGGAAGGGACACTGCTGATGGGGACAGGGCAGGCTTCCCTTGGGGCTGTCAACCATCAGACAGTACTCTGCTGAAACTTGCAGAAATTTGCATTTCTATCAAGAAATGCAGAAATTTTCATTTCTGTCCAGGCTTCCCAGGACAACTTCAAGGAACCTTCATTCCCAGCCCAGATCTCCAATACTACTCCTCCCGTAACAAGAAGCTCATCCTGCACACCTGTGTGTGTTTGGCACTGGAATTATAAATATTTCTTGCTTGAACAAGCCTCTGGGGGACACTTGGCCATCCCATAATGGGGCTCAGGGCTTGGGGCACCACCCACACTTAAATCCTTTGCCCAGAAAGGGTCAGTGGATTGGCCAAGAACCAACTCATTGACCAAAACCAGCAGAAAGTCTCCTCTTCTCCTGAGTCCTTCACAGAACCAGGGATCTTTCATCTGTGGTTTCCAAGCTGTCCTGACACTGGCAGAAATAAGACTTTCTGTAACAGCTTCATTTGATTCCTTTTTGGGATCATTTGTCCTCCCACTTCAGTCTGATCCAAAGTTTTCCACATCACCTCTGACATATTAAGTTTCCACATTAGCTGTACCATATTCATTATTTTTAGCTGAGCAATTACTTTCTGAAAGCAAATCACTTTCTCTTTTTTTTTTCATAGCATTTTGGAAACAACCTCCAAAAGATTCCTGAAAGGAATGTCATGAAAATACATGTAGCAATACTTTCCTGCAATACAAAACAGAACTCAGTTAACATGCAGATCTCTGCAAATGTTGGAAGCCACCTGCCTCCCAAAGCACACAATTTTGTAGCCCAAACCAGAAAAAAAAATAAATAAAAGTATCTACATGCACACACATACTTCTATGGAGCCTTATCCAAGTTTATTTTAGTCCTGCTGAAACCAGAAACTGTGGATGTAAAAAAGGACATAAAGAAGAAAGTCCTTTGTGCACTACTAATTTAAAAATAGTCTATCATAATTATTTCCAGAATATGTCAACATATAATTTAAAACAAATGTTTTGGATGAAAAAGTAGCTTTTCAAATTACTGGTGGCAAGTAATATTTATAATAATATTGATTTTATTTGTGGTCTTTCCTCTCCTGCTTTCTGGTAAGCCACTCATTACTGGAATATATTTACCATACAGTTTGGACAAGAAATTGCCAATCTGTTGTCTTTTTGCAAATTGTACAGTATGATATTTTGTTAGTTAATTTTAATAATGATGATGATACCAGCTGGCTCAATCAAGTGCTAATATCTTTGTTTTTTAACTGGGGAGGCAGAAAAATTTAAAACTAAAACCAATTAATATTAAATCACAGAACGGTTTGTGTTGGAAGAGACCTTAAAGATCATCTTGTTCAGTGGACAGGGACACCTCCCATTATCCCAGGTTACTCCAAACCCCATCCAACCTGGCCTTGAACACTTCCAGAAGTGGGGCAGCCACAGCTTCTCTGGGCAAACTGTGCCAGGGTCTCAGCACCCTGACAGCAAAGAATTTCTCCTGCATATCTAATCTAAATTTCCCCTCTTTCAATTTGAACCCATTACTCCTTTTCCTATCACTACCGGTCCTGATGGAGAGTCCCTCTCTGATAATAAATGATAATAAATGCACTTCCAGGTGCAAACATCTGGTTGAAATCAATGAATTTAATTAGTTTAATGAGTTGCAACTCATTAAAAAAATACTGCAGAGAATTGGCAAGTATTAATCACAATGTGACCAAAGTCTTCATGCTGATTAAATTTTCCACATTATTCATGAGTCAATTTTTGAATCAGGCTTTAAGTACTCCACCTGAAAGAAAAAGAAAGAAAGAAAGAAAGAAGAAGAAGAAGAAGAGAAAGAAGAGAAAGAAGAAGAAGAGGAAGAAGAGGAGGAAAAAGAAAAAGAAAAAGAAAAAGAAAAAGAAAAAGAAAAAGAAAAAGAAAAAGAAAAAGAAAAAGAAAAAGAAAAAGAAAAAGAAAAAAAGAAAAAAAAGAAAAAGAAAAAGAAAAAGAAAAAGAAAAAGAAAAAGAAAAAGAAAAAGAAAAAGAAAAAGAAAAAAAGAAAAAAAAGAAAAAGAAAAAGAAAAAGAAAAAGAAAAAGAAAAAGAAAAAGAAAAAGAAAAAGAAAAAGAAAAAGAAAAAGAAAAAGAAAAAGAAAAAGAAAAAGAAAAAGAAAAAGATTACTGTTTTGAAAAAAAGCCAGATGAGACATTTGAGCTGGGCAGTGTTCAGGAACACTGGGAATATTCTTCGTTCCCCTGGTTCTCATGGCTGGAGATCCCTCACAGATGCTGCTGATGCTGCTTAAGCCACTCTCTTCCCAGGTTAAAAGTTTCCCTGGAACACCAGATCCAACAGATCTTATCCACTGAGGAAACTCCGTACTCCAGAACTACGGATTTTCCATGCAAGTACAAGAGATTAAATCAAACCTCCAGATACAACAAGAAAAAAAAAAAAAAAAAAAAAAAGCCCTCCTGTTCTTTAGCAAAGCTTGGATCAAGGTTTAGATCCAAGCTTCATGGCTTGGGATCATTTCCAGTTCTGTCATGTCTTTCCATTCCTCTTTCTGGACACGATCGATAGCGGCCGTGCCAGTAGAAATGAGTGTTGGAGGCCGTTTTTAGATCCCTGGTGATTTGTGCAAAAGCAAAAGAAAGAAAAAAAAAAATAGAGCAATACTCCAAGTGAAGCCTCACAAAATTTCCATCTCCATCCTGCAGGCTGGGGTTTGGATGAGGTTCAGGTTTGAGGTGCTCAGCACTCAGCTCACCACCTAACGAGCGCCGCACCGGCCAAGAGCGGGTTCTGCTCCATTTCAACACAGCTCCAACTCGTCACCAAATCAATGGATGGGCTTGAGATTTCACCATAGTTACACACAAGAAAAATTCAAGAGCCCTAGGAATTTGCTCCTTTTGCTAGATTTTGAATGCTTTAGTCTAATTCTTCACTACAATGCACTGGCCCTGGGCTAAAGCTCTTGAGATCAATGCACAGACCAGCTTTGGCGAGCTCTGCATTCAGCTTATTCTGAGAAAAACATCAACCCTTCATATTACAAGAGGACTGAAATTGTGTGGGTAGGTGTCCCTGTGAGAAAAATGTAAAAATTATTCTTGTTCTCTTACACATTTCAAACACAAACCACAGAATTTGTGTACTCTTTATAAACAAGCCGTGTATGAGACTTCAACATAAATATTGCATTCAGTCGGGTTCCTGACACATTATTAATAGGTTTTCTGTTTTCACCCAACAGATTTGATAGAAAACATTGTCTGCTCTGTGAGGAATACACAAGAACTAGTTGGCATCCATGCAATATATGCTGCTTGATGTAAATTGCTTCAGAGCTAGACTTACAAAATGTTTATTCAAGGCCTTGCAGCAATCTGTTTGGATACATGGCAGCTAGGGAATGTGTCACCTACAATGCTGCTGGGCAGAATCTCCATTTAAATCATTTTAATGGTAATAAAAGCCATGCTGCACAAAACTCTGTGCAGAGACTGCCAGCCAAGCCATGTTCAAGCAAAGTTGATTTTTTATTTATCTTTATGGGGGGGCTGACAAACTGAGGCTTCTGCTGGATACCCTCAGCAGAAGCACATGGGGCCTTTTGGAGTGAAAAGCTGGGGGTGACACCCCCTGATCACCTCCCCATGGTAGTGCTCCCATCTGCATTCAACACTACCACTCTGCCCACAATTTAATTTTAAAGATGTTTCAAAATATTTTTTTTAATACCATTGTATGATACTAAATTACCTGCTTATCTTGAGGCTTGCAAATCAAAAACTTTTGTGGTGCACAAGGACTAAAAGGTCACCCTCACGTTTACAAACCAGCAACAGGCTGAGCATCCTGCAAGGAATGTCACATGGGAATGACAACCCACAGGGAAGCTTGCCATCCTCTGTTACCAGGTGTAGCAACATCTGGGGCATCCTTTTCATTTGTTTTCTCAGTGGGAATCTCATCAGGGTCTGATCAAAGAGCCCAGTGGAGCCCACTCAAGCCAGGTGCTGTCCAGGGCACATCCAGGTGACACAGAGCCGTGGTGACAGCAGCACCGTGTCCCCCACCAGGCTGTGCTGAGTAGTGTGGTGGCTGTGTGGCTGCTGTTGTGCCACACTGGCTACCAGTCACAACCAGAGCAAGCTGCTGGTGAGGTGGGATGAAGCACTGATCCCTCACAAGCCCTGGCTGTACCCTGATAGCCCCCGCTGGGGTTTTGGGTTGTGCTTTGTTCCTCAGCTTGACTCAGCACGGAGCAGGTGTAGAGCTGGCAGCCAGAAGCAGCAAATGTTGAAAATGTTGAGCTGAGCAAGGAGGAAATGATGGTGACCCACCATATAATTGCTCTGAGGATCATCTTTCCTCCCCAAAGGCCCTGCAGCCCTCACCTCAGTCACTCTCACACTGAGCTCTCAGGGTCACAGAGGCTCTTGCAAACCAGTGCAGCCTCCAAGCTTTGGGTAACAGTATTAGCTCTGATAGCCCTACCCCACTCTGTGCAGCTGTCAGATGCATGGCTGTACAGGGCTAGAGCCACATCTATCCCCTCATCTGTTTTCTGTTCAGATCTGCAGATTTTTCTATTCCCCGCTGCCTTTAACTCATTGTCTCCTGTTAAATTGATTGACAGGCTTGGCAACCATGCCCTCTTAAAAAAAAAAAAGATAATAATAAATAAAAAAAAGCAATGTCTTGCCAGACAGAGTTTAGAGATGGCTCTGCATACATCTGGAATGTAGCAAACCATGAAACACTGGTGTCCTCTTAAAGCTCCCCTTTACCCAGCCAGAGGTTGCATAAAGACAGTGCTGTAAAGGTCCAGCCCAGCTGGCCTGTAGGTAATGTACCAATGTTGGGGGAAGAACATTTTAAAAAGGCTGGATCACTTGCTCCTTAAGCTCCCTTGTATTCTCCCTGTAAATCTGGCCACACTCACCATGACTGATCTAAAATATTCCATTTTTAATTAGTTCCAGGCTCGCGAATGTGATTGCTACATCTGCACGACACAGCAGTGCCAAATCAAAGTCTGAGGCTGATGAACAAGTACTGCACAGTTTCAAGACCTGTGAAGGAGAAAATAGGGCTACTCTGCTATTGGAAATGCCTTTTGGAAAGTTCAGAACAGCCAGGTTCTCAATCTCAGGCCCACTAAAAATATGAAACTGGGAGATACTCTTTAATTTCTCCCAGATTGAAAAAAAACAGCTCTCAGAAATAATAAAAATTTATAAATGTTGTGCTGTTCTGAAGATGTCTCTCTACAGAGATACCACCAGGAATTATTTCTGGAGGCTGGGGAATACCTTGACTCACTGATGTCATATTTTAAAGCTGTCACTGACAGTGTCTGTGTTACTTTCTCCTGGGGCATCTCACAACACAGGGGTGGAACAAACATCCCATCTACTCCCAGGTGACACAAAAAACTTCCTTTGCTCTGGATCTCTGCTTTCAGTGCCCTCTTTGGTGGTTTCTAACTCGATGCTGTTAGTTCTCTGTCAGAGACACAAGAGGTTAATAATTATGAGACCTGAATGGGTCTGATGAGAGCCCTGCTGGCCCAGCAGCCAAGTGCAACCTTTTCTCCATAAATACAAATCCCTCTGCTGTGGAGCTCTGCTGAGCAGCTACTTGAAATGCAAGGCACTTGAGGGGGAAGTTAAAAGAATTCCTTGAGGAATTATCTTATAAGGAAGACAATAACTTGTGTATTTCTCACAGAGCAGACAATAATGAGAAGGAATGCATCACTAATAATAAAGCATATGACTATGGTTGATAGACAGAGAGACAGATAGGCTGAGAGATAGTCCCAAGTATTACCCTGTGGAATTTTATGCCAACTGAAACTAACATTTCTGTGGTTCACAGAAATCATTGCTGTCCCTAATTACATTTCATGACTAAGCCACCCCAAGTCTGTACATATGGGGTTTTTTTTTCTTTTATTTTTGTAAATGTTCTGTGTTACTTTTTTACTCTCTTGAGAGCAAGGCTGAAACTCTCACAAGGACTAGGAGGTGAAATCTAAACCATTACAAACTGTGGCTTACATAAATCTAACCATATGCACTTTTGGAATGTCTCTATATTTTAAACTAGAGGTCTGTGTGTAACTATTCTGGCTTTCAAGCTTCAAACCCAGGATGTCTCTGGGCTCTAATAAGATCTTCTGTGCTAGGATACTAGCACCTGGCTTCCCCCTGCAGGATAAAAATTTATTTCCTCCTCTTCTCTGCCTTTGTGAGACCCTATCTGGAGTTCTGTGTCCCCAGCACAAGGAGGACATGGACTGATGTAGGTCCAGAGGAGGCCACAGAGATGATCTGAGGATGGAGCACCACTGCTCTGGAGCCAGGCTGAGAGAGCTGAGGTTGTTCAGCCTGGAGAAGGCTCTGCACAGACCTTAGAGCACCTTTCAGTACCCAAAAGGCTCCAGGAGAGCTGGAGAGGGATTGTGGACAAGAGCATGGAGTGACAGGACAAGGGGGAATGGCTTTAAATTGAAAAGGGGGAGGTTTAGATTGGGTATTAGTAAGAGATTGTTCCCTGTGAGGGTGGTGAGACCCTGGCACAGGGTTCCAAGTAAGCTGTGAACATCCCTGAAAGTGTTCCAGGGCAGGTTGGAAGGGGCTTGCAGCAACCTGGGACAATAAGTGGCATCCCTGTCCAAGGCATGGTCACTTCCAACCTAAACCATTCTACAAAATCTGATCCCAAAATCACTTTGCAATTTCTTACAGCTCCTGTGGCTGGGGGCTGCTTCCAAGGAGGTGCTGAGATGAGGCTGAAGGGTGAGTTCCTGAGGTTCAGAACTGTCTGGAGGCAAAATGCCTTTGCTTCCCAAAGGCTCGAGGCTCTGGCTAGCTGGAACACAAGCCTGTCTGTTTCTGCCTTGCCTTGTCAGGATTAGCAGTACCTACCTGGGATCTGCAGTGTTGACCATGGCTGTCAATTAAAACTAAACACATTTCAGCGTGGCTGCCAGCCAAAAACACAGAACCTGCCAAGTAGTAAACACAGAAGATCTGCCTAGTTTCAAAACAATTGTGCCACCTCTGCGAGAAGAGAGTGCACATAACTCCTCAGTAATCCAGGGGCTGCCAGTGCAAATTCTCAAATGACAGAAGAGGTCTTCAAAAGGAGCCCTCCAGAGCTGACTGACTGCTACCTTTCTTCAATGTGAGATTTTTTAATTTTGTCATAACTTTTCTTAAAATATTCCCGATTCATGGCAGTACTTTTGTTCAGTAAGCAATGAGGACACTAAAATGCATCAGACACAAGTAAAGACACTGCACTTGAGCAAAAGACCACAACAAGTGGATTTAGGTTTGTAGAATGGATATCTATTTGTGATGTTCCATGAAAGAATACATTGAGCTTTTGTAATTAAATAATACAAGAAATTATTTTGATACTCAGGGTGAAACTTTCCCATAAGCTCCATTCTGAAAGGCACATGACAATCATCATATGGTGGTTCAAACTAAAAAAAAAAAAGGTTAATCCACTATAAAAAAAGTCATCTGAAACTTCTAAACTGCAAATGGATTCTCACTGAAAGAAATATGTCTAAAATAACAGTGATGATTGAAAAAATATCTCAGAAGATGGAAACAGATTGAGCTGTGCCTGAAAGCTTTGGGATATTTTGACCAAAGTGTCTCAGAGCTGCTTGTGCTTATGGCAGCAGGGAAGAAATGGGGCTGCTCTCCTCCCACCTGCATGGGCCTCCAATCCAAAGCTTGGCTCCAGTCCTTTGGAACTTGGAAGCAAACAGTTTCTGTTTCCTGAACTATTGCAGAGCAATAGGAAATACATAAGAAGATGATGAGGAATGGTGACAACTCTACACGCTGCCCATAAGGTGATGGGTAAGGCAGCCTGCACAAACTCTTGTGGAGATGACACTGTGGAGATGAGGAGAGACTTATTTCCTGGCATGTCAAGGGCCAGACCTTGGAAAGCTGTAAAGTTCTTTTTATTTTTTTTTAAGTTTGTAAATCATCCTTAAAACCTACAACAGATGAAATATGTTTTTAATTTTATATTTAAAATGGAAACCAAACAAAGATGCCAGAGCACATTCTACTCTGTTTAACTGAACTTGGTAAAGCCTATGACAGCCACATTTTCTTTTGCCAGAGAAACCCACTTGCCTTTTCAATTAGGCTTAGATTCACTCCAGAAATACGATGGTGCTGGGTTTAAATAGGGCTCACATGTTCCAGCTTTCACCATTATTGACTCAAATCTCAACCATGAAGATCTGACAACACGATGGGACAGGTAGATCAAGGGAAAGAAATATGGAGACACTAATAACCAAATACTCTACTTCAATCCCTGCCTTTCATTCTGAAAGCCCCTAAAGCACATTACAAATTGGGTTCTTTATCTCCCAAAACAATTTAATTCACCCACGAAATAAAACCATCTCAGGAGCTGGGGTATGAAGGAGGGCAGAGAAAGAGGCAGATGTTTAACACCAGGCCAACAAAATAATTTCTAACTGAAAAAAAACAAATAATAAAAAGAAAACTAGCAAACCCAAAGACTTATTTATGCAAACACCAGATACTGTGTGTCTCACCTCTTTCCTTTGAGTTTTCTATAATGCAGGTAATGGAGCCAATACTCAAAATTTACCAAGTTTTCAAAATGTTTTGGCAGCCCACAGGGAGTTAAATATTACATATGACTGAATGCCCTTCTGCCTGTCCAGCAGAGGTAAGCACTCACTTGCTGCTACAGCTTTTCTCCAGGGAAGTACTGCAATGTAAACCCTCAATCCAGACTTTATCAAAGTACAGCAAGATGCCTTGGTTATCCTGATTTCTCTAATTTTCTGAGCATAAATAACTTCACTAGGGAGGCACCAGAAGAAGAATCACCAGTGTATTATGAGAGCACTCATCATCTCTCCTTCCATCTGAGATGATGGGCAGCAGTGGCATGGAATTTTTGGCAGCAAACAGAAAAACAGGTTTGCAGTCCCTGGACTTGCCCACCTTCTCTCAGCAGCAGCCTCAAACGCTGTTTTGTTTTGACACGTGTTTCCAATAAAAACACAAGGTTTGTATTGACAAGAGGAATGCTGGAGCAGACCACTAGCATTTCAGAGCAGCCACAAATCCTTCTTTCTCTGAGCCCCCAAGGGTCAATTCCACACAGCAAGAATCCTACTCTCTAATTATTCACGTTCCTCCACTACCAGCCTCATTATCTGGTGAACTACTGTCAGCTGAAGCAGATTTTTTCAATTATTTAAAGAGACATTGTCAACTCAGCTATGCTCTATTTACATACATAAAATCAATAATCTGTTTTTCATACCTCTGCTGTATCTGCTTTAAATACTGCTGAATTTTGGAGGGCCAGTAAGAGGTTTTCTTTTTTACAGTAAATACCCCATAGAGATATTCTGGTGACCCACATAAGGTCTGGGCTACTAAGATGTGTGAATAAAAACAAAATGTTGCCACTGGGATATGTTGCTGAAATGTCCCTAGTTTCATGCCCAAGATTTATTTTTGTTTCTTAGGTTACCATATAAGAGTTTGTGATCTAGAGGGTATTTAGCTCCTGACTTAGAAAAGGGATCTTCTTGTAACCTAGCAAATGACAGAAATTTGTCAAAGTGAGGGAAGTTGTTCCCAAAACCATGGTTCCTGGCTGTCATCAAGTGAAGTGATCAGAGTATTAAAGAATCAAAGTCCTGGTCTGTGTTTCTGCCCCACTTCCTCTCACACATGAGAGAGGAGCACGAAAAGCTCTGAGGGTCCCTTAGAGTTCATCTCTTTGGAGCAGGGATGTGCAAGCCCCACATGGTCTGGGAAGGCATCAAACCCTTCTGTATCCTCAGGCTTGGTAAAGGGCATTCCCAGCTTTGCACCTCTTCAGGTACACAAAAATTCCCCTCACAACCCTCCAGAAGAGTTACAATGCCAAGTCTGCAGACTATCACCAAATGGACTGAGAAGAAATGCAGCCTGTGTGAGCTGAATGTCTCCAAGAATCCCACACAATCCTAGCAGAATAACTGGGAAAAGGGCACTGGCTCCTTTTCATCTCCTTCAGGGGCAAGAAGGACATTTTTAGTGAGGCTCCTTTATTCATCAGTCCCAAAAACATGATCCTTGTGTTAAGATTCCTGTCTACATAAGAAACAAGGAGTATAGCCAAAACAATTGATAACACAGGACTTTTGCCTCACTGACAAGTAAAAATGGTAGGATTTTTTTTAATAAATTCTACTCAGATTTCCAAAAACAACCAAAGGAAAACAAAATCACAAGGAACACAGAAAAAAAAAAAAGCCATTCCTGAGACACATTGCTGTTACACACCATGAATTGCCATGTCTTCTCATTTCACCTCACACTGGCACAAACCATAATGGAAGCCTGAACAAATTTCTTGAACCAGCAAGTCAGGCTCTCAGGAGAACAATTCAGAACTTTTTTTTTTTTTGTCTTTCTGCTTTGATGTGCTCTACAATCTCACACGAAATCAGGCCACAGTGGGAACAGCCACGCTCAGAGCACCAAAGGCAATGGGCTCCCCTCCTAGGGAGCTAATCAAAACCATCCAGTGTCAGCACAGGGAAGGCAAAAGCAAAGCACCAGCAAATAACTAAATAAATACAATTGCTACCCCTTAAATAACCTTGTCACCGAAACACAGAAGTACACTGATAACTCCATCCTTCTTCTGGGCAAACACACTGTGTGTATTTAACTTGACAGGTTTTCAAGACTCATATTCCATAGCTTTCCATATTGTCCTCAGCAGGACACAGGCAACAGTCTGGAAAATAATGTCTTCTCTAACTCCACTATTCCCTCCCCCACTTTTTTTTCTTGTAATCATCCATATTATTAATAGGAGGCAGCTGGTTCCCATTAATGTTGGGAAAAGTGGTCTATCTCAGGAATTATGGTTTAAATTGGCTTGTAGTCTGGGGGAATTAGCCATCTGCACCTGGCCTAACATGGATATTTTCAGCCATACTAATCATAAACAGGGCTTTGTTCTAGTTGTGTCCACTCAGGTCTCTCACTCTCTCTTTTTTTTTTCCTACTTAGAGAGTGGGGGAAAAAAAAGAAGAAAAAAATAATCCCATTAACCCTTTCACAGAATTAATCAAAACTTAACTACTTTATTACTGTCCTGCATTTTATTTTGTGCTTGTAACTGAGCACATCATTTAAGTTTGAGTGGGGCCCAGACCAAGTCCTGTAGCTTTTCAGAGGTTGAACAGAATTGGCAAGAGGAAGAGGCAGTTGTTTGGCAAGGCAGCTGTGATTTAGCAATAATTTCATGACGTCCACACAGGGCTGAACACCACGTGGGCAGGACAGGCTGAGCACCAGGGCAAAGCTGCAGGGAGGAAGGGTTGCTTTACGTAAAGCAGGAACACCAGAACATTCCAAATCACGCCAAAGAATGTATTATAATGTAAAGGGAATGTAGGTTTTGGGGTAGCTTTTCCCCCGTCTTTCATTTTATGTCCATATTTGGCAAAATGGTTGTGTTTTCCAGGGGTTTGGGGCTGAGGAAAGAGTGGACTCAAAGGTGAGTGAAAATAGATGACATCATCAGGTCAGAGGGCTGCTCTCTTTGTCTCACAGACTTGGCAGTGAAGGTATAAACTCCATCCCACCTCCAAACTCTGTAGGGAATCCATCCACAACTGCAGTTATAGGAATAAGGAGTTACTCTGCTGAGCCTGTCCAAAAGTTTGACCTCTTTTTTTTTTTTTTTAACAGATGGATCTTTACAGAGCTTTTTATCAAAGACAGGACTTTCTCTCTCTCTCCCCATCAATCTTTCTGCCTTGGTGATTATAAATGGACAGTGCTAATGTCTTTAAAAACTGTATAGACAGAGTCTGGGAGAATAGTTTCATCAGTGGCCCTTAATGATTTGGACAAGAGTTTTGGCTTGAAAGCCACTGGACTACTGCACACTGGAACTGCTGAGGCTCTGCCAAGAAACTGCTCAGCCTGATCACATCCAAATCTCCCTCCAGACAGAATATTGCATTAGCCATGACACTGCAGCTGTTTGTAAACACACCGTTATGGGGGCTTGTAGTGCAAGCAAAAATACACTCTTTAATCTGACAGTCTATAGATCTGGGGTTTTGTCTGAACAGAACCAGATCCAGTGGCCACTTTTTGTGGTGCAGCATGCCTTCTCCACCCAGACCTACCCCTGGGCTACTGCCCTGAGGTGCCAAATCCAATGTTGTGCCAATACACAGTCACTCCATCCCCACTCTGTCAAATGCCAGCAATCACTGGCAATGCACATCTCAAGCAGAAGGAATCAGAGAGCTCCTTACAGCTGCCTTGTGTTTCCACCTGGTTGATGGGACCACCTAGCTCTAAATGGGCTTGTTTGCTTGCTCACTCCTTTTTTAGGATCCAGCCAAAACGCTGACCTCTCATGCAAGAGCCTGTTGCCATGCTATCTGCAGCTTCTCTGGGATCAGGAAGTGCCAAAAGCTTGGAAAACAACCTTCCCAGCTGGTCCTCCAGGCCAATTTAGAGACCCAAGAGGCCCAGATAGTTTGGATAACCTACAGTCGAGCATTACCATTTATGGGAGCTTGTCCAAACCAAACTGGGAATCAAGTCACTCACCCATCAGAAACTGAAACACCTCTGAGAACAAGGTGTGCTGCCAAGGGCTCTGAGGTGGGGCCAGGCGGCCTGAGAAGGGACAGGGTCAGCTGGGGATGGACTGCTGGAGCCAGGCTTTGGAGGGCAGGAGAGGTGCCCTCAGCCTTCCATGGAAACGTGGGCAAACTGCTGGCAGCAGAAGGAAACAGAGCAGAAGGGAGGGAGGTTTTAATAAGCAGCTTTGAAAAACTCCTTCAGCTGCCCCCAGACAGATGTAAATCAGGAGGAACTGGTTTGGGAGAGTAGGGAATAGTGCTGAAGCCATAAAACTTGGAAACTACATGGAAACTACATCCACAGTGAAGGTCAGTGTAGGTCCCAGGGGATTGCAGCTGAACATGAGCACTGTGACTGCCCCAGTGTAGGGTATGGTAAAAAGGAATGAAAGGAAGGAGGTGAGGGCAGAAAGACATCCTTAATCTTGGTAAGCTCTTAAGTTCACTGAGACAGCCACAAATTCCTGGAAATGAGAGTTGCCACCTCTTCAGGGAGGAGGATAAGGCACAGAAGCCAGAATAATAAATCTTGCGCAAGAAAGATATATTAAAAACAAAATAATAGAAACTACACAATGAAATAACTGAGAGGAAAGGCACCTGCAATCCCCAGGTATGTCATGTTGGAGGTGTGCACAGTATCCATGATTCAGACACAGCAACTCAGGAGAAATAGAAACCAAAAGCAAAGACTCCCCTGTGGCTTGCTCCTTTGCCTGACTCCATCAGCAACAAACCAGCCATGATTCCCACCTGCTCCAACTCTCCTCCTCCTCATGTCCTCAGGGCCCATCTTTGGAGTAATTGGTGCAGTGTCTGGTGCACTGCAAACCTGCTCTCCATCTCTGCTCTGGCTGGACAGTTAAACTTATTTCTTCTTCATGACAGCGCCGATCACAAAGTCCAGAACAAAAAGTGCAAAAGCCAGAGACAAAGTCTCCTGGCTGGAAATGCAGCTGTGGAACAAACTTGCAGAGGAAATGAGACAAATCCAGTTAGAGCACCTTTGGGACACAATGAAAAACGTTTTCCATCACAGGCAGGATGATGTTCACAGCATCACCATCCCTTCACATCTGAGGAGAGAGATATTTTTAACCATAAAAAAGACGAGAACCAGAGAGACCCAAATCTTGCATTTGCTGACCTCTGTTTTCTCTCATGAGCAACAGTTCTGTATTAAATTGCTGTGATAACCAGGAGGACAAACCATCAGGAAGCTCAGTAGAACAGCAAGGAAAGTACTGATGGGAAATACTTCAGGAGGTTGGGGAGGTGCACAGCTATAGGGGCTGGGAACACCACATGTGACTTCCTTCCACCTTTCCCTGCCTGCTGCTCACAGAGCCCCATCACCCCCCAAGGCCCACAGATGTTTTCGTAGCAAATAATCTACCTGTAAAATATGTGTTTATTTCCATCCCATTCCTGAATTTTTATGCACATCCCAAATAATCCTTCTTGGTGCATTCCAAAACCAAACCTCTTGGAACTACCTGGGTTTTGGAGACTGATATCCTGACCATAGCTGGTCCTGCAAGAACAGAGATCCATGCCACCAACCTCATCAGATGAGCACCTCTGAAAATCCAAGCTTAACATGCTGCTTGACTCCGCCAAAAATGCAGTCTTGTAACAAAATAAACACAAAAAAACCCTCTTAACAGCACAAAGACCTAATTCAGGGAGTAGATTTCATTATGGGAATAGCACATGTCTGTCTCACAGACCTTAAAGTATCCCACATGCTTCGCTTATTTCAGAACCTGACTCCATAAAACAAAACACTGCAGGATAATCATATTTATTTGTTTGGTTTTCCACTTTGTTCAGTTATCCTAGCTTAAATCTAAGCCAAATGTTACACTCCAAAAACCCCATGGATATACATGTTTTTTGATTTACCAACAGAAGTAACAAAATAGGTTAGGAAAGCCAAGAGCAGAGGTCCTCATTTGTAACCATTTATCCTCATGTAGTTAAAGGTCACCCACAAATTACAGACTGTGGGTTCTAGCACCGTTTTGTGTATATAAATACACATGTATATTTACAGCTGCTGCATACTTATTTTCCACGGTGTGGTGCCCAATGTTTCTGCTGCAGCCTGGAAGGAGCTGCCTCACAGGCAGGCAGTGCCTGCTGCTATATTTAACACACAAGAACTGTTTTCATTGCTTACAAGTGGGAGGAGGAGAGGTAACTTGGTTAAATCAGTTGTGCCCGAGACAAGCAAAGGTAACTGTTGTGGTTTGTGAGCTGAATGGCTGCTCGTGTCCCACATGAAATAGAGAAACAAACCTAGGAAATCATCCCATTAAGAAATTACTCACTAAAACAGAAAAAAAAAAAATTGTTTGCAAGTATCCCTATATTTCCTTAAATAAAGAAGAATTTGGAATGACAAGCTGAAGTTTTAAACAACAGGATGTCTAAACAGCAATAAGATTTGTGAAGAATTATAGAAATGATGGAATAGTACTTACATTCTCATTTATGATTCTTTAAGCATGAGCCTTTCAACATTTATCTGCAGCTCCTGCCACTTGAAAAACTGAAAACCTGCATTCTCAGGGAAATACATGACTCAGGAAATCAACACTTTAAGAAAAACAGAAACACTGTGGGACCAGCACTAGAACTGTGAAAGTGGGCAGCAAGCCTGTGTAAATTGATTACCCAGCAAGTTTATAGGGCCTGTGAAATTATTAAGGAGTAATTTGTAGTCACCTCCAAAAAAGAGATCTCAGGTTAAGCAGATGGTGTGTTAATATGCAGGGAACACTTAAGCCAGTGAGATGGAGCTTCTACATTATTTACAACTTACCATTTAAATTAGACTTCAAAGATGACCACACTTCTACAGGTCTCTTCCAACCTGGGACATTCTGGAGTTTAAGATTTTGGCATGTATCTCTCTTCAGGTGGGATGAGGAGGAAGGTTCTTCAAAATGCAGGAAAGAGGCAATCCTAGTTAAAAAGTCAGGGGTGAGAAAAATGAGGGGTTTATGCTTGGGCTTTAAATAAAGTCCTTCCTGCAAAATGTGTTTTGAAGTTTTGGCATTTTCTAAGTGGTTCTTCAAGGAGATTATACAGACCCTTCAGTTCTGTGCTGCTGGGTGAGGTGCAGCACAGTGTTGTCACTACTGTGAGGGATTTCACAC